>NC_090447.1:1471309866-1472709033 GCF_031143425.1 Pleurodeles waltl | reverse complement strand
GGAGCGCTTTGTATCTCTATTTTGTTAATGCTCCCTCCGGTATCCTAGGACTTGGTGGGCTTCCCTGTGTTTTTCTAAGTAACATGTGGTAAATGCTGAACTCAGCCCTTGCCTGCCTCATTAATCACAGTGAAGGGTGAGCACTTTACAGGGAAGTCCATGTGGAACACTTTTTCTTGTTACAAGGAGCGTGTTGGAGCGCCTCCTGTACTAGCCTTGGGAGCAGCGCTTGATGAGCGCGAGAAGAGGAGGAGGCCATGCATGTTGGATGGATGGCGTCTTGGTTCTCCTCCCAAACGTGTTGATGAGCACCGTTCTGGATCCCACAGTATACGAGCAGCACATGGCTGAGCCAACATTTCCTGATTGGAAGTAGGAGGGACGGTCTTCCTTTCGCTGCATACACGCTTGTGCACACTGAGTTGCCCTCCATGAAAGACCAGTGGCTGAAGCAACAAGAAGGCACCTCTAACGACTGAGCAGTACCACCTCGGGGAATGCCCGGAAGCAGACAGCACAGGCTTCTTCCTTGCTGTGGGTTCCCTGATGCTCAGAGTTGCTGCCTTGAGCAGTGACTGGTAGTTGCCAGGCACTTGGAGTGGTACAGCCTACAGGCAGGACCTAGTGAGGCCTGCCACAGATGCATTCTCCCTGTTTGTATCAAGTGCAGCAACCCAGCATGCTCGCAGTCAGCTGCCCTGGGTGATCCCTGCTAGGATGTACAGAGTGGATGTGACACCCCCAATTATGAGACCTACCTCAGGGGCACTGGTTCGGGCTGGTGGGGCTCAGCATTATATGGCAAGTCCTCAACAGAGGCTCCCTGCACTCATCTGAATATGGTGATATTCAGGGAACTGCCTAAGATTACAATAATATGACTAGTAGGTGTGCAGCCATACGTTTAAAGCCCAAATACACTCATTTCCAGAAGGCCCCCAGATCTACTGTAACCTTATTATTAGGAGCACAGTTGTGCTGGGCATAGATCGTTATGCTTATGTGGTGATTTAATGCAGAGGTCTCCAAACACGCCTACATGGCCTGTGAAGTATTAATGGCTGGATGGTATCATTCTGTGATTTTAGGTGTTTGTCCTTGATGAGTCTGATTTATATGCACGGTATCCATGGTTCAAGTGTTCACATCTCAGAATCTGCTGCATTTCATGCCCTGATGTCTAATGTATGTCAATTTTGGATTCTTGCATGGCCAAGATAACGAGTAATGCTTCCATAGTGGTATAATGTTCACAGTATTCATGGTTTATGTAATTTATTTGCTCTGCATGGTTAGGACAATAAGTACTACTCCAGGAATGTTATTTCAGGCACAATATTTATGACTCATGTGTTTCAGATCCCAAGGTTATGATGTATGTCATTTTGATTATTTTCCTCTGAGACTAATGAGTACTGCCTCAGGATTCACATAGTGCGCATGATAATTAGGAATAATGTCATATAGATCTATGATATGTACAATGTGCTATATTTTTATATAATTATGTGTGGAGCCTTTTTTGTGGTGTATTTTATTGTGTCACTGTTGTGAGTGTGTTACACAAACACTTTGCACATGACCTCTGGGGATAAGACAGATGGCTCTGCACCAAGCTACCTGTGGGTGAGCACAGGTTATCTTTGATGTGTAACTTACTTGCCCTCACTAGAGTGGTAAGTACTGCTTGGCTGAGGTACATACACTACTCAACCAGAAACCCTATTTCTAACAATGGTTAATGCTGTTTATTTTTAATTGTAACGCTGTTTCAAACAGACCGAAAGGTTATGGCTTATATCAATAATATTGACAGTTTTGAACAGGAAGCTCCAGACGTGCCTGTCAAGGACATATGACTTGATAAAGATTTTGCAGCAGTTGTGAATTCCTGCCTCAAAGGTTACTTTTATACTCTCTGTTATGGTAATTCATTTGAGGATCCACACTAGGAGGCGCACAACTATTGATAAACCTCAGACACGTCAACAACAATGCATTTTTTTAAAGATGTGCTTAAAGTTAGTAAATAGCTTAGACTGCTCTATTATTTGATAGGGGAAAAATATCCATTCAGACTTGTTTTAGGTGAGAGATCCAAGGTGCCTGCAGAAAACTTGCTTGCATGAATGGGCAATGTTTAACTTTCATTAGGATAGTAGAATGAGCTATAAAAAGTATATATGTGATGTTTATTGTTAGAAATTGGGTTCATTGTTGACTGGGGTATGAGCCCTGGTCAAGCAGCAACCGCAACTCTATTCAGGGTAAGGTGCACTCAAACCCTAAATTAAGGTGTGCTCACCCTCTGGTAGCTTGCCTCAGAGCAGTCAGGCTTTACTTAGAGGCAGTGTGTAAAGTATTTGGGCAACACTACAAACAGTAAAACAGTAAAAACAACACTCAAAAATATTCCACACCAAGTTAGAAAGATAGATCACGATTTAATTTAAAAAAACTAAACCAAAATGAAAAAAATCCAATTACTAGAAACAGAGCTATTGAATTTAAAGTTTTAAGTAGAGATAGCACCACAAAGCACTATTGGGGATATCTGGTTGGGCCGGACCAGGAGAAAGTAACAAATTCAAGCCAAATGCGATGGAACATAAGCCGGCTACAGGAACCCAGTTAGGCCAGCTGAACCAAAGTACCTTAAATCTTTGGTTGCAGAGTGTTGTGTGGATCTGTGTCGAAGATGCCTCAAGCAGCAGTGGTGATACAGCTATTCCTAGGTGCGGCAAGGCTGCGGTGCAAGGTCCTGTTGCATCAACGTCGAGGATCCTGTTGACGGGGCTTGTGCTGTGAAGGCTGGTGTTGAGGATGCTTAGCGCAGTTTAGGCAATGCATCATTTCAAATAGCAGTGAAGCTGCGATGCAGACTTTCATTCGAGGTTTCCATTGATGAGAGATGCGAGGAGCTTGCGCTGGGAAAAATATTGCACATCGGTGGTTCCGAAGGCGATACATCGAACATAAAATGTGGGAATGTGGCGACGATGCTAGTCTCTTGTGATGGGTCCAGTATCAATCAATCAATCAATCAAATATTTATAGAGTGCACTACTCACCCATAGGGTCTCAAGGGGCTGAGGGGTATGTCCTTGGGGTTCAGTCGAAGAGCCAGGTCTTGAGGTCCTTCCTGAATTGAGGTAGCGATGGTGACTGTCTGATGTGAAGAGGTAAGATGTTCCAACCTTTTGCTGCCAGGTAGGTGAAATTTCTTCCTCTGGCCGAGACTTCTTTATGCGGGATACGTTGGCGAGCGACTGCTGGGATGGAGAAGAGGTCTGGAAGGAGAGTACCAGGTGATGCGGTGGTTGAGGTAGCTGGGTCCAATGTTGGATAAAGCTCTGTAGGCGTGTGTGAGGAGTTTGAAGTTGATCCTCTTCTCAGGGGTGAGCCAGTAGAGGTCTTTCAGGTGTTCTGTGATGTGTTCTCGGTGGGGGATGTTCAGGATGAGACTGGCCGCAGCATTCTGAATTTGTTACAGCTTGCTCAGGTTCTTCTTGGAGGTTCCGGCATAGATGGCATTGCCGTAATAAGGTCTGCTCATGATTAGGGCGTGTTTTACGGTTTTTCGGCAGTCAGTTGGTATCCATCTGAAAATCTTCCGTAGGAGTCGGAGAGCGAGGAAGCAGGTGGATGTGACAGAGTTGACTTTTCTGCTTAAAGTGAATGCTGAGTGGAGAATGACACTGAGGTTTCGTGCATGGTCTATGGAGTTGGGGGCCACCAGGAGTCATCCAAGGCTGAGGAGGAAGGTCCCAGGATAAGGATCTTGGTCTTGTCAGAGGTCAGCTTGAGGCAGCTCTCCTCCATCCAGCAGAGACAATGTGTCTGTTGTGCTCGAGGATGCGCTGCTCGGACAAGGACATGCACCGGTTTTGCTCAGGGATGCATCGTTCAGCAGAGAAGATATGTTGTATTTGCTGGTAAGCAAAGTCCAGGTGCAGAAGCAGGGTAGCTGGAAGTCTTTTATGTCCCTGAGGCTTCAGATCAGGAGGACAGTCAACTAGCCCTTGGAGTCACTCTGCGTACAAGTTATGCAGATCCAATCTTTCTCACACCAGGCAAAGGACAGCATGCAGCAGGTCAGCACAGCAAAGCAGGTGTCCAGTAGGAGCACAGCAGTCATTCTTTCTGGAAGAGTATCTACTGGTCCAAAAGTGTACTGAAGTGGTTGTTCCAGTTCTTCTACCCAGTGGGGCCTTTGAAGTGGGAAATACTTCTAAGACAGGCCTTTGAAGAGCACAGAGGCCTTGTCATGGCTCTCCAGACACACTACAGGCCTTTGTGTGGGGGCAGGATACAACCTAATCAGGTGTAAGTGAGGCTGTGTCCAGCTCCTCCCTCCCATCCTGCCAGGATGGTCCAACAAGTAACACCTAAGCTCTCTTTGTGTGTGGCTGTCTAAGGAGAATATACAAAGCCCAGCTGTCACTCACCCTAGACATGTGATCAGAGACAGGCAGCAGTCACCAAGTGGCTAAAGTAAAAAAATGCCCATCTTTCGAAAAGTGGCATTTTCAGAATTGCAATTTAAAATCCAACTTCACTATAAGATAAGATTTTAAATTGTGATTCCAGAAACACCAAACTTGAAAGAATTATCTCTTCACATCTGTAAAGTATGCTTATTAGTTGTAATAGGGCAACTTCAGTGTTATCCTATGGGTGGGATAGGCCTTGCAATAGTGAAAAACAAATTTTCAATATCACAACATGTAAAACTTAAAAGTACATGTCCCGCCTTTTAAATACATTGCTCCCAGCCTTCTGGGTTGTCCAGGGCCTACCTTAGGGGTGACCTATATGTATAAAAAGGAAAGGCTTGGACGAGCAAAAGAGTTCTAGTTGGACTTGGCCCTTTCTGCAGGGTCACCCCAAACTTTTTGCCTCCCCCTCTCCTTTTTTGTCTTTAGGACTCTGGGCACTTTATCACTGCTAACCAGTGCTAAAGTGCATGTACTCTCTGCGTACAACCATGGTAACATCGGCTTCTCTATAGTTGGCATATTTAATTTACTTATAAGCCCATAGTGAAGTGCACTACCTGTGCCCAGGGCCTGCAGATTTAATGCTACTGGCCTGTAGCACTGATTGTGCCACCCACTTCAGTATCCCTTTAAACATGAGCCAGGTCTGCCATTGCAAAGCCTGTGTGTGCAGTTTTAATCTGTCATGTCGACTAGTCCAGTTAACCTTTTTGACCAAGCACAAACCTTCCTCTTTAATACATATAAATCACCCCTAAGGATGCCCTGGATAGCCCCAAGGGCAGGGTGCACTGTATTAAAAAAGTTGGACATGTACTTTTAAGTTTTACATTTCAAGGTACTGAAAAACTCTTAAATTCATTTTTTGCTACTGCACGGCTTATCTCTCCCATAAGTTAACATTGGGATTGCCTTATTACATTTTATAAGTGAAATTTCCAATTGAGAAGAGATAGGACCCCATAGTATGGTGTCTCTGGAATCACAGTTTAAAATCACAACTTATGGTGAAGTCGGATTTTAAATTGTTATTCTGAAACTGCCACTTTTAGAAAATTGGCATTTTCTCTCTTTAAATCATCTACTGCCTTCTGCCTGTCTCTGAATATACATCTGGGGTGGGTGACAGCTGGGCTGTGTGCATTCTTTCTAGACAGCCACACACAAAGTGAGCTTAGGTGTGTCTGATGCGCCATCCATATCCTGGTGGGCCATTAACATCTTTATGGGCCATGCTGGGCATGATGGAAGGGAGGAACTGACACACCTGAATGGGCTGTGCCCTGAGCCCTCACAAAGGACTGCATAACCCGCTGTAGTGTGTCTAGAGCCAGGGCAGGAAGAGAAAGGACTTTGGGGGTCATTACAACCCTGGCGGATGGTGTTAAAGAGGCAGTAAGACCGCAAACAGGCTGGCGGAAAAAAAATGGAAATTATGACCAACAAAGACAGCCACTTTAACACCCCGACCGCCATGGCGGTACAGACAAACAGCGCGGCGGTCACCGCCAACAGACAGGCGGGAGACAAAGTACCGCCCACAGTATCACAACCTAAAAATCCGCCACCTTTTCCGGGGCGGATTCACCGTGGATAAAAACACGGCGGAAACAGCTAATTCAATGGGAAAACGCTCACCTCTACACACTCCACGAGGAAGGAGGACACCATGGAACCGGAACTCCAAATACTCCCTGTGATAGTCTACCTGCTCCTGTACGACCATCATCAACGCCGGCGCCGAAGACAATGGTGAGTACTGCACCTACGACATAGGGGAAGGGGGAGGCAAAAGTCAGGGACACACACACGTAACACCCCCACCCCTACCCCGACCCTCACCCACTACAACACACACACCAATGCATATCCAAATATTACAGTAACAACCCCCAAACACCCCGGAAGAATGCAAAGACAAAAGGAAATGAATTCAACCATTGTAATATATCAAAATACAGTAATCAAATATATACAGATATAAATTCACATTCCACAAAATATACATCACGATTAGTAGTGCAGGTAATGCACCATTCAATGTCCGTGGACCACTGGGCCCAAAATGCATGGGCGAGGCCCACACACGATACCTGATCAAAACGGAGAGAACACTGCTGGGGCATCAGATAGAAATACAACAGGCACCTCAGGGGGAAGGGAAGCGGGGGCACCTCAGCCGGATGAGTGCAGCACGCCAGATCCACGAGGGGGCTCCATGCCCATTGATGTATCCTGGGGAGTGCAAAGCCACAGTCTCTCAAGTCTCTACAGTGGGTGGGTTGCCCACTGTTCCATCCTGGGGAGTGCAAAGCCACAGTCTCTCAAGTCTCTACAGTGGGTGGGTTGCCCACTGTTCCATCCTGGGGAGTGCAAATCCACTGCATGGAAGAAGGACTGCTGTGCTGATGAAGGGACTGCCACTCTGCTGGACTTTGCTGAACTTTACTGGATCCCTGCTCTGCTGTGCCTGCCCTCCTGCCTGATTCCCTCCTTGATGGGAATAAGAAGGACTGGACCTGCCTCTCTATATCCCCAGAACCAAAGTGACTCCAAGGGTTTGCAGGCTTGCCGCCTGTTCTGAAGTCTCAAGGGCACCAAAGACTTCATTCAACCCTGCTACAGCTTCTGGATTCTGGCAACTGTGAGTCCTACCATGCCAAGTGGTTCCAATCCAGTCCTTGTCACTTGGAAGTGGGATCTTCAGTTGTTGTCTACAAAAACCCAAGCAGTGCCATTGCTGCACCAGTCCGAATTGATGCATCCCATTCAATGACACTGTATTGCAACAGCAGGAGACATTGCATTGCCGAATATGTGATTCAGAAACAATGCATCACCTGCATCTAAGGGGTTTGACATTGACGCATCTCATTTTGCGCAGATCAGAACCGACTCATGCTGCTCATTGCATCACTTCTTGCATCGCTCCTCAATGTTGATGCAACCCCAAGCCAAGTCATTGATTTCAGTGGAACAAGGTTGGTTCCTGTTTCAGACCCGTCCACCATGGTTGGCTTTACTTTACACATTTGACCCAGACTAGCGCGTCCTGATAGCCCTGGTAGGTGCTTCCTACTTCTAAGCACTATGGCCCTCATTTACAATGGCATTGCACCACCGGAATGTCACTTTTATTTTCATTCCAGTGGCGCAATGCCCTGCCCCATATTAACAAAGTGCGTTAAGTTTTGTGGCTTAGTGCTACTTTGCAAATATGGCCCCTTTACATGCATCACTTTGTGTGAAAGCGGCCATTGCATTTTGGTGCTGCCCCAGATTTACAAGGATTTGTAAACCTGAGGCAGTGCCAAAAACTAACACTACCCTAGGGGTGGAGTTAGCATGGCAGAACAAGGAGAAATAATTTTTTTTAGTGCTCCTCGTTTTTGCTTTTCCTATGTGTGCTGCATTCTGAAGCACATATAGGAAGAGCAAAAAGCCATTATTGATTGCTTATGTGCAGGAAGGGACACCTTCTTGCACATGAACAATCATTCCCTGCAATGCAGGCACCCTTGCACTATGGTGGAAGGGTGCCTGTGCTGGCACTAGGCAGCAAATTGTAGCGCCAGTGCTAGGAAAAACACTGGGGTGTTCCGCATTGTATTAAATGAGGCGCATCCCTGCATTTCTGAAGCGACTCAGTACACACTGTCAAATTTGGCAAAGTAATGTGCTGCACCACTTCTTAGTAAATTAGGCCCTGTATTTGCATATAACATTTAAAAATGTATATCTCCACTTCACCTTATTTGATTTTTGTTGTTTTGGTCTTGTTGGGTTCATAAAAAACATAGGCCCTCATTACAACCCTGGCAGTAAAAGCCGCTTATCGCCATGCAAAAGACAGCCAATACACTGCCGCGGCCGTGGAATTCCGCCACAGCTATTATGACCCACATCTCGGAATCCGCCGAAATTCAGACACCCACACAAGTCCGCCACACCAAAGGTCAGTGATAAAGTGGCGAAAACAAAACCTCCACCGTCACGCCAACAGAAACACGGCCATGCTATCACGACACACGAATCCACGCGGCGGTCTTTCAACCGCGGTATTCCATTGGCGGTACACACCGCCGCGCTCAAAATACACACACATCTCCAAAACACCGCCACATTGGACAATTCCAAATGCACACACCTGATACATATACACACACCACTCCCACACATCCAACACAATATAAAACACACACCCACAAACCCCTACGACCAAAAATCTGAGACGAAGGCGACAGACAGAGAGCACAGCAATAGACAACCCCACCACACAGAGGCACACAACACCAACACCCTCACAACATCCACGCACAAAACACCACACACCACTACACATCACCACACTCATCACCACATACACCACCCCACACATCACCTACACCACCCCATGGCACGCCAAAGACACCCCAGGTTTTCGGAGGAGGAGCTCAGGGTTATGGTGGAGGAAATCGTACGGGTAGAGCCACAGCTATTTGATCACAGGTGCAGCACACCTCTATAGCTAGGAAGATGGAGCTATGACGAAGAATCGTGGACAGGGTCAACGCAGTGGGACAGCACCCAAGAAATCGGGAGGAAATCAGGAAGAGGTGGAACGACCTACGGGGGAAGGTGCGTTCCGTGTTCTACAGGCACAACATCGCGGTTCAGCGGACTGCGGCGGACCACCACCTCCTCCCCCACAACTAACAACATGGGAGGAGCAGGTCTTGACCATTATGCATCCTGAGGGCCTCGGAGGAGTCGGTGAGGAATGGACACTGGTAAGTTAAATCTTAACTATCATATCCCCCACCCTACCTGCATGCTATCACACACCCCCACCCTCTATCCCTCCCCTATCATGCCAAATCCTCACTAATGTACTAATAACACAAACCACACATCCCAATACCAAGCCCTGCATGACACAACAAAGCATGGATACCCATCACTAAATCATGCCCACTGCACATACTCATAACACCCCCTAACCATCATCACACAAGCCCCCACACAGGAATGCTAGCACTGGGGTACACGCTCACCCACCCATTGCACACCATGACACACACAGAAGCAATAATCATGCTTTTATACCCCTGCAGGACCACTACCTAACATCACCAGACAGGAGGGTCCAGACATCTCTACCCCACTCACAGAAGAGGCCCACAGTGTTGACAGCAGCTTTGGCCAACTGGATCCAGATGACCAGCCCGGACCATTGTGGGCCTCGGGACAGTCGGTTCCCCTCGCACAGGCACAGCCCAACACTGACCTTCCACCCTCTGGTAACACCAGCACAGCACCCATCCAGCGGGCCCATGCCTCTGTCCCTAGGACACGTCAGTCAGCTGTGTGTCCACCACTACAGGGAACCCAGGATAACCCACCACCCCAACAACAACAGGGACCTGGGGGCTGTGGTAGTGGGCACACGGTCCAGGGGACGGAGGCCCAGGAACACAGGGGAACTGGGAGGGCTGCTGTGCGACAGGGGGCGGACAGGCCAAGGGAACCCACTCTCCACGAGGCCCTCTCCTCCATCATGGGAGCATACCACCACTCCCAGGACACAATGGCTACGGTCCTGGCCAAGTTTCAGGAGACCCAGTGCATGCAGGAGGAACAGTATTTGGGCTTCAGGGAGGAGCTCAGAACCATCAGCTCCGCCCTGGGCACCATCGTAGGGGTGCTGAAGGACATACAGAACACCATGAGGGACACCGTGGCACTCCAAGGGGCCCCTGACACTAGCATGGACGATGAACTGCCCACCACCTCCGCCGGCGCTAGTGGACAGGACGCCCGGCCACAGGACCACCACACCAGCACCCCACCCCCTGCAGACGGACAACCACCCCGGAAGCGGTCCCTGAGATCCAGGAACAGGACAGAGCACGATGGCAAGACCCCGCCAAGAAATAAGACCACCCTGATTGTCATCCCACTGTCCCACATTGTTACCCTGTCCATATTCGAACTGCCCCAGCTCCACTTCCTATGCCCATATGGGCAGTGCACCTGTAAGACTAATAGACTGGACTCTGCCATGGACATTCCTCCACCATCCCCCCTCACCATTTTGCCACCCCCTCCAATAATTAGCACGTCAATACAACACACTTGAACCACAAAACAATCTGGAGTCACTCTGTGATTTCTAAAATTTGTATTATCTATGACAATGACAAAATCCCTTCGAAAATTGTAATGTAAACATACCTATGTCACACATCACAAGTCCATGAAGGATGCAAGCAGATGACACACGTTGTTAACCACACCTGTGAAACCGTAATGGAAATGTACAACTCAGTTACCAAATACTGCTTCAAATTGACAGACAGGATAGAGGTAGAAGTGTGAAAGTAAATGTACTAGTAAAGAAATTGTTCTCACCTGTGTGTCACTGGAAATATTGCTGTATGACAGAGTCCCTGTTGTCAATGTCTTCTTCCTCAGCTTCCTCCTCATCACTGTCCTCAGGCTCCACAGCTGCCACAACACTGTCATCTGGACCATCCTCCTGCAGAAAAGGCACCTGGTGTCACAAAGCAAGATTGTGAAGCATAGAGCAGGCGATGATGATCTGGCACACCTTCCTTGGTGAGTAGAATAGGGAACCACCTGTCATATGCAGGCACCTAAACCTGGCCTTCAGGAGGCCGAAGGTGCGTTCGATCACCCTCCTAGTCCGCCCATGGGCCTCATTGTAGCGTTCCTCTTCCCTGGTCCTGGGATTCCTCACTTGGGTCAGTAGCCATGACAGGTTGGGGTAACCAGAGTCCCCTAATAGCCACACCCGGTGCCTCTGGAGTTGACCCATCACATAAGGGATGCTGCTATTCCGCAGGATGTAGGCGTCATGCACTGAGCCAGGGAACATAGCATTTACCTGCGAGATGTACTGGTCTGCCAAACATACCATCTGTACATTCATGGAATGATAACTCTTCTGGTTCCTGTACACCTGTTCAGTCCTGCGGGGGACCAGAGCTACATGTGTCCCATCAATGGCACCTATGATGTTAGGGATATGTCCAAGGGCATAGAAGTCACCTTTAACTGTAGCCAAATCCTCCACCTGAGGGAAAACGATGTAGCTCCTCATGTGTTTCAGCAGGGCAGACAACACTCTGGACAACACGTTGGAAAACATAGGCTGGGACATCCCTGATGCCATGGCCACTGTTGTTTGAAATGACCCACATGCTAGGAAATGGAGCACTGATAGCACCTGCACTTGAGAGGGGGATTCCTGTGGGATGGCGGATAGCTGACATAAGGTCTGGCTCCAACTGCGTACACAGTTCCTGGATTGTGGCACGGTCAAACCTGTAGGTGATGATTAAATGTCGCTCTTCCATTGTCAACAGGTCCACCAGCGGTCAGTACACCGGAGGATTCCGCCATCTCCTCACATGTCCCAGTTGACATTGCCAAGGAAGGACAACAGCGACCACAGAGTCAACCAATTCAGAGGTATGTACCCACAGCTACACAGAACACGACACAAAATACAAAAAACTTTCTGGTTGTGTGTAGACTGCAGGCCTAGGTATGTGTGACGCAGTTGAAAATGAAGCCATGTGGGCCCCTGAAATGTCGGATGCCTGACCTCTAAAGTGGGACAATGGGATGTGAGGTAACTGCGCTGGCGTTGTACACCGTCGCGGTAGGCGGTCGTAGACCGCGGCGCAATGCTGCATTGGTTAACATAGGACCCTATGGGACGTGACCGCCATTTTCTATCTGTTGAATCACTCAATACCTGATCTTCGACATGAGAGGACCTACACTGCAAGTGCTGCTGTGACCTAGGTCTGGAAGAGACAATGGCACGTGCGTCTGGGGAAAGGGTCCCTGCCTTCACTGCACAGGAGTTGGAGAAGCTCGTGGACGGGGTCCTCCCCCAGTACAACCTACTCTACGGTCCTCCAGACCAACAGGTGAGTACATAGGGTGCAAGTTGTATGGGCTATGCCTGGGTGGAGAGGGCTGGATGTAAGTAGGAAGGGGGCAGAGTTCTGCGAACATGAAGGAGTGTGAATGTATGTGCCACATGGCAAGGGCAGGGATGTGGGCAACTCACTTCGACGGTGCAGTTGGTAATGACTTCTCTTCTTCCCCTGTACATGTCATGTAGGTCAGCGCCCACCAAAAGAAGGATATTTGGCGTGCCATCGCCAAGGACGTCCGGACCCTCGTGGTCCACCAGAGACGGAGCACCCACTGCCATAAAAGATGGGAGGACATTCACCGCTGGAGCAAGAAGACGGCGGAGGCTCAGCTGGGGATGGCCTCCCAACGTGGGAGGGGTGCCCGTCGCACCATGACCCCCCTGATGTTCGGGATCCTGGCGGTGGCCTACCCTGAGTTGGATGGGCGCATGAGGGCATCACAGCAGACACAAGGGGGTGAGTACACTCACATTCTCATGACTTTGCGCGCAGTGGAGGGGTCTTGGTGGGGGAGGAGGGCTGTGGGTTTCCCTAGGCCAGGGCGAGTTCCGTAGGCTAGGCACCTCTGTAATGCAGGCCATGTGGGACTCCACCCCACCTTTGTAGAGTGCCAAGTACAGGTATACATGCCCCTGTGTCATCTATGTGTGCAGATGTCTATCATAGCCATGTAGGCCATATCCCAGGAACTGCACCTGTAGAGCCCAAGAGCGCGGCGTAGTGCAGGGGTTGCTGTGTCTGTATTGTCCGCCAACAGTAGCGGTAAGCCATGCACTCAACCTGTCTTTCTTCTGTTTCCCCACCCCTTTTTGTGCTCTCCCTGTTCTCTTGTGCATCAGCATCATCAGGCGGAGGTACAGGGGCACCGGAGCACGAGGGGGCTGCATCCCACATGGCCATGGAGGGCCACACCATGGACTCTGAATACACCAGTGGGACGGAGGGCGAAGGGAGCTGCACGGCGGTCACCGGATAAGCAACCAGCGACACGGACTCGTCCTCCGATGGGAGCTCCCTTGTGGTGGCGGCAAAATCTGTGCCCTCCACTCCTATAGGTACAACCCCCACCCCCCCCTACCAGCACCGCCCTCCCAGCAGCCCCTCAGCGTTCGCCCTGTGCCCGCTCACCCAGGAGGGTGGGCATCACCTTCGCCCCAGGCACCTCAGCCCCTGCCCCTGTCACCCCTGCTGCCCTCAGTGAGGAGGCCATTGACCTCCTCAGGTCACTCACTGTTGGGCAGTCTACCATTGTGAATGCCATCCAGGGTGTAGAAAGGGAGTTGCAACACACTAATGCATTCCTGGAGGGCATTCATTCTGGTCAGGCGGCCCATCATCGAACCCTGCAATCTCTGGCCTCAGCACTGATGGCAGCCATTGTCCCTGTGTCTAGCCTCCCCCCTCCAACTTCCTCCACCCAGACCCAATCCCCTGTACCTCAGCCTATCCCAAGCACACCATCAGACCAGCCTGCACACACGTCAACACACAAGGGCAGCTCAGGCAAACATAGGCACCACACATCCCACAGGCACTCACACAAGCATCACCCACATACAGACACAGCAACATCCACTGCCTCCACTGTGTCCCCCTCCTCATCGTCTCCCTCCTCCCTCCCAGTCTCGTCTACACTCTCACCTGCATGCTCTACCACTACAGCCATTAGGACTCGCACCATAACACCCAGCACCACACCCCGCTCACCTGCACTTACCACCCCCACTACCATTTACACGTCCCCTGTGTCCTCTCTCAGTGTGCCTGTGACGCCCCCTCCCAAAGTACACAAACGCGGGCACCCACACACCCAACATCCATCCACCTCACGACAGCCTCCAGAACATGCACCTGCACCCAAAGCATCAAAAGTCACACCTCCTACAACCACCTCCTCTTCCTCCACTACCAGACCCCCTCCAGCAACCCGTCCCAGTGTTCTTCAGAAACGTTTCCTGAGCAACCTTGACCTCTGTCCCACCACCCCTTCCCCTCCAATTCATAGGTCCTGTAGTAGCACCTCAGCCAAAAAAAGTCCGGTACCAGTGGTGGCTGTTAGAGGTATGTGGAGTGCACCGGGCACCAGGGCAACCAGTGTGACACGGAGCCAAAGCACTACCAGTCCACCCCCTGTGAAGCACCAGAAGTTAGAAAGTGCCCGACGGGAGAGGGTAAATACTCCTGCAGGCAAAGCCGCTCACAAGGGTCCTGGGGGGAGTGTCGAGTCAGCTGTGACTCCTCCCAAGGTGGGGAAGAGCAGAAGAAGTCGCCAAAGTCTGGGAAGAGCAGCACGGCGGAGAAGGCCGCCATCCTCCCCGCCGCCCAGGACGCCACAGCCAGCCCCATCGTCACTGGTCCGGAGATCACCGCCAGAGTCAGTACCCAGGAGGGCTGCACAATCGTCACTGGTCAGGAGACCACCGCCAGAGTCAGTGCCCAGGAGAGCAGCACAATCGTCACTGGTCAGGAGACCACCGCCAGAGTCAGTGCCCAGGAGGGCAGCACAATCGTCACTGGTCAGGAGACCACCGCCAGAGTTAGTGCCGAGGAGGGTAGCACAATCGTCACTGGTCCGGAGACCACCGCCAGAGTCAGTGCCCAGGAGGGCAGCACAATCTTCACTGGTCCGGAGACCACCGCCAGAGTCAGTGCCCAGGAGGGCCCCGGCAGCCACAGCCCCGCTGGGCAATGAGGGACCGCCATGGCACACACCGCTGCACAGGTCAGAGACAGCAAAGTCAAGCACCGCTGAACATGGTAAGCACCACTGAACAGGGCAAAGACCGCCATGGCAAGCACCGCTGAACAGGGCAAAGACCGCCATGGCAAGCACTGCTGAAAAGGGCAAGCACTGCTGAACAGGGCATAAACCGCCATGGCATGCACCGCTGAACAGGGCAAGCACCGCTGAACAGGGCAAAGACCGCCATGGCAAGCACAGCTGAACATGGCAAGCACCGCTGAATAGGGCAAGCACCGCTGAATAGGGCAAGCACTGCTGAACAGGGCAAAGACCGCAATGGCAAGCACCGCTGAACAGGGCAAAGACCGCCATGGCAAGCACCGCTGAACAGGGCAAGCACCGCCAACTCAAGCATCGTTAGCCCATGTGCGACAGGGGCAGTGACGGAACTGGGACCGTCATGGGAAGCGTGATGCACTGTGGGCACCAGTCCCCCTCCAAAACCAATGTAGACTGTTATCCACTTGTGAGACTGTGGCTTTGCACTCCCCAGGATAAAACAGTTGGCAAACCACCCACTGCAAAGACTTGTGAGACTGTGGCTTTGCAATCCCCAGGATGGTACAGTGGGCAACCCACCCACTGCAAAGACTTGTGAGACTGTGGCTTTGCACTCCCCAGGATAAAACAGTGGGCAAACCACCCACTGCAAAGACTTGTGAGACTGTGGCTTTGCACGCCCCAGGATAAAACAGTGGGCAAACCACCCACTGGAGAGACTTGAGAGACTGTGGCTTTGCACTCCCCAGGATGGAACAGTGGGCAAGCCACCCACTGTAGAGACTTGAGAGACTGTGGCTTTGCACTCCCCAGGATGGTACAGTGGGCAACCCACCCACTGCAAAGACTTGTGAGACTGTGGCTTTGCACTCCCCAGGATAAAACAGTGGGCAAACCACCCACTGGAGAGACTTGAGAGACTGTGGCTTTGCACTCCCCAGGATGGAACAGTGGGCAAGCCACCCACTGTAGAGACTTGAGAGACTGTGGCTTTGCACTCCCCAGGATACATCAATGGGCATGGAGCCCCGTCGTGGATCTAGCGTGGTGCTGTCATCCGGCTGAGGTGCCCCCCCTTCCCTTACCCCTGAGGTGCCTGTTGTATTTCTATCTGATGCCCCTGCAGTGTTCTCTCCGTTTCTGGACAGGTATCGTGTGTGGGCCTCGCCCATGCATTTTGGGCCCAGTGGTCCACGGACATTGAAATGCGCATACCTGCACTACTATTCGTGATGTATATATTTGGAATGTGCATATATTTATGGACATATGTGCTTACTGTGTTTTGATACATTACAATGGTTGTACTTCATTTCCTTTTGTCTTTGCATTCTTTCGAAGGGGTTGGGAGTTGTTCCTGTGATGTTTGGTTATGCATTGGTGTGTGTGTTGTAGTGTGCGAGGGTCGGGGTGGGGGTGTTGCGTGTGTGTGTCCCTGACTTTTGCCTCCCCTATGTCGTAGGTGCAGTACTCACCGTTGTCTTCGGCGCCGCCGTTGCTGATGTTCGTAGAGGAGCAGGAACACAATCGCAGGGAGTATTTGGAGTTCCGGGTCCATGGTGATCCTCTTCCTCGGTGAGCGTTTTCCCATTGCAAAAGCTGTTTCCACCGTGTTTTTATCCACGGAGAATCCGCCCCGGAAAAGGTGGCGAATTGGCCTGTTGTAATACTGTGGGCGGTACTTTGTCTCCCGCCTGTCTGTTGGTGGTGACCGCCGTGCTGCTTGTCTGTACCGCCGTGGCGGTCGGAGTGTTAAAGTGCCTGTCTATGTTGGCGATTTCCATCACGGTCATAATTCCCTTTCTTGTTCCGCCGGCCTGTTTGCGGTATTACCGCCGCTTTAACACCGTCCGCCAGGGTTGTAATGACCCCCATAATCTATGTTTTATGTGTCTCACTGTTTTCTAGTTTTAAGTACCGTACAAATACTTTACACATTACCTCTTAAGTTAAGCCTGTCTGCTCTGTGCCAAGCTACCAGAGGGTATGCACAGGTTAATTTATAATGTGTATCTGACTTATCCTGACTAGGATTGTGGTTCTTGCTCGGACAGAGTGCACACATCTGCCAACCAGAAACCCAATTTCTAACAATTCCTGTGCGAGGTCGACATGGCAGTGCAAAACTGCAAATTCCGGCTCTGCAATGACAGGCCTGACCCATGATTAGAGGGCTACTTAATTGGATGGCACAATCAGTGCTGCAGGCCTTCTAGTAGCATTTAATTTACAGACCCTAGGTACATGTAATACCACTTTACTAGGAACTTATAAGTAAATTAAATATGGCAGTTGGGAATAAGTCAGTGCTACCATGTTTAGAGGAGACAGCACAAGCACTTTAGTACTGGTTAGTAGTGGTAAAGGGCACATAGCGCTAATACCAACCAAAACAATGTCAGAAAGGTGGAAGAGATAGGCAACAAGTTGGAGGGAAGGACACACTAAAGCTGTCAGATCTAACATTCATTTTAAAAATAGACAATGTGGAGACTGGTTAGTTCTATGTAAGATGTTTTAAAAAATGCTTCAACTGCATTTTTGTGTTATTTAACATTTTATACCTATTTCTAGGGCAAGCAGTTAAATGTTGCTGTGAAATCTGATGTTGATGTATTCCTTGGAAGTACTGTATAGCGAAATTGATATAGGTGTTGCTTGAAAAGGAAAATCTAAAACACATCGTTCAATTGTGAGCTATTTAAAGGTTTGTTCTCACCTGTGTGATAGTTGTACATTTATAGCCAACTGCTGTGTCAATGTTTGGTTACCTTCACTGGATGGATATTGGAATACTACCTTATTAGGGATTTAGGGCCTGATTACAACTTTGGAGGAGGTGTTAATCCGTCCCAAAAGTGACGGTAAAGTGACGGATATACCACCAGCCGTATTACGAGTCCATTATCCTATGGAACTCGTAATACAGCTGGTGGTATATCCGTCACATTTGGGATGGATTAACACCTCCTCCAAAGTTGTAATCAGGCCCTTAATGCTATCAAATAGCCTTAGATATTTTGACAGAAGATTATTTCAGTAATAAAGTTTATGTAATGTATGACAGAGAATTGTATTTTCTTTCATGTACCTCAAGTATTCTGTGTATGCGAAATTGTAGGAGTCTTGTAAAAGATGTCTTTTTTAGAGCCATATTGTTTGTACCTGTCAAAATAGTAAACCATGTCACTCTGCAGTTATAAATCTGCAGTTATGTATCCGCTGTCATTGAACCGATATCTGTATAATATTTCATACTATGTATACAAAGTGAGAACCCAAATCATCTCAAAACTCAACACCCCTTGTAACAAAGCGAAGCAAAAATGAGTTGTTTTTTGTGATGATTATCTTCTTCCTTTTATTAAAATTAACTTAATTAAGACAATTGTCTTTCATTTCATAGCATGCACAGGGGAAGATCATGGCTGTTCCTCTGTTAAAGAACATTCACTACAATAAATGTGGAGTCAGAAGTTTTGGAAATTTAGAAGCTTTGTTTAGAAGGGCTGAAATTGAAAAAGAGACAGGAAAAAGAACATTGGTTAAGGTTTGCTTATCAGGGGAAAAAGAGAATTCACTCCATAAGACCACTAGGAAGGATAGTGAATGTTCAAATGGATTATTAAAGGCAGGCAGACATAAACAGTCTTCAGGATCTAGCCAAATAGAATAATTGCGCAATACATATAGACAGTCATAGTTGTAATGCCAAAGTATGCATTTGCAGAAGTGCCACATTATAAGAAAGGTCCTAGACGTCATCTTTAGGTACATATCGAGCAAAGGACAAACCTCTCAAATACTACAAATAGACACTAGAAAAGATTTTCCAAACAAGCCGTTTCAGGGATTATTAAATACAAAACATATTTCATGTGTAGGGCAAAGCTGCGATGTCAGAACACTTTAACAGAACCTTACAATACAAAATGTGGAACTATTCCATGGCTTACAATACATACTAGGGGAGCGTGGCTTGGCGCCGATTCAAGATGGCCACACCTCCGAGAGCTCGGCACGGTCGTGGGTGAAAATTGGCAGTTTTTTCTGTCAGATGGGACAACACTTCACTGGGATGCAAGGGACCCCCCTAATAATGGTTCTGCTACTTGCAGGTTGGTTTTCTTCTACGATTATGCCCTTCTCTATAGTTATTTAATAGAGTGAATACTCTGAAGAGAAAACTGCGGGTGCCATTTTGTAGTCACACAACTCTTCATTCTCTTCATAAATTCGACCGCTTTTGCTTTAATATCCTTCATGTTTTCAACAAGACTGTCTTTATTATCTGTTCCACTATTTCTGACTCCATGACTTTTCTATTTTAACACATGTATTTTTGTGTTGATTGGATTCCGTCTGAATTTCTCGCTATATCTTCTATACATGAAAACATTATTTTCTCAACCTTCCCACCGAATAATTTTAATTATACATGAACATATTTTATGGGCAGAACTAAGAGCCAGCGCAGTCTTCTGTTTCCGCTACAACTGCCAAGGATTTTTGAGATTTTTGAGATAACTCTTTCTCAATTCTTGCAACAAGTATGGATAGCAATACTTTAGAAAATGTGGCATCCTCTTCTCTCAATGGGACTCTAACGCAAAATAATAAGTCAACTTCCAAACAAAATGTGGGCACAACTTCTGCAACTAAACGTGTTAAAAAGGATTCTCCATCACCCATTAAATCTCCTAATACTATTTCAGTGGAGTTACTGTTAGATGAAATTCGTGCCTCAAACCATTTATGGAGGAAACTAATAACAAACTGCAGACTTTAGCAGATCATTGGTCTCTTATGGAAAATAGAGTTACTCAAGTGGAACAACGAGTCAGCGATGTTGAAGATACAGTTCACCGTTTGCAATTGCTTAAATCTGAAGTACTTCACATCAGGAAGGATGCTGAAGGTTTAGAAAATCAAAGTAGAAGAAATAATCTTCGTATTTATGGCTTACCAGAAGGAACGGAAGGTTCAGATCCTATTAAATCTTTCCAGTCTTTTCTTCCTAAGCTTTTAGACCTTCCTTCTCCATCTTTACTGAATATACAACGAGCCCACAGATTAGGTCATTCATCTCACCAAGCATCTTCGTCACGAAAGCCGAGAGGTGTTATTATATACTTTCTAGAATATGTTGAACTGCTTCAAATACTTAGAGCTGCTAAATCGAAAGGAAAGATTATACTGTATGGTCCGGTTCACATTTTTTCTTTTCGACTATGCTAAACCTACGGCTGACAGAAGAAAAAGATTTTTGGACATGAGCCCAGCTCATCTTACTTTAAACGCAGGATTTTGACTTTTTCATCCATGCTCTTTTAAAGTAACATATAAAAATAAAATGACAGTATATGAAGACCCCAAGATTTTGCAACGCTTCATCAACTCATGTAAAGGAGAAGACATGGACATTTGAAACCAATCTGCAACTTGAATTTCATTTAATTCTTTTTCACTTCTAGATATTGTCCTTCGTTTTCATGTTTTGTTATTCGTTATTATTAATATAAGTCATTTTATGTTCTTTTCCTCATGTATCTTATATCTCTTATTGATGTATTGACTCTTTTATCAGGTATTGGTAGTTGATAATATTATGATAACGTCATCATCTCTGTACTTGGTCCGATTCCTCTCCTGTTGGCCTTGTCGAAGTTCCAGTCATGCCATCTTCCCTCTGTGGTGTCACCACCCTCAATTCCTTCTGTGTTATATAGGTATGTTCTTTTTGTTCATTTATACCTTATGTCTTTTATTTTTTTGACATTACAACTTTTCTTGTTCTTTTTTTCCTTCTTTCTTTTCTCTTTTCTTTATTCCCCTATTTAATTCCTTCTTCATAGCTATATCTATATATTTGTCATCTTTTTCTATTTGTTTTTATTAATATTGCTTTCCTTAATCTTTCAATATTCTTTCATCTGTTATATGTTACTAATTCTTTTCATATTATTTTAAACTGTTACCTGGTTGCTACCTTGTTTCAATGGTCAATTTATATGCCTCTATGTTTACAAGTTCTTGGTTTTTATTCTTAGGGTTCTTTTCTAGATATTACTATATTTGCTTATTTATCTATCAATCATAGGTATACTGTTACTTTTGTAGAATTTCTTAACTTTGCTATAATTTATTTATTATGTCTCTTCGAAGAACTTCATGGAACGTTAAAGGGTTAGGTTCATCTATTAAGAGACAAAGAGGGTCATTCCGGCCCTGGCGATAAAAACCGCCAGGGCCGCGAATGACGGAAGCACCGCCAACAGGCTGGCGGTGCTTCCTGGCCCATTCTGACCGCGGCGGTAAAGCCGCGGTCAGAAAACCGGGTCCAGCGGTTTCCCGCCGGATTTCCCCCGGCTGGGTGAATCCGCCAGGGCAGCGCTGCAAGCAGCACTGCCCTGGGGATTCTGATCCCCTTCCCGCCAGCCTGTTTCTGGCGGTTTTCACCGCCAGGAACAGGCTGGCGGGAACGGGTGTCCTGGGGCCCCTGGGGGCCCCTGCACTGCCCATGCCACTGGCATGGGCAGTGCAGGGGCCCCCTAACAGGGCCCCAGCATGCTTTTCACTGTCTGTTTAGCAGACAGTGAAAAGCGCGACGGGTGCAACTGCACCCGTCGCACACCTACAACACTGTCGGCTCCATTCGGAGCTGGCTTCAGTGTTGCAGGCCGCCTTCCCGCTGGGCCGGCGGGCGCTAACAATGTTAGCCCCCGCCGGCCCAGCGGGAAGGTCGGAATGGCCCCAGCGGTCTTTCGACCGCGGAGCGCCATATGGCGGTTCCTGCCAGGCGGGCGGCGCCCGCCACCCGCCAGAGTAGGAATGAGGGCCAAAGAGTTGTTCTCACACATCAAGCCAGATTGAACACAGACATAGCATTGTTGCAAGAAACACATGTTATTGATACAGAAGTTAGTAAACTTAAACGTAATTGGGTAGGTTATGCTTTTACATCTCCTGGCACGGGTAAGTGTAATGGTGTTGTTGTTTTATGTAAAAAAAAATGTACATGTTGAATTAGTATCACAAGAAAACGACAAAGAAGGCTGTTGGTTATTTTTAAAATTTATTATCAATAACACACCAATAACAATTTTGAAAGTATATGAACCTACTCATCTAGATAAAACGTTTGGCCTAATATTGCCAATAAGTTGATAGATGATTACTTAATTTTTGGAGGTGATTGTAACCTTATTTTTTATCCTATTTTTAGATCATTCTTCTAAAACTGATTTGTATTCCCACATCCATGCACAAACAGTTTACTTCAGCTATTGCACAGGGAGCACTTATTGATTCATGGAGACATAGTAATCCCATGCTATGAAAATACACTTTTTTTCTCCAGTACACTTTTTCCAATCCAGGATTGATTATCTATTGATATCTAAGTCATTATCTCAACATATCCTAGGTTCAGAGATTGGTACTATTCTAATTTCCGATCATGCCCCAGTTACATTAGATCTGGAATTACCTTCTCGTACTCCCAAATTAATTGTTGGCTCTTTAATACCTCTCTTTTAATAGACACTACTTTTATTAAAAACTTTCAAGAATTTTTACCTGAATATTTTTTATTGAATGATACACCTGAACTCTCTTTCCACACAATATGGGATGCTTTTGAAGTCGCCTCACGGGATTTTATTTTAACATATGTTTCTAACAAAAAGAAATCTAATAATAAAAAAATCACTTGACATTATTAAACATATTAAATCCCTTGAACATATTTATTATACATCTAAAACAAAAGAATGTCTGAATAAATTAGTCAAAGCTAAATTACAATTCAATATACTCTCTACAGATAATGCTGCCTCATTTCTTCTTTAATCAAGTTCCAAATACTATGGAGGACAGAACAAAGTGGGCAAGCTTCTAGCAAATTACCTAAAAATAAAAAAGGATAGAACCAAAATTGAAATGATGATCATACCACAGCCACTAATGATAGAGAGATCTTGCATGCATTTTATGACTACTATAACAAACTTTATACCCCAGAAAATTCTCCATCTCATTTGGACATCATTACATACTTAAATTCTACTAAATAGGAGTTTGCTTAAAATATTGTTTTTTCTCCTCTTAATGCTAATTTTTCTTTCAAGGACATTGAGGGAGCAATTAATTCTATTAAAACTAATAATGCCCTGGACCAGATGGCTTTCCTGTGGAGTTCTATTTGTCTTTCTCAAAATTGTTAATTCCCAAATTACAGAAACTCTTGTCCATTTTATACGGCTCCCCTAAAGAGTCAGTTTTTGTAAATAGTATTACTTCTTCATCCTTTTCTCTTGTCCCCTTTGCTTTCTTGGCACTTGAACCCTGTTTATCTTCTATTCGCCAGCATATTAATATACAAGACTTTAAATATAGAGACTTACATATCAAATGTACAGTATATGCTGATGATATCCTATTATATTTATGTACCCCTGAACTTTCTTTAAAACCCTTTTTAGATACAGTCTCAAATTTTGCCAAAAATCCAGGTTATAAGCTTAACACTGATAAATGTGAGATTCTTCACTTAATAAATGGTGCTTTCAACATGAATTTGCATTTTCAAATTTACTCTGGAATCCTGTAAAAATAAAATATTTCTGTATCCGGTTTACAAATTTATTGAAAGATACTGTTTCTGTTAATTTTGGTACTCAGTTGTCCACCCCTAAGAATCTAACAACAAGATGGAATCCTTCGTTTCTATGATGGTGGGGTAGACTAGATTCTATTAAAACTATGCTTGTTTCTGTAATAATATTCTATCTCTCTAATATTCCCATTACAATTTTCTCTTCTGTCTTTAAGAAAATCAATTCTATTTAAATCTCCTTTCTATGGAACAATAGAAAACCTTGAATGTCTCTTAAAAACCTCCAACAATCTAAACATGATTGGGGAGTTCATTTTCCAAATTTTCAACTTTATCATACTGCTTTTTTTCTAAAACACTCAATCCATTTGCATCCTGAAGATGCTTTACACCAAAAACCCTTATGGTTGGGTTAGAATTATCCTTTATTCATCCGTTTTCATTTACGGAATTTATTTCTCTCACCCAGTGTCCAGCCAATATGTCATTACCAGTTTTTAAAACTGCTTCAAAAATATTACATCCCGTCTTTACTTCTTAATTTTCCAGTTTAGATCAATTTCTTAATTCTTCAATTTGGTGCAATAATCTTATTTATTCATCCGTTTTCAATTACGGAATTTATTTCTCTCACCCGGTGTCCAGCCAATATGTCATTACAAGTTCTTAAAACTGCTTCTAAAATATTACATTGCATCTTTACTTCTTAATTTTCCAGTTTAGATCAATTTCTTAATTCTTCAATTTGGTGCAATAATCTTATTAAGATTAAAAGATTAAAAATAAATGTGTTTTTTTGGAATTCATGGCATAGAAGGGGCTTAGTATGGGTGTCTCAATTATTAGATAATCACTCATTACTTTCATTTATGCAGGCCAAACAGTTATTTAACGTTCCTTCTTCTTTTCAAAACAAATATCATCTCTTAACCACAGCTATCTTACAATCATATAATTCTCTATTGTCTGTAACCTCCCAAGCTCCTACACCTTCCCCTCTATTACAAATTTTACCAACGTTTCCCTCAGCCTCAAGAATTTACTCTCTTGTCAACTATGTAGCTCAACCGAGGCAGAAAACATTAGTGGAACTACAATGGGAAGATGACTTACAAACCTAATTTCCTATTCCTTTATGGAATAAGATATGGACTAAAATTCGCAAAACATCTCGTGCGGCTAGCACTACTCAAACTTTATTTTTTCTATATAATAGATTACTACTTATACCACATATTTTAAATAAAACAAATTCTTCTATAATGTCGACATGTTGGACATGCCAAATCTTTAATTCAACTCTACAACATGTTATTTGAATGTCCACATAAATACCACTTTTGGCTTAGGTATGGACTCAAATTAATCACATTCTTTATACCTCAATACTGTTTTCTTTTACAAATGTATTTTTGGGTAGTCTTTCTGATATTTGGATAAATTGTGAAATGAATGTGCAAATTGTGGATTTATTAATTGCTGTAGCTTTCCAGCAAATAACAAAAAAATTGAAAAATGCTTGTAATATTTCTTTCCAGTCATGGTGGTATGGTGTTTGTTATAATCATAGATTAGATACCAATTTTGTTACTCCACTGTCGTTAGCTATTAAAAGACAAAATTGTTGGTTACCTATAACTAATATGCTACATTGTTCTGCATTAAGAACTAACTTGCATCAACCCATTTCTGAAGAAGTGTTAAAACCCCCTTGAATCTCCTTTATTACCCATCCCAATACTAATTGTTGAATTAGTTATCATTCTTGAGTTACTGTTTATTGTATAAGGCTGATATAGTTTTATATTACAAGATGTGCTTCTTCACACTCAATTTTTTATTTTTCATACTGTTTGTAACAATGTATTTGTTTGATCCTATATTTTACTCAACTGCTTAACATCAATGTTCTCATTAATTTAAACAGAATATTTGAATATTTTTAATAAAATTCTTGAAGCTTACAATACATACCATTATGAAGATGTATTACAATTGTTTATAGGTGTTTATAGTGCATGTTATCACTGAACCATCAACGCTGTGCTAATAGAGATAATACAGCATACGTTTTTAGCTATGTGGAGGCTCGGAATCGGTGGAAATTGCATAATTTAATGTAGAATAAACACACGGAATTACCCAAATAGTCTGCAAGATTGCACTGATCATAAGAAGAGTAATTCGGCATTTACCGCTACCTTGTTAGCACAAAAATGTCCCCTTGAGTCCAGAATGGACTTGAGGGTGCATTTTGCTCTAAGAAATAGTGCTAAATGCAACATAACATGAATAACAAGCATGAGCACACATTCAGACTTGCTAAATTTGCACTTGGGGATAGGATTTGTTTCCCCAACGCACTCCCAGCATTTAACGCTAGTTTCTAAGCACAAAATGCACTTTTGCATCCAAAATGGATGCAAGGATGTGTTTTAATCTGAGATACAGTGCAAAATGCAACAGAACATGAATAACAAGCATGAGAAACCACCGGCACTCGCTAAATGTGTACTTGGGCTCGAATTTTCCCTCAACTCACTCCCACCATTTAAAGATAGTTTTGTGGCACAAAATGCAAGTTTGCATCTAAAATGGATGCAAGAATGCATTTTGTGCTGAGAAAATAGTGCTAAATGCAACAGCAAAGTTAGTAGTCACTTGCACTACCTAAATATTCTTTCACTGTTGGTTTTTCCCCCAAAATAACTCTTAATTACACAAATGGTCGTACATGTTTGGTAATCCCATGCCACAAAGTAACATGGAATTACTAAAATTACTTTGGTTAGTCCAGCATAATTGAAATTCCAACCAGGCCTAATGGAGACTGGGATATGGCAGCCGGTTCACATCAAAAGTAAAGAAACCCCTTCTATAAGAAAGGGTATCATTTTAAGGTTTAAAATCTGAAAAAGATCTTTAAAAAAGGCTACCAACAGAGCTGGAGCAACAAAATATTAACAGTGGCAAACATAAAGCCTAAAGAAGGTGAGGACAACAAAGTGGTTACATCTAGTGTCTTTGTATACCAGAAAGTGATTGATACGCTTCATTTAAGGCTGTAACAGCGAAATAAGTCATCATGGTTGTTATGCAAACATACAGTGAACCCACTCTGTAATAGAAATATTACTGTCATAAGGCCGGATATGATGGACATCCATTCTTTCAAAGTACACTTGTTGTGTGCAGCAGAGAAATGGGAGGTTCTTTCATATTATGTTTAGAAGAGCTAGGTCTTTCTTGGGAAGGGCATCTGAAGTCTCCCCATGTTAAACCAGTTGCAGTAAACACCCCACAGGATGTGATGTGATGAGATCTGTTATTTCAGTGCTTGCTGTATGAATAACAAAAATCCTCAAGAGGGACCAGGGTTTGTGAACAAACAAAACACATCTACTAAAAGGGACCTAAAAGCATCAAAACGAAGGGAGACGTCGGCATCGTATAAAAAAGAAGAGTGTTATGTCTTTTTTTAAAAAGATCTTCAAGCCAGAGGAGAGTCTCAAAAAACAAGGAAAATATGTGCGAGTAAATATTTTTGAAGCTCAACAAAAGTAACCATCTCCTTTGTGTATTTTACTTCCAGAAAATGCTCCAAGTGGATACTTGTCTATCAAACCTACACAGAACAGCATTGAAAGTAGCTTTTTCAGGGTAGTCTCACATATAGCAGCTTTAAACCTGCTGACTCTGATGGAGTGTTTTTTGTGCCGCATCAGTTTTGTAAAATCAAACAAGCATACATAATGCTATGGATGATGCTATAGTTGCGAGAATTGCCTAACCCATAGCACCCATCTTTAACTCAGTAGGAATTATCCTCAGTAACCACCTTATCATGCAAAGCAATAACATGTGCGCCTTCCAAATCTTGAACAGCAGACTTTCCTCAGGGCTCGTCTACAAAGAAACATTTTTAGAACAAGGAGCTGGAAAGTGACAATAAAGGCTTTGTGAAGAGAGCAAGCCTCACATCTGGAAGTAAACATCTTGACCTTCTCGACCATAATAATTCTGATTTCCTTTTCCAAGATAAACTACTTATCAATGGAATCGATCCTAGGATCAAGTTTACTTGCAAGAAAAATGTGCTGTGGCTCAGCAGCAATGCTGAGCAATATAGACGGGTGACACTATCTGCTTGTGTACTTCTAAAGAGAGAGAAAGTGTCACCCTTTGTCAGATTGGTGAACCCTTAGGATTCATAACTATTAAATACTAAGGGGCATATTTGCAAGTCCCTTGCGCCTCATTGCGCCGTCCTGGTGTTATTTGTTTGCACTAAGGAGGCATTAAGGAGGCCCCCACCGTGCACCATATTTACAAAGTTGTGCAATGCATGCATTGCGCTACTCTATAACCCCTTGCCTCACATTATACCTGCGCCAGGTATAATGAATGCAAAGCAGGAGAGGTGTTCCCACACAGGGAGGCCCAAAAAAATGGTGCATTGAAATTTACAAGATTTAATTGCGCCATTTTTTCCGCCATTTTTAAAGCCTGCTCAGGGCAGGCGTTAACACTCTCCCATAATAACCTATGGGACTCCCTGTGCTTTGCTGGATTAGCGCCATAATCTAAGGATGCTAATTCAGCAAAGCACTACAATAGCATCATAAATTATGACACTACTTTACTAGCTTGGGCCATGGGGCACTATATAGTAAATACAGCACTATCCCAGTGACATTAGGGGGACGCAGGGTGACGCAAGCAAAGTGGCACATCAGAGCTGATGTGCCACTTTCTTGTAAATATGCCTCTAAGCACACATTAAAAAGAGTTGCTTTAGAGATATTCAGCAAACTCACCAGGACAAGCTTAACCCAACAACAAAAAGTATTTTTAGAATAACTACTGAAACATATTATAATTTTGTTAATCGACAGCACAACTATTAGTGCACAGTGTACCTCAAACTCTTACAATTGAAAAAGCAATATCACCTACGCAGCGCTATTTAACCAAGGGGAGTGAACCCACACAATTCCAGATTTTAAGATTGTATCACAGCATTTATTTGTGAAAACTTTAAACTTGCTGACTTGAAATTCCAAAGTTGGATGTTTCGGAGCACGATGCACCTAAGAAGGCACATCATTGGCATTTAAGATCACTGGAATTCCAGCCGCTAGTCACGTAATAACGCTTTTCATTGTTGATTGCTATATATCGCAGAAGGGAAATTCTTTCATGCAATTATCTTAGAAACAATGTATTGTGAATGTGTTTCCTATTGCTAAGTTTAATATGAGATTTGCATGATTGGTTCTGGTGATACGGAACATTCTGTGAATGGCATCAAGGTTTCATTCCTATGCTCAACTTACACTGTGATATAAGTAAGTGATGGCTAAGAAAAGGTTGGGTGATCCAAGCAAACCACACCTCCCTGGACTCACCAGGTATTTAGTTTTCAGAAATGTCTGGGTTTGGTAGGTTTCCCTAGATAGCCACCAAGCCTTGGACCAAAAACGCAGGTAGCCTCTTGAGGAAGCAGGTCATTTTGTTATAGATATAGGGCCACCTGCATTTTTGTCCCAGGCTCTGTGGCTATCGAGGTCCATTTTTTATGAGGGACATCGGCATCCCTGGCTCCTAGTAGGTTTTCTGCCCCCAGGGTGCAAATCAGTGGTAATTGCCCCCATCTCCCCCAGGGGGGTGGCAGAAAGACTTTGCTGCTTTTTGCGAGGGGTGGGGGCATCAAAATGCCCATTTAGGGCAGCCCACGCCCCTAGATGTATCCAAAAAAAGAAATCCCTGGTTTCTATTTGGCTCTCTGCCACCCCAGGGAGCAGCTCGGGAGCTACTACCCCCATCAGCCCCCAAGGGAGGGTAGAAAGACTGCGCTGATTTTTTGTGGGGGTTTGGAGTATTACAGTTACCATTCTGGGTAGCCCCCACCCCTAAATGAATGAAAGAAAAATATCTCTGGTGCCTAGTGGGTGGACCAGGGGGTACTTCCCCATTTTCCACGGTGGGGGCAGAAAGACTGAATAAACCCCAAATTAACTGGGAGAGCAAAAGCCTTTGAAGCTCCCCCTCCCTAGTCCCTGCCTGGGGATGACCCTCCTGCAGCGATCCTCAAGCATGGATGCACTGGGGAGGTGACATTCTCCCCTTTCCAATGATACCTCTCCTGCCTGCCTCGTTGCTTGGGGGGGTCGAGGTAACCCCTAAACACCAAGGCAGGGGAAGTTAAATGAGTCGATCCGCTCATTTCACTTTCATTTTCATTGAAATTACATCAGTGCACCATGCGTGCTGATCGCCATTTCAATTAAAACAAAGAAACCACCTCTGGAGATGGGGAAGCTCTCCCTGATCTCTTGAGGCTGTTTCTTTGTAAAAGATCTGATATTTCACACCAGAGGGATTTCAAGTGCCATGTGTGCAGATGACGGGGAGCTGTCCGGTGCACTTGAGCGCTGTAGAGTAGGGTAGCTTCCAACCTTCTGACGCATAGTTGGGGCTAAGAAATATCTAGGTTTGGTTTCAATATGTGGAAAAGACTTGCAAGACTCTTGAGTTGTCATGTCAAGAGAGGGATATGAGGCAGGGTACATGTTGTTTGCAATTTATCTGGGTCATGATATGCAAGATGGCAATCACTATAACGTAATCAAAAATGGAAATCTAAAAGCTGAGCAATGGTGGTGTAAATGATTACAGTTGTATTCTCCTACAATGACAATGGAACAATTGTGTCTTCTTTACCAAGATGTGCCCAGTAAATTTCAAAAGAAGGGCATTCAATGAGCCTAAAATGAATTAATTTAAAGTGTCCTTTAAAGTGTCCATTACTTAGTGCGATTACCACACAAGGAGTTCACCCACGTACATCTACAGAAGACAATGATTTGCTATCAATCCCTATGACAGGCTCCATAAGCTCATTGTGTTATTTAGGCAAACATTGCCTCTCATTAAATTTGTGACATATGAAGTACTCCAAAGCCTCATAAATGCTAAACTAAGGGGGGGAAATGCAAATGTCCTTGAGCCTTAAAGGATTGAAAGTGATATGAATGTCCTGTGAACTTTCAGGTGGAGCCAAAACAGAGAAAGCATACTGAGGTACTGCTGAATTACTGGGTAAAGCATTACTCCCTCCAGAATTAACGTTGGTATTTTGATTAAGTGATGTAGTGGGAATAACTATTGATTCACTGGATGAATCAGGCAGACTAATTGCCTAGTTCTATTTCTGTTAAGAGGGAAGCACTCTTTTGATGAAAGACTTCAAGAGGGCTTTGGATCTTGTTGGTAACTTGTGTCATGATATATAGAGAATTGGCCTCATACATTTTTCGTGAGTCTGATTAATTCTCACAGACTTAGTACAGAGAGTGTGAGGAGGTTAATGATACATCCTCTCACTTCCCCCAGAAACGTGAGGAGAAAATGAGTGAGAGACAAAGAGAGAGAGAGAAAGAAAGCTAGAGAAAGAAAGAGAGAGAGACTTCATTTGTTGGTAGTTGGAATATCTGGACTGACTTCCTTAAGCATGTCTCCAATCCAGAATACAAAAGTTAGATCTTCACCTTATTGTGGGAGAGCACACATTACCAAGGAGTCAACCAATACAGAAGCCTAAGATAAAGACTACTGCAGCGTGGTGATGAAGAAAGACTTGAATGGAAATACAAACAAAAAAAAACTAAGTAGGAAGTTCATGAGTCACAACAGGTGAGGATTCAGGAAGACCAGGGGAAGCAAGGAGGGGAAAAACTAAGTGAAAGAGCAAGTCAAACCAGGTGTGAAATAATGTATTTAGTGAGGAGCCCCAATAACTGCTGATGCCTGGCAAGGTAGCTCCATGTTAATCAGACCTAAAGGGTTTGTCTGCCATGATTGAGCTGGAAGTGTGTCTGGAGGTGCTGGTCCTCTAGTAGCTGGGGTTACGACTCTGACCATGGGAAAAGCTGTTTTATGTATCAAATTATATAATTTGCATTGTTCAGTGTGCCATCTCTTCCATGTTTACTTTCTCTTGTGCTTCACCATGTTACTTGTCAGGTGTGATATGTGAGTGTAGGGATATCTGGAATCTTCTAAGTCTACATCTGTTGCAGTGCAAGTTGATGAGTACGCATGCGGACATGTAGGGAGGGTGAGGCCAATTGCTTAGGACTCTATATGATAGTTCCAATTTTCAGGATCTGTATTGACCTGTGAATCACAGTGATTGAGGGCTGCTTGTGGAGATCATTGAGTTCTACATAGAAATTCCATTTTAGGCACTGAGTTCACAGAATGCCTCATGAGGCTCTTCTGCCCTGCCTAGACTGCTGTGGGGATCGGTGTGTACAGACAACTTCTCTGCCACCTAACGGCGGTCATAAAGATCTGCTTTGTCACGTAGCTCAAGGGAGCCTTTTAGTTCTGACTCTGGGGACCCCTTAGGGTGCACAGCAGAACTCTGACTCTGAGTTGTGGAGTGTTTGCACAAAGGATTAAGGTGCCTGATCTAAACCCTTTGCCTTCTTTGGAGGAGGGGAATACTCCATCAAAAGGTGATGGATATCCCGTCCACCATATTATGATCCCATTATATCCGAAGGTGATTGTAATATGGCGGACGGGATATCCATCATGTTTGTGACAGAGAATTCCATCTACCAACATTTCAATCAGACCCTAAGTTTGGTGCATAGGCTTATTTTTTAGAGCTAGGTCTAATGGTTCAATCTGTACTGAAATGTCTAACTGGTTGTTTGAATTAAGGATCTCAGCACCCTTTGAGGCCTTTATTCCTAGAACAAATCACAGTTCCGGTTTGGATATCATGTGTATCTGATCAAGATTTAACCCAGGGAGAGGGGCAGGGGGGCAGGGTGCTTAATGCCTCTAATTGCATAATTTTCAAATCACTGTTTGGACTCTTTTGAACGCCTGGTGTGTCGCTCACCATTTCAAGGTAGTGGTACAAGATGTGTTTGTTTTGTCATTCAGTCCTGCTTGTTAGATGACAGCTTTACCTTCTTTAGCCTTTCTGCTGCACCCTTGATACTTTTGTGTAATGGATCCACTTAGTAGATACTTAGATACACCTTTGTAAAATGTTTTCATGTACCATGTAGGCAGATAATCCTAACCACAAGGCTGGATTGCTTGGTATGTTTTCATGGGCCCTGTTGTGTGGTGGAAAATATCCTGCAGAAGGAACAAATTGCACACATGTGTGTATTTTTCAGACCACAGTTCATATAAAACACCTGGTTCATCTTCATGAGTAACAGCCTTCTTTGTGGAAGGGAGGGCTATAGGATGCTCATGTTTTCTTGGGTGTTATTTCAATTCATCCTGGGCTATTGTGGCTAACAGGTCTCTCACATGAGCCTGCAGAATGAACTGCATTAGTGTAATTATTTGCTTTAGGAGCAATCTGGATGTATGTGAAAACGTTATGTATATATTACATTTCCAATATTAAATATTAGTATTAAAGTTTCAGGAGTTAATGGGTTGTTAACTGTGGGCAGGGAGTGAGACATTGAGCGATTAAAAAATATTTAAATAACATATATGTATCAAGACCTATATTATTTATCTGTGTGAGGTGAATTATATTGAGCACTGTTTAAACCATTAGAGGTACCACTTTTTTCTGGGCTTGAGATTCTGTCTACCTCCTCTACCACAGTATCAATGTATTGATCAAGATGGCATTCTGTGAACATGCAGAAATAATAGAACTTTACTACAAAACTCTGGCGCTCCACGAGGGCTTTGAACCTGTGACTCTGAGGTCAAAACAGATGTGCTAAACAGGTACTGTATTACATAAAGTGCCCCGGGAAACAATAGGCATTTGTGCTCCCTTGTTCCCCACTCAGGGCAGTCTGGTATTACAGAAGGGGCCACAGTCCGTTGTGCAGCCCCTTCTGTAATACTGTTAGAGTTAGACCTGTCAACAAAAGCCTTTTGACAGGTCTAAAGCTGCCTTTCCAATGTTAATAAATCACTCCTAAGTTGGCATTGTTCTTTTTTTTCTAATTTGAGTGTTCTTTTGAGCTGCCATTGCCCCTCCCACCTGCCCAACATTGTCATATGACTGCCACCTGTCTTTGCCCCTTCACCCTGCCTTCCATTGTCCTGAGTTCCATGCCCCTATGTCCTCCCACCTGTTTTCCATCGTCCATTTTGCTGCGACTTCCTTCGGCCCTCCATGATCTGTTGTGTTGCAACTGCTCCTCCTGCCCACTCTGCATGGTCTGTTGAGAAGCCCCTGACCCCTTTCCCTGCCTTTACCCCTCTCACTTGCCCACCATGATGTTGTGCGGCCAGTAACCCTCCCGCTTGCCATGCATGGTCTTTTGTGCTGCCACCGCCCTCCAACCTGCCCTGCTTGGTTAGTTTGCTGCTCCTGAGCCCCTTCCAACACCTCCTTCATTGTGTGTATGACATTAAAGACTCCATGTTGCCTTCCAAGGTGTGCTGTGCTTCCAGTGCCCATCCCGCCAGCCCTGCATAGTCAGCTTGCTTTTTCTGCCCTGCCCGTTGCCCCCCCATTCTGAGTTCTTAATTACTGAATCCTTTTGGCACCTGATGGACTTGTAGAACTGAGATGTAAGTGTTAGAGGATGGTAAAGAGAATGCAGGTTTAGAATGCTAAGTTCACGGTTACAAGCAGATAATAAAGACGTTTAATACCCAGTTCTGTTTGTGGCGTAGTCATTGGCTGGTATCCAGGCTGGGGAAGATACTACAACTGTCGACAAGATGGGGGCTAAGGAACCTGAAGATCGACAGTGTGCTCCCAGAGAATTTGCCATGGTCTAAGGGAAATGCTTGTGTGTTCCATGTGTGCCTCCATCGAAGAGCAGAATCGACATTTGGCATATGAGAAGTCAAAGTGCAACTCAGGCTGGTGTGAAGCATTTGAAAATAAGGAAAACTTTACTGAGAAGTCTACACATCGGTAGGCAAGATCCTGCTGGCATGGCCATAAAGAGAGGTTCCGAGCTACTATGCAACATAAAGCAATATTGTTTATTGCTGATATGTCAACATCTTTTGACGCCGTCAATTCTCATCCCCCTAAGATTGGTGGCTACAGGCTTGGTCACCTGCTTTATGCCGATGATCTTGCTTTGTTTAGTTGTACTAAAATCGGCCTTCAACGGTTGCTTAACCACCTTGCAACGTACACTTCCGCAAATCAATTAGAAGTTAACTTGTTTAAAGCAAAAGTGGTTCCCTTTGGGAGGAAAAAACATTTGGGCTTTAGCTGGCACTATAAGAACTGCAAACTTGTTTCCGACCAGTCCTACAAATATCTAGGGGTACATTTTGATTCAAGGGCAGTTTTGTTAAACATGAAAAGGAAACTGAACTTAAAGCTGTGGCTTTGCAGGTGGCCTTTTCCAAATTAGCTAAAGTTAGGGGGCGACCCTCCTTCCCCTAATGGAAGTTATGAGAGAAAAGATCACCCCTTCGTTGGCCTATGGTCAAGAAATTCTGTGGGGCAAAGACTCCTGCCTATTAAATAGGTTGGTTAATAAAATCTATAAGAGAGTTTTTCATGTTCTGCACCTGGCTTCACCGGCGCAGGTACGGTTGGAGTTTGGGCTTCCGGATTTGGTGGCAGTTGACGCTGGTGCTTTCTTGAAGTTGTGTCATAAACTGCGTCAGGCCTCAGACGGCCATCTGGAGGCAGTCTTGTGGCAAGAAATTAGTGAGTTGAAATCAAAGTGCACTTGTTCCCAATTTTTGGTTGAATGTAAACAGCGATTGGATGTTGGTGATCTTTGGGAAAGCAATCCCCCCCTACTCTTTGTTTAAACCAGAGATTACAAGGCTTATTCAATTGTATTCTTATCCTTCAGACTACTCTCTTCTTGTCCATCGAAAGCATGCCTAGGCAGTAATTGGCTCCTTTAAGCCAGGTATGTCCTCCAGTTTCTTCTCCTGTACATATGGGTTTTGGTTGAAAGAGGCCTTTTTGGCCCTAAGGATGGGTGATTGGGGTTTTCTAAAACACTTGCCCCAATGGCAGCTACCCCCCGGGGACAGTGTGACATGCAGAGGCTGCAGCAATGCAGAGGCAACCATTGACCATATGGTCTGCCTGTGTCCAGCTTTATTAAAGAAGCGTAGACTTTTGCTCTGGAGCAAATGGAATGAATCAGGAATCCGCTCCTGCCGGCAGGCTATTATCCAGTCTCTGGACCCAGGCAAACCAATGTTAAATGTGTTACTGATTAAATTTATTAAAATTGCACAATCTTAATTTAATGGCACTGCGAGCAATGAACATGGTTAGTTGGAATTTTTCCATGCTCTTGCCATTTTGCCAGTTATTGGTTAGGACGAGGAGTTCTATCGGTATTTGATGATGTTCAGTGCAATTATTATTTTATGCACCATGCACTTTCGGGCTGTGCCCATGTATATTGGCTTCTGTTTATGTGGGGCTTTGGGTCAGGTGGCTTGTATTGTATTTTTTTTTTGGGGGGGGGGGAGGAAATGTCTTTTAATATGTTGCATGCGCAATTTATGGTGTGCTTTTAATTTGAACTCAGTTCCTGAGGGTATTTGTTTTTGATTGTTTGTCTCTTTCTTTCTTTCTTTTGCTTTGCTTATTTGTATTGGATTTTATTATCTGTATAATAAATTATTACTTACTTACATAAAGCAATAATGCTGAAGGAAGATACAACCAGGTTCTGAAAGTGCATCAAATAGTGACAGAAAATTGCAAGATAAAGCTGCAATCAGGTGTGCTGCGAGGCAGAGATCAACTAGGTTTCATAAAGCACAAAATGACGCCTGACAAAACAGCAATTCAGATAAAAGAAAATGAAATCTGCTGACCAGAACCGATGAAAGAGAGTGATCATACTACAGCACTAGGGAATTGGCCCAAGTGTAAGTGCCCAGGGTTGTGCTTATGGAGCCATCCAAACCTGAAGAGGAAATTGGAAAAGTGAAAGGCTGTTATTCAAATGGAGAGCAAGAAAGATGCCACGTTTCCCACATCTAACTAAGATGACCCAGAGGCCAGCACATTGCAAGGCAGCAGAGATGGTGTGTATACACAAGTTCCCCAAGACCACCAAGTGGAGTAAGAAAGAACTCCATTCTCCATGTCAGCCAATCCTGAAAACAATTATAATGCTGATGCCTTCCTGAAACCACCACCGCCATTCGATGCCACCTAAAAACAGAATATTGGTGCTAGATGGACTGCTTGGTAGAGACAATTGATGATTTCATTGATGCACCAGAAAAAACAGATAACAAGAGATTATCAAGTGCCTTAAGAATCTTGCAGGTGAGTATGTAAAAGAAGTCATAAAGAAAATGCTGCAAGCTGACAAAGTTACACACTGTCAAATTAAAGGAGCCTTGAGTTTCAAGTTCAATCCAATGCCGTATGTAGATGACAAAAGGTACATTTTCAGTAAAAAATGAGAAAGAGTTGGTGTGCCAAATAGACAAATTTGTTGAGAGACTGGACACGCTCCACAAACACTGCAAATTCAATCGAATTAATGATGGGGAAGCACAACATCGCAGAATTATTGACACATGTCTGTCTGCTTCATTCAGATGATGAATGCTGAGAGAAAATCTTAGGGCCTCATTACGAGTGTGGCGGTCCTATGACTGCCACACTGGCAGTGATGTTTTTGAGCACTGCACTCAAGGTGGCCCGGCCACCACATTACAACCCTGGCGGGCAGACCCGCTGGGGGACCACCGTCACCCTCAGGAACATCGTTCCCGACAGGCTAATAGTTGTCTGAGATGCACTCAGCCACGGTGGTGCTGAACTCTGCATTGCGGTGCTGATTATAACTCAGCTTTCTGCCAGCCTTTCTATGGTGGTCAGTATGCCAGGGAAAGGCTGGCAGAGATCCAGCGCAGGGGGGCCCCTGCACTGCCCACACCCATGGCATGGCCAGTGCAGGGGGAGCCCTGTCCAGCACCATCTGAATGCGTACTGTCTGCAAGGCAAGGAAGACCAATTTTGTAGCCTGGGTCAACCCGGAGGGAAAGACGTAATACAATGCTCCCGCCGGTCAGCCCGGCAGGAACATCGTAATACGCTTGGGGGGAAGCCACTGCCATAGAGGTGGTCTCCTCTTCTGCAATTTTGGCGGTTGGCTCTTTCACACGCCAAACTCAAAATGAGGCCCTTAGTCTGGAACAAGTTCTCACGGCTGCCAGAGCTGAAGAGCATGCCAGTGAACAAGCTGCTGACATGGAGGCTTGAGGTGCCCAAAACAAATCAGCTATCAACATGAAAAGCAAGCAGAAGCACAATGCTGAAGGACACAAAGTGATGCCTCCACGGAAAAAGAAGTTGTATTTCAGGTGTGGATTGTCACTTCCACACGAAGGTTAATGTCTCGCCATTGAACAGATATCCAAAGGCTGTGGCAAGGACAAACATTTTGTAACGGTTTGCAAGGTGAAGGAAAAAGTAAGTGTGTCATGGCAAGAAGACAAAATGGCCACCACACCGTACCAGAAGTAGCGTTTGACGCATGCCCACAAAACCAGGCACCAACACTAGTTGAGACAAATTGACACCGAACAAAGTTGATTGTCATATAAATCATCATCCAAACGTTTGTCAGTATCAAAATCGCATGACAGTGAAGAAGATGATTATGCAATGTTGATCTTTGTCTCAGAAAAATGTGCGCATGCTGGACTGGCTGCATGTGAAGAAAAATATCAGTCAAAGAAAAGTCGATATGAAAAAGCACCAAAGTCATTCCCACACTGTCCAAAGATTACACTGAAAATAAACTGTTGCTCAGTACCTTTGATTATCAATGTTGTGCTCTCTCCATTGCCACAACTAGCACCATTGAAAACTAAAATGTATACATGGGCTGCATCTACGCCATTGAAAAGTCAGGGGTTCATTCATAGGGTCACTGAAACACAAGAAGACAAAAGTACAAGCACCAATTATGTCTTCCAAAGTATGGAGTCAAGTGCCTGTTTACTCAGTTTCAACACAGTTGCTGATATGGGGCGGATCTCAGTGAAGTACAACATGAATGCACATCACAAAATAGTAAGCCATTTCCCTTTTTTGTTTCATGAGTTAGGAAAACTTAAGAATATAAATGTACAATTACATATTAATGAGGATATCCATCCTGTTGCTCAAAGACACAGACAAATTGCTTTTCATTTACAAGAAGCTGTTGAAAAGTAACTCAAATTGTTACTTAAACATGATATAATTGAGTATTCCACTGGTCCAACAGCAAGGGGTATCCCATAGTGGTAGTACCCAAAAAGGACAGAGATGGAGCTGTTTGCATCTGTGTAGATATGTGTCAAGTGAGCAAGGCAATTGAAATCGAACGATATCCGAAGTCCGCACATTGCTGACATGATAACACAATTGAATGGTGTAAAGGTCTTCTCTCACCATGATTTAAATAAAGGATATCATCAGTTTGAACCCGAGTAGAATTGCAAGTGCATTACAAGATTTTTTCCACATATTGACCTGTTTCGATATAAAGACTTGGGGCCATATGAACAAAGGCATTTTGCATTTCTTAACTGTGGAAATCGCCATTTCGGCCCATTCGGAAATTCAAAATGCCACTTTGGTATGTAAGAAAGGCATTTGCTGTGGTTCAAAATGCAATTTCTGTCTAGTAAAAATTGCATTTTGGAAATCGCTAAATAAGAATTCCCAAATAGGGATTTCCAAATAGTAAATCACTAACACACTGTACAAAAATTGTCACGATTCGCAAAATGGGCATTTAGAAAAGCAATTACCTTTGAATCAGATCAGGTGGTTTCCAGGTGCACAATGGTGGCTTTGAATATCCTGGTGAGGAGGATGAGGATTTTTGCTGGGAGAGAAGAAGGAGGAGACAGGAGGGAATTGTTAGGGTTAGGGTCACCGTGTTCGAATATACTGAGAAGGAGATTTATGAGAGGTACATGCTCAGTGGGCAGGTAATTCTTGATTTAATTGCTGAGGTACAAACTCAGTGTTGGAAAATGGGTTATTGGTAGGGCAGGTAGGTACCTACACCTAGCAACAAGCCACAAACCTCCACAAAAGTACAGTTAGGTCTCAGTAAATTAATCCCAGCTCTACCCTTGGTAGCTTAGCATCGAGCGTCAAGGCTTAACTTAGGAGACAAAGTGTAAAGCATTCAAATATCACAAAACAGTAATTAAATAAAACACAGGAAACAGTTTAAAAATCCAAAACCAATTTATAAAAATAGCTTATATTTTTATCTTTAAAATGACACAAAAACGATTAAAATCGGTTCAGGGGAACCGGAGATGTGAATTTTTAAAGTATTATTATTTTCTAGCGCTCAGAAACGAAAAGCGCCAATCGGGTCATCTGGTTGCACCAGGACCGGGACAAAGTCAAACTTTCAGGCCGACCGCGATGGAGCCCTGCTCGGATACAGGTCGCGGGAAGCCTCGGTTAAAAAGTTACCTTCTGACTTAGTCTTTATTTTGAAGTTTTTCTTCACCGGGACGAACCTGCCAGTTGGATCCGACCTCCTGGAGCCCTTGTCCGGATACGCGAAGTCGGTTTCCTCGGTGGTGATTTCTACCTTCGGACTTAGTCGTTTTTTCGAGATGAAAATCCTTCGACCGGGGTAAACCTGGATCTTGATCCGACGTCCGTGGAGCCCTTCTCGGATACGATGGCTGGAAGGTCCCGGTCAACTTTTTACGTTCGGACTTAGTCTTTTTTTCTGATGTTTTTCTTGACCGGGACGAACCACGAAGTCAGGCCGGGTCGCGGTTGAGGCAAGCCGGCTAGAATTTCCGCGTCGAGTCGGTCACTTTATGGAGCTTTTTTCTAAAATTTCTCCAATCTTTTCCAAACTTCTGGGGCTTCACCCAGATGTTCTTTTAAGGTTCTTTTGGGGTCCACAGCTCACCCCAAGGGTCCAGAAGTTCTGTGATGGTCCTTGGGAAGTGCGGACTTCAACTCCCAGAATGCACCTGGCGCAAACTCCTTTTTGGCCACTGGACAGTGGTCAGCTGGTCACTTTTTCAGGAGTTGGTGCAGGGGACTCTGGTTAGCAATTTTTCACCTGTAGCAAACAGGGAGTCCCTCCTTGAACCAGTGGAAGCCAGGCAAAGTCCTTCTTGTGGTGAAGCCCAAGTGTGCAGCTGGTGCAGTCTTTCTGAGTGCAGGGTCCAGGTGCAGGCCAGGGGTCCAGCAGGGCAGTCCTTCTTCTCCTTGTAGTTCTTTCTTCTTGAAATTTGGTGGGGATCTGAGGCGTGGGTGCAGGTCTGCCAGTTTTATCCTTGCTCCTGGGTGAAAAGCAGGGGGGCCCTGGTCCTCCAATCAGGGACAGGGTCGTCCCCCTGTGATGACCACTTCCTGGGAAGTGTGGCAAAAATCCATCCCAGAAGGCAACAGTCTCTAAAAATCCAAAATGGATGAATCTGATTTTTAGAGGAGAGATCTGGCTGAGCCCACCCACTGGTGTGGCTAAAATCATAAACACACCCCTCTCCTGCCCTCTCCTAATCTAATCAAGGGGGCACCTAGCTGTCTGGGGTTGCAGGATGTGGGGGTGTTGCTGGGTGCTCCAGATGTCCTTCTCTGCCTTTGAAGACCAGTTTGGCAGCCCTCCCCCTTCCTGCTTCCCCATCTGCTGAGGGGAGATTCTCTCCCCCAAGCACATTCCTTTGTGTGAAGTCAGGCCACTTCACACCTCATTAAAGTAGCCTGGCAGAAGCTGCTGCAGGCTGGCCAATCAGAGCACAGCAGCAAAAACAATGCAGAGCTGAAATTGGCAACTTTTTAGGTAAAGTCTAAACTTTTTACCTGCACTAGTTATATTAAATCCAACAACTGGAAGTTGTGGGATTTATTATAACAATCAATTTGATACCAAATTCTTGGTATGTAACATTTAAGGAGACTTTAAAATTTTAAATAAAGTCTGCCCATTCTAGCCTATGAAGGCCATTTACTTCAATGAGGGAAAAACGAATTTGGCTGTTTTTACCTCACCAGGGCTTATAAATCTATTTTTATAAAGTCCCTGCTTATAGTTACATGGCACCCAGCCCTAGGGGCACATAGGGCACACCTTAGGGGTGACTTATATGTAAAAATAAGGTAGTTTAAGACTTTGGAAGTACCTTTAATTCCAAAGTCGAATTTGCATATAACTTTAATTTAAAAGCAGCCAGCAAGGCAGGCTTGCTTTTAAAATGACACTGGGCACCTCAGCAATGCACCTAGGTGTGCACCACCTATGCTGTGGTCCCTAAACCTACATGCCCTACCATATACTAGGGACTTATAGGTAGGTTAACTTAGCCAATTATAATTAGCCTAATTTGCATATCCATTTTACACAGAGCACAGGCCCTGGGACTGGTTAGCAGTACCCAGGGCACCATCAGAGTCAGGAAAACACCAGCATAAAGTGGAAAATGGGGGCAAAAAGTTAGGGGGCCTCTGCAATCAGCCCCAGTTTCTCACACTCAGCTACAAGCTCCAACAATCAGAAGCAACACAATCCCACCACATGTGCAAATATTGTGTTGTCTACACCTCTTAGCTTCCAGCAGTTACCAGGGGGTCATCGCAGAGGCAGTGGGTTGTTACAAAGTGCATGTTCTAGGTTCTTTTCACAAGTTTCTGCACATCGTGGTGAGCAAACTGAACCGAAATATATTTTTTCCAAATACCCCCAATTATTAAAACAAACCAAATTGATGTTCTACAGGGTAGCACATTTCCCTAATGTCATAGGCTGCATATTGCTGTATGTCTCCCCTTAGCAAATTAGTTCATTTACAGGAACAGGAAAAGCTTACACTCACTCAATGTGCAGGTTGTGTGTGATGCTTCCTGTATCACAACAGACCTTCTGGCTAGATTCCCAGGCAGCACCCACAACCAATCCATGTTCTGCCACATTGGAATACACAAATGATTCTCACAGGGTGAATTTGACAATGGTTTCCTACTACGTAAGATAATTGCATACTCAATTAATACAGTGGCCAGGACAGCATGTGTAATGTGACCTAATAGTTTCTCTTATTATGCTCTTAAGGTGACCGTGCATATGCCTCGTGCTCCTGGATATTGTTGAGCCTGTGGACCTGCAGAGGCTTGACCTCATGGACTTGACCGCAAATCTATGAGGGGGTTCTCCTTACAGTGCTCTGCCTATCTATTAGGAATAAAAAGATAAATTACAATTCCTAAGGCTTGATTATGGAGAGGGGAGCATGTTGTTATATTATTCAATGGTTGCTTTATTTGAGGCTTTTGTTACTTTGATTCATGCTTGTTGCTAAAGACCCAGTTTCCAAGATGCTGGGCTTGTTCTGGCTGGTTCTGGAAAGGCACGAGGAAAGGCATGCGCAGACTGCTCTTCTTCGAGTCAGTGGGAGTGGCCAACAGGTATTGATTCTCTGCTTACTGTAGAGCAATTCTCCTGAGTGCAGCATCACGTCTGGACATCCTGCTTTCCTGAAGCCTTTGGCCCTCCGGTGCACAGCAGTTTCAGCACTCTTGTTCATATTGGAAAGAAAAGACATTTTACTCTTCAGTAAAAACAGTAATGCTATGCACATTCAGTGTTTAAAGTGTTTACTCTTACCTGGGTAATAGTTTCACATTTTTCCTCATCAGTATTTTTTTCTTGTGTGTGTATTCCATAAAGCATTCAAGTGCATTTCTTGACAAAGTGGTGCTGAGAGAGTAACTCATTGAACTTTCAACACATGGGCTGCTTGGTTATGCATTGAATGGCAGTACATTACGGCACTGTATGTGATATGTAAAATGAGACAACAAAGTGTGCAAGATTACTATTGCTCAGCCTGCGAAATACGCATATGCATGTTTAACTTCATGTTACTGTAATATAAGTAGATATTAATGCTACAAGAGTACTAACCTGGATGTTACAAAACACTATTGAATCACTAACATGAAAATGTTTGATCTAATGCTGTTGTGCCACTAACATTGTTGCATTGTAAATTGTGAAAGATATTCATGTTGTACAATTGTGCTATGTTTGTCGCATTAGTTTTGTCCACCCAACTAACTAAGCTCTCAAGTGGATGTCACGGGAACCTCCTCTCAACTGTAGCTTAGGTAGGTGGTGAAACATAAGGAGGGAGTCGTTAGTACATTCTAGGTTTACACAGTTGAGTGACACTATCTTCTTTTTCAGCATCCATTTAGTTGTTTTCTAGGGGCCGTAGGGAGTGAGAGAGCATCAAATGTGGGAAGGGGGATTAGCACAGGTAGTTAGTTATATTCATGCTTAATTAATTATTAGTGCATACACTGAGTAACTGATATAGATCATAGTAAGCAGTCACAATTCATTACAGGGACTGCCAAGGATTTCAATCAGCTGGACGGGACCTCCTATGTGCATCATCTAATGGCCTGTAAGAGATCATCAGATCTCGCTCCCTTTCTTTCTCTCTCTCTCATCCAATCCCCTTTCTCCTGGTACTTCTCAGTACTGGTCATGTGAACTTCATGACCAGGGCCTGGATGCCCGTGTGGAGTTGGGAATCAGCAGACTGAGCCAACGTTGTGTCTCCGTGGGGAAAAACTAATCAGAGCTTCTCAGGTACTGACGCAACACCTGACTCCAAGGACAAGAAGTGAAAAACGGTTCAACAGGGCTCACAGGACAATGTCTGCAATTATACAGGGGACCTTTGGGATCCTGAGGTCCCCTTCTTGCTGCCCACACAAAACCGGAGACATACTACTGTAACGACCAGAGACATATTACAAGGGTATTGTGACTTGTGCTATTCTGCATGATATTGCCATGAAGAAGGGTCTGCACAACATCCTCATAGAGCCTGATTCCAACTCTGCAGATGAGATACCAACACTACAGGAGCAGCAGGAAGGTATATGTGCAGCAGAGGGCCAAGCCCGATGTACAGAGAGCCCATTTCTCAGGTAAGAATAATAAAAAAGTCGAATAATGAGACAGAACAACTGACGGTATTGCTTGGTGCATTACTGAGAGACCTTAACCTGTTCTGTGCCTTGGACGAGATGATCTCGTCCAAGGCTACAGTTCCCCTGTGCCTTGGACGAGATCATCTCGTCCATGGCACAGGGGAACTTGGGGGCGCGCTAGCGCGCCCCCCGTGCACCCCCCTTCCCCCCCCAGGCGGGGATGGAAGGGGAAGACCTTCCCCTTCCACCCCCGCCCCCCCCCACGGCAATCCGATGACGTCAGCGCGCGCTCAGCGCGCTGACGTCATCGAGTGTTGCCGGCGCGCTGGAAGCCATTTGCTTCCAGCGCGTCTTCGGAGCAGGAGCTCTAAGGTGAGTCCTCTCCGTTTTTGGGGGGCGGGGGGTTTGAGAAAACAGACATGGGGGGAAAGGAAAGGGTTTTTCCTTTCCCCCTGTGTCTGTTTTCTCAAGATTCCTGCTCCACGATCGCGGGCAGGGCCCGCGATCGTGGAGCAGGAATCTCCACTAGCCACCAGGGATTTTCTGTTTGATTAAATTTGGGGGCGACCCCTTGGGCAAGGGTCGCCCCCCCCGGGGGCAATTTTTATTTGGATTTCGCCCCCCCCCCCTGGGGGCAGATCGGCCGTTTTTTCGGCGGATCTGCTCCCAGGGGGGGGGCGAAAACCACTAGACACCAGGGATGTATTGTTTTATGTTTGTTTTTGGGGGCGACCCCTTGGGCAAGGGTCGCCCCCCCCGGGGCAATTTTTATTTGTATTTCGCCCCCCCTGGGGGCAGATCGGCCGTTTTTTCGGCGGATCTGCCCCCAGGGGGGGGCGAAAACCACTAGACACCAGGGATATCGTTTTTTGTGTGTGTTTTTGGGGGCGACCCCTTGGGCAAGGGTCGCCCCCCCCCCGGGGGCAATTTTTATTTGTATTTCGCCCCCCCCTGGGGGCAGATTCGCCGATTTTTCGGTGGATCTGCCCCCAGGGGGGGGCGAAAACCACTAGACACCAGGGATATATTTTTTTATGTTTGTTTTTGGGGGCGACCCCTTGGGCAAGGGTCGCCCCCCCCCCCCCGGGGCAATTTTTATTTGTATTTCGCCCCCCCCTGGGGGCAGATCGGCCGTTTTTTCGGCGGATCTGCCCCCAGGGGGGGGCGAAAACCACTAGACACCAGGGATATCGTTTTTTGTGTGTGTTTTTGGGGGCGACCCCTTGGGGAAGGGTCGCCCCCTGAAAGGGGGCACAGAGGTGTTGCCCATTTCTGCCCCCCTTGGGGTCCGATTGGCCAATTCTTTTACGCCCATCTACCCCGAGGGGGGCAGGATCCACTTAGGTACCAGGGACAACTTCTAAGTTCTTGGTGGTGGGGTGTTTGTCAACTGGCAAAGTATTTGTATTTGTGATTATAACAATTTATTTCTTCTTTTTCTTCTAGTTCAACACTTTTGCTTCCTTTGCTGTGGATCTTTGAGGTTTTGGCAGTAGTTGTCCAGTGGTTTGCATAGTTGCATGTTTTAGGTAAGTGAACGCAATTTACTCCAAAGGAGTATTGTTGACATGTTTGTAGGTGGTGTACTAAATGCAGTATTGTGTGTTTGACATTGTCCTTAGATTTGAGCACAGTGGTGTTTGTGTTGTCATATGTCTAAATTGCTTTTTTCTTTTTTCTTTTTAGTGGGATATCATTGGTGATTGCAGAGTAGTTGCTTGGTGAGTAGCTATTTCAGGCAACTGTGTGGTATAGTTTTTTGTAGTACATAACTCTTTGTGATAAAGCTACACTTTGTTCATTACTTATTTTAGTGCTAGTTGTTGTTGGCAATCCATTTGTTGTTAGGATCATGGCTAGCCGCAAAGTGACCGCTCAGCAGGTTGTTCGCATGCTCTTTGAGTCGTCTTCAGACCATGATTACGACACTGACTCTGCATCTGAGGCAGAGGAGGAAGCAGGAGATTCTGGAAGTGAGTTTTCTGTCCAAGAGCATTCTTCTGATGAGGAAGCTACTCTCAGTGCAGATGAAGGGCCTGTGTTAGAGGAGGACATTGATGTGCCAAGAGTGCAGCAGCCTGGGGCTGCAGGGTTTCCCATTGGAAGACCTGACACCTGGATTGCCCCAAACATGGAGCAGCCACAGTTACCTGCATTTACTGGTCTCCCAGGGTGTAGAGTTAATACGGAAAACTTTCTGCCTGTCCAATTCTTTCACTTGTTTATGGACGATGTATTTTTGGAAGAGATTGTGGAGCAGACAAATGTGTATGCAGAGCAATATTTGCGGGACAACGCTGCCAGACTTAAGCCTCAGTCTAGAGCTACTCATTGGGTTCCCACATATCTGGAAGAGATGAAAAGGTTTTTAGGTTTGACTTTTTTGATGGGGTTGATCAGGAAGCCGTCACTGGCTTCTTATTGGTCTACTAGTCCCTTGATGGCAACTGCTATATTTCCTGCAACTATGACACGTAATCGGTATTTGCTTCTTCTTCGTATGCTGCATTTTGTAGACAATGCTTTAGCCTTGCCACGAGATCACCCTGATTGTGACCGCCTTTTTAAGATTAGGCCTGTCCTTGATCATTTTGTGGATCGGTTTTCAGAGGTCTATGTTCCAGGCAAAGAGATAAGTGTGGACGAGTCTTTGGTCCTTTTCAAGGGGCGTTTAGTTTTTAAGCAGTACATCCCTAGTAAGAGGGCACGGTATGGGATTAAATTGTATCTGCTGTCAGAAAGCAGTACAGGATATGTTTATAATTTCCGGGTCTACACTGGTAGGGATTCCAGTATTGACCCTCCTGGTTGTCCGGCCACTTTTGGAGTTAGCGGAAAAATTGTGTGGGAACTTGCTAGACGGCTGTTTAACAAAGGTCACCATTTGTACGTAGATAATTTCTACACTGGAGTGCAGTTGTTCAAGGAGTTGTTTAGGGTGGACACTGTTGCTTGTGGCACAATCCGTTCTAACCGCAAAGGCTATCCAAGGGAGCTTGTCTGTAAAAAACTTGAGAGGGGACAGTGCAGTGCCTTGCGGAATAATGAGCTGTTAGCTATGAAATTTTCAGACAGGAGGGATGTGTACATGCTATCGACCATCCACGATGAGAGTACTTCCCCTGTGGCTGTTTGGGGTCAGGTTGCGGAAGTGCGCAAACCTGCGTGCATTTTGGACTACAATAGGCACATGGGTGGTGTTGATAGAGTAGATCAGAGGTTGGAACCTTACACTGCTCTTCGTAAGTCGTATGTGTGGTATAAAAAGTTGGCCCTACATTTATTTCATTTGGCAACTTTTAATGCCTTTATTGTATACAAGGATTGTTCACCTGAGTCAAGGATGACTTTTGTTAAATTTCAGGAGTCGGTGATAGAAAGCCTTATTGTGGTGGAACCGGCAAGAGTTCCTAGAGTAGAAGTGGTGGAGGATGTGGCTAGATTGAAAGATCGGCACTTTCCAGATCACATTCCTCCCACTCCCAAAAAAGACATGCCCACAAAGAAATGTAGAGTATGTGCCCGGAGATCAATCCGGAGGGAGAGCCGGATGTACTGCCCCGAATGCCCTTCAAAGCCTGGGCTGTGTGTGCCCAGCTGTTTTAGAAGTTACCACACAAGGAAAAACTTTTGGGAAATACCGTGAGCGTAAGCTGTCTGTTTTATATTTTCATATGTTTCACGGTTGGCATCTGTCGTGTATTTAGTTTGAGGTTTTGTGTTTGTAGTTTAGTGCCTATTTTATAATTAGTAGTTTATTTGTTGTTTATAAATTAAAAAAAGTGATTGCGGTGTGCGTGGGGTGGCGCTTGGCTGGCGGTGTGCGTGGGGTGGCGCTTGGCTGGCGGTGTGCGTGGGGTGGCGCTTGGCTGGCGGTGCCAGCCAAACGGCAGTCCACACTCCCATCAGCTGGTGTGATTCTTGTATCAGGCATGTGGGCGTATGTAAGTGATGGGCCCTTGAGTGGCGCGGTCTGTCGATGTGAGTGTTGTAATGTGCTGGGCCCGTGGCTGGCGGTGTGAATGGTCTTGTGCGTGTCATGTATGAAAGGTGTGTGAATGGACTGTAAAGCGGTTGGTGCCTTGTCGCGGCTTTACAGCTCACGAGCTGTGAGTCATTGGTTCACTTTTTTGCCTTTCAGTTATTAGCAGTGCATTTCATTTTTGTGAAATCTCTTGTTAATAAAATTTGATCCACTGAACCATCACTCACCCTCGTGCCAAATCCAACCAGTATGTGTTGTAAAAAATGACAAAACCTGCTCCGCTGTAATCAGGCGTCGCAGCACACCTGTGACACGCTAGGTGCCTCGGGTGGGACCCCGATGATGAAGCATGCCACCAACTTGGTTGGTGGGTGAGGGGTCTTCTTCACATAACCTAAGTGTGTTTCTTTTCACTATTTTAGTGTTTGGCACATCACGGACGTATGTGCACACATCAAAATGATATATTGCAAAAATACCTCTCCCTTCTATCTCTTCAGGTTTTGGGCCTTATTCTGTTGCAGGCACCTGGCCCACCCACACAAGTGAGGTATCATTTTTATCGGGAGACTTGGGGGAATGGTGGGTGGAAGGAAATTTGTGGCTCCTCTCAGATTCCAGAACTTTCTGCCACAGAAATGAGAGGAAAAAGTGTTTTTTTGGCCAAATTTTGAGGTTTGCAAAGGATTCTGGGTAACAAAACCTGGTCCGAGCCCCGCAAGTCACCCCTCCTTGGATTCCCCTAGGTCTCTAGTTTTCAGAAATGCACAGGTTTGGTAGGTTTCCCTAGGTGCCGGCTGAGCTACAGGCCAAAATCCACAGGTAGGCACTGTTTTCTTCAAAAATTTTGGTTGTGTCCACGTTGCGCTTTGGGGCGTTTCCTGTCGCGGGCGCTAGGCCTACCCACGCAAGTGAGGTATCATTTTTATCGGGAGACGTGGGGGAACGCTGGGTGGAAGGAAATTTGTGGCTCCTCTCAGATTCCAGAACTTTCTGCCACAGAAATGTGAGGAACATGTGTTTTTTTAGCCAATTTTTTAGGTTTGCAAAGGATTCTGGGTAACAGAACCAGGTCCGAGCCCCGCCAGTCACCCCTCCTTGGATTCCCCTAGGTCTCTAGTTTTCAGAAATGTACAGGTTTGGTAGGTTTCCCTAGGTGGCGGCTGAGCTAGAGGCCAAAATCTACAGGTAGTCACTTTGCTAAAAACAGCTCTGTTTTCTGTGATATGTCCACGTTGTGTTTTGGGGCATATCCTGTCGCGGGCGCTAGGCCTACCCACGCAAGTGAGGTATCATTTTTATCGGGAGACGTGGGGGAACGCTGGGTGGAAGGAAATTTGTGGCTCCTCTCAGATTCCAGAACTTTCTGCCACAGAAATGTGAGGAACATGTGTTTTTTTAGCCAATTTTTTAGGTTTGCAAAGGATTCTGGGTAACAGAACCAGGTCCGAGCCCCGCCAGTCACCCCTCCTTGGATTCCCCTAGGTCTCTAGTTTTCAGAAATGTACAGGTTTGGTAGGTTTCCCTAGGTGGCGGCTGAGCTAGAGGCCAAAATCTACAGGTAGTCACTTTGCTAAAAACAGCTCTGTTTTCTGTGATATGTCCACGTTGTGTTTTGGGGCATATCCTGTCGCGGGCGCTAGGCCTACCCACGCAAGTGAGGTATCATTTTTATCGGGAGACGTGGGGGAACGCTGGGTGGAAGGAAATTTGTGGCTCCTCTCAGATTCCAGAACTTTCTGCCACAGAAATGTGAGGAACATGTGTTTTTTTAGCCAATTTTTGAGGTTTGCAAAGGATTCTGGGTAACAGAACCAGGTCCGAGCCCCGCCAGTCACCCCACCTTGGATTCCCCTAGGTCTCTAGTTTTCAGAAATGTACAGGTTTGGTAGGTTTCCCTAGGTGGCGGCTGAGCTAGAGGCCAAAATCTACAGGTAGTCACTTTGCTAAAAACAGCTCTGTTTTCTGTGATATGTCCACGTTGTGTTTTGGGGCATATCTTGTCGCGGGCGCTAGGCCTACCCACGCAAGTGAGGTATCATTTTTATCGGGAGATGTGGGGGAACGCTGGGTGGAAGGAAATTTGTGGCTCCTCTCAGATTCCAGAACTTTCTGCAACAGAAATGTGAGGAACATGTGTTTTTTTAGCCAATTTTTTAGGTTTGCAAAGGATTCTGGGTAACAGAACCAGGTCCGAGCCCCGCCAGTCACCCCTCCTTGGATTCCCCTAGGTCTCTAGTTTTCAGAAATGTACAGGTTTGGTAGGTTTCCCTAGGTGGCGGCTGAGCTAGAGGCCAAAATCTACAGGTAGTCACTTTGCTAAAAACAGCTCTGTTTTCTGTGATATGTCCACGTTGTGTTTTGGGGCATATCCTGTCGCGGGCGCTAGGCCTACCCACGCAAGTGAGGTATCATTTTTATCGGGAGACGTGGGGGAACGCTGGGTGGAAGGAAATTTGTGGCTCCTCTCAGATTCCAGAACTTTCTGCCACAGAAATGTGAGGAACATGTGTTTTTTTAGCCAATTTTTTAGGTTTGCAAAGGATTCTGGGTAACAGAACCAGGTCCGAGCCCCGCCAGTCACCCCTCCTTGGATTCCCCTAGGTCTCTAGTTTTCAGAAATGTACAGGTTTGGTAGGTTTCCCTAGGTGGCGGCTGAGCTAGAGGCCAAAATCTACAGGTAGTCACTTTGCTAAAAACAGCTCTGTTTTCTGTGATATGTCCACGTTGTGTTTTGGGGCATATCCTGTCGCGGGCGCTAGGCCTACCCACGCAAGTGAGGTATCATTTTTATCGGGAGACGTGGGGGAACGCTGGGTGGAAGGAAATTTGTGGCTCCTCTCAGATTCCAGAACTTTCTGCCACAGAAATGTGAGGAACATGTGTTTTTTTAGCCAATTTTTTAGGTTTGCAAAGGATTCTGGGTAACAGAACCAGGTCCGAGCCCCGCCAGTCACCCCTCCTTGGATTCCCCTAGGTCTCTAGTTTTCAGAAATGTACAGGTTTGGTAGGTTTCCCTAGGTGGCGGCTGAGCTAGAGGCCAAAATCTACAGGTAGTCACTTTGCTAAAAACAGCTCTGTTTTCTGTGATATGTCCACGTTGTGTTTTGGGGCATATCTTGTCGCGGGCGCTAGGCCTACCCACGCAAGTGAGGTATCATTTTTATCGGGAGACGTGGGGGAACGCTGGGTGGAAGGAAATTTGTGGCTCCTCTCAGATTCCAGAACTTTCTGCCACAGAAATGTGAGGAACATGTGTTTTTTTAGCCAATTTTTTAGGTTTGCAAAGGATTCTGGGTAACAGAACCAGGTCCGAGCCCCGCCAGTCACCCCACCTTGGATTCCCCTAGGTCTCTAGTTTTCAGAAATGTACAGGTTTGGTAGGTTTCCCTAGGTGGCGGCTGAGCTAGAGGCCAAAATCTACAGGTAGTCACTTTGCTAAAAACAGCTCTGTTTTCTGTGATATGTCCACGTTGTGTTTTGGGGCATATCCTGTCGCGGGCGCTAGGCCTACCCACGCAAGTGAGGTATCATTTTTATCGGGAGACGTGGGGGAACGCTGGGTGGAAGGAAATTTGTGGCTCCTCTCAGATTCCAGAACTTTCTGCCACAGAAATGTGAGGAACATGTGTTTTTTTAGCCAATTTTTTAGGTTTGCAAAGGATTCTGGGTAACAGAACCAGGTCCGAGCCCCGCCAGTCACCCCTCCTTGGATTCCCCTAGGTCTCTAGTTTTCAGAAATGTACAGGTTTGGTAGGTTTCCCTAGGTGGCGGCTGAGCTAGAGGCCAAAATCTACAGGTAGTCACTTTGCTAAAAACAGCTCTGTTTTCTGTGATATGTCCACGTTGTGTTTTGGGGCATATCCTGTCGCGGGCGCTAGGCCTACCCACACAAGTGAGGTATCGTTTTTATCGGGAGACGTGGGGGAACGCTGGGTGGAAGGAAATTTGTGGCTCCTCTCAGATTCCAGAACTTTCTGCCACAGAAATGTGTGGAACATGTGTTTTTTTAGCTAAATTTTGAGGTTTGCAAAGGATTCTGGGTAACAGAACCTGGTCCGAGCTACACAAGTCACCCCTCCTTGGATTCCCCTAGGTCTCTAGTTTTCAGAAATGCACAGGTTTGGTAGGTTTCCCTAGGTGGCGGCTGAGCTAGAGGCCAAAATCTACAGGTAGTCACTTTGCTAAAAACAGCTCTGTTTTCTGTGATGTGTCCACGTTGTGTTTTGGGGCATATCCTGTCGCGGGCGCTAGGCCTACCCACACAAGTGAGGTACCATTTTTATCGGGAGACTTGGGGGAACATAGATTAGCAAAACAAGTACTATTGCCCCTTGTCTTTCTCTACATTTTTTCCTTCCAAATATAGGAGTGTGTGTAAAAAAGACATCTATTTGAGAAATTCCCTGTAATTCACGTGCTACTATGGTCACCCCGGAATTCAGAGATGTGCAAATAACCACTGCTCCTCAACACCTTATCTTGTGCCCTTTTTGGAAATGCAAAGGTTTTCTTGATAGCAATTTTTTACTCCTTATATTTCAGCAAATGAATTGCTGTATACCCGGTATAGAATGAAAACGCACTGCAGGGTGCAGCTCATTTATTGGCTCTGGGTTCCTCGGGTTCTTGATGAACCTACAAACCCTATATATCCCCGCAACCAGAGGAGTCCAGCAGACGTAACGGTATATTGCTTTCGATAATCTGACATTGCAGGGAAAAGTTACAGAGTAAAACGTAGAGAAAAATTTATGTTTTTTTCACCTCAATTTCAATATTTTTCTTTTTCAGCTGTTATTTTCTGTAGGAAACCCTTGTAGGATCTACACAAATGACCCCTTGCTGAATTCAGAATTTTGTCTACTTTTCAGAAATGTTTAGGTTTCTGGGATCCAGCATTGGTTTCATGACCATTCCTGTCACTGACTGGAAGGAGGCTGAAAGCACAAAAAATTGCACAAATGGGGTATGCCCCAGTAAAATGCCACAATTGTGTTGAAAAATTGGGTTTTCTGATTCAAGTCTGCCTGTTCCTGAAAGCTGGGAAGCTGCTGAGTTTAGCACCACAAACCCTTTGTTGATGCCATTTTCAGGGGAAAAACCACAAGCCTCCTTCTGCAGCCACTTTTTCCAATTTTTTTGAAAAAAACGAAAATTTCACTGTATTTTGGCCAATTTCTTGGCCTCCTTCAGGGGAACCCACAAAGTCTGGGTACCTTTAGAATCCCTAGGATGTTGGAAAAAAAGGACGCAAATTTGGCTTGGTTAGCTTATGTGGACAAAAAGTTATGAGGGCCTAAGCGCGAACTGCCCCGAATAGGCAAAAAAAGGCCTGGCACAGGAGGGGGAAAAGGCCTGGCAGCGAAGGGGTTAATTTAGTCAAATAGCAACAATCATTGTTTTATTCAAGGATCAAGTGTATTCTTGCAGATGTAATAGGGTGACAAAAATGCAACAATGTATTTAAGGCACAACAAAACAAGGGTGACACATTCCTCTGACTGTACAGTGGTTCTCTTCTTTTGGCCTCTGGGGTTGGATACTTTGTTAGCAGCACTAGGCTGTGGGACATTTGAGATGTCCCTCCCAGAAGTGTGTCAACTTGATTGCCGGTAACTGCAGGCCTCCTCAATACATGTGCCACTGAGGCTAACGCCCACTTTTCTCTCAGTTTGAGGCAGGATGCTGGGGATACAGATGTTGTAGCTTGGTATATTCTCAAGGGCTGTGGTCACCTTCACTAGCCTACGTCCTGGCAGCAGTTTCCCGTGTCAGTCTGTATGCTCACAGTCCGCCTTGCTAGTGTGTTGACGGCTTCTGTGTTGATGGACCGTGTGAAGGAATCAAACCTTGCCAGGTACTGCCTGTGCTTCTGTTGCTGTACATTATGCTCCTTGCCCATTGCAGATAGTCACTGTTCCTGCCTATTCTCCAAATGCTGCATAGATTCAGAGATTTGTTGGAATGGCCCTTTGCCAGCCTTATTTTTTTGGTTTGCAGGTGCTGTGTGGAGATGATGGACCTCTCCAAGTCACCAAACACAGGAGACCTCTCAGACATGTCTGACACATTGTCACTGTGGATTGTTGATTGCTGGCTCTGCGCTGTTTGTGTGTCCTGTCCATAGTTGCTGTAGTGTCCCTGCTTTGGGATGGTCCCTCATCACTGCCCACAAAGTCGGACAGTGATGATAAGGTTTCTCTCCTGGCAGGTGGAGTTGGTGTGATGGGCTGAGTAGACGATGATGTTGTGTCCTCTACATCAACGGCCATCTAGGCTTTGAGAACGTCTGGACTTGTCTATAGATGTGCCTTATACTTTGGTCTCCCAGACTACCTTCTTAACAGACTTCAAGTTGTCCGGAATTTGGTAGCCCAAACTCTCCTTAACCTATCCTCGAGATTTCACATTTCTCCGCACTTGAAGGCACTCTACTGGCTTCCAATTAAAAAAATAATTATTTTCAAAACACTAGTCCTTGTCCATAAAGCACTAAAATGATATTAACTCCAATATTCTGACGCTACATCTAGAGTCAAAATACAAATATGGAGTTAAATTTGCGAGAAAAAAAATGACGCAAATCCAGCCCAAACAGAGTATAAATATCTGTTTACGCAGGATTTGCGTCATTTTTTTAACTCAAATCCGATGCAAACTTAACTCCATATTTAGATTTCGATGCTAGACCCGTCTAGCGTCAAAATATTGGAGTTAACATAATTTTTTTACACTGAAAACCTACCTTGCCTAAATGAGATGCAAGATAGGATTTCCCAGGCAAAAAATAACTCTAAGGTCATAGCGCCTTATTTATCCTCCCATGCAAAAATCACGCACGGGAAAAGGAGGGCCCTAAATAATGGCGCTAAGCTTGCTTAGCGCCATTATTTAACGCCTGCGCCAGGGCAGGCGTTAAGGGATCTGTGGGCTCATTTCCTTGGTCAGAGACTGTGGAAGTAGCCCACAGGTGCCCTTCCCTGCCTCCAGTGACACACCCAACCCCACACCTGGAGGACACTTAGGCCCCCCTACATGACACTGTGCCCAATAGCAATGCCCAGGGGACATAAGTCAGGAGTCATGTCCATGGGGGTTGTGCATCAAAAAATGATGCTAGTCAGGTTAGCATCAATTTTCTTGACTCTAACCTGACTAGTGCCATTCTTCGATGCACAACCTCCTGTTTCCCCTACACCTCTCCCACCTGGTTGGCGTAATTTATTTTTACGCTAACCGGGCCGTACCGCCGGCTATCGTCATTCCGTTAATATGATGGTTGGCTGGCGTCCAGGAATGGCGCTAGCCAGCAGTAAACGTTTTGAAGCAAACCTGTGCTAACACAGGTTTGCGTCAAAAAGTATAAATCAGGGCCTTAATTCCACTGAAGCAGGCTTTCTCAGGGGAAGGATTCAAGTCTATGGGCCTCATTATGAGTTGGGCAGTTGCATCAGCGGCCTCACCCCCATCATATTACGATGTTTCCACTGTGCTGACTGTCAGAAACATCATATTACAATGTTTCCGCCAGTCAGCCCAGTGGAAACAGTGCTGAGGCATTGACCTCGGCTCCCTCAGGGAGCCGCAGCCAATGCCATTGCACATAGCACCATTGAAATGTGCACTGTCTGCCATAGAAGACAGTGTGCATTCCGAGGGTGCTGGCATGTTTGTGGGAAGTGCAGTGGTCCCCCTCTGGCCCCAGAACTGCCTTTCCACCAACCTTTTCATGGCAGGGACCAAACCATGAAAAGGCTGGTGGAAAGTAAAGTCATGATCACACAGCGGTGTCGAACTAGGCACCACCATGGCTAACCACGACTTTGACCGCAGTCAACCCGTCCGAATTCCTAATCCCAGCAGAGATGGCGGTCTCCTGAAGGTCTGACTGCCAGGATCATAATCAAGCGGTCGGAATGCCGGAATTGAGGCGGTCCGACCGCCACCGCGAGTTTGGCGATCCAGGGACCACCCAACTCATAATTAGGCCCTATGTCTATCTAGAAATCTTCGGTCTACCACCAGCCAGGTGACCAGAATACCTAGGATATGTTGAGCGAGAATTGGAGGCAGCTCTTTAGCCATTGTTGGGTCGGTAGCCTGGAATAAACTTCCTTTGGAGTTATGTACAACAGCTAAGACATTGGTTTTTACAAAAAAAATAAAAACCTGGATGTTCCAACAACAGTAATTCTACAGTCTGCTTTCTGCACGTAGCCTTGAAGCTAATGCCGGGATACTCTGTGGAGTATCTGTGCGCTTTGCATATCTTATCTCATCATTAACATGTGTATTTTCAGGCCCTTCAGCATTGCATGCTGCTGAAATATCCTGGGTGTGATCTGTGGAAATGCACATCTGTAGCTAGTGTAAATAAATGGTTTATATTTGTACACAATAATGTTGTAACTGTGCTTCATGCATTTGTTGCATGTTTATGATGTACAAATATGTTTGGTGTAGTCATCAGCGCACAGTACAACAAGTAGCTTCTGTGTGCTATAACTCCTATGATGCATTGACAGGGAACAAGGGAACGACAAGTAACTCAATGGAGCTATTTAAGTTGTGATGTTTATTTTTGGATTTGCTAACATTCTGGTATGAAAGTAAGTAAAGGGAAGATGGCTTACCCTGACTGGTGCCTGCAGTATTGGATATGTCAATATCAGACACTCCTGCTACGTTCTCTGGTTCCAGGGTCCCCACGATTAGTGTCTCCAATGGAGTATTTAGTGGTCACCACCTGTTCTATGTCTCTGAGTCATCCTGCTGGCCACCTTCTCCTTAGTGTAAAATAGGAAGTCGTACCATCCAGGTTGCTGGTCTAGATTTGTGTCTTTTCGTTCTCTGGTACAGCGAAGGAGGCTTTCCCAAAAAGTTTGTCCATATGTGAAACACATTCCTCATCAGGAGCTCCAGCTCCTTCTCAGAGACTTTCACCTTTCTATTCCTGCTCCCTGAATCCCTGTCCCCATCTTCTTTTACCATGGTGTTCTCCTGGAATTGCCAAAACCACTGCAGATAGTAACACAGGTGCATTACTCACTTCTAACAGCTTCTTAGGCTTCAGGGTACTGGCCAAACCCTGCGTTTGTAAACTTCCTGGTCTGACATTATCATTATCAATTATCAATGAGACTTTTTGTAATTTGTGACTTCATATTAGGAAATCACAATGTTGCAGTTTCTACATTTGTGATTCTCTAATTGCAAATGCAAATCCATAAAAATTTCTATAAGGGGAATTGGCGGGTGCATACATACAATTTTGCAATTCCCAAATAATGATGTCTATGGATTCACCATTTGGAAATCACAAATCAGGAATTTTGTACACAAGGCCCTAAGTTTTGGTGTGTCACCAGCTGCAGAGATTTCAGAGATTTTTGAAGATGCCATTCTATGTATCATAAATTCTGTCATGAATGCTTTTAACTATAGTGATGGCATATTAGTTTTCAGAGCTATACCAAAGGAGCACAATAAAGCTCTCAAGAAAGTGTGTCTTTTACTACTTGATGCAGGCTTAACTTTGAATGCAGAGAAATGTGAATTCAATAAGACAAAGCTAAAGTTCTTTGTCCATATCTTTTCTGATGGGGGCATGGGACCGGATCCAGCTAAAGTTGAAGCATTGTCAACTGGCAGTCCCCCACGTGAAGTTTCCAAGTTATGTTCATTCCTTGGCATGGACATTTACAGTCTCTGGTGCGTACAAGACTTTGCCACTGTGAGTGCTCCATTGAGAGACTTGACAAAAAAGAATGTTTTATTTCATTAGTTACATGAATGAGAGCAAAGCTTTGAGAACGCTACTGAAATGGCATATTTTAATCCAAAGCTCCATACAGAAGTTGTTGTTGATGTTAACCCAGTCGGGTTAGGTGTAATCCTTTTGCAGCACAGCAGACACCCAAATGTTGGAAGACATATTGTTCCATAGAAAGCAAAATGTTCCCCCAAACTGAGCGAGCTTATTCACAACAGGAGAAATAAAGTTTAGCAGTGGTGTGGGCTAGTGAACATTTCTATATGTTCTTATGCGTGAAGCCTTTTACTCTTGTGACAGATTATCAAGCATTGTTGACCCTCTTTGGAAATCTAAAGGCCAATGAGCCTCCTCAAATTGAACATTGGGGTCTATGATTACAAGAATACAGCTAAACAATTGTGCACTGTCCAGGGAAGGAATAAAACCCTGCCGCCTACTTCTACAAAGTGCCTATTTAGTGCCATGGTACCCCTTACAAGAAGGCTGAAGCCTACATACATTTCATTGTGAGATCAAGCACATCAGCTGCCATAATATTATCACTGTCATGAGTCAAGATAGTGTAAAACTACCATAGGCCCGGTATAAACAAATATCTGCAAACAATGTCTCAACAGGTATAATTCGTAATCAAACAATGAGAGACCTCAATAAATAAGGCTACCACAAGGGAGTACCCATATTCATATAGATATATTTATATTATTTTTAAGAAGGCATAGAAAGCAATAAAAAGCATCTACAATTCTCATAACCAAAACGTGCAGGTGAGCAAAAAGTGCTCATGAATATAGTGCTCGTGAACGGCGTAAGTGAAGCACAGAAAAGACAGACAAAAAGCAAAAATATACATATATATACACACAATAGCAAAAGTGCTACTGTTGTAAGATATAATTTAAATACATGTGAGAAAGGATAACTCAATAGATAAATCACGTTATAGATCAACAATAAATGCCCAGTTTGCTGTGTTAATTGTCAACGTTTCAACCTTTGTTTACTTGAGGGTCATCCTCAGGACAAAAAAAGCAAGAATATAGTGCTTTAAAAAGGAACAGAAACAGGAAACATTAGGGAGAAGGACAGAAAAAAGAATCCTTGAAAAGCTGACATACCAGTGAGGCACCAACCTGACGTACAATCCAAGTGGTTAAATGGCCAAAGAACATGAAGCAATCGAAATGATCAGATACTATAGCTGATGACGGTAAGCAAGCAGCGAACAACATCCTATTGATCTAAAGGAAGAGTAAATCCCTATTAGTATATAATAATTGGCTCAATCACTCTTATGGTGCTGGAAATGGCAGGGGGGGGTTTCCTCCCAAAGGGATGAGAACTCAAGACTAAGAAAAACTACTATGCGACTCCCTAAAGAAGAGAAAACTTAAACAACCAATGTTACCCAAGAACAAATAATAAAACTTAAAATTAGGACACTTGGAAACATCCAGCACATAATCTTTTTGGAGTACCTTGAATAAACCAAAGAAAACAATTAGGTCCCCAATAGAGGGGTGATCCCAAAATGCAAGAAATGGGGGCGGCGGCTTACCTAAAACGATCGTGGATAGGAGCCCACTGAAGCTGCAGAATAAATCAATGGTATCTGCAAGGGAAACTACAAAATGGGGTTTGTATTAAAAGGGACCGAAAGAAAAACATGCACGCTAATTATAATCATAGGTTATTTCAAATCTCAAATGTAATCCCTATTGAATTGGTAGACGTTATCCAGACTATATGAACCTGGAAGAATATATCAATGCTCCAAGGGGATAGTATAAAGGTAGTGGTTCCATCTTGAAGTTAACAAAAAGGTAACTGGTAGCTCACTTGAGATATCATACTCTATAAGGGAAAAATAGGTATTGAACATTAGACAAACCTAAATGCAGCCCACATTCAAACAAAAATTTAAAATATTCAATGCGGAACGCTCAAATCGACATTGGAGGTCGCCTTCAAAAGGCTTCGGGGTCAAACAAATCTACACATAAAAAGAAATACAACTTACCTATTCGGTTCAATTAAAGCTGCCAAACTGAATGGGACACACATTTTGACTGGAAGAAGGTTAAGAGGGATCAAAAGACTAGACTGCACCTTTGGTATAGAGGACCAAGGATGCCCCAGGGAGAACAAACAAAGCACTCTACTCATGGAGGAACAAGTCACACCAAAAAGTCACAAGTAAGCTCAACCTAACAGAGACACTCGAAAACGGTCACCCAGGGGCTGTTGACTATTTTCTAACATTCTAAAGTCAACAGAGATAAAAAAAAAAGAGGAATTAGAAAAAAGATGCAAAGAATGAGGACTGAAAGTAAATGGAGGCTTTGATAGAGAGTAGAAAAAAGGACAGTCAGAAGAACCAATCGTATCATTGTTTAATGCAGGCAATAATGGTTATGAATAAAGAATATGAGCCTCATTATGGGTCTGGCGGTGCGGCGGTCCGAGCGCAATATTAGCAACATGGCGGTTGGGCAGTGGTGGGAGATCCCGGCGGTCTGGTTGTTGCAAGCAGCGCTACTCTGGGATTACAACCTCATTCTCTGCCAGCCATTTCATGGCGGTAGCACCACCATGAAAAGGCTGGCAGAGAACGTGTGCAGTGGGTGCCAGGGGGGCCCCTGCACTGCCCATACACTTAGCATAGGTAATGCAGGGGTCCTCCTGGCCAGCACCATCGCAATGTTCACTGTCTTCTTTGCAGACAGTGAACATTGTGAGGGTGCTGGTGCACCCTGTATCCTACAGGATTGCCGCCGACTCGATTATGAGCCAGAGACAATGCTATAGGCTGTTTCTTGCTAGGACAGCAGGCGGAAACACAGGTTCCGCCCACTGACCTAGTGGGAAACTCTTAATGGGCCCAGCGGGTAGGTAGCCAGTGTGGGGAAAGCCTAACAGTCGGAGGTTTTAATCATCCGACGAACTCGTAATAAGGCTCTCTATGTCTGTGCATATCAAAGGTGCATTCCAGAAATAAATCACAAATCAACAAAGCATAAATTAAAGGGTCATGTGATTCAGGGAGAATGCCCCCAAAAAAGTATACAATAACTATACTGAAGTATTTATGACTGAAATCAGCAAGTTCAGAAGTATTTTTCAATTTTGAAAACAAAAAAACAACAAGGAAAAAGTCATAGCCAGTAATTCAGGCAATCCATAATGCCAATCAAATAGTTCCAACAGTGGAGGACCAAAAGAAAGGCCAACTGGAAGCCCAAAGTTCTCATTTTAGAAAAAATTACCTAGAAGGCTGCATTGTTCCATTCTTTCAAGGTGTTCAAGCCGTGGTTGAGTGATTCACATCTGGATATCCATTGGCGTTGTCAGCGTTGCAACAATTGTAACAAATCTCACCCAAAAAGAGGAAAGACAGGTTGGTTATTCACTTCCCAAAAGAAGTCAGATTCAGCATGGTTGTATGTAAGTAAGTGTGACACCAGTGGCGCTGTTTCCACTCTGTAGCTTATTCTGCTTTTGTGCTGAATGATTCTTGTATTCACCAGCTGTGTTGTTTGGCCTATGTACAACAAATCACACAGGCACCAAATTGCATAAATAATATTGCTAGTATGACAATTACTGTGATGTTTCAATGGATAGACCTGTGTGCCAACCCTGAACTCCTTTACATTATTGGTCTGGGAACACACACTGCAGTTCTGGCACCTAAGTGACTGAGGACTGGAGATAAACCTGATAAAGTGGTGATAGATGAGTTACAAATGTCCTTGGGGGTCCAAGTGACTGCCTGTACTAAATGATCAACCAAATAGCTGCCTTTTCCACAGGAAAAAAGGAGGGGTTCTGCAAATATAGCATAACTGCGCAGAATTTCCCAAATTTTCTTAATAATCTTGCTCACTCAATTGCTCGAGGAGCAAAAGGTAGAAACAAAATGGATGCATGTATTGGAGGGGAATATTTTGGGAGTGAGGAGAATCTCCCTAGGATAGAACCAAGCTCGTTTCATAGAGCGTTTGATCAGTCATTTAGCATAACCCCTAATAGATCATTTCTCAGCGAGAGTCGCTGCTTCCTGGAAATATTCATTATTCCACCTGCAAGTCCTCCGAATACAGGGAGGCAATCTCTCAAGCCCCTTGTGATTACTGAAATACAGTAAGAAGGTGTTTCTTTGTGTGGATTTCCTAAACAAGGTTGTACTGATTTTCTTGTCAGATGCTGTGGGAGAGGTCCAAAAAAAGCAACCCATCAGTTCATGCTTCAAAAGAATCCCAATACTGGAAATAATTTCTTATGAGTGTAATTTCTAAACGTTCCACCACAAAGTCAGTAGCGATCTTAGTGGGGAAAGGGCAAGAGTCTAAAAGGCCACTAATCATGTACATGCCCTCCAGCTGTGGAATATTGGTATATAAAGATTCTATGTCTAGTCCAACCAAAAGATTTGTGTTCTCATCAAAGGGCATGTCTTCAATTTGAGAAATCAAGTCTATACTATCCCTTACATCGGTTGGAGTATTGGGGATGAACTCTTTGATAATGGCATCTATGTATTTAGCAAAGGGATCCAAAACGTAACCACATCCTGACACAATGGGTCTGTCAGGGGGATTATCAAGATCTTTATGTATTTTTGAAAGTACATTTAATACAGGAGTGCTCGGATGGACATTATTAAAAAAGTATGGGCTAGATGTATGATCCATTTTCCGGTGGCAAACATACTGATGAGCCATTTGCGACTGGTAAAATGCATTTTGCCATGTACAAAAGGCAAAATGTGATTCGGTAGCTTGATACCAAATCGCAATTTGGTTTTGCAATTCGGTATTAGGAAGGGGCTTGTTTAGGGCATCGCTTCCTAAAACTGAATATCACTGGCATGTATGAAGGTTTAGCAACTGTGAATGCGGTGGCAAAACATTTCCAGATACCACCAACTTAAAGTTGGTGGTAACCATTCACAAACGGGAAGAGGTCCCAAAGTGACACCTTTGTGAATGGACCACTGCCTGCTCTGAAAAAATGAAAAAAAAACTTTTCATTATTTTTTTTTTTTTTTGTAATGCATCCCATTTTCGTTTAAGGAAAATTGTCTGCATTAGAAAAAAACTGCTTTATTTATTTAAAAAGCAGTCACAGACATTGTGGTCTGCTGTCCCCAGCAGACCAACATCCCTGTTAGTGCCCCCCTTCCCAATGGGGTTGCAAATTGCTACTGCCTACCTCATGTATTTTGCTGAGGTAGGTCTTTTGCAACCCCATTGGGAATCACAAACAGTGTGCTTTATACTGTTGTTCATTTTGTTTTGTGACTCGCAATTTGCAATTTCCAAATGGATCGCAAATTGCGAGCAGCAAAACAAAATGTCATACATCTGGCCCCAAGTCCTTTAGTGGAAATTATGCACAAACCAATGCCCTATGTGTCACCTCTTTGATACTGGATCTGATCTTCAGAAGAGGATCAGAACATAGTAGTACATAGTATTCAGGTATGGATAACTGCCACCGCCTTTGTCAGCTGGTTCGATGACAAGATCTAAAAAAATTTTAAGGACATCAAGGTATGTCTGTCCCATACATTTAGGTTGTGTGGTATATACCTCAAAAGAATGCCTAACATTCTGAATCTCCTGTAATGCCAATTTTTCTAAGACCAATATTTCTGCTGGCATTGCCAAACATTCCGGCTGTCCTGGAGATGAGAGACACAAACATCAATAATTCTGGGAATACCATATAGAATTTCCACCTGGTTTGGCGTTCCCATGGTTGTTGGAACTGATTGGTTCCTGTCCCTCCCTCGACCCCGACCTCTCATTACAAAGGATTGGGCTGAGGGGTAGGTGGTGGTCTCTTATGTTCAGCTCCTGAACTAGTACCCTCATCTGGGTCTGAATCTTCTGCAGAGGAATTTAAGTAGTCTGAGAATGTAACCTATTTATTATTCCTAAACTTACCCCCCAAAAAAAAAAAATATATATATATATATATAAGAATATATATATATATATAACATATATATATTTTACTTTTTGTATGTATTTTCTGTGCTTCACTTGCGCCTTTCATGAACACAATATTCATGAGCACTTTGTGCTCACCTGCACGTTTTGGTTATGAGAATTGGAGATGCTGTTTATTGCTTTCTATGCCTTCTTAAGAATAATAGAAAAATCTATATGAATATGTGTACTCCCCTGTGGTAGCTCTGCGACAATAGATAATTGAAGTGGCCTATGACAGACATCGTGGTATTAGGAGCTCTACAAGGCCAAGTCTCCTCATCTCCTTGAAAGAGTGGAAAGAGAGTTTAAGACTTGTCCCCTACGCAACTGTCATCTATGCAACTGTCTGTCATTGAAAACCACTTAACACCCCTTATGCATGTTGGAGTTGCCAAAGCAGGTATGGAAAAGAGTTGCTGTTGACTTTTTCAGTTCTCTTGATAATGGATATCACCTGATAGTTATTGTTGATGAATACTCCTGTTTCCCTTGAGAAAAGATCTCTCATCTATCACTCAAGAGAGAGTCATCAAGAGATTACATGGCATCTTTGTAAATTAGCACTTGTATAGCGCACTACTCACCCGTTAGGGTCTCAAGGCGCTGTACTCATACCGCTATGGAACCCCTCCTGGCTTTTCCCTGTGAGGCGCCCACTCCTGAGCACCCCCAGGGTGAAGCCAGGCATCCAAGCACTGTTGGGGCCGTTGTGGAGATTAAGCAAGCTATTGCCCAGAGTTGGACCCATGAATTAGATTAGGCAACGAGGCGAGAATTATCTGGTCAAGGGGAATTGAGCCCAGGTCTTGAGCCAGATCTCTGCTTCAGGGTCTGCCGCTCTAACCATTGAGCCACACTTCTCCACTTTGCAACATGAGGCATTCCTGTGATCCCAGAATCTGACACTGACCACCTTTCAAAAGTTGAGAATTCAGAGACTTTTTCAGTCGTCGTTTGAAGCATGGCCAAAGTCCAATGGCCTTGTTGAACTTTTCTGGAGTACATTAAAGAAAGCTGTTCAACGTGCTACATTGGCCGAGCTCAACTTTAAAACTGTCTTGAATTCCACCCTGCGAACTTACCGCTCGGCTCCTCACTCAACAACAGGTGAAAGCCCTGCAACTTTGATGTTTGTGAGGGCAATGACAAACAAGTAACCTCAATGGACCTACACAAGGTCAAGTACTAAGGAAAAAACCTGTACCAAAGACTTGGATCGTAAAGGGAAAATGAAGGCCTAAGCAGACAAGAGACGACATGCAAATTACATTGTTTTCAATATAGGAGATCGAATGCTCGTCCATCAGCTGAGAAAATTTAAGTCTGATGCTCTATTCAATGCTGAGTCATTCCATGTTGTAACCAGAAAAAGACACATGCGGCTGCCCAACATCTGGTAAGTACATTACATAAGATTCCTCGCATTTCCGACATGTAGCTCATCACTAGTCAGATACTAGTTTCAATGTAGAGACTGATTCTAAAAAGACAGTTGAAAAACCCGTGTTTCCCAGTTTCTGTAGACATGATTGGGACGAGTAATCAGAGTGCCACAAAGGCTCATCAGAAAACTATGACTGTATATCTAATTATAAAACAATATATATTTAACAGAGGGGGGGTTGTAGTGTAGTGTGAGTTCTTAATGATGGAACCCGTTTGGCTCCTGCTGGACTCTGTAGAACTGTGACATATGTGTTAGAGCATCGTAAAGTGAATGCAGGTTTAGAATGTTGAGTTTGTGGTTAGACGCAGAGGAATAAAGTGTGTAAAGTCCAGCTTCGTATGTGGGGTAGTCATTGGCAGGTACCCAGGATGGAGAAGATGCTACACTGGGAAAAACACTTAGGTCCTGATTTAAGAAAAGAGGTGCTGCATCCAATACAGTACCACTTTTCTTGCACCACTTAGCGCCCCCTACCACCACCATGTGTGCGCTGTATTTAATATACAGTGCACCATGGCGCAGGGTAGGGGCAATAGCATCAATATTTTTGACACTATTGATGTACTGTGTAAGATTAGTGGCAAATTGATGGCTCTAATTCTACACAGTACATAGCGGCCCTTTGAAAGCAATGGTGTGCCCCCTTTTAACTCCTGGTCTGTGCAGGCGGTAAAAGTAGCCGCAAAAAATGACGCAGTCGAGTCTTTTATATTCCACTGCCCCATTTTTTGTGGTTTCTCTAATGAGAGAACAACCCCCTTGCATATAAAATGCTTGGCACAGGCATAATGTGGTGCAAGGGGTTACAAAGTGGCGCAAGGCAGGCATTGCGCCACTTTGTGAATATGGCATGGCAAATTTGGCCTTGTTGGGCCACGTTAGCGTAAAAGAAATGAATGGGCCTTCATCTCCCCATGGCTAAAATCAAAATGAATGTATGTGTTTAATGTAACCGACAGTCATGTAAAGCAAGCCGATATCTTTGGGTGAGGTTGTGCTATAACAAAAGATTAATTAAGCATTTTGCACGCTTCTGTGATTGGGCTATACTTAGGCTACAATTGGGCGGGTGCTCTTTATGCTAAATTTGGGCTCTTTTTTCTCTGGTGGCAATCTTGGGAGAGTTTTTTGTTATGAAGCTCCCTAATTTCCTGATTTGCGGCGTATCCTCAGCAAAAATTAGTCCAGTTTTCCACTTTGATTCTGTCTAGATGTCTTTCAGATGTGCCACACTTTTGCTATAAAATCAGAAATGTAGCACTCTAGTTGCTCATTAGAACACTGCAGTAAAGCTGCTGATCACCAGGAAGTTAACTGGCAATCTGTTGAGGGTGTTGAAAGTGCATGTTTCAGTCTGCATGTCAGAATGTTTTAATGAAACAGATAAATTTGAGAACTTATTTTAAAGTATCCAAATTTTTCTTTCTACAGCACTAACTATAATTCATATGAGGAAATGAACCCCTTAATTTTGTTCCTTTCTGAATGAATTATTTTAAGTTTTGCCAGATTCATTCAGTCAGGATGGCGTTAGCGCTCTAGTTGTTCTCTAGAACACTCTTGGAGGCTACAGTAGAACACAGGAGAATGGAATGACAGTCTGCTTTTGTTGGAAATACATGTTTTACTGAGAATGCCAGGCTTTATTCTCACATGGCTGAGAAATACAGTGTCAATTTATAGAAAATATGCTTTCGTTTTAGTTTCTGAAGCACCTTCTGTAAACTCTATGAGCAAATCATGAGAAAACAGTTTTCTCTCAAAAAGGATTCACGAAATTCCAGCAGAAAGTCATAATTTTTCACAGGAGAAAATCGCCTTGGAAAACTCCACAATTCCTAACAATAGTACAGTACCACCAACAAATGATTTATATTGTAACTAAGGCCCTGATTTAGAGTTTGACGGATGGGCTACTCCATCACAAACATGACAGATATCCCATCTGCCATATTATCATATCCATAGGCTACAATGGGATTGTAATACGGCAGATGGGATGTCTGTCACATTTATGACGGAGTAACCTCCTCTGCCCAACTCTAAATCAAGCATTAGTTCCATTATCACCATTTATATGTGCTCCTTTTTGTGATTCTCAAAGCTTGCCACTCACTACACTGCATTTCAATGAGTTGATGTGCTAGATTAGCCAGCCATTAAAAGGAAGTCCCTTTGGCATTTGGGGTCTGGGTGTGCTCACACTGCCTCTTACATAATTCATTTACAGGACACAGGGACTAACCGATCAGGATTCACTGGTCCCCTTTCAATTGGCCAGTCAGAGCATATCTGGACACCAACAGTCTATGTTTCTAAATGTTGAACTTTCAATTCTCAAAAACCATTGAACCATATCACAAAAAACACAGTCTGAGGACTACGATCCAGCTTCTTGCCAAATTTGGTGTAATTTCTTCCAGCAGCTTTTGCTGAAGTCCCGCCTGAAGACGTCTATTGAAAATGCATGAGTATTGTGCGTTCAGAACCCACCTTTTTCTTAACCCTTGCTTGACGGATCTACCTGAAAGTTTGAATGCACAAACTAGGCAACAAGAGCACTATATCAGAAAGTTTTAGAAAGATTCCTCAAACAGTGTCAAAGTTATTATTGTATATATAAAATATATATACACGTGTATATGCAATGGAAAAACAAAGGTTATAGTAACATTATAGTTAGGTGAATATGTCAGTGACAGCATTAACGCTTTGAACTAAAAAAAAAACTGAAATTCACTAGTTGCGGTTAGCAGAGCTAACTATAACTTACGCCCCCACCATGCTCTGCTTATGACCTCACATATTACATCACTCATGATGTTATATAACATCATTTATGACATCACTGATGACATCTAAAATTACATCATTGGTGACATCACTGATGACATCAATGATAGCATCATTCAAGCTTCTTTTACACAAATTGTTGAAGAACCTAGAAAGGTATTAGAGGCCTGAAAGTAGTCACAAAATAGCTCAGAATAAAATGAAGCACCATTAATGCCATGTGGCCCTCGCCTCGAGCCTCATTAGGGCATGAGGACACCATTCCCAAGGGCCATATTATTTTTAAAAGAGTACGGACCGTGTTGACAAAACTCCCCACTAGGCCCAGGGAACCCTATTTCCCAGGGCCATTTTTTGTTTAAAAGAGGAAGGTAGCCTGCAAGGCTCCACTCCCTGAGCCTTATCAGGCCCTGGATACCTCATCCAACCTTGTCAAAATCTAATGAGAAGGGGGTGTGCAGCCCCCCTCCATGAGTCTCTTTAGGCCCCAGGGACCCCATACCCCAGAGCCAAAGAGAAAAGAAAAAGGGAGGGGGCCATGTGGCCCCCTCCCTGATCCTTATTAGTCCCATACCCAAGCCCTTTTTTTCTAAAGGAAAGGGGGCCACGTGGCCCCCTTTAATGCGCCTTCAAAAGACCTTGGGTCCCAATCCCCCAGGGCCACTAATTAAGTTGTAGCAGATTAGGGCCATGCAGGCCGTCTCCCAGAACCTGTTATGGCCCCAGGGACGCCATGACCTGCGGCCTGTATTTAAAAATGGTAAGTGGTGGGTGCCCCCAGGGCACCCACCGTACACTTGTTGGGTGACACAGGTGGAGCACCAGGGCCTCCCAGCCCCTGCCAGCGCCCCACTTGCAGCAGAAGCCAGCTTTGCGCTTGGCCCTAGGGAACAGCTATTTAGGCTACTCCCTCCATGAGGGAGGAATATCTTAATCAGTTTCCCTGCCTACATTAGTGTAGAGACCCCATTCCCCAGAGCCATTTTTGCCCTCCCTCCCCTAGCTTCATTCTTCACAAATGCTCCCACCAAGTGGGCGGAAACAAAAGTTTGCACACACACCAGTGTGGGCAGGGGAACTCCAGTGTCCCCATGGGGGGCCCCCAGGGACAAAACCTGTGAGCAGGCCTTGGTTGTTTGCTCTACTTGGCCACACAAGGTTCACAGAGGTAGGCCATGCAGCCCCCTTCCATAATTAAAGTAATTGCCTCAATTTGGGCTCCTTGGGTCCTTTCAAGGCTTGTGGAGTGAGGCGACGCAGCATGCCTCCCCTTCTCTGAACATTTTGGTCCTGGGGTGGGCTCTGCAAGGCCTTTAATACTTTGGGAAGGGGAGCCATGTGCCCCCCCCCTTATAAAATGCTGCCCCATGGGCTCTGGTGGGTGCATCCCCTAATCGAATGCGGCACTGGGATGGGCTCCCTAGGGCCTACCATGGCATGGGGAGGGGCCACATGCTCCCACCCCAAACAAATTGGGCCCTGGGAGTGGGCTCCTCAGGGCCTATAAGTGAAAAACATTGATGCAGAAGTCCAACGGGATCAAGAGAAAAACATGAAGTCTTTTTGCATTTTGGTCCCAAGCGGGCTTCATGACAGTGGACTAAGTCCCCGAGTACTGTAATAGGTGCCAGCAACATTTTTCTTGTGTTGCTGGTGGCCAATCAGAGCACTAACTCCCACAGGAGTCTGACTCCTGCAAGAGTGAAATTGCACAAGGGAAAAAAATGCTTCATGGGCCACTCAGAATGCTCGATTTTTTAAAATTGGGATAGAGGGACTTTGGTACCCTAAGGTAACTATAACTCATGCCCTTGCCATGCGCTGCTAATTATCCCAGATATTACAGCACTCATGCCAACTTTTATAACGTGAATAAAAATATCAATGAAACATTATCATTCAAGTTATTTAAGAAAAAACTGTGCATGGCGGGGCCGTGAGTTATAGTTACCTTAGGGCATGAGTTTTTTGTATGGCACCACTTGCACGCTTGATTCAATGAAATAAAATAAGTATATGAGTATGGAGAAACTGCACCTGATTGTGCTGCCTTCTTTTTTTAAAGAATTGCTCTGGGTCCAGGAGATGAAGCAGGGCTGGGGAGATGTGGCTTGCAAAAATTTGAATTCATTAGTGTGTGATGGGCAGACCACAATGGTCAGCCCACACTAATGCACCCAGACGAGAGCGAGGAACTGTTCTGGTTCATTTTCATGAGGAGTTCAGAAACAAGAGTGCCAATAAGCAAACTCAACAGCTTCTCTCAGTGGAGCAGCAGAAGCGGTACACAGCGATTTGCAGGGATTTGCAGGGGTGTGGGAAAGAACCGAATCTGTGTGTCTCGGAGGGGTCACATGTGAGGGGTAATCGCCCAGATGTAAAACTGTAGTCAATGCACCGCCATCCAGTACTAACAAAGCAAATGCAACTGCACTGTATGCTCGAGTTTAACAGAGTACTTATATGCCACGCAACTCGGATCTGGGCATTGTCCGGTGTACACTTTGAAGAAATAAATACTATAAAATACAAAGAAGAGTAATATAAGTGAAATTGGAGACACAGTGATCTTATAGGCCATGTGCAGTTTGTGACACTACTCATTTGAAAGTGCTTTGAATTTTGAAATATTAGTGCGAGTGACGCACATACAAACAAATTAACAGGGGCCATTAAAACAACAATCATGACGAACAGATTTGCAAAGAGAGAAGAAGCTTCTAAATTGTTATTTGGGAAACAAAATGATGCTGCTGTAATCCCCGGGACTACAAATGAGAAAGAGGAAACAAACCAAACAAAATGCTGAAGGATTTAGAACTAGCACAGATTAAGAAACTGAATTAATGGTGGGAACTGGCCAAATGTCCATGTGGAGGAAATACATTGAGGTAGAACGAATCCCTCAAGGACTGGGAATTTTTGTATTGCCCACCTTGAGTGATATGGATCCTGACTAAGTTAAAGAAATGGCAACATAACACTGTAGAATGCTCAAATAAGCTCATGAAGATTTTAATTATCCATGTGGAACACACAATTAGGATGAATTAGTGAAACAAATCAAAGAGATTCATACAACCCTAGAACCTGTGAAATCTAAAGAAGAAATTACAAAAGTCTTGAGTGAAATAGAGTCAAAGGTTGAGAAACATGAAAAAGAGTACAGGCCAAAAAAGCAAAGAAATTCACTTGCAATTAAAATAGATTATGAGACTGGAAGAGTCAATATGTTGGCAAAAAGGTTTGATGCTCTACACAAGAGACATATGATGGGCAAAGTCCTAGAAAAAAGGTAACACTGTCCAGTATGGAGAGCTAGGGCGTGAGCTCGGGGGACGAGAATCCAAAAGTGGAAGCATCAAACTAATTCTTTTGAGGAAATGCTGCCTGTTCCAGATGCAGACAAGGAGGGGGGACAGAGAAGCACATCACAAATCTGATGTACATTTAAACAAAGCAAAAGGTTCAAAAGAAAGAGAGATAGGAAGGAGAAGGAACAACAAAAAGGAACAGTAATGATGGACAAAAGTCGTGTCATCAATTTATCCTCTAAAAAACTGGAAAACATCATCTGGGTCTATTAAATAAGGGTTTGACATTTGTTCCCATGACTTGCATGGACCTTCCAAATGCAAGCATAAATCTATGTAATTTCTGTTGTAAGTTGAAGTTGAAGATGTTCTTTGCAACAAAAAAGAATAAGTGGCAAACATTAATGAGTAAATTTAAGATTTAGTCATCAAACATTTCCCCCATTGTGACAAGTGATACACGCGATTTGAGGATACACTCAAGCCTAGAAGCTGAGCCAAGTCAGATTGTGGGCACCTCAGAAAGAAATGCTCTTTCAGATAAGCAGTTCTGTGAATCAATAGGGATATCTACAGATGCTGCCATGACCAGTGGATGTAATCAAAATCCACATTGTGTCCTCAACTACCAGCAGGGTGATTGGATGGCCCTAAAAGAGCTGTAGGATTAACAGATTATAATCAAGCCCTCACATAAAGGGGCAATATTGTGGTTAATGACCATGGAAGATACATAAAAGAGGCAATGAGGCAGATTGGGGATGAAGAAAACTATAGATTACTAGATGTAGACCCCACGAATGACCACGCCAAGATTTATCATAAAAAAATGAGAGAATGGTGTGACAGGTGTCTCCTAGACCAACTACTTATTTTCTGCTGAAAGTACAAAAAAAATTGCTAACCCATTGGGAGACCAATAGTTAGTGCCATAGGATAATTTTTAGAAAACACCTCAAGATTTATAGACATTTTATTGGTTCCACAATTAGCCTTCATATATCAGGGAACCTATGGATTTTCTCATTTGTATAAATAGCATTACCTGAAAGCAAGAATACCTTATGACGACACTTGAAGGTGTTTCATTATATATCTCAATAGAACATACACATGGGATCAAGGCATGCAAGTATTATCTTTCCTTACTTGTATGCAAGCGGTCTCAAGCTGGATGACTCAGAGTAAATTGCAACTAAATGAGAAGAAGACGGAAGTCTTGATACTGGGCCCTGAACCAAGGCCTGGAATTTCTCACACCTGTCCTTCAGCACTGAGTGAGTTCCCTCCTCCCAAAAAGCATGTTAAGAGCCTGGGGATCAGTCTGGATCCCCTTCTGACGCTAGACCTCCAGGCTACGAAGATATCTACTACTTGCTTTGCCTTACTGAGACTTCTTAGGAAGATTTTTGTTATTCTTCCAGCACTGGCTAGAAGACTCATTGTGCAAGCTGTTATTCTTTCAAGGCTAGACTACAGGAATGGCCTTTTCCTAGGCTCCCCAGTATATGTTAAAAGAAATTACAAAGAGTTCAAAATGCTGCAGCTCGTTTATTACTGAACATCCCGAGAAGGTCTTCTGTGAAAGCTGGATTGGCCTCCTTGCACTGGTTGCCTGTTGTACAGCGGATCAAATTTAAGGCTCTTTGTCATATCCACAGGTCTTTGCATGATAGAGGACCTATGGCCTTAGGAACTTGGCCACTTTTTATAGGCCGAACTACTCTTGCTTTAGTAACCGTACCGAAAATAAAGAAAGCAAGATGGGGTGGGTCCTCTCTGATGTTTTTAGGAGCCAAATTGTGGAACTCGCTGCCTCTTAATCTTCGACTGATGGAGCAAGAACTGGAATTTCGAAAGGCCTTGAAAACTTGGTTATTCTAGGTCCAGTTGTTTTTATTCCTTTCTTGTTGCGTATCACTCTCATCCCCTCTGTGGTTAGGGTTTAGTAGCGCTGGGAAACCCGAGGGTAGCCATGCGCTCTATAAATTGTGTAACATAACATCTTAGATCAATGTCAGCCAGTTTTCTCAAACATACTGATATGTTATTAGAAATGCAAGAGTTCTGTTTGACATCTAATACCTTTGTATTCAACAACAAGTATAATCTACAGACTGGTGGAACGGCAATGGGAACATCATTTGCACCTGCGTGTGCTAACCTAACAATGGGCCATTGGGAGGCTGAAACAATCTAGACTGTTGAGAATAAAATATCTAGAATAAGATGGTATTATGGGTACGCTTTATAGATGACTTATTCCTCATCTGGGATGGAAGTGAACAAGATCTAATTGACTTCATTAAATCATAGGATAAGAACCCTTAGAAATTAAAGTCCACGTATGAAATCCATGCCATCAGAATCACATATTTAGATATAACAGTCTATACAGAGAATGAGAAGGTCTGTACATGTATACATAGAGAACCCACAAGCTGCAATAACCCACTTCATGCTAACAGTGGATACCCACAAGCCTTAAAATGGAGTATCCCATTTCGGGAACTCTTTCAAGTACAAAGGAATAGTTCAGAGGATGGAGAATTTGCTTTGGAAGCTGGAGAGGTGTGACAAAGATTCTTAGCTGAGGGTTATCCAAAGTGTGTACTGGATGATGCTCTAAATTGAGCTTGGACACAGAATAGAGAGTAACTACTAATCCCAAAACAGTCCAACAGAAAGAGAACAGAAGAAATACAAATCATTCAATACATAATGGAATATGATGAATCAAGTAGCTGTGTTAAACAGTCATTACAGCAGCATTTCACAACTATTAAAATTGGATGAGATAATGAATCATATATCATGGGATCGTCTCATGGTGACGTATAGTAAAACAAGATTCTTAGGTCAATATTTAACAAAAACCTTCAGGTGAGATGTCTAATTGGTTAATGAAGCACTCAAAAGGGTTCTAGTGCTGTCAAAAGTGTAAGGCCTCTCAGTTTAGATGAAATGTGAATGTATTTAAATCACAAAGAGGAAGGACATTTTGTATCAAGTTTTGATTAATTGTGAAACCCCATATTTAGTGTATATTCTAGAATGTCGCTGTGGGAAACAATATATTGGGAATACAATCAACAAATTGTGATGGCAAACCCTGCAACATCTTTGTGCAATCAAAAACCAGGATATGACCTATGTGTTTGTGAAGCCCATGTGGGAAAATCATGGCGGGGACAACACAGGCCTTTCCTATTATGGGATTCATCATGTCACCAGAGCACCAAGGGGTGGAGATCAAGAACTTTCACTGAGGAAGTCAGAATTGAGATGGATTATATTGATAGGCACGGAGACACCCTGGGGTCTGAACTCTGATGCTGAACTACATGTGTTCTTACAATAAGTTTCTGTTGATCATTCACAGTGTATAGTTGCCTTTAGTTTGAATTGAAAATCAGAAGTGTACCATAATGTTCAAGTTAAATAATAATATACTAGTGTGATGAAATGACATGTAATGCTTGTGAGATGAACATGCGAACATAAATTTTCTAAATTACCATCTTCATTCACCTAATTACGTATTTAGTATTTGAATGGTTTATAAACAAGTAGCTGACTTGCAATATACTGCGTGATGATTGAAAAATGTGGCGGACATGGTTAAATAAGTTGAGAGAGAAATATCAGGGTCATTGAGAGTTTGAGTTAAGTTGAGAATGCATAGTTGTAATGAGAGTATGGGCCATGTTAAGAGTGATATGAAGGTTGATTGATCATATATTATGAATATAAATATATTAAGGTCAACTCCCCAACCCCCTTTTCTTTGAAACTAAGCACACGCCCTTTAAAGAAACATATGGATGAACAATATGAGGGTAGAAAATCAGTCTGTGAGAAAGATAATACTTGTTTAAAACAAAGCACTGTCACCTTAAATTGGATGCACTGTCACTTTAGCAGTGCATAGTTGATGAGAATTAGATTGGTGTCCAAATAATATAAATAAAGAACAAAGAAGATGTGAATAGTGAAAACTATAATAATGTGTAATCTTTAAAAAAAAATATATTTCCCAGGAACAAAGCATTGTTATAGCCCCCTTAAGAGTTGTGTGCATTTGATTTGATCATATATTATGAATTTTAACATCATTAAGAATAGTACCAATTTTTTTAAAGGTTCTTGTCACTTTTTTTAATGTACTGATACACAGAAATGAGGACCAATGGTAGCAATGATGACCCTGTGAATCAGAAATGTGTGCAGAAAGCAGCACTGTCCCTTTAAAAAGGAGCGCTGTTGGACTTTTGCTTATGCAGAGTCATCCCCAGTCTTTTTGCCTCCTGCCTCCTATTTTTTTCTGACCTGTTGCTGTTGGCTTTTCAACTCTGAGCACTTTACCACTGCTAACCAGTGCTAAAGTGCATATGCTCTCCGTGTAAATTGTATGTAATTGGTTTATCCATGATTGGCATATTTGATTTACTAGTAAGTCCCTAGTAAGGTGCACTAGAGGTGCCAGGGCCTGTAAATCAAATGCTACTAGTGGGCCTGCAGCACTGGTTGTGCCACCCACATAAGTAGCTCTGTAATCATGTCTCAGACCTGCCACTGCAGTGTCTGTGTGTGTATTTTTACACTGTAAATTCGACTTGGCAAGTGTACCCACTTGCCAAGCCTAAACCTTCCCTTTTCTTACATGTAAGGCACCCCTAAGGTAGGCCCTAGGTAGCCCCAAGGGCAGGGTGCAGTGTATGGATAAGGTAGGACATATAGTAATGTGGTTTATATGTCCTGACAGTGAAATACTGCCAATTTCGTTTTTCACTGATGCACAGCCTGTCTCTCTCATAGGATAATATGGGGGCTACCTTTAAATATGATTAAAGTGTAGATTCCCCTAGAGAGTAGATGGACATGTGGAGTTTGGGGTCCCTGAACTCACAATTTAAAAATACATCTTTTAGTAAAGTTGATTTTAAGATTGTGCGTTTGAAAATGCCACTTTTAGAAAGTGAGCATTTTCTTGCTTAAACCATTCTGTGACTCTGCCGTGTTTGTGGATTCCCTGTCTGGGTCAGTTTGACAGTTGGGTTGTTTTTCACCTCACACCAGACAGTGACACAAAGGGGGCTGGGGTGTAACCTGCATTTCCTGATTAGCCATCTCTGCTAGGAGGGATGGGTGGAGTGGTCACTCTCATCTGAAAGGACTGTGCCTGCCTCTGACAATGCCGGCTCCAACCCCCTGCTGTGTGTCTGATGACTTGCCTGGGCAAGGCAGGATTTCACAAGTATGTGTGAGTCCCCTTTGAAGAAAGGTGACTTCAAAGACTAAAATGGGTATAAGAAGGGCACCCAAATCTACAGACTTTAGAAACACTTCTGGAACCAAGAGGAACCTCTGCCTGGAGAAGAGCTGATAGCTGAGGAAGACGTGCTGCCCTGCCTGTGACTGTGCTTTGTGGAGCTTTCCTGCAGTGCTGCTTCTGCCAGAGTAAGAGGGCAAAGACTGGACTTTGTGTGCCTTCCATCTTGTGAAGAAATCTCCAAGGGCTTGAGTTAGAGCTTGCCTCCTGTTCTTTGAAGTCTCAGGGACAGCAAAGACTTCTCTCTGCCAGCACCTGGAGTCTCTGGAGAGACTCCTGCTCTGACAAGTGGTGCCCTGTCCAGTCCCTGGGCCCTTGAAAGGAAAGCTGGTGGAAATCCAAGGAAATCGACTTCGGACGACTCCGGACCGACGCCGCTGCTGAATCCGGTAACGCCGCCTGCACCTGACGCCGTGACCTTCGCTGGAACGCGACACTCTTCGCAGGCCCGTCGCCGCAGCTGCCCCGCTGAAGTCCGCGACTCCGTGGAAGTCGCCGCACCACGTCGTGACCGACGCCGCTTGAAGTGCACGGATTCAACGTTTCGCACAGACGCCGCGATTCCTGACTTCGCGCCTCGGCTTGTTTTCACTCTTCACCAAAGGTACTGTACTTGGGGGTCTACACGACTCCGTGTCCGGCGCCGCTGGTGTCGGCTTGTTGGGAACGACTCCGTCACGACGCCGTGTTAACATCTCATTGAAGCATTTTTGTTTCTAAGCGCTATTTTTGAGTTTAATCTTTAAAAATTCATAACTTGGCTTGTGTATGTTGGATTTTTGTCATTTTGGTCTTGTTTTGTTTAGATAAATATTTCCTATTTTTCTAAACTGGTGTTGTGTCATTTTGTAGTGTTTTCATTGAGTTACTGTGTGTGTTGGTACAAATACTTTACACCTAGCGCTCTGAAGTTAAGCCTACTGCTCTGCCAAGCTACCAAGGGGGTAAGCAGGGGTTAGCTGAGGGTGATTCTCTTTTACCCTGACTAGAGTGAGGGTCCTTGCTTGAACAGGGGGTAACCTGACTGTCAACCAAAGACCCCATTTCTAACATTGGTGATCAGCGGTTGGGATTTGGACTTGTATTTGTACTTGACATACAGTGATTAAGTGTACACTACTGTTTGAGTTCAGACCACTACGTGACCACATACTACTTGTTTGGTGATCTTTTGCTTTTTCTCTTAAGATCTCCTTTTTGTTTTACTTCCATGATTTTGCTGATCCCTTGACTGATTCTTTTTACTTCATTGGGAACTTATTTTCTGCCTTTGGAACTTTGCACTTGTGACCATCATGTCTCAATCTGGAGATGCAACAGCTGGAGCTGTGTTTGAAATGGAGAAACTGAAGGAGTACTCAGTTGCTCAATTGAAACAGTTCCTTAAAGATCTTGACTGTCCCACTGAGAGCTCCACCAGGGAGGGGGAGCTGCAAAAGGCACAGAGGGCCTGGGTGACAATCAAGAAGGCTGGAGGGCACACAGAGGAGGAGAATGTGGGTGGGGAAGTGCAGAGGATACACAGTGGTGTAGTGGAGGTACCTGTTACGCCTGGGGGGAGGGTCCCCAGGAGGGGTAGCAGGGTGTCATCCAAGGGTCTGACTCCTGAAGAGTTACAGGACAGACAGGCAGAGAGGGCTCGCCGGTTCAAGGAGTTGAGGATGCAAAGGGAGAAGGATTTGGAAGAAAGGAGGAGGGACTTAGAGATCAAAAAGAGGATTTGGGCTTATGAGCTCAAAATGAAGGAGCTGGAAGTCATGAGGGCTGAATCCAGCTGGAATGGTGGCAGCAACAATTTTTTATCTAGTGCTGCAGAAGAAGTGTGGTGCCCTACTTGAAGGAGGGAGTTAACACACACCAGGAGGTTCAGGGGTATGAGGTAGCTCCAGTGATGCACAGGGTCCCTGAGGTGGATTGGGGAACTGGCATGGGGAGTCATATTCCTACTGGTGGGAGGGACACTCTACTGACTCTAGGTGAGAGTGACAGGGAGAGGGGTTCCCCCCAGGTAGAAGTCCTGGTTATGGAGTGTGAAGACATCCCAGAAGAGTGTGGGTTGAGTGTCAGGGACAGTCAGGTACTGTCTCACCAGTCTCAGGAGGGTGATGTGGGGTGCTTTTCCAAAGCAGAGTCACTGGATGGTTGGGTGAAGGGTACTTTGGTTAATTCATGTAAGGGGCTGAGTGATGTAATTGCTGGAGAGCATATGTCTAGTCCTTATTTTCCAGAGCTATGCCAACACCAGGTGGAGTGTGAGTTCTCTGACCCCAGGGAGCTTGCAACGGAGGCAGACTTCTGGGTGAGTACCAGAGAGTCTGAAAAGGCATTTGGGGGTGCTCCTGAGAGGAGTGGTCTAGGTAGTTCCCAACTAGGTGAGGTAGGGAAGGATTGTAGTGTCCCAGGTAGGTCCCAGTGTAGTGGGATGGGTGAGGGATCCCATGTCCAGTCTCAGAGGAGAGGGAATGGGGATGGGTTGAGGACCAAGGTGCCCGAGATCCGGTCCCAGGTCCTGGAGGGTTCCATGAGGGAACACCAGGAGGGGAGCCTAGCCTGTACCATAGGGCCATCTGTTGAGGGAGACCCCACAGTGTCAGGAGAACTTGGGGGGGGGCGGCTGTAGCCAGCGTCCCACCAGTTCTGGTGTCTGGCAGTACCACTCCTAGTGAGGGGGTGCAGAAGTCCAGACAGAGGGTTGAGAGGGGGTTGCGGACCCCAGTGGAGAACCTGGAGGGTCAGGGGTCAGCTCTGAGAGCAGAGCCCCCCAGGAATGACCTTGGTGAGACCATTTCTGGGTTGGGGGGAATCCAGACTTTGTCAGATGGGCAGAGGTCAGGAGACCTGCGCCAGCCAGACTCTTGTGTGGCCCTTGGGGACAGTGTGTCCCTTGAGGGGGGTAAGTGTGCCCCCCTGGAAGTCCTGGTGTGCCAGGCAGTGGTTCAACTGCAGGGTGGTGACCCTGGGTTGGATGACCAGGTTCAGAGGGTAAACTCTGACCTGGTGGGGGGTAGGTATGCCCCCCAGGAAGTCCTGGGTTGCCAGGCAGTGGTCCAGTCTGTGGGTACAGACCCTGGACTGGAGGATCAGGTGCAGGGGGTAAACCCTGACCTGAAGGGGTGGGCGGTTTGCCCAATCACCCCCCCTGGTGTGATTTCAAGGGGTACTCTCCCTGAGGGGGGGGGCAGACCCCTGAGAGTAGGGACAGGGGAGAAAGAGCCTCACCCCTGGCCCCAGTGCAATCTAAGGGTACAGACCCTGGATTGGAAGGCCAGGTTCAGGGTGTCCCCCCTGACCTGGAGGAAGGGGCTACTGCTAACAGTGCCCATCCCATGTTGTCTTCTGCGGGGGCCACTCCTAGTTGGGGGGTGCAGGACCCCAGAAGGGAGGGCAGGGGGAGGGAAGCCTCACCCCTGGCCCTGGTCCAACCTGAAGGTACAGACCCTAGGTTGGCGGACCAGTTGCAGGTTAACAGTCCTGCACTGGTGGAAGAATTGTGCAGGACTGCTTCTACAAGCACCCTGACAGTTTTTGACTCTGGGGGTGCCGCTTCTGCAGGTAGGATACAGAGCCCCAGAGGGGAGGACCAGGGTCAGGTTGGCATCCCTGACCTGGTGGAAGAGAGAGTGGTCAAAGGGTGCCAGGCACCTGGGGCTACCGCCCCCCACTCTCCGCAGTCACAGTGGTTGGAGAGGCCTGAGGTCGGGCTCTCATCCCTGACAGTTGTCCGGGGCCACCGTGGCTTGCTGTCCTGGTGGACAGAGTTGCCCCTGGGGGGGGACGAGAGTCACACCCCGGGGGTGGAGTGGGCAACACCACTGTGTTGGCCCTGGTGGTACTATCTGCCCATTGCAATACATCTGTGAGCAAAGTAAAGTTAGATGCTGCACAGATGGTGTCTGTAGATGTGGAGAAGGGTTCCCCATGGGTTAGCTTAGTGGGCCCTGAGAGTATGGACAGAGGGATCCAACTGGAGTCAGGAAGGCGTAGAACTGGAACATGCCCCTGCTGTTGTGGGCCTGGGTCCTTGTTCTATCGCCCCAATCAGGGAAGTACATCAAGGTATTGATTGTTCTCCCCTGGATTTAGGCTGGTAGGGGGTCGTGTTGGACTTTTGCTTATGCAGGGTCATCCCCAGTCTTTTTGCCTCCTGCCTCCTATTTTTTTCTGACCTGTTGCTGTTGGCTTTTCAACTCTGAGCACTTTACCACTGCTAACCAGTGCTAAAGTGCATATGCTCTCCGTGTAAATTGTATGTAATTGGTTTATCCATGATTGGCATATTTGATTTACTAGTAAGTCCCTAGTAAGGTGCACTAGAGGTGCCAGGGCCTGTAAATCAAATGCTACTAGTGGGCCTGCAGCACTGGTTGGGCCACCCACATAAGTAGCTCTGTAATCATGTCTCAGATCTGCCACTGCAGTGTCTGTGTGTGTATTTTTACACTGTAAATTCGACTTGGCAAGTGTACCCACTTGCCAAGCCTAAACCTTCCCTTTTCTTACATGTAAGGCACCCCTAAGGTAGGCCCTAGGTAGCCCCAAGGGCAGGGTGCAGTGTATGGATAAGGTAGGACATATAGTAATGTGGTTTATATGTCCTGACAGTGAAATACTGCCAATTTCGTTTTTCACTGTTGCACAGCCTGTCTCTCTCATAGGATAATATGGGGGCTACCTTTAAATATGATTAAAGTGTAGATTCCCCTAGAGAGTAGATGGACATGTGGAGTTTGGGGTCCCTGAACTCACAATTTAAAAATACATCTTTTAGTAAAGTTGATTTTAAGATTGTGCGTTTGAAAATGCCACTTTTAGAAAGTGAGCATTTTCTTGCTTAAACCATTCTGTGACTCTGTCGTGTTTGTGGATTCCCTGTCTGGGTCAGTTTGACAGTTGGGTTGTTTTTCACCTCACACCAGACAGTGACACAAAGGGGGCTGGGGTGTAACCTGCATTTCCTGATTAGCCATCTCTGCTAGGAGGGAGGGGTGGAGTGGTCACTCTCATCTGAAACGACTGTGCCTGCCTCTGACAATGCCGGCTCCAACCCCCTGCTGTGTGTCTGATGACTTGCCTGGGCAAGGCAGGATTTCACAAGTAGGTGTGAGTCCCCTTTGAAGAAAGGTGACTTCAAAGACTAAAATGGGTATAAGAAGGGCACCCAAATCTACAGACTTTAGAAACACTTCTGGAACCAAGAGGAACCTCTGCCTGGAGAAGAGCTGATAGCTGAGGAAGACGTGCTGCCCTGCCTGTGACTGTGCTTTGTGGAGCTTTCCTGCAGTGCTGCTTCTGCCAGAGTAAGAGGGCAAAGACTGGACTTTGTGTGCCTTCCATCTTGTGAAGAAATCTCCAAGGGCTTGATTTAGAGCTTGCCTCCTGTTGTTTGAAGTCTCAGGGACAGCAAAGACTTCTCTCTGCCAGCACCTGGAGTCTCTGGAGAGATTCCTGCTCTGACAAGTGGTGCCCTGTCCAGTCCCTGGGCCCTTGAAAGGAAAGCTGGTGGAAATCCAAGGAAATCGACTTCGGACGACTCCGGACCGACGCCGCTGCTGAATCCGGTAACGCCGCCTGCACCTGACGCCGTGACCTTCGCTGGAACGCGACACTCTTCGCAGGCCCGTTGCCGCAGCTGCCCCGCTGAAGTCCGCGACTCCGTGGAAGTCGCCGCACCACGTCGTGACCGACGCCGCTTGAAGTGCACGGATTCAACGTTTCGCACAGACGCCGCGATTCCTGACTTCGCGCCTCGGCTTGTTTTCACTCTTCACCAAAGGTACTGTACTTGGGGGTCTACACGACTCCGTGTCCGGCGACGCTGGTGTCGGCTTGTTGGGAACGACTCCGTCACGACGCCGTGTTAACATCTCATTGAAGCATTTTTGTTTCTAAGCGCTATTTTTGAGTTTAATCTTTAAAAATTCATAACTTGACTTGTGTATGTTGGATTTTTGTCGTTTTGGTCTTGTTTTGTTTAGATAAATATTTCCTATTTTTCTAAACTGGTGTTGTGTCATTTTGTAGTGTTTTCATTGAGTTACTGTGTGTGTTGGTACAAATACTTTACACCTAGCGCTCTGAAGTTAAGCCTACTGCTCTGCCAAGCTACCAAGGGGGTAAGCAGGGGTTAGCTGAGGGTGATTCTCTTTTACCCTGACTAGAGTGAGGGTCCTTGCTTGAACAGGGGGTAACCTGACTGTCAACCAAAGACCCCATTTCTAACAAGCGCTGTCACTTTTAGAGTGCAACTTTTCAGGACAATAGACTTTTGTCCAAATGAGAGATCAATATATGAACTCATCACTCAGAAATATAGTAAAAACTATACTTTACAGTGATAAATAATACAAGGATTATGAATGCAAATATGAAGTAGCATAATTGACAAAAAAAAAATTGCCATACGTTGTGATGGATGTACAGTAGCTTGCATGTCACAGTGAGATTAACAATACAGTTTCAACAAGATAAGCATTGTCACTTTAAAAACTTTAAAGCTCTGACAATGATTACGACCACGGCTTAAATACAGCAGTAAAAAACACACAACAATATAAAATGTCTTTAAATAGTGGAAATGATATAAAAGTCTGTACTTTATAATATAACTGTGATGTAGAGATGTGTTGGTTTTTGGACTAAAATGAATTAGTTTGATTTGAGCGTGGTCGAAACAACTGAGATGTGTATATGGTCATGAAGCTCTAATGTGTTTTCTATTAATGGGAGGGACACTTAGCCTCTTTTTAACTCAATTGTACTGTATGAACTTTACCTTAGGGCATGAGTTATAGTTACTTGAGATAATTATAACTATAACAGTTGAATTTCTATGATTTTGTACCTTTAAAATGTGTGTAACTGCAATGTTCTTGTAATCTTTGTATTTTAAGTCAATATATACACAAATAAACAAAATTTCCTGAACATTTCAAAACACAAATTAAATTACAATACTGTATAAAAAAGTAATACAATTAAATGCAGCTTAACCAACATTAGGTAAAGTATTTGACTTCTTAGGGGTTAATTTACTATTCCTAAATCGGTCAAAGCAACTGTAGGGAAGGTGTTGGACTCCAGACTGATAAGATATACTATTCCCAATCCAGTCCAAGTAACAGTAGGGAAAGTATTGGCACCCAGAGGGGTCAACAACAGTAAGGAAAGTGTTGGACTTAAATTTACTATCCTCACTCAAGCTTAAGCAAACGTTTATGGCCAGTTGAAGGTTTTGGCCGAAAAGCGTTGCCATGAATTTTTTGCAAGCATAGCACCACTTCCTAAATATGGTGCAGAAGAAAGGCCTCCTTAACGCGACCTTAGTGTAAAACAAAATTATACTGGGGCAGCGCAACTTGGTGCTAGGGGCTGGTAAATATGCCCCTTAGGTTTATCACTGGTCACCAATCTTTTTCTTTTTCACTAATAAAGCAGCTTCCATTGCCTCTTTCAGTGAGAATGTTATACCCTGTTCGGTGAATCTGCATATTGCCTCCTGATCTACCCTTTAGGAGGGCTATAAGAATGATTCAGCCATTCCTGCCTATAATGAGGTGTAATGTAAATTGCTTTAAAGCAAATATTCCAAACCTTAGAATATATTTGCCATTGAAAGCACTATATAACCCAGAAATACTTCCACTACTACTGTCTCAGCAAAGTTGAAACAAAACACAGTTCAAAGTAGCTTTGGTGCCAGTAAATATTTTCCTTGCAACACTCATGTCAACTCTAGAACTGCCCCAAACTAATAGGAAGTCATAATCTTACAAGATCGAACTCTGTTCACAATGCAGATAATAAAATTAATTTACAGATTATGCTTGTAAAATAGTGCATGCTTCACATTCAGGAGCAGCCCTGGACACAAAACCAACTGATTTGTCATTTTTGAGCTGGAACATTGATCATAGCACTGCCATCAATCAGAAAATTGGTAAATATATCCAATCTACATTATAACTGTTTTTGGCAAGATACTATGCTTAATATCTCAGGTAGATTCAATCATAATTGGTACACTAACGTGTAATGACAAAATTAATTAAAAAAGCCCTAAACTAAAAGCCCATTCCATGAATTGAAATGGATTCTTTCCTGTAAAACACTTCACCTAAAATTGGGGAAAATATAGAACAGTAAATATAAAAGAGTCATATTTTGCCTAAAGTAAGTAAAAAAAGGTTTGTACTTATCTCTGAGGAGCAGCCAATAAAAAAGGAATAGGAGTGTGTTGGTGAGCTTTATATACTCATTGCAAAGATTCTTTAACAGAATATAGGCCCTCATTACAACCCTGGCGGTTGGTGATAAAGCGGCGGTAATACCGCCAACAGGCCGGGCGGGAACAAAAATGGAATTATGACCACAGAGGAAACTGCTAAGACAGACAGCCACTTTAACACACCGACCGCCATGGCGGTAGCAACAAGCACCACGGCGGTAACCGCCAACAGCCAGGCGGAAGATAATGTACCACCCACTGCATTATGACCAGGGGTGGTACCAACGACATCAAAAGCACGGCCGAAACAGAACACAGAAGTCAAAGGACTCACCTCTGGAGACACAGGGAACAACCACGACTCCATGGAGCCCGAGTTGCACATATTTCCCATGCTTGTCTACCTTTTCCTGCATTACGCAACACCAGCACAGGTGAAGACGACCACGGTGAGTACTGCCTCCTAGCACACAAGGGAGGGGGAAGAAAAAGGGAGTGACACACACACACACAACACGAAATACCCCCACTCCCAACACCATGCACACAACCAGATGCAGTAATATTACATATCCACCCCGTACCCCTCAGGAATAATGCAAGGACAAAATGATTGGAAGAAAGTGAGTTTAATACGATTAAAGAACATGAATAAGTGCATTAAATTACAAACGTATATACATGTTTAGAAATGGAGGGACACTGCCCAGTCCTCAATATCCGTGGGCCACAGGGCCACAACACATAGGCCAAGGCCCCACCTCACTCCTGCAACAACACAGAGAGAACACTGCAGGGGCATCAGGTCAAAAATACACAGGCACCTCAGGGGGACAGGGTATGGGGGCACCTCAGATGGAAGAAGCCCTGTGCCAAGCCCTCAGGAGTGAAAGGCCACAGTCCCTCAAGTGGGTGGTTTACCCACTGCTTGGTCCTGGGGAGTGCAAAGCCACAGTCTCTCAAGTGGGTGGTTTGCCCAGTGCTTGGTCCTGGGGAGTGCAAAGCCACAGTCTATCAAGTGGGTGGTTTGCCCACTTCTTGGTCCTGGGGAGTGCAAAGCCACAGTCTCTCAAGTAGGTGGTTTGCCCACTGCTTGGTCCTGGGGAGAGCAAAGCCACAGTCTCTCTAGTGGATGGTTTGCCCATTGCTTGTTCCTGGGGAGTGCAAAGCCACAGTCTCTCTAGTGGATGGCTTCTCCACTGGTTCTGGAGGGGGCATTGTGCCCAGTGTGCTTCATCCTTGGAAGGATGCGGTGAGTGGATGGCTTCTTCCACTGGTTCTGGAGGTGGCATTGTGCACAATGTGCTTCATCCTTGGGAAGGATGTAGTGAGTGGATGGCTTCTCCACTGGTTCCGGAGGGGGCATTGTGCCCAGTGTGCTTTATCCTGGGAAGGATGTGGTGAGTGGATAGCTTCTCCACTGGTTCCAGAGGGGGCATTATGCCCAGTGTGCTTCATCCTGGTAAGGATGCGGTGAGTGGATGGCTTCTCCACTGGTTCTGGAGGGGGCATTGTGTCCAGTGTGCTTCATCCTGGGAAGGATGCAGTAAGTGGATGGCTTCTCCACTTGTTCTGGAGGGGGAATTGTGCCCAGTGTGCTTCATCTTGGAAAGGATGCGGTGAGTGGATGGCTTCTTCCACTGGTTCTGGAGGGGGCATTGTGCCCTGTGATGCAGATCTTGGGGAGTGCAAGGTCACAGTTTCTCACCTGGGTGTCAGACACACTGGATTTGCAGGGGCCAGGATGCACAACAGCCCATGGAGGCAGGACTACACACTGTCTGCCGGCGGTGATGGCTGCTCAGTGGTGGCAGTGGCGGGGCTGGTGTCGGTGCTGGCAGTGTTGGGGGGAGGCTCCAGCCCATCCCCTGCAGCCTCGGACAGCTGCCCACTGGTGCTGCTGCTGCTTGCAGTGGTGCTGGTGGTGGTGCTGGCGGTGGTGCTGGTGGCGGTGCTGGCAGTGGTGGGGGGAGGCTGCAGCCCATCCCCTGCAGCCTCAGACGGCTGCCCACTGGGGCTGCTGCTGCTAGCAGTGGTGCTAGTGGCGGTGCTGGCAGTGGTGGGGGGAGGCTTCAGCCCATCCCCTACAGCCTCGGACGGCTGCCCATCGGGGCTGCTGCTGCTGGCAGTGGTGCTGGTGGTGGTGCTGGCAGTGGTGGTGGGAGGCTCCAGCCCATCTCCTGCAGCCTCGGACAGCTGCCCACTGGGGCTACTGCTGCTGGTGGTGGTGCTGGTGGCAGTAATGGCAGTGGTGGGGGGAGGCTCCAGCCCATCCCCTGCAGCCTCGGACGGCTGTTCATTGGGGCTGCTGCTGCTGGCGGTGGTGCTGGTGGCAGTGCTGGCAGTGGTGGGGGGAGGATCCAGCCCATCCCCTGCAGCCTTGGACAGCTGAACCACCATCGTTGGTAGTGGGGGCCCCGAATGAGTCCCAGCACCAGGCCCCTTGCCCTTCCTGTCAGCAGCCGGAGATTTCCCCTTGCCCTTCACAACTGCAGCTCGTGGTGCCTCCTTGCCCTTCCTAGTCACAGCTGGTGGTGCCTCCTTGCCCTTCCTTGATTCACCTGGTGCAGGAACCATGTCAGTGTTGGTGCCCGGGATCCTCTCCCACCTGCAGTAGCTGTCAACACTACTGGGTGGCTGAGGTGCTTGCCTGGGTTTTCTTCACCCTGGCCTGATGTGAAGCACGGGGGGAAGAGGGGTAGGGAAGAGGTCAATGGTGGAGAGGAAAAGTTTCTTAGGGACATTGGGGCGGCAAGAGGGTGAAAGTTTGGGAGTGGAGGAAAAGGAAGTGGTTGTAGGAGGTGTCTGTCTGCTGTTTTTTGGGTGCAGGTGCATGGGCTGGATGCTGTTGTGAAGTGGATGGCTGTTGGGTGTCTGAGTGCTTGCGTCTGGGTACCTTGGGAGGTGGGGGCACAACACAGTGGGAGAGGACACAGGGGACGTGTGCATGGAAGTGGGTTGGTGACTGCCAGTGAGGGGCGTGTAGTGATAGGCGTGATGGTGGTAGTGGATGAGGAAGGTTGTAGTGCATGCAGGTGTGAGTGTAGATGATACTGGGAGGGAGGTGGATGATGACGAGGAGGGGGACACAGTGGAGGCAGTGGATGTTGGTATGTCTGAATCTGGATGGTGTTCGTGTGAGTGCCTGTGTGATGATGTGTCGTGCTTGCGTTTCCCTTAACCACTCCTGTGTGTTGTCCTGGGTGCATGCTGGTCTGCCTGTGTGCTTGGGATAGGTTGGGGTTTGGGAGAATGGGATTAGGTAGAGGAGGTTGGAGGGGGGAGGCTAGAAACAGGGACAATGGCTCCCATCAGTGAGGAGGTCAGAGCCTGGATTGATCTCTGTTGGGCCGCAATGCCAGAGTGAATGCCCTCCAGGAATGCATTTGCCACTGGATGGCATTCACTATGGTCGACTGCCCAACAGAAATGGATCGCAGGAGGTCAATAGCTTCCTCACTCAGGCCAGCAGGGCTAACTGGGGCAGGGCCTGAGGTGCCTGGGGCAAAGGAGATGCCCACCCTCCTGGGTGAACGGGTGCAGGAAACACACTGAGGGGCTGCTGGGAGGGCGACGGGGTGGCGGCTGTACCGGTAGTTGGGGTGGGCACAGAAGTGTCTGCCTCCACCAGGGAGCTTCCATCCGAGGAGGTATCACTGTCAGAACTGTCCACTCCAGTCTCCGCCGTGGTGCTCTCCTCACCCTCCGTCCCACTGGTGCCCTCACCGTCTGTGGATTCGGCCTCCTGGGCCCTGTGGGATGCAGCTCTCCACATCGCCGGTGCCTCTGCTCCTCCACCAGATGATGCTGATGCACATAAGAACAGGGTGACAAAACAAAAAGTGGGGGGATGAGACAAAGGATACCCTTGGTCAATGGCGGGAACAACACCATGGCGGCGTACACAGCACACTCTCACAGGGAACAGCCGTACGCACTAGGCAATGCACTACCAGTCCCAATGCTAGTCACTAGCCCATGGACAGGGATGGCTAACGCCAATTGCAGCATACCTGAGACCCACAGACCCCTGCCCAGTAGTGGAGGCCTACTAGCTTGTTTGGAGGAGGTTGACATCAGACACTGCCCAACATGGGCCTTACCCTGCACTGGTCAGCCTGGCCTAAGGGCACCCACAGGCCTACATCCCCCACCCGGATGTCACTCCACCACTAGCAAGTAGTATATTGAGGCACTGTACTCACCCCCATGTGGCTGCTGTGATGCCCCCAAGCGCCCATCCAGCTCTGGATAGGCCACCACCAGTATGTAGGCCATCAGGGGGGTCAGGGTTCGACGGAAACCCCTTCCTCGTTGGGAGGCCATCCCCAGCTGGGCGTCCGCCGTCTTCCGTGCCCAGCGTCTTAGGTCCTCCCACCGTTTGTGACAGTCGGTGGTCCGCCTGCCGTAGACCCCCAGGGTCGCACATCCTTTGCGATGGCACGCCATATACCCTTTTTTTGATGGGCGCTGACCTGCAGAGAAATACACATAGGAAAAGGTATCAGTCAGACCGCCCTGCCTGTTAAACTCATGGCCCACCATACCCCTCACATCCTCCTACGCACAGACATTGCCCACCATACATGCAGCACGCTGCCCAGGGCCCTTACTCCAACCCCCCCCTCACGAGGCCCTCACACTCAGCACTCCATGCATTCATGCACCATGCATCGTGCTCACAGTGTACTCACCTGTTGGTCTGGAGGCCCATTCAGCATTCAGCATTCAGTACTGGGGTAGGACCCCATCTACCAGTCTCTCCAACTCCGCAGTGGTGAAGGCAGGGTCCCTTTCCCCAGTGACACAAGGCATGGTTGGTTCCAGATACAGGTCACAGCAGCACTTGCAGTGTAGGTCCTCTCCTGTTGAAGGTCAGGTTGCAAGTGGGTGAACAGAAAATGGCGGTCACGTCTGTGGCGGTGCATACCGTCACTGCCGGCGTACATCACCATTGGCCACTGTAACCCATAGGGCACAATGGGATCCAATGAGGATTTGCACTGCGGTTTTTGACTGCCTCCCGCAAGGGCGCACAATGTCAGTGGGATTACCTTATTTCCACCTGTCCCTTCATACAAGACAGGCAAACGCCATTTCAGGGGGCGGGGTTGTGCAGGCCATGGCACCTAACTGCGTCACAGTACACATAGGCACCATATGGGCCTATATAACAATATTGTGTTGCAGTCACGACATGCAATATAGTGTTTGGAAATATGGAATACTGACCAGCGTTTGCCCCCTAGATTGCAACCACTGCAGATGAATAGGAGATGGAGACATCCTCCTGTGTACAGGCCCCTGGTGGACTTGGCAACAATGGAGGACAGGCACATTATCCTTACCTATAGACTGGACAGGGCCACAATCACAGAGCTGTGTGCCCAATTGGAACCCTACCTGATATCTGCTATCTGCCAGCCCACCGGGATCCCCCCACTTGTGCAAGTCCTATCTGTGATCCATTTCCTGGCAAGTGGCTCCTTCCAAGTGACAGTGGGCTTGGCAGCAGGAATGTCTCAGCCAATGTTCTCAATAGTGCTGACCACAGTATTGTCTGCCCTGATTAAACACATGCGCAGCTACATCGTTTTCCTCCAGGTGGAGGATTTGGCCACAGTGAAAGCTGATTTCTATGCAATGGGACATATCCCCAAAATTATTGGGGCTATTGATGGTACACATATAACATTTGTCCCCCCCGGAAAAATGAACAGGTGTTCAGAAATCGAAAGAGCTTTCACTCCATGAATGTGCAGATAGTGTGCCTGGCGGACCAGTACATCTCCCATGTTAATGCAAAGTATCTTGGGTCTGTGCATGATGCCTTTATCCTGAGGAATAGCAGCATCCCATATCTGATGGCTCAACTCCAGGGGCACTGGGTGTGGCTAATAGGTGAGCCCTGGTTCCCACCCAGGGGTTGTTGGTGTACGGGTATGGGGTGGGCCCAAGGGTTAGTGTGTGTCTAACAGTTGTCCCTCAATATTTGTAGGTGACTCTGGTTACTTGCTCGCTGCGCCACTGGATTCAAGCTAGCCTGGCTGATAAAGGGTGAGACCCTGAAACCTGTCCCAGGATGCTTGTTTCCTGTCCAGGAAGGACCTGGCCTGGCAGTTCGGGCTGGACTGTTCCCATGGGGGAACAGGGCCAAGACTGATTTGCATATAGCTGGGTCCTAACTGGGGTGACGTGGCGAGCAAAATAACGATGGATTAAACCCAGATCTGTGACTGGGGGTGAGTGTTTGAAAAGTTTCATCATTTTATTTTGTTTTTTGATGTTGCTTTGACTCTGGTTACCCCAACCTCTCATAGCTACTGACCCCTGTGAGGAATCCCAGGACAAGGGCAGAGGAACGTTACAATGAGGCACATGGGCGAACAAAAAGAATATTAGAGAATAACATTCGACCTCCTGAAGGCCAGATTTCATTGCCTCCATCGAACAGGTGGATCTCTGTACTACTCACCCAAGAAGGTGTGCCAGATCATCGTGGCATGCTGTATGTTGCACAACCTTGCCTTACGTCGCCAGGTGCCTTTTCTGCAGGATGATGAGGCTGGAGTTGTGCATGTGGCAGCATTGGAACCTGTGAACAGTGAAGATGAGGAGGCAGAGGATGAGGACAACAGAAGTGCAATAATATGACAGTACTTCCAATGACACACAGGTAAGTCACTGTAAATACACTTTACATTGACAGTTTTGTATTTCACATTGTCACTGGCAGGCTGATTTTCCCTCTTCTATGGCCACTTACTGTACCCTTTGGCATCTCTATTTCAGATATTTGTGCCCCACTATCGCTCCTGGTGTGTTGACTGCAGCCAACTACAGGTCATTCCTATGTATAAATTGCTGTACAGTTACATTGCTGTGGTTAAAGCTTGTTAAACAAATACATGGTTAAATTATTTGACAGACTCCATACTTGTAATTATTCAAATGATGTTTATTAAAGTGCTAATGATTAGAGGGGGATGTGCAATGGGCTGGGGTGATGATGGAGGAAAGTCCAGGATAGAGTTGAGTCTATTTGTATCACAGGTGCATTGTCCAAGGGGATCTAAATGCAGTGTGATTGTTTTTGTGTGTGTCATCTTGTGCATGGGTGTGTTGCCTTGTATGGTTGTTATTGCCCTGGCAGCTTTGCCTTGTGTGAGTAGTGATTGTGTGGGCTAGGTGTGCATGATTTAGTGATGGGTGTCCATGCAGGTCTGTGAGGGGTGTCCATGCATTGGCGTTGCATGCAGGGCTTGGTATTGGGATGAGTGGCTTGTGATGGTGGGGTATGTGGGAGGTGGTGAAGTGATGGGCGTGAACATAAGTGTGGGGGTTTATGATGGCATGCGGGTGGGGGGGGTGATAGTAATAGAGATTTGACTTACCAGAGTCCAGTCCTTCTCCTACTCCTGCCAGACCCTCAGGATGCATGATTGCCAAGACTTGCTCCTCCAATGTTCTTAGTTGTTGGGGAGCGGGGGGCACCGCCAGTCCTCTGTACAGCTAGTTGGTGTCTTGCTGCTGTGGAACCCACCTTCCCCCGTAGGTCGTTCCACCTCTTCCTGATGTCCTCCCTTGTTCTGGGGTGCTGTCCCACGGCGCTGACCCTGTCCACGATTCTCCGCCATAGCTCCATCTTCCTAGCAATGGACGTCTGCTGCACCTTTGATCCTAATAGCTGTGGCTCTACCCGGATGATTTCCTCCACCATGACACTTAGCTCCTCCTCAGAGAACCTGGGGTGCCGCTGCGGTGCCATGGGTGTATTGTGAGTGGTGTGGGTGAGTGTGTGTCGGGTGCTGTGTTGGGTTGTGTGATGTAGGGTGCGTGGATGGTGTATAGGTGATGGTGGTGTGTGTCTGTGGTCTTGTCTGTGGTCTTGCTATCTCTCTTGTGGCACTTGTTTGCATTGGTAAATGGTTGTGGGTAATGTGGGTGTGTGTTTTATAGTGGTGTGGGTGTGGTGTGTGTATGTGTGTCAGGTGTGTGTAGTTTGAATTGTCCAATGTGGTGTTGTTTTGTATATGTGTGTGTATTTTGAGCGTGGCGGTATGTACCCCCAATGGTTTAGTGCCATTGAATGTACGCTGTGGTGATTTGTGGGTCATAATGCTGTGGGTGTAGTTCTGTTGGTGTAACGGTGTGGGTTTTGGTACTGACAGTTTATCACTGACCTTTGATCTGGCGGACTTGTGTGTCTGGCTGTATAGTGACAGATTGCTATGTGTGGGTAATATGGGTGGCGGTAATCCGCTGCAGCAGCGGCATATTGCGGCAGTCAGTATGGTGGTAAGCGGTACTTACCGCCAATGTCATAATGAAGGCCATAGTGTTGATGATATATTATTGGGTAGTATGTGTTTTCATGGAAAAACAACTTCATGGAATATCACTACTGGAAAACCATTATATCTAAATTGTGTAACAGACATTTTCAGAATGAACAGCATTTACCTTTTTTTAGAACCCAATTATTAGAATTTCTTTGGTCAAAATTGGCTTTTGAATGAAGATTTTCTAAGTGTAAGTACAATGGCTGCTGGTCTTACTTTCAGAAACAGTTTTGACTGAGAAATGTATTTCAGTGCTTCACTTCGGGGGACATCATTTGATATTCATATCTTTTTACATCGTCACTCAGTTACTTCAGATGTTTTTAGTTCACTGACCCATCACCACTTGTAAAACCCATCCATTGCTGACCCTTCAGAGCCCCTAAACACTATCAATCCCTGCCCCCTAAAGCCCCTCAAAAAACCTAAAGTACACTCATACCTGAAGTCTAAAAGCCCTATCTGCCCTAATCATCTACCATCCCTTAACCATACAATCATTTACTACCTCTAACTCTACCCATTCCTGAACCCAAAAACCCTTTCTACAGCTAAACTCCACCCATCCCACACCCCTTAAAATGCCTCAGCACACCCAAACTCTACCCATCCCTAAACCTGCACAGCGCTTAAACACCAGCTATCCATGACCCATTAGAACTCCCCCTTACCTTAAACTACTTATCCCTGAACCCTAAAAACTGAATTCTGCATCTAAACTCCACCCATCCCTGAATCCTTAAAACCCCTCAACACTCCAAGCTCAGTACCATTCTGAACCCTGAAAGCTCTTCACACTGCTACCCATAATTGAACCTTAAAAACCCTCACCAGTCTTAAATTCCACCCATTCATGAACTCTAAAGTCCCTCAGCACCCTTACACTCCACCCATCACAAATACCTAAAACATCTCACACACCTAATACCACTCATCCCTAAACCCTAAAAACCTCTCACCAGCCCTACCGTCAACTCATCTCTGATCCAAAAAAAACTTTCTGTGCCAGAACTCCTATTGTTTCTGACCCCTTAAAACCACCCTAACATTACCCATCCCATAACACAAAAATCCACAGTAGTACTAAACTCCACCCATGCTTAATGTAATTTTGGACTTTTACTTAAAATTATCTTTCTTTTAAAATGTTTCCTTTCACTTTTTTTATTTCCTTAACATGTATTTCCTCTAAATTGGTTTTCCATGATTGTGTTTCCTCTAATCTGGTTTCTCAGTTTATGTTTTCCATTAATTCACACTGATCAGTTGTGCTGTTCTTTAAAGGGATGCATGTGGAGCAACAATAAAAAGACCATCACACTTCCACTCACAGACCCACTCAGACCCTCATGCACCCACTAACAGTCCCACTCAGACCCTCATGCACCCACTCACAGACCCACTCAGACACTGATGCACCCACACATAGACCCACTCAGACACTCATGCACCCACTCAGAGACCCACTCAGACCTTTATGCACCCACTCACAGACCCATTCAGACACTGACACACCTACTCACAGACATATTCAGACCCTCATGCACCCACTAAAAGACCCACTCAGACACTGACGCACCTACTCACAGGCACACTCAGACACTGATGCACCCATTCACAGATGCACTCAGACATCATACAGCCACTCACAGAACCACATAGACCCTCACATACCTACTCTCACACCCAGTGAGACACTCTCACACCCAGAGACACCCTCCAACACCTATTCTCACACCCAGAGAGTCAGACCCTTTGCCAGAGCATGGCTTTGGGTGCTTATAGGGGGTTAGCTGCAGGGCTTGACTGCAGGCCAGGCCCTGCGGGCAACCCCTGCTGTTCACGGCCAAAGGCCATGCATGGTGGTGTTTGGTTAACGTATAGTAATTAAAATTATTTTACATTAAAAATACCATAGAAATTCACTGCAAAAATACAAAGGGTACATGGATGTTATAGTTAGGTTCCTAACTTACTTGTACAAAACCAAAGAAATTCAGCAGCAGCGGGGGCATAAGTGTGACTATATATATATATATATATCCCATTGCAATAAACAAAATTTCCTAAAACATTACAAAACACAAATTAAATTACAATATGAAAAAATAATACAATTAAATGCAGCTTAACTAACACTAGGTAAAGTATTTGACCTTCTGAGGGCTTCATTTACTATTCCCATTCCATTCTAATCAACAGTAGGGAAAGTGTTGCACTTCAGAGGGTTTAGTGTAACTATTTGCAATCCAGTTTATGTAACAATAGGGAAAGTGTTGATGTACTATTCCCAAACCGGCCTAAGCAACCTAACAGTAGGGAACGTGATGGCCCCCAGAGGGGTCAGCAACAGTAAGGAAAGTGTAGGACTTTGGAAGAGTTACATTTACACTTCTCACTTCAGCTTAAGCAACAGATGGAAAAGTATTGGACTTTGGAGGGATTATATAAAACATTCCAACTCCTAATGATGTTGTAAAACATGAAAAAACTCATATAGAAATAATTCCATGTTGGATAGTTTAAGCAAAAACAAAAAAATACACAATAAAATAAATAAACTGTAAATAAAATAAAATAATATTCCCTTCCCTACGTACAAATAAAAAACACCATAAAAATGAATAAAATAATACATACATCAATATTTAATTCAACATATTACTTACACAAAGCCAATAAACATTAACTAAAACATTTTACAAATGTTATTATTAAAAACATTTACCTCTACATTTCTTAGCATTTCAAATAAAACAAATTAGATATTACATGAATCTTTAAATATACATAACTTGCAATGTATTAATTAAATATGATAAAAAAATCATTAAAAACGATTATAACTTCAATAACTTCCCACCCTATTACCCTACGATAGCAATATACCAGTACTAAAATAGTAAAAAAGTACATAAATTAAAAAAGAAATTAAAATTGTTAAAATAATAAATTCAACAAAATTTTAAAAAAAGAATAGTTTACATCAGTGGTTCCCAACCTTTTGATTTCTGTGGACCCCCACTTTAACATTAATGGAACCCAGGGACCCCCAATGAATCATCATTAGAATCTGGGGACCCCCGCCTGAGTCATTACTGGAAGCTGGGGACCTAATTTGTCAATATTTGTTAAAACATTTTTAATTTTCTAGGCTCTCGCAGACCCCCTGAGAAGGCTTCGCGGACTCCCAGGGGTCCCCGGACCACAGGTTGGGAACCACTGGTTTACATAATTAAAAATCAATTCCATTAATATTTTAATCAATATCAAAATTAAATTATTTATAAAGTAATTAACACCTCACCCTATTCCCCTACAGCCCCAACTGTGATAACTTGGTGTGATAACCTCTAAAGTCAGTGGTCAAATCATGAGGTATATACAGGGTTGACCAATGACTTTTACCCAAGATAGAGTGACTTTCCACTTAGTCCAAGTCATAACCCGTATGAATCAGCATAACCAGCAAAATACTTCAAATCGGATGATATGTTTTTTTTGCAAATTCACTGTCATACCTCTAAACGTAGGTATCAGGGACTCTCAGCAAATTTGCATTCCCTTAGGTGTTAGCAAAATCATTGTTTGGATAACCTGACAATTTCATAAGTTTTGCAAAAAAAAATGACATGCAGCGTACAGGCCAAAGGCAGACAGGCTAACTTAACATTCTCAAAATAGAGGGTCTATGTAAGCTTTACAATATATAAAACTATTGCTGCATTATAAATTATTGATGAAAAAAATGCACTCCTTCAATTTCAAACTATGAAAAATTATAATTGTACTAACAACACTAGCATCTAAAATTAATATTCTAAGATATCTATATTTTATTAATTAACAAACAATATTTATTATGAATGCATAGAAGTAAACAATAGTAATAAAACAATGTTTCTAAGTGAAATATTATATATAAAAATATTGTCTTGACTATTATAGTCTTCTATACAACATTTTTGCAGTAACAATATTCTTGACCCGATCTTTAGGTTAACACACTATTGTTTACATCTAGATTTGTATCATTCACCATTTGTATAGCACTGAAACACATGAGGATCCCAGAAGAAAACAATTCATAAACATTTGTACAGATAAATCACTTCCCTAATACAAGGTACCAGATTTAAAACATAACATGCAATGATGCAAGCTCGCATAAGCTGGTTGAATCCTTAAGCTTGCCCAAAATCCATAGCAGTTAACTTGGTGGGCAGGTTGCATATAAAACACCTTTTTGATTATATTAAATTCCAGATTATGGTGACAATGATGGAAAAAAAATTACAGCACACGATTACCCAAATTGGTATCCTTTTTAAATCTTGAGATATATTAAGCTCTACCATCTAAATGTGTTGCTTGAATGAGTGGAAAATAAAAGCTATGTCTGGCAACTTGTGTGTGATCTTAAGATCAGAGGTCAAGCTTTTCTAGTGTTTGGGTAGTAAGTGGTACAAGGAAGGTCTAAGAGGAATATAAAGATTCATCTTTGTTTGGTGATAATACCCTTCCTGGTGAATAGCACAAGGTACTAGACAAATGCTCCTAAGGAGGATCTTTTTCTTGGCAGGGAGCCAATAAAGTGAAGAACTACATATAAATACATAGGAATAACAAGGGTGGCGAATGATGAAGGATAATGCTTAGTTGTGCTTCATTTTGTAGTCTTTTAAGAATGTTCATCCATCCAATTTACTTTTGAGTTGAGACAATATTTAACATTCATTTTAGTTTTAACCATTTTGGCAGGAGACAACTCATTTGAGTGTCATTGGCATATAATGCCAAGAGAAACTAAAACAACATGCAAGTTTGGCTAACAGAGAAACATAGATGTTAAACATGGCTGTTTGAACAGTAGCAGCCCTCCCCCCCTCAGCGCCTTGAGACCCCACGAGTGCGCTTTACAAAAGCTTTGATTGATTGAAACATAGTAGAACTTAATGAGCCCTGAAATTCTAAATAAAAAGGTTCTAAATGCAGTAGGACTGGTAGGAATGAAAAATAATAGAAACTGTCAGCAGACTGATTTAAAACAGTTCATTCTCCACAGGTCAACAATTAGGTCAGGAAAAGAACTAACACATTGACAGTTTGAAAGAGAACCGCATAAGAGGTTTGATGAATGATGCATTATCTTCCAGCAGGAAGGGCCAATTTGAGATTTCACAGTACTAAAATATTTGTTAGTAGAATTACCAGTCTCAGAGATTTGCAACAACATGTTCTGGGCATAAGAATGTTTCACTAGCTTTTTGTAGGGTCTAAGAGTGCATTGCTAATGTGATCTTCAAAAGAAACTTTATCTAGAGCACTAGTTTCATCTGATTTCTTTACAACCACTTTCCCAGAGTCTGCATGAGCCAGGTAGTAGCACAGCTAAATCAGACTTATCTAAAGCTAAGAAAAGCCAAGATTCTAAAAATAAACACATTCAGGAAGCAACTACATTCAAGAAGCTATGCTTGTTAGATAATATTAGATAATATTATAATATAGCAGTATGATGTATTCAAAATAAAGAATGGGAGGGAGAACAGTGGATTGCTGGATTTGAGACAAAAGTTATGTGCACACATGTGGGAGCGTCTTGTCAGTAATTAGTATTAGGCACTAATGTAGGTAGAGAAATTGTAAGGCTGCACAAGATTTGATTAGGTAGGCTGCATCAGGTGTATCAAGTACATCAGCTAAAATAGTGAAGTTGTCATTAAGGAGAAAATGAGGAGTCTTAGCAATTAGAGGTGAAAGGAAGTCAGAGAATATATTTCCAAAAAGTCACACAGGACTAGGTCTGGGTGAAATTGAAAAACCCAAGCATAATTTGTGTAATTTTGGCAATTTTCATTAAACTTGTTACACAAAATCCCCGAACGTACATCATTATGTCATTTTGGGCCTCATTACAAGTTTGGCAGTCTGACTGCCAGACGGCCATGGTGGCGGCCATCAAAAGACCACCATATTGGCGGTCATAGAGACTGCCGTAGTATGAGTTACATAGCCAGGCCCGCCAAAAGACAGCCAAAATCCCAACACCACCAGGACCCTGGAGGGCAGGAAAGAGGCCGCCCGATCACCGGCACAGCCAGCCTGTCAGCCAACCACCACACCTAATACAAGTGGTCACTCACACACTCTAAATATGTCTGGACTGTCATTGCCAAGAATGAGTAAACATTGTTGCTTCTGGATAGATTTCTCAAAGTACCATCCCCCTGGCCTCAGAAGAAAGGGCTATGTCAGTCCCTGCCCCATAGTTCTGGCAAACAGATTGGTGGATGTTGTCACCAGCTTGACCCTTCTCACATACCAAGGTCAGGTCTATCCAACCTACCATGCCCCATGACACAGACAGAGGACAGTAAAAAGTCCCTAGTCAGAGGCCCATCCTATTACAATGGTTATCCATCTATTGTCATGTTACATACCTATGTCAGTGTTGTGGCACAGGCACTATCGCCTGCAATGAGGAAACACATCGAGATCTACATACAGGGCATACAGGATCCATTTTTTTAACACAAGCTTTGTTGAAATTTTTATAAGATTACATTACATTGACTTAGACCAATACGTTGGTGTACAACCATATGGAAAGTACAAGTAGCCCTGTTTTTAGGGTGGTTAAAGGGGTCAGACCAACATCAGCACAATCCAACGCCTTCTCAAAAATGCCCATATTATTTTCTAGTTGCGTGAGGTCTTTCATTACTTCCCCCTGTGCTCCCACCAGTGTAGAAATGGATGCCTCCCGCAAAACCACCTTAAAACCTCCCAAGGAGGAGTAGGCTGTGCTGGTGTTTTCTGAAACAATGTATCAATAGTAGTTGCTAGTGTTTCGCGAAATACTGTGTCTTCTAATAACTTGGGTAGTAGGTGCCATGTTGGTATAGGAGTGGGCACTCGAGCCAAGAGAGCGTGATTTCAAGTGGATTATGGTCTGACAGTGTTTTGACTAAGTATGTTGCATGGGTAATATGGGGTTGCAAGCGGGAGGTGCATAGGAACTGAGCTAGGTGGGAGTGAAGCATGTGTGGGGTAGAGTAAAAGGAATATTCTTTAGCATCAATGTTAAGACTGTGCCACATATCTAAAAGATCCCAGCCCTCGACCCATTGTCGCAATGCTCTGGACTGTCTAACCAATGCAGTGCTCAGGAGGGGTGGATGTGAGCAGTCATGGAGTACATCGAGCACTGCATTAAAATTCCCACCCAACACCCAAGGGAGATGGGCCCAGTCAGATAAAACTGTGGAAAGATGAGCAAGGAATATGTCTTGTTCTTGATTTGGTGGATAATGACATCCCAACACTATCTGCTCACCATCAAGGAGCCCCTTTAAAAGAACTTAATGGCCCTGTGTATCAATTTTTGTGTCTTGAGCTAAGAATGGAATCCCTGCCCGAATCCATATTGCTGCTCCCCAGGCTTTTGCAGAAAAAGACGTATGGAATAATTGCCCTTTCCATTTGTATTGTAATTTTAGGGCTTCTAGTGCAGTTTCCTGTAGAATGGTCATGTGAACACAACGTCGGTGCATTTGTGACAACACCCTGTGACGTTTATAAATTGATCCCAGCCCTCTAACACTCCAAGTGATATGTTGTAAGAATTAGTAGTTGTGGCCATTACAGTTATCACAGAGAATGCAAGACAGCGCCCCATTAAGAATCCTATGTGCTCCATCTATGTATTAGCAGTGACAGAAAAATAACAGCTAACATTTTTCAATACGTGGTCCAGCATGAAAAACGCTGCTTGACCAATTAACCAAACAGAACAAACAAAACTGCTATAGAGACTGCAAGACTTACGCTGATGGGATGCTGTGGTCTTTGTGCCATGCTATACATCTGCAAGACAAACCAAGTCCTGTCACATTACCGATGGTTCGGACCCAGGCCTCATCTATAACTAAAAACACATATCACAATTACCCATACCACGGCAGAGAATACAATGATATCGCATGTAGATACCTAGAAGCACTCATTAACCTGATTAGCAATATTCAGAACTGTAGTCAGCTACCAGTGTACCAATATGGGTTGTAGTGTGTGGGGGCATCTCCCCCAAAACAAGGCTGGTAGCGCCCCAGTATTGGAAGTGTTTAGCAGGGAGTCACATCATTCCGGGCCTTCATATGTCATTGGCTGTCTGTGGGGTTACAAGCGGGAATAAGGCAGTGCAGACCTCAGTTGCAGAGTCTGAGTCCACAGCCGGGGATGATTCCATGTTCGATCTATGGCTGAGATCACGCAAGGTCGTGGCAAGTTGGATGGCTTCAAGTTGACTGTCCCAAGCCTGCCGAGGGGATGGCACCACTCCAGTGCCCATAACAGCACCAGATTTATTGTGGCTCCACCGGGCTCGGGGGTCCAAGGCACAGTTCCAGGTGATTGCACAGCTTGTGATCCCTGAAAATTCTGATATAGCCACTCCCTGTCTGCCACTGGTGAATCCAAAGAATGACAGCACCGATCATGTATAATATTAAGCTTGGCCAGGAATATCAATGCATACACTTGACCAATGGTTCTGAGCTGGCGTTTCACTTCCTTAAAGGAAGCTCTTCAGCGCTGTACCATCATTGTTTAGTCCGTGTATAGAGACACTGTGGATCCTGCTACAGTAAGCGGAGCATGTTCTCGGGATGCATGAAGTAGCATGTCTCTGTCTCTAAAGTTCAATATTCTTGCCACTATCGGTCGTGGAGGGGCACCTGAAATGGGCTTCCTGGCAGGAACACTCTGCGCCCGTTCTACTGTGAAGAGAGAGGACAGACCTACCGGAGCCATCTGTGTTTGCAGCTATGTTTCGATGAACTGGGTGGGGCGGTCTCCCTCGGAACCCTACCGCATACCTACTATGCAGATATTATTCCTGCGTGTACGGCATCCTTGGCTCTGTCTTGAAGATGCTCAACCTGTTTACACTACTGGGTGACCGCTGTACTGAGCTCTCCATGTTCCAGCGTTAAGGTAGCTAGTGTTTGTTCTGTTGACTTAACTCTTTCTGCGAGCTTATGATAATCATCCATTAGCAAACTAATATCTGTGGTAAGGGTGCCAAGGCTCCTTTCCATGGCTATTCTGGTATCGTGTATTTCCTGCAGGATAATATCCAATTTGTCGACCGGAGGCTCTGCCCAGGTGGGGGGGTTACAGTCTACCAGAGTCGAGCCCAGCGAGCCCTCTGAGAGGGGAGAGAATGCCCGCATGCATTCATCCAGTCTGGAAGGCTTAGTTTTATTACACCCCATCGTGCTACGTCCAGATGTGGCAGTCTCCACGTACACTGGACACTCACCAGGCCATTCCTCCAAGGTATTTTGTTTGGCCTTGCAGCCTGAGTCAGAACAATGCTCTCGGACAGGCCATCCCGGCCCCCCAGGGAAACAGTATAGCTGTGTGCACTGCGCTAGTTGAGGCGATTAGACTCCTGTTGTTCACTTCTGTGACCTGTTCAGAGGGGCAAGGGAGGAGGGCTCCAGCGGTTAAACCATAGGCCAGACCAGGCAGGACCCACCGTAGGATCTGATTAATGTCCGTTAGCAGGTCATGACCTCTCACATGGCACTCCACATTTTGAAGTGGACACATCTCAGTATAAGGCCAAGCCAATTGAGCCAGCTGCAGGATATATAGCAGCCAACTAGGGAGTAACTGTGGGTGCCCCTAGGCTGGACCCCCAATTTCCTCATAGTACCAACAGTGTGTTCCTCAAAGGAGGAGGGCTTTCAATACTGTACTACCCCCGTTTCCTATGCAGCAGATCAGTGGGGGAGGGTCAGGGCAACGCACTGACCCTAGAGCCGGCATCACTCCACGGCTACTGGGAGGCCAAGGAACTTTGCCATGGGCAGAAGTGCTCGACCTGGGCCCGCTGGGCCAACCGATGCCACCACTGGCCGTACTGCCCCCTTCCGTGGCCCGAGCTGGTCGCTCTGTCCCCGGCTTTGTCTCTTCCTCCTCAGGGCCTCTGCTTGTTGCTCAGCTGCTGCCCCACTCCAACATGCAAGGAGGATGGGGGTGGTGAGGTACAGCACCACTGCCGCTGTCCCAGTCTACTCCGGCAGGCCGGTGCCCTGTCTCCTTGGGGAAAAAGCCAACGTGGGCCCCACCTCACCACTCCTCAGACCCGCCCGGATCGTCAAGCGGACCGGTAGAAAACCACCAGATCCGTATGTTGTCCCTCAGTGCAGCTCTCTCCGGGCTCGGGTCATGTCTCTGCATCATCGACTCACCACCCTGCGACTGTCGTAAGGCCGTCCCCAGGCCTAGCATCACAGGGCAGCAGTCGGGCCCTTTGGAGAGTCAAGAAAGATGGCACCTCGAGGCCGCCCCGGACCCTCAGGCATCACAGGGGTGAGAGCCTCCCCACCACAGGTCCGTTCTGCGCCAGAAAGGGGGCGTTGAGAATAAATTCCCTGGCCCAGAGCACTGGAATTCAGATGTCCACCATCTTTGGTGGTTAACCCCCCCCCCCCCCAGGGCATACAGGATCATTTTCAACACAATGTGAAGGGAGAACGGATGAACTGCACGGGATGACATGTTACAAGGCCACATGATAACACACAAGAAACCATTGGACCAACATACTAGAGCAAACAGGTCTATTCTGCAGTTCAGATAACTACCCGCCTGTTGGAAAATGGGTTATTGGTAAGGGCAGGTAAGTACCTACACTTAACAATAGGCCACTAACCTCCACTTAGGTCCAGTTAGGTCTCAGTAAATTAAACCCCGCTCAACCCTTGGTAGCTTGGCAACAAGCGACAAGGCTTAATTTAGGAGACAGAGTGTGAAGCATTCAAATATCACAAAACAGTAATTAAATAAAACACAGGAAACAGGTTAAAAATTCAAAACCAATTTATAAAAATAGATTATATTTTTATCTTTAAAATGACATAAAAACGAATAAAATCGGATAAGGGGAATCGGAGATATGAATTTTTAAAGAATTATTGTTTTTTTTAGCGCCTAGAAACAGAAAGCGCCAATCGGGTCATCTGGTTGCACCTCGACCGGGGGGGCAAAGTCAAAGTTTAAGGCCGACCGCGATGGAGCCCTGCTCGGCTACAGCTTGCGGGAGGCCTCGGTCAAAAGTTTACATTCGGACTTAGGGGGTCATTCCAACCCTGGCGTGGATGACCACGGAAGCACCGCCAACAGGCTGGCGGTGCTTCCCTGCCCATTCTGACCGCGGCGGTAAAGCTGCGGTCAGAAAAGGGGATCCGGCGTGCCCCTGTCTGGGCTGAATCTCCATGGCGGCGCTGCAAGCAGCGCTGCCATGGAGATTCCGACCCCCTTCCCGCCACCCTGTTTCTGGTGGTTTTTACCGCCAGGAACAGGATGGCGGGAACGGGTGTCGTGGGGCCCCTGGGCGCCCCTGAACTGCCCATGCCACTGGCATGGGCAGTGCAGAGGCCCCCTAACAGGGCCCCAGCATGATTTTCACTGTCTGCTTAGCAGACAGTGAAAATCGCGACGGGTGCAACTGCACCCGTCGCGCACCCCTGCAACACCGCCGGCTCCATTCGGAGCCGGCTTCTATGTTGCAGGGCCTTTCCCACTGGGCCGGTGGGCGCTCCTTTGGCGGGTGCCCGCCGGCCCAGCGGGAAAGCCAAAATGGCCTCCGCGGTCTTTTGACCGCCGAGCGGCCATATGGCGGTGACCGCATGGCGGGCGGCTACCGCCGCCCCCGCGGTCAGAATGACCGCCTTAGTCTTTTTTTTTTAGATTTTCTTCACCGGGAAGAACCTGCAAATCAGTCCCGGTCACGGTTGAGGCAAGCCGGCTAGAGTTGCTGCGGCGTGTCGGTCCCTCTTTGGAGCTTTTTTTCAAAAGTACTCCAAACTTCTCAAAACTTCTGGGGCTTCTCCCCGATGTTCTTTTAAGGTTCTTTTGGGTCCACAGCTCATCCCAATGGTCCAGAACCTCTGAGATGATCCTTGGGAGTGCGGACTACAACCCCAGAATGCACCTGGTGCAAACTCCTTTTTGGCCACTGGGCAGTGGTCAGCTGGTTGATTTCTTCAGTAGTTGGTGCAGGGGACACTGGTTAGCAATTTTTCACCTGTAGCAAACAGGGAGTCCCTCCTTGAACCTGTTGAAGCCAGGCAAAGTCCTTCTTGTGGTGAAGCCCAAGTGTGGAGCTGGTGCAGTCCTTCTGAGTGCAGGTTCCAAGTGCAGGCCAGGGGTCCAGCAGGGCAGTCCTTCCTCTTCTGTAGTTCTTCCTGGTAGGGATGTGGTAGGGAACTGAGGAGTGGGTGCAGGTCTGCCAGTTTTATCCTTGCTCCTGGGTGGAAAACTGGCTGAGCCCACTCACTGGTGTGGCTAAACATCATAAACACACCCCTCTCCTAATCTAATCAAGGAGTCACCTAGTTGTCTGGGGTTGCAGGATGTGGGGGTGTTGCTGGGGTGCTCCAAATGTCCTTCTCTGCCTTTGAAGACCATTTTGGCAGCCCTCCCCTTCCTGCCTCACCATCTGCTGAGGGGAAATTCCCTCCCACAGGCACATCTCTTTGTGTGAAGCCAGGCCACTTCACACCTCATCAAGGCAGCCTGGCTAGGCTGCCAGAGGCTGGCCAATCAGGGCACAGCAGCAAAAACAATGTAGGGCTGAAATTGGCAACTTTTCAGGTAAAGTTTAAAACTCTTTACCTGAACAAGTTATATTAAATCCAACAACTGAAAGTTGTGGGATTTATTATAACAATTAATTTGATACCAAACTCTTGGTATCCATTACTTAAGGGGACTTTTAGAATTAAAATAAAGTCTCCCCATTCTAGCCTATGGAGGCCATTCACTACAATGAGAAAAAAAAGAATTTGGCTGTTTTTACCTCACCAGGGCTTATAAAACTATTTTTGTAAGGTCCCTACTTATAGTTACATGGCACCCAGCCCTAGGGGCATATAGGGCACACCTTAGGGGTGACTTATATGTAAACATAAGGTAGTTTAAGACTTTGGAACTACTTTTAATTCCAAAGTCGAATTTGCATATAACTTTAATTTAAAAGCAGCCAGCAAGGCAGGCCTGCCTTTAAAATGACACTGGGCACCTCAGCAGTGCACCTATGGGTGCACTACCTATGCTGTGGCCCCTAAACCTACATGCCCTACCATATACTAGGGACTTATAGGTAGGTTGACTTAGCCAATTATAATTAGCCTAATTTGCATATTGATTTTACACAGTGCAGAGGCCCTGGGACTGGTTAGCAGTACCCAGGGCACCATCAGAGTCAGGAAAACACCAGCAAAAAGTGGAAAATGGGGGCAAAAAGTTAGGGGGCCCCTGCAATCAGCCCTTTTTCTCACACCGCCCTTGTCCAGACAGCCTGGGCATGGAACCTCACACAACCCAAATTTGTGACAAACAGTACCTGGATGAATTCCATGGCCCCTTCACATGTCAGACCAGCCACAGCCACCTGCCAATGACACAACTCTGAAATTCCCACATAAGGATGGCATGGTGAAGAGACCTGGAAGGAAAAAGTGACATTCAAGTTTAGTCATGCAAAGGCATAGGTGAGACAAAAAAGTCATTTTTAAACTTCTGTTGTTTCTCTGACATTGAAAGTTGACTGACCCAAACAAATGAGATCCTCAATTGAGACACATCTTCAAGTCAGATATAGCCATCAAAACTGGCCTGTATGATGCACAGCATGAAATGCCCTGTCTCGTGGTAACAGACACCCTTCTCCACAAATCCTGAACCCCTACAGTACCCCATGCAGTCACAGTAATCACAGAGCAGCACATACGCACGCTCAAGTGAAGTACTGAGATCTGCCCGCATGTCTCCACCTTCATCCTCATCACTGTCATCCTCACTTGGTATTTCAGGAGGCTCACCCTGCCACTCCCACTGCCAGCTCCCCGTCATCAGGGATGTATGGGATGTTTCTCCTCAGGGCAAGGTTGTGGAGCATGCAGCTGGCCACAGTGAGCTTACAAACCTTTGCGGGTGAAAAGAGGACTCCACCTGATTTGTCTATGCTGTAGAATCTTGACTTCAGGAGCCCAAAAGCCCGCTCCACAACACGGCGTGTTCTACCATGTGCCTTGTTGAAGCAGACTTCCCCTGGCGTAGTTGGGTTCTTCACTGGTGTCAACAACCAGGGACAGTTTGGGTAAGCAGAATCTCCTGTAAGGAAATGTGACATGCATGCAACCATCAGTCCAGAGCAACGCTTTACTAGCAGCAGAAATAGCATACAAACATACTTGAAATATGCTACTTACCAACCAACCATGCCCTCTCTGGATACAGTTGTGTCATCAGCTGGGGAATTGCGCTGTTCCACATGAAAAAGGCATCACGGACTGAACCTGGGTACCAGACACAGATTTGAGAAATGTAGAGGTCCGCCAAACACACTACTCGGACATAGATGAAATGGAAGTTCTTCCTGTTCTGATAGACTATTCATTGCCATGGGGTTGAACCAGGACTACATGGGTACCATCAATGGCTCCCAGAACAAGTGGGATGTGTGCCAAACCATAGAACACTGCTTTCACATGGGCAAAATCCTCATGTTGAGGGAAACAAATGTAGCTGTCTAGGTGTTTCAACATTGCTGATAGGACATCCTTCAACACCAAACTTAACATAGGCTGGGACACCCCAGCAGATATGGCCACTGTGTTTTGGAAGGACCCTTTGGCCAGCAAGTATAACACTGACATGACTTGTACTATGGGTGGTATGCTATTTGGATGACATATGGCTGGTATCACATCTGGCTCCAACTGACAACAGAGATCCATGATTGTCTGTCTATCCAGGTGGTAGATCTGAATGACATGTCTGTTCTCCATGGTCCATAATTCTGCTATTGGATGGTACACAGGAGGGTGTGTGATCCTTCTCCTCCCAGGGTAACTATGTGGGCCAAAAAGAAAAAAAAGCCAGTCACTCAACGTGTCTCTAGCAATTTACATACTACATGTTAGATATGAAATGTGTTATGTCATGTGAGTCACTGTAAACATGATACCCAACACACACCAGGGTTAACACTTGAACATTTGTGAAACGTTAATGCCTTGCCTATCTACACATGTGTACAAAACCTCGATCTGGGCAGCATACTCTCATCCATAAACTGCCTGTGATTCAATGCCCCAAATCCTGGATTACACATGGGGGAGATGGTGATGGCTATACCCCAAGTAATGTCACATCTGCAGGACCGCATACCTACATGATAATGGAAACGATTAACCTACATGGCAGGACAAGGCCAGCACTCAATATTTGCCAGGACATCATTTTTATACTTGTGACGCACCAAAATATATTGTGTAATTACATTGTAGCCCTCAAAAATGGCGGCTGCCTGACCTACTCCACTGGACATTAGGAACCGCCCGCGACCACCAGCAGAAATCGTCATGGCAGTAGGTGGATGCTGCTGTGGCGGACACTGCCATCGGATAACATTGCTGCCTGTGGCGGCTTTGGGAGAATGGCAGTGTCTGCCGGTGGTGACGGTCGTGTATGTGGTGGACGTGACCCCATTTTCTACTAATTCTCTCACTTGACTCCTGACACTGCTGCCAGCAAGAACTCCACAACCTGAGCTGCTGTGTACCGCCTCTGAGAGCAATCATGCCGCATTCTACAGGTGATAGGGAAGCGCCTTCTCACCCGAAGAGCTGGAGAAGCTTGTGGAGGAGGTCCTACCCCTGTATAAACAGCTCTATGGTGCACCCGAGGACCAGGTAAGTGCACCATGTGAACACTTTTCTCTGTACCTCTACTTATATTAGCTTTAGTCATACTAGGCTTAAGACCAGTTTGTATGATTGTGTCTGCAAAGCCCTGCAAGTGCTGTCAGTGTTCATTAATGGTTGAGTCAATGGGCATGTATCTAAATCAAGTGACAGGTTTGTAGTCTTGAGACAATGTGGTGAGTGTGCTTTGAGTGTTCCAAGAACCAACTTACGTTTGACACACATGGCTTGGTGAGGTGTTATGACAGCCATCCCCAGGGTAATCTTGCCACAAGATGTTTGTAATGTGTAGTCACTTGTGGTTGTATGCAAGAGGGTTGAATGCATGTTGTATGTGTTAGTTGGCCACCATTTGTGCTCTTTCTGTGTTTGCACAGTGATCTCTGGCCAAATAAGGACTTGTTGGACTGTTGTTCTAAAGCCAGGTAACGACTCACTATGCCCCTCAGCTCTAAACATAGGCAGCCACTGGTAGTTGCCTGTAGGCTACGTGGTGTAGTGTGATGCATGTGATTTTTTGGACATGGTGCATTGCAGAGAAGGTGCTCTGTGTATTGTCACTCACTCCATAACTGGACATCTGGCTGGTATTGATTCCCTTTACCACTGCAAGTGTGACACTGTCCCCACTCCCTGTATCCCTGGACAGCATGTGATGGTGCCAAATCATGCCTCACTGTCAATATGCAGCTTTTTGAGGCAATGTCCACTGAATTGCAATGGGGGCAGGGTCTTACTCTGTGACTGATATGCTCATATCATCTCTGACAATGTGTGTCACAAAGCCTTGACTGATCCCTTGATCCCACAGCCCTGTTGTCTCTTTCGTCCATCTCTGATGTGTCCAGTGTAGGTGCCTTTTATTTTGAACATTGCACATCTGCAGGCATTGTGCTGTTGAGTGATGTGCCATGATATTGAACTTTATGGTTATGGTTATGAAGCAGAACAAGTACAAAGCATGGCCAGGTCTCTCTTTCAGTACTATAAGTTATGTGAACACACATGTGTGGATGTGTGCACCTTAATGTTGATGTGACATACAGACCACCACCACCAGAAATAATATGTGCCTGCATTTGTATCTGCACATGTCCACATATGGACAGGCTTGCCTCTTTGTGTGCGCAACATGTCACTGTCTTCAATGTGGTCGAAGCACAATGGGTCTGTATGTGGGCTTGCTGTGACATGTCAAGACTTTATGCAGTGGATGACGTTTAGAGGTGGTGGATGTTTTGGTGCATTGTTTGCAGTGTGCTTTACCTGTCAACTGCTACTTTGTGTATTCCTGGACAATGACATGTGATTAGCTCATGTCCCACCAAAGTCACTGCTTTTCTACCTGGTCAGTGCAGGGCCTGAGCTGGGAAGTGTGTAGTGCACCCTAATGGGGAGTGTTTGCAGTCATGTCCATGAGTCCAGTGCATGCTATGTGCCACAGGTGGACAGGATGATCAGGACAGGATGTCATCAGCTAGGTGCACTGATGTGTGTTATTCAGCCATTTTGTGTGGGACATACTATTCTTTCTTGTCCTTTGCATGCAGGTCAACGCCCAACAGAAATAGGGAATTTGGAGAGCCATCACCAAAAAGGTGTGGACCCTGGGGGTCCACAGCCAGGGGAGCACCCACTGTCAGAAGAGATTGGAGGACCTGAGACCCTAGGCCCGGAAGACCGCAGAGGCCAAGCTGGGGCTGCCCCCCCAACAAGGACGGGGTGCTCGTCAGACCATGACCATCCTAATGGCCCACATATTGGCGGTAGCCTCTCCGGCCTAGGATGGCTGTTTGGGGTCAGCACAGCAGCCACAAGGGGATGAGTACATGGAAAAACCATGCTTGTACCTTTAGCAGGTGATTGAGTGAAGGACTGACTGCTCCTCCTGACAATGTAGCATGTGGTATATATATTCTCGGATCAGATTGGTGTAGACGGGCCATGTGTTTCCAACTGGTGTGCTCATCCTTATGGAGCTAGGACCTAGGACTAAACTCTGGTGAGCCCTCAGTTGAATTTCCCAGAATGGAGTGGATGTGATTGTGTTTAGTGTTCAGATATTCTGTGTTTATTGCCCTGGTGGTTGTTAGTTTCCACCAACAGATCACTCCTGAGAAATGTTACAGTCCAAAAGTAAGTAGGATGTGGATAACTGTCCTCTCTCATGTGTCTGGGAATATGTGTAGGTTGACATCTGCAAACCAGGTGCACATTTTCTCCATTGTTTATTGGGTATTGGTACCGCACAGCAGTCTGTGATGCATAGGTGTCTATCATACATGTGACATGACTTACCTGGTAAAATCTTGGCAGCAGTAGCATACTACTTTCTCTTGGTAAGTGGGGAATGTGCATTGTCTTGGGTGATGTGTCATCAGTGTAATAAACATACCTTGTGCCAACATGTCTGCATGTTCTTTATTTCCACTAGGATACATATATATGAGGTAGATGCATGGCATGTGCTAGACATGCATATGGGTTGATGTAAAAACAAAACTCTTACAGATATGCTCATGTGGGCCTGTTGTCATTATGATGCATCTGCAATGGTTGTCCAGTTACTGTGATGACCCAGACAGTCACCATCATATGCAGTCAGACAGAAACATTCATGCCTCATAATATGTCATTAGTCATGTGTATCTGTAGTAGCTGTGAAGGACATGACAGGTAGGGGCAGGGTGTTGATCCACTTGATGATGATTTGTACCCTTGATGTGGTATGATGATGGTTGTAGGTGCAAAGCACCTGTGTGTTGTTTGGGAATTGTACCCTGACTGTATGAATGCATCATAGATTGACTTGCAGTGATGTTTGCATGCCATGTGTTTGGGTTCAGGGAGTCATCCACAGACAGATGTCATGCTTATCATGTGTGAAATGTGGGTAGTGATGTTGCTTCTCATTGTACAAGGATTTGTAAGTGTACATGGAGGTGGGTGTTAGATATTGGTGGGGGATATCCTGGGCCTAATAGGGCCATTCATGTTTATATTCTGGAGACATCTCTTCATGAGGTTTGGGACTTGACTTCATTGTTGTTCCATCCAAATCCACGTATGGTGAACATCTGGGTGGCCTTGCTACTACCTCCATGACTCATTTTGGAAGGATGTGACTTCTGGAGCTGTACATTGCGGTGAGGTGTTCATAGTGACCGAGACACACCACCGGCATGCACACAAACAACATCCACCTGCAGACACAGTTACAGTCATGACTTCCCCTGACACCCCCAAGCCCGCAACATCACACACATGACATCTGGCACACCTACAGACACCGCATTACAATCACTAATCCAGGCACCACACTTATCCTACTTGCAGACACCATCCCAGCAGACCCTCAGACACCCATGCGAGTCACCACTCCTGCAGATAGCACAACCACAGACACACCAACATAGTACACATCCACCATACCTGCAATCACCACCCCAGCAGACACCCACCCACACACCACGGCATCTCCTAGCACCTCCACACCCCCGCCTCAAACACATAAGCACCCTCATTCACCCTCCCAACAGACAACGACCACAAACAAACATGCACCCAAAACATCTAAACTGACACATCAGACAACTACTCCCTCAACCTCCAAATCCCAACCCCCTTCTGATGACCATCCCCGTGTGTCAAAGAAAATTTTCCTCTGAGACCTTGACCTTACCCCTATAGTTCCCCCGTACCACCTCAAAAGGTCAGTTTCCCTCCCCAAGGCCATTCTTTACACCTCCAAAGCCTCCCTTGGCCCCCTGCAAGCACCCATTCCCCTCCTCACCCACAAAGAATAAGTCGACAACTCCCAAGAAGGTTCCCCCTCCCAAGCCCAAACCTGCCCCCCAAACCCAGCTCTCCCACCCCTGCCCCCGATAATCGTGAGGTGCCTGCCTGCTCCCTTGATGCCCCCACCTGTGGAGGTTACTTGGTAGTCAGGAGTTGGGCTAGGGGGCCAGGACTGTGCTATTTGGCCCATATTTATTATGGACTGACCTATGGCCTTGAACTTTTTTTTTTTTTTTAATCCAACCAGTTGGTGGTTTTTTGGATACACCATTGTCCTGCATTTTCTTCCCCAGTTATCTGTTCTTCCTGGCTGACATTGACTGTGTGCCTGTAGTTGTGTGTGTTTGTACTGCTTGCTGCTCCATGTGGTGTTTTTTTTAAGCATGTGAGTTTATAGGCAGTGCTGTTGCCCCCCAAGGGTAGTGTTTGTGTTGTGTGATGGGTATGTGTGTGTAGCTGCAATGTGGGTGTCGTGGCATTGTGTTGTGTTATGTGTTTCTTTTTGTGTTGTGGGTATCTATGGGGAATGACTTGTCTCCTGATATGGCTATTGTCTACATGTGGCGTGTGTGTTCTTGAGTTTTTTTTCTGTGCAGACCTGGAGTGTGTTGAGTTGTGGTAGTTTCCTTTGCATTTGAGTGCACATGTGTCCATTAAGGTCTGTATCCCTCATAACTGGTTGGTGTAGGGGGTATGTCCCATGGAGTGTGAGTTGTGTGTGCTTTATTACCTTACCCTGTGCATGACAAATGATGTTGGTATTGCTTGTCCCTGATATTCAATTGTGTGCAACTGCTGTGCGCATGTTGTTTGGGGCTTTGTTCAACATGAACTGTGTCCCAATGCAGTCTCCTTCCATACATGGTCCTGCTGCTCCCATCGCAGCTGTGCAGATGTGGCTGTGGTGGTGCATTTTGTGTCTTTTGTCTATTTGTCTCCATTTGCATTGGGCATCGCATTGTTAGTCTATTGTGCTATGAGTGTGTGTGATGTGTGTGTCAATTGCAATGATGGCAGATGGATGTTTATATGCGTTGAATGTGTGGCCAGCCCCTGGCCTGGGTTGGGTGTGAGTTTGTGGAATTAATTTGTATATGTGCATAAGCTGTGAAGTTGTTGCTATGTGTGTATGTTGTGTGGCCTTCAGTGTCTCTGAGCCTGTGTTGTGTAGCCGTGCATATATGTGTGGTATTGCTGTGCAGTGAGTGTGTGCTGGCTGAAGTGTGCGTGTTGCATTGTGTGTGTGTGTGTGTGTCTGGAATGATAGGTGTAGCAGCTGGCCTTGGCGGTTCCCCCCCATAATGTGTTTGGTAGCAGTACAATTTTGTTGTACACGTTAATTATACAGATAGGTGTGTGCACTTACGGTTGGTGTTGTTCACGTCAGTGTTCTATCCTTTGTCTTTCGGCAAGCAGGAGCAGCAGCATGATGTTTAGGAATGGCTCCATGGCGGCTCCGGATGTGTATTGCTGTGTGCAGGTGAGTGTCTCCCTTTAAACTGCTTGTTTCTGCCTTCTGCTACATGGAGGTTGGACTGCAGCGGTCACATTAGTGGTGTGCAACCTCGCAATATGTCAGGCGAAAACATGGTCTCCGCCGGTCTGTTTATGCTTCCAGAAGACCACAGTGGTTTGTGCTGCCTGGCAGTGGTGGCGGACGGCTGGCGGTTTTCTGTTTCCTCGACCACCAAACTCATAATACGGCGGTCCACTCTGCCAGACAGTTGGCAGTCGGACCCCCAACATGGCAGTCTCAAAACCACCAAACTCATAATCAGCCCCTTTGTGTGATTATGCGTCATTTGCAGTAAAAATTTATTGAGAACGTACTATTTGTGATTAAAAATGTACTGCAAGCCCACAAACCACAGAACACAAGCTTCTGTTGTTCATAGTGCGTTTTTTTGGCACTAAGTAGAAACGCTCATTTCACATTAAAATATAGGAATTTATATTTTGCAAAATTTCACATAGTTTTGCAAAAATGTAATATAATTACACGAAAGCAAAATATACAAATTTCGTATACCCCTACAAAGCCTGAGGAGTGAAATTTACCAGATCTCCTACATAAGTAGGTTTGGGGAATCCAATATTTTAAAGACAATTAACTTAACCAAATGAAATGTATATAATTCTAGGAAAGCTAAATGCAAGTGTTCTGATCTTGTACACAGAAGGAGTAGCAAGTGACAAAGCTGGTGTCAAATTAGGCAAGGAGCCTCAGAGGTCCATGTCTCCATAACGAAAAAGAAATCCAACCAGAAATACGTTCATGTTTTGGGAGTGGGGGGTGCTAACTAATATACATTCTAATTCCTTCAGAGGTTGAGCCAATAAACGGAAGAGTTAAAGATCATAGTTAGAATAGCTCTGACAGTGATGGAGAAGGGTGAAAAAAGGGGAAAGATACAGATGTAGGTGTAAGTTGGGCGAGTAAGGCAAATACATGCACGAGATAAAAGGATGTAGTGGAACAAGAGGAGAGTGGCTGGCACTGGGTGATGTCAGTACATCGGTGGATTGCACATCAGAGTACAGTGTTACCGAAATATTGTCTGATATAAATAGTGTAACCTAAATATCGTTTTCCAAAAATATCTGACTTGGTGCGGATTTTGTATTATTCAATGTGATAATATTTTGTAAATAATATTTGTGAGACGATATAATGTCAGACAATATTCTGATAGCAAATATTCTGGTGACATATTTCTAGGGGAACACAAAAGGGTTTGCCTTTAGCGCAGCTTTGAGGTGCCTCTGGCCATCTGTTGGCAAATTCTGTCTTAGTATGTATTTTGTAGCCTCAACTGATAATCATAACTTTCTCTCTATAGCCTGCTTTTTGTTAGTGCTACTATCAGGGTGATAAACGTACTACACCCCCTATTTTTACTCGCTATAGAAGTTGTCTTTGATGTCTGAAATAGGATAAAGTTATCAAGTGCTGAAAGGATCCAGAAGTGAATTTGAAATTTAGAGACTGATCCGTCCTTTTTGAGTCTACAGTGTTTTAGGTTTAAAACTTTGTTCACAATTTAGATCTAGACTTGTATATACTTAAAACTTTGTTAGGCAAACTGAGCATGATGGCACAATATCTGTAACATGAACCATAAGACGAAACATGTATTTGTTGATTTTTGGTTGTTTCTTTGCAGTGTTTAACCTGACAAACTTTTGTTCCTTCACAGCTGTACTTTAATGATTATTTGGCTAATGAAATATTTACTAATTTATTAAGACGGATTCTAAAATTACACATGTAAACTCATGTCACTTCACAACCACTTCAATACTGAATTCATTTTTTAAGATAAACATCATGGTTTCTTCATTGACTTTTCAAAGTATAAAGTTCACCATTATATGCAGAACTGCAGTACATCACGTAGAAGATCATTACATAATTACTAGTATTGATTAACACACAGTTCCAGAATAGAAGGGCTCCTGTCTGATTATGTACTCATCAGTTTGTTTTGTATCAGATTCAGGCCTCCCCCAGTGAAGTATGTTGTGTCTTGGTGTAATTTGCCAGTACCCGGACACAATCAGTGGGGGCTACTGAGGTCTGCATTCAGAGCATCAACTTGCAAAGAGTGGGAGCTCTTAATATAGGCCCGTTACAAATATCTCTCTTGAAGGGCAATCAGCACTTCTTTTATTTGAGTCTTTCCTCAGCTGGGAGCTAGCTGATGGCCAACACTCAGTAGCCTAATTATAAAAGCTGCTTTTGAGTTTCTAAAGTACTTCAAAATGTAATTCACAAGCATTCAGCTGGGGATCTCTGTTTAGACCTCTTCTATGTTTTTGGGCGTAGTTCTGCGCTATGGTGGACAGAAATCTCCGGACCCTAATGTATAGGGCTTAGCTGTAAATGTGGGAGGAATAAAAGGGCACAGGAATGGTGATTTCCTAATTGCAATTCCACGTGACTTGCTAATAGGAAATCACAATTTCCAATGTCTGAAACTCTATTGAGTACGATTTGCGGTTCCAGTCGGTCGCAAATAGACCCTCCTCATTAATATTCATGAGGTAGGTCACTGATTACTCCTCATTGAAAATCACACAAAACACAGGGATGGTGGCCTGCTGGGGTCAGCAGACCACCATGTCCATGTTTGCTTCTAAATAATGCAACTTTTTTTTAAATGCAGTCTGTTTCCTTAAAGGAAAATGGAATGTGTTTCAAAAAGAAAAACAAAACATTTCAGTTTCATTTTTAAAGGGTAGGCAGTGGTCCGTGCGGAAAAATGTTTTTGCATGCATTCACAAAAGGGAGGGGGTCCTTTGGAGACCCCTTAATGCTTGCAAATGGGATACCACCAAATAGAATTTGATGTAAAAAGCAAATGTTTTGCAATCATATTTCGCTCCCAAATGATTCATACATACCACTGCAAGTCATTTTTTAGGAGGGTGCACCCTAGACACGCCCCTTTCTAATACCAAATCGCAAACTCATTTTGGGACCGAATCGCAAAATAGGGTTTGGTGCATCCCAAAATGTTTTATCCTGGTCGCTAATGGCCCAATTCTGCAAATTGGGACATTTGCAACCAGAAAAAAGCTTCGTACATGTGGTCCAAGGTCTCTTATTTGAGGGGAATTGTCATAAGGCAGCTCCACAAGCCTTCTTGCTGTGCTGCCCTACGCCAATATGAAAGGTCAGGAATGCACTGTATTTATGAAATATGGTACATTTCTGTCCTTTTCCCCTGCGTTCGCACACAATTGGCTGCATAGTACCAATGCAGGACCCCTTGCAGTATGGTGCAAGTGTGTCTACCTTGCATGCAGGATTGTTTCTGTGCAGAAAGTGACACCTTTCTGCACAAAAACAACCCAGGGAAGTGTTTTACTCTTTCTATGTGTGCTGTAGATTGCGGGCCACAAGGAAAGAGCTGGAAACGAGGAGAAATGAAAACATTTGCCCTACTTTTATTGTTAGGGGGAGGTATGAGGTTTTTGTGCTGCCCCAGGTTTTTGAGGCAAAGTAAATCTGGGACAGCATCAAAATCCATGGATGTTGGGTGGGAAAACCCACAGCAACATGTATGGAGTGCCTCTCTGGCCCATAATAAAGCAACACAGTGTCTTACGCTCCTTTGTCCTACTCCATATTTATGAGGCCATGCAATGCCACTCAAAGTGGCTTTGCGTGGCCTCACAGATATGGTTGAGAGGCTTGCACCACCGACGCAGCAAAAAAGTGATGCTCTGAAACATAAAGCCTCTCATAAACATGCCCCAAGATGAATAAGGGGGACCAGGGGAATAGTACTTACAACACAATGTACTAAATGTTAACATATTTACATTTTTAACTCCATATGTAATAATGTTCTTTTATTGAAACCTTTTTAAAGTAATGATAAATGTAATGTTCCCTCTCCTATTTTCAGAACCATTTGTGTTGAATGTGTCATAAACGTGCATGCTAGTTAGGTATTGAAAATTATCTTTTAAAATGTATGTTATTACAAAGCTATCCTGTATATAAAAACTAAAATTTAATTTTGTTTTTTAAAGTATTATAAAACGAAGTATATTTAAAATTGTTATTTAATATTTTTACAATGTGCTAGTGCTATTCTCTCCCTCCATTCTAGACAAATGCTTTACAGTGCCATTGGCTTTCCAAGTGTGGTTCTTGACTTACTTCATGGATGGGGTGGAGCACATTTGAACCCATATTGAACCCAGTTGTACTTCTGTAGTAGATTTAAGTGAATATTTAATGAATTGCAATTGCCTTGACTGCTATGTGCGTGTGGGTGTTTTTGGATTAATTTGTCTCTCCCTAGCCCCACTTTCCTTTTCCATTAATACTCCCCATTGGGACAGATGTATCATTTTATTAAATTGCGATTATCTAATTGCGATTCCCTGTGAATAGCAATTAGGTATTTGCTATTTTAATGCATGAAACTCATGGAGTTTCATTTTGCGTTTCCTAATGGGTCGCAAAGTGACCTACCTCTTTAATATTCATGAGGTTGGTCACAATTTGTGACCCATTAGGAAATGCTAAAATAACAGGTATGGTGGTCTGCTGGGCTCAGCAGACTACCAAGTCTGTGATTGCTTTTAAATAAAGCAATCTTTTTTTTAGATGCAGCCCGTTTTCACTAAAGGAAAACAGGATGCATTTAAAAAGAAAAGTTTCTTTTAATTTTTTACGAGTAAGCAGTGGCCCGTGGGACAACTGACTGATTTTAAAAAACGTTTTCACTACCATTCTCAAAACCCCTTCCCATTTGCGAATTGGTTACCACCTACTTGAAGTAGGTGGTAAAATGGGAATGTTTTGCAACTGCATTTTGGTCACAAAAGACTCCTACATACCACTGCAAATAGATACTGGGAAGAGATGCCCTGAACAATACCACTGACCTGGTCAGCGAACTGCTCTGCCTCCCGTAGCTCCACCTGTAGGTAGAGCCCTCGTTCCTCTGAACTCCTGACCTCTGTCAGGAGTTCGAGGCCGTCCTCCACCCACAGGCTTCTGCCTGTGCCTCATCCCTGGTGTCTAGCGGGGAGCACTGATTTCCTACTAGGCTGCCCTCTGCCTCTCTCCTTCTTTTTCCTGCTTCACTCTCTGTGTGCTTTCTCTTCTGTGTCTGTCCCTTTGTGCCCCTTTTGCCTTTCACAGTGCTCCTTTTTACCTTTTTGCCTCGCTTCTGCATTACACTCTTTTCTCGTATTTCTCTCCCCTCACTCAACTCTCTCACTCTCACTCCTCTCTCTCTCCCCCGCCAATGCTGCCCCTGCGGCCCGCCCCCTCCTCTCTCTTGTGCTGCATTCCTGCCGCTGCTGCCCCCGCAGCCCCGCCCTCTTTTCCTTGTGCCGTTTTCTGCCCCTGCTCCCACCTCCCAGCTGTCCTCTCCTCCCCCCTACCTACTTAATGGCGGCCACTGCACGGCGGCGCCACTGAAGGCAACCCGTCTGCGCCCATCCGCGCATGGACGGCGCCCTGCACCTTAACAGCTGGTTCTCGCCCCCCCACTGCCGCAACATTCGACTCCGCTGCAACGCTACCACCCTCCATGGGCTCAATGCCGGCCGCTCATCCACCTGCCATCAAGCCACCCCGCAGCTCACCCACGGACCCTTCACCTGCCGGAACTGTACCTTCATCAGCCTCCACGCCAACGACCTACCCGCCAAGACAGGACGCAACCACCTCAGCTGCATCCCTCTCAACACCCGCTCCATCCACAAACATGCCATCAAACTCTGGAAGCCACTCGACTAAGCCTCCCCAGACATCGCCTTTATGACCGAGACCTGGATGAACTCCTCCTCAGTGCCTTACATCGCCATAGCCATCCCGGACAGCTACAAGATAACCCGCAGGGCCCGCATCAACAGACCAGGAGGAGGCATCACCATCGTCCGCAGGAAAACCCTCAGAATCACGACCAGCACCAAAGACACCCTCAGCACCGCCGAACACCTGCACTTCCAGATCCACACTGATCCAAACACCACCCTTAGAGGAACACTCTTTTACAAAACCCCGGCCCCTGATAGCAGTTCTGCAACTCCATCTCCAATGTCATCAGCACGCACGCCATTGCATCCACAGACTACATACTCCTCAGGGACCTGAACTTCCAACTCAAGAACACAAACAACAACAACTCCACTACCCTGCTCGACAACCTTGACAACCTCGGCCTTAAGCAGCTCATCACGACACCCACCCACTCGGCCCAGGACGCTCGACCCCATTTTCTCTGCCAGCAAACACGTCTCCTTCAGCCACACCACCAAACTCCACTGGACTAACCACTGCTGCATCCACTTCTCCTTCGAGAAACCCACAACGCACCATGACCGCAACAGATTCCCCATGCAGATGGAACAAGGTCACCGAAGACCAGCTGATCACCACCCTCTCCCGGAACCCACCTATTGACACTGCAGACACAGCAGCCCGCAACCTCAGGCGATGGACCGATGACTGTGCCAGCACTCTCGCCCTGATCAAGAAACCCTCTAACAGACTCACCGACAGAAAGGCCTTCTGGTTCACCGCCGACCTCCAAGAATCCAAGCAAACATGCCGAAGACTCGAGAAAAAGTGGTGCTAAGAACAGACACCAGGCAACCACACAGCCTTCAAGAACGCCATCCGTCGACACCACCAACTCATCTGAACCGCCAAAAGAACTGCCATCAAAGAACGCATCGACAACAACGCATACACCTACAAGGAGCTCTTCAACATCGTGAAGGAACCCTCCAACCCCGGCTCCAACATCAAAGACATCCCACCATCACAAGACGTCTGTGACTCCCTCGCCACCTTCTTCTACCAGAAGATGGCAGACATCAATGGCACCTTCGAATCCCAGACCCCACCGTCAACCACTGACACCACAAATTCACTGCCACCAGACTCCTGCTCTCCTGGACCCACATCAACGACGATGACACCATCAAAACCATGACCACCATCCACTCTGGCTCACCATCCGACCCCTGCCCTCACCACACCAACATTGTCTCATACGCCGATGACACCCAGCTGATCCTCTCCCTAACCAAGGACCCTGCCACCACTAAAACCAACCTCCACGAAGGAATGAAGGCCATCGCCGAATGGATGAAGAACAGCTGCTTGAAACTGAATTCCAAAAAACTAAGGTCCTCATCCTCGGCTCCACCCCCTCCGCATGAAACGACTCCTGGTGGCCTGTCACACTGGGAACCGCACCGACACCTACCGACCACGCATGCAACCTGGGATTCATCCTGGACTCATCACTATCAATGACCCAGCAAGTCAACGCCGTCGCTTCCTCCTGCTTCAACACCCTCCGCATGCTTCGGAAGATTTACAAATGGATCCCCACCGAAACCAGAAGGACGGTCACCCAAGCCCTCGTAAGCAGCAAACTGGACTATGGCAATGCTCTCTATGCAGGAACCATGGCCAAACTCCAGAAAAGACTGCAACAAATACAGAATGCCTCTGCATGCCTCATCCTGGACATCCCCTGCCACAGCCACATCACAGCCCACCTGTGAGACCTGCACTGGCTCCCCATCAACAAGAGAATCACGTTCAAACTCCTCACCCTTCTCACAAGGCACTACACAACACCAGACCAGAATACCTCAAAAGACGGCCTTCCGTCTATGCCCCGACCTGACAGCTCTGCTCTGCTGACCTTGCCCTCGCCACCGTCCCACGCATCCACAAAATGACCGCCAGTGGCAGATCGTTCTCCCACCCTCGCCGGCAAGACATGGAACACTCTTCCCACCCACTACGACAGACACAGGACCTACGTACCTTCAGGAGACACCTCAAAATCTGGCTGTTCGATCAGTAGCAGCCCCCTCCCTTTGGCACCTTGAGACCCTCACGGGTGAGTAGAGCGCTTTACAAATGCTCTGATTGATTGATTGAACACTCCCCTTCCTAAAACCGAAACAGTATGTATGTGCAATTCCAAATTGCAATTCGGGAACATGTTCGAAGCTCAAATTTCCAAGTGTGCAGAAGCGGTGGAGTGGCAGATTTCAGGTGCATTGCTATTGGAAATTTTGCAAGTGTGAAAAACAGGTCAATTAATTTACCACTAGATTTGTCTGTTTTGGGGTGGGGCATCTATCCAAGAAGACATACTTTCTGTGTACTGACGTGTTGCTTGCCTGTCACAGTTCGCACAAATTATTGCAAAAGAACTGATGTGTAGTGCAGTGCCTTGTTATGTGAAAGATGCCTGTCTGCTCTGCGTCGCATGTAGGGGCCGGGCATTTGTGGAATGCAGCACTAAATACCCGATGTATCATGGCCGGGGTCATTAGTCTCAATAGAGATAATTAAATTTCACCAACTTCAATCAGGTGTTTCTAGAAGTTTTGGAAATGCAATTTAGGATTATGGATCAATGTCTGAGAGCTCATTCTGGAGATCTTGGCTCCACTGAGTCCTAAAGTCTACCAGACTCAGCACCTGTCAGGATACGTATGTGGTCCTCTGGCATTTTGGGCTACATGTCAGAAAGTGTGTAGTGGTGTGTCAGTTTCTGGTTCCGCGTCTGGGTCTCCCCACGTACTGGTTATTGCCCTGCATAGTGATGCATGGGTCAGGAAATGCCTCACTGGGATTTCATAGGACTTGCACAGTTCTGCAAATCTTGGGATGGTACCGGAATTGAATAACTGCCCTAAACTCACATTCGAAAAATGTGTCTAGTGTAGTTTGTTGGCTGTTGACTCTCACGTTGGCAAAGCAGGGCAAACACCAGAGTGGGCGATCTAGGGGGTAATCGTTTGCACGCTATGTCCTAGACTGGAATCAATATTAGCGAACAGACAAGGACAGGTTCTTTTGTGGCTCAGGAATTATCACTCAAAAGAGAGAATGAAACAGGAGAATTCCTTTTAGGATTGTTTTTGTGCAGGAAGGTACTCCTCCCTGCACAAAAGCAAGCCTGCTTGAAAGACAGGCATCCTTACACCACAGTACAAGAGTGTCTGCCTTGGCGCTAGGCAGCACATGGTCTGCCAGCACAGGGAAAAGACAGGAATGTGCAGTACAATGTTAAGTATGGGACAATCTTGCCCTTGCCCTCTCACGCAGCACGGTGACTTGCAGCATGATCTCTTAGTAAATATACCCCACAATCCACTGCAATCGCACCTCAATAAATTGACTCATAATCCGTCACACACAAGTCTTCAACATCCAGGGTGCGAAACGGTTTATCTAAAGCCACGAGGTGCCTGTCTGTTAGACCTGACAGCCTTATGGTGGTCACCCCTAACTTTTTGCCTGCCTCCCTCCACTTTTTGGACACTGTTTTTGCTGGTTTTTAGACTCTGCGCACTTTACCACTGCTAACCAGTGCTAAAGTGCATATGCTCTCTCCCTTTAAACATGGTAACCTTGGATCACACCAAATTGGACTATTTGATTTACTTGTAAGACCCTAGTAGAGTGCACTATATGTGCCCAGGGCCTGTAGATTAAATGCTACTAGTAGGTCTGCAGCACTGGTTGTGCCACCCACTTTAGTAGCCCTTTTACCTTGTCTTAGGCCTGCCATTGCAAGGCCTGTGTGTGCAGTTTCACTGCCACTTCGACTTGGCATTTAAAAGTACTTGCCAAGCCTAACACTCCCCTTTTTCCACATATAAGTCACCCCTAAGGTGTGCCCTAGGTAACCCCTAGGACAGGGTGCGGTGTGTGTAAAAGGCAGGACATGTACCTGTGTAGTTTACATGCCCTGGTAGTGTAAAACTTCTAAATTCGTTTTTACACTACAGTGAGGCCTGCTCCCTTCATAGGCTAGCATTGGGGCTGCCCTCATACATTGTTGAAGTGGTAGCTGCTGATCTGAAAGGAGTAGGAAGGTCATATTTAGTATGGCCAGAATGGTAATACAAAATCCTGCTGACTGGTGAAGTTGGATTCAATATTACTATTTTAGAAATGCCACTTTTAGAAAGTGAGCATTTCTCTGCGCTTAGATTTTTCTGTGCCTTGCAATCTACGTCTGGCTGGGTTTAGTTGACAGCTCCTTGTGCATTCACTCAGACACACCCCAAACACAGGGTACTCAGCCTCACTTGCATACATCTGAATTTTGAATGGGTCTTTCTGGGCTGGGAGGGTGGAGGGCCTGCTCTCACCAAAGGACTGCCACACCCCCTACTGGGACCCTGGCAGACAGGATTGAACTGAAAGGGGACTTGGTGCACTTCTAAGCCACTCTTTGAAGTCTCCCCCACTTCAAAGGCACATTTGGGTATAAAACAGGGCCTCTGCCCTACCACCTCAGACTCTTCCTGGAGAAGAAACCTGAACCAGAACCTGCACCCTGACAAGAAGAACTGCCTGGCTGCCTAAAGGACTCATCTGACTGCTTTCTACAGAGGACTGCTGACTTGCTGTTGCCCTGCTGTTTTGCTGATCTCTTGCCTTGCTGCAGAAGTGCTCTCCAAGGGCTTGGATAGAGCTTGCCTCCTGTTCCCTGAAGTCTCAGGACCAAAAAGACTTCTCTCTTGCAACTGGACTCCTTGTGCAGTGAAAAATTCGACGCACAGCTTGTTCCGCGGTGAAAAATTCACTGCACGCCGAACCGGAAAGACGCCGCTCGACTTCGCGAGGAAAAGATTGACGCGGCACCTGTGGTGCGACCGGAATTTCGACACACGGCCCGCCTGGACAACGCCGCCCGACTTCCCGAGGGGAAATCAACGCGGCGCCTGCCGTGAGGGAGAAAATTCCACGCATCGCCCACCGGAACGAGGCGCAGCCAGTCAACAAGCCCAGGATTCCACGCACAGACCCCGGGCGTCTGAAAACCCCGCAACCCGAAGAGGACACCCGTCCGCGCGCCGGAAATTGATGCAACGTCTTCCCAACGTGGAAAATAATGACGCAAGTTCGTGTGTGAAGGGGTGAAACCGACACACACACCATTTTTCCACGCATCTCCTCCTCTGCCGCCCTTTGCGGAGATTTTTCTCCAGGTATTTTGTGCTTGAAAGAGACTTTGTTTGCTTTTTAAAGACTTAAGACACTTCATATCACTTTTCAGTGATATCTTTACAATTTCTTATTGCATCTTTTATCATTTTGACCTGCAAATATCCAGGTAAATATTATATATTTTTCTAAACACTGTGTGGTTTATTTTTGTGGTGTTATATTGTGTTATTGTATGATTTATTGCACAAATACTTTACAAATTGCCTTCTAAGTTAAGCCTGACTGCTTAGTGCCAAGCTACCAGAAGTTGGGCACAGGATAATTTGGATTGTGTGTGTCTTACCCTGACTAGAGTGAGGGTCCTTGCTTGGACAGAGGGTAACCTGACTACCAACCAAAGACCCCATTTCTAACATTGGTGATCAGCGGTGAGGATAGGACTTGTATTTGTGCAGTGACATGCAGTAGCTAAGTATTTCACTACCTTCCCACAGTTGAAGGTCAACTTGATTTTTATCTCTTTTGCAAATTTGTTTTTCCTGACAATTTTCTAAAACCTAAATCCTCACTCAACATGACTCTGGCTGGATCTTAAGCAGGAGATTTTGACCTAGCCCTGTTGGAGACATATACTGTCAAACAGCTCAAAGGGTTCTGCAGGGAGCTGAGTGTACCCACCCAAGGGGCCTCCAGAAAGGAGGACTTTCAAGTGGCGCTGAGGGCCTGGGCAGAAGCCCATTTAGAGGAGGATGCTGAGGAGGAGGAGCCAAAAGATGGCCCCCCAGAGGATTTTTTGCCATCAGTGGGTGATGTTACCACTGCAATTGTGCCCCCTTCCAGACCAGGGAGCAGTGTCTCTGATCAAGGCCTGACCGCAGAGGAAAGGAGAGAGGAGAGGGAGTTCCAATTCCAAATGGCAAGACTTAAAATTGAGGCTCAACAGGAGGAAAGAAGGGCAGAGAGAGCCTTGGCTGAAAATACATTTTTGTTGGCTCATGAACTGAGTCTCAAGGAGCTGGATTTCAAGGCAAAGCAGTCTGAATCCAGCAGTAATGGTGGCAGCATACAGACAGGACGTGCTGGAGAAAAGAAGGTTTGTATACCCAAAAATGTGGTGCCCAGTTTTGTGGTGGGAGATGACAGAGATAAATGGCTAGCTGCTTATGAAGTTGCACTAAGGGCTCACAAGGTTCCTGAAGGGCAATGGGGTACAGCTATGTGGAGTTATGTGCCACCATTGGGGAGGGACACATTTCTCACATTGGACAGACCAGATCAAAACACATACCCACTCCAGAAAGCCATTTTACTTGCCAAGTTTTGGCTGACCCCTGAGAAATACCGTCAGAGGATCAGGGACAGCACCAAACTATCCACACAAACATGGGTAGATTTCTTTGACTTTTCCAGTAAGGCACCGAATGGATGGGTGCGGGGCTGCAAAGTAGATGATTACACAGGATTGTATAATTTGATTCTGAGAGAGCATATGCTCAGTATTTGTTTTACAGAGTTGCACCAGCACCTAGTAGACAGTAAGCTGACTGATCCCAGGAAGCTTGCTGAGGAGGCGGACCTCTGGACTAGTACAAGAGTGTCCAAAAAGGTATCTGGGGGGGACACCCACAAAGGTGGTCAGGGTTCCCATCAGAAGAAAGAGGGGGGAGAAAAACTTAAAAACAAGGAGTTCTCAAAAGGCCCCCAAAATAGTTCCCAAGGGAGTAGTGGTAACCAGTCCCGGTCTGATTCTCAAAAGAAAGGTTTTACCGACCATAAGACAAGGAGCTTTGTACCCCACTGTGCAGAGTGCAATAAGTATGGGCACTCTGAGGGCAACTCCAAGTGTCCCAAGTGGGCACAGCCCCCCAAAGGAGGGCAGACACCTGGGTTGGCTAGCGTAGCGCTCGGGGAGGAGATGGTCCCAGTCAGTTTTGGGGAGCAGACAGAATAACCCTAGTGTCCCTGGGGGATGCAGAGATGGTGCCAAAAACCCACATGCATGCCAATACTTCCAAGTATATACAGTGGGTCACCATCAATGGGCAAAGCGTGGAGGCTCTGCGTGACACAGGAGCCAGCATGACTACTGTCAAGGGTCAGCTGGTGTCAGCAGAGCAGGTCATCCCAAATACATTCCACCAAGTCATAGTCGCTGACAATCGTGAGAGCCACCTACCGGTAGCTCTGGTTCCCTTTGAGTGGGGGGGTGTCTCTGGTACTCTAAAAGTAGCTGTGAGTCCTGCCATGCCTGTAGATTGTCTGTTAGGCAACGACCTTGAGCACACTACCTGGAAGGAGGTAGAGCTAAGGTCTCACTTGGAGATGTTAGGATTGCCTGTGACCAGAACTCTGATGGGGATATTTACCCGTGTGGGATTCCCAAAGGAGATACTGTAGTGTCTGACAGATGCACTAACTTCATGTCTGCATACATGAAGCCTATGTGGGATGCGTGTGGTGTAACCTACAAGTTCACCACGCCCCATCACCCCCAATCTAATGGTCTTGTGGAGAGATTCAACAAGACCTTGAAAGGCATGATCGCTGGCCTCCCTGAGGCCCTGAGGCGTAAGTGGGACGTCCTCTTACCATGCCTTCTCTTTGCTTACAGAGAGGTACCCCAGAAGGGGGTAGGGTTTAGTCCCTTTGAGCTCCTCCATGGGTACCCTGTCAGGAGACCCTTAAGCATTGTCAAGGAGGGGTTGGAGAAAGCTCCAAAGGCACACCCTCAGGATGTGGTCAGCTACATGCTGGCCCTCTGCAACCAGATGAACCGCTTCTGAAAAGTGGCCAAGAGTAACCTTGAGGCCAGTCAAGAGGTAATGAAATGCTGGTATGGCCAGAAGGCCACCCTGGTAGAGTTTCAACCTGGAGACAAAGGGGCTCATTCTGAGCCCGCCGCCTGGAGGGAGCCTCCAAATGACTGCACCGCGGTCATAAGACCGCGGCGGCCATTCAGACATTTCCTCTGGGCCGGCGGGCGCTCTCCAAAAGAGCGCCCGCCGGCCCAGAGGAAATGCCCCTGCAACGAGGACGCCGGCTCAGAATTGAGCCGGCGTAGTTGCAGGGGTGCGACGGGTGCAGTTTGCACCCGTCGCGTATTTCAGTGTCTGCATTGCAGACACTGAAATACACAGTAGGGCCCTCTTACGGGGGCCCCGTAGCACCCCCTACCGCCATCCTGTTCCTGGCGGGAGACCCGCCAGGAACAGGATGGCGGTAGGGGGTGTCAGAATCCCCATGGCTGCGGAGCGCGCTCCGCAGCCATGGAGGATTCCCCCGAGCAGCGGGAAGTCGGCGGGAGACGGCCGACTTTCCGCTTCTGACCGCGGCTGAACCGCCGCGGTCAGAATGCTCGTGGGAGCACCGCCAGCCTGTTGGCAGTGCTCCTGTGGTCAGTGGCCCTGGCGGCCACCGGCCGCCAGGGTCAGAATGACCCCCATAGTGTGGGTAGTGGAGCCAGTAGAGCCTAGAGCTCTCCAGGACCGCTGGACTGGCTCATTTGAAGTGAAGGAGCGGAAAGGGGAGGCCACTTACCTAGTGGACCTCCAATCCCCTAGGAACCCCCAAAGGGTGCTCCATGTCAACCGACTGAAGCCTCATTTTGAGAGGTCTGAAGTCAACATGCTTCTGGTGACAGATGAGGGGGCGGAAGAGGAGAGTGAATCTCTCCCCGACCTCCTCGCTGCCAAGGAAGGTGATGGGTCAGTGGAGGGTGTCATTCTCTCTGACTCCCTGACCCTAGACCAGAGAGGGGGCTGCTACTAGTTACTGGAACAGTACTCCTCCCTGTTTTCTCTCATCCCTGGACGCACACACTTGTGTGTGCATGATATTGACACGGGAGACAGTCCCCCGGTAAAGAACAAAATTTACAGGTTGTCAGAGAAGGTGAAGGCCAGCATCAAAGAGGAAGTCTCCAAGATGTTGGCTCTAGGGGTTATTGAGAGTCTAGCAGTCCCTGGGCCAGCCCTGTGGTGCTGGTACCCAAGGCTGCTGCCCCCAGTGCCAAGCCAGAACTTAGGTTCTGCGTGGACTACCGGGGTCTCAATTCAGTCACACGGACTGACTCTCACCCCATCCCCCGAGCTGATGAGCTCGTAGACAGGCTAGGGGCCATATTTATACTTTTTGACGCACAACTGCGCCAACACAGTTGTGCATCAAAAATTTTAACGCCGGCTAATGCCATTCCAAAGCGCCATGCGGGTGCCTTATTTATGGAATGACGTTAGCCGGTGCAGCTGACTGGTGTGCGTCAAAAAAAATGACCCACACCAGGCTGCGCCGGCGTAGGGGAAAATGGAGCTTGGGCGTCAAAAAATGGGGCAAGTCAGGTCTGAGTCAAAATTTTGGCCTCAACCCAATTTGCGCCATTTTTTTTTACTCCCAACCCCCATTGAAATGACTCCTGTCTTAGCACAGACAGGAGTCATGCCCCCTTGCCCAATGGCCATGCCCAGGGGACTTATGTCCCCTGGGCATGGTCATTGGGCATAGTGGCATGTAGGGGGGCACAGATAAGGCCCCCCTATGCCACAAAAAAATAAAAAATAAAATACTTACCTGAACTTACCTTACGTTCCCTGGGATGGGTCCCTCCATCCTTGGGCGTCCTCCTGGGGTGGGCAAGGGTGGCAGGGGGTGTCCCTGGGGGCATTGGAGGGCACCTCTGGGCTCCTTCTGAGCCCACAGGTCCCTTAACGCCTGCCCTGACCAGGCGTTAAAAAATGACGCAAAAGCGGCTGGACGTCATTTTTTTGACCCGCCCACTCCTGTGCGTCAATTTTGCACGGGAGTTTAAATAAGGCGCACATGCCTTGGAGTCATTTTTTTGACGGGAACGCCTACCTTGCATATCATTAACGCAAGGTAGGTGTCCACGCTAAAAAATGACGCAAACTCCAAGATCTTTGGCGCTAGACGGGTCTAACGCCAAAATATAAATATGGAGTTAGCTTTGTGTCGGATTTGCGTAAAAAAAAACGACACAATTCCGGCGCAAACAGAGTATAAATATGCCCCTAGGTGCTGCCAAATTCCTCAGTATTTTTGATCTCACATCAGGGTACTGGCAGATCGCCTTGACTGAGGGGGCTAAAGAGAGATCAGCATTTTCCACACCTGAGGGCCATTACCAATTCCCGGTGATGCCCTTTGGGTTGAAAAATGCCCCTGCTACCTTCCAACGGTTGGTTAACGAGATCCTAGCTGTCAAGGATGCCTTCTGCGCAGCCTACCCAGACGACATTGCTGTCTACAGTGACAGCTGGGAGGAGCACCTGCTCCACCTCAAGGAGGTGCTTCAGGCCCTGCAACAGGCAGGCCTGACCATCAAGGCCAGTAGGTGCCAGATTGGGCAGGGTTCCGTTGTGTACTTGGGACACCTACTAGGTGGTGGCAAGGTGCAGCCACTCCAGGCCGAGATTGAAACTATCAAGGCCTGGCAACCACTTAGAACCCAAACAGAGGTGAGAGCCTTCTTAGGCCTCACCGGGTATTACCGCAGATTTGTCAAGGGCTATGGAACCATGGTGACACCCTTGACAGAACTCACATCCAAAAAGCAACCTAGGTTGGTGACTTGGTCAGAGGCTTGTCAGAAAGTCTTTTACTCCCTATAGGAAGCCATATGCACGGCCACCGTGCTCAAGGCCCCTGACTACTCCCAGGAATTTATCGTGCAGACAGATGCTTCCGAGCATGGCATAGGGGCGGTCCTAGCACAGCTAAACAAGGAGGGCCTAGACCAACTAGTAGTCTTTATTAGCAGAAGACTATTACCACTGGAACAGAGGTGGAGTGCTATTGAAAGAGAAGCCTTTGCTGTGGTCTGGGCACTGAAGAAGCTGAGACCATACCTGTTTCGGACTCACTTCCGGGTTCAGACAGACCACAGGCCCCTCAGATGGCTCATGCAGATGAGGTGTGAGAATCCTGAACTCTTGAGGTGGTCCATTTCCCTACAGGGGATGGTCTTTACGGTGGAGCATCGCCCAGGGGTTGACCACGCCAATGCTGATGGTCTCTCCAGATACTTCCACCTTAGCGATGAGAGCGCCCAGGAGGTTGGGTAGCTCTCCCCACTTTCAGCTGGGGGGGACACATGTTAGACCTGACAGCCTTAGGGTGGTCACCCCTAACTTTTTGCCTGCCTCCCTCCACTTTTTGGACACTGTTTTTGCTGGTTTTTAGACTCTGCGCACTTTACCACTGCTAACCAATGCTAAAGTGCATATGCTCTCTCCCTTTAAACATGGTAACCTTGGATCACACCAAATTGGACTATTTGATTTACTTGTAGGACCCTAGTAGAGTGCACTATATGTGCCCAGGGCCTGTAGATTAAATGCTACTAGTGGGCCTGCAGCACTGGTTGTGCCACCCACTTTAGTAGCCCCTTTGCCTTGTCTCAGGCCAGCCATTGCAAGGCCTGTGTGTGCAGTTTCACTGCCACTTTGACTTGGCATTTAAAAGTACTTGCCAAGCCTAAAACTTCCCTTTTTCCACATATAAGTCACCCCTAAGGTGTGCCCTAGGTAACCCCTAGGGCAGGGTGCAGTGTGGGTAAAAGGCAGGACATGTACCTGTGTAGTTTACATGCCCTGGTAGTGTAAAACTCCTAAATTCGTTTTTACACTACTGTGAGGCCTGCTCCCTTCATAGGCTAGCATTGGGGCTGCCCTCATACATTGTTGAAGTGCTAGCTGCTGGTCTGAAAGGAGTAGGAAGGTCATATTTAGTATGGCCAGAATGGTAATACAAAATCCTGCTGACTGGTGAAGTTGGATTTAATATTACTATTTGAGAAATGCCACTTTTAGAAAGTGAGCATTTCTCTGCTCTTAGATCTTTCTGTGCCTTACAATCCACGTCTGGCTGGGTTTAGTTGACAGCTCCTTGTGCATTCACTCAGACACACCCCAAAACACAGGGTACTCAGCCTCACTTGCATACATCTGCATTTTGAATGGGTCTTCCTGGGCTGGGAGGGTGAAGGGCCTGCTCTCACACAGAGGACTGCCACACCCCCTTCTGGGACCCTGGCAGACAGGAATGAACTGAAAGGGGACCTGGTGCACTTCTAAGCCACTCTGTGAAGTCTCCCCCACTTCAAAGGCACATTTGGGTATAAAACAGAGCCTCTGCCCTACCACCTCAGACACTTCCTGGAGAAGAAACCTGAACCAGAACCTGCACCCTGACAAGAAGAAATGCCTGGCTCTCTATAGGACTCACCTGACTGCTTTCTAAAGATGACTGCTGCCTTGCTGTTGCCCTGCTGTCTTGCTGATCGCTCGCCTTGCTGCAGAAGTGCTCTCCAAGGGCTTGCCTCCTGTTCCCTGAAGTCTCAGGACCAAAAAGACTTCTCTCTTGCAACTGGACTCTTTGTGCAAAGAAAGATTTGCCGCACAGCTTGTTCCGCGGTGAAAAATTGACCACACGCCGAACCGGAAAGACGCCGCTCGACTTCGCGAGGAAAAGATCGACGCGGCGCCTGCGGTGCGACTGGAACTTCGAAGCATGGCCCGCCTGGACAACGCCGCCCGACTTCCAGAAGGGAAATTGATGTGGCACCTGCTGTGAGGGAGAAAATTCCACGCATAACCTACCGGAACGACGTGCAGCCGGTCAACAAGCCCAGGATTCCACGCACAGACCCCGGGGCGTCTGAAAACCCCACGACCCGAAGAGGAGAACCGCCTGCGCGCCCAAAATCGACGCAACGTCTTCCCCGCATGGAAAATAACGACGCAAGTCCGTGTGTGAAGGGGCGAAACCGACGCACACACCATTTTTCCACGCATCTCCTCCTCTGCGGCCCTTTGCAGAGATTTTTCACTCCAACCAGGTACTTTGTGCTTGAAAGAGACTTTGTTTGCTTTTTAAAGACGTAAGACACTTCATATCACTTTTCAGTGATATCTTTACAATTTCTTATTGCATCTTTTATCGTTTTGACCTGCAAATATCCAGATAAATATTATATATTTTTCTAAACACTGTGTGGTGTATTTTTGTGGTGCTATATTGTGTTATTGTATGATTTATTGCACAAATACTTTACACATTGCGTTCTAAGTTAAGCCTGACTGCTCAGTGCCAAGCTACCAGAGGGTGGGCACAGGATAATTTGGATTGTGTGCGACTTACCCTGACTAGAGTGAGGGTCCTTGCTTGGACAGGGGGTAACCTGACTGCCAACCAAAGCCCCCATTTCCAACACTGTCCCTTGCCGATATCAGTTCAGGTAGCCAATAGTTCAGGTCGTTGAGCACTGGTCAATGCAGTATCAGGGGAACTCTGGTTAATAGGTACAAAAGTAAGGAACTAACTACATTAAATACAAATCTGTGACCTGCTTGTTACACTCTGGACCTGAGGTTGGTACACTAACCCACTATGCTGGTTTTCGATGAGTCAAACCTTTGACTAATCAGCACATAGATCCCTTTAGGGAGTGCATTAACAGCAGCAGTCATTTTATCACTTTTATGCTAGGAACTTCCTTGGTAGGAAAAGATGTCTGTAGCAGCAAGATCTTTTTAAGGTATTTTAAAATGCAGCCTGTTTGTGACCAATTAAGTAGTAATACCAGTTTACTATGACATTTTCCTAGTTGCTAATATCTTTGTGGGCAATTCAAAAATAAAATAAAAGTGGACGTCGACTGACAAACTCGGCTATGCATGACTCCACCTCTCATCATGACTCTGACCTCTTTCTGCTGCCATTCTTTCACATCCGAGCCCATACTTATGGGAAACTGGTGTAGGGCAGTACCGCAAGTCTACTTGCGGTGCTGCACCTTCTCCAATAGAGCAGGAATGCACTGTATTTATGAAATACAGTACATTCCTGTCCTTTCCTCCAGTGCTGGTGCACAATTGGCTACCTACCGCCAACGCAGGCATCCTTGCACCATGGTGCAAGGGTACCTGCGTTGCATGCAGGATTTTTTTTGTGCAGGAAGAGATACCTTCCTGAAAAAAAACTATCCGAAGTGGTGTTTTCCTCTTTAGATATGTGCCAGCGGAACGTCAGGAAAAGTGATGCTCCGGCAGCACAAGCCTCTCTTAAATAGGCCCCTCAATTCATGGGATTCTGGAGTAATGTTTTCCATTTCAAGCATTGTTAATATCTGAAGCATTGGTATCAATTGTTGATAACCCAAGCTGGCAGCTTTTACCCTAGCTCGCCTTCTGTTGAGACTTACACTCTGCTTGGTGCCACTGGTTTCATGGGTTGTGAAAGCATTAAGTGGAAACAAAGGGCCTCATTTAATAGGAAGTGGCCCAGCGTGGTGCCACAAGCAATATTGCTGAACCAAGCTGCGTCATTTCCAAAATGCAGGGATGCGCCGTATTTACAAGACTACGGCGTATCCCTGCACCGGAGCTGAATCAGCTGCCTAGCGCCAACATAGCCACCCTTGCGCCAAGATGCAAGGATGCCTGCATTGCAGGGGTAATTGTTTATTTGCAGGAAGGGACACCTTCCTGCTCATAAACAATCATCAATTGCGATTTGCTCCTCCAAGTGTATTGACAAATGTATTTCTCCTTGTTGCACCACACTAAGGCCACCCTTGGGTTGGCGTTATTAGTTGGCTCTGCCTCAGGTTTATGATTCCTTGTAAATCTGGAGCAGCGTCGAAAAACAATGGGTGTTGTGTGGGTACACCCGCAGCAACACTCAATGCATGCCACATTGCCACAGAAAACTGCTTCGGCGGCCCATATTTACAACGCCGTGTTAAGCCGCATAAAGTGATTTTAACGCCACCTTGTAAATATGGAGCAGGGGACAGCGCCACTGGAGTATCACTAAAAGTGACGCTCTGCTGGCGCAAGGGCCTCGTAAATGAGGCCCATAATTTTTTTGCCCCTATAGGCCGAGCCGCAAATACAACGGTGTGGAAGGGATAAGAACGGGACATGGATTAACTAGGTTAACACAACAGGGATAAAATGGTTTTGGTTTCACTTCCTCTGCCCGTGGCACTTTGGTGAACCAATGTCTACTTCCACTGGTGGCATATTGGTGATGTGCAACTGTTCACTCATCCAACCACTAATGGACCACTCTCGCTCACACATTTGTCATATTGCGGAGAGAGCACAAGCAAAGCAACATAGCACAAAGTTATTTGTAAAACGAAATTACTTTATGTGTATGTCTTCCTAAATTAGTTTCATTTCTGCTGCAATCTTTATGTAAAATAGTATTATTCATAAATGTTTTAATGATCTTGCCAAGAATAAGCTTAGACTTCACATTGAAAGCAAAACGAAACAATTCATCAGACAAAAGGGGAGATTAGAATTGACAAGTGGAGAAAATGTCTATTTTTTGGTGTCATAGTAATCATTCCATTAATGTTTAACACCAATGCACACGGAGAACAGCATCAAAGGATGCTTGAAGATAAATGCTGTTATTCTGCCATGCAAGAAGCTCTCCTTTGGTAGTAAAACGATGCTGCTTGAAAAATAGTAATGATGGTATTTCTTTACAACTATTTACATTTTAAATCTAGTGACTGGGAAAAGCATCAGTTCACCCTAAAATATAGTGTTAGATGCCGGATTTGCATTTCACATCGTTTTGCTGCAATTTTTAGTTATTATTTGAAAGGAAATCAGGTGAGTCTAACACACCCCTAGCTCTGACTAGCTTTGGTACACAGGGGCAAGACACTACATTTCCTCAGAATCGTCTCCATGTGGATGTTTGCCTGTTTTATATGCTATACATATGTGCCTTGTTTCCACTCAATTTAGGCATGGCTAAGCTCTTGTCACCAAACCCCCACTTCCCACCTTGTGCTTGCGTTTTCATAAATGAGTTAGCAAACAGTGTGCTTGGGTAAAAGTTTGGTTTGTGGATGTTAGGACAAGCATTTTTGGCAGATTTACTACTATCTCTATCATTACAGTGGTTGAACACCATGTTGGCTGTAGTTTCACCAGAAAAGTGGGGTTCTCTGCAATGGGAAGGGCCTCTTTGGTGAAAAAGTATTTTAATAGAAAATCCACCAATCTCCATGTTGCTGGAGCAAATTCCGAAAGCAAGTATGGGCAATCAGAATGTATCTCAAAGTGGAATAGAAAGTTCCCAAATAGCAGTCTCTTTAACAAGCAGGTGGCATCATGTAATATATTAAAAACAATATACATAGGCCCAAATTTAAAAACCTCTACCTCCTTATTAGCTTCATTTTTTTTACACTAATGTGGTGTTAGGCTTCAAAAATCACTGCGCCACATTTACAAAATGGTGCAATGCATGCATTGCGCCACTTTGTAACCCTTTGCGCCACATTATGCATGCACCATTCATAATGTATGCAAAGGGGGTGTTCCACCATTAAGGGGACTGCAAGAATGGAGCAGTGGAATCTAAGAGATTCCACTGTGTCATTTTTTGTGGCTACTTTTAATGCCTGCTCAGAGCAGGTGTTAAAAGGGGGCACATCATTGGTTATAATGGGCCCCTGTGTCAGGGTTAGCACCAAAATGTTAGTGCTAACCCTGAACAGTACATCAATAGTGTAAAAAATGTTGCTGCTATTACCCCCTACCCTGCGCCATGGTGTGCCGTATTTTATATACAGTGCACACATGGTGATGGTAGGGGGACGCTAAGAAGCGCAAGAAAAGTGGAGCTGCACTAGATGCAGCACACTTTTCTTAACTGTGCCCCATAGTTTATTATCAAACCTGACCACTATTTACTGTAATTTATGAAGTTAACTTGGCCAGAGGTCGTCCCTCAGTGAGACACAGTTACTGTGTAGGTCTTCAGCAGCTAAATAGACACAGGGTTACTGTGTACTGCAGCCGCAATGCCTATATATTATGTTGGAGGGGAGACAATGTCGCTGAAAGAGGGATGGATAATTAAGGGCCTAAAAGAGGCATTATGTAAAGATTGAAAAGCAGCTCAGAGATGGGGCTGTCGGAATGCAAGAGGTGCAAAGATTGTGAAGCAAGAACTTGATAATGTTTACACTGGGGTATTTCCAGTGCTACTTTGGGGGTCCAAGGAGAGTACATTTCCCTAAGTACCCTAGGAGTAGAAGTAGAGCCGTACCCAAGTGAAAAATAAGTCGCTTTAGAGATAGATTGGTTCTTATAAGCAGTGTTTGGAATGGAAAAATAGAAGTCCAGGTACTCACCTGCTTGTTTCTGAGTACTCTCCAATTAAAACTATTACGTTTTTCATGAGAAGTGCAGGCACTCTCCCTCTCAAAATAAAAAAAGTGCCGGTACTCAGTACCGGCCCATTTAAAGGAATGCTTATAAATATGTTTCCAACAAACTCAACTGTGTTGGCTGTGTCCTAGCCAAATAACAATGCCAAGGCCAATGTGTTTGCCATTTGCTGTCCACCCGGGCAAAAACTATTAAAACAGATCTTAGTGCAATCCAAATAAATTTAAAAAAAAAATGTATACAAAGGGTGAATGAGATAAAGAATTAAATCTGAAATGATAATGTGTACTCCCTCTCGATGTAAAATAGTCCCTCGAGCTGAGCATGTTATTATAGTTGGGTGGTAGGGAGCTGCCTCTCAAAAGAGCATGGGCGATGTAATTGGGAGGTGGCTTCAAACCAGGTAAGCTAAAAATCTGTTCATAGCATAGTGTCCCCACTGATATTTTGTCCCTGCATAAATGCTTTAGTTCTGAAATGATGGGACTGGACTGTGAAAGAACTGTAACTAGTCTCTTTTAAGTTACATCAACGTCATGAAGGGTGGTAAAGCTGCCAGTGAAGAGATATTTTTTTCACCCTGGAGACAAAAATGAAGATCCATCTCTCTGCTTACTTTTTAGAACTGCCGGTGCTAACCACCGGCAGGAACCGGCCTACTTTAAGTCTTGGCTGAAGGTACCAGAACAAATGAAGCCCGTGGCTGACCCACTGCATCTTCATGTATGTTGAATACAATATGTTCGCCACAGTGCTTTAAATGGGCCGGTACTCACCGGTACTGAGTACCGGCACTTCTTATTTTTTTCACTCTGAGTACCGGCACTTCTCTGCTGCCAAGGAGAGTACCGGTACTCATGAAGGGTAGGCTCATTAGCTGCTAGTGCTGGTGAGCACTGGGCTCTCAGAGTTGAACCCGCCTCTGACAGCAAAGGTGCTTCTGTCGCCCTAAACTGAGCCCCGCTGAGCTATTCAGCGGGGATTATCTGCCTAATGTCTGGGTATTTACGATCACGCTGTGTTTGTCAGAACAGGGTCCATTCAGGCCCTGTGCTGTCAATCACATTTACGCACTCGTGTGCTTTTGTGTAAACACAGGAATTGAGGCAGCCCAGCTGTGACAACTAAGAAAGCCATGGGAGGAAAGTTTAAAATTGCTTTGATCCCACCTGAGTCTCTTGAACGAGGGTCTGCTTATGTATGTGTGTTTGCCTGCTGGTATGTGTGTGTCTTTGTGTGAGAGAAAAGCGAATGAAAGAGAGAGAATCTGGGCACTTTAAGGAGGACTGTGTGGAATGCTTTGAGTGTGCGCCTCTGCTTGTTTCTTTCTGTGTGTACAGTTCAAGAATATATAGTATTGTGCATAACGACAGCAAATATGTTTGCCAGTAAGATAAATAGCATTGTGTTTCGCTTACATTTCGTTTAACGAGTTAACTTATTTTGTTTGTTCAAACACATTTCTCATGGGCCTTGGCATGTGCTGCAACTGGTATATAAGTCAAAGTATCCCATGTCTTGCTCTTAGCCCCGCCCCTAGCCCCACCCACCACACTACTAGTATATGTTAATGAGTACCTGCACTTATTTTTTCCCATTTAAAGCACTGGTTCGCCATGAATTTCACAAACGCTACTACCAGTAAGACCTTAAAAGTGCCATTTTTCTTCTCCTAACGAACTATGTGTGGGTTAATGAAAATACGTGAGGATGGGAGATGCTGTTCGCCATCGACGCTCTCGTCTTCCTGCTTCCGTCCATGGAGAGAACTTCAGCCCGTTGCAATGACTTCTAAAAACACACCAGCCAGACTGGCAGGGCTGAGACGTGCTGGGCAACTCGCCCAGTGGCTGGTGTTCTTTGTTGCCGAGTAACAGCGCACAAGCAACAACACTGCATTGTGCTGCAATTAGCCGACAATTATACACTTGGGTTTACACGCCAGAAAAAATAGATTTGTTTAAAAATATTCGTAGATAGCTCATTAAAAACTATATCAGTATGCTGAGCTTTGAGGGTTCATACAAAACCCTCTGTTTGAAATGTCTGCACATGGTACGGCGTGTTGCCTGGGTAGGGGCCGTTACAAATAGGGGGTGCAAAGGTAATGTATCGAAATGGCCGGTGTCGCCAGAAGGTGCGACAAAGCAACACTCTTACAGGGCAGGCTCCACTGTGTGGCACGAAATAACAAGAAAGGTTTGCTTGCACGAGCATCTGCAATGCAATGGGGCTCGCATTTGCTCGAGTTAGAGCTATTAGCGTTGTAAACTCCTAACCGGACTCTCCTTGCCACATAAATTGACAATGAAAAGTGAAACAGTTGACATAAGGGAGCTGATTCATAGCGCCGCGACCGCCATGAGCGCGCAGGAGAGACACAAAAGGAAAACGACAGGGTTCCAGTAGCAAAATTGCATTTTACATCGAGCACTGAACATATTTCCCCCACTCTTGCATTTCCAGCAACCCAGCCCACCCTAAGCCAAGCCAAAGAGGGAAGTGGAAATTAAAGCTGCATTTTTGCCTTTGAGAGCTACAACAGAAATAAATGGTCTACGCTGGACCCATATCAGCTGCATTTGTAGCGGTCATGTTCACTCCATGAGTTTTTTTTGTTTTTTTTTTTAACAATATTGACTGATTAAATATGCGCATTGTTCCCCGACTCATTTTACCAACTCTAGAAAGCGGAAAGCCTGCGTGGACCCACTGATAATTAACCGCTGTGTCCCTGAGGTCAAACACATACACTTACAGCAGATCAATGACCAACATGCCAAAGTCCTTTACAAGCGCAGATACATTGTATTGATTGGGGCAGATTGCGTGGAGTGCAGGGATGATTGCGCGAAACGGTACTGCTGACTGATCAGTTTTGCACCTGCATTTGCACTGCCAAGTCGAGGTAAATTGTGATTTGCACTCAGGGCAAATTACTCTCTTGCAGTGACCTCTAAGCACAAATATACTTCAGTTCCAGTCGGTCAAAGCAATGGCAGGCAAACATCATTTCATCACAAGTATAGCATTTCACCTATTCACTGCATGTAATCCGTCTTGGATGTTGCAATTGTCATTCTTATTTGCAATAGTTTACTTTCTTGCCCTGACCCTAGCTAATCCCATACCTTGAAGATATGTAACTAAAAAGTAACGACATCATATAGCGAGCAAAATTTAGGATAGCATTGCATGCACAGCATAACGGCACAGCATGCAGTAACATGGCATCACATAATGCAACATAGGATACCATAACATGGATAACATGACAAGGTATCTTTAAACCATTAAACAGCGCACCCTAAGAAAGTGTAACAGGGCATGGCATAGCAGTGCAGTGTTTAAGAGTGTATAGTATAGCCTAACATGGCTAGGCATGACAAGGCATGACATAACAAGTCCCGTAAATATGGGGTGAAAAGTTGTTTGTAAGAGTTATCACCCCTTTCATCCCAGATATCCCCAGGAAAGGCCATTGCAGCACAAACTGTGTTTCCTTGTGTGCCCTGGGAAATCTTGTGATAGCAGTTAAGATTAATGGGGGAGTTTACCGGTGCCATTTATAACAACAGAGAGTGTGCTCTGCACAGGCTCTCCTACAAACACATGCTGGTGTCAGAGTGGATCGAAGCTCCAGGGATGAGAGCCTGCACCACGAGGCGGTTCCTGCTCATGCTCGAATCTTCCCAGCCAGGTCCTGAGCGTCCCAGATCCAATTAAAAGTCTTGCAGCAGTTTCTAAACCAAACCTCAAAGCACCTGTCACAGTTACCATATCAGCAAATGCCTTCTTACTGCATTGTAGGTCAGGAAGAAAGCCGTTCATTTGTCCTTTTTAAACTTGTGTGTCAGTCATTAGATCTTGACACAGTGGGGCCTACGTACAAAGTGCATTTGGTAGTACACTTAGTAGCAGGAGTTGCTCCCGGGGCACGGAAGGGGTGGGACGGCGCGCGGGGGTTGTGAGGGAAATAAAAATGAAATTTATTAAATAAAAAAATAACACTTAGTTTCGCCGCCGCCTCACCACTCCTTTGCTGCAGGCAGGCACAGGCTCGCATCTTGCCCTGCGGCCAATCCTGACGCTGCTCAAAACAGCTTCAGGATTGTCTGGGAGCCTTTGCAGGGTCACTCCAGCCCGGCAACAATGTTGACGAGCTGGAGAGAGCACACTGCGCATGTGTGTTTGGCGCATGTGTGAGCCTGAAACATACATGCACAGTGAGGGGGAGCACTGCTAGTCACCCCCGTGGCCCTGCCCCTTTAAAAGAAAACAATAATAAACAAAGTTTATTATCATTTTCTTTTAAAGGTCTTACAGCTACTGGTGGGGGAGCAATGGTCCTCCGCCCTAATGAAGGAGCGGCCCCTTTTTTACAGAATGCTGTTCACAAATCCATGAGTGTAAGTCTCTGCCTTCATTTTTACCATTTTTCTATGGAGAGATCCTCCATGCTACTTAGTGGTAAATGTGGGAGGAAACAAAGGAGTTTCTGGAAAAAAGAGCAGACTTATTACAAAATGGTAGGAGTTCAGGGACGAGTAAGTAGGGATTTAAGCAGTAACAAGCACCCACTTACAAAAGAGTAAGCCAATTGTTATTCTCAAACTGCACTGCTTAAGTTACTACAATCAATAAGGACCCAAAACAGTAGTAAGTGTACTCTAGCTCAGAGCTGAGGTAAGTCCACCAGCACGCAAGGCCAGCCACTTGTACTGCCACATCCCCCACCAATGAGAAGATCTCCATTTGTCAAAGTAAAGAGAAAAATAAAAAAAGTTTATTAATTTTAGAGAAGGAAAGTAAAATATGTTTATGTTAAGCATTATTGTAAATTAGTTTCATATATTTATTTTAAGTAAAATGCAAAAGAACTTACAGAAAAATTAACTCAATTTTTAATTAGATCTTTAATTGAATTAAATATTTTAAACTAAGTTAAATTTGTTTTTCTAAAGTTTAACATAAAAAATAAATTTACACCCAAAGTAAAAAAAAATAATCCATTAATAATTATTAGACGTGACGAATAGAAGGTTGATACAATAGTTGTTAACTATATTGAATTTATCTTTATATTTTTAACATGAAGTTGTATTCATTTACATTGTAGCTATTTTAAATAATGTAATTGTATTTAACATTATTTCCCTCAAAGTTTTATTTTAAGTGCCTTATTTTATTTTATTTCTATGAGAGGGTGTGTTAGTAGTTGGCCACCATTGGTACCCAATCTATTACTGTGTCTTTTTGGTAGGAGTAAATGTGTTACATTTTTTCAACTGGGTGGAAATAAAATATCCACCAAAAAAGAAGATATGGGATAATCTGCATTCAATATTTGGCCTGTGTTAGACTCATCTGCCTTAGGGTGGTCTTCTCCCAAACCTTTCACCTACTTGCCTCCAATTTTACTGAAATTCGTTTTTGTTGGCCTTAGGACTCTGTGCACCTTACCACTGCTGACCAGTGCTAAATGAATTGTGCTCACTCCCCTAAATATGGTTGATTGTCATATGCCTATTTGGTATATTTATTTTACTTATGTGAGAGAACAGGACTGATTGCAGAGCCCCCTAACTTTTTGTCCCCATTTTCCACTTTTTGCTAGTGTTTTCCTGACTCTGATGGTGCCCTGGGTACTGCTAACCAGTCCCACGGCCTGTGCTCTGTGTAAAATCAGTATGCAAATTAGGCTTATTATAATTGGCTAAGTCAACCTACCTATAAGTCCCTAGTATATGGTAGGGCTTGGAGGTTTAGGGACCCCAGCATAGGTAGTGCCCCCATAGGTGCACTGCTGAGGTGCCCAGTGTCATTTTAAAGGCAGGCCTGCCTTGCTGGCTGCTTTTAAATTAAAGTTACATGCAAATTAGACTTTGGAATTAAAAGTAGTTCCAAAGTATTAAACTACCTTATTTTTTCATATAAGTCACCCCTAAGGTGTGCCCTTTATGCCCCCAGGGCTGGCTGCCATGTAACTATAAGCAGGGACCTTATAAAAATAGTTTTATAAGCCCTGGTGAGGTAAAACAGCCAAATTAGTTTTCCCTCATTGAATGGCCTCCATAGGCTAGAATGGGAAAACTTTATTTTAATTTTAAAAATCCCCTTAAGTAACAGATACCAGAAGTTTGGTATCAAATTAATTGTTATAATAAATACCACAACTTCCAGTTGTTGGATTTAATATAACTTGTTCAGGTAAAGTGTTTTAAACTTTAACTGAAAAGTTGCCAACTTCCGCCCTGAAGTGTTTTTGCTGTTGTGCTCTGATTGGCCAGCCTCTGGCAGCCTGGCCAGGCTGCCTTGATGAGGTGTGAAGTGGCCTGGCTCCACACAAAGAGATGTGCCTGGGGGAGGAGGTCTCCCCTCAGCAGATGGTGAAGCGGGAAGGGGTAGGGCTGCCGAACTGGTCTTCAAAAGCAGAGAAGGACATTTGGAGCAACACCTTCGCATCCTGCAAACCCAGACAATTAGGTCCCCCCTTGATTAGATTAGGAGAGGGCAGGGGAGGGGTGTGTTTAGGATATTTAGCCACACCAGTGGGTGGGCTCAGCCGGATGTACCCTCCAAAAAATCACTTTCAGCCATGATGGATTTTTGAGGAATGTTGCTCCATGGGATTGATTTTTGCCACACTTCCCAGGAAGTGGTCATCACAGGGGGAAGGACCCTGCCCCTGATTGGAGAACCAGGACCCCCCTGTTTTTCTCTCAGAAGCAAGGATAAAACTAGCAGACCTGCACCCACACCTCAGATCCCCATCAGATTCCAACAAGGAAGAACTATACAGGAGAAGAAGGACTGCCCTGCTGGACCCCTGACCTGCACCTGGACACTGCACTCTCGAGGATTGCACCAGCTGCACACTTGGGCTTCACCACTAAAAGGACTTTCCCTGTCTTCTACTGCTTCAAGAAGGGACTCCCTGTTTGCTACAGGTACAAAGGAGCTGCCCAGAGTCCCCTGCATCAAGTCCTGCAAGCAGAGCCCAGCTGACCAGCGTCCAGTGGCTATTTGAGGATTCTGACCAGGTGCATTCTGGGAATTGTAGTCCCAAGGAGCAACTCAGAGCTTCTGGAACCTTGGATCAAGTTGTGGACACTTCAAGAACACAAAAAGAACCTCTGGAGGAAGATCCAGAAGTTTGGAGATGTTTGGAGCAACTCCATAAGTTGGAAAGGTGCATTGTGGGAGTTGTGGTCCCAGACCCTAAGCGGCACACCAGAGCCTCTGAACCCTTGGCTGGTGCTGTGGACCACTTTCTTGAATCAAACACTTCTGAAAGTAAGTGCGACATTGTTACCTCGTGGGTGGCCTGAGCTCTGGACTTTGTTCCTTTCCAGTGTGACCTTTTTTAACCCTTTGAACGCTAGTTGCTTCTCTGCGCTAGAAAGCATTAATTCTTTAAAAATTCATATCTCCGGTTCCCCTTATCTGATTTTATTTGTTTTGGTGTCATTTTAAAGATAAAAATATAATCTATTTTTATAAATTGATTCCGGATTTCTATACTGTTTCCTGTGTTTTATTTAATTACTGTTTTGTGATATTTGAATGCTTTACGCTTTGTCTCCTAAGTTAAGCCTTGTCGCTTGTTGCCAAGCTACCAAGGGTTGAGCTAGGTTTAATTTACTGAGACCTGACTGGACCTAAGTGGAGGTTAGTGGCCTATTGCTAAGTGTAGGTACCTACCTGCCCTTACCAATAACCCATTTTCCAACAACTTATAATTCCTGTGTAGACTGGTTTGCTGTTTGAAGTGGGGTCTCTGGTTGGCAGTCAGGTCACTCTGTTCAAGCAGGGACCCTCACGCTAGTTAGGGTAATGCAGATACACACCTAGGATAACCCCTGCTCAGCACCTTGGTTGCTTGGCAGAAGCGACCGGGCTTATTTCAGAGGCAATGTGTAAAGTATTTCTGCAATCACACAAAGTAACACAGTGTAAACACCACAACATGATTCAACACCAGGTTAGAAAAACAGCCAATATTTTTCTGAGCAAAACAAGACAAAAATAACAAAAATACACAAGCAAAGTTATGAACTTTTAAATATTAAACTTCAATACAGCGCTTAGAAACACGAAGGCTTTGAATTGGTGATATCACAGAGTTGAGACGGAGTTGTTCCCAACAATCCGACACCAATGTCACCGGTGATGGAGTTGCATGGACCCCCAGGTAAGTACCTTGTGAAGATGTGGAAGCAAGCTGGTGCATGGAGTCGGGGATCGAGCCGTTGCTGGATCCGGTGCAGCGTTGGTTCCGGTGCTGATGAACAGAGACATCAGTGCAAAACATCGGGTTCTTGCTGTGGAGGTGAAGCAGCGTCGGTGCGAAGCATCGGATCCTTGCACTTCTGGCGGGGTTGATATCCGGTGGTCACAACGTGTTGTGGTGACCTCACGGGGTTGCGGTCACGCCATGGGGCTACAGGCACCACAGCAGAGTCAGGTGTCACAGACATCAGTGACACAGCACTTTGGAACTCACGGAGTCATGGACTTTGGCAAAGGTGCGGTGGCGTAGGCCTGAGGGGTCGTAGCACTCCAGCGGGGACCACGGTTTCAGTTGTAGATGGCTTCACAAATTGTTTTCAATGGTCCTTCACCAAAGAGTTAACTGACCACATGGAACTGTCTTCTGCTACAGGATTCTACCTTGTCCTAGTGGACCTCCATTTCTGTGACTTAGTCCGAATGTGGCTACAGACATCTACCTTGCCCACTGGAGATTTTTTACATTAATTTCAGAGACTTAGGGTCTGCTTACAATCTTGGTGGATGGGATATTTAATCACAAACATGATGGATATCCCGCCCACTGTATTACAAGTTCCATAGGATATGATGGAACTTGTAATATGGCAGACATGATATTTGTCATGTTTGTGACAGAGTATCCTATCCACCAAGATCATAATCAAGCTTAAAGTCCAAGTGAAGGAATCCTCAATGTGACTTTGACCCAAAGCCCTCTGACAATGTACCTCCTTCTTCTGACACCTCCTGCCACCTTGCCCACTGAACTTTACCTTCTCAGACACTTTTTCTCAGAATTTGTTTCAACTCTGAAGGTAAGTGCTGAATGTTCCCAAGCCACTTCTTATATCCAAACTGCACTCCCACTGCTCTGTCATATTTTTCAACATTGACACAGTGTCATGCAACTACATATCTGAGGTTAGTTCTTTGAACTTTTAGGCACTAGTTTTTAGTAAAAACTTTAAAAATTCATAACTCCAGTTCTACTTATTGGATGTTTGTAATTTTGGTGTCAAATAATATAACAACATTAACTCTTTCTTTCAAAATTGTTTCGGGACTTTTCTTGTGTTGTGTTTTCACTGTATTTCTGTTTGTGTGCTGCATCAATCAATCAATCATGGTCTTGTATAGCACACTACTCACCCATAGGGTCTCAAGGTGCTGAGGATTGACCCCACAGATTAGTTGAAGAGCCATGCATTGAGGTCCATCCTGAACTGAGGCAACAATGGCGACTGTCTGAGGTGTGGTGGTAAGGTGTTCCAGCTTTTTGCTGTTAGGTATGAAAACGATCTTCCTCCAGCTGAGGACTTCTTTATTCGGGGTACTTTGTGCCCTGAAAAATATGCAACCTTTTCAGAGTATGTTTTGGAACTCCTCTGCGGTGGAGTTGGACAATGTTCCCATTGTTTATAATTAAAAACAGTTTTGGGGCTCCTCGCTCTATGTATGAAATGGTGCCCATAATAATTATGGCAAAACATATCACCATAATTTTCTTTAAATTGATAAACATCTTTGTTTTCAAAGACAGTATAATATTTCAATTCAGGCATCATGGAATAAACTGTTTTCACATCCCAATCATCAGAAACAATGCCTGGTATTACTATATCATTCATTGAACACATATAACCTCCGTGGGACCATATACATCAAACATTACTCTGTCCCAAACAATCCCATCAAGAATTGGTACTGCGGAAATGTTCACAAATGACAAGTCTTTTCGGACCTTCTGTGATGAGAAATGTGGCTTTAAAACCTCCTCCACCATTTCAACTGTTGATTTTTCAGGAAGAAAGTGACCATGTATTAGTAATAAAAAGGTAATGACAGAACCAATCCAAAGAAAAAAGGCTAGGAGAGTCAAGGAGAGTCATAGATAGTTCCATGGAAAAAAAATCAGTTTCTTTAAGCCAGTTTTTTAGTCTACGTGCATTTGACAAGTCAGCTGTCGAAGAGGCGAATGGGTCTAAGAAGTCATCATTGAAGTCGGCAAAATATCCAGAGGCAGTTTGTGCAAATGGTGGAGCCGTGGTCAGTGGTGGAGTTGGTGTTTCCTGTGGTGGCACACTATAGATAACACCATCTGTCTGTGTTGGAGTTGAGTCGACTTGGTTAAATATTTCTAAATTATTTGATGTTAGTGGAACCAATGCAAGATCATCTTCCACCCTCCCCAAGCTCGGAGAGGTGTCGGTGTTGGTATAAACGACTTGTAGAGCAACTTCTTTGGCAGTAGTGAGAGGGATTCGGGAGCTACTGGATGTTTCCCTTGGTCGGCTGTGTAGGATCGGCCACATGGTGTAGTTTGACATTGTCGATGGAGACAAAACGATTTTCTTTGGCATCTGCCAACGGTGGTAGATTACAGTTATAGTACTGTGTATCCCTAGTACTGGGACTGGTGCTCGATAGGAAGGGCCAAATTTCTTTTTCACAGCGACTTTCTCACGTACAAGATCCCCAACTTTGTGAATCCAGCCAGTAGATGTTATAGGCACATCCTTGATTCCTGTGGAGGCGGAACTGATAGAAGAATTATCATCGAGGAACTGTTGCAATTCCTGTAAGACAGTGACACGTTCATTTATGTCAAAGGGTGTTTCTGCTGCCTTCACGCCAGGACCATCAAGATCCGGAACATACATTCGAGTTCCGAACAGGCACTCATATGAAGTACAACCCCCCCGGGTCCTTCTAGGCAGATTATTTAGTGCTCTCTGGACTCCATATAGGTGGTTAGGCCAACTACGACCAGTACCTAAGACTCTGACTGTTAAGGATTGCTTTAAATCACGGTTTAATCGCTCCATGACACTATTTCCCTCAGGATGAAATGGAGACGAGTACTGGAGTTGGACCCCCAATGAAGCCATGGTGTCCCTGAATGCCCTTGAGGCGAAAGCAGGGCCCTGGTCTGAATGGAAAGCCGCAACCGCACATGTACAGATAAAGACTTGCAAATCTTGAATAACAGTCCGAGCGTCAGCCGAGCATTGTGGCCACACCCATAAAAATCTGGAGCATGAATCAACAGCGACTAAAATATACTTGTAAGCACTATCTGGTGTTAGGGGACCACAGTGGTCCAAGTACACACATTGTAACGGTTTGTTTGAAATTAAGAGGGGTGTCTGCGGCAGGCGCTTGGCAGTGGAAACTTTAATTTGTTGACAGATGTCACAACAAAGGACATACTACTTGGTCTCTCTGTATGTTTTATAGGATACTGGGGTTGGGGCTGAGGTTCACTTTTAATTGGAATTACATGGTAGGGGGATTCTTTATCCCATCCTACGTGGTTTCTGTATAATGCGGTTGCTTGTGCCAAATCCCATTCAATAGAATAGGATTTGGCGAGTTCCGCTGGAGCGAGGGGCGAGAAGGAAGGCTTAATGACATCTTTTCCATACGGGCAGGTACGGACAAATTCAGTTGGCCAATCTTGTTTGGCCAACAAAACATCATATATGTTTACCACGCGATCCCAAAAGATTGCGTCTATTATGCGTTCAATGTCTCCTTCTAACTGTAGCATTACTTTATATACCCTATCAGGCGTGGAGACACGCATGTCTGCAGTTTCTACTTGTATAAAGTCATCAGTTGCTTTCACCTCCAGATGCTCTAGAAGATTCCGGCGAACTATTGTGACCTCTGCCGCGCTGTCTAGCAGTACTAGAGCCCATTTCTTGTTCTTCAAGAGGACCCTGTTCCTGAGTGGCATATTGAACTGCGACTGCTGCCACTTTTTTCTTTTTGAATTGTGGTTTTTGTTGGGCGGGTTTCTTTTCCTTTTTAACAGAAACCTCCGAAGAATGTTGTGATTCCTGTCTCGGTTTCCCGTACTCTGTCCTTCGCTCTGATCACCCACCTCTCTCATTTCGTTTCTCCGATGAGTCCTGAAAGGAACGAGATTGGCGTGTATCAGTATATTGATATCTATCGGGCGTTTTTATATTATCTCTATTTCTGAGATTATATCTATTCTGCAGGGTCTCCATACACGGAGATTCTCCCCTCTTTTTTAGGAGTTTGTTGCTTTTTATCCCAGCGTTTCTTTTTACCCTCGGGTGCTTGCTTGGGGTGATCTTTACTCGATTTGCCCTGAAATTGTGGTTTAGATGGTCTGGCCCCTAAGCTAGCTCGACCGATACTAGAATAGGTATCTGCGATGATTTTGGGCAGCTCCCGTTCCTTATCCTGTTGAGGAACGTCACAGAGTTGCATGCGCACTGCAAGCACTACCGCTTCCCCTTTAAGATTACTTAAAATTATTGAGGATACTGTGGCAAAATTGCCCATCAATTGCATCCCCAAATCTAGGGCCAGGGCAGCCCCATACTCATCTTGAATTTGTTTTAACACTTCCGGTAAATTGGCAAGTGTTGGAGTACTGGGTGCGGGTGTATAGAGCGCAGCAAATACTGTGCCCCAGGTATTACAGTTATCTACTGTAGGGACCATCCCAAAAGGCAAGCACATTGTTAATATTCTATGTTTATCCTGAGGTCCCGTATGGGGAAATACTGCCTCCAGCGCATTAATCTTTTGTGCTAACCAAAACGGAGTTTCCTCTCGTTTGGCGGGTACTTTACCCATAATCAAATGTACAGTCGCAGGATTTATACCTGGCGTTGCTGCATGTGGATGTGCTGGAGCAGCACGTGCTGAGTTTGCATTTAGTGTTTGCATTACAAGTTGTACTAATCATCCATATATCGCTGTTAATCCAGTATATAAACAACGAACCTCAGCTACCACTAAATTTGCAACTGCAGGATGTGGTGTATAGGCGCCCAATAAAGGCCAGGTAGTGTCAAAGCCCAGCTCACCTGAGTCCTTGTTCAGTTCTGATGGAGGTTGAAGACAATCCGACCCCACCCTGAAACTGCTTGTTCCAGCACACTAGTTTTTAAAACAGTGCACTAAGAACAGAAGCTCAAGGGAAGGGGGGAAGTGGATAAAATAAAATAAAGAGACAACACCGTTCTTGCGTTTCCACTGTTGAAGTGCTGCACAAATCTGCGGCCCTCTCTGACTTTTGTAGAAACTGGTGCCTAATGAAACATAAACAAAGAACAGATAAGTACAACCTATTCCTAACTGGGTTCCTGACTATCCCTTTATTTATTAGAAATTTTCTTCTAAAAGTACCTCTTGGATCCTGGTCTCTAGTTTCCAGGTCTGGAATGTGTTACTGCTCTGGGATGTGCTTTCTATTACTCTAAAGCTTCTAAAACATTAAACAAATACCGTTATCAGAATTACCAATATCAAACATTCATCTTAATATAACTAAAGCCTAAATTCCCAATAGCAGACTCACTTTTCCCATATTTCCAGAATCTTTTATAAAACAAATACTGTACTTTTACGACAAAATACAGCATATAATTTGTGCAAGTCCTTGATTTACTGTTTGCCTTGCTGTTAATGGTTTCCACGGTTCGATTCTTAAAAGTTCCATAAAAAAAAAATGTTTCCTTCACAAAGTTCCGCAAAGTATTCTTGTAACAAAGAGTTTGAATGACAATGTTCGTGGAAGGTATCTTGTTTCAAATTGTCTATACACGAATCCAGAAATTGTTGTCAAAGTTCTTTCAGGTAATAAAAGTTTTGCACTTACTTGTTGCTGGCAAGAGATACTGATCAGTCTAACCTTGTCTTCTTTCTCTTTTGCAGGTTGCTTGTAGGAGAGAGGCTAAGGCAAGGAGGAACCGGAAACCGGAAGAAGGAAGAGCCAGCAGCTGCGCCCATTGAAGCCAATGAAAGTCTGTAGAGAGCAGGAGTGCCAGCGCCGAGGGATCTGTCCTCAGGTAAGCGGGAGGTAGACGAGCACAAGCACTGGGTGAGGCTCGGGGCTGCCTTTTATAGACAGGGCTGGGTGTGGTCCTCACATGCTGCACATGTTCTTGAAAGGTGTGCAGAGCTGGGTGTGGTTTGAAGAGCTGGGTGTGGTCCTCACATGCTGCACATGTTCTTGAAAGGTGTGCAGAGTTTCAGTTATTATGCAAATGAGTTAAATTAACACATGGCCTAGAGAGGAGTGTTTTAAAGAAGCCTTGGTAAAAGCAAGGCCCAATGTGTAAACAAAACAGCACATTAAACAACATACACAGAAGCCTGGGGGGGGGGGGAGGTGAGATAACAAGAAAGGCTTTCAATAGTAAGTTTAAAAGGGAGCTATTACAGAACCCACTAGTGCAGTGAGAGGGGACATGCTCTTTGCTGTGCACAAACCCTAACAGTTGCCCCCCTCAAAGGCCCTCCTACAGGACGGGGTTTTCCTGGATTTTTTAAATAAAACCGTCTAATCAGCTGTGGGGCATGTACATATGATGCTGGTTCCCATGAATTCTCAGATTCATCATATCCTTTCCATTCTACTAAATAAAACAGACGTCCACTAATTATTTTTGAGTCTTTTATGCTTTTCACTTCATATTCTAGATTTCCCTTAATTGGTATGGGTGGAGGTGGTGGTTCAGGTCGGGTTTTTGGATTGTACGGCTTAAGCAAGGACACATGGAATGTAGTATGTACTGGATATTCTTTTGGTAAATCTAATTTTACTGTTACCGGGTTTACTATGGCAGTTATACTAAAGGGTCCAATGAAACGTGGTTGCAGCTTTCGGGATCCCTCTATGTTTAGGTTCTTTGTGGAGAGCCATACCTTGTCACCGATTTTATACATTGGGGCCTCAGATCTGTGTTTGTCTGCTTGTCTTTTCATGCTTTCCTTGTACTTTAATAAATGTTTCCTGGCTTTGTCTTGTATGTCACCTAACCTCGTTAGTCTATCCGTTACTGTAGGTAACAGAGAATCTTCTAACAAAATGGGTATAGCTCTTGGATGATACCCCTGCAAGAAATAGAATGGTGAGCAAAGTAGAGCTGAATGCTCAGTATTATTATAAACAAACTCCGCTACAGGGAGAGCTTCCAACCATTCACTAGAATAATCAGCCAATAAACAACGTAGCGTTTGAAGTAAGGTTTGGTTCAGTCGTTCAGTCTGTCCATCTGTCTCTGGGAGGAAAGCAGTGGATAATGCCACATCTATTTTCAGTTTTTTACATAATTCTTTCCAAAATTTAGAGTTGAACTGGCTCCCTCGGTCTGACACCACTTTGCTTGGCAAACCATGTAAACGCACAATTTCCCTTATAAAAATATCGGCAAATTCTGCCGCTGTGGGTAATTTCCGTAATGGTACAAAATGTGCCATTTTAGATAAAAAATCCACTATAACCAACACTGTTGTGAAAGATTTTACAGGTGGTAAACCTACAATAAAGTCTACGCTCACAGTGTGCCAAGGTTGTTTGGGTGTTGGCATTGGTATTAACAAGCCGTCAGGGGCCTTATGAGAAGATTTATGTCTTGCACAAATTGGACAGGTAGTGACAAATTGCTTAATGTCCTTTCTTATAGTGTCCCACCAAAAGTGTTTTTGCACATTTTCCAGGGTTTTTACCCAACCAGGATGACCTGCCAACGGTGAGGCGTGATGCCAAATTATCACCTGTGTTTGTAATTCAGAGGTGGGCACTAACAGCATGTTGTTGTGATACAATAAACCTCGTTGTATTGTGTTATGGGAATCCTTTAACCAATCCTGAGGTGCTATTTGCATGTGTGCATTATATAGATCTGTGATGAAATCCTTCTGTTGTACTGGTGCCAAAAACTTTTGTAAAGGAATAATGGGTTCTCCTATTTTATCTTGTTTCATGTCTGAAGTATGTCCGTATCTAGATAACACATCAGATTGAATTTGTTGTGCACCTGGTCTATAGGTTATTACAAAGTCAAATGTGCTAAAACAATTTAACCAGCGCATCTGACGTGGTGTTAGTGCTTTAAGTGATCCAAAAAACTGTAGGTTCCTATGGTCAGAAAAGATTGTAACTGGGTACTTGGCTCCCATTAAATGGTGCCTCCATTCTGAAAAGGCTACGTTGATAGCTAGTAGTTCCCTTTCAGCCACAGTGTAATTTTATTCAGCTGGTAATAACTTTTTGGAATAGAAGGCTATAGGATGTAACTGGCCATTTACTGCATCTCGCTGAGAGAGAACTCCTCCTAAAGCTACTTGTGAAGCATCCGCTTCAACAAAAAAAGGCAAGTCAGGATCAGGATGTTTCAGAATTGGGGCTGAAGTGAACTTTTGTTTTAGGAGTTGAAAGGCGTGTGCCGCCTCATCAGTCCAAAGAAATCGTTGCCCTTTCCGCAACAAGGTAGTTATTGGGGCCGCAATGTCTGCAAAATGTGCAATAAACCTCCTATAAAAATTGGCGAAACCCAGAAATTTCTGAATATCTTTTACAGAGGATGGTTCTGGCCAATCAGCAATAGCACTGATTTTCTTTACATCCATAGTTATTCCTTGAGGTGACAGGCAGTATCCTAAAAAGTCCACCTTGCTGACATTAAAAGTACACTTTTCTAACTTAGCAAAAAGATGATTTTCTTTTAACTTTGATAATACTGCACAAACATGTTGGGTATGTTCTTCTGAGTTCTTAGAGTAAATGAGGATGTCGTCTATGTATACTATGACACAAACGTCCAGGAATTCGTGTAGGACCTCATTTATAAAGAACTGAAAGGCCGCAGGGGCATTACATAACCCAAAGGGCATTACTGTGTACTCAAATAAACCAAACTTTGTCTTGAAAGCTGTCTTCCACTCATCCCCCTCTTTTACTCGGACCAGGTGGTAAGCTCCCCGCAGATCTAGTTTAGTGTATACAGTAGAATGTCTTAATTGATCCAACAACACAGGTATTAGAGGAAGAGGATATTTATTCTTTATTGTAGCCTTATTTAGTCCTCTATAATCGATACCCGCGCGCAGGGATTTATCCGGCTTCGGGATAAAAAAGAGTGGAGATGACACCGGAGATGTGGAATGACGGATGAACCCAGACTGTAGTAGGTCATCTAGGTAGGTTCTTAAGTATTTGGTTTCTTCGTCAGTCAAAGCATATACTCTGTTATTAGGTAAAGGGGCCCCTGGGATAAGATCTATACGACAGTCATAAGACCTATGTGGGGGCAGCACACTAGCCTTTACTGGATCAAAGACGTCTTTAAAGTCAGAATATTCAGAAGGGAGACTTGGTTCATCTTGTGTAACACTAGCACAGTGTAATACTGTGCTCTGTTCTGTACCTGCTTCTTGATAGCAATTGGTTCTACAGAAAGAGGAATCCAAAGTAACAGTTCTATTCACCCAATCAATTTTTGGGTTATGAGTTGTTAACCAGGGTACCCCGAGAATCAAACCAAAATTAGGAGTATCTATCAGATCAAAGCTAATCACCTCTGTGTGCCCGTTCTGACAGACCATAACAAGTGGACTTGTTTGTTTTGTGATTAATCCAGAGGTCAATTCTGACCCATCCACTGCACATACTGCTTCTGGACAAGGCTTTAGGCACATAGGAAGTCCTAAGTTTTCAGCTAACTTATTATCCACAAAATTTCCTGTCGCGCCTGAGTCCAGTAGGACAGGGAGAGAATGCCTCACTTGGGTAGTAACAATTAAAACGACCTGAATTATGAAATGTCTAGGTATGTGCGGTACCATGAAGGCTGCAGCATTAGAGGTTTGATTAAGATGTTTTCTCGAACAAGTAACCTCTCCCCTTGTCGAGCTTAATCGTTTCCCGATTCAGTTGAGGAGGTGGAGGAAACAGCACCCTTTCGTGGATTTTTAGGCTTTACTGGACATTCTCTGGCAAAGTGACCTGCCCTTCCACAATATAAACATAATTGAAGTTTTCTCCTTCTTTCTTTTTCCTCTGATGTGAGTGGACCTCTGAGTGTCCCTATTTGCATAGGCTCAGGTTCAGGGAGTTTATTATCTGGGTCTTTCTTCTCGTGTCTAATAAAAGTTAACCGTGATTCCAGTTTGTATTTATCTCCCTTTCTTTCTCCTAGTCTATGTTCTAATTTCACAACTAAATCTACAAAGTCCGAATAGTCTTCTGGCAAATCAACGATATGAGCCAGCGCGTCTTTTAACTCGTCTCTCAAACCTTTATAGAAAAGGGAGACACGCTTTTCTTCTGGCCACTGTGTCTCGGTGAGTAAACGATTAAAACTAGTGAGATAGGTCAATAAATCCTTGTTACCTTGTTTAGGATTTAAAAGCTCATTATCACTTGCCTGCATGAAAGTGTGTTTTGCAAAAAGGCTGGTCATGGTACGTTTAAATTGATTCCAATTATGGAGGATGGGATCATCTCTCTCCACGAAAGGAATTGACCAATTGGCTGCTGTGCCACCCAAATAAGACAAGACGAATGCCACTTTCGTAGCATCAGTAGGGAACTGTTGTGGCTTACAAACGAAGTGTAATTGACATTGATTGATAAAAACATGGAATTTGTTACTATCTCCATGAAAACGTTCAGGTGCTGCTAAGGGCACAGTATTAGGAACATTAACAGTGACCTCAACTGGGGGAGGCAAAGTTGTATGTTTTGATGGCGCCCCTGTCTCTGAGGAGGTTTTAAACAAAGGCGTAAAAGCTGTGTTGCACTGAGATACCCTAAATTTATACCTGCTTAAATCCTGTTTTCAAGAGGTATTCTCCATCTTTAATCTCTCTATTTCCTCTTGCATATGTTGCAAGATGCCAGACACTGATTCATTATGAGCCAAGTCCTCATTTAGGGCCTGCGCCATATCCGTGACGTCAATGCCCTCTATTTCTTCCCCGATATTCATCGTCCACCAGAACTGATTTTTTTTTTTTTTTAAGGCTTGTGCTTCTGTCAAAGCCCAGCTCACCTGAGTCCTTGTTCAGTTCTGATGGAGGTTGAAGACAATCCGACCCCACCCTGAAACTGCTTGTTCCAGCACACTAGTTTTTAAAACAGTGCACTAAGAACAGAAGCTCAAGGGAAGGGGGGAAGTGGATAAAATAAAATAAAGAGACAACACCGTTCTTGCGTTTCCACTGTTGAAGTGCTGCACAAATCTGCGGCCCTCTCTGACTTTTGTAGAAACTGGTGCCTAATGAAACATAAACAAAGAACAGATAAGTACAACCTATTCCTAACTGGGTTCCTGACTATCCCTTTATTTATTAGAAATTTTCTTCTAAAAGTACCTCTTGGATCCTGGTCTCTAGTTTCCAGGTCTGGAATGTGTTACTGCTCTGGGATGTGCTTTCTATTACTCTAAAGCTTCTAAAACATTAAACAAATACCGTTATCAGAATTACCAATATCAAACATTCATCTTAATATAACTAAAGCCTAAGTTCCCAATAGCAGACTCACTTTTCCCATATTTCCAGAATCTTTTATAAAACAAATACTGTACTTTTACGTCAAAATACAGCATGTAATTTGTGCAAGTCCTTGATTTACGGTTTGCCTTGCTGTTAATGGTTTCCACGGTTCGATTCTTAAAAGTTCCATAAAAAAAAAAATGTTTGCTTCACAAAGTTCCGCAAAGTATTCTTGTAACAAAGAGTTTGAATCACAATGTTTGTGGAAGGTATCTTGTTTCAAATTGTCTATACACGAATCCAGAAATTGTTGTCAAAGTTCTTTCAGGTAATAAAAGTTTTGCACTTACTTGTTGCTGGCAAGAGATACTGACCAGTCTAACCTCGTCTTCTTTCTCTTTTGCAGGTTGCTTGTAGGAGAGAGGCTAAGGCAAGGAGGAACCGGAAACTGGAAGAAGGAAGAGCCAGCAGCTGCGCCCATTGAAGCCAATGAAAGTCTGTAGAGAGCAGGAGTGCCAGCGCCGAGGGATCTGTCCTCAGGTAAGCGGGAGGTAGACGAGCACAAGCACGGGGTGAGGATCGGGGGCTGCCTTTTATAGACAGGGCTGGGTGTGGTCCTCACATGTTGCACATGTTCTTGAAAGGTGTGCAGAGCTGGGTGTGGTTTGAAGAGCTGGGTGTGGTCCTCACATGCTGCACATGTTCTTGAAAGGTGTGCAGAGTTTCAGTTATTATGCAAATGAGCTAAATTAACACATGGCCTAGAGAGGAGTGTTTTAAAGAAGCCTTGGTAAAAGCAAGGCGCAATGTGTAAACAAAACAGCACATTAAACAACATACACAGAAGCCTGGGGGGGGGGGGGAAGGTGAGATAACAAGAAAGGCTTTCAATAGTAAGTTTAAAAGGGAGCTATTACAGAACCCACTAGTGCAGTGAGAGGGGACATGCTCTTTGCTGTGCACAAACCCTTACAGGTAGGACCATCATTACTTAGAGGACCTAACCTTACTGGTAAAATTGTATGGGGTAGGGCGCCATCAGGCCAATTACTATGTTCTTGATAAGATAGCGGTATTTCTAAATATGCGTATGCTCTGTATTGTCCAGTGTATAATCTATGTTATAATGTAATATATAATATAATATAATATAATATGTTGCAAGTGTATACTAATATACATGTATACACGAAATGTGAGCCAAGAATAAAAAAGTTCTGTTCTATAAGTTGCATGGGCATCCACTACAAATGTGACTGGACCCCGCTGGACCGTTAGGCCATTTTCTAATAAACGTGCAGTTAGAGGTTGTCTCATGTTAACCGCTATTTGTACTTGTTGTGGATTTGCCATTGTAGTGAAAATATAAGTTCAGAGAAGGTACACCAAATAGAGCTTTCCTTTTAATGTTCAAGCTTGAACAACCTCCAGCTGCAAATAGGATAGCCCATGCAGCTGGGGTGGAAATCCTCAGTACCACGGACGTCTCCGTATATGATATTGAGGAGTCATTCCTTTTCTATATTATTGTTGTTCCTTAGTGATTTGTGTTGCATTCCTACTGTTATATGTGTTTCACCCTGCCTGTTGGTTCATTTGCTGTTGTTTGCAGTATCTGACTTTGTGAGCAGTGCCTGTTGTTCACCAAGAGAAGGGTATATGTTGAGTGTATGGCTATGTGGGTGTACATGCAATGGTGATATCATGACATTGTGTACTGTTTGTTATGGTAAGGATTTTATCTTGTGTTGTCTAGTGTGAGCATGTATGGTGTTAGACTTTTCCCCCTGGTATGGCTTGTGTATTCATCTGATGTGTGTCAGCTTGAGTTTTGTTTGTGCAGATATGGAGTGTGCTTAGTTGTGCTACCCATTTGCAATAAACTGTGCATGTGTCCATGTAGGTGTATGTACCTTGCAGCTACTTTATGTAGAGTATGTCCCATGCAGTTGGAATTGTATATGCTTTGTTTACTTGCTCTTCCATATTGTGCAGTTGGGTATGACATTTGGGTCTCGTGCTGTTTATCCCTGTGGCTCATGTGGGGCCAGTTCCTGTGCACGTGTTGTTTGAGGGGCATGTGCAAAGTGATATGTGTCCTAGTGCAGCTTCCTTCCCTGTGTGTTCCTGATGGCCCCACCCCTATTGTTCAGGTATTGTTTGCATAGTGCTCTTTGTCTATTTGTCCCTCTGTATATTGTGCATGTCATTATCCTTCCATTGTGCTATGATATGTGTGTTGTGAATGACCATTGCAGAGCTGTTTACTGGTAGTGTTGTTTGTGGCCCATGCTACATTGATACATATGTGCATTGTATGTGATGACAGCCCTGGCCAGAGTGGAATATGAATGTGTGAGTTGTATTTGCATAAGTGAAGTTTGTGAGCTGTTGATGATGTGTGAGACAATGTTGTGTAGGCTTCACTGTCCCTGTGCCTGAGATGTGTGATCATGTGTTTTTTTATGTAGTGTTGCAGTGCAGTGTCGGTGGGCTGCCTAAAGGGGGCATATTGTGACTGTGGATGTGTCCATATTAATGTATGCTTCGAACTGTGTACAGGATGTAACGTATCCTTGATGCCCATGGCATGCCCCCATATGATGTGGACATCAGCACTACAATCTGTTCTTATGATTAATGATACAGGTAGGTGTGTATACTTATGGTCGATAGCACCCACAGCAGCAATGATTTGGTTGTCCTTTGCCTATCAACAGCAGCAGGACATGTGTGATAAGTTCCATGGCAGCTCCGGACGTGTAAGGCGGCCTGCAGATGAGTGTCTCTTTTTATACTGTCCGTTTCTGCCTTGAGACATGGTTGTTGGCCCACCATGGTCAGATTTGCGGTGTGCAACCTTGTAATGGGTCTGTCAGAAACACTGCCTCCGCCGACCTGTTTCTGCCACCTCATGACCGTGGCGGTCTGCTCTGCCTAGCGGTGCCAGCAAGATTGCGGTGATCTTTGCACCAAAGGCCCACATGACTCGTAATACAGTGGTCCGACTGCCATCCTGAAGAGTCGGACTTCTTCCATGGCGGTCCAGGGACCGCCAAACTTGTAATGAGGCCCTAAGGCTGTCTTGGAATCCAAGGTTCCAAAATGTTGATGCCCAATCTTTCAAAGAGGGTGCCAATGGCAAGTAAGAGATTCAGCTGAGCTTTCAGCTTTTTCTCTGTCTTCCCACTGGCCTGGTAAGGGAGGCAAGTTCTGCAGATTGCATCTGAGGAGATCCACAACCAGAGCCAATAGACGTGGGAGACAAGCCTAGCAAAGGTCTTTTCATGCCCCATATGTCCTGCCAGGTGTATCACATAAGCCGGCCCCAGTTGGAAGGCCCTGTAGCACTAGGGGACTACAACACATGTGTTGCCACATTGTTCTGTGTGAGCCACTCACCTGAATTCCAGGCGTTCCAATGGGGGGAGGACAATACCCCAATCCCAGTAGGGACTAACATGACCGCGATGAAGAGTACATTGCCCTCTCACAAGTCCTCAAGAGGAAGGGGGTTTTGGGAAGAGAAAAAGAGAAAATATCAGCTTCCTCAGATTCGGACTACTGGATCCTTTACTGCATGTTGTGTTGGGCGTCAGAACATCTGATTTCTCAAAATACTGTGTTCTTGGTATTTAGGATTCTGGGCGAAAAAACAATTATTTCATTAATACATTGAACTTGCATGAGCTATTGAACATTGCATACTGTCAGTTATTGTTGACTCATTGTGCATAGGTTTCTATAAGGCTGAACAAGTGTTTTCCTCTTTTTACAATATTTTTAGAGTCTATGAAGCAATGTTCAAACCCAAATCAATCAGCTTGACTAAAGGGCTTCTTTGTTTTCTGGCGTAATCTCTTGCCAATTATAGTTTTGATAAACTTCCTCTACTTCCAATCTCCTAATTCTCAAGGAGCGCTTGTTACAGGAAATACATCTTTGCTTAGTGTCTGTTCAGTGGTATCTTAGATTCACAATCAAATGATAAATCACGTTAGTTCTTATTGCAATAAATTATTTAAAAGTCAGAGCACTGTTTTTTTGTTTAATTTAAGCGAATAATCTTTTGTTACCTTGAAATGAAGTTACTTGCTTGAAAATTCCAGAGAAATCCATACTGGGTTTTTGTACCTTTCTTATTTTCTCTCTTTTACAGGACATAAGGTATCGTCGGCAGAAAACGGAAGAGGAGAGCCAGGACTTCGCAGGACGCTGACCAGAGGGCGAGGATCCCCGGAACTGGACTGAAGGCAGTCCAGAGGACAAGAAATGCTGGAACTTGACTGGAAGCTGGTCAAAAAACAAGGAACACTGGACCTCGACTGGAGGCAGGCTGGAGAACAAGGAACTTGTCTTGACTGGAAACAGATGAACAGAGCAAAAGGTATGAAGCCAAGCGAGGCCTCAAACTCACAAGCGTCCTTCAATATTCAAATGTGCACATGTGCCTTTTGGCAGTTGATTGCTTGTTAAGGAAATAAACAGTTATCCTTCTGATTGTGGCACATGTTCAATAGAGATCACATTGTGAAGAGCACATGTTTTGGCAGTCACAGCTGGAGCAGGTGGCAAGGCACTTGGTTGATTGTTAAGAAAATGAGCAATTATCCTCCTGATTGTGGCACATGTTCAATACAGATCACATTGTGAAGAGTACATGTTTTAACAGTTACAGTTGGAGTGGGTGGAATACAATGTGCATAATCAACAAGCATTGGTTATAATAAATGAGACATTTAACAAGCATTGGTTATTGCAAGCTTGATACTCAAGGATGTAATGAATGTATTCAAATAAGTATGAATGTTGCAAGCAACAGCATCTTACTGTAATCAAGCTCTTGAATGTGCTGGTATAACCACAACACCCATGCACAGGTGCCTTAGGCTTACTATCCACGAGGCATTTACCCCATTATGCTGCCACCAAAATTGCTGGATTCTACTTGTTTGGCTTTTATATCCAGGTCCTTGAAACTGAGCTCATGAGCCAGCCTCTCCTCTTCTATCCTTAACTGGGCCAGCTCCAATTTGAGCTCCCATTCCTCTCTCCTGGTCTCCAGCTTCTATGGGGTCATGCCCCTGGCAGACACACTTTTCATTGCTCTATCCTTGTCATCCTAATCATCTACTGGGGTCAGGTTGGTCCCTCGTAGCAGCTCAAGACCCTAGGCTAGTTCCTCCCCTCCTCATTGTCTGTTTGTACTCTGTCCTTCTATTTGCCAACACCATCATCCTCTCCTGGGGAGGTTTGCAACCTCTGCACGTCCTCAAAAGTCTTGAGAACTACCTGTGATCCAGTTTGGTAGCCCTCTTGTCTGTGTTGTGTAGCCATTTTAGTTATAGCTCCATGCACGTTATTTTAACACACTAGGCTGCTGTGCACTCTAACCTAGGTATATTTTATTTGGCTCCGTCTTATTATTATTACAATAACCAGTTTTACGGTCTTGTTTTATTTTCATCTATCTGTTTTTGCCTAAGCCAGCACTCTGTTTTCAAACAAGTCATTCTTGATCACTCTGTGCTTCCTTCAAGACTACAGCTCGGTACATTGCAGATGAATGTGGTAGAAGTTTAGTCCCCAACATTCGTAGAAAATTCACATCCTTACGTAGGGACATTTTCGCAGAATATCAGCTGTATTATTATATAAACACTTCCTTGTCCCTTACACGTTAGAGGGAGATTCCAGCCATGAACCATGACTGTATGCTGATTACTGAATGCTTCACTACAGATGCTAACACAGACCTCATGCAGACTTACAGGACAAATGTGTACCCAAAACAAAACAACTCTTTGGGTTTATTTCAAAACCAAATGGGAGATGTCCAAGTCCATTGGCCAGTCTATAATAAATTGTCCATGCATATTCATGTGCGCACAATTGACTTCCAGTACTGCCAGGGAACCTCCACAACAAGGGGCATCAAGGGTGCAGGTAGGCACCTCAGGAATTTTTAAGGAGGGAGGTGCGTGGGGGTCTAATTTGGGAGAGGGGGTTAGGCTTGGGCTTGGGAGAGGTGGTCTTCTTTGTGGAAGGGGTGGGATTCTTCTTGGGGGAGAGGTATGGGTGCTTACTGGGGCAGGAGAGGCATTGGAGGTGTAAGGGATGGGCTGGGAGCTGGGTGTGCACCTCTTGGGTTTGGGACAGAGGTTGAGGCAACAGGGCAAAGTTCTAGGTCAAACAAAAAAACCTTTTTAGGGACATAGGGATGGTTATCAGAAGGGGTTTGGAATTTGGAGGTTAAGGGAGTGGTTGTAGGTTATGTTGGTGTGGATGTCATGGGTGTGTGCTTCTGGGAGGTATGTTTGTGTGTAGTGAGTGTCTGTTGGGTGGGTGAGTGAGAGTGTTTGTGTGTCTTGGTGGTACTTGTGTTGGAAGTGTTGGGGATGGAGTGGTGAATATTTGTGTGTGTCTGTTGGGATGGTGGCTGCGGGTATGCTGGATGTGGAGGATGTCTGTGTGTCTCTTGTTGTGGTGCTTGTGGTGGATGCATGGGGGTTTGCTTGGGTGGTGTCTGTGGGTATGATGCGTGTGGTGGGTGTGTCACAGACTGTTGGTGTGGTGCCTGTGGGTATGCTGGATGTCATGTGCATGGATGTACAGTGCTGGATGTACAGTGAGGGTGTCCAGGGAAGTTGTGACTGTTGTTGTGTCTGTCAGTGGCTGTTGTTTCTGTGCATGCAGGTGTGTTTTGTGGTGCTTGTGTCTGCATGTGCTCCTCTTGGCGGTTGATAGTCCCCCAATGCTACAGGGCCTTCCTACTAGGGCCGACTCATGAGATACATCTGTCAGGACATATGGGGCACAAAAAGACCTTTGCCAGGCTTGTCTCCCACGTCTATTGTCTCTGGTTGTGGATCTCCTCAGATACAATATGCAGAACTTGCCTCCCTTTCCTGGTCAGTGGGAAGACAGTGAAAAAGCTGAAAGCTCAGCTGAATCACTTACCTGTCATTGGCACCCTCTTTGAAAGATTGGACAGCAACATTGTTGAAACCTGGGACTCCAAGACAGCCTTAGGGCCTCATTACGAGTTTGGCGGACCGCCATGGAAGAAGTCCGACCACCTTCAGGACTTTTCTGACACACGCTCACCTGTGCGGCTTTATTTTAGACGCTAACCAGGTACTTGGTGTAACAACATAGGGGGTCATTCCAACCCTGGCGGGCGGTGATAAAGCGGCGGCCAACCCGCCAACAGGCAGGCGGTCCAAAAAAAGGAATTCTGACCCTGGCGGGAACCGCCAACACAGCCCGCTACTTTAACACTCCGACCGCCACGGCGGGACAGACAAACAGCGCGGCGGTCACTGCCAACAGGCAGGCGGCAGATAATGTACCGCCCACCCTATCACAACTCACCAATCCGCCACCTTTTCCAGTGCGGGAGCCCCGCCAATAAAAACACGGCGGAAACAGACTACGAACGGGAAAACGCTCACCTATACACACTCCACGAGGAAGGAGGACAGCATGGAACCCGAATTAAACATCCTACCAGCTATTGTCTACCTGCTCATCTACCAGGAGTACGAACGCCGGTGCAGACGACAACGGTGAGTACTGCACCTACGACACACGGGAGGGGGAGGAGGAAAGCTTACGGGCACACACATGCGCCATACACCCACCCCCCCACCACAAATACCTACACCCCAATGCCGAGCAACAAGTCAGAGTGACACCCCCCAAACCCACCGGAATAATGCAAAGACACAATTAAAATAATCTATAAAATATATGTATAAATAGCTCCATTAAAGGTATGGGAAATATGCTATATGAAAGATACAAAAATAAGAAATGAACATAGTCAACAATATACACATAGGCAATTAGTCCTGCACATTCCATCAAAGTTCCATAGTCCGTGGGCCAATGTGCACAAACACATGGGCAAAGCCCACACAGGAGACCAGATACCATTGGAGAGAACACTGCTGGGGCATCAGATGATAAAACTACAGGCACGTCAGGAGGAAGGGAACGGGGGGCACCTAAGCCACATGAGTCCTTGACGCCAGATCCACGAGGGGCCTCCATGCCCACTGTCCCATCCTGGGGAGTGCAAAGCCACAGTCTCACAAGTCTCTACAGTGGGTGGCTTGCCCACTGTTACATCCTGGGGAGTGCAAAGCCACAGTCTCACAAGTCTCTACAGTGGGTGGCTTGCCCACTGTGCCATCCTGGGGAGTGCAAAGCCACAGTCTCTCAAGTCTCTACAGTGGGTGGCTTGCCCACTGTGCCATCCTGGGGAGTGCAAAGCCACAGTCTCTCAAGTCTCTACAGTGGGTGGCTTGCCCACTGTTCCATCCTGGGAAGTGCCAAGCCACAGTCCATCAGATGGATTAGCGACTCCACTGTTCATGGAGGAGGCATGGTGCCCAGAGTGCTTTGTGAAGCCCTGCTCGACACAGAACCGGCACTGTCAATGGGCCAGCGGTGCTTGAGATGAAGGCCCCAGCGGAGCGGTGCTTGAGATGAAGGGCCCAGCGGAGCGGTGCAGAGACGGCGGGGCCCAGCGGAGCGATGCTTGACAGGAAGGGCCCAGCGGAGCGGTGCTTGACAGGAAGGGCCCAGCGGAGCGGTGCTTGAGACGGCGGGGCCCAGCGGAGCGGTGCTTGACTGGAAGGGCCCAGCGGAGCGGTGCTTGAGACGGCGGGGCCCAGCGGAGCGGTGCAGAGACGGCGGGGCCCAGCGGAGCGGTGCTTGACAGGAAGGGCCCAGCGGAGCGGTGCTTGACAGGAAGGGCCCAGTGGAGCGGTGCTTGACAGGAAGGGCCCAGCGGAGCGGTGCTTGAGACGGCGGGGCCCAGCGGAGCGGTGCTTGACAGGAAGGGCCCAGCGGAGCGGTGCTTTAGACGGCGGGGCCCAGCGGAGCGGTGCTTGACAGGAAGGGCCCAGCGGAGCGGTGCTTGACAGGAAGGGCCCAGCGTAGAGGTGCTTGACAGGAAGGGCCCAGCGGAGCGGTGCTTGAGACGGCGGGGCCCAGCGGAGCGGTGCTTGACAGGAAGGGCCCAGCGGAGCGATGCTTGACAGGAAGGGCCCAGCGGACCGGTGCTTGAGACGGCGAGGCCCAGCGGAGCGGTGCTTGACCGGAAGGGCCCAGCGGAGCGGTGCTTGAGACGGCGGGGCCCAGCGGAGCAGTGCTTGACAGGAAGGGCCCAGCGGAGCGGTGCTTGACAGGAAGGGTCCAGCGGAGCGGTGCTTGACAGGAAGGGTCCAGCGGAGCGGTGCTTGAGACGGCGGGGCCCAGTGGAGCGGTGCTGGACAGGAAGGGCCCAGCAGAGCGGTGCTTGACAGGAAGGGCCCAGCGGAGCGGTGCTTGAGACCGCGGGGCCCAGCGGAGCGGTGCTTGACAGGAAGGGCCCAGCGGAGCGGTGCTTGAGACGGCGGGGCCCAGCGGAGCGGTGCTTGACAGGAAGGGCCCAGCGGAGCAGTGCTTGACAGGAAGGGCCCAGCGGAGCGGTGCTTGACAGGAAGGGCCCAGCGGAGCGGTGCTTGAGACCGCGGGGCCCAGCGGAGCGGTGCTTGACAGGAAGGGCCCAGCGGAGCGGTGCTTGAGATGAAGGGCCCCTGTTCAGCGGTTCTTGTCCCGGCGGGCCCCTGTTCAGCGGTTCTTGTCCCGGCGGGCCCCTGTTCAGCGGTGCTCCTCCCGGCGGGGCCCTGTTCAGCGGTGCTCCTCCCAGCGGGGCCCTGTTCAGCGGTGCTCCTCCCGGTGGGGCCCTGTTCAGCAGTGCTCCTCCCGGCGGGCCCCTGTTCAGCGGTTCTTGTCCTGGCGGGCCCCTGTTCAGCGGTTCTTGTCCCGGCGGGCCCCTGTTCAGCCGTGCTCCTCCTGGCAGGGCCCTGTTCAGCGGTGCTCCTCCCGGCGGGGCCCTGTTCAGCGGTGCTGCTCCCGGCGGGGCCCTGTTCAGCGGTGCTCCTCCCGGCGGGCCCCTGTTCAGCGGTGCTCCTCCCGGCGGGCCCCTGTTCAGCGGTGCTCCTCCCGGCGGGGCCCTGTTCAGCAGTGCTCCTCCCGGCGGGGCCCTGTTCAGCGGTGCTTGTCCTGTGTGTCTAGGGAGCCAGACCTGGGCAAGACTTCCCGCTCAGTCGGCATCCGACCTTGCGGTCGCGGGGCCCTCCTGTGATGGAGTCCTGGGCCCGTGGGTGTCGTCCGTCTCAACCGGAATGGGGCTGGTGGGGCCCTCCTGGGCAGCTCGCCTGCTGCCTGACTTCTCCGCCCTGCTGCCCTTGCCCTCCTTCGCTGAAGCTCTGTGGCCCTTGCCTCCCTTCGATGATGTGGCAGGTGACGGGGCAAGGCTACTGTCCTTGGTGGCAGCCGTCTCAGTCTTGTCGCGCCGTGCCTTTTTTTTTTTTGTCCTCTTCCCAGGGGGTGGGCTGGCTGTCCCCTTGCTGCTGGCCGATGTTCCTGTCCTAGGAGCTGGTGGACTCCAATAGCCCTGCACTATGGTCACAGTAGATGCAGGGCTGGTGGTGGCTGAGGTGCTTTTTTTACTCTTACCAGATGGAGGGGGTGGGTCAGTGATTGGAACGAGCTCAAGGTTGGAAAGGAAAACGACTTGGGAAGGACAGGGACGGGTAGGTGTAGTGGGTATGGGAGTGGAGGAAGAGGATGTGGTTGTAGGAGAGTCAAGTGTGCTGTCTTTGGGTGCAGGTGCTTGTGACGGAGGCTGTCGTGAGGTGGATGGCTGTTGGGTGGGTGGCTGCCTGCGTTTGTGTGCTTTGGAAGAGGGGGTGACAGACACACTGGGAGAGGACACAGGGGACGTGTAAATGGCAGTGGGGGTGGTGACTGCACGTGTGCGGACTGTAATGGAGGGTGTGCTGGTGATGGAAGTACTGGCTGATGGTGGTGTGCATGCAGGTGTGAGTGGAGACGTCACTGGGAGGGAGGAGGGAGATGAGGAGGTGGGGGACACAGAGGTGGTAGTGACTGTTGGCATGTCAGCATCTGGATGTTGCTTGGGTGAATGCTTGTGGGATCTGTGGTGCTTATGTCTGGATGAGCTGCCCTTGGGTGTAGAGGTGTGTGCAGGCTGGTCTGATGGTGTGGATGGGATAGGCAGAGGAATAGGAGACTGGGACTGGGTGGAGGAAGTCAGAAGAGGGAGGCTGGAGACAGGGACAATGGCTGCCGTCAGTGCAGAGGCCAGTGCGTTGAACGATCGCTGATGGGCAGCCTGACCCGAATGAATGCCCTCCAGGTATGCATTTCTCCGATGCACCTCCCTTTCTACACCCTTGATGGCATTCAAAAGGGTAGACTGCCCAACAATGAGTGTCATGAGGAGGTCATTGACCTCCTCACTGAGGGCAGCAGGGGTAACTGGGGCAGGGCCTGAGGTGCCTGGGGCGAAGGAGATGCCCGCCTTCCTGGGCGAGCGGGCACGGATCTGCTGGGAGGGCGGGGCTGGTGCGCTGGGTGGCGGCTGTACCTGTTGTGGCGGTGGGCACGGATGTTGCCGCCACCGCTAGGGAGCTCCCTTCCGAGGACGTGTCGGTGTCGCTGACGTCTCCACGGGTCCCCGTTGTGGAGCTCCACTCGCCCTCCGTCTCACTGGTGTACTCGAAGTCTGTTGTATGGCCCTCCGGGGCCATGTGAGATGCAGCTCCCTCGTGCGCCGATGCCACTTCTCCTCCGCCTGATGATGCTAATGCACACATGAACAGGAAGACAAAGAAAATGGGGGGGGGAGAAATGAAGACAAGTTGAGTGCATGCATTGGCAACACCGTTGTCGGAGAGGACAGACACAGAAGCCCCCTGAACTAGGCCGCGCAATCGGGGTACACTACTCAGTTATTGTGACTAGGCCTACAGGTCTATGGACGACAAATGCACACATGGGTGAGGCCGGACCATGGATAGCTGTACTTGGCACCCTACAGAGGTGGGGGGCGGGGGCACAGGGCCGTGTCTAACAGAGGGGCCTAGCCTACAGAATGCGCCCTGGCCTGGAGATAGCCACAGCCCTCCTCCCCCACCCAGACACCTTCACTGCGCGCAAAGATAGCAGAATGTGCTGATACTCACCCCCTTGTGTCTGCTGTGATGTCCTCACGCGCCCATCCAAATCGGTGTAGGCCACCGCCAGGATCCGGGACATCAGGGGCTCAATTGGCGGCTGGCACCCCTCCTACGTTGGGAGGCCATCCCCAGCAGAGACTCGGCGGTCTTTCTGGTCCCGCGGCGGATGTCCTCCCACCTCTTTCGGCAGTGGGTGCCCCGTCTGTTGTGGACCCCCAGGGCCCGGACGTCCTTGGCGATGGCACGCCAAATGTCGATCTTCTGATGGGCGCTGACCTATGTGACATGTACAGGGTGGTAAAGGAAATCGCATCAGTTTTCTGCCTGGTCAATGTGAGTGCCCCCCCCCTCCCCAACCTTGCCATGTGGCACATGCTCTCATCTTTCGTGCGTTGCACTCCTCATTCGCTCCCCTCCCCACCATCTTACATACACCCCACTCAACACAGGCATAGCCCGTTCAACGTGCACCCTGTGTACTAACCTGTTGGTCTGGAGGACCGTAGAGTAGCGCATACTGGGGGAGGACCCCATCAACAAGTCTCTCCAATTCTTCGGAAGTGAAGGCAGGGGCCCTTTCCCCAGTCGCAGCAGCCATTGTATCTCCCAGACCGAGGTCACAGCAGCACTTGCAGTATAGGTCCTCTCCTGTGGATGATCAGGTCTCGAGTGATTAATCAGATAGAAAATGGCGGTCACGCCCACGGCGGTGCGTACCGCGGCGGTGCGTACCGCGACCGCCGGCACACATCGTCATTGGCTCCTGAGACCCATAGGGTTCAATGTTAACCAATGCTGCTTTGCGCCGCGGTCTTCGACCGCCTACCGCCACGGTGTGCCACGCCAGCGCATTGACCTCCATCCCACTATCACACTTCACAGGTCAGGCAGCCGCCATTTCAAGGGCCCACAGGGCATTGCCACTCATACAAGCCTTTCAATGCATAGCGATTCGTGTACTGTGCAAGCTGTGTGAACGAACCTGTGGGTTGCTTGACTCTGTGCTCCATGTTGTCCTTCCTAGGCACCGTCCGCTGGGACTTGCGAGGAGAAGGATGAATCCTCCCGTGTACCGACCGCTGGTGGACCTGTCGACAATGGAAGAACGGCATATCATACTTACATACAGGCTTGACAGAGCAACTATACATGAACTATGTGCCCAGCTGGAGCCAGACCTGATGTCCCCCATCCGCCAACCCACAGGGATTCCCCCTCTGGTGCAGGTTCTGTCAGTACTCCATTTTTTGGCAAGTGGGTCTTTTCAGACAACACTGGCCATATCATCTGGGATGTCTCAGCCTATGTTTTCTAAGGTTTTGTCCAGAGTGTTGTCTGCCCCGATGAAATACATGCGGAGCTACATTATTTTCCCTGAGGTGGGCGAATTGGCTACAGTGAAGGGTGATTTCTATGCCCTTGGACATATCCCCAACATCATTGGTGCCATTGATGGGACCCATGTGGCTTTGGTTCCCCCCAAAGAAAGTGAGCAGGTGTACAGAAACAGAAAAAGTTATCATTCAATGAATGTCCAGGTGGTCTGTTTGGCTGACCAGTACATCTCCCATGTAAATGCCAAGTTCCCTGCGTCAGTGCATGACGCGTATGTCATGCGAAATAGCAGCATCCCTTATGTGATGGAACAGCTACAGAGACACCGTGTGTGGCTAATTGGTGACTCTGGTTACCCCAACCTGTCGTGGCTACTGACCCCAGTGAGGAATCCCCGGACCAGGGCAGAGGAACGGTACAATGAGGCCCATGGGCGAACTAGGAGGATCATAGAAAGGACCTTCGGGGTCCTGAAGGCCAGGTTTAGGTGCCTGCATATGACAGGGGGATCCCTAATGTACTCACCAAAGAAGGTGTGCCAGATCATCGTGGCCTGCTGTATGCTTCACAATCTTGCTTTGCGACGCCAGGTGCCTTTTCTGCAGGAGGATGGTCCAGATGGTGGTATTGTAGCAGCTGTGGAGCCTGTGGAGAGTGAAGAGGAGGAAGACGACGGGGACGACACGGACAACAGGGATACAGTCATACAACAATATTTTCAGTAGCACACAGGTAAGAATCACCCACGCCATTTTCCATTTACTTAAGGCCTCATGCGTCTCCACTGTCTGTGTTTCCCCCCAGTTCCTGTTAACTGATTTGTGACTGCCCTTTTCAGAGCTGTATGACCCACTGCCTGACTTCAGCTTTGTTTGCCCATGGACTAAAGCTTATTGAAATTGGTATGTTGTCATCACAAAGCAACTGGACATTATTGCACCGTTATGTGTAATACATTTGTTAAGAATACAAGCAGACTCCTGTTATTTTAAGTTCAATAAGTGATTTATTTTAAGTGCTACATATAGGTACATGATTGGGAAACGGTGATGGGTGGGGGTGGAGTAATGTCCATGGCAGAGTCCAGTTCTCAGTCGCACAGGTGCATTGTCCATATGCCTGGGGAAGGATGGAGCAGGGGCAGTTCAAGGTTGGACAGGGTGACAATGTGGGACAGTGGGATGACATCAGGGGGTATCTTAGGCTGGCGGGGGTCTTGCAATCCTACTCTGTCTTCTTGTGAGATCTCAGGTTCCGCTTGCGGGGTGGTTCTTCTTCTGCAGGAGGTGGGGTTCTGGTGGCCTGTCGTTGTGTGGGGGCCTCCTGTCCACTAGCGCCGGCGGAGGTGGTAGGCTGTTCCTGGCCTGGGCTAGTGACAGGGGCCCTTTGGGGTGCCACATGGTCCCGCAATGTGGTGACGATCTGGGTAAGGGCCACGACGATGGTCCCCATTGCGGAACCGATGTTCCTCAGTTCCTCCCTGAACCCCATGTACCGTTCCTCCTGCAGTTCCTGGATCTCCTGGAACCGGGCCAGTACCGTCGCCATCGTCTCCTGGGAGCGGTGGTATGCTCACATGATGGAGGAGAGGGCCTCTTGGAGAGTCGGTTCCCCGGGCCTGTCCCCCCCCCTGTCGCACAGCAGCCCTCCCAGTTCCCCTGTGTTCCTGGGCCTCTGTCCCCTGGACGGTGTGCCCACTACCACTGCCCCCAGGTCCCTGTTGTTGGGGTGGTGGGTCAACCTGGGTGCCCTGTAGTGGTGGACACACAACTGATTTACGTGTCCTGGAGACAGAGGCATGGGCCCGCTGGGTGGGGGCTGTGCTGGTGTTCCCAGAGGGGGTTGGGTCTGGTGTAGCCTGTGGCTGTCTCTGGGGAACCGACTGTCCAGAGGTCCCCGATGGACCGGGCTGGTCATCTGGCTCCAGGGAGACAGAGCTGCTGTCATCGCTGGGGGCCTCTTCTGGGGGTGGGATGGACATCTCTGGACCCTCCGTGGCGGTGTGGTGGCGTTCGGGTCCTGCAGGGGTATAAAGGTATGGTTATTGCTTCTGTGTGTGGCATTTCGTGTGATGGGTGGGTGTCCGTGTACCCAAGTGCAGGCATTTCCTTGTGGGGGCTTTTGTGAGGGTGGCTTGTGGGGGTGATGTGTGTGTGCAGTGGGCATGCTTTGGTGATGGGTGTCCATGCTTTGTGGTCGCATGCAGGGCTTGGTGTTGGGATGGGTGGGTTGTGATGGTGAGCCTTTTGCTAGGTGTTGGTGTGATGGGGTGGGGTGAGGGTGGGGGTATGATTTTGCATGCAGGTGGGGTGGGGGTGGGAAGCAGTAGTGAAGATTTGACTTACCAGAGTCCATTCCTCCGCCTACTCCTGCGAGGCCCTCAGGATGCAGGATGTGCAAGACTTCCTCCTCCCATGTGGTAAATTCGGGGGGAGTAGGTGGGGGTCCGCCGCCAGTCTTCTGCACGCAATGTTGTGCCTTGATACCATGGAACGCACCTTCCCCCGTAGGTCGTTCCATCTCTTCCTTATGTCCTCCCGATTGCGTGGATGCTGTCCCACCGCGTTGACCCTGTCCACTATCCTTTGCCAGAGCTCCATCTTCCTGGCAATTGTGGTGTGCTGCACCTGTGCCCCGAAGAGCTGGGGCTCTACACGGACTATTTCCTCCACCATGACCCTGAGTTCGGCGTCACTGAACCTGGGGTGTCTTTGGGGTGCCATGGGGTGGTGTGGATGAGGTGTGGGGTGGCGTTTGTGGTGATGAGTGTGGTGCATGTGGTGGTGTGTGGTGTTTGGTGCGTGGATTCTGTGTGGGTGATGGTGTTGTGTGCCTCTGTGTTGTGGGATTGTCTAATCTGTGCTCGCTCTCTAGCCTTCGTCAATAATTTCGGGTCGTAGGGGCTTGTGGGTGATGTGGGTGTGTGTTTTATATTGTGTTGGGTGTGTGGGAGTGGGGTTAGTATGTGTATCAGGTGTGCGTGTTTCAAACTGACCAATGTGGCTGAGTTTTCTATGTGTGTGTGTATTTTGACCGCGGCGGTGTGTACCGCCAATGGAATACCGTGTTTGAAAGACCGCCGCGTGGATTTGTGGGTCGGAATGGTATGGGCGTATTTTTGTTGGCGTGACGGTGGAGGTTTGTTCATCGCCATTTTTGCCCTGACCTTTGGTGTGGCGGACTTTTGTGGATGTCGGGTTTTTGGCGGTTTGCCAGCTGCGAGTCAGAATGACCGTGGCGGTTTACCGCGGCCGCGGCGGTGTTATGGCGGTCTTCTGACCGGCGGTAATCGCCTTTTACCGCCGAGGTCAGAATGACCCCCATAATTCTCACCTTTTTCTAAGGATTAAGGGCCAGATGTAGGTATATTCCAATTTGCGACTTGCAAATTGCGAGTCAGAGCGACTCGCAATTTGCGAGTCGCAAATTGGAATGTAGGATGTTGTCCCTGACACCATCTGCGACTCGCAAGGGGGTCGCAAAGGCCCACCTCATTAATATTAATCAGGTGGGGCGCAATTTGCGACCCCCTTGAGACTCGCAGCACTCACAGGGATGGTGGCCTGCTGAAGACAGCAGACCACCATGTCTGTGACTGCTTTTAAATAAAGCAGTTTTTTTTTAATGCATCATCATCATTAACATTTATAAAGCGCGCTACTCACCCGTGCGGGTCTCAAGGCGCTAGGGGAGAGGGGGGGTTACTGCTGCTCGAATAGCCAGGTTTTTAGGAGTCTCCGGAAAGTGGAGTGGTCCTGGGTGGTCCTGAGGCTGGTGGAGAGGGAGTTCCAGGTCTTGGCCGCCAGGAAGGAAAAAGATCTCCCACCCGCCGTGGAGCGGCGGATGCGAGGGACGGCAGCGAGTGCGAGACCAGAGGAACGGAGGAGGCGGGTGGGGACGTAGAAGCTGAGGCATCGGTTGAGGTATTCCGGTCCCTTGTTGTGGAGGGCTTTGTGTGCGTGGGTGAGAAGTCGAAAGGTGATCCTTTTGCTGACTGGGAGCCAATGCAGGTGTCTCAGGTGAGCGGAGATGTGGCTGTTGCGGGGTACGTTGAGGATGAGGCGTGCCGATGCGTTTTGAATGCGTTGCAGGCGATTTTGGAGTTTGGCTGTGGTCCCGGCGTAGAGGGTGTTGCCGTAGTCCAGGCGGCTCGTGACGAGGGCGTGGGTCACGGTTTTTCTAGTGTCGGCGGGGATCCAGCGGAAGATCTTGCGGAGCATGCGGAGGGTGAGGAAGCAGGCGGAGGACACGGCGTTGACTTGCTTGGTCATGGTGAGAAGAGGGTCCAAGATGAAGCCGAGGTTGCGGGCGTGGTCTGTGGGGGTTGGTGCAGTGCCGAGGGCCGTGGGCCACCAGGAGTCATCCCAGGCGGACGGGGTGTTGCCGAGGATGAGGACTTCCGTTTTTTCAGAGTTCAGCTTTAGGCGGCTGAGCCTCATCCAATCTGCGACGTCCTTCATACCCTCTTGTAGGTTGGTCTTGGCGCTGCCAGGGTCCTTGGTGAGGGAGAGTATAACTTGAGTGTCGTCGGCGTAGGAGGTGATGATGATGTCGTGCTTGCGAACGAGGTTGGCGAGGGGGCTCATGTAGAAATTGAAGAGTGTCGGGCTGAGCGATGAGCCTTGTGGGACGCCGCAGATGATCTCGGTGGGTTCTGAGCGAAACGGAGGGAGGTAAACTCTTTGGGAACGGTTTGAGAGGAAGGAGGCGAACCAGTCCAGGGCCTGGCCTTGGATCCCGGTGGAGCGGAGGCGGGTGATAATGGGTGCGGTGACAGACGGTGTCGAAGGCAGCCGAGAGGTCGAGGAGAATGAGGGCGACTGTTTCACCGTTGTCCATCAGGGTTCTGATGTCGTCAGTGATTGAGATGAGGGCGGTTTCCGTGCTGTGGTTGGTTCGGAATCCGGTTTGTGAAGGGTCGAGCAGGTTGTTGTTTTCCAGGAAGGTGGTCAGCTGTTTGTTGACGGTCTTCTCTATAACCTTGGCTGGGAAAGGCAGAAGAGAGATGGGGCGGAAGTTTTTCAGGTCGCTCGGGTCAGCCGTAGGTTTCTTTAGTAGGGCATTGACTTCGGCGTGTTTCCAGCATTCGGGGAAGGTAGCAGAAGAAAAAGAAGAGTTGATGACGGTCTGGAGGTGCGGGGCGATGATGTCGTCGGCTTTGTTAAAGATGAAGTGAGGACAGGGGTCCGAAGGGGCGCCGGAGTGGATAGAGTTCATGATGGATTTGGTTTCTTCAGTGTTGATGTGGGTCCAATTGTTGAGGGTAATGGCCGGGGGTGCGGGTTCGGTGGTGTTATGTTGGGTCTGTTGTCCGAAGCTGTCGTGGAGGTCGCTGATCTTGCGATGGAAGAAAGTGGCGAGGGATTCACACAGATCCTGTGAGGGCGTGACGGCGTTGGCATTGGCGTTGGGGTTGGAGAACTCCTTGACGATGCAGAAGAGTTCTCTGCTGTTGCAGCCCATTTTCCTTAAAGGAAAATGAGATGCATTACAAAACTAAAAAATTAAACGTTTTCGTTTCATTTTTTCAGAGCAGGGAGTGGTCCATAGGCCCACTCCCTGCTCTGAAAAAATGTTTGCAGTTCCATTCACCCCTTTTGCGAATGGGTTACCACCCATTTCAAATGGGTGCAAACTGTGATTGCACTGCAACTCGCAATTAGGAAGGGGACTCCCCTTCCTAATTGCGACTCGCAAACCCGTTTTGCGATTCGGTAACCAGGTTACTGAATCGCAAAAGGGGTTTTGTGCATTGAAAAGTGCAGTTTGCAGGTCGCAAACAGCAAAATTCGCTGTTTGCAACATGCAAACTGTTTGCTACATCTGGCTCTAAGACTGTTATTCTTTTAAAGATTCATATCTTGACCTGTACATGTTGGATTTTTGTTGTTTTGGTCTTGTTTTGTTTAGAGAAATATTACCTATTTTCCTAAACTTGTGTTGTGTCATTTTGTAGTGGTTCACTATATTACTGTGTGTGTCGGTACAAATACTTTGCACATTGCTCTGAAGTTAAGCCCGCCTGCTCGTGCCAAGCTACCAGGGGATGAGTGGGGGTTAACTGAGTGTGATTCTACTTTACTCTGACTAGAGTAAGGGTCCTTGCTTGGATGGGGGTAACATGACTGCCAACCAAAGACCCCATCTCTAACATTGGTGATCAGAGGTTGGGATTGAACTTGTATTTGTACTTGACACACAGAGATTAAGTGTACACTACTATTTTCAGTGCAGACCATTATGTGACCACATACAGTTTGTGTTTGCTTTTTCACTTTTAGATTGTTTTTTCCTACTTTATTTTTGCTGATCTTTGATTGACTTTTTGAACTTCATTGGTATTTAGGTACGTGCTGGCCTTCAGAAACCAAACTGCCCGCTCCAGAGCTCTCGCACAAGAGAACCTGGAAGCAAGCCAGGCAGACATGAAACGCTGGTATGACTAGAGTGCCACTCTGGTCGAGTTTCAGCCTGGGCAAAAAGTGGGGGTAATAGTGCCAGTGTAGCCCAGGGCGCTCCAGGACAAGCAGACTGGGCCATTTGAGGTGGTGGAGGGCAATAGTGAAATCACCTAGCTGGTGGACTTGTGGACTCCCAGGAATCCCTTAAAGGTCCTGCATGTGAACCATCTCAAACCACACTTTGAGTGGACTGAATTGTCCATGCTCCTAACAACAGATGATGGGGTGGAGGAAGAGAGTAGGCCTCTTCCTGACCTCCTGTCTGCTAGAGAGAAAGATGGGTCTGTGGAGGGAGTGAACCTCTCCCCCTCCCTGACCTCAGAACAACAGAGGGACAGTCGCCAGGTATTGGGCCAGTTTGCGTCCCTGTTTTCCCTGATCCCAGGGGTCACACACTTGTGTACACATGATGTGGGCACTGGGGTCAGTCCACCCATTCAACAGGAGGTTTACAGGGAGACTGATAAGGTCAGGGCTAGCATCAAAGATGAGAAGTCTAAGATTTTATCCCTAGGTCTGATTGAGTTTTCTAGCAGTCCATGGGCCAGCCCTGTGGTCTTGGTCCCAAAGGCTGCTGCTCCTGGTGCCACCCCAGAACTTCAGTTCTGTGTGGATTACTGGGGTCTCAATGCGGTCACTAAAACTGATGCGCACCCCATCTCCTGAGCTGAAGAGCTCATTGTTCGTTTGGGAGCTGCCCAATACCTCAGCACATTTGATTTGACGTCTGGATCTTGGCAGATTGCCCTAACTGAGGGGGCCAAGGAGAGGTCAGCATTTTCTACCCCAGATGGGCACTTACAGTTTAAAGTGATGCCATTTGGGATGAAAAATGCCCCTGCCACATTCCAGAGGTTGGTCAACTAGGTGTTGACTGGGCTGGATGACTTCAGCGCAGCGTGCCGGGATGCCATTGTAGTGGTCAGTACCACTTGGGAGGAACACTTGCAGCACCTCTGCAGAGTGTTGGAGGCCCTGCAAAAGGCAGGCCTCACTATTAAGGCAAGCAAGTGCCATATAGGGCAGGGCTCAGTGGTGTATTTGGGACAGCAGGTAGGGAGTGGCCAGGTGGCACACCTACAGCCAAAAATCGACTCCATTTTGACTTGGGAGTCTCCCAAGCCCTAGACTGAGGTGAGGGACTTTTTAGGCCTCACCGGCTATTACAGGAGGTTTGTCAAGGGATATGGCACCATTGTTACCCCCCTGAATGAGTTAACTTCCAAGAAGCAACCAAAAAGGTAATCTGGACAGAGGCTTGCCAGACCACTTTTGATGCCCTGAAGGCTGCATTGTGCACAGCACCTGTGCTGAAGGTACCTGACTACTTCAAGAGTTTGTTGTGCAAACAGATACCTCAGAGCATGGCATAGGAGCAGTAATCTCACAGCTTAATGAAGAGGGCCTAGATCAACCCGTAGCCTTCATTAGCAAGAGATTACTTCCCAGGGAACGTAGGTGGAGTACAATAGTGTGAAGCTTTTGCTGTGGTCTGGCTGCTGAAGAAGCTAAGACTCTACTTGTTTGGGACTCACTTCCAGGTTCAGACCAACCACAGACCCCTCAGATGGTTAATGCAGGTGAGGGGTGAGAATCCAATACATTTCCCTACAGGGGATGGACTTTACGGTATAACACCGCCTTGGTACAGAACAAGCCAATGGTGATGGCCTGTCCAAATTTTTCCGCCTTAGGGATGAGAACTCCTATGATGTTGGGTAGTTGCTCCCCACTTTTAGATGGAGGGGACAAGTGTTAGCCTTAGCATCCTTGGTGTGGTCTCCCCTAACTTCTTGCTTCTGTTTCCCAGATTGTTGATGTATGCTGGACTCTGTTTTTGCTGTTTTTGTTACTCTGGGCACTTTACCACTGCTATCCACTGCTAAAGTGCAAGTGCTCCTATGTGAAATGTATGTGTAATTGACTTTCCATGATTGGCATATTTTAGTTACTAGTAAGTACATAGTACAGTGCACTAGAGGTGCCCAGGGCCTGTAAATCAGATGCTACTAGTAGGCCTGCAGCCACATTAGTTGCCCTGTAAACATGGCTCAGACCTGCCACTGCAGTGTCTGTGTGTGCAGTTCTAAACTGCCAATTCGAATTGGCAAGTGTACCCACTTGCCAGGCCTAAAACTTCCCTTTTTATACATGTAAGGCACCTCTAAGGTAGGTCATAGGTAGCCCCATGGGCAGGGTGCAGTGTATCTTAAAGGTGGGACATGTACTTATGTGTTTTACATGTCCTAACAGTGGAATACTGCCAAATTTGTTTTTCACTGTTGCATGGCCTATCTCTCTCATAGGTTAACATGAGTGCTGCCTTTAAATATTATTAAAGTGCAGATTCCCTCTGGGAGCAGATATAGGATTCTGAACTCACAATTTAAAAATACATCTTTTAGTGAAGTCAGTTTTAGATTGTGTGTTTGAAAATGTCACATTTGGAAATTAAGCATTTTCTTGCTTAAACCATTCTGTGACTCTGCTTATTTGTGGATTCCCTGTCTGGGACAGTTTGATAGTTGGGCTGTTTGCACCTCTCCTCTAGACAGTGAGACAAAGGGATCTGGGGTGTAGCCTGCATATCCTGATGGGCTATTTAGGCTGAAAGGGCTGTGCCTGCCCTCACACAATGCAGTCTCCAACCCCTTGTGTGTATCTGGGGCCTGGCCTGGGCAAGGCAGGATCTTGAAAACAAAAGAGACTTCTCTTTGAAGAAGGCCTACTTGAAAGGCAGAAAGGGGTATAAGAAGAGCACACAAAACCCCAGAAAATCAGATCACTGGATTCAAGAGGATCCACTGCCAAGAAGAAGAGCTGAAGAGCTGAGGAGAAGTGCTGCCCCTATCTGTGACTGTGCTTTGTTGGGCTATCCAACAGTTGCCACTTCTGCCTGCGAAAGTGGACAAAGACGGGACTTTGTTGTGCATTCCTGCTTGAGAAGAATCTCCAAGGGCTTGAATTGAGCTTGCCTCCTGTTGTTGAAGTCTCAGGGCCATCAAAGACTTCCCCTGCCAGCACCTGGCCTCTCTGCTGGGACTCCTACCCTCACAAGTGGTGCCCTATCCAGTCCCTGGGCCCTGGAGAGGTGAAGCTGGCAGCCAAGAAAATCCACGCACAGAACATGCCGTGCAAGGAAATTTATGACGCACCTTCCACCACGTGGCTGATAAATGACGTGCTGCCGGCTTCGTGGCTGAAATCAATGCTCCACCTGCATTGCGGCTGGGAAATCGATGCAACGTGGCTGGAGAAATGACGTGCAATACCCGCTTACAGAGGCTGATAACGATGCAAACCCCACGCAGCACGATTTTATAAGACTGTTCAACCGGATTTTCCAAGCATCGTCCCTGGGCATCCAAGTCAATCCGACTCTGCGTGGATCTGAGGTGCCCCGTCCAGAAATAGACGCATCGCTCTCTTGCGAGGGAGAAAAAACATGCTTTCTGACCTGGCCAGAGAAGGAAATGACGCACGGCCTCACTTGCGAGTAAGGAACCGACACATTGCTGACTTTTCTGATGCACGCTCACCCGTGCAGCTTTATTTTTTATGCTAACCAGGTACTTGATGTAATAACAGCATTCTCACCGTTTTCTAAGGATTAAGACTCTAAGGGGTATACTTATACATTTTGGTGCAAAACTGCACTAACACAGCTTTGCAACAAAAAGTTTAGCACCGCTTGCACCATTTCTGAGCACCAGCCGGGCACCATATTTATTGAATCGTGCAAGCCGGTGCAAAGGGTTGGCTAATGTAAAAAAAATGACGTTAGCCGGGTGGAGCTGGCCGTATGGTAGAAGGGGGTTTTGCACCAAAAAATTATGTTAGGCAGGTTAGAGTAAAAAAAATGACTCTAACCAGCCTAGCGTCATTATCTGGCGCAAAACCATCTATACCACATGACTCCTGTCTTAGAAAAGACAGGAGTCATGCCCACCACCCCCATGGCCAGCACATGGTACCAGGGTCCCCTGGGCATGGCCATTGCACCCAGTGCCAAGTAGGGGGGCCCATTTCAGGGACCCCAATGGCACTTAAAGAAAATAAATACTTACCTGTACTCAGCTGTCCCTCTGGTGTGGGTGGGGGTGTCCCTGTGGCCTGGAAAGGCACCTGTGGGCTTATTCCATGGTGTTTCACCATGGACATAAGCCCACAGGTCCCCAACATTTGCCCTGACCATGGGGTTAAATAATGGTGCAAAGCAAGCTTTGCTCCATTATTTGACCCCTCCTCCCCGTGCCTGATTTTAGCACTGGGGAATAAATATGGCGCTAAGGCCATAGAATCATGTTTTTCATCGTAACCTGGCATCTCGTTAACGCAAGTTACGTTACCACATCCAAAAAGTGACTTTAACTCCATAAATTTGGTGCTAGACGGGTCTAGTGCCAAAGTATAAATATTTTTTTTGGCGCGAATTCGGCACAAAACAAGTCATATCTTGACTTGTGTATGTTGGAGTTTTGTCATTTTGGTCTTGTTTTGTATAGATAAATTTTACCTATTTTTCTAAACTTGTGTTGTGTCATTTGTAGTGGTTCATTGTATTACTGTGTGTGTTGGTACAAATACTTTACTCATTGCTTATGAAGTTAAGCCTGTCTGCTCGAGCCAAGCTACCAAGTGGGTGAGTGGGGGTTAACTGAGTGTGATTCTCCTTTACCCTGACTAGAGTGAGGGTCCTTGCTTGGACAGGGGTTAACCTGACCTCCACTCAAAGACCCAATTTCTAACATTGAGGATAGAGATCTGGTGGCACTCCCCTCTCCCTCCAGGACACAGGGTCCCTCTGTGTTGGTGGTGTCTTGGCCTGAGGTCCCATGGCCTGATGCTTCCCCACTCAGCTTTGTCCCGTCTCCTCTGCTTGCCGGTGCACATGCTGCCAATCCAAAGAGGAATAGGGTCATCACATGTCCATGATCAAACTGGAACAGCAACTCTGTCAGGGAGAGATGCCTCTAAAATACACAACACTATGAATCAGCAAGCCCCAGGGTAATCACCACCAATGTCTGGCACCCCTCACAATGACTTTCTCTGAATGCTTCAGTAGAGGCCATTAGCCCTTTGCATGTTAGAGAGACACAGAAGTTGCAAGGACTTGTAGAAGGCCCTTAACAGGTTGCCCAGTGGGAAGCTACATCACTGTCCCCATTTTGGTCATGCAAACCCAGATGTCTGTGTATGGATGAATACCTGTACCCAAACACATGTGTTCTAAACATAACTGCAAGTCACTCCATGATGCTTGTCAACAGTCAGGGCACATACCTTACCCATTACCCATGTACAGTATAGTTTTCCACCTAATGCCACATCAAGGTCATAGCTATTCACATTGGGACTCAAAATTCCAGGGCTACTTGTTATGTCTATCGTTGCTACTGCAGTTGTACATGCCAAATTACATACTATGAAGCATGATGGAATGTGTCAGCCAATACACCACGGTGACACACTCCTGTATGTGGCACGACCTGAAATGAAACCCCATTGTAACTTTGCTATTCCACAAGCAGTGTGCCGTGCATATATATGCGAGGGAATACAGACATCATCCCATCTACAATGGCAGATCATGCGTGAAAATGCAGCTTATAAATGTTTTCTACAGAGAAAGGAACACAACCTGACATGTAGGCACAATGAATGTTGGCAACAGTGATGTCACATAATTCATGTCAATGGACATTCCCCACGTACCAAGGGAAAGTAGTGATCTATACCTGCATCCAAAGAACAAGGTAGGCCTTGTCACATGTATGTTGGACACCTTCACATTACAAGCAGCAGTGCGGCACCAGCATACATCATACACTAAAGGAAACAAGCTTCTGGGTGGCAGATGCCAACGTACACATTTACACAGACAAATGGCTAAGGACAGTGATCCATCACCAAACTTAACTTTGGCCTGAAATACTGAGGAGTAGTGATCTGTTGCATAGAAAATACACATACTATGACCCCAAACAGTACATGATTGAAAACTGTACAGAGCCATATATGGTCATTTCAGAGCAAGTGGTGTGAGGATTCCACCCAGTTTTGTCCTAGGTCCCTGGTACAATAGGCAAGGCACATCAGTATAAAACACATGAGATGTCAACACAAACAATCTTTTATCTACTGTGAGACGCATGGCTCATCCCTAATTGTCAGGGGGAGCTGTGAGAACCACACTCAATCACTTGGCAATCTGACAGGCAGGAATATGCCCTGTACTCACCCCCTTGTGGCTGCCCTCAAACTCCCATCAAGCTCCAGATAGGCCACCACCAGAATGTGGGCCATTGAGGGGGTCATGGTCCGACAGGCATCCCACCCACATTGGGAGGACAGTCCCGCTGGGCCTCCATGATCTTCCAGGCCCAGAGTCTCAGGTCCTCCCACCTCTTTCTGCAGTGGCCACCCTGCCAGCAGTGGACCCCAAGAGTCTGCATCTTCTTGGTGATGGCTCTCCATATCCCTTTCTTGTGATGGGCATTTACCTGCATGAATGCAAAAGACAAATCAGGAGATCATGATCACAAGTTTCAACACAAATGGTTGAGTCACATATATGTTAGTTACATTAAGCTTGAACTTTCCACATGTGTCAATATTCCCCATGTGTGGCACATACAAGACAAAAAGTACAGGGCCATGACTACAGACATACATATCCCAATCCACAGGCCTCCACCACAACCCAGCTCAGGCTCTACAATGACTAGGCGGGCTTACTGGCATCTTGTGGGACATGCTCTAGCAACCTGACTGAGATGTGAGCCACTATGAGACACATCACATTTCTGTAGCTTCTGAAGTGTAGACTCCTTCGGCATGAATGGACCAATACATCTACACTCTGTGAGAAGGACTCCCTGTATACAGTCCCTACAGGGTGCTGCCAGAGTACAAGCTCAAACATCACACATGGGTGACAATGAAGGGGCTGGCATGGTGGATACAGAAAGTGTCTATCCGGTCCATGTGTTAACATTTACAATTACAAATGCAGAGTCATGCCACATCAGGGGTGGGGTTCTGTGATATATATCTGTACCACAGAACAAACTCTCAGACACTTATGTACATTCTACAGAGATGGCATCTGTTAGAAATGGGGTTTCTAATTGGCCCAGGTATACACCCTTGTCCAAGTAGGGACCACAATCCTAGTCAGGGTACGTCACAAACATTCAAATTATCCTGTGCCCACCCTCTGATAGCTTGTCACTGAGCAGTCAGGCTTAATTTAGAAGGCAATGTGTAAAGTATTTGTGCAATAAATCATACAGTAACACACTGAAAACACCACAAAAATACACCATAAACGTTTAGAAAAATAGATAATATTTATCTAGTAAAAAACAAGGTCAAGATGATAACGATTCAATAAGAACAGGTTGAAATATCACTTTTGCAGGTTTAAAAAGAGTCTTAAATCTTAGAAATCAACATTTTTTTCTTGATTGCACAAAGGACCTGGTTTGCGTAAAAAATAACACACCCGGAGACCACAGAGGAGGAGATGCGTGGAAAAATAAACTGTGCGTCTGATTTTTCGATGCTGCACAGATGGTGCGTTGTTTCTTTCCACGCTGCAAGGGGTTTGAATAGTTTTTCGGCACGCAGTCTTGGTATCTCACTGCACTGCAGGGTTCTTTTTGACACCCAGCGATAATGTGGTGAAATTCTGGGTGTTCTGGACAAAGTCACAGGCGTTGTGTCGATCCGGTCTGTTGATGCGTTGAATTTTCTGTTGCATGGCAGACGCTGCATCGGTTTTCCACCCGGGGAATCGGCTGCATTGTTCCAGTTCGGCTGTGCGTTGATCCAGTAGGGCTATGCGGCAAACTTTATGTCACAAGGCAGGCGCTGCATCAAATTTCCACTTGGGTAGTCATGCTGCGTCATTCCAGTTTGGCTGTGTGGCGATTTCACAGTCGCAAGGCTTTTTTAAAGAATTTTCCGCTACCAGGGCATATAAAACACACATGTACATGTCCTGCCTTTCACTTACATAGCACCCCACTCTATGGGTTACCTAGCGCCTACCCTAGTGGTGACTTATAAGTAGAAAAAGGGGGGCTTAAGGCTTGGCAAGTACATTTAAAAGCCAAGTCGAAGGGGCAGTGAAATGGCAAACACTGGCTTTGCAATGGCAGGCCTGAAACATTGTTAAGTGGCTATTTACGTGAGTGCCACAATCAATGCTGCAGGCCCACTAGTAGCATTCAATTTACATGCCCTGGGCACAAGTAGTGCAATTTACTAGGGACTTACAAATCAAATATGCCAATTGGGAATGAACCAATGTTACCATGTTTAAGGAAGAGAGCATATGCACTTTAGCACTGCTTATCATTGCTAAAGTGTGCAGAGTCCTAAAACCAGAACAAAACAGTGTCAGAAAAGTGGAGGGCAGCAGGCCATAAGTTGGGGGATCACCACCCTCAGGCTGTCAGGTCTAACAACATCCAGCAGACAAAGTCATGCATTGTCCAGTTTCTGCTATGTGACCAAGCTACTGAGTCACATATTATGGTCTCCCAGGAATCAACACACTATCTGCATTGTGGAAATGTCATCTATGCAATGATCCTGCACAGGACAAATATGACCTGTAGGAAGGTGACAACAGGGCTGCGAGAATAAGGGATCAGCTGGCGTCTGAGACACACATTGGCAATGATGCTAAATACACATCTGTCTCAGTTCAGTAACCCACCCCTGTCCCCATTCAAAATCTGATCAAAGGAATAAGGCATTCTGGGCAGCATATTACAACAGGGTCTCATATTAGTCACATGATCACACCTGCAGGGGTACAGGGAGTGGGCACTGTGCCACAGTTACATAGCCACAGTGTCCCGCTCCCAGCCTAGACTATGACCAATCTGGCACAGATGGGCACAATCTAACCCGTGAGGAGGGAAAAGATGGTGAAGTACAGAGAAAACAATGCACATGAGGCACTTACCTGCTCCTCTGGTGCATCATAGAGCTGATCTTACAGGGGTAGGACCTCAGTCACCAACCCCTCCAACTCCTCTGGTGAGAAGGTTGGGGCCCTATCACCTCCTGGACATGGCATGATTGCTACCAGAGGTGGTACACAGCAGCTCAGTAGAGGAGGTGTTGCTGGCAGCAGTGTCATGAGTCAATTGAGTGATTTTGCAGCACATGGGAGTTACGTCAGCCACGTACATGGTCGTCATCACCAGGGGACACAGCCATTGACCGGCGACTGCCACTGGCAAAAACGTTAGCCTATGGCTGTGTCAGCTGTGGTTGCAACCGCCTACCGTCATGACATCTTCCGCTGGCGGTCGCAGGCGGTTGCTAATTTCCTGTGGAGAAGGTCAGGCATACGCCATTTTAGAGGCCTGAAATGCGGGACTGGGCTTTAAAAACTGTGTCACACCTCAGAAAATGTTGTTTTGGGCATTAAAACCTGCTTTTCCTGTCTTCTCATGTTGGTCCTACTACTCAAACCCCGTTGTAACATGTTGCAGGTCACAGATGACAATTTACAGTGGGGCAAAGTCCACCCACAACAAAAGTCATTTTGGGGGTTGGTACATCTAGTCACATTCCAGGTGGCATTTATAATGCACAGCTTTGATTTAGGTCCAGATACATGTGTGGCAAACCAATGGGGTAACATGTGACCCTTGTGTCATTAGCTGTTGTGATGTGTACTGTTTGCCATGTCCATCCATTCCAAATTGTCTTGTCACATGTTGTTCTTGACATACATCATGTATGTTGCTGTGGACACAGTGACTAATGTCAAAACTCATTTCTTGTCATAAACAGGTGTACCGTCCACTGCCAGACCTTCAGACCATGGAAGAATGCCATGTCATCCTCCTCTATCATCTGAATCGGCAAACAATAGTGGACTTATGCCAGCAGTTGGAGCCAGATCTGATGCCAGCCATTAGTTATCCAATTAGCACTCCACCCATTGTACAAGTTATGCCAGTGTTGCACTTCCTAGCCACAGGGTCCTTCCAACAAACAGTGTCCCAAACTAGTGGTATGTCTCAATCTATGTTCAGTATGTCGTTGAAGGATGCCCTCTCAGCAATGTTGAAACACCTGGACAGCTATATCCAGTTTCCCCAATGTGAGGATTTATCCCATGTAAAGGCTGACTTTTATGGTTTTGCAAGCATCGCACATGTGGTGGGGGCTGTTGATGGCACACATGTTGGCTTTGTCCCACCGCATGCCAATGAACAAGTATACCGCGACTGGGAGAACTTTGATTCCATCAATGTACAAGTTGTATTTTTGGCGGACCTATACATTTCACAGATCTGTGCCTATTATCCAGGTTCAGTCAATGATGCCTTGTAATGCGAAACAGCACTATCCTCCAGCTGATGTCACAACTGTACTCGGAGAGGGCCTGGCTGGTTGGTAAGTAACATCTGTCCTGTGTGTGTGTGTGCAATGTTTGGTGAGACAATTCTGATAAGAGGGACTCAAAGTTGCACATATGTCCCATTCCTTAACAGGAGACTCTCCATATCCAAATGGTCCTTGGTTGTAGACGCCAATCAGGAATCCAACTACATCAGGGGAAGTCTGCTTCAATGAGGCCCATGTAAGAACAGGGTGGGTAGTGAAACAGGCTTTTGGGCTCCTAAAAGCCGGATTTAAGTGTCTGGACTGCACTGGTGGAGCCCTCCTCTACTTCACTGGTAAAGTGCATCAGATCTTTGTGGCCTGCTGCATGCTCCACAATATTGCCCTGTGGAGGAATGTCCCATACATCCCAGAGGAGGGGGAGCATGCATTGACACCGGGTGAACCTCCTGAAATGCCAAGTGAGGATGGCAGTTGTGAAGATGAAGGTGCTAAGTTGTGTGAAGATCTCATCAACAATTATTTTTCTTGAGTGTATGTCATGTGGTGTAATGACTGTTAATGTATGAAGAACTGTAGTTGTCAGAGTGTGTAGAGTGGAGTGTTTTGGCAAAATTCTGGACAGCTAGTGCTCTGCAATGCTCAGCCAAAGGGTTCTTGAAGAGTTAGCCTTTGACATATCCCCACCTTGATGTAGTTGCTTTTGTTTATGTCAGTCTCATTGCAATGTGACCACCTTTCCAGATGCTTACTATGTGATTTGTGTGATAGGTATGTTTTCAAAACTATACTCCTTGTTTTGTTTTTGTACAGGTACCTTCACCACAACATCCTTATGTGAGCATTTCAGAGTTGTGACATTGGCAGGTATCTGATGATGTTCCGACAGAAGAAGTGGACATAGACTGTCCCAGGTAATGTAGGTCACACATTTGGGGTAAATCAGACCTGTGCCAAGGCATCTTGCACAGTGTTCGGATGGTAGGTCAGAAGTGCACTATTTACTTGTTTTTTGTGCTGTGTTGGGCCGATTGCATCATGTGTGTGATTATGTGGGCATGAAATGTAGTCATGAGGTGCAAGCCAGGCAGTCACCCTTCACATAGGCTAAACACTCATCTTGTGTGACCTGTATGTAGTTGTTGATATGTTTCATCATTATAGGCCACAGTGTCTGTGCCACAACACTGACTTATGTTTGTGTCATACCACCAGATGCATGATCATTGGATAATGATGAGCCTGTGATCAGGGACTGTTGTACTGCCCTCTGTATCTTGGTTTGTGTGATGTTGGATAACTTGGTTTAGGTATGTGATAAGGCTCAAGCCGATGACACCAGTCCCTTTTCGGTTAGCCTATTCTACAGGACAATGTCTGACAAGGCCCTTACTTCTGTGGTCTGGTGGACTGTACCTCCGTATAGCTACCTTGACACAATAAGAGTCAGCCATTCTTGTCTACGACAGTCAAGATATATAGGCAACCTTTGTGCTGTACAGTGAAATAAAATGTTTGGTGTAACCAGACACTTCTACCAATGTGTTTGTGCGTGTTGTCTGCAATCCTTAGCAGGACACTGTACCTGTAACACATTCCTCCTTGCATTAGTATCTTGTGTCTTCATCATTTGTTTCACATGGTCTTAAACTACATAGCAACAATTGAAACAGTAGCAAGCAGACGCAAATGTTGTGATAGGTGGTATTTATTGTGGATTTGTGCATAGAATTGACATGAAGGGCATGACGGAACAGATAAAGTGAAGGGTGCAGTCATGGTGGATGAAATCATTGTAATAGATACCACAGCACTGGAAGTCCAAAGTTCAGTGTACTACTCACATAGAAATTGGCAACCAAAAAAGGCAGACTGGCAGTGGCGCAGAGGCCCGGAAATAGGCAGTTCGAACTCCAGCCCTGACAGCGCCGCAACCAACCACTGACCATATTGCAGGTCCAAAGTTGCAGTGGTGGGCACCCTTGGCAGCCAACCAACGGCGGTCCAAATCACGTTGGTCCGCGGTCACCAAAGTAATACATAACTGTACATTGGATGGATTTGAAAACAGCACAGCTGACACATATTGTCACACTCAACACACCTGCCAAGGACACTATAAAACATTTCCCTTCACATAGCACAATCCTCTGCATTTTCACAGCAAGAGCCATCAAGACAGAGTGCTTAGAAAATTAAACTCCATAGAATAGGCACCACTTCAATTTATTTTTAACATCCCATACCACACCCTACACACACTTTTGTTCTGTCACACCCTTTTGCACTTCCCTTCTTTAGTAAGTCACTGTCACCTGTAATATATTTTTCTTTTTACAACCATGACACGTATTAAAAATCCGTGATTCACTGATGAAGAGTTAAGAGTCATGGTGGATGAAATCATAAGAGCAGAGCCACAATTGTTTGGAGCACAAGTCCAGCACACTACTCTCAGTAGGAAAATGGACTGGGAGAGGATAGTCGACAGAGTCAATGTTGTAGGCCCAACCTTGCCCACAAAGGAGGACATCAGGAAAAGGTGGAACAACCTCAGGGGAAAGGTCCATTCCCTGGTCTCCAGGCACCAGCGACAGGCCAAGAAGACTGACGGTAGAACTTCCACTCCTCACTTACAACTCCAGCCCTGGGAGGAGAAGGTCTTGGCCATCCTGCATCCTGAGGGCTTGACAGGAATACCTGGGGGAGTGGAGTTTGGCAAGTCATATGTCACATAAATGTTATGTCATGCATGCTCACTGTTGACCTTTTGCCACCTTCACTGTCCCGCCACTCACCAGCCCAGTGTCCACCTGTCCAAAGACCCCTGCCTGGCATTTCACAATTGAAGTAGACTCACCTGGGAGAACAACATCTGTGTATAGTGTATGTAGTACAGGGACTGACATCACTACAATTCACAGAAGGCACTGTTCCTGTAACTACAAAAACCAGACCTGTGTCCACTGCTCCAAAGACCCGTTTGTCAACTCCCAATTTAGTGTACTCACTTGGTAGGATAACATTTGTAACGTGGGTGTAGTGCAGGGACTGACATGACTGCTAAGGCCAGGAGGCAGTGTTATTGTTACTCCACTCAGCCAACCCACTGTCCTCTGCTCCAAGATCCCTGTTTGTCAACTCCCAGTTGAAGTGTACTCACCTAGGAGGATAACATTTGTATAGTGGGTGTAATACAGGGACTGACATGACTACAACTCCCAGCAGGCACTGTTTCTATAGCTTCAAGCATCAGACCAGTGAGTTTAACATTTGTATCGTCGGTGTAGTACAGGGACTGACATGACTGCTAAAGCCAGGAGGCACTATTACTGTAACTCCACTCAGCCAACCCAGTGTCCTCTACTCAAAAGACCCCTGGTTGTCAACTCACAATTGAAGTGTACTCACCTAAGAGGATAACATTTGTATAGTTGGTGTAATACAGGGACTGACATGACTGCAACTCACAGCAGGCACTGTTTCTGTAGCTCCAATCACCAGACCAGTGGTCACTTACTCAAAAAAAATCTGTTAGTGAACTCTCAATTGAAGTGTGCTCACTAAGGGGAGAACATTGGTCAAGTGTGTGAACTAGAGTGAGTAACACGACTGCAACTCACATCAGGCCCTATATCTGTAACTCCAAACACCAGTACAGTGTTCTCTTCTCCAAAGACCACGGTTTGTCAATTACAAAGTGAAGTTAACTCATCTGGGAGGATAACACTTATCAAGTAATGGGGAGTAGTGAGAGTGACAGGACTGCAACACCCAGCAGGCACTGTTTCTCCAACTCCAAACACCAGACCACTGTTTTCTCCTCAAAAGACCCCTGTGCCTTAACTCAGTATTGAGGTGTACTCACCTGGGAGGAAACCATTTGTAAAGTGTGTGTAGTGCAGGGAGTGATCTGACTGCTAATGTTTCTAGAAAACAAAACACCAACACAGTGTTCTCATGTCCAAGGATCCCTGAGCTTTAACCCTCAATCAAAATGTACTGTCAGGCCTACCACCAGTCCAGTGTCCTCTTCTCCAAAGACTCCTGTTTGGGAAATCACATAAGAAGTGTACTCACTGGGAGGATTACATTTCTCAAGTGTATGAAGTAGAGGGATGACATGACTGCTAAGGCCAGAAGGTTCTGTCTCTCCAATTCAAAACGCAAGCCCAGCGCACACTTGTCCAGATACCCTTGTTAGTTAACTCACAAAGGAAGTTTACTCACCTGGAAGGACAATATTTGGCTACTGTTGGGAACAAGTGGGAGTGACCTAAATACAAGCCCCAATGGGCCCTGTTTTGCTAACTCCAGTCACTAGCCCAGTGTCCACTTACCCCAATGCATCTGTTAGTGAACTCACAAAGGAAGTTTACTAACCTGAGAGAATAATTTTTGGCCAGTGTTGGGAGCTAGTGGAGTGACCTGAATGCAACTCCCAGGAAGCACAGTTCAAGTGACTCCAAATAGCAGAAGAGTAGTCATTTGTCTAAAAAGTCTTGGCTGATCACTCATATGATGTTTACTCACCTTGGAGGGACCAAGATGAAGAGCAGCTCAGGAATGTGGCTGTGCACGTAGCTCAATTTTGAACTACTAAGCCAAGATGAAACTATTGAGGACAGAAGGACAGCTCACCCAGTGTGCAACATAAATGAACCATAAGGGCTCAAGATGCATCACCAGAATACAATTGGCTGCAGACACATGCACTTGCACTTACCACACATTGACTCCAATCACATATACAATAAACTCCTGGGTCAGCTTGCCTAACAATCACCTTGCCTCAAAATGGTGCTTGCCACATCCTGCTCAGCCACTGTTCTCCCTGCACTGGTGGCAAGATGTATTTCTCTTCCCATACTCCCAAGTGCTAATGAACTGCTAAAATCAGCAGCTGCTTGTCTCAAATGGAATGGGCATATTTCACAAATGTCAGGCCAGTACAATGAATAGCATGTGTACTTGTCACAATAGGATAACCTGTAAATCAACTATGTATAGGCGCTTTGCAAAATGCCACTGTAAACTTTTTGAGGTAGATGTCAAATACAACTTATTTACACTGTATCTTTCACATCAACAGGTCGAGCTGCCACTGGCCACACAGAGCCCACAGAAAAGACTGCCACTACCCCCATAGATGATGCCCTCAGTGATTGCGACACTCCTGGACATCTGGATGTGGAGGACAGTTCTGGTCCGTCTGGACAACCTGGTCAGATCCCTACAGTGGAGCTCACTGTGGCCACATCAAGACCTCCCAGTCTGGTTGCCTCGACCTCACAGACAGCCATTCGCCCCAACCATGTGTCCCTAGGGCAGTGGCAACCATCTTGTGCCCCCAAGTCTAGCCTCCTGAGTCACATCACAACACCTCAGACAAAAATGGTCCTGGAACCAGTAGTAGGGGCACTCTGTGGCATGGGCACTGGCCTGTGGGGGTAGGGTGCATGGGAGTGATGCTGTGGGCCACTGCTGTGAGGCCAATGGGGATGCACCTGGCCAGGACACCATCACCCAAGTCTTGGGGGTCTATCAGGAGTTCCACAACATGATGGGCCAGGTACTTTCTGAACTCCGGGAGATGAAGCAGCTGCAGAGGGACATCCATAGGGTTATGCTTTAACAGTAGGAGGCCACCAATACCAACCTGGCCTCCCTAACAGGGTTGTTCAGGGACTTTAGTTGTACCCTGATCAGTGATCATCAGCAACACTCAACATCTTCCTTTGGTGCTGCAACACCAGGCCCTTCTTTATCGATGCCAGCCACTGGAAGGAAGGCTCTGTCAGGGAAAGAACCCACACCAGACACCCTTGCCGATAGCTCAACTCATAATATCGGAAATGTCCAACTAGAAATCAAGGAGGTGCAGATGGCCAGGCATTGACCACTGCCAGCAAGTGACGACTTCCTGAAGGAACTCCTTTGTGTGCCACATATTCACTCTGTTGACTGTTCTTCAACTACCTTCCATTTCCTATGTGACCGCCAAACTCGTAATGAGGCCCTTGGTCAAGAGGGTTTACTGGTCTTCGTGAGCCACACCACTAAATAACAAGAGGCCATCCTTATGAGGTCCGTAACTGCACCTGAAGTAGCTAGGGCCCTGATGGGGATTTTCACCAGAATCAGTTTCTTCAAAGACTTGGGACAAGATTTACAAGAAACTGGTGCAGCGATGTGCCAAAATCAGCAGCTTTGCGCCAGTTTTTAAATGCAGGGCTGTGCCATATTTACAAGACTAGGGTGCAGCCCTGTTGTTTCCGCCTGCACCGGCGATAAATTAAGCTGCCAGTGCAGGCATCCTTGCACCATAGTGCAAGGGAGTTTGCAATGAGGGGAGTGATTGCTTATGCACAGGAAAGTATCACTTCCTGCACATAAACAATCTACAATGGAGATTTGGCACTACTATATTTGCTGCATTCTGCAGCACGCATAGAAGTACAAAGGCGTTATTTTCAATGATTGTTTATGTGCAGGAAGGGACACCTTGCTGCACATACACAATCATCCATGGCATTTTGTTTCTTCTATGTTTGCCGCATTCTGCAGCACACATAGAAAAAGCAAAAAAACGAAGAGGAATAAAAACATTCCTACTCGTTTTTCCATGCTAGCGCCACCCCTTGGGTGGCATTAGTTTTTGGCGTTGCAACAGATTTACCATTTCTCGTAAATCTGGGGTAGCGTTGACAGGAATGGGTTTTGCGATGGAACGCCCATTGCAACACCCATTGTACGCCCCTCCGAGACAGAAAACTGCGTTGGAGAGGCCATTAGTTACAAGGAGGCATAAAGCCACAGAAAAGTGCTGTTACATCACCTTGTAAATATGGAACAATGATTAGTGCCACCAAAGCATTGCAAAAAGTGATGCTCTGGAGGTGATAGGGCCTTGTAAATCTGGCCATTGCTGTCTGAGGGGGCACCAACTTCATAAATGCACACATGAAGTCAATGTGGAAGGTGCGTGGAGTGACTTACAAGTCCTCCACATTCTACCATTCACAAACCAATGGGCTTGTTGAAAGATTTAACAAGACCCTAAAAGGCATTATTTTGGGCCTGCGTGAACCCATGAGGTGAAAGTGGGGCATCCTCTTACCTTGACTGTTCTTTGCCTACAGAGAGGTACTTCAGAAGGGGGCTCAATTAGGCCCTTTGAACTTCTGTTTGGTCACTCTGTTAGGGGATCTCTAAGTCTGGTGAAGGAGGGATAAGAGCAATCTCCCAAGAACTCCATCCCTCTAGGATGTGGTTAGGTACATGCTACTCTTCAGGAACCAGATGGCCAAGTTCTGGAAGAAAGCTTCTGAGAACTTGAAGGCTAGCCAGGAGGTTATGAAGCAGTGGTATGATTGCATGGCTAGCCTGCGGAATTTCAACATGGGAAGAAAATGTGGGCAATAGGGCCTGTAGAAGACCAGACTGGGCCTTATAAGGTGGTTGAGAGGAAGGTGGAGGGCATCCACCTGGTGGACCTCAAGACCCCAAGTCACGCCTTTATCAACTGCCTCAAACCACACTTTAAGTGTTCTAAGGTCACCATGCTGTTGGTGACACATAACAGGGAGAAGGACAGTTATCCTCTCCCTGACCTCCTGTCATCAAAAGAGAAAGATGAGTCAATGAACGGTCAATATTTCCCCTACCTTGACCCCAGAACAGCACAGGGTCTGCTACCAGTTTTTAGGACAGTTTGCTTCTCTGTTTGTCCTCACTCCTGGACCTAAACATGTGCGTGCCCATGATATAAAATCTGTAGGCAGCCACCCCTTTCAAAAACAAAATATACACGCTGTCTGATAAAGTGTGGACCAGCATCAAAGAGGAGGTCTCTAAGATGTTGGATCTAGGGGTGATTGAGTTCTCCAGTAGCCCCTGGTGCTGGTAGCAAAAGCTGCTCCACCAGGTATCATCCCAGAGCTCTGGCTGTGTGTGGACTACAGGGGGCACTACTCGGTTACTAAGACTGAAGCTTGCTCTATCTTCAGAGCTGACGAGCTCATGATAGATTAGGGGTTGCCAAGTTCCTTAGTGCTTTTGATTGAACTTCAGGGTACTGGCAGAGTACCCTAACTGAATGGGTTAAGAGAGGTCAGTCTTTTCCCCTCCAGAAGGCCACTTTCATTTTTAATGATGCCCTTTGGACTGGAAAATGCCCCTGTTACCTTCCAGTGGCTGATGAATTAGGTTGTAGCTGGGATGGAGGCCTTCAGTGTTGCTTACTTGGATGACATAGCTGTCTTTAGTAGCAGCTAGAACGGCCACCTTTTTCACCTGCAGGAAGTATGTCATGGCCTGTAACACACAGCCCTCACTATCAAGGCCAGTAGGTGACAGATAGGGCAGGGGTCTGTGGTATTCCTAGGACACTTTGAGGTCAGTGGTAAGGTCCAGTCCCTCCAAGCCAAAAGAGAAATTATTCTCACCTTGGAGACCCCACAAACTCACACTGAAGTGTGGGCTTTCTTTGGCCTCACAGGATATTACAGGTGGTTTGCCAAGGGATTTGGCACTATTGCTGCCCAGTTGACTGAGATGATGTTAAAAAAGCAGCAAAGAAGGTGATCTATAAGGAGGCTTGCCAGAGAGCTGTTGACACCCTCAAACAGCCCATGTACACATCCCCTTTGTTCAAGGACTCTGACTTTTTAAAAGAATTTATAGTGCAAACAGGTGCCTCAGAGGATGACATGGCACAGTCCTATCACAGCTCTATGACGAGGGCATTTATCAACCTGCAGCTTTCTTCTCTAGAAAGTTACTTTCCAGTGAAAAGTGGTGGAGTGCTATTGAGAGAGAAGCCTTTGCTGTGGCTGGGCACTGAGGAAGCTCCCATCATACTTGTTTGGGACTCACTTCTGGGTTCAGACAGACCACAAACCCCTCTAGTTTCAAAAGCAAATGAGGGGTGAGAATCCACAGTTCTTGAGGTGACGTATCTCCCCACAGGGAATAGACTTTATGGTGGAACACTGACCTGGGTCAGACCATTCCATTTCTGATGGTATATCCTTGTTCTTCTGCCTTAGTGATGAAATCTCTCAGGATGTTGGGTATTTCTCCCTACTTTCAGCAAAAATTTTGCCAACTCACTTCCGATTTATGCTGACATTTGTTCTTGTTGGTCTTAGGCTTCTCTGCATTTTACCATTGCTAACCAGAGCTAAAGTGCTTTTGCTCAGTACCCTAAACAGGGTTTGATTATCCTATACCTAATTAGCATATCTAATTTACTTATAATTAGGGGTGGGCGGAACCCCCTGAGTTTTATTCTGTGGAATTCTGCAGAGTTACATAAAAACTCTATGGAATTCAACAGAGTTCTGCTCACCCCTAATTTTGATGTATGAAAAGCTGACAGCATAATGTAGGCCTCATAAGACTGCAACACTTAGGGCCATATGTACGAACACTTTTTCCCATAGACACAGAATGGGTAAAAACCTTTGCAACATCTGACCCTTAGTGAAGAATTTCATATCTAGCTCTCCTAGGGATCAACACGCAATTAGCTGATGAACTGACATCACAGTGAACATAGCTAGAAGTTCTCACATCTTGCACTTTCCATCAGTTGAACTGAAGAAAACTCCCTTTTCTCCTCATCATCTGGTGTTCTACTCAATTCTGGAAAATAAGGCCAATTCACCCATATAGCATGCACACTTGGGATCATAAAACAGCATAGTTTTTTTACCCGTCAAATATTAGAAGTTTGTAAAATGTAGATCTACGGACTCCTTTCCTTGGCTGCCATATGTTTTGCAAAATTGTTACCACAAGAAGAAACTAAGGTGGTCATTACAACCCTGGCGGTCGCTGTTAAAGCGGCGGTAAAACCGCCAACAGGCCGGCGGTAAAAAAAATGGAATCACGACCGTGGCTGAAACAGCCAACATAGACAGCCTCTTTAACACTCCGACCGCCAAGGCGGTGGAAACAAACACTGCGGCGGTAACCGCCAACAGACAGGCGGAAGACAATGTACCGCCCACATTATTACAAGGCACCAATCCGCCACCTTTTCGGGGGCGGATTCACCGCGAACAAAAACACGGTGGAAACAGGACTTGGAAGGGAAAACGCTCACCTCTGCACACCCCACGAGGAATCAGGACGCCATGGAACCCGAGCTCCAGATTCTTCCACCCTTTATCTTCCTGCTCCTCTACCAGGAACAACAAAGACGGCGGCGAAAACCACAGTGAGTACTGCACCTACGACACAGGGGAGGGGGGAGGGAAAAAAGAGTGACACACACACGCAACACGCAACACTCCCACCCCCACCCTCACCCACTACAACACACACACAAGTACATGTTGATACATTACATTAACAACCCCCAACCCCCCTGGAGGAATGCAAGGACAAAAGGAACTGAGTCAAACGATTGTAATATATTCAAATACATTAATCAAAAATATATACATATATAAAGATATTAACACTCTAAACAAATATATACACCAAGAATGCAAGTCCAAGGTATTCCACCATATTAGTCCGTGGACCACTGTGCCCAAAATGCATGGGCGAGGCCCACACTCAATAGCCGAACAAGACGGAGGGAACACTGCTGGGGCATCAGATAGAAATAAAACAGGCACCTCAGGGGGAAAGGAAGGGGGGGCACCTCAGCCGTATGAGTCACAAAGCCAGATCCACGAGGGGGCTCCATACCCATTGCTTTATCCTGGGGAGTGCAAAGCCACAGTCTCTCAAGTGTCTACAGTGGGTGGGTTGCCCACTGCTTTATCCTGGGGAGTGCAAAGCCACAGTCTCTTAAGTCTCTCCAGTGGGTTCTTTGCCCACTGCTTTATCCTGGGGAGTGCAAAGCCACAGTCTCTCGAGTCTCTCCAGTGGGTGAGTTGCCCAATGCTGTATCCTGGGGAGTGCAAAGCCACAGTATCTCAAGTGGATAACAGTCTCCACTGGTTCTGGAGGGGGCTTGGTGCCCAGAGTGCTTCATCCTGCCAAGGACTGAGGTAGTGGATGTGATACTTCACTGGTTCTGAAGAGGGCCTTGTGCCCAGAGTGCTTCATCCTGCCAAGGACAGAGGTATTGGATGCCTTTCTCCACTGGTTCTGGAGGGGGCTTGGTGCCCAGAGTGTTTCATCCTGCCAAGGACTGAGGTAGTGGATGCCTTTCTCCACTGGTTCTGGAGGAGGCTTGGTGCCCAGAGTGCTTCATCCTGCCAAGGACTGAGGTAGTGGATGCCTTTCTCCACTGGTTCTGGAGGGGGCTTTGTGCCCAGAGTGCTTCATCCTGCCGGTGCTGGTGGTGGCGGTGTCCTTGGCAGCGGTGCTTGTGGCGGCAGTGTCCTTGGCAGCGGTGCTGGTGGCAGCGGTGTCCTGTTCAGCAGTGCTGGTGGCGGCGGTGTCCTGTTCAGCGGTGCTTGTGGCAGCGGTGTAATTGGCAGCGGTGCTGGTGGCGACGTTGTCCTTGGCAGCGGTGCTGGCGGCGGCGGTGTCCTTGGCTGCGGTGCTTGTGGCGGCGGTGTCCTTGGCAGCTGTGCTTGTGGCGGCGGTGTCCTTGGCAGCGGTGCTGGTGGCAGCGGTGTCCTTGGCAGCAGTGCTGGTGGCGGCGGTGTCCTTGGCAGCGGTGCTTGTTGCGGTCTTGCCCGCCATGCAGGTTTTCCCAGACTTGCCTGTTTTACTGTGCCCCTTCCCCACCTTTGATGGTGGCGCAGCTGGCTCCACACTCCCAACTCTACCCCTGGGAGCGGCTTTGGTGGAAGGTTTTTTTCCTCTCTCCCGCCGGGCACTGGCCAACTTTTTGTGCTTTTGAGGTGGGGGACTGTCCGTGCTCTGGCTCCTTGGCACACTGGCTGCCCTGCTGCTTGGTGCACTCCATAATACGGTTACTACTGGCACCACTGTTCCCGCAGATGTTGTGGCTGAGGCGCTGGGTGGGGACCTGGAGAGGCGAGCCCTAGGAGACTGAAGGTGTGGGGGAGGTGAGGAGAAGAGGTCAAAGTTGGACAGGAAAAGTTTTTTGGACACACTGGGACGGGTAGATGGAGGGGGTTTGAAGTGGGGGAAGAGGTAGTGGTTGTAGGCGGTGTATGTTTGGTGACTTTGGGTGAAGGTGCATGGGCTGGAGGCTGTTGTAAGGTGGATGGCAGTTGGGTGGGTGTGTGGCTGCATTTGTGTACCTTGGGAGGTGGGCTCACAGACACACTGGGGGAGGACACAGGTGATGTGTGAATGGTAGTGGGGGTGGTGACTGCACGTGAACGGGGTGTGGTGGTGGGTGTGCTTGTGATGGAGGTAGTGGCTGACGATGTAGTGCATGCAGGTGTGAGTGGAGACGAGACTGGGAGGGAGGAGGGAGACGAGGAGGAGGGGGACACAGTGGAGGCAGTGGCTGTTGGTATGGTTGCATGTGTATGATGCTTGCGTGAGTGCCTGTGGGATGTGTGGTGCTTATGTTTGCCTGAGCTTCCCTTGTGTGTTGACGAGTGTGCATGCTGGTCTGATGGTGTGCTTGGGATAGGCTGTGGTACAGGGATTTGGGTCTGGGTGGAGGAAGTTGGAGGGGGAGGCTAGAGACAGGGACAATGGCTGCCATCAGTGCTGAGGCCAGAGTCTGAAAAGCTCGCTGATGGGCTGCCTGACCAGAATGAATGCCCTCCAGGTATGCATTTGTCTGTTGCAACTGCCTCTCTACACCCTGGATGGCATTCAAAATGGTAGACTGCCCAACAGTGAGGAACCTGAAGAGGTCAATGGCCTCCTCACTGAGGGCATCAGGGGTGACAGGGGCAGGGGCTGAGGTGCCTGGGGCGAAGGAGATGCCCACCCTCCTGGGTGAGTGGCCACGGGGCAAACGCTGAGGGGCTGCTGGGAGGGCGGTGCTGGTAGGGGGTGTGGCGGCTGTACCTGTAGATGCAGGGGGCACAGAGGGTCCCGCCACCGCAAGGGAGCTCCCATCAGAGGAGGAGTCCGTGTCGCTGGTGTCTGCTCCTGTCCCCGCCGTGGACCTCCCCTCACCCTCTGTCCCACTGGTGGCTTCTGACTCGGTTGTGTCGGCCTCCAGGGCCATGTGGGATGCAGCTCCCTCCTGCTCCGGTGCCACTGCTCCTCCGCCTGATGATGCTAATGCACACAAGCAGAGGGAGACCACAAAAAGGGGGGGGGGAGACAGAAGAAAGACATGTTGAGTGCATGCAATACCACTACAGTTGGCAGACACTACAGACACAGAAGCCCCCTGCACTACGCTGTGCACTTTGAGTTCCCTAATCAATCACAGGGACATGGGTTACAAGGCTATGCCCGATTGCTGCACACATGGATGTCACAGGAGCCTGACTAGGTGTAGTTGGCTGTGTACATGGGTGGGTTGGGGTGCCACAGGGCCTGCCTTAGGAAGGTACCTTGCCTACTAAACTCGCCCTGGCCTAGGGGAATCCACAGCCTCCCCACCCAGACACCAACAATGCGCGCTGAATCAGCTGAATGAGAGTGTACTCACCCCTTGTGGCTGCTGTGATGCCCTCAAGCGCCCATCCAACTCCGGGTACGCCACCGCCAGGATCTGGACCTTCAGGGTATTCATGGTGCGACGGGGACCCCTCCCACGTTGGGAGGCCATCCCCAGCTGGGCCTCCACCTTCTTCTTGCTCCAGCGGCGAATGTCCTCCTATCTTTTCCGGCAGTGGGTGCTCCGTCTGTGGTAGACCCCCAGGGTCCGGACTTCCTTGGCGATGGCATGCAAAATATCCTTCTTCTGGTGGGCGCTGACCTACAGGAATAGTACAGGGGAAAAGGAGAAGATATAACCGTCCACACCATCAGAGTCATTGGCCCACATCCCTACCCTTGCCATGACGCACATGCGCTCACCGTCGTTTCATGCACGCTTCATTCTCCCCCCATCTGTCATCCACACCACTCCAAGCAGCCATTGCCCATACAGCATGCTCACAGTGTACTCACCTGTTTGTCTGGGGGACCGTAGAGTAGCGTGTACTGGGGGAGGACCCCATCCACTAGTTTCTCCAACTCCTCCATGCTGAAGGCAGGGGGCCTTTCCCTAGACACACGAGCCATTGTCTCTTCTAGACTGAGGTCACAGCAGCACTTGCAGTGTAGGTCCAGTCCTGTCGAAGATCAGGTATCAAGTGAGTGAACAGGGAGAAAATGGTGGAGACGTCCGCGGCGGTGCGTACCGTCACCATCGGCATACATCGCCATTGGCTCCTCTGACCCATAGGGGCCAATGTTAACCAATGCAGGATTGCGCCACGGTCTTAGACTGCCTACAGTGACGGTGTACAACGCCAGCGCAGTTACCTCATATCCCCTTTTCCAACATTACAGGTCAGGCAGACGCCATTTCAGGGGGCCACATGGCATTAATTATGACTGCGTCACACAAATCTAGGCCTTGCTTAAACATTAATACAGCCATATGTCGATTTGAGAACATTTTACGATTAAGTTGTGTTTACGTACCTCAGAGTTGGTTGTCTCTCTGATCGCTGTTCTCCTCCATAGAGCACGTCCGCTGGGGCAGGTGAGGAGATGGGGGCATCCTCCGTTGTACAGACCGCTGGTGGACCTGTCGACAATGGAGGAGCGGCATGTAATCATCACCTACAGACTTGATCGTACCACAATCCTGGAACTGTGGGCCCAGTTGGAGCCAGACCTGATGTTAGCTATCCGCCATCCCACAGGAATCCCCCCTCAAGTGCAGGTGCTATCAGTACTCCATTTCCTAGCAAGTGGGTATTTTCAAACGACAGTGGCCATAGCATCAGGGATGTCCCAGCCTATGTTTTCCACATGCGGAGCTACATCGTTTTCCCTCAGGTGGAGGATTTGCCTACAGTGAAAGGCGACTTCTATGCCCTGGGACATATCCCCAACATCATAGGTGCCATTGATGGGACACATGTGGCCTTGGGACCCCCCTGCAGGAGTGAACAGGTGTACAGAAACCGGAAGAGTTACCATTCGATGAATGTGCAGATGGTGTGTTTGGCAGACCAGTACATCTCCCATGTGAATGCCAAATTTCCTGGCTCAGTATGTGACGCTTACATTCTGAGGAATAGCAGCATCCCTTATGTGATGTGGCAACTCCAGAGGCACCGTGTGTGGCTATTAGGTGGGGACATGGACCCAATGCAGTGTGACTAGGTGTCTGGGTCTGGGGATGTCCCTAAGAGTTAGTGTGTGTCTAACAGTTGTCCCTCGCCATTTGCAGGTGACTCTGGTTACCCCAACCTGTAATGGCTACTGACCCCAGTGCGGAATCCCAGGACAAGGGCAGAGAAACGCTACAATGAGGTACATGGGCGAACTAGGAGGATTATAGAGAGGACCTTCGGCCTCCTGAAGGCCAGGTTCCGGGGCCTCCATATGACAGGTGGTTACCTATTCTACTCACCAAAGAAGGTGTGCCAGATCATCGTGGCCTGCTGTATGCTTCACAACTTGGCTTTGCGACAACAGTTGCCTTTTCTGCAGGATGATGGTCCAGATGGAGGTGTTGTGGCAGCTGTGGAGCCTGTGGACAGTGAAGACGAGGAAACAGAAGAAGAGGACGCAGACAACAGGAACACGGTGATCCAGCAATACTTCCAGTGAGACACAGATAAGAAGACAACACTGCCTGCTACATCTGATTTAATTCTTCTACCTATCATCTGTCTCACTTTCACCCAGTGTATGTACCGTGAATTGTCACTTTGCCTTTCCATTTCACAGATGTGGGTCCCACTGTGTGACCTCTGCTATGTTACCTCATCGACTAGAGCTGTGTGACATAGGTATGTTGACAATAGAATGAACATTGCTATTTTCCTCAGTTATTGCAAAGACACATTTGTGAAAGCACAGACTGACTCCAGATTGTTTTGTGATTCAAGGGTGTTTATTTAAGTGCTAAATATTGGAGGGGGTCGTAAAATGGTCAGGGGTGATGGTGGAGGAATGTCCATGGCAGAGTCCAGTCTATTAGTCTCACAGGTGCATTGTCCAAAGGGGCATAGGAAGTGGAGTTGGGGCAGTTTAAGTATGGACAGGGTGAGAAAGTGTAACAGAAGGATGACAATCAGAGGGGTCTCATTTCTTGGCGGGGGTCTTGGCATTGTTTTCTGTCTTTGTCCTGGATCTCAGGGACCGTTTGCAGGGTGGGTCTCCATCTGCAGGGGGTGGGGTGCTGGTGTCCTGGTCCTGTGGCGATGCCTCCTGTCCACTAGCGCCGGCGGAGGTGGTGGGCAGTTCATCATCCAGGCTAGTGTCAGGGGCCCCTTGTTGTGCCACAGTGTCCCTCCTGGTGTTGACGAGTTCCTTCAGCACCCCTACAATGGTGCCCAGGGTGGAATTGATGGATTTGAGTTCCTCCCTGAACCCCAAATACTGTTACTCCTGCAGCCGCTGGGTCTCCTGAAACTTGGCCAGTACTGTTGCCATCGTCTCCTGGGAATGGTGGTATGCTCACATGATGTTGGAGAGGGCCTCGTGGAGAGTGGGTTCCCTGGGCCTGTCCTCCCCCTGTGGCACAGCAGCCCTCCCAGTTCCCCTGTTTCCCTGGGCCTCTGTCCCCTGAACCGTGTGCCCACTACCACTGCCCCCAGGTCCCTGGTGTCGTTGGGTTGGTTGGTTAGCCTGGGTTCCCTGTAGTGGTGGACACACTGCTGATTGACGTGTCCTTGGGACAGAGGTATGGGCCCGCTGGGTGGGTGCTGTGCTGGTGTTTCAAGAAGGGGGAAGCTCTGTAGTGGCCTGTGCCAGTGTGAGGGGAACCCACTGTCCGAGGTCCCAGATGGGCCGGGCTGGTCATCTTGATCCAGTTGGACAGAGCTGCTGTCATCACTGTGGGCCTCTTCTGTGGGTGGAGTGGACATGTCTGGACCCTCCTGTCCGTCGACGTTGGGTAGGGGTCCTGCAGGGGTGTAAAAGCATGATTATTACATCTGTGTATGCCATGGTGTGCAATGGGTGGGTGACCCTGTACCCCAGTGCTTGCATTCTTGAGTGGGCCCTTGTGTGATAATGGCTTAGGGGGGTGTTTGGGTATGTGCAGTGGACATGCTTTGGTGATGGGTGTCCATGCTTTGGTGTTACATGCAGGGCTTGGGTTTGGGATGTGTGGTTTGTGATATTGGGACATATGTGAGGAGCTGGAGTGAGGTGTGTTGTGATGTGTGGGGTGATATTTAGAGGTGTGTTGTGTGAGGTGCGTGGATGTTGTGTGAGTGATGGTGTTGAGTGCCTGTGGATGCTATTGTTCTTTCTGGTAGTGTCTCTCTCTGGCCTTCTGTCGCAATTGTTGTCGCAAGGGTTTGTGGGTGATTTGGGTGTGTGTTTTATATTGTATTGGATGTGTGGGAGTGGTGTGTGTATGTGTATCAGGTGTGTGTATTTGGAATTGTCCAATGTGGATGTGTTTTGTAAGAGCGTGTGTATTTTGAGCGCGGCGGTGTGTACCGCCAATGGAATACCACGGTTGAAAGACCGCCGCGTGGATTCGTGGGTCGTGATAGTGTGGGCGTATTCCAGTTGGCGTGACGGTGGAGGTTTTGTTATCGCCAGTTTATCACTGACCTTTGGTGTGGCGGACTTGTGTGGGTGTCTGGATTTTGGCGGATTCCGAGCTGTGGGTCATAATGGCAGTGGCGGTATTCCGTGCCGCGGCGGTGTGTTGGCGGTCTTCTGCACGGCGGTAAGCGGCTTTTACCGCCAATGTTGTAATGACCCCCTAAATGTAGATACAAATAATTACCTCAATACCACCTATGAAAACAATTATGAGAGAATAGTGGGTGATCTTAGGAGGAACAATGACAACAATAAAGACCAGATATATTTTAACAGAAAACATTCAGAGTAACGCAGGTATACTTGAAGACACTTTCTATGAAACACTGTAAACTGACCAACACAAAAATATAATGTTCAGTTAAAAATACAGCTTTGGAGCCACACAAGTTGCTCTCACACCCATCTATTCCACAACTGATGTTATGCAGAAAGTGGGTGAAATCAATGAATAATTCAAAGATACATTTTCAAGATATGACAGACTAAGGCAAGGTTTTCCACAGTGGGCATCGGTGCAGCATGTGTCTTGGCTACACACGTATTACTTTGTATACACATATATACATATGTGTTACTGGTGGGCTTTTCACTTCAACTTTTTAACTTCCTAGATCCCCCATCATCCTAGACATGGTATTGGCAGTCCTCACCTGTCCACTCGGCTTTTGCAGCTCCCGGGCTGCCTCTCGATAACTGCATTGAACATGATAATGATGCACAAGGGCTAATAGGCGCTGTTCAGGGTCCGAGAAAGCCACACAACTAACAGTGCCTGCCATGCACGGAATACACTGCGGACAAGCCTCTGGCACATTAGAGAGATAGTCCCTCATTTTAACTCACTTTTAACTCAGTTTTCAGTGTTCCACATCACGCATGTTGAGCCATGCCGTCACAGACTTTACTCTTTCCCTGCCTGTATGCCATGCTTTTCTGCTGACCGCTGGAATTCATTCCTGCTTCTGGGTCACATTTTTGGGGGGACCATCATGACTCCTGTTGGGAAAGATAGGCCCTCATTATGACATTGGCAATAAAAAACGCCTACCGCCATGGCGAAGGCCACCAAAAACCATCGCTGCGGCTACCATCCGTCTGCCATATTATGACCACTGCTGGATTTCTGCCACAAGAAGGGCGGAAATCCGGCTGTGGCCATACTGGCGGATGGCGGCGGCACTACTACCACCAGCAGCACAATACCAGTAGACCGCCGCCAGCCGCATTATGACCATGATCCAGGTAAGTAGGGTCTCCGACAGGGGAGGGGGCGGGGGATGTTGTGTGTTTGTGTGTGTGCATGTATGTGTGAGAGTGTGCGTGAATGCAAGTGTGTTTAGTGTTGATTGCATGCGTGTATGAATGTGTGTGAGTGCGTGTATGTATGGAAGTGTGAGCATGTGTATGTATGGAAATCGGAATGCGTGTCTGCTTGTATGTTTTGATGTGTGTGCGGATGTGTGCGTGAATGGATGAATGCATGCGTGTATGTGTGTGTGAATTAGTGTGTGTCTGCGTGTGTGTGAAGGTGGGTGGATGTGGGTGGGATGGAAGGGTGTTTGTAGAGGTCTGAGAGGTGGGGGCCTCCTATCAGTGACAGGGAAGGAATTCCCTGTTACTGATAGTGCCTACCGCTATGGTTTTCGTGGTGTTATGAACGCCACGAAAACCATGGCGGTAGGCAGGGACATAATACCGCTGGCGGCACAATGGCAGCTGCTGGGCTGGAGATGGTCATCTCCAGCCCGGTGGCTGCTACCGCCATGGCGGTCAGAGTGGTACATTGGCGGGTTGGCTTTAGCCAACCCACCAATGTCATAATGTGGCGGTAAGTACCCCCAGCCTGTTGGCGGTACTACCACCACATTAACAACGACCGCCGGGGTCATAATGACCCCCATAGTCTTTTGACTAGAATTGGTACCAGTAAACTCTGCCAACTCTGCTGGAAGAGCAACGTTTATCACCCATCCCTACTTATAAGCCCCTTGTAGAGTGCTATACCAAATACACATGGCCTGTAAACTGAATGCTGCCAGTGGGCCTGCAGCATTCATTGTGTGACATACTTAATCATGTTCCAGGTCTGCCATTATAGTGTGAGTGCAGTTTTATACTGCCCTGCTGAAGAGGCATTTAAACCCCCTAAGGAAGGCTGTTTTACATGCCCTGGTGGTGTCAAGCTACTAAATTTGTTTTCCACTACTGTGAGGTCTAGATAGGATAACATTGGGGATTCCTTATGACATTTAATAAACTGTAATTCCTAATTGAGAGCAAGTAACAATGTTAGTGGGAATTGTGTCAGATGGCATTCCTAATGAGAGAGTTAGGCCTACTAGGTAGCCACTTTTTTGTGGCAGCTGTCCCATTGACACTCACCTTTAAATCATACTTTACATCTATTTGCATTGTGTGACTTCTGATCCTATGGAATGTCATCAGTTGATCCAGCCATAGCAATTTTCTCTTTGCAAAGTTCACTGTTTGATGGTAATCTCTCTTAATAGCAATTCAAGGAGAGCATGCCCTTGTCTGCATGTAATCTACCCTTAGTTAGAATCCAGGGACAGCAATGCTACACAGGAAACATAGTGTAAGATGCCATGCTAAAGGCTATCTATATATTCAGAGGTCTTCTCACTTTGCCGCAAGTATAGTATTTGTACTTATTGGCTTAGAAGTATCTACTTTTTTCACAGTTAGTATTTCATTTTCATAATTCAATATGTGTTGCTATTTAAGTTGTTTGGTGATAAAATTCATCCATAATTGGGGTGCCCTCCATAGCCCATGTGCTCGACTAGTTGCTACATTAACTATAGCTACGTCCCTCTAATGAGAGGGCTTCAAGACCTCATTTTAGTCATTTATGGCAGCTCATGTGTTGTGTGTCAGATTTTCAAACATCTCAGTTCTAAGGACATGACACTTGCTTACTACGTCCTATTTTTGCTACATACTCTTCTCCCTTTCCCATTTTGTCCAAACCATGCTGTTGCAGAATGTGGTATATTTGCCTCTGATTGTGGCCATTATCATGTAAAAAAGAATGCCTTCAAGCAACGCATTGCATTTTAAATGTGTTTAACCCAACAAATGTTTCAAGAGTCCCTTGGAAGTACTGCTATGTTTAATATTATGCTGCGATTGTAGGTTGGCTGTTTTGACAAATTATATAATCTGCATCTAAATACACACACTGTTCGCAAGCAGACAAGAACCTGTTGCATTAGCTTTTTCCATTGTTCAGCAACCGGCTATGTACATTCATTCCATACATTTGTTAATTTTATCTATTCCAATGTGATGCCTCAGGTGTGCGGCATCCAAGTCTTCCCACAGTGCTCAAAAAAGAAGTAGTTCAACCTTTTGAAACAGATTTGGTAGCTGGAACCATGGTTTCAAGAGGCCTCCTTAGCATTTTCACATTTAGAATGCTGGTGGACTCTGCATCTGTGCACCCAAGATAGTGATCTTGACAGCTAGCTAGCATAGAGTAACTAAAGATCCTACCATTAAGTAAACAGTACTGTGTCTGAGAAGTTACCAACAGAATCCTGAGCTAGAATTGTTTTCCCCACCGTGGTGTAGATGCAGGATGTTCCACCTGAACATGAATAATCCAAAATTGTCCCTCAAGCATTGGAATGGAAGATGTTGGAAAATGGTTTACAGGTTGATTGAGGTGTGAGCCCTGGTCAAGCAGCATTCACAATCACAGTCAGACTAAGACACAAGCAAACCCCAAATTAACCTGTACTCAACCCCTTGGGAGCTTGGCACAGAGCAGTCAGGTTTAACGTAGAGGCAACGTGTAAATTATTTGAGCAAAACTTCAAACAGTAAAACAATTAAAATATCACACACACCAGGTTAGAAAAAGACAGTTGCTTTTTATAAATAAAACAAAGCCAAAACAACAAAAATCCAATCAATAGAACCCAGAGTTATGAATTTTCGGAGAATAAACTTTTAAAAAGTGCCTAGAGGCACAAACTGGCAACCGCAGCTATCTGGTCGCATTGGACTGTGTCAAAGTCAAAAGCTCAGGACAACTGCAATGGAGTGCAGGTCGGATATAGTTCCAGATTAGTCCAGCTGAAGTTTTACCTTCTCAGGTTTTGTGCCAAGAGTCCCGTTTGCGTTGGAGAGCATCACAGAGAGCAAAAAGAGCATCACAGGCGGTGATCGGTTGGGAACAAAGAGCAGGCCACTTGTTGCAAATGGGTGGGCTAAGCTTTGCAGTGGCAGTCCTCCACAGGTGATTGATGCTTCCTTTATGAAGAGATGGGCTGGTGGTGGCTTGTGCTGAATTTCACTTCAAGTGGCATGGCTCCAGTGCAAACAGTCCCATTTGTGGTCACAAAGAGCCCAAAAGCTTGATCTAAAAAGCATCTGAGCTACACCAAGTGTCCAGGACCTAGGAGGCACCAATTGCTGTAAAGGAACTCACTGCAGCCGGGTCCAGGAGCTAGTTGGGGGAACCTTTAATATCCCTGAGGCTGAGATCAGGAAGCCAGCGGACTAGCCCTTTGAGTCAATCTGCGTTCCTGGGTTCAAGATGAAGATGCAGTTCCATTTCTTCTTCCCCAGGCAAGAGGGCAGCAAGCAGAAGGTCAGCACAGCCGGAAAGAAGTTACTTTAGATCACCAGTCCTGTAGAGTGGCAGTCCTTATCACAGCACATTTGTCCTTCTTCCTGGCAGAGTATCCACAAGCCCAGAAGTGTACTGATGATTTGGTGTCTGAGGTCCTTCTTTTATACACAGCTGTGACTTTGAAGTGGGGAGAAGCTTCTAGAGGTATGCCTTTGAAGTGCACAGATGCCCTGCCATCCCTGCCCTGGCTCCGGACTAACTACAGGAGGTATGCAGCCCTTTGTGTGGAGGCAAGGCACAGCCTATTCATGTGTATATGGGGCTGGGCCGAGCTCCTCCCACTCATCCTGCTAGTAATGGCCCACCCAGTCACACTTAAGCTCCCCATTGTGTATGGCTGTCTATGAGGAATACAAAGCTCAACCATCAGCTATACTAAGTCATGAGACCAGACAAAAGCTACAGGCAACAAATGTAGAAAGCATGAAAATGCAAAGTTTCTAACTGCAAAAAGAACAGATGATGGAAAGAATGCTGAACAATGCAAACATTCACCCCCAGTCACAATGATCTGGGTTTAATCCATAGTTTTGTTGCTCACCATGCCACCCCAGTTTGGACCCAGCCATATACAAATCAGTCTTGACCCTTTTCCTCATGTGAACAGCCCAGCCCGAACTGCCAAGCCAGGTCCTCCCTGGACCGGAAACAAACATCCTAGGACCGGTTTCAGGGTATAAACCTTCATCAGCTAGGATACCTTGAATCCAGTAGCGCATTTTCAAAATTTAAATTTAAAATCTGACTTTGATATGTTACGATTTTAAATGGTGATTCCAGAGACACCAAACATGCAGTGAAATATCTTCCCATTTGGAAATTACACTTATAAAATGTAAAAAGGCAACTCCAATGTTATCCTATGGGAGAGATCGGCCTTTCAGTAGGGAAAAACAAATTTGAACGTTTCTACTTCCTAAGTCTTATCGCCCTATTTCACTGTTGGATTCCTCTGTGAAGATTCTGGGACGGATTATCCTAGGTCGTCTGGAGGCCTGGATGATAGGAAAGGATATTTTAAGTCGGGAACAGTATGGCTTCAGGGAAGGCCTCGGCACGCAAGAACAGTGTCTTAATCTACTGATGATAATCAACAAATACACGCAGGCCAGGAAAGGTACCCTTTATCTTGCTTTTATGGACCTTAGCTGTGCTTTTGATAAAGTAAACCGGTCTTTATTATGGGAGAGGCTAATTCAGTTAGGGTTGGACCCTAATATTGTAGAGCTTCTCCGATATCTCCATTCAGGGACAGTTGCAAACGTGAGGGTGGGCCCAAATGGGGAATGCTCGGAGGCTTTCAAGCTTTCAAGGGGTGTGTGCCAGGGGTGTGTCTTGGCCCCTACCTTGTTCCTTCTATACACAAATAGACTGTCAGAGTTTCTGATGGAACACTGCAGGGATGTCCCGAAGGTGAAGGGTATTGATATCCCTGTGCTGACGTATGCGGATGACGCGGTCCTTATGGCCCGCACGATGAATGGTCTCCGAGAATTAGTTAGAGCTTATGTTGTCTTTATGTCAGCTTTGGGACTGGAGGTCAATTTTAAGAAGTCGCACTTTATGGTTTGTGGTAAACCTATGAGTAGGGTGGGGGAGCTAAGGGTGGAGGATCAAGTTATTAGCAGAGTCCATGAGTTCCCATACTTAGGGGTCATTTTTGATGAGAAAGGATCTTGGAAACCCTGTATTGCTAGAAGGATTGTGCTTTTTCATGCAACAGTTGGTGCAACCTTTGACTTTGCGGCTAGGGTAGGTAGCAAACCTATCAAACACCTGCTTGAAATCTTTAGGCGGAAATGCCTACCTGTCCTTCTTTATGTTTCAGCACTGTGGGGTTTTAGGGATACCCGAGCCCTTATGGTGGAAGAAAATCGTTTCTGTAGAAGGCTTCTGGGTGTTGGACAAAATATTCCTGGATTTTGCCTTCACCTGGAACTGGACCTTGAGTATGTACAGGACACTACCCAGCTGGCTCCCCTTTTGTTATGGATTTCAGTTTGGAGTAATGAACATGCCTCTCTTAACAGGGATATCCTAAGGGATTGTTTGGCCTGCGACAATGTAAAGCAGATTCCCTGGCTGTCGCACATAAGGAAGATGGCACATGACCTGGGGCGGCCTGAATTGTTTGATTATCCCGAGGACCTGACTAGCTATGATAAGAAATGGGTTAAGGATAACTTTCAGAGAATCCAGGAGAACAAGAGGGAGGGGGAGGCTCTAAGGAAAAGATCGATCAGGGAATTTACTATGCTAAAGATGTGGGTGGGTCCTGAGCGATATCTTTCAGAAATCAAGGATGTGAGGGAAAGGTCTCTCATAACTCGATTTCGCTTGGGGATCATTAGAAGTAATTTGTGCTTCCCCCTAGGTCAGTATGGGGAGAAAGGTATTAGACCCTGCCCCTGTGATGGGGTGTCCCATCAGACCTTGATCCATTTTACACTGTTTTGTGCCTTTTATGCACCATTTAGAACCCGATTTCTACTACCGCTCCTTAGGCCCAAGGGTTTTGTGCAATACCGTCCTGCTTTCATGTGGCTGCAAATGGCCTCAGATGTACTGGTATGGAAGGGCCTGGGATCATTCCTGAAGGGAGCTACTACTTGGCGCAAAAATGTAGAATTTTTAGAATGATTTTATTTATTTGTTTTCAGTTTTTATGAATGAGGTTTGTCTGTTTTTTATTTTTATATATATATGTCTATATATATATATTTATATGTACATGTTTTTATGATGGGTGCTTTTATTATACATGGTTTTTATTGGTATTTTTATAATGTTTTGGTGATTATGTGTTGTAATGGATGAATTTTTTCATACCGAATAAAGCTTCTTCTTCTTCTTCACTACCAGGGCATGTAAAACTTAAAAGTGCATGTTCTCCGTTTTGAATACATTGCACCCTGCCATCTGGGCTGTCCAGATCCTACCCTAGAGGTGACATATATGTTTTAAAAAGAAAGGTTGGGCCTGGAAAAAGGTTAGCTGTGCCAGATCGAAATGTCAGTTTGAAAACTGCACACACAAGCTGCAATGGCAGGCTTGAGACATGTTTAAAAGGCTACTTGGATGGGTGGCACAATCAGTTCTGCAGCCCACTATTAGCAGTTAATTTACAGGCCCTGGATACATGTAGTGCCTCTTGACTGGGACTTGAAAGTAAATTAAATATACCAACCAGGTGTAAGCCAATCAAATCATGTCTATGGAGAGAGTGCAGGCACTTTAGCACTGGTTAGCAGTGGTAAAGTGCACAGAGTACCAAGGCCAACAGAAAACGATCTCAGCAAAAGTAGGAGTGAAGGCAAAAGGTTTTGGGATGATCCTGCAGAAAGGGTCACGTCCAACAGAAGCACCCTCTGGAAAGTGAGATGATACACCAAAGAGCCAACAGCACGAGCTAAGCGAGGTATACTCCTCTAGGTGGACCCAAAATCCTCTCAGTATATTTAAAGAATTGGTAACTATGACTATCAGAAAAGCTGTACTGTAAGCCAGACCTAGAAAGGGAAATCTTGTGATGTCTGGTCTTAGGAGTTCTGACTTGTGAGATGGTGTCATATCGGAGGCAGTCCCACATTCGATTGGAAGATGAGGGACATTATTTTCGGTCATGGTGATGTGCACACCTATGATGACATGTGTTCAATTATTTTCACTCGAGCAAGTGTGAGAGTTTGGAGAGATCCCCAGTGTGTCTATATGTGATATGAGCATCTGATAATGGAGTGGGAAGTTGGTTTTTAAGCCGCACAAAGCACTCATTCACAAGAGAGACTCACCTATCTTCCAGGTAAGGAGATTTAAACATTTAAAAGTATTGTAGAAAAAATTGTAAAAATATTTTTCCTCCACTTCGACAAAATAATTTCCGCTGGGAATTTCTTTTCCCCATGTTTCATGACTGGTTGTTTGCTCTATGGTTGCAGAAGTTTGTCTTTCCCTATGCTTCTTGGGGAATTTTCGTCTCTTTCATGCAGAGAACCAACAAGTTGCATGATTTTAGGTTTGGGCTGCATAGGAAGAAATTTACGATTTTGCATAGTTTCACATTTGAGGATCAGGCATTTTCTAATAATTATCCCCCAAGAGAGAGAAATATAGGATAAATATTATGAGGCTGAAAAAGTTTAGAAAAACATATTGAAGTCTTGCCAAGCCCGGTAGTCATGAGGCACAAATTATTTACAAGCACACAGGGAAACGCACAGAAGTTTTTTTTCTTCTTTTTTTTCTGACTTGTTATATAAAAACTACATCGTTTCCATCACATACACACGATTTCTCTGTACAGACATGGTAAGAGTTGCTTTTTCGATCATTAGCTGTATTGGCGAGACAGTTCTAGCTTTTTCAGACCCTGCTGGGCGGTGGAGAGGGGTACTTATGATTCTTATGATTCAAGCTGGGATTGTAGGACGAAAAGACATTCAAACACAGTAGATCCAGCTGGGGTCAATATGCGTTTTTACCAGCCACTCTGGATACTTCCTGGGTATTAGGGTGTGGATTGCACCAGGGATGCCATTCACTTTACGTCTGCAGATACACTATAGTTAAAGGTCTGTTTGGATGTTTCAGATATGAGTATACACGAGCCAACAATGATCAAAAGTTGTTTTGACTTCCTGGCCTCTATACTGGCCTGGAATTGTGGTATCCCAAGAGAATGGGATGATGATTATCAAGCAGTATTGGATATTCTATAGTCTTAGAGGCTGCCCTAGCGGCCCATGCTGGTCATTAAAGACGTACCTGTTTAACAAAGAGCAGGTCTTTAATGCCCATATAACCCATCTATGGAGGGCTATTAGAACATTCTGTCACTAGAGGGCAGCATGTTCTAATAAATTAAACAAATGCCTCAAGGAGCCCCAGGTGATTGAAATCCCCTTGAACTCGGTGATGCCTTTGTTCTTGCTGTGAACAAAAACATTGGAACGTTGGAGCTCTGGGCTTCTACCAAACATTAAAAGTCCAGAGAACTCCATTTTCAATGGAACTCCCAACATTCCAGCCTTAGATCCCGCCGTAGCGGGCTCTACCGGCTATTAAAGGCCCGCTCCCCGCGTTAAATGCCCGAGCCGAAGGCTAGGGCATTTAACAAGTGAGAGGGACTTTAATAGCCGGTAGAGCCCGCTGCAGCGGGTTCTAAGGCTATTAGAACATTCTGCCACACAGGGCAGAATGTTCTATTAAAAAAAAAAAATGTTCACGGAGCCCGAGGGGATTTAAATCCCCTCGGGCTCCGTGAGGCTTTGTTCACAGCTGTTGCTGCGAACATTGGAATGTTGGCGCTGCGGGCTTTTACCGGCCAGTAAAAGCCTGCAGCACTCCATTGTTTTCAATGGAGCCTCCAGCATTCCAAATGTTCTAATAAAGAATAGATTCTTAGGGGTCGGCAGCCAGACTACAACGCAGAAGTCTAGAGCATAAGTATAACAATGGTGATTAACAGATGTTTGGCGACACATAATATCACTTGGCCCTTGTCCAAAATTGAGATCATTTTTAACCAGTTTACAAGAAGCAAAAACCCCTGGCACTGGGGGTTTACTCCCAGAATTGAATTCCAAACCATGGATTACTGATTCTACTTCCTATCCTAAGAATGTGCATACAACTAGATGTACTCCTATTTGATGAGATGCTGGGGCACATTATCACACAAACTAAGGGGCATATTTATACTCCATTTGCACTGAATTTGCGTATTTTTTTATGCAAATTTGGCGCAAAACTAACTCCATCTTTATATTTTGACATTAGACCAGTCTAACATCAAAATATTGTAGTTTGCACCATTTTTAGATGCATAAACCTACCTTGCGGCAATGAGATGAAGCGTTCCCATCAAAATATTTGTGCTGGCCCCAGATTTACCCCCCATGCTAAAATGACGTACGGGTGGGAGGAGGGGCTAAATAATGTTGCAAAACTTTCTTTGCATGCACCATTTTTTAACGCCTGGGTCAGACCAGGCATTAGATGACCTGTGGACCCATTTCCATGGTTGAACACCATGGAATTGGTCCACAGGTGCCCTCCTCAAGCCCCATCAACACCGCCACCCACACCAGAGGGACACCTGAGGATGGGGGACCCCACCCCAGCTAAGTATAGGTAGGTATTTGTTTTTTTTAAATTAAAGTGCCATCAGGGGCCCATCTTGGGGCCCCCTGCATGGCACAGGGTGAAATGGCCATGCCCAGGAGACACTCGTCCCCTGTGCTGGCCATTTGGGTGGTGGCCATGACTCCTGAGTCATGTGGTATGGATGGTTTTGTGTCAGAAAATGATGCTAGGCTGGTAAGAGGCATTTTTTTGCCTCTAACCAGCCTAACATACTTTTTTGGTGCAAAACGCCCTTCTCCCATATCGCCACCACCACCACCACCCGGCTAACGTCATTTTCTTTTACACTAGCCCACCCTTTGCCCCGGCTTGAGGCATTCCATAAAGTTAGCGCCCAGCTGGCTCTTTGGAATGACGCAAGCTGGCGCTATACTTTTTGACGCAAAACTGCATTTGCTCAGTTTTGCTTCAAAAAGTATAAATATGGGCCTAAATACCTGGGCCACACCGAGCTGGATCACAATCCAAGGTTGATGACTTTTTAGTGGGGAGAAACAATTCAGACAGTGTTTACTTGGAGACTTTGGGTGGCGGTATAGGAAGATTCCTACCTTTGTCTCACAATAAACACATTTATAGATCAGTATTTTGCAAAAACGAGGGCACTGTGTTGGATTTGGCTTACAAATGGGATGCCTTTGAATTTGTTACTCAGGGATATATATAAAACGTTTTGCAAGGGGAAAATATCGGTGGGAAAGGAACTCTTAGATGTAGAATTAGAGCTGCAACATATTGAGTAGGTAGTAGTCCCTGATCCAGATAGACGCAGGGAGCTGGTTGAAGCTTTAACTAGGGACCACTTGTTGAAAGAACAACTGAAGAGGATTAAATATAGGGAATGCTTGAGCATGAGAAAGGTGTTAGATCTAGACATCTACCTGCCTGGTTGGTTAGATTGGCGACTGATAAACAGTTTATATGTTCTATCTACATACACACGGACATACAGAAACAGAGATAAACCAGATGAATACAGCTTATTAAACTGAATTGTATGCCACATACAAAAAACAGCTCACCTCTACGATATTATCTGAGTATTCACATGCTCTTGACAAAGGATTCCTGCCTGCCTCTATGAGGAAGCCAATCTTGGTGGTATTGTCCAAACCGACAAGAAACTAGCTGGATGTCTGGTCTTGCAGACCTTTGTGTATGGGAAACACTGAGGGCCAAAATCACAAAGGTAAACTTACACTTATTAGTAAGCTTATGATTGTTTTGTAATTCATAAAACTGTATTTTAATAGTAATGTTATAAGTGGAGAGATTCTGCAGTCGGGTCAGAGAATTCTGCACATAAAAGATGCCTTTTTATATGCCGAGTTCCTTAGTACTTAGTAATAAAATGTATTTTTGTGAATTCATAAACTTACCCAGAAGTATAAGTTTACCTTTGTGAATCAGTTGCTGAATATAAAATCTTAGGGAAAGTAAGAGTAAGCAGGTTGATGCCTTTGCTTGGAGCAATGGTACATACTGATCAGTGTGGATTTAGTCCTAGACGAAATGTCCATGTCATTAAAGGCACCAGTTTAATGTGTTTGAAATGGCCCCTCACTATCAAGGGGATTCAGCAGTTGTTTTACTTGAGATGCAATATCTATTTAGCGTGCTGTGTAGCAGGGATTGGCACGTCCGTTATTTAATGAGTGCGACCGCTGTGTAGTAATCCAATGGCCAGCGTATAAACAGGGAAGATAAGATTGATATCTACTCTGGTCGAAATGGAAAGGCACAACTAAGGGGTGCCTGCTCTTGCCCTAATTGTTTGTGCTTGTAATGAAACCCTTTGGAAATATATTACACAGATGAGAGGATGAATAGAGGGGATGGGTACACAGAGGTGTACACATGGTTTCTGATGAACCTAGCCCTCTCTGAAGGGCCACCCCAAACCTTTTGCCCTCACCCTCCTATTTTCTAACCCATTTTTGCTGGACCTTAACCTTTGCACATTTTACAACTAACTAGGGCTAAAGCACTAGTATGCTCTCTTTTAAACATGGTCAAATTGGCTTTCCCTCAATTGGCACATATAATGTACTTGTACATCTCCACTAAAGGGTTACTACATGTACCTAAGGACTGTAAATTAATTGCTACTAGTGGGCCTGCAGCACTCATTGTGTCACCGTTTAAGCAGCCCTTTCAACATATCTCAGGCCTGTCATTGCACCCTGTGTGTGCAGCTGTACACTGCCATTTTGACCTGGCAAAATAATAAACCTGTTGGCAGGCCTAAACCTTTCTTTTTTTAATACCTATGTCCACCCTAAGGTAGAACCTAAACAATCTACAGGGCAGGGTGCAAGGTATTTAAAAAGTTGGCCATGTACTTTTAACTTTTACGTGTTTTTTGTATTGACAAACTCTTAAATTCTTTTTTCACTACTGCAAGGCCTGCTTTTCACATAGGATAACAGCGGGTTACCTTATTACATTTAATGAACAATAATTTTTGATTGAGAGTGGGTAGGAAAGTCACGTTTGATCTCTAAAAAACTGTAATTTAAAACCCTCTTTAACAATAAAGTTTGATTTTGAGTCACATGTCTGAAAATGCCACTTTTAGAAAGTTTACATTTTCTTGTTCTGACAATTTGGTGCCTTCAACCTGTAGCCTGAGTCACATGATTAGGTGTAATTGGCATTTGGTCTTTGTTTATTACTACCAGGCAGTGAGACAGAGGGGAAATAGATGCTGGCAGAATGGGCCATCTCTGACTTGATAGGGGGCCGAGCTATGATCTACCGCACCTGCACATCACAAAGACTGCCTCTGCCTCACAAAGAGCTTGTCTCAGTACACTCTCAAATGGTTTCACACTAGTCTTTTATTCCTCCAGACAAACAGGGGCCAGGGCAGGGAGGTTGGAATTTTAAGACACCTCTTTAGGGGGAGGACGTTGGAAGTTTCACCCACTCCAAAGTGGGCACCAGTTATAAATATTGGACCCTCAGACCCAACTCTTCAGATTACTTTTGAACCTGTGGAAGACTCAGAGGGACTGTTGTGCTACGAGAAGGACTCCTTTGCTTCCCTGCTGCTCTGCTGCCATGCTGCCTGAGTAAGAAGGACTGGGCCTGCATCTTGAACCCAGGGCCACCTGAGTGACTCCAAGGGCTAGTTGGCAGGACTCCTGATCACAGCTAGGGACAGACATGTCTCCAACTATATTGAACACTGCACCTTGACTCTGCTGCAGTGAGTCATAATACCCCAAGCGGTCCTCTCCAGCCCTGGACCCTTAGAAGTGGGGATAAAAGTGCTTTGCCAACTGATGCAGCGCAAGGTATCACCTCGCAGCTCTTCACCAGATCCTCTGCTACACAACTTATCCCCAATGCAGGATCTTGCAGTTCCTCAGAACCACTCTGGTGCAATGCATCCTCAATGCAAGACCTCACATCACAGTCCTGCAGCTCCTAAGAAACACCACTTCGCAATTCATTCTAAACATGGGATCTTGCAATGCTCCGCAACCAGTATTTAAGGTACTTTGTTCAGCAATCCTATCTTGGCCCATGTATTCGGCCCATGCTTCATTGCGTCCTTGACCCAGGACTTCGCTTCACAGTCCCACAGCTCCTCAGAACTGCAGCTGCATAATGCATGCTTGATGATAGTATCTTGTGTATGCTCCGGAAACCAGGATTTAAAGTAATTTGTCCAGGTGGCCTAACTTGATCCCTGTATCTGGCCCACGCTCCATCATGGTTGGCCAGAACTTGTGACTTTGTCCTGGACTGGCGCGGCCAGATAATCACTGTTGGGGCTTTCTGCTTTTTGCCACTATTTTTATGTAAATCTTTAAAACTGAATATCTCCCGTTCCAATTATTGTATTTTTGTCATTTTGGTGTCAAATAATGTATTTTATTTCACTCAATTTTCCTAAATTGGTGTCGTTTTTTTCTTGCATTGTGTTTTCACTTTATTACTGTTTGTGTGCTGCATAAATACTTTACACATTGCCTTTAAGTTAAGCCAGATTGCTTTTGTACCAAGCTACCAGATGGTTAAGCACAGGTTAATTTGGGATTTGTTTGTGTTTTACCTTGAAAGAATTGTGGTTGCTGCTTGAGTAGGGTTTCATCTCCCTCAGCCAGTTACCCGATTTCCAATAGTGTTATCATAGATGGATGATTCTCTCTTATGCTTGTGAGAGCCACTAAGCAGTCTGCCTGATATTATGCATGTGATAGCTGAATTAAGCTCCAGGTCTGGGTTATAGATTAATCGGAGCAAATCTTTTCTCTTTTTTACACACTTGATGTCCAACCACACTAACTTGGAAGGGAATTGGTCTGTCTTACAGTGGGAGCCAAACACCTTTAAATATTTAAGTGTCCATATTTACCATGCAGAATCACATTTAATAGGAGGGAATCACAGTAAGTGCGGGTTTCCTCTGTTACCACTGGGTTGATCGGCGAGAATGAACTGAAATGAAAGGTTCTTTAATGAACTGTAGGGATTGCTCTGAGAGCTATTATGAGGTAATGCACATAGATGAATAGCAAATGTTAAGATGATGCAGCAAGGTTGTGTGGACACTTATGGAGGGAGGACTGGGGTTCCTAGTATGGAGGCTTGTTACCCGGTAGCAACATTGGTATGGCGAATTAGATGGTTGGACATTGAAGAAGACACTGATGGAGCCGAGATGGTGATCAGTCTCAGGGAACTGTGCATTCAAGGAGAACTGTTTGGCAAAATGGGATTATCAGCCTTCCCTTCACATGTCGTGCAGACTGAACAATATTGCTGGCTGAGGTACACTGAAGGGTCAATTTAGTGATACTATTTGCCCCAGAGCTGCCTCTGTGAACCTTACCCGGAGTCTGGATGCTTTTGATGGTGCATTTTATGATGCCCTGATAGGAGGCGGACATAATTATCATTGGTGATCTCTGCTCAGAGGGTAATCTCCTTTCATACAAGTCCCTCAGGGAATAATGTTGATTGGTTACAGAGTGTTACTCCTATATAATAACCTGATTGGGGTTATAAAGAAGATATGAAGGGAGGGTATGCATGTACGTTCCAGAGCTGAGATACTGACTAAAATCTTGACTTATGGACAATGTTTACTAAGCGGAACACTGGCCCTAACCCTATATGCTGATATATCAGATTTGAGAGGGCAAAGGGAAGAAACATTCAGAAAAGAGATTGCTGATTAGGAATAGACGGAGATGTTGGCATACACCAAAACTGATTACAAGGACTATGGCTTTAAGCTCACAGAGTTCAAAAACTTGTACCAGGCCTGTCTATCCCAGAAATACACATGCTATATATTCTCAGTTGTCTCAGATCTTGTTCAGGTTGCAAACTAATGCAAGCTGACTATTACCAAATGGCATGGGTTGTGGTGGAAAACAGTCCTTTTGGGCTGTGATTCAAACATTGGTGACAGAGCTTATAGGCAGAGGAATAGAGTTAACCCCAGAGATTTTCCTGCTGGGCAATATGCCTAGAACCAAACATACCAAATAACCATACACATTTATAGACCTTATGTTGGTCACTGCAAAAAGAAACAATGAGTTCCAAAGGAAGTCTAGGAAGGCCCCCAGTTCAAAGTTATGGATTCAAGATATTTTAAGATGGACTTTACCAGAACTAATGATGTCACTTGCAGTGGAAGCGCTAGCTAATTTTATATCATCTGATGACTGGAATAACTAACTGTGGATTGTAGTGCAAAGTGGTGCTGTGCGGATGTTTGAGAACATGCTGGAGGACGGGCTTAGTCACTGTGATGAAAAGAAAGGTGACCAAATGGGCATGTGACCAGGTACCCCTCAACAATAATATGCACTCACTGGCCTACTATTCTTAATGTTGTCACTGTCCTAACCAAGCAGAACTGCGAGGAACACTCACACAATATTGTAATAAACAATACTGTTGCCAAAAATATTGTGCCAAAAATATTTTTTCCACAATATTGCATTCCTATACTTATAACGATAAGTATGAAAATATCAGGAAAAAATATCATTGACCTTAATACTGTATAAAAGTAAACAAAAATATAGGTAGGTAGGTAATTCTGAATATTGTAATATATACATTTAATATAATATCAATTAAATATATTCCATAAATATTAAATACTATATATAAATATATACTTAAATGCATATTTTTGTTAGCACTTTTATCAATTTTATGTATATATATATATATATATAAATTTACTAGACCTGGCATCCTTGGTGTGGCCTTCCCTGTCTTTTTTGTCTCTGCTTCCTATGTTTTGACTGTGTGCTGGACTTTGTTTTTGCTGGTTTTGGTACTTGGGCTCTTTACCACCGCTGACCAGTGCTAAAGTGCAAGTGCTCCCTGTGTAAATTGTATGTGCAATTGGCTTTTCCATGATTGGCATATTTGATTTACTAGTATGTCCCTAGTAAAGTGAACTAGAGGTGCCCAGGGCCTGTAAATCAAATGCTACTAGTGGGCCTACAGCATTGGTTGTGCCACCCACATTAGTAGCCCTGTAAACATGTCTCAGACTTGCCACTACAGTGTCTGTGTGTATAGTTTTGAAATGCCAATTCGACCTGAAAGGGGGACTCACTTGCCAGGCCCAAAACGTTCCCTTCTTATACATGTAAGGCACCGCTAAGGTAGGCCCTGGGTAGACCCAGGGGCAGGGTGCAGTGTATGTTAAAGGTAGGACGTGGGCTGGTGTGTTTTTATATGTCCTAACAGTGAAATACTGACAAATTCGTTTTTCACTGTTGCAAGGCCTATCTCTCTCATAGGTTAACGTGGGAGCTGCCTTTAAATAACGTTTAAGTGCAGTTTCCTTTTGTGAGCCAATAGAGATTTGAAGTTTGGGGTCTCTGAACTCATAATTTCAACATACATCTTTTGGTAAAGGTGTTTTTTAAATTGTCCTTTTAAAAATGCCACTTTTAGAGAGTGCACATTTTCTTGCTTAAACCACTCTGTGACTCTGCCCGCTTGTGTATTCAGTGTCTGGGGCAGACTGACAGTTGGACTGCTTGTGAATCTCCACGAGACAGTGACATAAAGGGAGCTAGGGTGTAGGCTGCATATCCTCATGGGTCATCCGTGCTAGAGTACAGGGAAGGGCTGACACTTACACATGAATGGGCTGTGCCTGCCCTCAGACAATGTAGTTTTCAACCCCCTGGTGTGTGTCTGGGGCCAGGCCTGGGACAGGCAGACTCTTGTGAACTACAGAGACTTTCTTTTGAAGATTTCCCACTTCAAAGGCAGAATTGTATTACTGTGTGTTTTGGTACAAATACTTCACACATTGCCTTTGAGATATGCCTGACTGCTTGTGCCAAGCTACCAAGGGGAGGAGCAGGAGTTATCTTAAATGTGCAGCTCCATTGACCTGACTAGAGAGAGGGTCCCTGCTTGGACAGAGTGCAAACTGACTGCCAACCAGATACCCCATTTCTAACAATATCTATCTATCTATCTATCTATCTATCTATCTATCTATCTATCTATCTATCTATCTATCTATCTATCTCTCTCTCTCTATATATATATATATATATATATATAGATCTCTCTCTCTCTATATATATTTATATATATATATTATATATATATATATATATATATATATATATATATATATATATATATATATATACCTTCCTACAAGGTTCACCTGGCTATGCTGAACATGTGGATGGGTACCTCCAAATAGTGAGGGTGACTCCCACTTAAACAATGCAAAAAAGGGACGTATCCAGTGCCATCAGGCATGTGTGCAAGGATGTACAGCCATCGGGATGGAGCCTATGGAGATGTACATTTTGATTGCTATTATGCAGCAGGATGAGGGGTGTATTCACTGGACATTTGACTACAGGTGAAAGGATATAGACATTAGGAAACTCATGGCAGCCCATATAGGGCATTTATTTGTTTCGGAGACCTCAATTATTTTAGCTGAGCATGTAATGCTAATTGACGATGTGATTTTGCAACATCACAGGGATTTCGCATTATGGTAAACATTATGGCTCCCATTATGTCCCTGGCGTCTTCTGACCACCAGGGATAATGTGGCGGTATGACCCCCAACAGGCTGGCGGCACATACCGCCACATTATTAGATGTGCCAACTTGCCACTTCTCCACTCATATCTATATCCAGACTAGCGGCCAGCATAGTACTGCCCATGGCATTATGAGCCAGCCAACTTGCCACTTCTCCACTCATACCGCCATGGCGTTATGTGCCGCCGGGACAGAGATGTCTGTATCCAGCCTGGCAGCCAGCATAGCACTGCCCATGGCATTATGAGCCGGCCTACCACCATGGTTTCTAACGCCACAAAAACCATCCATCCAAACTCACCCCCAACCACCCAATATACATACTACCCATCCCCTCCGATCCACTCACTCAACCCCATACATGCACACACCACACAACTGACACCACCCCCACAGCCACACATGCACATGTCACCCCCACCCCCACTACGTTCACATCACCCCTCACCTCCCTCCCCGCGTACATGCACACAGACACCCACACGCACCAGGCATAGACCCAATCACTTACAATGACATACATGCATTCATTCACACACTGAAATACACGCATTAATTCACGCCTACTTACAGACATGCTCACAAACATTCTTATCTACAATCACAATGACATGCAGACACGCACTTACTTCACCATTCTTACACACATTCACTCACATGCATACACCCATGCAAACAACACACACAGACGCTTTCACACACATGCTCAGACATTCATGCACACACTCACACATACACACACGAACACACACAACACCCGCCATCCTCCCATCCCCTCCCCTGTCAGAAGCCCAACTTACCTTGGGCAAGGAGATCTTTCTGCAGGGAAGGGGCACTGTTACCGCCTGCAGCGCCCTGCCAGCAGTACATCGCCAGGCCGTACTACTGGTCATAATGCAGCTGGCGGCGCTCTACTGGTGTGGCGGGGCTGGTGGTAGCAGCGCCAGCTTACCACCGTCCACCACCATGAGCACTGCCGGATTTCCACCCTTATTGTGGCAGAAGTCAGGCAGTGCTCATAATATGGTGGACGGATGGTAGCCGTGGTGGCGGTATGTTGGCGGCCGTCACCCTGGCAGTAGACGGTATGTACTGCCAATGTTAAAATGAATGCCTATGTAATTCCAATCGCACAATTTTTCCTGCAAAAAGTTTACTGCAAATATTTCATTGCTATTCTCAATGATGCTATCAAAGATGTCATGAGTGTCATAATTTGTGGAGTAATTATCAGTGCATGTAGAGGGCGCGAGTTATAGTTACCTTTGGGTATGAGCTATAGTTACTTGAGATAACTCTAACTATGACTGGTGAATTTCTATGGTTTTATAGGTTTAAAATGTGAGCCTGGCTATAACGTCCCTGTAACCTTTGTTTTTTTAAGTGCATTTCTATGGAGTTTTTTTCATTTAATTTCCTATCTATAACATTCCTGTAACCTTTGTTTTTTTCAGTGAATTTCTATGTTTTTTCTAACGTAAAATAGTTTTCCTTACTTTACGTTAATCCAACCACCGCTGTGCACGGACTGTGGTCAGAATCTGCAGCCAGCCCTCCTAAAGCCCAACTCCACACTGCACAGGGCCCTTTGGCTCTTGCCCGACAGGAGCTGGCCGTGACCTGTCTCTCTGAGTGTGAGAATAGGTGTGAGAGGGTTATGTGGGTGTGAGATTGACTGTGAGAGTGTCTGGGTGTGAGAGTGGGTGCATAAATATCTGTGTGGGTGCGTCAGTGTCTGTGTGTATCTGTGAGTGGGCGCTTGGGGGTTTCAGTGGGTCTGTGACTGGGTGAATGAGTGTCTGAGTGTGCCTGTGAGTGGTTGCACAAGGGTGTGAATGGGGCTGTGAGTTGATTCATGAGGGTCTGAGTGGGTCTGTGAGTGGAAGAGGGAGTGTCAGAGTGGGTCTGTGAGTGAGGGCATAAGGGTCTGAGTGGGTGTGTGAGTGGTAGAAAGAGATTGAAAAAGTGAACATGGGAAGAGAGAAAGAAAGTGAGAGGGAGAGAGAACGTGATTTTTTAGGTTTTGGTGAATGATATACTTAGAATAAGATATTTCTTGACAAATAGAAAAGAAAAATGTATTTGTCAATTAAAAAGAGTGAGGTTACTTTTCAGTATAAATCTTACATTTTTTAAAGTTGAAAATAAAGTAAAACAGGAGAATGACCACAGACATACTTGGACTATAACCCTCAACTTTCAGGGTGAGACTCTTACCTGAGTGGAAGGTCATTGCATGGAAATACCATTGCAATGACTATCTCTCTCTCTCTCTCTTTCTGGAAGAGAGAGAGAGAGAGAGAGTGACATGACCGTGGGGGGAGCTTCAAAGCCCCTCTGTCCTAGCCAGATCCCCACTTCCTGTGGGAGCTAGCATTGCTATTCCAAGCAGGGAGCTGATTTTGGGAGCAATGTTTTCAACTGTCTTCCCTGCATGCATCATTGTATGCAGGGAAGACAGATGAAAACTGCCTCATGTAAGGGAGAGCTGTTTGACAGCTCTCTCTTGCAGAAACCATACTTTGTTTGCTTTTGCTTGGTGGGTGCTGTAAGCCCCCACCAAGCAAAAGCAAACAGCTATGTCCTGGGGTTGGACTCCCGGGGACATAGGAAGAACCGGCTGTGGGGGTGTGGTGGTCCCCAGGGCCATCAGTGGCTCCTTGAGGTGGGCTGTGCAGCCCCCCAACCCAGCCCGAGGAGGTGGTGGTCCCCGGGGCTCCTGAAACGGACCCCCTATAATTCTTTTAATTATAACCCCAGGGAGGTGAAAATTACAAAAAATGCTTTTTAGCTCTGGGAGGGTCCTTCTCGGATCCCAGCACCAGAGCTAAGGGGTCAGGGTGACTCTATTCTGCCCCTTTTCAATTTTTTTTTTACATCTCATTCTGGAACTCAGATGAAGCTGAGTCCCAACATGGCTGACAACACTTCCTGGTTGAAGTGTTGGCAGCCAATCAGATCTCAACACAACATTGGAAGGGGTTAAAAATCCTTCATGTCCCCATATATACAAATTTGGATTTTCTTTAAATTCTCTAAAACTACCAAACAGATTTACACCAAATCACAACAAGGTCACTTTCTGGGCCAGGCCCTAGCTTTCTGCCAAATTTGGTGTAATTCTGCCCAGTGGTTTCTGTGGTATCACTGTTCAAAATTCTTACGGAAAAATGAATGGGGAAAAGTGTTTTGGGACCCCCCTTTTTTCTCAGCCCCTACTTTTATGATCTATGATTTACGACCTACAAAGCAGTACATGGAAATGGTTCTAAATATTTGGTTTCCCAGTTATGCTGGTACAAACCCAATCGGCAATTCCGCTCGATAGGAGCATTCAGTATTCAGCTCCCTCGCACCTATAAAGCGAAATAAGGGGATAAAGCATTTACGGTGGCTGCGGCCAAAAGCTGGAATTCTCTTCCCCTGTTTATCAGAAAGCAACAAAATTTCTTGGCCTTTAGGAGGCTAGTCAAAACTTGGCTTTTCCCGTGCTAATTTTCCTTTGAATCTTCCTTTATTCTGTCGGCACCTCACTTTACCTTCTGAGCGCTTTGATGCCTCGGCCGGAATGCGCTTTATAAATACAAATACAAATACAAATCATCCCAAAACATTCTAGATAGCAGCTGACATGACTAATGATCAGCCGGCACCAAAGATATAGGCAGGTAAGAAAATACTTTTTCTATAGAAACTAGGCTAAATCCAGGCAAAGGTTTCCCAGAAACAGCACTCCACGCAGCAGAATTGGTTCAACTTCATTTATTTCTTTATGACAGAGATAAGAGGTGTCAGATGTGTTTCGACAATCACAGGCTTTGTTACGACACCGACTCAGTCATCACTCCATATTTTTAAACACCCCACAATCATTATAGAGATCAAAATAGGGCTCAGCATTGCTCGTGTAAGCAGACACTATTTTCAACTATCGGTGAAATTATAATAAACGTTATCAAAAGAAAAATGTACACGTTTTTAACAAGGTTACAAATCAGTTTGCAGGTTTACGTCACACACTTGATAATAAACCATTGCATGTTTAATCTTAATGTGTTACAAAATTGAAAAGCAAATAGATGCTCATATTTCTAATGTATTGTTAGCTATTGAGCTAGACATCAGTCAATTTAAGCTAGCATTTCACACCACTTATCTATTCAAAAAAATGGTGAAAGTGAAATACAAATGTTTACCCCCAGGTGGGCTTTCCAGTAACATATAAACAGACTAAGGGGAATACTTATATTTGGTTTGCAACATTTTAGCGGTAGTTATATTGACACTAAAATGGCGCAAACTTAACTCCATTTTTATATTTTGATGCTAGACCCATCTAGCATCAAAATATTGGAGTTTACGTCATTTTCTGGATGCGCTAACAACCCTTGCATCAATGAGATGCAAGGTTGGTGTTCCTGTCCAAAACATGACGTAAAGCCTTTAGCACCATATTTATCCCCCCGTGCAAAATCAACACACAGGTGGGAGGCAGATCCAATTAATGAAGCTATGCCTGCTTACTGTCATTATTTAACGCCTGGGTCAGACCAGGTGTTTGGGTACCTGTGGACCCATTTTCATTGCCAAACACCATGTAATGGGCCCACAGAAGCCCACCCCAAGCCCCAGGGACACCCCCACCCACACCAGAGGGACGCCATAGGATGGGGGACCCCATCCTGGGTTCATATTGCTAAGTATTTTTTTTCTGTGCCATTGGGGGCCCCTTACATGTGGCCCCCTACCTGGTACTGGGTGTTATGGCCTTGCTTAGGGGACACTGGTCCCCTGGGCTGGCCATTGACTTTATGGGCATGACTCCTGTCTTTGCTAAGACAGGAGACATTTTTGGGTGTTAGTGTCTCAGAAAATGACACCAGCCTCCTTAGCGGCATAGTTATTGCAGCTAACCAGCCTAGTGTAATTTCTGACCCACCAATGCATTTTCCCCTCTCTCCAGCCCCCCCCGGCTAGCGTCTTTTCTTTAGACGCTAGCCTGTCCTATGAGTCACTGTGCGCCATTCCATAAATATGGTGCCCGGCTGGCGCTAGCAGGCGCTATGGATTTTGCCGCAAAACTGCGTTAGCACAGTTTTGCAGCAAAATCCATAAATATGGGGTTAAGTATTCTAATTGTGTTCACAGTCGAAATTCCTACAACATTGCAGAAAGTGAAACAAACATATGCGCTTAAGCTAAATCAAATGAACTTACAATTTCCTCCAGCGCGCCAAAATCAAAACAAAATTACTTTTTTCATCCTGCATACTAGTCATTAAATCATACCAATGCCCCTGTAGGCTACGTGTAAAAATGGAAATCTTGACTTTGCATGAATCACATTAGCTTCACTGTGCCTCACTTTCAAATTACCCATTTCTCAATGTGTTGCTGCATCATTTTAGTTGTTCTTTCTCAACTGCCTACTGCTATCTACTGAGTACCCATGGTATAACACACAAAAAACAAAGCGATTATTAAAGTGACCTGACCTTCCAAATTTATTGAAAGCATTGCAAGGTTTATATAGTCACAAAAAAACAAAGGTTACAGGGATGTCATAGTTAAGAAATACTATTAAAAAATTCCATAGAAATTCGCTGAAAAAACAAAGGTTACAGGGACGTTATAGTTAGGAAATAGCATTAAAAAAACTTTAGAAATTTACTAAAAAAGACAAAGAATAAAAGGGTGTTATAATTAGGTTCCGATTTTACACACAGAAGGCCATAGAAATTCAGCAGTTATAGTTACCTGAATTAACTATACCTTACGCCCCCTGCAGTGCACTGCTTATGACCCTACACATTACATCACTCATGGCATGGTGAGTGACATCTGTCAGTGTGCGTTCACAAAGGCCAAAAAAACTTTCTGGTTGAGGAGAGAGTTAATGTTTGTGTTGTATTGAGAGAAAACTAAATTTTCTTCAAAACCTGAGCTTTTTAGGAGATGTGCTATGGACTGCCCACCCCCCACAACCCATAGATGTGATATGTGCTAAGTGGAAACTGTGCTGTACTACGGGCCTCCATGTCCTTCAACCTGTGCACTCCTGACAACAACCATTCTCTCTCACACACACTCCTTATCTCTGGGACAGTTGGAGCAGGACGTCAAATCACCATCAACCACAGCTGTGATTGTTTTGCTCAATGTTGTAGTATTCCTATGCAACAGAGCTGACTTTCCATATTACTGAATGTCATTATTGTCTCATTGTTTGCCCATTTGTTTTTAGAGTTTTTTGAAACTGTAACAAGTGCTCTTCATCTACCACATCTGATTCTATGCCCACATGGACTTGATTATTTTTGGATTTTAGTTCATGTACTGGTATAGGTATTTAGGTACTTACCAGCCATTTCAATGTTTTGTTGCAAATATGTGACTGTTGCCCACCAGGGGTTGTTTACCCTTTTTTTAGTACTTGTTAATATATTTCGAGAGTCTTTGAGTTTTTATTATATCTGGGAATACATGAACTTGCTTTTACCTGATATGGCAATGTATTGTACATTTGTCCAAGGTGGTGCTGACTTTAGGAGCACTGTTTGTGTTATCCTTTGTTTATGTTGAGTAACTATAAATGGATCAGTGTTTTTTTCAGTGTTTATATTTATAAATATATATATATATACTTATTAATATGAATTTGTGTGTATAATAAAATATTAACAATTGGAAAACACACTTACTAAAATACTACAAAAATTAAAATTAATTTAAAAATATACACATATTATATAAACAATATGTAACAAATAAAACAGTTAATGGTATAAAATCTATTTAGCCAATATTATGAAAATTATTAAAGTAAAAAATAATAAATATACTATTCCCACTCTAGTTTACCTAACAATAAATAATATGTTGGACTTCAGAAGGGTTTCATTTACTATTCTTACTCCGGGCACCGCAATAATAGTGAAAGTGTTGGCCCGGGGAGTAGCTAGATTTACAATTCCTACTCTAGTCATTGCAACAGTAGGGAAAGCATTGGACTTCGGAACTGTGAAATTAACTTTTTCCACACCATTCTAAGCAACAGTAAGGAAAGCATTGGACTTCTGGGGGTGAAACTTACAGATCCCACTCCAGTCAACATGACAATAAGGAATGTCTTGGACTTCGGAGGGGCAAAATTTGCTATTCCCACTCCAAACATCGCAATAAAAGGGAAAGCTTTGGACTTCAGAGGTGTGAAATTCCACTCTAGTCCGTTCAATAGTGGGGAAAGCCTTGAATTTGGGAGGGATACATTTACTATTCGCACTCCAATCTCTGCAACAGCAGGAAATGCGCTGGTTTTTGGAGGGGTAAAATGTATTATTCCCACTCCAAACAGCAAAAAAGTAGGGAAAGTGATGAACTACAAAGAGATTAGTTGTACTATACCTACTGCATTCCAAGCATAAGTAGGGGAAATACTTCATTTCAAACACATTACATACATGATTAACCCCATAAATGAGGACAAAGCATTAAACTCTTAATAAAAAAATAAAAAAATATTTAACATACTATACCCCTCTTTATGAGTGTGGCAGCCACTAGATTGCCAGACTCGCAGATGGTGCCATATTTCAACCCTGGTGGTTGGGCCGTCGTGGGACGGCCAGCTCCTCCAGGATCAGAGATCCTGGTGATCTGGTGGTAGGTGGTGGTCCTAATCCACCAGGGCAGCGCTGCAAGCAGTGCTGCCCTGGGGATTACAACCTCGATCTCTGCCAGCCATTTCATGGCAGGTGCACTGGCTAGTACAGGCAGAGAACAGGTGCAAGGTGCAGGGGGCTTGTGCACCCTGCATACTACAGCATTGCTGCTGGCTCAATTACAAGCCAGAGACAATACTGTAGATTGTTTCCTGCCAGGCCAGCAGGAGGAATCTCAGGTTCCTGCCGGCTGACCTAACGGGAAACTCTTAATGGGACAGGCAGGGAGGTAGCTAGTATGGCGGCAGCCTCCCCGTCGGAAGTTCGGCGGACGGTGTAAACCGTCAGCTGAACTCATAATTAGACCCTATATAGATAGATATATATACTTAAGAAAACTAAAAATAATGAATTTGCATAGTTATAATTCAATGAAAATTAATGATCAATTTGTAAATAAGTGATATTCAATTGATAACTACTTTCCCACTGTACCCCTACAAACATAGCATCCTGCACCTACATATTGCTTACATATTGGCAATAAATTAAATAATTGTTAATTAATTATTACTTATTTATTTTCCATCCTGGGACATTGAATGGCAGACATCCTGAAACTGAAATAAAATTAAATGAAATAGGTATCCCACAATTTCCATTTTTAAAATTCAATTAAACCATTAATTAAAATGATAAATAATAGATAATTAATAATTACCTAATTACCTTCCCACCCTGTGCCCCTACAAACCTAGCATCCCACATCTAAAATAAAATACAATTAAATAAGTATTTCACAATTTACATATTCGATTTTTTTTTTTTTTTTTACATATAATAAACAGTTAATTCATTATTATTTAATTAACTTACCACCCTATACCCATACAAATCTAGCATGCACCAACTAAAATATAAGTAAAACAAATAAGTATTCTATGAAGTACATAGTTAAAAATTAATTAAATAATCAGGTATTAATAATTAGTTCATTCTTAATTAAGTAGTTAATTAACTTACCACCCTATAACCCTGCAATCCTAACAGCCCGCAAATAAGATACAATGAAAATAAAACAGGATTACATAAATTAAATTTTGAATAGCAATCATATAATTAAAAAATATTCATTAAGTAAGTCTTATTCAATTATTATGTAATAAACTTGCCACCCTATCCCCTACATACCTGACAACCCATTACAATGCTATAAATAACTATAACAAATTGATAAACCATTTTAAATCACTTAAAATTACAAGTTATATTTCAAAAACAATTAATAACATTTATGTAAACAATATTAACACATACCATTTATATATCAACTAAAAAAATATAAATAATTAAAAAAACTATATTTTAACCAATATATTAGTGAAAACGATATAAAAAATATTGATAAAATGTACTTACCTCAAAAAAATTATATTTGTGTTACAGAAATCTGTACAACACGATATGTGTGTCACAATATTTAATTTCTGATATTTCTGTCTCCCAATGTTTTTAAATCGATATTTTGTCAAAACACATTTTTTTTAACAAAGATAGCAGTCTGAGGATTGTCTGTTAATGTCAGCGATCTGTAAAAGAGTAATCTACACTAATGTCCTGGGATAGCATTGCTTCTAATTTTTGACCTGTTTCATGCCCATCATTATGTTCTTGATTTACATTGTTCATTATGTAAAACTAAATAGAAAATTAATAAAGAGCTACTTGGAAAAAAAAGTGTTCAAAAGCAGCAGGAACCCATTGATTCAGTTGTGTCGACTTCAGGGCTTATACAGCATACATCAAATTTAAAATTTCACCATATGGTTCCAGTTACAATCTGGTGATATTCTGCTTCACATAATTGTATGTGGCATAATATTTACCAGGCCCAGGTGCAGCAGATCCAATATTACCAGCTAGAAAATCTGGCCAGTAAAATGACATTGACAATAGGTGGTACAGGTTGGTCCCAGTTCCCAACCCGACCTTCTACCAAGGCATGGGGAGAACATGTAATGCCACCCACATCTACCAAACATCTAAACTTTCCATCACCTACTCTGTTCCTGCTGCATCAAAAGAATATGCATGGTAAAAAAGGGACTGCCACTGTTTGACAGCAGTCCCACATCCCTTATTTAGTCCCAACCTCATACAGACCATGTCATCTGCCATCATTCTTGTTCTCTCTATCAGAACTTCCTCTATTACTAACATCTTCACTACTGAACATGTGATCACTAAATGGGCAGTTTTCATGTGGTGGTGGTGGTGTACGGCTGTAGGAGGCTGGCCTGGTTTGTAGTGGGTACCTTGGGTACTTACACCTTATACCAGGTCCAGTTATCCCTTATTAGTAAAATGTAGTAGGGTTCTAGCAGCTTAGGCTGATAGAGGTAGCTATGGCAGAGCAGCTTAGGCTGCACTAGGAGACATGCAAAGCTCCTGCAATACCACTTATAGTTACACAGTACTTATACACAAGTAAAGACAATACTCAGTGTTACCAAAAGTAAAGGTATTTATTTTGGTGACACAGTACCAACAATATCTTAGAGACTATACTCCTTCTGGAGCTAAGTATTATACACAATATATACACTAGACAGCAAACGTAGACAAGTAGTCATAGAACAATGTAAACAGTAGGAAATCCTATATAATGCAATGGGAGAAAATAGGTCTAGGGGCAACACAGACAATATACTAAGAAAGTGGAATGTGAATCACAAATTCCCCCCTAGGCAAGTGTAGTGTGTGCAGAATCGTTTGGAGAGTAAGCATACAGTAAAGGTAAGTAAATTACCCCACCCCAGAGCTAAAAAAAACAGGAGTTAAGTACTGCAAGTTTCCTTAGGACACACTACACCTCGTTTTTAGGATTTTGCAGCAGCTAACCAAGTCTGCAAAGAACAACTGCTGGATTATTGTACCTGAAGACCTGCAAAGGAAGGGGACCAAGTCCAGAAGTCGAAAGAAGTTCCAGGAAGGACAGGAGCTCCTGCCAACCCAGAAGAGGATGCAAAAGAAGAGTCCCCGGTTAGTTGAAGACTGCAGAAATGCACCCCAGGAAGATGCCAGTGGATTTCTGCATGATGCAAAAGATGTCCCACGGCGTGAAGATTGTTGCAGATGAGATTTCATGTTGGAAGGCACCAACAAGCCTCGGCTATGATAAATGTGCGTTTTGCATCAAAATGGCACTGGATGGACCCAGGAGGGACCTGGGGGCCTCAACTCTGTGTGGGGAGGAAGAGGGGGCTCTCAGCACTTTAGAGAGCCCTCAGGATACCAGCCAGCACCCCCAGGAGTCACAGGATCCGGGTTCAAAGGAGGTGCAAAATGCAGTTAGTGAAGCACAACAAAAGAAGGTCCCACGCCGCCGGAGAACAACTCAGCGAGTTGAGTGTCACAGGATGGAGTGCTGGGGACCTGGGCCAGGCTGTGCATGAAAGAATTTTGCAAAGAGTGCACAGAGGCCTCAGGAGGTGAAGAAGACACAGTATACAGGGTACCATCGCTCTCGGGGAAGGCAAGATCCTACGTCCCCCAAATTGCATCAGCAGGACCTCAGGACAGTCTATGTCGATGATGTCTACCTTCCTTAGGAGCATGATCATCGCTGTGAGAGGAGTCCCAGGGTACTGGTCATCGCCTTGGAAGGTGCCTGCTTGGAGCAGGGGAGTGACTCTGTCACTCCACGGGAGATTTCTTCGGTCCTTCTGGTGCAGAATGAAGACAGGGAGTCCCCAGAATGTGCACACTGTGGAAACTGTTGCACACTGTGGAAACTGTTGCAGTTGTTGACTTGAAGCTGAGGTTGCTGAAGAAAAGTGTCTCTTGTAGACACTTTGTTGCACTTACAGCATTTCTTGGAGCAGGCTGCGGTTGATCCGAGGTCAGAAGAGGTTGAAGTTGTTGCAGAGGATTCCTGAAGAAAACTTGCACGCAGAATCTGAAGGGAACCCACAAGGAGAGACCCTAAATAGCCCTGAGAGGGGGATTGGCCACCTTATCAGGTATGGACCTATCAGGAGGGGTCTCTGACGTCACCTGCTGGCCCTGGCCACTCAGAGCCCTCCAGAGTGCCCCCACACCTTGTAAAGCAAGATGGCTGAAGTCTGGGACACACTGGAGGAGCTCTGGGCACCACCCCTAGGGTGGTGATGGAAAGGGGAGTGGCTACTCCCCTTTCCTTTGTCCAGTTTTGCACCAGAGCAGGGGAGAAGGGGTCCCTGAACCGGTGTAGATCGGTTTATGCAAGGAGGGCATCATCTGTGCCCTTCAAAGCATTTCCAAAGGCTACCCCTCCCCAGCCTGTAACACCTAGTTCCAAAGGGAGAGGGTGTAACACCATGCTCTCAGAGGAAATGCTTTATTCTGCCTTTCTGGAACTGGGCTGCCCAGACTCCAGGAGGGCGGAACCCTGTCTGTGAGGTGGCAGCAGCTGTAGCTGCAGTACAAGTTTCAGAGAGCTGGTTGGACAGTACTGGGGGTCCATAGTGGAGCCCCCAAGATGCATGGAATTGCCTCCCCAATACCAGATTTGGCATGGGGGGACAATTCCATGATCTTAGGCATGTTATATGGCCATATTCGGAGTTACCATTGTGAAGCTACATATAGGTATTAACCTATATGTAGTGCACATGTGTAATGGCGTCCCCTCACTCACAAAGGGGGTCATTCCGACTCTGGCGGGCGGCGGGCACCGCCGCCGGGCGGAAACCGCCCAAACACCGCCCGCGGTCAGATGACCGCGGGGGACATTCCGACTTTCCCTCTGGGCCGGCGGGCGATCTGCAAAAGAACACCCGCCGGCCCAGTGGGAAAGCCCCAGCAAAGATTTGCTGCGGTGTGACAGGTGCAGTGGCACCCGTCGCGATTTTCAGTGTCTGCCAAGCAGACACTGAAAATCTTTATGGGGCCCTGTTAGGGGGCCCCTGCACTGCCAGTGGCATGGGCAGTGCAGGGGCCCCCAGGGGCCCCACGACACCCGTTCCCGCCAGCCTCTTCCTGGCGGTGTAAACCGCCAGGAACAGGCTGCCGGGAAGGGGGTCGGAATCCCCATGGCGGCGCTGCTTGCAGCGCCGCCATGGAGGATTCCTTTGGCCAGGGGAAAACCGGCGGGAAACCGCCGGTTCCCCTTTTCTGACCGTGGCTTTACCGCCGCGGTCAGAATTGGCCAGGAAGCACCGCCAGCCTGTTGGCGGTGCTTCCACGGTCCCTGGCCCTGGCGGTCATGGACCGCCAGGGTTGGAATGACCCCCAAAGTCTGGGAAAATGGCCCTGAGCTTTGTGGGGGCACCTTTGCTAGTGCAAGGGTGCCGTCATGCTTAGTAACTTTGCACCTCATGTTCAGCAAGTGAAGGTTGGGCATATAGGTGACTTATAAGTTACTTAAGTGCAGTAAAAATGGCTGTGAAATAGTGTGTGCACTATTTCACGCAGGCTGCAATGGCAGTCCTGTGTAAGGGTTTGTCCGAGCTCCCATTGGGTGGCAAAAGACATGCTGCAGCCCATATGGATCTCTTGGCACCCCAATGCCCTGGGTAACTAGGTACCATATACTAGGGACTTAAAAGGGGGGTCCAGTATGCCAATTGAAATTGGTAAATGAAGTCACTGGCCTACAGTGACAAATTTAAAAGCAGAGAGAGCATAAGCACTGAGGTTCTGATTAGCAGAGCCTCAGTGACACAGTTAGGCACTACACAGGCATACACATTAGGCCATAAATTATGAGCACTGGGGTCCTGACCGGCAGTATCCCAGTGAGACAGGCAAAACATACTGACATATAGGTTTTTATCTATTAGCACTGGGGTCCTGGCTAGCAGGATCCCAGTGACACAGTAAAAATACACTGACACACACTCACAAACAGGCCAAAAGTGGGGGTAACCATGCTAGAAAGAGGCTACGTTCTCACAACGGCTATTGTTTGAGCTAAGTGGTAGGGGTTAGAAAGACTCTAGACAAGGAGTTGATCAATCTAGATGGCGTTATCAGTTCACTGGATAGAAAGAGTCCAACTAACCCCTTGATGAAACCTAGGATAATAGAAAAACAAGAAAAACATGTTTCCATGTTGAAATGGCTGTGCGCCCTAACACGCAGGCCATATTTAACCAAAAATCATGTAGAGGAATGCAGAGCTGGAAGATTCCTGCCTGGCTAGTACAACAAGAGGGCAAAGGCAACCCTATTACCCAAATCATGGACACAACAGGCACAATCACCCAAAATAATAGGACATGCACAGGGTTTTCTCACATTATAGAAAGTTATTCAGTGTGCAGACACAGGCCTTAGAGGGGTGGTAGAGGCCATCCTGAATAGGATGATGCTTGAATATTGAACAAGGACAGAGAAAAGTTATGAGGGCTGTTTATTGACAGTGAGGTAAAAGAAGCACTTAAAGAGCTAGCACTGGGAAAGACACCGGGCACAGATGGCCTTCCAGCAGATTTCTGTCAGATGTATGTACGGGGTGGTACTGGTTGGCAGCGTGTCACTGCCCACCACTAGTTTCAATTCCAAAGCTGGATAGGGATACCCTGGATGTGACCTCATACAGCCCACTGTCGATACATACCTTGATTAAAAAATTCTTAGCAAAGTATTGGCCAATCGGTTGCAGCCCCACCTACATACCATGATACATGAAGCCCAACATGACTTCATACATATTTAAAGACTGTTCAGAAATATTGACAAAACTTCCTTATCACAATATCCTGTGGCTGTAGTGATCTTGGTTAACTTGCAAAATGCATTTGCTGCTCTACACGTCGGATATCTGTGAACATTTATGAAGCTTATGAACGAAGGAGAGGGATGGGATAAATGGGTCACTCTATTGAATACTGATATCAGACATGGGTTCAGACTGGTTAGCTTATACCTGATGTGCATTTGATACATCACAGAACGCAGCAGGGCTGACTTCTTTCAACAATGCTGTTTGTGATGGCGGTGTAAGTCTTTGTTGGTGTGGAAAGGGGAGGGTGGCAGGGCAAGGATATTCCCCTGGATGACAAAGAGCAGAATATTTCCCTTTACAAGAATAATAAACTCCTTTGTTTCCAAAATGGTGCTGTGGACATCCAGAAGTGTGTTGGATATCGTGAGGACCTGGGAGGGTCTTTGGTCTTTATACTACTTGGGGGGAAACATGAGCATTCCTAATATCGCCGGAGCAGGTGTGGGCACCGAAGGCAATTACCCACCTGGGCATTTAGTGGGAACCACAAATGCTTAAATACTTGTGAAATTAAATTTGTCATAAAGATAATGATGTGAGAGACAGGAATCTGGAAGACACTCAATGGGTGCGGAAAGTAATTGTTTCATTTTGCACAAATTGAAGCTGCCCCTAATGGCGAGGGTCGCCCTATTTAAGATGGTTTAACTGCACACATGCTATATTACTTTTCAAAGCTCCAGACCTGGATTCCCCAGAGTTGGTTTAAAAACACTGAACCCACTTTTTCAGGATGTGATTTGGGACGGAAAGCGACAGAGAGTATCACTATGAGAACCGCAGTGTCCAACCAGACAGAGTGAATTAAGGGCCTAGATTATGAGGTATAATACCTGCCCATCCTGTTGCAACGGCTGTCCTGGATGCTTGCAGGCTGAACCTATAAGAGATCAGTAAATCACAACTTGATGGAGCATTAGTGGAGCAGTTAATGGGAGTGCCAGTGTGGTTAATCCAACAGCCCAAACTCCTTAAAATATTATTTTGATGATGGAAATGGTTAGTTAAAAGAGGCCAGGAGTATCCCATGTATGACCAACTAATGCTACAGATTAATCTTCTGAGCTCAAGAAGAGAGGCTTTCAAGTCAAAAAGATTGAGAGAGTGGTCGGGTATAGTGATTGATATCATATGCAACTGTTACGATGGAATATTTAAGAGTTTGGCCTCCATGATGAAAGCAGGTGGCCTGCCTAAAGCCCTGTCTTTGGTTTATAATGCAATAGCTACATCAGCACAACACACTTGGGGAGAAAATTAGACAATCAACTAAGGGATAAGTATTGAGTACAGAGTACAGTACAGAGTTTCTAGGAATACTATGTTGATCATTTACAAGCCCCTGGGGCCACTGGAGCATCACTTTTTGCGATTCTCTGTGGCGCTGTGTCCTGCACAATATTTACAAGCCAGCTGTTAGAAGTTGGCATCCTTGGCGTGGTCTTCCCTAACCTTTTGCCTCTGCTTCCCAGGTTGTTGATGTGTGCTGTACTGTTTTTGATACTCTGGGCACTTTACCACTGCTATCCAGTGCTCAAGTGCAAGTGCTCCTATGTAAAAACGTGTGTGTAATTGGCTTATCTATGACTGGCATATTTGATTTACTAGCAAGTGACTAGTAAAGTGCAACGGAGGTGCCCAGGGCCTGTAAAATAAATACTACTAGTGGGCCTGCAGCACTGGTTGTGCCACCCACATTAGTAGCCCTGTAAACATGGCTCAGACCTGCTACTGTACTTTCTGTGTGTGCAGTTTTAAAATGCCAGTTGGACTTGGCAAGTGTACCTACTTTCCTGGCCTAAAACTTCCCTTTTTATACATTTAAGGCACCCCTAAGAAAGGCCCTAGGTAGCCCCATGGGCAGGGTGCAGTGTATGTTCAAAGTGGGACATGAACTGATGTGTGTTACATGTCCTAACAGTGAAATACTGCTAATGTCAGTCTTCACTGTTGCAAGGCCTATCCCTCTCATAGGTTAACATGGGGGCTGCCTTTAAATATATTTGAAGTGCTGATTCCCTCTGAGAGCACATAAAAATATGGAGTTTGGGGTCTCTGCACTCACAATTTAAAAATACATCTTTTAGTGAACTTGTTTTTCAGATTGTTAGTTTGAAAATGCCCCTTTTAGAAAGTAGGTATTTTCTTTCTTAAACCATTTTGTGACTCTGCCTGTTTGTGGATTGCCTGTCTGGGTCAGGTTGACAGTTGGGCTGGTTGTGAATCCCTTCTAGACAGTGAGACAAAGGGAGCTGGGTTGTAGCCTGCATATCCTGATGAGCCATCTGTGCTAGAGTGGAGGGAGGGGTGGTAACTTACACCTGAATGGGCTGTGCCTGCCCTCTCACAGTGCAGTCTCCAACCCCCTGGTGTGTGTCTGAGGCCTGGCGTGGGCAAGGCAGGATCTTATAAACAAGAGAGACTGCCCTTTAAAGTTTTCCAACTTCAAATGCAGAAAGGGGTATAGGTATTGGACCCATAGCCCCTGAAATGAGATCATTTCTGGAACCAAGAGGATCTTCTGCCAAGGAGAAGAGCTGAAGAGCTGAAGAGCTAAGGGAGCTGCTCCTGCCTGTGACTGTGCTTTGTTGGGCTATCCTGCAGTTGCTGCTTCTGTTTGTGAAAGGGGACAAATACTGTACTTTGTGGAATATTCCTGTTTGTGAAGAATCTCCAAGGGCTTGAACTGAGCTTGCCTCCTGTTTTGAAGTCTCAGGATCATCAAAGACTTCCTCTGCTTACATCTGGACTCTCTGTTGAGACTCCTGCCAAGTGGTGTTGTATCCAGTCCCTGGGCTTTTGAAAGGTGAAATTGGTAGACAAGAGCTGAAAATCCACGCATAGAACGCAGTGCGGGGAAGTTTTCGATGCACCATCTGCAACGCGGCTGATAAACGACGCAACGCCGTCTTTGCAGCTAAAATCTACGCTCCACCTGCATCGCGGCTGGGAGATCTATGCATCGCAGCTGGAGAAACAATGCACAACACCTGCTTTCCGCTGCTGATAACGATGCAAAACCCACGTCGCATGGTTTTCTAACACCGGGCGACAGGATTTTCCATGCATTGTTCCTGGGCATCAACATTAACCTGACTCTGCGTGGATCTGAGGTGCCCCGTCCGGAAATCAAAGCATCGCTCTCTTGCGAGGGGGTAAAATGATGCATCACTGCCTTTTCCAACGCACGCTTGCCTGTGCACCTTTATTTTTTTACGCTAACCAGGTACTTTGTGCAAAATGACTGTTTCCATTATTTTCTATGGAGTAAGACTCTTATTCTTTTGAAAATTCATATTTTAACATGAGTATGTTGGATTTCTATCATTTTGGTCTTGTTTGATTTCGATAAATGTTGCCTAGTTTTCTGAACTGATGTGGTGTCCATTTTGTAGTGTTTTCACTGTATTACTGTATATGTTGTTACAAATACTTCACACATTTCTTCTGAGATAAGCCTGACCGCTTGTGCCAAGCTACTTAGGGGGTAAGCAGGGGTTATCTAAGTGTGTTTCTTCATTGCCCTGACTAGAGTGAGGGTCCTTGCTTGGACAAGGGGTAACCTGATTGCCAACCAAAGACCCCATTTCTGACAGCAGAGTTAAGCCACTTTTCATAGCTTAATGCATCCTTGTAAATATGGGCTATCCAGCTCATTTTTCTGTGGCAAAGGGGGGTTGCAATGGGTGTTGATATGGGCATACCCACACAACACCCATTGCTTTTTGATGCTGCCCCAGATGTACAAGAAAACCTAAACCCCGAGGCAGCACCAAAAAGTAACGCTACCCCAGGGTTAAAGTGCCACAACAAGGAGAAATACTTTTGTTTCCCCATGTTTTTTTGCTCTTTCAATGCGTGCTGTATTCTACAGCACACATAGAAGGAGCAAATCACCATTAATGATTATTTTTGTGTTGGGAGGTGTCCCTTCATGGACATAACAATTATCCCTGCAACAAAGGCATCCTTGCACCATGGCGCAAGGGTGACTGCATTGGCGCTAGGCAGCTGATTTAGCGCCGGCGCAGAGGAGATTACATTCTTGTAAATAAGGCACATCCCTGCATTCTAGGAATGACGCAGCTTGGCACAGCAAAATTGCTTGCGGCACTGCGCTGCGCCATTTCCTGGTAAATGAGGCCCTCAGTTTCAATACTCACAATTTAACTACTTGCATACCACTTACCTCACACCACATAAACTGAACATAATTGCAGTATCAGATTAAGAGATATGCCACAGATGTGCTCTGGTTGGTGCTGACTTCATACACATGGTCTGGGCAGAAGTTACGGCTGATTTGGACAGAACACCTGTTAGAGGTAACCTTAGTTGTGATGAAAAATACTTCCTGGGCCGATAATCACATCAGAAGGTTGGTAACAGTTTTTTTGACCTGGCCCTGGTTCTCCCTGGAATGTCCTTTACACAGTACATGCCAAATGGAAGAAGGAAGTGAAGAAGTGGGTTATATGTAATGAACTGGTTTTACAAAGTGAAGAGCATTGAGGGCAGTGTGGGAATCTCATGGCAGATCAATGAATGGACATAGTAGCTGCCTTTACTGACCATAGCAGTTAGGCCCTTTGTGGGTAATAGACTATCCAGAACAACAATGGGTGAAATAAAAATTTACATTTGATTCATATGGCTCTGAAATGTGCAGCCATTTACCACTGCATATGCGTGGAACATAGCAGTCTGGAAGCACTAGACTGGCTTCATATGTAGTTTTAATAATTACTATTCTAGTGTAGGCAAACTGAAGGTCCACCTGACTAATTTAGCGATAGGTGGACCTTAAGTATGCCCAGTGCTTAATTTGTAAATAAAAACGTGCTGGTGCCCAAAGCCTTCCTTTTAAACACGCGGCTGCTACAATTAAATGTGCGCGCCGGGAATGCTGTGGCAGCATAATCCTGAAGCCATCTCGGGTCTCTTGAATCTCTATAAAGCAACCCCCTGCCCCTTCAGCTCACTCCTGCAGCTTTCTGCTTTCTCCCGTTGTGACGCTTTTTCGTTTTTCCCTTCACCCGCCTTTCCCATATGTCTCTTTTGCTCGCAATAAATGCTTGAGGGAGAAGAATAAGCCCCGGCCCTCAAAAATAAGTGCCGGTGCTCAGCACCGGAAACAACAAGCACAAATTAAGCACTGAGTATGTCAGTGATAGAAACTACTCTGTCTCCATGGCTGACATCCTCCTCCTACGGCCCGTTGGAATTAGGGCCACAGGAGGTTTGGCAGTTCAGCTGCATCCCTGATTTACAGTGGATGGTACTGGCAGCTTTCATGTCCATAATCACCAGGTAAAACCTGACGGTGAGGGGTAGTGAAAAGTGCAAATTAATTCCTACAGCACCTCAGGCAACTCTCATGGCGTGGAGATCATTTGTTTTTGTATTTTAAAAGCAAAAACATGTTTGATGGACCATACCAAAATGTTGAAAAAGCTGTCCGTTCAACTTTTAATACATTGATAGGAACCACCATAATAGCTGTTCCTGCCACTGCTTAGAGATGTCCATTGGGCTAGCGGGACAACAGCCAACTCTAAATTTAGCGGGTGGAGGGCCTTTTGTACATAGCTCTCCGCCATGGTTTAACCTCCATTCGCCAAACTCCTAACCAGGCCCCATTGTATACAAGTGCACCTGTTTCCATGTTATTGTGCAGTTCACGTTTTTCATTTTTCTGGAATCGGTGCAAAAGAAAAGCCGAAAGATGAAAATCCAATAAAATAATTTTATATATCTAAATAGGCACTGCCCCTTTCAAGCCTGTGGTTACCAGTACCTCTCTCTGCCAACAGTCCCCAGAAGCCACACTGTACCCATCCATAACTTTTGTACTTTCACAGGAAAAAATGCTTGTGATTTTCTACAAGGAGGATTGGTGCACAAACCACCATCTCTTCTGCTGGTATAAGAAACACGGGAGATGGTTTGGTTTGAAACCTGTGAGCCTCAGAGCTTGCCCCTGAGCTCAATAGGAAGAGCGACAGGATTTCTAGCGAGAGCATCATATATGCAACTGTGACCCTCTTAGAGACCCTAAAGAACACCCTGGCTATTGCTGGTGCAGTTTATTGCAGCAAAACAATAGCAATCAAAAGCAAAAGAGGCGCCGTTATTGACATTTAAAAGGTAAAGCCAGTAAATGAGCCTTTCATTGCAGAATTTACAGGCTGCGCGTTTTCGGTTGCCTGCTCACAAATGACCCGAGTCTCCTTGGCACGTGTCAGAAGTCGCGAGCTCCCCGTCTTATTCCAAGAATGGATGGCGTCTGGCCCCTAACAGTGTGGCAGACCTCCGCGTTCCCTCTTTCCTCCTGGGCGACATTAGGTGTCAGAAGTAATTCACTTTTCCCTTTAGGCTTGCATCTTACTCAAAAGCTTTCTCCGTGATGCCTGCCACGTGCCCCGTGGTCCAGCTTCTATCAAACCTTTTAGCTGAGTACTTCTGCTTGCTCTTTAGCCTCTCTCTTCTCCTGGATAGGATTCGTTTGTAGTTGCCTGCTGGCAAATTTCCAAGGAATTTCTAAAGAAAGGCTCTTTGCTCTGGGCCCAAGGAAATCGTTCTGAAAGGATCACCGATATATTAAAACAGCTTTTGAATGGCGCTGCTTAGTTCATGGCACCGAGACCCAGGGAGGGCAAAACAAGAAGATGTGGTTTGCGACCTACTTGCTCTGACATGACTGTCCATGCAAATTGATTTGCTATTCGTTTTAGACTATGGCAGCCGCCTCTATGTACAGTTCAGCTAAACTTTGCAAAGAAAAGGCATTTTCCGATTTCCCTACAATTGTTTACTGCACTGATTCGCACCAACATAGGTCGTCTCTTGGTGTAGTCAGGTACGTTCTAGCATCAAAATCTCTCGTGTAGACCGATGCAACGGAAAATAGGTCAGAGAAAAGAAGTGCTTTCACATTTTAAGGCCCACAGAAATTTTTGGAGGCTGAGGACAGCAGGAGGTTATCTGCTCATGGCCAAACCCCGCAGAATACTCGCACTGCGTGTCTTTGAAGGGTGCAGTGCTTAATTGGTGCTTGTTGTTTCCGGAGCTGAGCACCCGCACTTAGTTTTGAGTGCCGGCGTTTATTTTTCTGCCTCAAGCATTTACTGCGAGAAAAAGACACATACTGGAAAGACGAGGAAGAGAAAAACGAAAAAGGGTCAGAAAGGGAGAAAGCAGAAAGCTGCAAGAGTGAGTTGAAGGGCCAGGGAGTGTCTGTAAATGGATTAAAGACGCCCGATATGGCTTCAGGATTACGCTGCCTCGGTATTCTGTGCACGCACGTTTAACTGCAGCAGCCGTGTGTGTAGGAAGACGGCTTTGGGCACCGGCATGAAACACTGGAAGGGTGTGTGCAGTGAATGTGGCTGCACATGCCAAGTTGGGTACAGGGCCCGGCTGGAGGTCAGGTTGTCAGGCAACACCCAGTGTGCATAGCTAGAGGCCATGCTCAGAGGGGCTGTCCATGAGCAATGAGTTCGATGTAGGCCCTGGCCAGAGGTCAGACCCAAAGGGTAATGCTCTCTACACATGACAGAAAGCACTGCACAGCAGGGGTTGTATGTCCACAATACTTTGGATTTAGAGCCAGTCAGAGGCAAAGCCATCAGAGTAAATGCTGCTGTACACAGCAAAAGACCTTGTGGTTGGCTACCTATGCTAGGCGTGGCATTGTATCTGGCAGGAGACCAAGTCCTCTGAGCAACTCCACTGTGCACGGCCAGAGACTGTGAGAGAGTCAGTGGTAGAGTGCCTGAGAGTAAGGACAGAGGCAGCACCATTTGACTGCTGATGCTGATGCTGATGCTGAGCTGGAGGTAGGGTCTGGCCAGAGGCCAGACTCCAAGAGCAACACTGCATATGCCCTTACTTTCAAGCACTGCTTCACTGATGCTCTCCTGCACTGCCTCACTCCCAGATCTCTCCTCATGTCTGTTACTTGTACCGGAAGTGAATTCGGATGCTCTCTCCAACAAAGCAAACATCATAAATTGCTTTTTTTTTAAAAAAAACATTACATTTGGATCGTTGCGGCAGGGAAAACAAAACAAAAAGCAACTTTAAAAAGTGGCAGAGGAACATTGGCAAAGCAGGTGTAAATCTCATGTTCCTCCTGCTGAAGGACACTTTGTGGCAATCCCTCACAATGCTGAGGCAGATGTAGTCACCACTTCTTCACCATTCTTCTTCTCTGCATTGAACTGGTGTAGATGTCAAGCATTAAGATGCCTGTGCAGAGAAGCTGTCCCGAAGCTGTACTTGCCTCATCTCTCCTGAGAGGATAGTAAAAAAAGAAAATCACATAGACTCCAGTGATGATCTTCAACCGTTGTGTGGATATCTTTCTCATCTTCATTGTACTCCTGAGCTTGTTTTTTGTATGACCCCTCTCCTCTTGTCCCTGTCCAGATGCTGAAGAGAAAAATGTTTTATATCCCCAAAGAGGGAAAGGACTTCAAAAATACAAATAGTCTACTTTGCTTCAGAGCTCTTCTATGTCAAGAAGTGTAATTTGTGTGAAAAAGGTTGAGCACTATTTGAAGATGAAACTGTACATTTTTGCAATCCGTGAAATGTCTCCAGTGATCCTCAAGGATTCCCAGATTCACTGTTGTTCCAGTGGAGTCCCTGCAACAATGCTTCCGCTACCTAATAAATATTAAAAAAAAAACACTTACTTGCTCCTTTGGGAGACACGTTCGTCCTCTTCCTGAGAAGCACACAGGCTCCCACACTCACCTAAGCCAATGAAGATGTTGCTGTCACCAGCATGAGAGCAGCATCATGATTGGTGTGAGCAGCCTGGTTCAGCGCTCATACAGGGAGTGGGACCCCGTGGACTTTCTCCTCAGCCAGGTGGAGAAATTCAAAGTACGCATGTCTGTTTGGCCGCTAAACATGGCCAGCCTATCAGACATGCACACTTATGGTGCACATACCGCTCTTCCTCCAGCCCTCATCCAGCCCAGACCCGCCCTGCCCTAACCTGGCTCCAAATGAAAAATAACATGATAATAACATTGCGCTATTATCATTTTATTTTTCCTCTTACAGATAGAAGTGAGGTGATGCACCTCCACCTTAGCAGAGAAGCCACCGCTGCCTAAAAGGCTACAAATGTGAAAATTTTTAAAACTACTGTTATAGGTGTGACTTTAAAGTTGTAGTTACAAATTCGCCACCCTGAAACAATAAAAACAAATTGCTTTGCTAACCAAAGTCACATTTGTAAAAAGAATTACAGGAATCCTGGTACTCAATTTTGGAATAATGGAACTCGGAAAGGAAGTTCCACCTTTTCCATCTTCCATAAGACTGATTTTTTTTTATTTTAAAGTCTTTCCTTCTGCCAATCTTATTTGTTCTGCAGAGTTCCACTTAATGTGTTATGCAGCTCATACAGGGAATTTGGGGCCAGATGTAGTAAACAGTTTGCACGTCGCAAACAGCGAATTTAGCTGTTTGCGACGTGCAAACTGCACTTTGCAATGCACAAAACCCCTTTTGCAATTCGGTAACCTGGTTACCGAACTGCAAAATGGGTTTGCGAGTCGCAGTTAGGAAGGGGAGTCCCCTTCCTAATTGCGAATCGCAGTGCAATGCCAGATTGCTTCGTGACCGCGAACGCGGTCGCAAAGCAATCGCAGTTTGCACCCATTTGAAATGGGTGGTAACTCATTCGCAGAAGGGAAGGGGTCCCCATGGGACCCCTTCCACTTTGTGAATGGAACTGCAAACATCTGCAAAAAATGAAACGAAAACGTTTCATTTTTTAGTTTTGTAATCCATCTAATTTTCCTTTAAGGAAAACAGGCTGCATTACAAAAAAAAAAAAAAAAACTGCTTTATTTAAAAGCAGTCACAGACATGGTGGTCTGCTGTCTCCAGCAGGCCACAATCCCTGTGAGTGCCACGAGTCTCAAGGGGGTCGCAAATTGCGACCCACTTCATTAATATTAATGAGGTGGGCCTTTGCGACCCCCTTGCGAGTCGCAGATGGTGTCAGGGACACCATCCTACATTCCAGTTTGTGACTCGCAAATTGCAAGTCGCTCTGACTCGCAACTTGCAAGTCGCAAATTGGAATATACCTATATCTGGCCCTTGATTTCTCTTGATGAACTATACCAGGATGCATAAGACAGTTTTCAGAAATGCATGCTTGATGTTGTCGCTTTGATGTATAATAATTCCCATAAACTGAATGTATATAAAACGGGCATTTTGATGGTCTGTAACTAAAACAAACCTCTTTTCTTGCCTGTTGACTTTTGACCCACACAGTTCAGTCCTCCTCGCCTGTTTGCTTCCTCTGTTCAAAATGTCAGTTTACTTCAATCAGGACGTTTCTCTCGCAACACAAGTTAACATTCCTTTGCCTGCTTTGTCACTTTTCTTTTTTGGGGGGAAAATCACATAATTTTTCAATTTTGATTACAGATGTTTGTTTGACTACCCGGGCGGACTGAGACCCTTGGAGGAGAGCCAAGAGCCGAGAGCGCCCCCGGAGAGACCGCTGACCGGCTGACCGGCAGGCCCGCTGTGTGCAGGGGGCAGCCGGTGACCTGCCGGTGACCTGCGCCCTCCATCGAGATCTCCACGGACCCCAAGGGTGCCATATCAGACCCCATCGCATACTCTTTCATCTAAAGGGACCATAGGAGCCAGCGCCCCGAGCACCGGAGCACCGGAGACTGACTGTGGCACCTGAGAGAGGTCCTGGCGACTGACCCCTCACCACAGTCTGACCCAGGGGGGCCAGAGACCGACCGACCTCGGGCACAGGGCACCAGGGCACCAGGGCACCTGAGAGAGGCCCAGAGAGACCGACCCCGGCCACCAGAGATCAGAGACTGAACTCCAGGAACTCCAGGCACTACAACCTGACAACCTGACCTCGGGTACCAGAGAGAGGCCACAGAGACCACAGCGACTGACCCCGGGACCAGAGAGAGAGAGATCGGGTACCAGAGACTGACCCTGAGCACCTGAGACAGGACCCACACAAGAGGCAGACCTCGGGCATCGGAAACAACCAGCCGTGCACCCCCGCAGGTCACAGGGCTGCCGGTTCGGACCGCCACCGCCACTGCTGTTGTAGGCTGCCTGCGAAGACACGCTGGGAGGACTACAACACCCAAAATTCTCTGGGTTTCCTGTGCGCCAAGTGGCGCGAAAGTGCTGTTACGCCCCCCGGGCCCCTTAATTGCAACGGGGTAAGGGGCGCCCCTCTGTGACCCTCAGAGGCCTGTAGAGACTGGACTGGACTGGGCACGGGACTCTGCATAAACTGTTAGTTGTATTACATCTTGATTACGCGGTTTTACGCGGTTTTGTGTTTTGTATTGCTGAACTATAGCTGGTGGTACTTACTGCTACCAACCTATGATGGCTAACTGTAATAACTCCGCCAAAAATCTAGGGGCTACTACGCTTGATAACTACCTGGTTAAGGTGGTTAAAAAGATTAATAGCGATCGCAGAGTCTCCCTAGGGAAAGGAGGTTCCCCCGTTCAGACACACTCTAGTTCCTCCCCATATATAGTGTCTACCTTTGAGGATCTGGGCGCCAACACTGATAAGGATATGGACATGATACTAACTGAGGCACAGATATATTCTAATCCCTTAGACTCAATGGGTATAATTGCCGAGAGCCCATCTAGCCCCGTGGTTATGGCAGAGACTCCCCCCCAACCAGCAAGAGCAGTTAGGGCTTGTAGAAAATCATTGGGCAAAAGAGGAGTGGGGAAGGTCAGCAATTCTCGGAAGTCCCTCGAAGCAAAAACCCATACTATTAAAACAAAGGGATTAGACGGGGGATCTGATAAGCCAGTGGGTTGCTGTCATAACAGGCAGTATATAGAAAATATACTGGCAACAGTAGAGGATAAGTTAGCGACAAAAATGGCTGAAATTTTTAGCACATTATTGTCGAAAATTGAAGTACTTACCCAAGAGGTTCATAGTCTGAGGGTACAAGCAACATCGACACCAGCAGATGTATTAACGGTACCTCTAGATTTACCATCTGGAAATTGTGTTGAGCAGGCAATACTAGCGGATAGCAGTTTAAGACATAAAGCCCCATGTAACGAAACAAGTTTGGAGGCGGAGCCCACTATACCTAGGGAACCCGAAGTGATTCGAGGGTCACTAGAGGGTAGGCCTCAACCAACTCGAGTCCATAAGGAAGCAAGAGAGTACAACAATAATTATAATGTTAGGATTGATCTCCCTCCGGAGGCCGCTCCATTTGTATGCATATTGTCAGGAGTCCCAGAACTTAGTTCAGGTAAAAATGAAGGTTACAATGACTTAAAAAATAAAGTAGCCTTCTGGCTTACTAAAAATAGACCCCTCCCCCCTACCATTGATGGTAAAATCTTAAATGTGAGAAGGGTGGGTTGGCTTGGCCACATGATTAAAGATATTCCAGGTGATTTGGTTATAGTTAATTTTAGAAGTACAAATGTGGTCCCATTTTTGAGAGGCTGGTGCCCGCAACTTGCTGATGGACCAATAGTTACGTGGGAACTCCCAGATTTTTATCCTACGGTGTATCCTGAGGTGAAGGTGCCCTCCCAGTCTAACAAAAATGTTATTAACCCTCCCAGGGGTTGGTTCGCACCAGAAAGTATTGAACCCTTGATTACTGCCGGGAGATATGGGCCGTTATCCTGCCTAGATGAGAATGATTGACTCATTGGTAGAGAAGAAATAGTTAAATTAACTTTATTGAAATCCCCCCACATTGAAGATATAAGTTGGAAGGCTATTGCCACAGATCAAAGTAATAATCCTGACATCATCCCTGTTGGTACTTTGTCAGCATTACCCAATTTTAGTACGGACTCACCCTCTGCTTTAGCTGAGCCTGTTGATATGCTATCAAGGTATATATCCTGGAATATAGCCGGTCTGGAGTCCAGCCAGTGTATTCCTGATTGGAGGGACTTCATAGATCAGGGCAATATAATTGCATTCCAGGAAACATGGGCTATCACACCGATATTTCGGGTGGGGTATCTGAACTTTAGCAAGCCAGCAATTAGAGGCCAGAAAGGGCGTCCGGTTGGAGGTCTTACAATTTGGGTCCGCCAAAGTGCGGGTGTAAGAGTTGAAGAAGTGTCAATTGATAGTCCAGACATAATTGCCTTAAAGATAAAGTCCAACCAAGGTACAAATATCCTGTTGGTTAATATTTATGTCAGGGGCCTCCAGGGAGGAAGGGTTTCTCCGACCCTCCTCCTGTTGGATGACATTTTATCAGGTTCAACGACCGATGGCCACAAGATTGTGATGGGGGATTTTAACACTTGTTTTGAGCCTTTGGGTATTGAGGACGGCCCGCTCACCGAGGAGGAGGATCTATCCTGGGGTATTCCCCAACTTGAGATACCCTCGATTGCTAAGTGGTCGAGCTCAGCCACCTATATCAAGGGGCTATGCCTGGATATGGGTCTAAGAGCTGTTAATGGAAGGGTCAAGTCAGATAGGAAGGGCAGGCATACGTTCAACAACGGCAGACACAGTAGTCGTATCGACAATATTTTGGTCGATGTGAGGCAGTGGTTTGCAGTTGTTGATATGCTAGTTACGGAACGCCCAGAGAGTGATCATGACCCGCTGGTTTTGACCTTAAGGGATTCCAGCTTTCAGAGGTCAGAGGGCAGTGGTCCTAATATAACAGCACGAGAGGTCATTGTGAGCAATGACATGCGCAGGGTACGTTGGCCCAAAATAGCCGTTGACGCTGGGGCCCGTAGGGCGATAAGAACCTTAGTGTCCAGCTCTGTGGAGCTTTTAAACAATTGTGGCTCACAGGACGAGATTAACAGCGAACTTATACGCACCCACTCTGACTTGTTTCAGGAACTTAAAATGTTGTTCATCAAACATATCCCTAAACAACCTAGGCCCAAGAAATACTCATCCCCTACTTGGTTTGATAAAGAGTGTAGTTTGACAAAAAGAGTTCTCTTTGAGGCTATTAAAAACAAAAATCATAGCCAGATTAGATCTTGTAGAAAACTCTATAATGAGGCAAAACGCAAAGCAAAACAAAAGTGGGACGAGGAACGCTGGCTTATGCTGTCAGAAGCCTGTGGTAAACGCAACATGCAACAGTTTTGGTATCTCATGAGATGGGGTATCTCGCAGGACGCCCACTATAGCCCAGCATCTGTCTCTAATCATCAGTGGGTAAAATTTTTTGAGGATCAGTTTAAGTATTATACAGTAGAAGTGACTATACCCTACCGTCTTGAGCCCGCCGAGCTGTTAACATTCTCAGCTACTGAAGTTATCAATTGCCTGCAAAATATTCCCAAAGGGAGGGCCCCTGGCCCAGATGGTATTCCAGCGGACATTTTTTTGGAAGACCAGGACCTATGGGTACCTTATATACTCCACCTGGCGAATGCAGTTGCTGCAGGCGCTAAAATTCCTGATTCATGGTATGGGGCAGAAATCCTTCCTATATACAAGAAAGGCGATCGCTCAGTACCCTCAAACTACCGGCCTATCAGCCTTATTGATGCGATCCAAAAAATTATAGCGCGCCTCGTCCTAGGGAGGATACAGGAATGAATAACAGACTCAGATATTTTGACTCCGTTGCAGGCGGGCTTCAGACCTTATGTAAGCACCCTTGATCAAGCCTTTCGTTTTGCCCTCTTATATTGGAAAACCGTTTTTTTGGGTAAGGGCAAGTTATATGCAGCTTTTGTGGATCTAAGATCTGCATTCGACTTGGTTCCTAGGCCTAAATTATGGGATTGCATACTGGAACAGGGAATGCCCAGGGCTCTAGTGCGACTCCTAGTGAATCTTCATGCACACACCTATGCCCAAGTCCGCTGGGGTAAGCCTGGCGAGGTTACGGACAGGTTCCATGTTTTGAAAGGTGTTAGACAAGGATGTGTCCTGGCTCCCACTTTGTTTCCCTGTTTATCAACGGGGTTACCAAATATTTTGCAACACATCCCACGGATGCTCCCCAGATAGCGGGAATGAAAGTACCATTGCTCATGTTCGCGGATGATACCTTGTTATTATCAAAGACTAGGCAAGGGCTCCAACAGGCCCTACTCAGATTTGAGTTATTTTGTGACGTGAACGAGCTAGAAGTAAATGTTTCTAAAACAAAATTTATGGTACTAAGAGGTCGAACACAAACTGTGGCAAGGGTCAAAATGTGTGGTGCTATTCTTGAGCAAACTAATGAATTTACATATCTGGGTGTGCATTTTAGTGACAATTTTAGTTGGAAACCCCAGATTGATATCCAAGCACTTAAACATGCTCAACTAGGCGGAGCCCTTCTTAAGGAATATAAAAGATCATTTACCCGCCCGATGTCCCCACTTATGGAAATCTATGGGTCAAAAATTCTTCCCTCAGTCTTGTATGGGGCAGAGCTTTGGGGTTATAGCAATCTGGACCGACTGATGCTGGCCCAAAACAGATTTATAAGAGGAGCGGTTGGTCTTCCGAGGTCATCCCCACGTATTCCGCTCCTTTATGACCTTGGGCTCCAACCGGTGGAAGACCAAGCCAGATTTCGGCCCTTGGCCTTCTGGCAGAGGTTGTGGTCTACCCCAGAGCTGTTATTATATTCGAAAGCATGTCTCGAGGTAAGGGACACCCTAGGATCTGATAAGATTGGCTGGTTTAAGGGTGTTAGAACCACTCTTTGTGCCATGGGTCTAGGTGCCCTTTGGCACAACCCTGACTCAGCTACCTTTCCCTCAAAAAAAGTGCTGAAACAACTATATTGGGAATGGGTGGTAGGCACAAGACACTCATCCCTTATAGGTAGTTCCCTTACAACAACATTTTTACACGTGAAAGATGCCTCTGCAATTGAAAAGTACTGGGATGTTATAACAAAACCCCTGGACCGTAAATTATATCACCAAGTTGGAGTGGGCTCATTACCATTAAGGTGTTTAACCTCCACCTGGGGTACTGGTGGCCCAGATAAATGCCCATTGTGTACTGAAATGCGGGAAAATGTGAGCCATTTGTTTTTTGTTTGTCCATTATATGCTGCCCCAAGGAAGAAGTGGTTGGTACCCCTATGCAAAAGTCTGGGCACACAATCGGCCGAGACTGCTTGTAGGATCCTTAAAACTGATCCTTCACCTACTATAGCAATAGGGGTGGCCAAATTCCTGGGGTGGGCATGGATAATTCGTTTTGAATCACTAAAACAGCTACATGTTTTAGATAAGTAAATTATCCTGAATCTTAGAACTGAGCCTTTTTTAAAGTAATGTACTCCTTTTTATTATTATGTTAAAATATTTAACAAATGACGCATTATATAGATTTAATACGTTCTTAGTAGCTTTTATGAAATATTGTATTTATTGTTATAATCATTAGCACTGACAATTTTATAAGTTTTATAAGTATTATGACGTGTAGCATGTCTTTTATGATGAAATATTGAATAAAGACTTCTTTGACTTGACTTGACTAAGTTATTACACTCAGCTCACCTTATTTTCTACCTAACGGTGTGCAAGGCTTTTTATCACACACGTCCAGTTTATTTGCAACACAATTATTTACCTGCCAACTCCTTCCAATTCTCTTCAGCTCATCTTTTAGTTGTCCCTTGGGCCTCCTCTGGCAATAGCTGTGTGATCTCAAGACCCCCTCAATTCTACTAAACAGTCTCCAAAATGAAACCCATTATCTTTCAGTAGACAATGATCCAGTTGTCCAATCAGTCATTCAAATATAACTTTATTTCGATTACCTTATGTAACCAAAAAAGTACATTTAAAATACATGTAAGACAAAAACATTCAAGACAAAAACATATTTTAGCAGGAATTTACAGTGTTCACCTACTAGCATCTCTCAAATAATCTACGCTATTCATAAACTGAAATTGCTTAACAGAGTGACTATTGCCATAACTATGTGGTGAATCATCCAAATGTTTCTTTAATCAAAGTAATAACTATAAAAACATAATCGCATAAAAACAGTTCACCTATGCAAACATGTGAACATAAAAATCACATCTTTTCCAACACTAAAAGTCTGGAAAGGGAGCGGCGTTCTAATGTTAAAAATACCTAACTTTGAATAATCCACACATCTGTTTGCGTCGCAATTTAAAAACCCAACGATACATAATCATTATCATAATTCTAAAATTTATTTCGGTCAAAAATGACCATAAAAAGTCAGATACAAGACAATTGAATCCCATTTATAAGCATTGATCAAGAGCTCAAATTATTTACCACTAAAAACATGAATGAAACAAATACATTGTCGTTATGTTTTCAAGCAGTGGCATAACAAGAAGCCATTCCATTCTTTCTGCATTCAAATTGTTTTCTCTTCTCAAATTCAAGATTTAAAATAAGCCTGTTCAGAATCACATATATTTCAAATATTCTTAATTATAAACAGATTGTAAGAAATGAGAGCTCTTCCATATTGCCTGATATTCACTGCTTTCAGACCCGGTAGTAAGAAACTCTTTCGTGGGCTAGCGTATAATGGGCAAGAAAGGGTAAACTACATAGGGGCATATTTATACTCCGTTTGTGCCAAATTTGCGTCGTTTTTTTCGACGCAAATTCGGCGCAAAACTAACGCCATATTTATACTTTGGCGTTAGACGCGTCTAGCGCCAAAGTATGAGTAAAGAGCGTCATTTTTTTGCGTGAACGCCTTCCTTGCGTTAATGAGATGCAAGGTAGGCGTTCCTGTCCAAAAAAATGACTGCGACGCAAATGCGTCGTATTTATACTCCCGGGCAAAAATCACGCCCGGGAGTGGGCGGGGCAAAAAACCCCGCATTTGCGCCTCTTTTTAACGCCTGGGTCAGGGCAGGCGTTAAGGGACCTGTGGGCTCAAAATGAGCCCACAGCTGCCCTCCCATGCCCCCAGGGACCCCCCCTGCCACCCTTGCCCACCCCAGGAGGACACCCAAGGATGGAGGGACCCACCCCAGGGACATTCAGGTAAGTTCAGGTAAGTATAATTTTTTTTTTTTATATATATTTTTTTTGGCATAGGGGGGCCTGATTTGTGCCCCCCTACATGCCACAATGCCCAATGACCATGCCCAGGGGACATAAGTCCCCTGGGCATGGCCATTGGGCAAGGGGGCATGACTCCTGTCTTTACTAAGACAGCAGTCATGTAAATGGCGTCTGGGCATCGTTAAAAATGGCGCAAATTGGGTGGAGGCGATTTTTTTGCGTCAACCTGACTTGCACCATTTTTAAGACGCCCTAACGCCATTTTTCCCTACGCCGGCGCTGCCTGGTGTACGTGGTTTTTTTCCACGCACACCAGGCAGCGCCGGTCTGCTTGCGCCGGCTAACGCCATTCAATAAATACGGCGCCCGTATGGCGCTTCAGAATGGCGTTAGCCGGCGCAAATATTTTTGATGCTAAACTGCGTTAGCGCAGTTTAGCGTCAAAAAGTATAAATACGGGCCATAGTGCTTTGAGAGGTGCGGTTGTCACAAGGACATTTGGGCAATGATTTAAACCAGGTTCACTGGCTTCGGAAAGCACCAAGAAAATGAATAGTCCTCAGCCTGAAACTGGTCAGGTAAAATTGTTATTGTGGATCTCTAACAAGCAGAAGATATGTTTCCACATTTCAGTCGAGCCAACTCGAAATAGGCCCTTACTGTTTGCATGTTCATTGCTTTTGAAATCCTTTGTGTTAGTGCATTGTCTAAGATGTGGTGTACACATGTTGTAGGGTTAACATACAAATCACCCAGACCTAGTTCCTAAGAAAGGTTGTTTAATATACATCAACCAGGGAATCCTTTCTATCCCATCCAGTGAGAGGCAGTCTGTCAGGTTCATTCTAGAAAAGGGTGCCTCTGACATGGACCAAATCTTGGTCTACAAAAGTAAAGGGGCAAGATGCACAGCATCTGTCAGGTAGCAGAAACCCAATTCCTGATGGCCAATAAATGATACTAATGAAGAAGGAGTGTGAAGGATGCAGCTTAAAACTCTATTTTCGATGATCTGTAGAGTGTTAACATTTGCATTTCCCCTACACTCCCGCTCCATACAGCCCCACCAGAATACATTTACTCTCGTACAAGAGTAATATTTCTTTCACCAATTTTTGCACCTAACCTAGCTGTGAAACGGAAGATTGCTTCCAGAGCATCCTTTAATTGGTGCGTCCTGATCTTGAGTAGGTGCAACCAGTTTTCAACAGTTTCAAAGGATATGCTAAGGTAACTAAAGATCAAAACTATAGACAGTAACCCTTTCTACCACATGCAAATCAGATTTGGTTGTTTTAGGACCCACAACCATCATAAAAGAGTTTGGAAAATGTACCTTTAGGCCCAGTTTTTCCATGATCTCAGTGAAGAAGTGCATTTGTTGAAAAGATTCTCTGTAGCAATGTATTTAGAAAATGTTCATTGTACTATGTGCTTTACTGTTCTGAATGAATCACAGGCACATGCATTGTTTAATCCTATGGCACGAAGGCCAGAACCCCGACTCTGAGAATTGTTTCAGCACCTATGATAGGCAGATTTAACCTAGGGTAGTTGGGGTAGATCATTTAATGTGACAGAAGCACATTTCTACACCACCCCTTTAACTGTACTCAACCCCTAGATCTGCTAGATTTCTGTATGACATATGGGAGTCAGGTGTAAAACATGAATTCACTTCACCAGGAACTCTCCACTTCTAATTGATGACCTGTCAAGACTATATTCTGCTCCAGCCCCAGGACACTCACAAAATCATACAAAATTTAGATGTTCAATTGATTTTCGGATTCCGTAGCACCAGAGCTCTCAGCCGCAGAAATCTGTCACTCCTGGTCAATTATAAGAACTTGACTCCAGGCTGCATATTATTTTTACAAATGAAATAGAGGCAGAATCACACAAAAAAATTATATTCATTATACAGTAAGTAAACACCAAGATTACTTATTGTCTAGATTTACAGAGTTCATGGAATAGAAAATCAACACCTGTTGCTTTAGAGATAATGTGCAATTTAATTGTTCTGTTATTTTCTATTTTTTATTTACATATAAAATGGCAAAAGGAAAACATTTCCCCATGTTAAGAAATCGCTACCACTGCGCTTTCTGAAACCCTGCAGGGATTTCAAGGCACTTTCCAATCCTCATTATATCACTTGTGCGTATTTTAAGAAGGCATAGATTAAAAAGTAGTATACGAGTGTGAAAAGACATTGAATAACTAAACAGTCCTGGCTTTTTAGGAGCTCCCTTTATTAACAATGTCACATTCCGTGGAAAAGCCCATTTAATCAGTCGATAACCAAAATTAATCTGAAACCAATCTGCAGTAGTAAGCAGTGTTGTGTAGTCATTTTAGCTCCATGCACGTTATTTTAACACACTAGGCCAAGCCGCTGTGCACCCTAACCTAGATATATTTTATTCGGCTTTATTTTATTATTGTTACAATAGCCACTTTTACGTCTTGTTTTATTTTCTGTTTATCTAACTGTTTTTGCCTAGGCCAGCACTCTGTTCTGAAACAAGACATTCTTGCTCACTCACACATCCTTACGTAGGGGCATTTTCTCAGAACATCAGCTGTGTTATTATAAAAACACTTCCTTGTCCCTTACACGTTAGAGCGAGATTCCAGTCAGAGAACTACGACTGTAAGCTGATTGCCGAATGCTTCGCTACAGTAGCTAACGCAGGTCTTTGCTCAGGTATGGGGGATGATGCTTTTCCCAGGGGAACCTGAAGGGCAGAATTAGAATTTTACATGCTGTGCTCTATTATAGCTTAGGTAGGAGTTAGTCTTTTGGCCATAGTATAGTGACAATATGATAGCGTTATTTCTATGCTTCACTCTCTAGTCACAATTTTAATATTGTTATGTTGTGTCGTCCTGGTTATTGCAGCTCACCCTTTGCTATCTAAGATGCAGTTGTTTTTTTAAAATCATTATTGAAACATATACTGCCTGTTTGTCATTTATATATGAGACTAAGGTAACTGAGAGAAACAGATGAGACCTGAGTGACCACGGCTTCCCTGAGAAAACAAGTATATAATGCACTCAGCTGCCCAGTCATCCCTATCCTTGGGTAGAGATGAGGCACTGCTAGTTAGCCGGAGCAAAACCCGGATTGGAGCGACAGGTGTCACCCGCAGTGGGTTAGACTTAGGTCCATATTTATACTTTTTGACGCAAACCAGCGCTGGTTTGCTTCAAAAATTTAACAGCCGGCTAACGCCATTCCTACGCGCCATGCAGCTGCCTTATTTAAGGAATGACTTTAGCTGGCGCTGCGGATTGGTCAGAGTAACAAAAAAGACTCAAACCAGGCAGCGCTGGCATAGGGGAAAATGAGGGTAGTGCATCAAAAAATAGTGCAAGTCAGGTTTGAGGCAAAAATCATGCCTCAAACCGGACTTGCACCATTTTTTGATGCACAACCCCCATTGAAATGACTCCTGTCTTAGCAAAGACAGGAGTCATGCCCCCTTGCCCAATGGCCATGCCCAGGGGACTTCTGTGCCCTGGGCATGGTCATTGGGCACAGTGGCATGTAGCGGGCCCAAATTAGGCCCCCCATGCCACTTAAAAAAAAATAAAAAATTACTTACCTCAGCCTCCCTGTACTTACCTGGGATCGGTCCCCCCATCCATGGGTGTCCTCCAGGGGCGGGCGAGGGTGGCAGGGGGTTTCCCTGGGGGTAGGGAAGATTACCTCTGGACCCCTTCCATGGTCAGAGACCATGGAAGTGAGCCCACAGGTCCCTTAACGCCTGCCCTGACCCAGGTGTTAAAAAACGGCGCACATCAGGCTGTGCGCCGTTTTTCAAGGCCCGCCCCCTCCTGAGCGTCAAAATGACGCTGGAGTATAAATAAGGCGCACAGACCTTAAAATCATTCTTTGGGCGGGAAAGCCTACCTTGCATGTCATTAACGTAAGGCAGTTTCACGCATCCAAGAAATGACGCACACAGAGGAATTTTGACGTCCACGGGCTCGGGCGTCAAAGTTTAAATATGGTGCACGGTTTGCTCCGAATGTGCGTCAACATTTTGTATAAATATGCCCCTTAGTCTCCCACACTGCTAGCGATTCTGCCACTCAAAATCCAGTAGTCTCATTAGAATAATGAGAACCTACGCGACAGCAGCATCCATATATGTCTCTGTGAATTGTTCTGTGATTTTGTTTTTGTAAGGCAATGTTTGAACATGTTTGACTTTGGTGTGCAAAATCTTATAAATATCAGCCCCTTCATGTTTATTGGTTTCGGTCAGCCTAGTACTATAACCGACTGATAGCAATGGTACTACGTTATGGCCAATATAGGACTAGTGCCCTGCATGATTTGGACCAGAACCTTTCTTTTTTGTGTTTAAAAGACTTTATCTAGATATATTGAATAAACATAAAAAATCTTAACATATTTACCTTATTATTAAGCATTATAGATGAAAATGTTCAAAAATACAATTAAAGTCTTTAGAAATTTTTCTGAGGGAGAAATCAGGGAAGGGGAGGTTAGGGAAGATAGGGAAGATAGGAAAGCACTAATCCTATAAATACAAATGAGAGCAGAGAAATATCCTCATATTTAAAACACATTAAAAGAGATTTCAAAATTGAACATTTTATTAAAAGATAACATAAACACTTTAGTGAGTATGACTAAAACTAAATGACAGAGAGAAGCACTCACAGTGGATGAAAATTCTTTGACAATATGCAATCGGTCTCAGCTGCAGAATTATCAATCTTATGTGAATAACTAGTTAATGGTAGCCATCACATATGAGCATTCTGATCTTTAGAACATAGATGTAAAAATAAAACATCTAGTTTCTGATGATACAAAACATGATCCCACCACGCCATCTATGATAGTTTAGAAGAACATTTCCAATGATACAGAATTTGTTGAAAGGCAATAGCCAGAAAAATATCAAATAATTTATTCTCTGAAGCATTATAAAATAATTTATTAGACAGAGTACCCATACATTTATGTAAAATGTTAAAGGAGTGTTTTAAATTGAATATATGAGTGAGCGGTGAGCATATTTTGTGCCAAAAAGCTAGCGTGTTAGGACACCAAAATAACAAATTCCTTAGGGAAAGTCACAGGATCAGCACTTAGGTAAATTGGAGGGTAAAAATTTGGAACATTGAAGGGATGCAAAGTAAAGTCTATGATAAATAAAAAGTAAAGTTTGTGTGATATTAGCTGTTCTAGAAATGTTATATATATGTGACCAAATCTTATTCCAAAAGATAACATCCCAGTCAACTCCCATATCTTTTTCCCATGAGAGTTCAGATCTAGTCTTAGCTTGATTTGTATTAGGAGATAATAGAACCTTATAAATACTGTAAGCTTTAGGGACTGAGACAAGTAAACTAGTTAATTTAGAAGGATGGGAGATGATAGTAGGATCTGTTTGTATTGAAAATTAAGGCCCTGATTTAAGAGGGCTTGGTGCCACTTTAGTGCTGCCTTAGCATCATTTTTGTTATGGTAAGGTGGCGCTAAGGTAGCCTTTTTCCTGTGCCATATTTACCAAGAGGTGCAATGCATGCATTGTGCCAAAATTTTGGCACTAACTCTGAACTGTACATCAATAGCGTCAAAAATGATGATTCTATTTCCCTTACCCTGCGCCATAGTGCACCATATCTTAGATACGGCGCACACATGGTGGCAGTAGGGGGGCACTAAGGGGCCCAAGGAAAGTAGCGCTGCACTGGATACAGCACCACTTTCCTTAAATTGGCCCCAAGGTGTCCAAAACTGCATTAATTAGATGAGTGAAATGATTTTGGAATGAGGAGGGGGCATTTACATTTCTTTTGAAATTGAGGAAAAGAGAGAGGAACATTCCCTTCAAAAAGTTGCTTCATCCATATAATACGTTTAGAGCTCCACACACATCAAAAAATAGGTCTATAGTTAATTTTAACTGGATTATTATACCATAGAGATGTAGAGAGAAAATAGAAGGAGTTAATAATTGTTTAGTAAATGTAGATAACAATAAGGAATGTGTATACTCAAGAACTGGAGTAAAAACAAAAGAACAGTTTGATGTAAAAGATAGAGGGGGTCATTCTGACCCTGGCGGTCACCGACCGCCAGGGCCAACGACTGCGGAAGCACTGCCAACAGGCTGGCGGTGTTTCCTGGGCCATACCGCAGCGGTCAGAAAAGGGGAACCGGCGGTTTCCCGCCGGTTTTCCCCTGGCCCAGGGAATCCTCCATGGCGGCGCTGCTTGCAGCACCGCCATGGGGATTCCGACCCCCTTCCCGCCATCCCGTTCCTGGCGGTTTTTACCGCCAGGAACAGGATGGCGGGAACGGGTGTCGTGGGGCCCCTGGGGGCCCCTGCACTGCCCATGCCACTGGCATGGGCAGTGCAGGGGCCCCCTAACAGGGCCCCATAATGATTTTCAGTGTCTGCTTTGCAGACACTGAAAATCGCGACGGGTGCCACTGCACCCGTCGCACCACAGCAACTCCGCCGGCTCCATTCGGAGCCGGCTTCATCGTTGCTGGGTCTTTCCCGCTGGACCGGCGGGCGGCCTTTTGGTGGTCGCCCGCCGGCCCAGCGGGAAAGCCAGAATGGCCGCCGCGGTCTTTTGACCGCGGTGCGGTCATTCGGCGGTTCCCGCCAGGCAGGCGGCGGTTGGAATGACCGCCAGATTCTTTTTCATTGTAAAGGGGTTCAACAAGTTTGATTCAATTTGAAGCCATAAGGGGAAAAAGGGACAAACAAATTCAGAAAGCCAAAAAAAAGCTTGACGTAAACCAAAAGCAGTATGCTATTTATCATAATTCAGAAAATTCATCCCACCATTAGTTTTCAGTTTTTGCAAACAAGTAAGAGATATTCTTGCTTTTTTTATTTTTCCATAAGAATTTGGACAATATAGAATTTATTTGTTTAAAAATAATATTTGGAGTAGAGTCTGGTAACAGAAATAGTATAATAATAAAGGATAAATCATCACTTTAATAGAATCCAAGCGCCCCCACCAAGATAAATCTAGGGGATTCCAAGAGGCAACTAAGTGCTAAATTTTGAGATGAAGCTCCTTAAAGTTAAGGTCAATCATTCCTTTAACAGAAGAAGTAAACCAAATGCCTAAATATTTGATCTTAGATAAGGAGCCCCATTAATAACCAGAATCAATAAAAGAATGTTTAAAAGTAATCATATTTAGTGGCTTTATCTTTATTAATTTTATAACCAGAGACCTGAGAAAAAAGATCTATTTCATTTAATAAAGTAGGAAGAGATCTTTCAGGGGAAGAAATAAAAAGAAAAATGTCATCTGCATATGCTGCTATTTTTAACTGCTTATCTCCATACGGAAACCCAGAAATATTTGAATTTAGACAAATATGAGTGAGGAAGGGTTCAAGAGCTAAAAGAAATCGAAAGGGTCAAAGAGGACAACCTTGCCAAAACATTACTTTTAAGAGAAAAATAGAAAGAAACTGTACCATTTACCAGCACCAAAGCTCATGGGGAATTACATAATAAAGCTGTAAGAGAAATATTTTTAGGACTAAAACCATGCCAGGATAGAATTTTAATAATAAAATCACAATGAATTCTATCAAATAATTTTTCTTATCAATACTTATGGTAGCTAGAGATTTAGTACAAAAAGGGGCCTTACTGAGAACATTAAGGAATAATCTGGTACTATCAGACGCTAACCTACCTTTTGTAAAACCAGACTGCTCCTTCCCAACAAGTCATGGATGAAAATACTCTAATCTTAATGGTAGTAGCTTTTCAAAAATGTAATAATCATTAACCAAAGAAATAGGTCTATAGTTCTTACACAGTGTAGAGTCATTCCCGTCTTCAGGTATTAAACGTGTTGTAGCTTTTTGAAAAGTACCTGAAGTGTTCCCAGATGTGATAAAGTAACTAAATAAAGAGAATAAATGGGGAATAAGGGTATTTGAAAAATGTAAATACAATTCTACAATAAAACCATCAGGGTCAGGTGCTTTGCCTTTTCTTTAATGTATTTAGAGCTTGTAAAAGTTCTGCATCTGAAATATCTCTTTCTAAGAAGACACAAACTAGATTAGAAGAATTAGAGGTAGGACGGTGCAATAAATATTCATCAATTTGAGAATGATGTGTCTGTGTGCCTGGAGTATATAATGTCTCACAGAAATTAACAAATTTGGTCAAAATATCATCATGTGTCTTCAGTATAGTACCATCTGACTTAGTTATCAAATCAATTTGAAATCACTATGGCCCTCATTCTGACCTTGGCGGTCTTTTCGCGAGACCGCCGAGTTACCGCCGCGGTGAAGACCGCCGACCGCGGCGGTATGCCGCTGTGCGCATTCTGACCGCTGGGAGCGTTCCGCCGGAAAACCGCCAGCAGCCACACTGGCGGTCGGCGGGAAAGTGGAGACTGGTCAACCTCCACCGCCACGCCAGCAGAACACCGCCCACAGAATTACGACCCACATTTCTGTGTGGCGGTCTTCTGTTGGCGGTCTTCTGTTGGCGGTCACCTCCCCATGGCTCCTGTCACCTCCCGGAGGACCAACGCACACGGTAAGTTGATCGTCCGTGAGGGGAGGGGGTGGGGGGGTGTTGTGTGATGTGTGCGTGCATGGGGGTGTGCGTGTGAGTGTGTAGAGGGGGTGTGTGAGTGCGTGCATGCGGGCGGGGAGTGCTGCTGTGCCTATGGGCAATGTGTGTAGTTCGGCGGGTGCGCATGTCGGCATGTATGTGTGCGGGTATGTGTCCCCGTTGTGTATGTGTGTGTGTAGGGGGTGTGTATATGTGCATGTTGGGGGTGTGTGCATGTCGGGGTGCGTGTATGTGCATGTCGGGGTGGGGTGGGGAGGGGGTTCGTACCACCTCTGGGGGGTGGCAGGGGGGTGGAGGGTGTGGGGGGAGGACTCGGGGGGCAGTGGGGGGTGGGGGAGACCCCTATCAGTGCCAGGGAAGGAATTCCCTGGCCCCGATAGTGCCTACCGCCATGGTTCGCATGGCGGTTCCCGAACGCCAGAAACCGCGGCGGTAAGCAGGGTCATGATACCGTTGGCGGTCTTGGGTCGACCGCCGGACCGGAGTGCGCAGACTCCAGCCCCTCGGTCATGACCGCCGTGGCTGTCGGAGTGGGGAAGTGGCGGTCGGTCGCGGCGGTGACCGCCGCGATCAGAATGCCATTTTTAATACCGCCGGTCTGTTCGCGGTCCGACCGCCGCCTCTCCGCCGACCGCCAAGGTCAGAATGAGGCCCTATGTTCTAAATTTAAGATAGTTAGCTAACAATTCGCCAACCTTATTTCTCCCCCCATAATAACAAGCATTGCTTTTTAACATAACGGAAGAGGCTTCTTCAGTAGAAAGAGTATTAAACTGAAACTTTGCTTTAAGCAAATTATTTAAATCAGTATGTGATTTAGATGTGAAGTATTTTGTTTCCAAATTCTTAATGTTTGATTATAGGGACTTATGTTCTTTAACAGAACGTTTACTGTTTTTTGGAAGAATAATCGATAATAAGGCACAGAGCAGCTGCCTCAAACAAGCCCCAGATAAGAAAGGTTGACAGATTAGCGACATCATTAATCTTTAAGAACGCAGAGCTAAATGAAGGAAATGATTTAGGGAATTGTGGATCATTTAGTAAAGAGTTATTAAAGCACTATCTATGAGCTTGATTATTTGGGTGAGCCAAGTCCAAGTCCATAACCACCATGGCATGATCCATAGAGCCGATAAAGAGCTGAATTTTATGTTGTGTCATAGGTTTGGATAGGTATATATGATCTAATCTAGTGAATGAACCATGAATAGGTGAGTAAAAAGTGTAGTCACAGGAAGTGGGATTAGCAAGTCTCCAAGAATCAATAAATGAGGAGTTTGCTATAGTAGAATGAAATGTTTATGCATTTTATGGGAAGAAATTGTAACTGAAGATTGTCGATCCAAATAGTGATTCATAGTTTGATTACAATCACCACCCAAAGTTTTGTAGGTATCAATATATTGAAGACATTTATGAGAAATAATGGACCAAAAATTGAAATAATTCTGAGGCATAAATATAAAAAAATAACTACAGGTATGTTGTTAATCATGAGTTGTATAATAATCCATCTACCTTTGTGATCTATTTTTCATGAAAGGAAATTAAAATGTAATTGCTTATTACCAATAATAATAGTACAATTTTTCAAATCAGCAAGGGATACAAATACATGACCAACCCAATTACGGTTAAGTTTCAAGGCTTCTGTTTCATCAAAATGTGTAATAACACAATATCGGGAGCAAGTTTGGTAAGGTGAAATAACACTCACTGCCCTTATTATGAGTTTGGTGGGCAGAACAGGCCACCCAACAAACTCCAGCGGGAGGTTTACCGCCAGTGCAGTCCCCTTTCCACGGCCCATTTCAAGAGTTTCCAGCTGGGTCATCGGGCAGAAACAAAGTTTCTGCCCATTGTCCCAGTGGGAAAAAACCCACAACATTGATGCTGGCTTGCAATTGAGGCTGTGGTAATGTTACGGTGCATAGGGTGCACCAGCACCTGTTGCACTTTTCACTGTCTGCCAGCGCAGACAGTGAAAAAGACCACGGGGCTGGTCATGGGAACCCCTGCACTGCCCCAGCCTTTACATGGTGTGGCAACTGCTTTGTAAACGCCGGCAGAGAGGGGGGTCATAATCCCCAGGGCAGCGCTGCTAGCAGCGCTGCCCTGTCGGATTGGGATTGCAAGCACTGCCAGGCTGTAGCGCGACCAAAAAGTGTTGGTGCCAGCTGTCCAACCATGGCAGTAATGCCACGATCAAAATGTGTCTGCTGGACCGCTATATTGGCAGCAGTCCAACCAAAACCATGGCCCTGGCGGTCTGTAGACCATCAGGGTCGCAATGAAGGCCTCTGTTTTTTAACAGGATTACTAAAACCTTTCACATTCCATGAGATAACTCTGAATGCTATAAGTATAAGTACATTTATGAATAATGAGGATTAACATACTTTGAACAAATAAGAAACAAACCATGCATAAGAAGTAGAAAATCAGTGGGCTATAATAGTACAGATAGAGGGGGTTGGGAAAGGAGGAAAAGGGGAAAATAGTAGAGGTAACAGAAAAGAACAGGAAAAAATGATAAAAAAGAGAGAAAATACATGTCTATGAAGACGACTGAAATACGTGAAAAAATAAAAATGCACATGATGTTGGGGTGGTGACACACAGATGACAATGGCATACCAACAACGGGGATCACCGCCACAATGAGACTAAACAAAGGTAGAAGAGGAGAACGAACGAGGTAACACATGAAATAAATCTGCAAGAAAGAGTAATAGCTTAATACTAAGAAGAATATAAACATATCACAGAAGAATTCAGTAATAAACAACTATGCATATGATCAATAGGAACAATGCGATAGGATTTAACTAGAACAGGGACCAGCAGTATGCATGTTTGATGATGAAGGTAAGTCACTAAGGGGCATATTTATAAACCCCTAGCGTCACCTTGCGCCACATTACAGTAGTGTAATTTTTTCTTATGTTAATGTGGCCCAACGAGGCCAAAATCCTTGTACCATATTTACAAAGTGGCACAATACATGCATTGCACCACTTTGTAACCCTTTGCTCTACATTATGCCTGCACCAGGTATAATGTAGGCAAAGGGGACATTCTTACACATTTCCTTGCGTCATTTATTTATGGCACTTTTAACATCTGCTCAGAGCAGGCGTTAAAGGGAGGCTTCCATTATTTATAATAGGCCTCTATGTACTCTGCAGGAGTAGCGCCAATATTTTGCTGATACTCTTGCAGAGTACATCAATAGCGTCAATAAAAATGATGCTATTGCCCCTTACCTTGCGCCATGGTGTGCCATATCTTAGATACAGCGCACACATGGTGGCCATAGGGGGGCACTAAGGGGGACAAGGAAAGTCGTAAATATGCCCCATAATTTCTTAAGTTCAGCTGGATGACTATATGTATTAGTCTTATTCTGGTAGCTGACCTTAAAAATACAAGGATGTAACAATACATAATGAGCACCTAGAGATCGCAACATCGGGCAAAGAGCAAGAACTTTCTTCCTTTTTTGAGCTGTGGAATTAGGGACATCTTGGGAAATAAAAAAATTATTTCCGGACCAAGTAACTTGTTTTTTGTGTTTCATTGCTTCCAAAACTGTTAGTAAGTCTGTAAATTCCTGAAAAAATAAAATTACTCCTCTGTGTTTGAAAGGAGATGACGAATTGGTCAAATGAGGACCTAGCCTGTGTGCTTGCTGTAAATTGGGAGTGAGAGGTAAGTCTAGCAGTTGTGATACAAAAGACTTGAAAAAGACAACAGCTTTAGGACCTTCAGTTCCTTCTGATAACCCACAGATATGTAAATTGTTATGTCATTTTCTATTTTCTAAATCCTCAGACTGCTGTTTAAGTTAATTGACTTTTTTTTCCAAGACCATCATTTTATTCATCTTGTCTTCCACATCTGGCTCATGTTGTTCCACTAAAGATATTTATCGGTCCATTTGAGACCATTTGACATCCCAATGTTGAATTCAATTACTAGGGTCCTTAACAAATGGGAGGAGAACTCTAATTTCTTCCGAAAGCAGTCCCATAGAAATAGGATTTACTATCTTGTCTTGTGTCGGGGGATTCTGTTTAAGTCTTTTTTTCGTAGAAGTTGTTGACTTACATTTGATAGAGGAACCAGCAGAGTAAACACTACAAGAATGAGTCAAATGTACAGCTTGAGAGGAAATTTGATTATCCATCTTTAAGCTTTCTGACAAAGAATATGAAGAACAATTCTTCTGCGATTTTAGATTACGAGTATGAGAAAAATACCTTAGTCTTCCCATAAAAGGATATTCAACCACAGGATTGACTTTCAGATGCAAAGAGTACAAAATGACTGCTCACAAACTTTAGGAATGGCAGTTTGTTAAATGCCACTCAACAAAAATATCTCCTCATAGAAAAAGTATTTTTGTCATTAAAGACACCTAAGCGCACAAGCAGGCACCATCATCAACAAATAATGTTTTGTCAAGAGATAGTCCTGCAAAATGAAAAATATGCTTCCACACCAATATCTGAAGGACGTCTGAATAAATTACATGCCTGAGGCAAAAAAACTTTAAAACTTCTCACATAGATCACATTTTTGAAAAGTAATTGAAGAAAAGTACCTTGAATGATTGGCAAGATAATGCAGACTATTTGAAGTATTCGCCCAGGATAACAGCAGACATTTGCAGGTTCAAAATGGCAGCTGCACTGTGTAAACACCAACGGCAGCCAAGTAGACGAAGAAAAACATGAAAAAAGTGGCTGTTTCCTTCCCCACAACAAGAGAATTTCTTAGTTAAAAGGATCCCAGAAAAGAAGTATTCACCTTTTTTCTTAATCCTTGGGCGACGCAGCGATTTGTAAGGCTCGTATCATAATGGGAGCGCCTGTGTCAGGTGGCCATCTTGTGTAGCATCGAAGCCACACGCTAAGAACGGAACCTTTCTGACTTCCTGATGACACTGCATCAGAGTGATGTGATTACTAGCATAGAATGTAATGAAAACTTGGTTTAGAATGTTGGAATGCACAGGTACATGCAGAGGAATAAAAACGTGTGAATTTCAACTGTGCGTGTGGCCTAAGCATTCAGCGGGGACCAAGCTGGGAAGAAAGCTACAACTGGTGAAGTGATAGAGAATACGTAACCTGAAGAAGAAAGTGCTCTCCTAGAGAGTTTGCCTTGGTCAATGCAAACTGCTCATGCATGCTATGTGTGCCTTCATCAAAGTGCTGAGTCAACGATTGGCATATGTGAACTCAAAGTGCAACTCCAGCTGGTGTGAAGCATGTTAATAGGAAGAGAGCTGCAAGGAAAAGTCTACGCATCATTGGTCAAGAAACTACGACCAAGATCTGACAAAAAGGTATTGCGCTGCCACCCAGAATTAAGTTATGCTGAAGGCAGATACAAACAAGCTCATGCAGTACGGATAAAGACAATCATAAGTTGTCATATATTAAGATGACTAATGGTGAAGGTTGATAGAACAAGTAAAAAAAGAAGCATACTGTTATTACTCTTATTTAATTCTTGATAAGTGGAGAATTACGACTTCATCACCTGGCATGGACACTAAAGAAGAAGCACTGGGGGTGTACTTACTGAGCTGTCCAGTATCTGAAGCGGCACAACATCAAAGCTGCTGTGTGGTGACTGAGAACAAGTCCAGAAGACTCAATGAGTGAAGGAGCTCCAATGGAGACCAAGAAGAAGGTCAAAACTACAAGGGCTGTCCTAGATGACCCAGAGGCTCAAACAACGTTGGGCCTCAGTGATGATGCAGATTCCCTGTGACAGTCAATAGCACTAATGAGAGCTCTACCCTCGACATTAGCCACTCCCATTAATAATTACAATGCTGCTGCCTTCGTCAAATCACAACCTTCTTTTGACACTGCTAAAAAGCTAAATATTGGCAACAGATGGGCTGCATGGATAGAGACATTTGGAGATTTCATAGATGCACTTGAAGAGACTGATAGCAAGAGGATTATCAAATATCTAAAAAAATCTTGCCGGTCGTGGTGAAAGAAGTCACACCGAAAATGGCAAGAACTGATGAGCAAGTAACATACCATCAGATCAAGAATGCATTGATTATCAAGTTTAATCCTGCACCAAATGTTGACTATAAACAATACCTTTTCAGTCAAGAACATCAAAGAGTTGGCAAAATAATCGATGAATTAGTGGAAAGACTCAACACACTCATTAAACAATGTAAGTTTAATTAATTTAATAATGATGAAACCGTGGGGCTTAGTGTGATCAATGGATGCTGCTGCAGTTCATTCAGACAAGACATGCTGAGAGAAACTCTTTGGAGTGAGTGCTGATGGCTGACAGAGCTGAGGAACATGCTGAGAGAGAAGCTGCCAATATGGAGGTCTGTGTGTCCAGAGCGAGTCAGTCATGGATGTGAAAAGTAATTTGAAACAAAAGACTGAAGGACACAAAGTGATGTCTATACGCGAAAAGAAGTTGTGTTTCAGGCGTAGTTTTGCATTTTCACATAAAGGAAAGTGTCCACCTGTTGGTCAGATATGCAAAGGCTATGATATAGAGAACCATTTTGCGACGATGTGCAGAGTGAAGGAAAAAGTAAGTGTGTCACGACGTAAAGACAAAACGGCTGCCAGAACGTTCCAGAAGCAAGGTTCGATGCTCAACCACAAAGCCAAGTGGCGGCATCAGCTGAGGCAAATCAATACAAAACTAAATCGATCATCATCTAAATCATCGTCAAATAGTTCTTCTTCCTTAATATTAGATGAAAGTTAAGAAAGTGATTGCACCATTTCAACGCCTACCTCACAAAAACGTGCACATGTCGCACTGATTGCCTGTGAGGAGAAAAGTCAGTCAAAGAAAAATCGACATGTCAAAGTAATGAAATCATACAAACACTGTCCAAAGATTACATAAAAAATAAATGGGTGTGTTTTACTGTTTATTGTCGATAGTGGTTTCTCAATAAATGTAATGCCTGAAGAAAAGTATAATAAACTGTCTCTGTTAGCACTGCTTACGTCATCAAAGACCAAAGTGTACACTTGGGCTGCCTTGATGCCTCTGAAAAGTTGAGGTTCATTTATAGAGACAGTGAAACATAAGAAATCAAAAATACAAGTACGATCCATGTGCTTTAAATACAACAGAAAGTGCCTGTCTGCTCAGTTTTAACACGGTTGCTGACATGGTACTAATTTCATTGATTTACAACACGAATGCTCATCACAAAATGGTAAGTCAATTCCCTTCATTGTTTCATGATTTAGGCAAGTTAAGGACTATAAAAAATAAAACTGCATAATAATGATTATGTCCATCCTATTGCTCAGAGACACAGACAAGCTGCTTTTCATTTACAATAAGCTGCTGAAAAAGAATTTGAATCACTACTTAAGCATGACATTGTTGAGCGTTCCACTGGTCCAGTGCCATGGGTTTCTTCTATAGTAAAATGGACCATGAAAGAGCTGTGTGCATATGCATTGACATACAATGGGCGAACAAAGTGATAGAGCAAGAACAACATCCAGGGCTGCACATTGCTGACATGATCATGCAATTGAATGGAGCCAAAGTCTTCTTTCGACTTGATTTGAACCGAGGTTATCATCAGTTAGAACTTGAAGAAATCTGCAGATAAATTACAACCTTCTCTACACATTTTGATTTGTTTAAATAAAAGAGACTATGGCCCTCATTACAACCCTGGTGTTAGGTGTTAAAGTTGCGGGAAAAAAAATGGGATTACGACTGTGGCGGAAACCACCGACATAGACAGCCACTTTAACACTCCGACCTCCACGGCGGTACAAACAAACAGCGCGGCGGACACCGCCAACAGGCAGGCGGAACACAATGTACCACCTACCCTATCACAACACAGCTATCCGCCACCTTTTCCGGGGTGGAACCAACGTGAATAAAAACACAGCGGAAACAGTACACAGAAGGGAAAACACTCACCTCTCCACACCCCACGAGGAACCAGGACGCCATGGAGCCCGAACTGCAGATCCTGCCGCCGATGGTCTACCTGCTCCTCTATCAGGAGCTCCACCGACAGCGGCGACGACCACGGTGAGTACTGCACCTACAACACAGGGGAGGGGGGAGGGAGAAGAGAGTGACACACACGCAACACACAACACCCCCACTCCCACCCCCACCCTCACCCACACCCACAACACCATACACACAAACACATGCTGCAACATTACACATACACCCCACCACCCCCCTTGAATAATGCAAGGACAAAAGGAAATGATTGTAACGATTGTAGTAAAAAAAAATCCATTAGTCAAAACTCAAAATCCAGTCTATACAATTATGTACACCAACTACACAAGTCCGGATAGTGCACCAATCATTGTCCGTGGACCACTGGGCCCAAAATGCATGGGCGAGGCCCACACCAGATACCTGACTCCAAACAGAGAGAACACTGGAGGGGCATCACATAGAAAATATACAGGCACCTCAGGGGGAGAGGGAGGGGGAGTGGGAGTGAGGGCACCTCAGCCTGATGAACGCACAACACCACTGCTCCACGAGGGGGCTCCGTGGCCACTGATGTATCCTGGGGAGTGCAATGCCACGGTCTCTCAAGTCACTCCAGTGGGTGGTTTGCCCACTGCTTTATCCTGGGGAGTGCAAAGCCACAGTCTCTCAAGTCTCTCCAGTGGGTGGTTTGCCCACTGCTGCATCCTGGGGAGTACAAAGCCACAGTCTCTCAAGTGGATAACATTCTCCACTGGTTCTGGAGGGGGCTTTGTGCCCAGAGTGCTTCATCCTGCCAAGGACTGAGGTAGTGGATGTGAATCTCCACTTGTTCTGGAGGGGGCTTTGTGCCCAGAGTGCTTCATCCTGCCAAGGACTGAGGTAGTGCAAGTGATACTCCACTGGTTCTGGAGGGGGCTTTGTGCCCAGAGTGCTTCATCCTGCCAAGAACTGAGGTAGTGGATGTATCTCTCCACTGGTTCTGGAGGGGGCTTTGTGCCCAGAGTGCTTCATCCTGCCAAGGACTGAGGTAGTGGAAGCCTTTCTCCACAGGTTCTGGAGGGGGCTTTGTGCCCAGAGTGCTTCATCCTGCCAAGGACAGAGGTAGTGGATGCCTTTCTCCACTGGTTCTGGAGGGGGCTTTGTGCCCAGAGTGCTCCATCCTGCCAAGGACTGAGGTAGTGGATGTGATACTCCACTGGTTCTGGAGGGGGCTTTGTGCCCACAGTGCTTCATCCTGCCAAGGACTGAGGTAGTGGATGTGATACTCCACTGGTTCTGGAGGGAGCTTTGTGCCCAGAGTGCTCCACCTGCATTGTGGCCGCAACAATACACTGCCTGGGTGTGTGTACCACGAGATTGCCGAGGTACAGGTAAGTTCATATGCCATCGAGGCAGAGACATACCCCACACTGCTGCGGCTTTGCATTACATATGCAGGTGACAACTGTGATGACAGTGATGCTTCATGGAAGCTGCCCAGGGTCCTGGAACTCACCACCAGCCTCGGACGACTGACCACTGGGGATGGCAGCCATGTCTGCAGTGGTACCACTGGCTCAGGATGTCGCGGGGCCGCTGGCGGTGCTTGCGGCTGGCTCTGTGGCGGCAGTGCTTAAAGCGGGGTCTGTGGCGGCGGTGCTGGCTGCGCAGTCTGTGGCTGCGGGCTCTGTGGCGGCAGTGCTGGGTGCGGGGTCTATGGCAGCGGTGCTGGCGGCGGGCTCTGCGGCAGAGATGCTGGCTGCGGGGTCTGTGTCAGCAGTGCTGGTGGCGGGGTTTGTGGCAGCGATGCTGGCAGAGGGCTCTGTGGCTGCGGTGCTGGAGGCGGGCTCCGTGGCGGTGGAGGTGGCGGTCTTCTCCGCCATACAGGTTGGCGTCGACGTGGACAGAAGGTGTGACACTATTCCCTCAGTCGGTGCCACCATGCCCTCTCCTGACCTGCCCTTCAGTTTCTGGCCCTTCCCCAACTTTGATGGTGGCGCAGCTGTCCCTTTCGTTTTCCCTGACCCCTTGGTGGCAGGTGTTTTTGGCTTCTCCCTCCGGGATGTGGGCACCTTATTGACCTTGGCAGGTGGCAGAATGTCCTTGCCCTCACTCCGTGGCACACTGGCAGCCCTGATGGTTGGGGCACTCCATGACCCCGCAGATGTTGCACCACTTTGCCTGGGGATGTGGTGGCTGAGGTGCTGGTCTGGGACCTGGAAAGCCTGGCCCTAGGGGAAGGACGGGGGCATAGGGAAAAGGTCAATATTAGCCAGGAAAGTTTTTTAGACACTCTGGGACAGGTAGATGGAGGGGGTTTGGGAGTGGAGGTAGAGGTAGTGGTTGTAGGAGGTGTACGTCTGCTGAATTTGGGTGAAGGTGCATGGGCTGGAGGCTGTTGTTAGGTGGATGGCTGTTGGGTAGGTGTGTGCCTGAGTTTGTGCTCTTTGGGAGGAGGGCTCACAGACACACAGGGAGAGGACACTGGGGATGTGTGAATGGTGGTGGGGTGGTGAGTGCACGTGAGCGGTGTGTGGTGATGGGCATGCTGGTGATGGAGGTAGTGGCTGAGGATGTAGTGCATGCAGGTGTGAGTGGAGACGAGACAGGGAGGGAGGAGGGAGACTTGGAGGAGGGGGACACAGTGGAGGAAGTGGATGTTGGTATGTGTGCATGGGTATGATGCTTGTGTGAGTGCCTGTGGGATGTGTGGTGCTTATGTTTGCCTGAGCCACCCTTGTGTGTTGAGGTGTGTGCATGCTGGTCTGAAGGTGTGCTTGGGATAGGCTGAGGTACAGGGGATTGGGTCTGGGTGGAGGAAGTTGGAGGGGAGGCTGGCCATAGGGACAATGGCTGCCATCAGTGCTGAGGACAGAGCCTAAAATGCTCTCTGTTGGGCTGCCTGACCAGAATGAATGCCCTTCAGGTATGCATTTGTTTGTTGCAAATGCCTCTCAACACCCTGGATGGCATTCAGAATGGTAGACTGCCCAACAGTGAGGGATCTCAGGAGGTCAATAGCCTCCTCACTTAGAGCAGCATGGCTGACTGGGGCAGGGCCTGAGGTGCCTGGGGCGAAGGAGATGCCCACCCTCCTGGGTGAGCGGGCACGGGACACACGCTGAGGGGCTGCTGGGAGGGCGGTGCTGGTAGGGGGGGTGGCGGCTGTACCTGTTGATGCAGGGGGCACGGAGGGGCCCGCCACCGCAAGGGAGCTCCCATCAGAGGAGGAGTCGCTGTCACTGCTGTCTGCTCCTGTCCCCGCCGTGGAGCTCCCCTCACCCTTCGTCCCACTGGTGGCTTCAGACTCCATTGTTTCGCCCTCCAGGGCCAAGTGGGATGCAGCTCCCTCCTGCTCCGGTGCCAATGCTCCTCCGCCTGATGATGCTATTGCACACAAGAACAGGGAGACCACAAAAAGGGGGGGGGGGAGGCAGAAGAAAGACATGTTCAGTGCATGAAACACCACTACCATTGGCGGACACAACAGATAAAGCAGCCCTCTGCACTACGCCATGCACTTATAGTTCCTAGATTTATCACATGCCCATGGGTTACAAGGCCTAAGCCCGATTGCTGCACACCTGGAAGTCACAGGAGCCTGGCTATGTGTAGATGGCACTAACGACTAGTGGGGTTTTGGCGCCACAGAGCCTGCCTCACAAGGAACCTTGCCTACAAAGCTCGCCCTGGCCTAGGGGAACCCATTGCCCACCTCCCCCGCCCAGACACCTTGTACTGCGCGCAAAGTCAGCAGAATTATAGTGTACTCACCCCCTTGTGGATGCTGTGATGCCCTCAAGCGCCCATCCAAGTCCGGATATGCCACCGCCAGGATCCGGAACATCAGGGGGGTCATGCTGCGACGGGCACTCCTCCCACGTTGGGAGGCCATCCCCAGCTGGGCCTCTGCCATCTTCTTGCTCCAGCGGCGCAGGTCCTCCCATCTTTTACGGCAGTGGGTGCTCCATCTGTGGTGGACTCCCAGGGTCCGGACGTCCTTGGCGATGGCACGCCTAATATCCTTCTTCTGGTGGGTGCTTACCTAGAGGAATAGTACAGGGGAAAAGGAAAATATTTACCCGTCCGGACAGTCATCCTCTTTGGTCCACGTTCCCACCCTTGCCCTGACGCACATACACTCACCGTCCACACATGCAGGCCTCAGTCCCCCCACCATGGTTCTTCCATCCACACCATTCCAAACAGGCATTGCCCATGCAGCCCTCTCACAGTGTACTCACCTGTGTGTCTGGAGGACTGTACAGTTTTATGTACTGGGGGAGGACCCCATCCACTAGATTCTCCAACTCCTCCGAAGTGAAGGCAGGGGCCCTTTCCCCAGACACATGAGCCATCGTCGCTTCCAGACTGAGGTCACAGCAGCACTTGCAGTGTAGGTCCTCTCCTGTTGAAGGTCAGGTATCAAGTGAGTGAACAGAGAGAAAATGGCAGTCACGCCCGCTGCGGTGTGAACCGTCACCACCGGCGTACATCATCATTGGCTCCTGGGACCCATAGGGTCCAATGTTAACCAATGCAGGATTGCGCTGCGGTCTTCGACCGCCTACTGCGACAGTGTACAACGCCAGCGCAGTTACCTCATATCCACTTGTCCCACCTTACAGGTCAGGCAGCCACCATTTCAGGGGGCCACATGGCATTCATTTTAACTGCATTACACCAATGTAGGCCTTGCATACACACAGTAACAGGCACATTGTGGATTAATAAATGTGTGCAAATGACATTTTGTGATACATCAATGTTGGCTGACTCTCTGCTCACTGTTCTTGTCCATAGGGCACGTCCGCTGGGGCAGGTGATGAGATGGTAGCATCCTCTGGTGTACAGACTGCTGATGGACCTGTCGACAATGGAAGAGAGACACGTAACAGTCACCTATAGACTTGATCGTGCAACAATCCATGAACTGTGTGCCCAGTTGGAGCCAGACCTGATGTCAGCTATCCGCCATCCCACAAGGATACCCCCCTGGTGCAGGTCCTGTAAGTACTCCATTTCCTGGCAAGTGGTTCCTTTCAAACAACAGTGGCCATTGCATCAGGGATGTCCCAGCCAATGTTCTCTAACGTGTTGTCCTGCTGAAACACATGCGCAGCTACATCGTGTTCCCTCAGGTGGAGGATTTGCCCACAGTGAAAGGTGACTTCTATGCCCTGGAACATATCCCCAACATCATTGGTGTCATTGATGGGACACATGTGGCCTTGGTACCCCCCGCAGGAGTGAACAGGTGTACAGAAACCGGAAGAGCTACCATTCGATGAATGTGCAGATGGTGTGTTTGTCCGACTAGTACATCTCCCATGTGAATGCCAAATTTCCTGGCTCAGTGCATGACGCTTACATTCTGAGGAATAGCCGCATCCCTTATGTGATGGGGCACCTCCAGAGGCACCGTGTGTGGCTAACAGGTGAGGATAAGGACCCTATACAGTGTGAATAGTTGTCTGGGGTTGTCCCTACGGGTTAGTGTGTGTCTACCAGTTGTCCCTCGACATTTGCAGGTGACTCTGGTTACCCCAACCTGTCATGGCTACTGACCCCTGTGAGAAATCCTAAGACAAGGGCAGAGGAACGCTACAATGAGGCACATGGGCGAACTAGGAGGGTGATTGAACGGACCTTCGGCCTCCTGAAGTCCAGGTTCCGGTGCCTCCATATGACAGGTGGTTCTCTCTACTACTCACCAAAGAAGGTGTGCCAGATCATTGTGGCCTGCTGTATGCTGCACAACCTGGCTTTGCGATGGCAGGTGGCTTTTCTGCAGGAGGATGGTCCAGCTAGTGGTCTTGTGGCAGCTGTGGAGCCTGTGGACAGTGAAGAAGAGGAGGCAGAAGAAGAGGATATGGACAACAGAAACAACATTATCCACCACTACTTCCAGTGAGACACAGGTAAGAAGATGTCACTGCCTCACATATCTCATACTATTGTTGGAGCTAGCATAAGTCTGTCATTTTCACTCAGTATACGGACCCTGACTTGTCACTTTGCCTTTCCATTTAACAGATGTGGGTCCCACTTTGTGCCCTCTGCTATATGTCCTCCAGCCCTACAGCTGTATTTCATCGGTATGTGAACAATTAAATTGACATTGCTATATTCTATAGTTATTGCAATTACACATTTGTGAAAGCACAGACTGACTCCAGATTGTTTTGTGATTGAAGTGTGTTAATTTCTGTGCAAATAAGTGGAGGGGGCTGTAAAATGGGCAGGGGTGATGGTGGAAGAATGTCCAAGGCAGTGTCCAGTCTATTTGTTTCACAGGTGCATTGTCCAAAGGGGCATAGGAAGTGGAGCAAGGGCAATTGATGGATGGACAGGGTGACAAAGTGGGACAGAAGGGTGACATTCAGGGGGGTCTCATTTCCTGGCAGGGGTCTTGGCAATGTTCTCTGTCTTGTTCCTGGATCTCAGGGACAATTTGTGGGGTGGCTCTCCATCTGCAGCGGGTGGGGTGCTCGTGTCGTGTTCCTGTGGCGGTGCCTCCCGTCCAATAGCGCCGGCGAAGGTGGAGGGCTGTTCATCATCCAGGATAGAGTCAGGGGCCCCTTGTTGTGCCACAGTGCCCTCCTGGTGTTCACAAGGTCTTGCATCACCCCTGCAATGGTGACCAGGGAGGAGTTAATGGGCTTCAGTTCCTCCCTGATCCCCAGATAGTGTTCCTCCTGTAGCCGCTGGGTCTCCTGAAACTTGGCCAGTACCGTTGCCATCGTCTCCTGGGAATGATGGTACACTCCCAGAAATTGAAAGCAGGCCAGAGAGATACACTACCTTAAACAACAGCAGCATCCACAGACACACAACATCATCACTCACACAACATCCACACACCTCAAACAACACACACCAACACTTCCCCTCACACATCACAACACACACCACCTCACACATCACCCACACCACATCATGGCACCTCAACGACACCCCAGGTTCTCTGAGGAGGAGCTCAGGGTCATGGTGGAGTGAATCATCTGGATAGAGCCACAGCTATTCGGATCACAGGTGCAACACACCTCCATTGCTAGGAAGATGGAGCTATGGTGCAGAATCGTCGACAGGGTCAACGCAGGGGGACAGGATCCGAGAACTAGGGATGACATCTGGAAGAGGTGGAACGACCTACGGGGGAGGGTGCGTTCTGTGGTCTCCAGACACCAGATTGCTGTACAGAGGACTGGCGGTGGACCCCCGCCTCCTCCCCCACAACTAACAACATGGGAGGATCAAGTCTTGGCAATACTGCATCCTGAGGGCCTTGCAGGAGTAGGAGGAGGACTGTACTCTGGTAAGGCAAATCTTTACTACCTTATCCCCCCCACCCCACCTGCATGCCATCACATACTCCCACTCTTACCCTCACACCCATCACCCCAACAACCCACAGATACCCCACCAACACAACCCACACATCCCAAAACCAAGCCCTGCATGTAACACTAATGAACGGACACCCATCACCCAAGCATGTCCAGTACAGAGACTCACTCATGCCCCAAAATCACCAATCACACAAGGACCAATCCAATAATGCAAGCACTGGAGTACAGGGTCACTCACCCATTGCGCACGATGGCACACACAGATGCAATAATCATGCCTTTACACCCCTGCAGGACCCCTACCTAACGTCACTGGATAGGAGGTACCAGACATATCCAGTCCCCCCACAGAAGAGACCCACAGTGATGAAAGTAGCTCTGCACAACTGGATTAAGATGACCAGCCTGGCCCATCAGGGACCTCAGGACAGTCAGTTCCCCTGACACTGTCACAAGCCACCACAGAGCCTCCCCCCACAGGAAACACCAGCACAGCACCCACCCAGCGGGCCATCCCTCTGTCGACAGGACACGTCAATCAGCAGTGTGTCCACCACTACAGGGAAAGCAGGCAAACCCACCAACCCAAGACAATCAGGGACCTGCGGGCAGTGGGCACACGGTTCAGGGGACAGAGGAACTAGAAAACAGGGGAACTGGGAGGACTGCTGTGCGACAGGGGGAGGACAGGCCCAGGGAACCCACTCTCCACGAGGCCCTCTCCAACATCATGGGAGCATACCACCACTTCCAGGAGACAATGGCAAAGGTACTGGCCAAGTTTCAGGAGACCCAGCGCCTGCAGGAGGAACAGTATTTGGACTTCAGGGAGAAAGTCAGATCCATCAATTCCACCCTGGGCACCATCGTAGGGGTGCTGAAGGAAGTACTCAACACCAGGAGGGACACTGTGGCACTACAAGGGGCCCCTCACACTAGCCTGGACAATGAACTGCCCACCACCTCTGTTGGTGCTAGTGGACAGGAGGCACCACCACAGGACCACCACACCAGCACCCCACCCCCTGCAGAGGGAGAACCACCCCGCAAGCGGTCCCTGAGATCCAGGACAAAGACAGAGAACAATGCCAAGACCCCCGCCAAGAAATGAGACCACCCTGATTGTCATCCTAGTGTCCCACTTTGTCACCCTGTCCATCCTTAAACTGCCCCAGCTCCACTTCCAATGCCCATTTGGGCAATGCACCTGTGAGACTAATAGATTGGACTCTGTCATGGACATTCCTCCGCCATCACCCCTCACCATTTTGCTACCCCCTCCAATTTTGACCACTAAAATAAACACCCTTAAAGCACAAAACAATCTGGAGTCAGTCTGTGATTTCGGAATACTGTATTAGAAATTACTGTGGCAAAAAGCTCTTTTATTTGTAATGTCAACATACCTATGTCACACAGCTCTAGTCCATGAGGAATCAAAGCAGATGTCACACAGTGGGACCCACATCTGTGAAATCGTAAGGGAAAGTGACAACTCAGTGACCATACACTGGGTGAAAACGACAGACAGTAGAGAGGTAGTACATGTAGTAGGCCGGTTAGTATTCTTACCTGTGTTTCACTGGAAATATTGCTGGATCACTGAGTCCCTGTTGTCCATGTCTTCTTCTTCTGCTTCCTTGTCTTCACTGTCCACAGGCTCCACAGCTGCAACAACACCGCCATCTGGACCATCCTCCTGCAGAAAAGGCACCTGTTGTCGCAAAGCCAAGTTGTGAAGCATACAGCAGGCCACAATGATCTGGCACACCTTCTTTGGTGAGTAGAATAGGGATCCACCTGTCATGTGGAGGCACCTGAACCTCGCCTTCAGGAGGCAGAAGGTCCGCTCGATCACCCTCCTAGTTCGCCCATGGGCCTCATTGTAGTGTTCCTCTGCCCTTGTCCTGTGATTCCTCACTGGGGTCAGTAGCCATGACAGGTTGGGGTAACCAGAGTCACCTGCAAATGGCGAGGGACAACTGTTAGACACACACTAACCTGGAGGGATATCCCCAGACCCAGACAACCATTCCCATTGACTAGCTTCCAGGTGCTCACCTAATAGCCACACACGGTGCCTCTGGAGTTGACCCATCACATAAGGGATGGTGCTATTCCGCAGTATGTAGGCGTCATGCACTGAGCCAGGGAACTTGGCATTCACATGGGAGATGTACTGGTCTGCCAAACATACCATCTGTACATTCATTGAATGATAACTCTTCCGGTTTCTGTACACCTGTGCACTCCTGTTGGGGAGGACCAAAGCCACATGTGTCCCATCAATGGCACCTATGATGTTGGGGATATGTCCCAGGGCATAGAAAATCACCTTTCACTATAGGCAAATCCTCCTGAGGGAAAACAATGTAGCTCTGCATGTGTTTCAGCAGGGCAGACAACACTCTGGACAACACGTTGAAAAACATAGGCTGGGACATCCCAGATGCTATGGCCACTGTTGTATGAAATGACCTACTTGCAAGGAAATGGAGCACTGACAGCACCTGCACTTGAGGGGGGATTCCTGTGGGATGTCGTTCCTCCATTGTCGACAGGTCCACCAACGGTCGGTACACCGGAGGATGCCGCCATCTCCTCACATGTCCCAGCGGACGGTGCCTATGAAGGACAACAGTGAGCACAGAGTCAAACTACTCAGAGGTACGTACCCTCAGCTTTACACAGAACACCAATCATAATCTAAAAAGTGGCCTGTATATGTGTTGAGTCTAGGCCTAGGTATGTGTGACGCAGTTGAAAATGAAACCATGTGGGCCCCTGAAATGGCGGCTGCGGTAAAGTGGGACAATGGGATGTGAGGTAACTGTGCTGGCGTTGTACACCGTCGCGGTAGGCGGTCGAAGACCGCGGCGCAATGCTGCATTGGTTAACATTGGACCGTATGGGTCCCAGGAGCCAATGAAGATGTACGCCGGCAGTGATGGTACGCACTGCCACGGACGTGACCGCCATTTTCTATCACTACAATCACTCGATACCTGATCTTCGACAGGAGAGGACCTACACTGCCCTCGGTCTGGAACAGACAACGGCTCGAGTGTCTGGGGAAAGGGCCCCTGCCTTCACATCCGAGGAGTTGGAGAAACTCGTGGATGGGGTCCTTCCACAGTACACGCTACTCTCCGGTCCTCCAGACAAACAGGTAAGTACACTGGGAGCATGCTGTATGGGCTATGCCTGTGTAAAGAGGGGTGGATGTAAGAAGGAAGGGGGAGAGTGCGGAGTGCATGAAAAGACAGTGAGTGCATGTGCCACATGGAAAGGGTAGGGATGGGGGCCAATGACTGTGACGGTGCAGTTGGTAATAAGTTTCTCTTCCCCCTGTACAAATCATGTAGGTCAGCGCCCACCAGAAAAAATATATTTGGCGTACCATCGCCAAGGATGTCCGGACCCTGGGGGTCTACCACAGACGGAGCACCCACTGCCGGAAAAGATGGGAGGACATTCGCCGCTGGAGCAAGAAGACGGCGGAGGCTCAGCTGTGGATGGCCTCCCAAAGTGGGGGGGGTGCCCATCGCACCATGACCCCCCTGTTGTTCAGGATCCTGGCGGTGGCGTACCCGGAGTTGGATGGGCGCTTGAGGGCATCACAGCAGCCACAACGGGGTGAGTACACTCTCATTCTGCTGATTTTGCGCGCAGTGGAGGGGTCTGGGTGGCTGTGGGTTTCCCTAGGCCAGGGCAAGTTCCGTAGGTAAGGTCCCGCCATAAGGCAGGCCATGTGGCACTCCACAGCACCTCTGTAGAGTGCCAAGTACACCTAGTCATGCCCCTGTGTCAGCCATGTGTGCAGATGTCGTCTATAGCCTAGTAGGCCATTTCCCAGGAATTGAACAGTGGAGCCCAAGAGTGCGGCATAGTGCAGGGGGCTTGTGTGTCTGTCGTGTCCGCCAATGGTAGCGGTAATGCATGCACACAACATGTCTTTCTTCTGTCGTCCCCCCCCTTTTTGTGGTCTCCCTGTTCTTGTGTGCATTAGCATCATTAGGCGGAGGAGCAGTGGCTCCGGAGCACGAGGGGGCTGCATCCCACATGGCCATGGAGGGCCACACTACAGAATCGGCCTTCACTAGTGGGACAGAGGGCGAGGTGACACGGACTCATCCTCTGATGGGAGCTCCCTTGTGGTGGTGGCAACATCTGTGCCCCCCACATCTACAGGTACAGCCGCCACCCCCCATTCCAGCACTGCCCTCCCAGCAGCCCCTAAGCCTTTGCCCCGTGCCTGCTCACCCAGGAGGGTGGGCATCACCTTCGCCCCATGCACCTCAGGCCCAGTCACCCCTGCTGCCCTCAGTCAGGAGGCCATTGACCTCCTCAGGTTCCTCACTGTTGGGCAGTCTACCATTTCGACTGCCATCCAGGGTGTAGAAAGGCAGTTGCAACAAACCAATGCATTCTTGGAGGGCATTCATTCTGGTCAGGCGGCCCTTCAGCGAGCTTTTCAGACTCTGGCCTCAGCACTGATGGCAGCCATTGTCCCTGTCCCTAGCCTCCCCCCTCCAACTTCCTCCACCCAGACCCAATCCCCTGTACTCATCCTATCCCAAGCACACCTTCAGACCAGCATGCACATACGTCAACACACAAGGGAGGCTCAGGAAAACATAAGCATCACACAACCCACAGGCACTCACGCAAGCATCACACACATGCAGACACACCAACATCCACTGCCTCCACTGTGTCCCCTCCTCCTCGTCTCCCTCCTCCCTCCCAGTCTCGTCTACACTCACACTACCTCTACAGCCACTACTACCATCACCAGCACACCCACCACCACACCCCGCTCACGTGCAGTCACCACCCCCACTGCCATTCACATGTCTCCTGTGTCCTCTCCCAGTGTGTCTGTGATGCCCCCTCCCAAGATACACAAACGCAGGCACACACCCACCCAACAGCCATCCACCTCACGACAGCCTCCAGCGCATGCACCTTCACCCAAAGTCAGCAAACGAACACCTCCTACAACCACAACCTCTTCCTCCACTCCCAAACCCCCTCCAGCTACCCATCCCAGTGTCTCCAAAATCTTTTCCTGTCCAACCTTGACCTCTTTCCCACACCTCCCCCACCCAGTCCGTCTCCTAGGTCCCAAACTAGCACTTCAGCCACAACATCTCCGGGACCAGTGGTGCCTGTAGTCACCGTAATCTGGAGTGCACCGCCCACCAGGGCAGCCACTGTGGCACGGACAGCACAGACAGTCCCCCACCTGTCAAGCATCAGAAGTTGGCCAGTGCCCGCTGGGAGAGGGGGAAGACTCCAGCCACCAAAGCCGCTCCCAGGGGTACAGGTGGGAGTGTGGAGTCAGCTGCGACACCTTCCAAGGTGGGGAGGGGCACAAGAAACTCAGCAAGTCTGGGAAGAGCAGCACTGTGGAGAAGACCGCCATCATCCCACCTGCCCAGGAGGCCACCGCCAGCACCAGCCCAGCTGCCCAGGAGGCCACAGCCATCATCCCCGCTGGGCTAGAAAGGACCACCAGCACAAGCCCCGCTGGGCCATGAAGGACCGCCAGCACAAGCCCCGCTGGGCTAGAGAGGACAGCCAGCACAAGCCCCGCTGGGCTAGAGAGGACCGCCAGCACAAGCCCCGCTGGTCTAGAGAGGACTGCCAGCACAAGCCCCGCTGGGCCATAAAGGACCGCCAGCACAAGCCCCGCTGGGCCATGAAGGACCGCCAGCACAAGCACCGCTGGGTTAGAGACGACCGCCAGCACAAGCCCCGCTGGGCCATAAAGAACCGCCAGCAGCTGAGTCATTGCAAAGGAGCCCGCCGCTCCAAGCACCGCTGAACAGGGCACCGCCGTCTCATGCACCGCTGAACAGGGCACCGCCGTCTCAAGCACCGCTGAACAGGGCACTGCCGTCTCAAGCAACGCTGGCTCATGAGCGCCAAGGACGCTGATGCTACTGAGTTCATCACGGGCAGAATGAAGCACTCTGGGAACCATGCTCCCTCCAGAACCAGTGGAGAGATCCATCCACTACCTCTGTTCTTAGCAGGATCAAGCACTCTGGGCACCATGCCCCCTCCAGAACCAGTGGAGACTATCATCCACTTGAGAGACTGTGGCTTTGCACTCCCTAGTATATAGCAGTGGGCAACCCACCCACTGTAGAGACTTGAAAGACTGTGGCTTTGCACTCCCCAGGATTGCACAGTGGGCAAATCACCCTCTGTAGAGACTTGAGAGACTGTGGCTTTGCACTCCCCAGGATTGAACAGTGGGCAACTCACCCACTGTAGAGACTTGAGGGACTGTGGCTTTGCACTCCCCAGGATTGAACAGTGGGCAACCCACCCACTGGAGAGACTTGAGAGACTGTGGCTTTGCACTCCCCAGGATTGAACAGTGGGCATGTGGCCCCCACGTGGATTTGGCATCATGCACTCAACCGGCTGAGGTGGCCCCCCTTTCCCTCCCCCTGAGGTGCCTGTTTTCTTGCTCTCTGATGCCCATGCAGTGTTCTCGCCGTCATGGTCGGGGATCTTGTGTGGGCCTCGCCCATACCGTATGGGCCCAGTGTTCCACGGACTTAATTGGAGCACTACCTGGACTACTTTGCTTAGTGTATATTTTGTTAATGGTGTATATATTTATATTTTTGCCTACTTGATTTTAATAGATTACAATGGTTACACTCATTTTCTTTTGTCCTTGCATTCTTCCGGGGGGCTGTAACTGTGATGTAACAATATGGATTAGTGTGTGTGTTGTGGTGGGTGAGGGTGGGGGTGTTGCGTGTGTGTGTCCCTGTTTTTTCCCTCCCCCCTACCCTGTGTCGTAGGTGCAGTACTCACCGTGGTCTTCACCGCCGGCGTTCGTGCTCCTGGTAGAGGAGCAGGAAGACTATCGCAGGGAGAATTTGGAGTTCCGGCTCCATGGTGTCCTAGTTCCTCGTGGGGTGTGTAGAGGTGAGCATTTTCCCTTCTGAATCCTGTTTCCGCCGTGTTTTTATCCGCGGTGACTCGGCCCCGGAAAAGGTGGCGGATTGGCCTGTTGTGATACTGTTGGCGGTACTTTGTCCTCCGCCTGTCTGTTGGCGGTGACCACCGCACTGTTTGTTTGTACCGCCGTGGCGGTCGGAGTGTTAAAGTGGCTGTCTATGTTGGCGGTTTCCTCCACGGTCGTAATTGCTAAATTTTTACCGGCGGCCTGTTGGCGGTCTTACCGCTGCTTTAAAACCGACCGCCAGGGTTGTAATGACCACCATGGTGTTTCATTTTTCTTTGTATCTGTGTGTGTATGTGTGTGTGTGTGTATATGTCTCATAATTTTCTGAAATATTAGGCATTTTTCATTTAACAGAGTGGGTGATATAGGGGGTGATTCTAACCCTGGCGGTCGGTGATAAAGCGGCGGCCAACCCGCCAACAGGCTGGCGGTCCAAAAAATTGAATTCTGACCCTGGCGGGACCCGCCAACACAGCCCGCCACATTAACACTCCGCTCGCCGCGGTGGTACAGACAAACAGCGCGGCGGTCACCGCCAAAAGGCAGGCGGCAGACAATGTACCGCCCACAGTATCATAACTCACCAATCCGCCACCTTTTCCGGGGCGGGAGCCCCACCGATAAAAACACGGCGGAAACAGACTACGAACGGGAAAACGCTCACCTCTACGCACTCCACGAGAAAGGAGGACAGCATGGAACCCGAATTAAACATACTACCTGCTCTCGCCTACCTGCTCATCTACCACGAGTACGAACGCCGGCGCAGACGACAATGGTGATACTGCACCTACGACACACGGGAGGGGGGAGGAGTAAAGCTTACGGGCACACACATATGCGACCCCCACCCCCCCAAACTATGTACACACCAATGCAGAGCAACAAGTCACAGTGACACCACCCAAACCCCCCTGATAAATGCAAAGACATAATTAAATTGTGAATAAAAATTTATGTACAAATTAGGCTCTGAAAAGTTATGGTCAACTAGCCAAAAAATCAATATCAAAATAAGTCTATATACAGTGCAATGGATAACCGAGGCAATTAGTCCTGCACATCAAAAGAAAATCGGAGTGTCCGTGGGCCAAAGTGTAACAACACAAGGGCAAAGCCCACACAGGAGACCTGAGTCCTCTAGAGAGAACACTGCAGGGGCATCTGAAGAAAAAACTACAGGCACCTCAGGGGGAAGGGAAGGGGGGGGCACCACAGCCACATGAGTCCACGACGCCAGAAGCACGAAGGGGCCACCATGCCTACTGTGCCATCCTGGGGAGTGAAAAGCCACAGTCTCTCAAGTCTCTACAGTAGGTGGGTTGCCCACTGCTCCATCCTGGGGAGTGCAAAGCCACAGTCTCTCAAGTCTCTACAGTAGGTGGGTTGCCCACTGTTCCATCCTGGGGAGTGCAAAGCCACAGTCTCTCAAGTCTATACAGTGGGTGGGTTGCCCACTGTGCCATCCTGTGGAGTGCAAAGTCACAGTCTCTCAAGTCTCACAAGTGGGTGGGTTGCCCACTGTGCCATCCTGGGGAGTGCAAAGCCACAGTCTCTCAAGTCACACAAGTGGGTGGGTTGCCCACTGTGCCATCCTGGGGAGTGCAAAGCCACAGTCTCTCAAGTGGATTACAGTCTCCACTGGTCAAGGAGGAGGCATGGTGGGCACAGTGAACCGTTAACAGTGCTTGACAGGAAGGGCCCAGCGGAGCGGTGCTTGACAGGAAGGGCCCAGCGGAGCGGTGCTTGAGACGGCGGGGCCCAGCGGAGCGGTGCTTGACAGGAAGGGCCCAGCGGAGCGGTGATTGAGACGGCGGGGCCCAGCGGAGCGGTGCTTGAGACGGCGGGGCCTAGCGGAGCGGTGCTTGACAGGAAGGGCCCAGCGGAGCGGTGCTTGACAGGAAGGGCCCAGCGGAGCGGTGCTTGAGACGGCGGGGCTCAGCGAAGCGGTGCTTGACAGGAAGGGCCCAGCGGAGCGGTGCTTGAGACGGCGGGGCCCAGCGGAGCGGTGCTTGAGACGGCGGGGCCCAGCGGAGCGGTGCTTGACAGGAAGGGCCCAGCGGAGCGGTGCTTGAGACGGCGGGGCCCAGCGGAGCGGTGCTTGAGACGGCGGGGCCCAGCGGAGCGGTGCTTGACAGGAAGGACCCAGCGGAGCGGTGCTTGAGACGGCGGGGCCCAGCGGAGCGGTGCTTGAGACGGCGGGCCCAGCGGAGCGGTGCTTGACAGGAAGGGCCCAGCGGAGCGGTGCTTGAGACGGCGGGGCCCAGCGGAGCGGTGCTTGAGACGGCGGGGCCCAGCGGAGCGGTGCTTGACAGGAAGGGCCCAGCGGAGCGGTGCTTGAGACGGCGGGGCCCAGCGGAGCGGTGCTTGACAGGAAGGGCCCAGCTGAGCGGTGCTTGAGACGGCGGGGCCCAGCGGAGCGGTGCTTGACAGGAAGGGCCCAGCGGAGCGGTGCTTGACAGGAAGGGCCCAGCGGAGCGGTGCTTGAGACGGCGGGGCCCAGCGGAGCGGTGCTTGACAGGAAGGGCCCAGCGGAGCGGTGCTTGAGACGGCGGGGCCCAGCGGAGCGGTGCTTGACAGGAAGGGCCCAGCGGAGCGGTGCTTGAGACGGCGGGGCCCAGCGGAGCGGTGCTTGACAGGAAGGGCCCAGCCGAGCGGTGCTTGAGACGGCGGGGCCCAGCGGAGCGCTGCTTGACAGGAAGGGCCCAGCGGAGCGGTGCTTGAGACGGCGGGGCCCAGCAGAGCGGTGCTTGAGACGGCGGGGCCCAGCGGAGCGGTGCTTGACAGGAAGGGCCCAGCGGAGCGGTGCTTGAGACGGCAGGGCCCTGTTTAGCGGTGCTCTTCTGCACGGCGGGGCCCTGTTCAGCGGTGCTCTTCTGCACGGCGGGGCCCTGTTCAGCGGTGCTCTTCTGCACGGCGGGGCCCTGTTCAGCGGTGCTCTTCTGCACGGCGGGGCCCTGTTCACACGGTGCTCTTCTGCACGGCGGGGCCCTCTTCAGCGGTGCTCTTCTGCACGGCGGGGCCCTGTTCAGCGGTGCTCTTCTGCACGGCGGGGCCCTCTTCAGCGGTGCTCTTCTGCACGGCGGGGCCCTCTTCAACGGTGCTCTTCTGCACGGCGGGCCCTGTTCAGCGGTGCTCTTCTGCACGGCGGGGCCCTCTTCAGCGGTGCTCTTCTGCACGGCGGGGCCCTGTTCAGCGGTGCTCTTATGCACGGCGGGGCCCTCTTCAGCGGTGCTCTTCTGCACGGCGGGGCACTCTTCAGAGGTGCTCTCCTGCACGGCGGGGCCCTCTTCAGCGGTGCTCTTCTGCACGGCGGGGCCCTGTTCAGCGGTGCTCTTCTGCACGGCGGGGCCCTGTTCAGCGGTGCTCTTCTGCACGGCGGGGCCCTGTTCAGCGGTGCTCGTCCAGTAAGTCAAGGGAGCCAGACCTGGCCTGGACTCCCTGCTCAGTCGCCATCCGACCGTGCTGTTGCTGGACCCTTCGGTGACGGAGTCCTGGGCCCTTTGGTGTTCTCCCTAACACCCGGGATGGGGCTTGTGGGCCCCTCCTGCTCTGCGCTCCTGCTGGCTGACTTCTCCGCCCTGCTGCCCTTTCGCTCCTTAGATGGGGCTCTCGGGCCCTTGCCTCCCCTAGCTGTTGTGGCTGGTGAAGTGGGCGAACTTGGCTCCTTGGGGGCAGCCGTGTCAGTCCTCTCACAGCGGCCCTTTAGTTTCCGGGTCCTCTTGCCTGGGGGGGGGGCTGGCTGTCCCCTTGCTGCTGATTGAAGTGTCACTGCTGGCAAAGGGTGGACTCCAGAACCCATGCACCACAGTGACACTCGAAGCTGGGCTGGTGGTGGCTGAGGTGCTCTTGGGACTCTTTGCAGATGGAGGGGGTGGGTCAGTGGAGGGAAAGAGGTCAAGATTAGCGAGGAAAACTTTCTTAGGACCAAGGTAATAGGTAGGAGAAGTGGTGATGGGAGTGGAGGAAGAGGATGTGGTTGTAGGAGAGTCAGGTGTGCTGTCTTTGGGTGCAGGTGCTTGTGCTGGAGGCTGTCGTGAGGTGGATGGCTGTTGGGTGTGTCTCTGCCTGCGTTTGTGTGTCTTGGAAGAGGGGGTGACAGACACAGTGGGAGAGGACACAGGGGACGTGTAAATGGTAGTGGGGGTGGTGACTGCACGTGTGCGGACTGGACTGGAGGGTGTGCTGGTGATGGAAGCACTGGCTGATGGTGGTGTGCATGCAGGTGTGAGTGGAGACGTCACAGGGAGGAGGGAGACGAGGAGGAGGGGGACACAGAGGTGGTAGTGACTGTTGGAATGTCTGCATCTGGGTGTTGCTTGCGTGAATGCTTGTGGGTTCTGTGGTGCTTGTGTCTGGATGAGCTGCCCTTGGGTGTTGAGGTGTGTGCAGGCTGGTCTGATGGTGTGGATGGGATAGGCTGAGGAACAGGAGACAGAGACAGGGTGGAGGCAGTCAGAAGAGGGAGGCTGGAAACAGGGACAATGGCTGCCGTCAGTGCTGAGGCCAGAGCATTGAACGATCGTTGATGGGCAGCCTGACCCGAATGAATGCCCTCCAGGTAGGCATTGCTCCGATGCACCTCCCTTTCTACCCCCTGGATGGCATTCAAAAGGGTAGTCTGCCCAACAATGATGGTCCTCAGGAGGTCAATGACCTCCTCACTGAGGGCAGCAGGGGTAACAGGGGCAGGGGCTGAGGTGCCTGGGGCGAAGGAGACGCCTGCCTTCCTGGGCGAGCGGGCACGGAGCGTAGGCTGAGGGGCTGCTGGGAGGGCGGGGCTGGTGCGCTGGGTGGCGGCTGTACCTGTAGAGGCGGGGGGCCCGGATGTTGCCGCCACCGCTAGGGAGCTCCCATCCGAGGACGTGTCGCTGTCGCTGGAGTCACCACCGGTCCCCGTTGTGGTTCTCCCCTCGCCCTCCGGATCACTGGTGCCCTCGGTGTCTGTTCCTGGTCCCACCGGGGCCTTGTGACTTGCAGCTCCCTCGTGCTCCGATGCCAAATCTCCTCCGTCTGATGATGCTAATGCACACATGCACAAGAAGATGAAGAAGAAGGGTGGGGGGAGAAAAACGAAGACCAGGTTGAGTGCATGCAATGTCAACACCGTGGGCGGAGAGGACAGACACAGGAGCCTCATGCACTAAGCCGCGCATTCGGGGTACACTACTCAGTACTTCTGACTAGGACAACAGGTCTAGAGACGACAAAGGCGCACATGTGTGATGCTGGACCATCGATAGCTGTACTTGTCACCCTACAGAGGTGGGGGCCGGGAGCACAGGGCCATGCCTAAAGGAGAGGACTACACTACAGAAAGCGCCCTGGCCTAATGTCACCCACAACCCTCCTCCCCCACCCAGACGCCTCCACTGCGCAGAGAGATAGTAGAATGGGCTAATACTCACCCCCTTGTGTCTGCTGTGATGTCCTCAAGCGCCCACCCAAATCAGGGTAGGCCACCACCAGGATCCGGGACATCAGGGGGGTCAGGGTACGACTGGCACCCCTCCTAGGTTGGGAGGCCATCCCCAGCAGTGACTCGGCGGTCTTCCTGGTCCCACGGCGGATGTCCTCCCACCTCTTGCGGCAGTGGGTGCCCCGTCTGACGTGGACCCCCAGGCCCCGGACTTCCTTGGCGATGGCACGCCAAATGTCCACTTTCTGATGGGCGCTGACCTATTTGACATGTACAGGGTGGGAAGGAAAAATCATCAATTTTCTGCATGTTAGTTGCGATTGGCCCCCTCCCCAACCTTGCCATATGGCACATGCTCTCATCTGTCGTGCGTTGCACTCCTCATTCGCCCCCCACCCCACCAACTTACATCCACCCCACTCCACACAGGCATAGCCCATTCAATGTGCACCCAGTGTACTTACCTGTTGGTCTGGAGGACCGTAGAGTAACGCATACTGGGGGAGGACCCCATCCACAAGTTTCTCCAACTCCTCAGACGTTAAGGCAGGGGCCCTTTCCCCAGTCGCAGCAGCCATTTTCACTTCCAGACCGAGGTCACAGCAGCACTTGCAGTATAGGTCCTCTCCTGTGGAAGATCAGGTCTCGAGTGATGCGTACCGCGGCGGTGCGTAACGCGACCGCCGGCGCACCTCGTTCTTGGCTCCTGAAACCCATAGGCTTCAATGTTAGCCAATGCGGCTTCGTATAGCGGTCTTCGACCGCCTACCGCCACGGTGTGCCACGCCAGCGCATTGACCTCACATCCCATTGTCCCACTTCACAGGTCAGGCAGCCGCCATTTCAAGGGCCCACATGGCTTAATTTGTACTGCGTCACACAGGCCTAGGCCTTGCATTGCCACACATACACGCCTTTCAATACATTGATAATCGAGTGCTATGCATGCAGTGGTGAACGTACCTGTGATTTGCTTGACTCTGTGCTCCATGTTGTCCTTCCTAGGCACCGTCCGCTGGGACTTGCGAGGAGAAGGATGAATCCTCGCGTGTACCGACCGCTGGTGGACCTGTCGACAATGGAAGAACGCCATATAATACTACGATACCGACTTGACCGAGCCACTATACATGAACTGTGTGCCCAGCAGGAGCCAGCCCTGATGTCCCCCATCCGCCAACCCACAGGAATTCCCCCTCTAGTGCAGGTTCTGTCAGTCCTCCATTTTTTGGCAAGTGGCTCATTCCAGACAACAGTGGCCATGTCATCTGGAATGTCTCAGCCTATGTTTTCAAAAATCTTGTCTAGAGTGTTGTCTTCCCTGACGAAACACATGCGGCGCTACATTGTATTCCCTGAGGAGGTTGATTTGGCCACTGTGAAGGGTGATTTTTATGCCCTTGGACATATCCCCAACATAATTGGTGCCATTGATGGGACCCATGTGGCTTTAGTACCCCCAAGAGACGATGAGCAGGTGTACAGAAACAGGAAAAGTTACCATTCTATGAACGTCCAGGTGGTCTGTTTGGCTGACCAGTACATCTCCCATGTGAATGCCAAGTTCCCTGGGTCAGTGCATGACGCGTATGTGATGCGAAATAGCAGCATCCCTTATGTGATGGAACAGCTACAGAGACAACGTGTGTGGCTAATTGGTGACTCTGGTTACCCCAACCTGCCTTGGCTATTGACCCCAGTGAGGAATCCCCGGACCAGGGCAGAGGAACGGTACAATGAGGCCCATGGGCAAACTAGGAGGATCATTGAAAGAACCTTTGGCCTCCTGAAGGCCAGGTTTAGGTGCCTGCATATGACAGGGGGATCCCTGATGTACTCACCAAAGAAGGTGTGCCAGATCATCGTGGCCTGCTGTATGCTTCACAATCTGGCATTGCGACGTCAGGTGCCTTTCCTGCAGGAGGATGGTCCAGATGGTGGTGTTGAAGAAGCTGTGGAGCCTGCGGAGAGTGAAGAGGAGGAAGACGAAGAGGACGACCCAGACAACAGGGACAGAGTTATCCAACAGTATTTTCAGTAGCACACAGGTAGGAATCACCCACGCCATTTAACATTTACTGAAAGCCCCCTGCATCTTTACTTTGTGTATTTCCCCCCAGTTCTTTTAAACTGATGTTTGATTTTCCCTTCCCTTTTCAGTGCTGTATGACCCACTGCGTGACTTCTGCTTGGTTGACTAATGCTTATTGACATCTGTATGTTATCATCACATAAATAACAGAACATTATTGAACAGTAATGTGTTATACATTTGTAAATAATACAGGCTGACTCCAGAATGATTTCAGTGCAATGAGTGATTTATTTTTAGTGCTAGATATTGGTACATGATATCAAAACGGTGATGGGTGAGGGTGGAGTTATGTCCATGGCAGAGTCCAGTTCTCGGTCGCACAGGTGCATTGTCCATATGCCTGTGGAAGGATGGAGCAGGGGCAGTTCAAGGTTGGACAGGGTGACACTGTGGGACAGTGGAATGACATCCGGGGGGATATTAGGCTGGCGGGGGTCTTGGCATCCTACTCTGTCTTCCTTTGAGATCTCAGGTTCCTCTTGCGGGGTGGTTGTTCTTCAGCAGGAGGTGGGGTTCTGGTGGCCCGTCGTTGTGTGGGGGCCTCCTGACCACTAGCGCCGGCAGAGGTGGTAGGCTGTTCCTGGCTAGTGACAGGGGCCCTTTGTGGTGCCACATGGTCCCGCAATGTGGTTTCTATACGGTTGAGGGCCTGGACTATGGTCCCCATAGCGGTAGCGATGTTCCTGAGTTCATTGCTGAACCCCATGTACCGTTCCTCCTGCTGTGCCTGGATCTCGGTGAACCTGGCCAGTACCGTCGCCATCGTCTCCTGGGAGTGATGGTATCCTCCCATGATGGTGGTGAGGGCCTCTTGGAGAGTCGGTTCCCTGGGCCTGTCCTCCCCCCCGTCGCACAGCAGCCCTCCCAGTTGCCCTGTTTCCCCGGGCCTCTGTCCCCTGGACGGAGTGCCCACTACCACTGCCCCCAGGTCCCTGTTGTTGTTGGGGTGTTGGGTCAGCCTGGGTGCCCTGTAGTGGTGGACACACTGCTGATTGACGCGTCCGCGAGACAGAGGCATGGGCCCGCTGGGTGGGAGCTGTGCTTGTGTTCCCAGAGGGGGTTGGGTCTGCTGTAGCCTGTGTCTGTGTGTGGGGAACCGACTGTCCAGAGGTCTCCGATGGTCCGGGCTGGTCATCAGGTTCTAGGTCAACAGAGCTGCTGTCCTCGCTGGGGGCCTGTTCTGGGGGTGGGATGGACAAATCTGGACCCTCCGTGGTGGTGTGTTGGCGTTCGGGCCCTGCAGGGGTAAAGGAGTATGGTTATTGTTTCGGTGTGTGCCATGGCGTGCATTTTGAGTGCCCTTGGCCCCCAGTGCTGGCATTCCCTTGTGGGAGGTGTTGTGAGGGTGGTGGGGGGGGTGGTGTATGGGTATGTGCAATGGTCATGCTTTGGTGGTGGCTGTCTATTGTTTGTGTTGGCATTCAGGGGTTGGTGTGGTTTAGGGTGGGTTGTGCTGGTGAGACATTGGCAGGGAGGTTGTGTGCTGGGGGGTTGAGATTGGGGGTGAGGGTGGGGGCGGGGGGTTGGCATGCTGGTGGTTGGGGGGGTGAAGTAGTTGAGATTCGACTTACCAGAGTCCATTCCTCCGTGTACTCCAGCGAGGCCATCAGGATGCAGGATGTTTACCACCTCTTGCTCCCATGCTGTGAATTGGGGTGGAGTGGGTGGGGGTCCGCCGCCAGTCTTCTGCACAGCGATATTGTGTCGCGACACCATCGAGCGCACCTTCCCCCGTAGGTCGTTCCATCGCTTTCTGATATCTTCCCGATTTCTGGGATGCTGTCCCACAGCGTTGACCCTGTCTACGATCCTTTGCCATAGCTCAGCCTTCCTTGCTATAGTGGTGTGCTGCACCTGTGTGCCGAAGAGCTGGGGCTCAACCCTTATAATTTCCTCCACCATGACCCTGAGTTCTTGGTCCGAGAACCTGGGGTGTCTTTGGGGTGCCATGGTGTGGTGTGGATGAGGTGTGGGGTGGTGTTTGTGGTGATGTGCGTGGTGATATGTGGTGATGTGTGCGTAGATGCGGTGTGGGTGATGAAGTTGGGTTCCTGTGTGTGTTGGGGTTTTCTATTGCTGTGCTCGCTCTCTCTATCTCTGTCTCTCTCGCCTTCTCTCCGATTTCCAACTAGTGGGGGTTTGTGGGTGATTTGGGTGTGTGTTTTATAGTTGATTGGATGTGTGAGAGTGTTGTTTGTATGTGTATCAGGTGTGTGTATTTCAAATTGTCCAATGTGGCTGTGTTTTGGAGCTGTGTGTGTATTTCGAGCGCAGCGGTGTGTACCGCCAATGGAATACCGCGGTTGAAAGACCGCCGCGTGGATTCGTGGGTCAGAATGGCATGGGCGTGTTTGTGTTGGCGTGACGGTGGAGGTTTGGTCATCTCCAGTTTTCCGCGGCCCGCTGATGAGGCGGACTTCCTTGGATGTCGGATTGTTGGCGGTTTCACAGTTGGTGGTCAAAATGACCGTGGCGGTTTACCGCGGCGGTAGAATGGCGGACTTCTGACCGGCGGTACGGGCCTTTTACCGCCGAGGTCAGAATGACCCCCATAGTGTCTTTAATAATTTAGAACAGAAACTTTCTGACTCCCCGAGGATTATGTATCAGTGTGACGTACTCCCTAGCATAAAAAACTCCCTAGCCCTAGTATTCCCTAGCACATAATGTGATGAAAGCTTAGTTTAGAATGTTGCATTGAGAGAAATAAATATGTAATTTATAGCTCTGTTTGTGGCCTAATCATTCAGAGTGTACCAGACTGTGGAAGAGGCCACAGTAGATACCTTCATTACTGAGCCATCATTATAGGGTGTCAAACGGGATAACCTTTGTCTTTATCATTCTGTGCTATTGGAAATGGTAGAGAATATCACCTCCACTGGTTTTACAACTATGATAATGAAGATTTAAATCATTGCACTTGGGATATGTGTTTCAATCACTCATCCTTGAAATTGAATGAGAGCCCAACTCAAAAAGGGACTTTTGACTCATAAAGATACAAGTGCTGAGACTTTGTACTCATAGTGAAATGTCCCTACTCCAGGCATAATCTGTGTGGTGCAGTGTTCAGTGGGTAGATTCTGCTCCAAGTTCAGAGATTCCACCATGAGTGCAGAGACTCCACACTCATTACAATACAAGTCAAAAGTCACATTGTGAATCAGACCCAGTGTGCTGAATATTTCTTCTTGGCTGGAAACAACCCTAAAGGTCCAACTGGAGCTTTGCTGTCCTGGTTCTGTCACTGACCCAAGGAGTCATAGAGATGGAACCTACAAACCCTTCTTCCCTCACAAGAGCAATACTGTCTCCAATAATTACACTGATAATTGTTGTTTCTGGGATTGATGAGCGAATGTGTCTGCCAAAAATGCATACTCCTAGGCTGCACTGACATTTTTGTTATTTTGTTATACATGGCTCATAAAGAGCCAATTAGTATGAATGCAGTTATGTTAGTTATGTTATGTTACTTTACTTTATGTTATGTTATGTTATCTTATATTGATTTGTATAGTGCACTAATCACCAAGAGGGTATCCAGGTGCTTAGGTATCTGTGGAGTTTTGGGGTCCCCTAGGCAATTATGCGAAGAACCAAGTCTTCGGCTTCTTGTGGAACTCAAAAAGTGAGGAGGAGGCTCATGTGTACAGGGAGTTAGTTGCATGTCTTGGGTGTGATGTAAGAGAATGAGTGACCTCCAGTTTTGACTGTGCAGATGCAGGGAATGTGTGCAAGTGAGGCAGATCGTAGGTGTCTGGTTGGTTAGTGAAAGCGTATGCTGCAGTTCTGGTATTCTGGTCCAGTGTTGTTTAGAGCTTTGTATGTGTACGTATGCGTGAAAAGTTTGAATTGGCTGCGTTTGTGAATGGGGAACCAGGTCTGATTTGGGTGCAGGATGGGAGGTCAAGTATGAATCTAACAGCGGTGTTCCAGATTGTCTGGAGTCTGTGCAGGAGTTTGGAGTTTCCAGCATAGACAGTGTTGCCGTAGTCCAGCCTGCTGGTGATGAGTGTGTTAACTCAAATGTCTTAATTAGAAAATTATTAATGAATGTTTATGTGTTCTGAATAATGAATTTAGTAGAAAATGAATAACGTAGAAAAATAATGTGCAAGTTTGAAATAGTGACCTCAGAGAATGGCCACCAGTATGTACGAATTGTACCAAATGAGTGATTAACATACATAAAAGATTGAAAACATACTAGATTAATGTAGTAATATGTCATATTGTGAGGTATAACCTATGTTCTGCATAATCATAGGCCTTAAACTAAGTGAGTGTCTTGGCCTAGTCTTGCCAGGCCTCATGTAAAAAAGCTGAATTTCTTAAACGTTCAATGGAACAATGCTAACGAAATGAAATAACTGTGAACTGCTCATTGTTTTAATAAAATGCTTAACTGGAACTTTTATGGGAACTGACGGACAGGATATGATGGTTCCAGAATGTATCGAAAAGTGTGTAATGTGCGCTAGATGTACTTTGCCAGGACTCGAACAATGAAGACACTGACTGGAGAAGTAGATGCAACATTTTTGATACCTGGTGAGCCGGATGATGAGAACATCATACAGCGGACCAATCAACGACATGTGAACTGTGAAATTTTAGAATTCATAGATTTGGTGCATAGATATTATTGGTTAGGACAATAACCTACAACTAATTGACCAATTGGAAATTGGGGGATAGTCTGGGTGACTTTGGTATAACAATGTGACAGAGGGAAGAGATCTCAGATGTTAGGGGAGCAGACCTTATTCTGATTTTGTGATGCGATATTGAGAAGAGATTCGAGATTCTGTCATTGGGCTCATACTCTCTGACTGAGAGCCTGATGTGATGCTGATTGATTGATGACCTGAAGACGAAGACTGACTCTGTTGCTGACCCATTCTGTGGATAGGTAGATATGACAATGACTGAAATGTATTTTTATGCCTTTTCTTTCTAGGTACCAACTGCGCTGTCTAAATAGTGTTCTTAGCTAGATGCTTTTCCTAAATTCTTGTTTCTAAATTGTTTTGCAGGAAGTCCCACACGCTGATGCTAATCTGGGTTAGATGAGGGTTTCCTTACATGACGTTGACAGATTACAGAGATAAATGGTTGACAGACTGTTTTGCTGAACTTAATGACCAGGAATGACTTATTGCCTTTTATTCTTCTATTGACTTGTGTTAATGCTTTAGAATGTACTCTGATGCAAGCATTGATTAGCTTATGTTTTTGGCGTCTTCTAACAAATGGATGCTGGGTTTTATTTGAATTGAATTGCGCTGAATTAATTTCATGACTTAGTATTGTAATCAATAGGGAAATAAAATTATTAAAAACGTATATTGAGGTGTGGTTATTCATGGCTGAAAGGCCATGGTGTGATGCTTATTGCTTTTATATACTGATTGATGATTTGTGTAATGGTTATTGAATGTTATGCATTGATTATTGAAAACATTGGTCACTTCATGGCTAGGATACTCCAGGCGAATCAAAAGGTTCATCGACCCAAACGCGTCACCTTGTAAGTTTACTTATTAAGGACCGACGCTCTATCAGTTTTTGGTAGCAGCTTGATAGTTAGTTTCTCTGGAGAACTAGTTATGTGGTGACCGATGGTTATAGTGGTAGTTTAAGATTGGTCAGTTATTCATTATTGAGATTTGGGTTTTGTTTTTCAAAATTACAATCGTAGCAAAAATGATGTCCCCTTAAGCCCAGAAATGACTTTCCCAGATCCTGGATCCTGCTAGTAGCTGGATCGGGTATCGGGTATGTTCCCGGTGTTCCAGTGATAGAGTGAGAGAGATAGGTTGCGCTTGTACAGCGTATGCAAACTGCAGGTGAATTGTGACGTATGTGAGAGAATTTAGGGAGTCTGTGTACTCCAAATTAAGCTTTAGTAGGAGTGTGCGTACACCGCAGTATGAGAGTAGGGAAGTCGTCAAACTTCGTATGAGTGCTGCGCTTTGTGCTCAAAATCGTCCACGTGGTTGTTGATGTATGGACCTGCGTGGTCTAAGACTCTGGAGTATATTGACAAGTGTAGGAGACACTTGGTTATATGTTGTAATCTCTCTGGTTTAGTAGGTTAATCGGGTGTGGTCAATAAACCAGTGTGTGAGTTAAAGTGGGCAAGTGAAAATTTCGACTGAGATTTGCCAAGTCCTATGTGCACCAGGACAGATCCATTGATCAGTTGAGAGTAAAATTTGCAGGTCGAATTTTACTTGCGAATCTGGAAGACCGAGAAAGAGGAATAGCTGCATGAGCGAAAGGGCCATCAGTGAAAATCCGTAAGGTTTCTGAAGTGATTGTGTAACCTCCCTGTAGTAAACCAACAGATTTGTTTTTGGTTATTGGATTTTGGTTAGTGCTCGCAATTATTTGCATTAGTTTTGTGTGAATTGGAGTTTAGGACTACGAGCCACAATTATGCAGGAAGATGCGATGGAAGGAAATAAATTGACTAGAAAGTTAGATAAGGGTTCGTCTGAAAGTAAGGAAACAAGAAAGTCTTCCATAGTGGAGGAGGATTCTGATACTGAGGACCTTATCACGCTGATACTGAGAGATCGACCACCACCGTATGCGGTGCATGATGATGGTCTGAGTACTAGTGCTGATACAACAGCCCAGGCACAGGCAATGGGAACAGTGAGTCCAGTACAGGTTAATAATGGACAGGTACAAAGTGTGGTGCAGAGTAATCCTAACGTGTTTACTGCTTCAGTAGTCCAGGCAGAGTTGCATCCACCACCGATACAAAGGATTTATACTGAAGTGCTGATTCTTGAGACCACTCCAAACTTAGTGGTGCCTATGGAACAAGTGGTTCCAAGACCATTACTGGTCCAAGCTGAGCCGACTCCCCTATTGATGCACCAGGCACAGCCGCAAGGTATGCCGAGGCTTACACCAATGACAGGAACACAGTCAGATTTTTTGACTCCAGTAATGAATCAGAGCATGGGAGTTACTCTTCCACAGAATGCAGGTGCAAGAGCAGCCCCATATGCAATATTGTTGCTGATTACTGTTGGTCCAGCGGTACCATTGTTTGCACAGAAGAAGTCAAACAGAGGACAACAGGGTGAGACGTCTCAGAGTTTAATGAGGAGGGGAATAAGTGAGCAGGTTCAAGTAGTCTCCTCCATGGGTCAGCCTTTGATGGATCAAGGTCATTGTTGGATCTCAGTCCACTTGTCACACTTCCTGGTGCCGTAAATAACCTGAGTTCAGGTCAGAGCTTAAAGCTTATAACACTGCAACATCCAAATGTAATGGTACAACAGGTGCCATCACCAAATGCGAGTAACATTACGTTACAGGGTTTGACAGCACAGCAGTTGAATGAGTGGTTAGATAGTTTGAACACCCCACAGAATGCGTCCAAGAGAGAAGAGCAGATCGATTGTGTTAGATTGAGTTCAGAAATAACTGAACTAGTTAAAGGAACAATGGGGTAAACAGGTTAGAATCTTATACAGAAGCGGAATTAAGATACTTATGTCCGAGATTCACGAGTGAGATGGGCAAAATACATCAGAGATTGGCAGATCTTGCAGAAAAACATGATATAGAAATTGGGAAAAATAGCATTTGAAAAGGAGCTCTAGGTTCGATTTTGAGGCAAAGGATTTTAAACACATCAGGTCAGCTGGAATAAAGGCACACCTTAAATAACTATTGCAGAGTGCTCAAATTTGGGGAGCATTAGAAAAGTGGGAAGGCAGATGGGCAAAGAAGAAGGATAAAAGGAAACGAGATTCACAAGAAGGGGCTGAAAGTGTACAAAAGGATAAGGATCCAGTAAAAATTTTGCCAATGAGAGAGATCCCAAGAGGACAGTTCGTTCATGTTCCTTGGCACAGGAGTGATATTTTGTCATTCACAAATGATTATCCAAAATTGAGGGAAAAAACGGTTGAATGGTATCAGCAGACAGACAGGTTTGTGAAGCTTTCGAAATGCCTATGGGAAGACCTGAATACTTTACTGGAAATAGTGGTCCCAGCTGATTTGTGCGTTGAGTGTAAGAGAGCAGTAGATTTGCCGACAAGTGAACCAGAAAGGGATAGAACCACAGGTGCACCATCTCCTGAAATAATGAAGCACTATTATAAGGTGAATGAGTTCCTGAAGATGATAATTTTGCCTAAAAAGATTGATTGGCAGAGGATTAACAGGACAGTGCAGGAGGTAAAGGAGTCGATACATGCATATTATTAGGCATTGCTGACAGCATTCAAGGAGGACAGTGGCAAGGAAGCGATTGAGCTGAAAGACATGTTGCATTTTGTGTTCAGGTTCATGGATGGACTGACACCAGTAATAGGTCAGATGATTAGGAGTCATTTGATTTGATGGCAATCCAAGACAATTGATGAGGCGTTGCAATATGCGAAATACTGTAGCGACCAGATTGAGTTGAAGCAGAAAAAGCTGAAGGAGAAAGCAATGGTGATGCAGATTAACACATCTCAAACAGGAATGCAGGAAACTTTTGTTCAACAGATACCACAGCAGCAGGGAAATGTCATGTTCCAGACTGAGATGAGAGGTAGAGGTCGTGGAGTTAATGTGAATTCTGGACTGGATGTGAGTACTTTAGTGGTTCAAAGTGATGTGCAGGGAATGAGGAAGCTATTTCCGTGTCACATTTGTGGAGCTGCTGGACACTGGAAGCAGGAGTGTCCGACAATGGTGCAGGAAGGTGTTGTTCAGCAAAATGGTGATGTCAATACATTTCAAGATGTAAGAATACCACGAATTCAAGAATAACATGAATCAGATGCAAATTTTCAACCCATACAACAGGTGCAAATGCCTCGTGCACAGTTGACACAGATGCAACCAATTGAGCAGCAGGTTTAATTGGTACTTAGACAGTAAATGCAGATACCTCAAGCCACAACGGAGGAGCAACAGGTGACGCTTACTCAACAGGTCACGGGTCAGAGACAAGACAGAAGTAGTAACACAGTGCACCAATTCTCGTTAGACAGTGAGAATTAAATAAATGGTGATGGGATGAGTGATAATTCAGATGAGGAGCCATGTTTGCTTGCAACATCCTTAGAAGTACATCAGAGAGGACCCTATGTGGAAGGAAAGGTGATGGGTCACAAGATCTCATTTTTGGTAGATACAGGAGCTACGGGCTCTAGAGTAAGAAGTGCAGAAGTTCTGAAATTACCCCTTTCAGGAAGAACGGTTCAGGTTGTGGGAGTAGGGAATAAGCATTTGACGAATCCGATCACAGATCCAGTGCAAGTTGAGATTGGCAACTTCTAGAGACTGCATAAGTTTGTAGTCTGTTATTCAAGTCCAGTATCCTTACTGGGAAGGGACTTATTGTGTAAAACAAGGTGTTCAATTACTTGTTCAGTTGATGGAATCAAGATTCAGACCAATAGTGATGATGAAGAAGACCCAGCTCCAGAGGTGGAGTGTGAAACTGCCATTGAAGAGTACCCTTTAATTGAGTTTTTCCCCATGTTCACAGTGAAAGAGCTTCATTCTGATTTGCAGGGAATGGTACAGGAAAATGTGTGAGATCTGACAGGTAAAGAACTGGGTTTGATCAAAGGAGTGGAACCAATTAAGTTTACTTTAAAGCCAAATGCAATGGTTCCGCAGTTCCCACAGTACAATATGCCACAAGATGTCTTGATGAAGTTGGCACAGATAATTGGAGATTTTGTGAAGCAGGGAGTTCTGAAAGAAGTGCTGAGCAGCTCATGTAACTCACCAATAATGGGTATAAAAAAGCTGTGTGGGAAGGTGCGAATTGTTCAAGATTTGAGAAAGGTAAATGACATGGTGGTCAAGTGTTGTCCTGTAGTGCCCAATCCAGCAGTATTAATGTTCCAGATTCCATGTGATGCAGGATGGTTCACAGTGGTTGACTTATCGCAAGCTTTCTTTTCAGTGCCTCTTCATGAGGAGAGCCAGTTTCTCTTTAGTTTCAAATTCCTAGACAGAGTCTACAGCTGATGCAGGCTTCCTCAAGGGTACACAGAGTCACCACCCTTGTTTAATCAGATCTTGAAAAAGAATTTGGAGTAATTGGAACTGCCTTTTCAATTGACTCTGGTGCAGTACATTGAGGATTTGTTGACTGCATCTAAAACAAGGGACAAGTGTAAGTACAACTCGATTGCCCTGTTGAATCATTTGGGAAAAGTTGGTCATAAAGTGCCTTTATTGAAATTGCAGTACTGCCAGAAGGTAGTGAAATATTTGGGTCACCAGATTGAGAAAGGGTCGAGGAGAATTTCCAGAGAAATGATCACAAGAATATTGCAGAGACTTCACAGATGGATGTCAGGATGTTTCAGGAATGGTAGGTTATTGTCCACAGTGAACTCCAAATTTTGCTGAGATTTCAAAGCCATTGCAAAAATTGACACACAAGGATGTTACTGATCCCATAACATTAGACCAGGAACAGATAAAAGCATTCACTAAGTTGAGAGAGAGTTTGTGCAGAACTCCAGCATTAGGTATGCCTGACTATACAAAGCCAATCACATTGTTTTGTCATGAGCGTGATGCATATTAATTGTCTGTCTTGACTCAGGTTCATGGAGGTGCTCATTGCCCAGTAGCATATTTTTCAGCTACCTTGAACCCAGCTGCAGCAGCCCTACCAGGATATCTGTCTGCAGTTGTTGCAGTTGGTCAGAGCCTTTCACAGTGTGAAGGAGTAGTGATGGGATATCCCCTGACTGTAATGGTCCCTCACTCGATTGAGATTTTACTGACAAGGACGAAAATACAATATTTGACTGGTGCCAGACTGACAAGGTATGAGAAAAGCATTTTAGCTGCTCCTAATGTGACACTGAAAAGATGTACAGTGCTGAACTCGGCAACTCTACTTCCAAGCAACACTGCCGAAATTGAAAAGGAGGAAGATATTGAGCATGATTGTCTTGAGGTAAGTGAGTTGTGCACAAAACCAAGACCTGACATTAGAGATACACGATTGGAAGAGAATGACCAAATTGTCTTTGTTGATGGTTCTTGTGTCAGAGATGGTAAAGGGACGTTGAGAGCAGGATATGCCGTGTGCACAATTACAGGTACTTTAGAAGCTTCCTGGCTTCAAGGAGTATATTCTGCACAAGTAGCAGAATTGGTAGCTCTTACTAGGGCATGCCATGTATCTGCTAGATTAAGAGCACTATCTATACAGATAGCCAATACGGATTTGGAATAGTTCATGATTTTGGTAAATTGTGGTAACAAAGAGGTTGCCTGACTTCTACTGGCTCATCAGTGAGAAATGGTGAAAGAATAAAAGAGTTGCTAAATGCAGGAAAATTGCCTGAAGAAATCGCCGTGGTGAAATGCAGTGCACATCTTAAATCGCAGGACTACGTGTCACTGGGGAATGGATATGCGGATCAAGTCGCAAGATTTTGCGCATTGAACTGTATATCGTTTAAAGACAAATGGGAATTTATGTCTGAAGAAGACGCTACATGTACGAGTTTTGCATTAAGGGTAATTGATACATTAGAAGAATTAAAAACTTTGTAAAGAAATGTTGACAAGGAAGAGAAAAGGTCATGGCTTAAAATGAAATGCGTTCAGAGACAGAATGAACTGTGGTTATCTGAAGAGGGCCAAATGGTATAACCAAATAGTCTGTTGTCTCAGATGGCAAGATACTATCATGGTCAGACACACATTGGGAGGGATGCCATGGTTCGTTTATTCAAGATTGATTGGTTTAACCCCAAGTTTAGACAGGCAGCTGAAGCAGTATGCCATCACTGTGTTATTTGTCAGAAATTAAATGCAGGAAAAGGGACAGTGGTAAATTTGAGCCACATTGGACGAGCAGGAGGTCCATTCAGCAGAATGCAATTTGATTTCATTGAGATACCTGCATGTGGAGGTGTGAAATATGTGTTGGTGATTGTGTGCATTTTTAGTCACTGGATTGAAGCGTACCCTACAGGGAGAAATGATAGCCTCACAGTAGCATGTTTCAGATTTCCGATCTCTTTAGAATCAGATTGGGGAATGCTCTTCAATAACGAGGTGATTAAACTTTTGTGTGCAGCATTGAACATTGAGCAGGAGTTGCATTGTAGCTACCGCTCTGAAGTATCAGGCCCAGTGGAGCAGATGAATGGTACTTTAAAATCAAGAATTGCCCAAATGTGTGCAGCGACTAATTTGAAATGCCCAGATGTATTGCCCTTGGTGTTGATGTCAATGAGAAATACAAGTGACAGGAAGACAGGACTGTCGCCCCTCAGGATCCTTATGGGCAGAGCAATGAGATTGCCAGCAGCCAATGCACTTGTCAATATTACAGATGATATGGTGTTGGACTACTGCAAGGGTCTGGCTGACGTGGTTCTCTCTTTCTCTCAGCAGGTGGAGGCCACCACACTGCTACCAATTCACGATCCAGGGCACAACCTAAGAGCCGGCGACTGGATTGTTGTCCGAAAAAGATGTTCGCAAGACGTGTTTGGAGCCACGTTGGAGAGGGCCGTGTCAGGTGATCTTGACAACTACAACAGCTGTGAAGTGTGCAGGGATCCCGAACTGGATTCACGCAAGTCACACGAAGAAAGGGGCATGTCCACGGGATCATGAAGAAGCGTTGTTGAGAGCACCAACCACCGCAAATCAAGTTGTAACACCAGAACCAGAGAAGGAACAAAGAGAACCTGAAGCCGAACCAGAACTTGTGGAAGATGGTTCTATCACCCCTGTAAGAGACAAAAGTGAAAAGCTACAGGAGGGTTCTAGAGAATCTATCTCGACTGACACAGCAGGAGAGCCTAGCACAGCAAGGGTTCTCCCAGAAGTAGACGATTCTGAGAAACAAACAGAGCAAGAATTAGGCCCAGAAGGGGAGGGAGTTGAGCTGAATCAAAGCCCAGGTGATCTGACTCCTCCTCAGCCTGTTGCAGGTCCATCAAGAGAAAACACCACGGAGAAAGAAAAGGAGACAAATCCAATCCTGAGGAAAATATTGACAAAAGGTTCAAGGAAAGGAGATAATTGGCCTGAATCACAAGTAGAGAAAAGTAAAGAAGTGGTTATTGATCAAACAACAGAGAAAGAAGTAGATACCACAAGAAAAGGAGAATTAAGTGAAGGAGAGTTGAGTGGTGATCGAAAGTTGAAGAGAAAGAGAATAACAAGTCAAAGATATGAAGGTCCTGAATGGGTGCATGCAACTACAAACGAATGGCAACATAAATGTATATCTTTTTGCTTTGATAGGGAAGTTCCTAGTCAATATTTTGATGTAACCTGAAGATCAGCAAGGAGCTGAACTGTTGAAATTAATCTGAGAAATATTTTTTGAAAAGAGACTGTCGAAAGTAAACTGGAAAATACATTAATAACCTGATTTGATATTTGAAAACTGGATGTGACAAGCTGCTAATCGAGTTTGACAAGGAGAAAGGGTTCCTGGATGTGAAACTGAACTGCTGAAAGAAGAATTGTCTATTTTTGATTTTTGCTGCACTTTTCTAAGTTACTTCTGCTTTCTGATTCTTTACAGATCATGGCTGAGTTCAGTAAGCAGGTTAGAGATTCTAAGCGCTGTAAATATATGAGCATTGGTTTGGCAATTATGTGTGGGATTTTGTTAATAGTATTGATTGTGGGTATGTCTGTTCTTGATGCAAAAGGAGCCAACTTCTGCTTCTGAGACTACTACACTAACTGCCTTAGAAAAGTTTAAGTTAGATGAGAAATATTTGCATGATTATACTAAGACTCACAGAGAACTTTCTTCAAATGTTTTCTATTGCTTATTGAGTATGTTGAAATGATGGATGCAAGTGATTGTCTTGTATGCACGCAAATTACCTCATCAGTCGAGGAAGGAGTTACTTACCATAGTCTTCCACTAACCTATGGGATTAGTTGGAGTCTGCTACTAACAACGTTCTATGACCAAGAGTATATTCACTATTTTTATTCCAATCATGATGTAGTGTTTTAGGTATCTGAGTACAGTAGCTAAGGATCATGACATAGTATTGGTTAGAGGATTCTTTGAACTTACCCTAACTTTTAGGACTGCTTACGCTCGCAAGAATAACTTAACATGCTTGCTTACACCTTTGGAGAAGAGCTTCTTAGGTCATACTGACGATAGGAGAAAAGCATTAAAAGAGAAATTAGAAAAAGGCTTAGAGAAAAAGACTTACAAGAATGATTATGCTTATGCTGCAATTAAAATGCAAGGGAAACTAGATTTAGATGCATTTCCCATAGGGAAGCTATATGTACATAGGCCAAAGTCGCGCACAGACACTTTATTTGTGGGTACGAGTGTATGTAGGCATGTGTTTCTGTTTCAGAGTAATGGACATTTATGTTGAATGGTCAGGACCCTGAGATTCCGAGGATCTACTATATTTGTGGACTTAATGCTTATTACCGCCTTCCAAGAGGATAGTATGGGACATGATATTTAGGTATGGTTTTCCCAAAGATTTACCAAATAGAGGATTAAAAAAAGTTTTTGAAATTGACTGAATTACATTATAAGAGACAGAGGAGGGAGTCCTCTTCTGCGATAGTGGGATATATGTTTGGTGTGGTAATTACTTCACTGGGAGTCATCCTGAATTCGATCAAGATTCAAAAGTTGTCTACTATCGTGAATAACATGCTGACAAATTTTACAGGGGCAATACTTGTGATACATACTGAATCGGGTGCGGATGGAGCTATGACTCTTCAAAATCATCTTTCTTTAGACATCCTTCTAGCGAAGGACAGCAGAGTCTGTAAAATGATTAACTCTAGGCATTGTTGTTCATATATTACTAACAATAGTAAGGAAATAGGAGACCTATTTACTAACTTGACTAACTCAAGTAATGATTTGAAAGAATTGAAAGAACCAGGTGTTTGGGAAAAGGTTGGTAAAGGGTTTGCTTCAGTGGGAAATTGGCTTAGTAATATCTGGAATGGGGTGCTACTAAAAATTATACAGGGAATATTAATTGTAATAACTTGCACATTAGGATTTTGGGGATTATGTAAATTGTGTCAAAAGATTACATTGAAAAGGTCTAAAAATAATCAGAGCAGGGAAAAATGAGGGAAAATTCAAGAAGAAGGCAAAATGTCGAATAAATTGAGCTATAGAATTTGTAGGATGTAAAAGTAGTGTGATGACATATTTAGTCATCAGAGGAGGGATTGTTAATGCAAATGTCTTAATTAGAAAATTATTAATGAATGTTTATGTGTTCTGATTAATGAATTTAGTAGAAAATGAATAACATAGAAAAATAATGTGCAAGTTTGAAATTGTGACCTCGGAGAATGGGCACTAGTATTTACCAATTGTACCAAATGAGTGATTAACATACATGAAAGATTGAAAACATATTAGATTAATGTAGCAATATGTCATATTGTGAGTTATAACCTTTGTTCTGCATAATCATAGGCCTTAAACTTAGTGATTGTCTTGGACTAGTCTTGCCAGGCCTCATGTAGAAAGCTGAATTTCTTAAACGATCAATGGAAAAATGCTGACAAAATGAACTAACTGTGAACTGCTCATTGTTTTAATAAAATGCTTAACTGGAACTTTTATGGGAACTGACAGACAGGAGACGATGTCCCCTGAATGCATCAATAAGTTTGTAATATGCGCTAGATGTACTTTCCCAGGACTCGAACAATGAAAACACTGACAGGGGCAGAAGATGCAACATTTATGATACCTGATGAGCCCGATGATGAGAACATCATAAAGCGGACCAATCAACGACATCTGAACTGTGAAATATTAGAATTAATAGATTTGGTGTATAGACATTATTGGTTAGGACAATAACATATGACTAATTGACCAATTGGAGATTGGGGGATAGTCTGGGGGACTTTGGTATAACAACGGGACAGAGGGAAGAGATCTCAGATGATAGGGGAGCAGACCTTATTCCGATTTTGAGATGCGATATTGAGAAGAGAAGAGATTCGAGATTCTGTCATTGGGCTCATACTCTCTGACTGAGGGCCTGATGTGATGCTGATCGACTGATGACCTGAGGACGAAGACTGACTCTGTTGCTGACCCATTCCGTGGATAGGTAGATATGACAATGACTGAAATGTATTTGCATGCCTTTTCTTTCTAGGTACCAACTGCGCTGTCTAAATAGTGTTCTTAGCTAGATGCTTTTCCTAATTTCTTGTTTCTAAATTGTTTTGCATGAAGTCCCACATGCTGATACTAATCTGTGTTAGATGAGCGTTTCCTTACATGACGTTGACAGATTACAGAGATAGATGGTTGACGGGCTGTTTTGCTGAACTTAATGACCAGGAATTAATTATTGCCTTTGATACTTCTATTGACCTGTGTTAATGCTTTAGAATGTACTCTGATGCAAGCTTTGATTAGTTTATGTTTTTTGAGTCTTCTAACAAATTGATGCTGGGTTTTATTTGAACTTGACTTAGGCGGTTATTACAACTTTGGAGGAGGTGTTAATCCGTCCCAACAGTGACGGTAAAGTGACAGATATACCACCAGCCGTATTACAAGTCCATTATATCCTATGGAACTCGTAATACGGCTGGTGGTATATCCGTCACTTTTGGGACGGATTAACACCTCCTCCAAAGTTGTAATAACCCCCTTAGTATTGTAATCAATAGGGAAATAAAATTATTAAAAACTTATATTGAGGTGTGGTTATTCATGGCTGTAAGGCCATGGTGTGATGCTTATTGCTTTTATATACTGACTGATGATTCGTCTAAAGGTTATTGAATTTTGTGCATTGATTATTGAGAACATTGGTCACTCCATGGCTAGGATACTCCAGGTGAATCAAAGGGTTCATCAACCTAAACGTGTCACCTTGTAAGTTTACTTAATAAGGACCGATACGCTATCAAGTGCTTGCGTGACATTGTCTGATGTTCTGAGGCAACCATTTGAAGATTTTTTGTGGCAAGCATAGTATGGGGACACAGGAGCTGCATACTGTGTTGACTTGAGCCGTCATGTTGAGCTTGTCATCTAGGATTATCCTTAAATGTATTGTGTGGTCTGTAGGTGTGGGTGTTGGCCCGAGCTCTGACAGCCACCAGGGGGAATCCCATGGGGAGGTCTTGTTGCCGAAGACCAGTACTTATGTCTTGTCAGAGTGGAACTTCAGGCAGCTGGTTTGTGTCCTGTCTGCCTCCATGCAGTTGGTGAAGTTAGTTCTGGAAGTCTTTGTCTTGTCCATCAGGGAGCAAATGAGCTGGGTGTTATCAGCATAGGAGATGACAGTGATGTCTTGTGATTAGATGGTATTGGCTAGCAGTGTTGTATATGTTAAAAAGGGTGGGATTGTTGGACGATCTCTGTGGGACACTGCATATCAGTTTCATGCTTTCTGATGTGAAAGGTAGCAGCCTGACCCTTTGGGTACCTCCCACGAGGAAGGAACAGATTCACTTGATACCAGATCCTTGTATGCCAGTCTCGTGGAGTCTTCTGATGAGAGTGTTGTGAGAGACAATGTCAAAGTCAGCAGAGAGGTCGACCACAATGAGGGCTGCTGTTCCTCACCAGTCCAGGATGTTTTGAATGTCATCGGTGGCCGCAATGAGTGATGTTTCAGTGCTGTGGGTCCATCTGTAATGCTGTAATGCAATAATATGAGGTAACTAGTGGAGAGAACGTGTTAACCACGGTTGCTATGTCATAAAGAAATTCCAGGCTGCTATGGATGGGCTCTCTTAGAGCCTGCCAGATCTCTGCTGGAAATCAGGCATCACAACTTGTAGAGGAGAGGGAAAGGAAGGGACAGAGAGTGATGGGGTGAATGGCAGGAGGTCACATATGTTTTAAATATGGGATAGGATGGGGAGCCCATGTTATGCATGTCTCCCCATTTTACTTCTTCCACTGGGTAGCTGTTGAAAGGCTTGCCACATGATTTTTGTGGACACAGATATATGGGTGAAAAGTGAATTATGGGTTGTTCTGCACCTTAGGGTCCTTCATTCTATTTGTCTATTTGATATCATTCAGAGCCCCCTTGGTGAAAAGCATCCTCATAATTCACTGATATCATCTACAATTCTATATGTTCATCATCCTTCTCTGCGCTTTATAAAGTAGTAGAGCACCTCCTTTATATGTGGGATAAGATGGCCACAACACACAGAGAGAAATGTCCAACAGTAAAACGAGAATAGGTAATCCTGGTGTCGTAATGAGTTGGGAGAAGTATGAAGTTGAAGCGAGTCTCAAATCCTGTTTGCAGATGGTGTCTTTATTTGTAAGTGTTCGAAATCATAGAGACATCATGGAGATACAGCCAACACGTGTTTCGTCACACAGGTGACTTCATCAAGGCTGTAATACAGTAAGGACAGCAAACATTGGATATATATGTGTGTTGTGTGTGTACGTTGTGGAACCCACATACCGGAGACCAGTGGTAAAATCTAGTGAAAGAGAGCAATAAGTGAACATGGCTACAGAGGTGAGTGGTGTTTGGGACCAACACTTGAAAGGCATTGAAATACACAGTCAATTACCGTGGTCATGTGAATAACGTTGACAAAAAACAGTATTGGAAAGCTTAAATCTAAAGAACTATGTAGAGAGAAACAGTGTTATCTAACAATTGGTATGCAAGTGGTAAAGTGGTGCAGGACTAAGAGATATCTGGAAGAGAAGGTGAGTAAAAACAACATAAGGAGAGGGGAGATACGTTAAGCGTAAAGATGAGAGAGCGGAGAAATTGCGCGGGTGAGGGGCCCCGGAGGGTAGACATGCGTCACTCATACCTGGGGCAGTTAGCCAATATAGGTGATGGTAGTACTTGGTAGAGAAGTTGTTCAATGGTTCAATTGGGCTGTGGAAAAAGTGAGTAACATGAGACAAGTAAAGAAAAAGAGCATAGATTTGGGGGAGGGGATAGGTAATAATGTGTAGGAGGACAATTAGAAAGTAAGCGTAGAAAAATAGAGAGAAGGTAGTATGAAGGTAAAAAATAAATAAAGTGCATGAGAAAGAAGAAATAGGTCAGTAAACACATACCTTAGTATAGTCATAAAGCTGTAGTGAGTATGGCTGCGCCAAGCAGCTGTAGGTGCGTAGATGTGGAGCTTGTATGATAATGCAGACAGAGGAGGCCCTGATAAGCCTGTCACCATGACCTATGATAATGCCACGAATAAATGAAATAGGAACGGGTTTTAGCCTGATGCGGGGAGTAAAAATCCTGCCCTGAGCTTGTGTGCTTGTAGTGACGTTCACACCCGTTATTAAAAGCATGAGTGAAGCATATGATGATGTATGGTTGGGTACGATGCTAAAGACTGTACCGTGTATGTAAACTAGAGACAGCCCGTGTGGCTGTTATTAGAAGTTGGAGCGCGTTTAGCCAAAATACATCGTAGTTAAATAATAAGCCGCAGGGACGTGGTCAGAGAATCAAAAAACGGAAATGGCAGAAATCGGAACGAAGTAAACAAGAAAGGTACGCGCTTAAGCGGTGTATGTCAGCGCGATGCTCAATGTGTGGACATTAAAGAAATTATGCCAAGAAACGAAACGGCGAAGTAAAAGCTGCCGGGTCAGTTAAAAAAGACCCCAGTTAGTAACTTACCGGGAAGCAGAGTGGCGGTGAGCTCAGAGTGAACGCGAGGTCATGTAATGATCCGCGAGATAAAACGCTTGCTAATTATGTAGGGAGTAGCAGTGCAGCAGAACTATAAGAGGGACAAGGCTGAAATGGCAAGTGCGGCGGCCATCTTGGGTGTGAATACGAGAGATCTCAATGTAATAGAGAAGATAGTAAAAAATTTATTAAAAGCCATGGATTAGGGGATGTGGTAACGCCTCTATTAGTAATGGATATCAGATGGGAGCCTAAAGCGAAGGTTGAGGAAGAAGAAGTAAAGGCCCTAGAAGGTAGAAAGGGATGTGAAGGAAGGTCAAGATGGAGATGAGGAGAGAAAGTAACATGAATACATATAATCAGAACAATAAAGTTGTTAGACACTGGAGAGTATATATGTGACCTGTATCAAAGCTGATTGAAGATGGGGAAGAGTAACAATGTAGAGGTGTCCACTAAAGTGAGGAGAAAATAATCATAAATCCCTGAATGATCGATAAATCATATAAGAACCGATGCCATGTAGTGCAGGAATAAGGTACAACAATCAAAATGATGTCAATCTCACTCACAATGGTGTCCAATAAAGTAAGGAGAAAGTGATAATAAATCCCTGGATAATCGAAAAAACATATAAGACCCGATGCCATGTAGTACAGGGATAAGGTGCAACGATCACAATGATGTGTATAGGTGTAATGTAAAATCGCGACGGTAAATGAAACGTGTAAGAGCAGCGATCATATAGTACAATAATTAGGTGCAATCGTAAAAAAGTTATGTATAGACATAAGTACATAGTGGGATAAATAGGTACAACAATTACAATAATGTCAATCACAATCACGATGGTATCCAATAAAGTAAGAGGAAAGTAATAATGAATCCCTGGATGATCGAAAAAACATATAAGAACCGATGCCATGTAGTACAGGGATAAGGTACAATAATTACAATGACGTGTATAGGTGTAATGTACAATCACGGAGGTAAAAGAAACGTGTAAGAGCAGCGACCATGAAGTACAATAATTAGGTGCAATAGTTAGAAAGTTTTGTATAGACATAAGTACATAATGGGATATATAATAGAACATAACACTGTGAGAGTCAGGAACAAATTGAAACGGGTATATAGTTATACACAAAGGAAAAGACCATTCATGTGAGAAAAAAATGTAGTTCACGATCCGTGTTCAGTCCTAGATCAACTGCGCGAAGTTTAATGATCCATTTGGACTCGCATCTGCGTAGGTCTTTGGTTCTGTCACCCCCTCTCGGTGAGTTGGGGACCTGAGTAATGCCATGGAACCTGATGTTCAGGAGATCTTGTTCCCCGTGTAGGGTGTTGAAATGAACAGCCAGGGGATAGTTAGTGTTAACATTTCTGATGGCTCTGACATGTTCCTGAATGCGTTCCTTTAGGGGGCGTATAGAGCTGCCAATGTAGATCAGACCACATACACATATCAGACAGTAGACAGTGAACTTTGTGTTGCAATTCATGAAAGTCTTAATGTGGTATGTGGTCGCGGTGTTGTAGGAAAAGGAAATGGTTTTGTTAAGGGCTAATTGGCAGGATATGCAACAGCCACATTTGTAAAAACCATTTGGTTTCTTAGGAATCCACCCAAAAGAGGATGTCTGGGGGGAGGAACAGAGAAAGCTAGGGCACAGAATATTCCTAAGGGTCCGACCTCTGCTATGTACGATGGTAGGTGAACCGCCAACTGAGTCCTTGAGGCATGTGTCCAACATCAACAAATGCCAGTGTTTTTTGAGGATGCGGAGCACGGCCTTACTCGCAGGGCTGTATTGGGTGATGAAGGAGACCGGTCTGCTATTGGAATGGCCCTTGGCCACTGTTTCTTTGCGTCTTTTGATCAGTAACTCATGTTGGTTTGAGTTCAATATGCGTTTGCTGGCTCCCGAGATAAGTTTATTTGTATACCCTCTAGTTTGGAAGCGATAAGTCAGGTTCTTAAGCTCCTGTTTAAAAACATCAGTATCAGTACAGTTACGTCGAATTCTAACCATTTCCCCGTATGGGATGGCTCTGATCTGTGAAAGGGGGTGGGCGCTGTGTGCGTGTAAAACAGAATTACAGGCAGTGGGTTTCCTGTAGAGTCTCGACATGATCTTGTTGTCGGTGATGTATAAGAGTAGATCCAGAAACTCAATGTTGGTAGTGTTTGCTTTGTGGGTGAAAACTAAGTTGAAATCGTTCGTGTTGAGATGTTCAATGAGTATACCGAGGTCAGAGACGTTACCAGTCCAGATAGCAAGGATATCATCAATGTATCTACCCCAATACAGGATGTGTTCTGTGAGGTGTGTTGGACAGTTGGACCATAGGTGTATTTTCTCAAATTCACCCATGTAAAGGTTGGCATATGAAGGGGAGAACTTGGCTCCCATGGCTACACCCTGACACTGTCGAGACCATCTGCCGTTGTGTAAGAATACATTGTTCTCTAGTACTAGCCGTGTGAGGTCAAGAAGCATGCGTGTATGATCATATAATGTAGCATCTCGGGCACTAAGCGTAAGTTGGAGCATTTCAAGTCCCCTTTCCAAGGGAATGGACGTGTAGAGAGAGCTGACGTCAAGGCAGACAAACATATATTCTTCTGACCACTCGATGTCTTCCAATTGGCAAAGCAAATCTCGGGTGTCCTGTATGTATGACGGCAGGTTGTGTACCAAGGGTTGGAGAAAGGAGTCAATGTACTCAGAGATGTGTTCCGTGGGTGAACCAATCCCTGAGATGATGGGTCTGCCAGGGGGGAAACCCCCTGGCTTATGGACTTTGGGTAGAATGTATATGCAGGGGGCCCGGGGCGCCTCAGTATACAAAAATCTATGTTCTAAATCAGTCAGGAGACAACGATTTTTCCTAAAAGTCAATTTCTTTCTAATCATGTTGGTAATGTTAGACAGAGGGTTGTGCGGCAGTATGGAGTAAGCCTGGGTATCATTGAGTTGTCTGTCTATTTCTGTAATGTAGTCACTCCTGTTCATGATGACAACATTGCCCCCTTTGTCAGCCTCCCTGATAACTATGTCTGGACATGTGGAGAGTTTGTGTAACGCACGGAGTTCGTGGAAGTTAAGATTGTTGGTGGGTCTATGTGTACATGTGCTATTTTTGTCCTCCAAGTTGTAGAGTTCCGTGCTAACGGCTTGGTAGAAGACGTCGATGTGGTTATCTGGAGGTAACGTGGGTACAAAAGTGGAATTAGGTTTGAGCCCACTATTGACATCTAAGTTAGGTGTGATATTGAGTTCCGTCAAAAGTTCATCGAAACTGGGTGGTGGTGAAGAAACGTTATCCAGGGAGAGAACCGTATGGATATCGTGTAGGTCCCCAATGGTTTGATTGCAGATGGGTAGGGTAGTACGAGTCGTTTTATTGGTATCAGGTTTGTTATGGAAAAACTTTTTTAGTTTGAGATTGCGTATGAATTTGAAGAGATCTATGTGTATGTTAGTGTAGTCCGGTTTGGAAGTAGGACAGAAGCCCAGACCCTTTTTTAGGACATTTATTTCATGCACAGACAGTTTCAAATTGGAAAGATTCATCACCTGTACTGATTCATCCGAAATGTTGGGGGTAAGTTGCAAAGGAAGATCGTCTAGGGCCTTTGAGTTTTTGTGGTGGAACGCGTAGTCATGCCCTCCCTGATGTTTGTTGTGGTGGTTCCTGCCCCCCCTGCGGGTGGGTTTGTGCCTGATCTGTTGTAGTTCTGTCGTAGTCCCTTCCTGTAACGGCCAAGTTCCTCTAAAAAAGAATTGGGCTGTTGGGTTGTGTTATGTGGAACCATATTAGTAACGGACCCTTCCCTAGGCGGGTCTGAGCAATCACTGGATATATTGGAGATGTCAGAAAGGCTACCCGTGATGGACCCAGCAGGTGTGTTGGAGTTGGTGGGTCTACTGCTAGAATCTTTGTTAACCTGATCAAACCTACGTGCAAAAGTATAAATCCTGCCATTATTATAGTCATTGTCATCTCTGATGAGTTTTCGCATTTTCTTGTCTTTTATGTATAGTTGATAACCAGTGAGTATCTCCCTCATAATAGTGTAGTTTTTGTCAGTTGCTTCTGGTAGGTTGAGATTTTTAATCTCCTCCTCAAGGGATGTAATGTCTAGAAGTAGTTTAGTGCGTTTTCGGTCTGAATGTTTAATCAATATGTTAATCATACTGAAAGAGGTGGAGGAGATAAGATGTTCCCATTCCTTTATATGTGCACTAACTCAATCAACACAGGACTCCATGGTCCAGCGACCCTTTGTGTGTGTGAGTTTGCACACCATTGTTTGTGGATCAAACTGTGGTCTACCTCATTCATAAAAGGTGGTCCCAGACATGAGTAGCCACTTATTGGGAGCATCTAGTGCTTTCAGGTCATGAGGTATCCACATGTTGTAATGCCACCTATCCTTAAAGTGAGAGATGGACTTTTATTCTCAGCCACTTCTGCCACTTCTTTAACATTGTTTTCAGGGGTACCCAGTCACTTGGACTGCACATAGTAAAGGTTGGTGAACTGCAACAAGGTGAATCAGTTTTGGAGAAAGGAATGCAATCCACCATTTTGCAATGTTGTGCTTAGGATCAGGTATTCAACACATACAATATATCATTTTGAACTTTGTTTGAATCATTAAAGTAAATGCATTGGACCTGAATTATGTATTCTCATTTCTGGAATGTTTCTGAGTGTGCAATTATTTTGTGATCATGAACAGTATAGTGTTTACATTTAGTGGTCCTGCTGTTAGAATTTAGGGTCCCATTAGGACTTTGGCGGTCCGACATGCGGAACACCAAAGCCACAGGGATGAGACCGGCAACCTCATTCCTCTATCGTATTATAATGTTTCCACTGGGGTAACCAGTGGAAACATTGAATTATGATGTTTCCTCTGTTGAGCCCGGTTGAAACAGTTCCGTGGCATGGGCCTCAGCTCCTTTAAGGGAGTCAAGGCCAATGCCATCTCACAAAAGCACTATCAGAATGTGCACTGTCTGCATTCGGAGGGTGCAAAAGGGGGGGGGGGGGGCAGCACTGGCCTTACCCCAGCCTTTTCATGGCAGTTAAACCTCTTTAGAAAGGCTGGCAGAAAACGGGCTTGGGATCAGCACAGCGGTGCTACCATGGGCACTGCCGTGACTGACCACCACTCTGACCAGTGCCAACCGGTCAGAATCCGTGATCTCGATGGTCGAGGCCATCCCCTGGCGGTCGAACCGCCAGGGGTGTGATCTGAAGGTCGGACCACGAGGAGTGCAGCAGTCCAACCACCACCGCCAGTTTGGCGGTCATAAGATCGCCAAACTCGTATTGAGTCCCTTAATTATGTTCCATCACCATTTTATTGTGTATTATGTTGTGTGTGGCTATTACTATTTGAAACATATTTTTACTGTAATATAATTATATTTATTAGATATTATTAAAGTACTGTGAAAAGAAACTCACAACTCAGGCTTGAAATTCATGTCTTCATTACAACAGTGACAAATGTGTTGTATTGTACTTGAACTCAACCCTACAGTGCCTCCTGTAAGGTAGACCGTGACTGCTCAACCACATCTACCAAGAAAGCTAAGGGTACTTGAGGAACACATTTTACAGAACAGACTGTGTACCTAGTATCTTGGATTGAATATAACACCATTGATCTCTTGTCTGATAGGGGTTGGTTGTCCCTTCGAATACCAAGGCCAGGGAAAAGGTTTGACAACCCGAGAGGAGTTACCAAACAATAATTTGCCATTTTATCTATGGCCCTAGAAATTCCTGCAAGGGGGATGTCAATGGGGGACAAGGGAGCACACCAACAGACATTAAAGGAGGCTGTGTTGTTTTGAGGTCAGAAAGTATGATTGTGGAGGACTTTGATGGGGCAGGTGGTAAACAAAGTTGTAGAGTAAATAAGACTAGTGAAGGGTGGTAGAAAGGAACTCATGCTGGATTGTTTATAAATGTGCTCTGTGTTAGAAACATGAAAATTACTAGTCCAGTGCCTTACCTGTGGTAAGTGACAAACTCTAAATAAACCTTTAATCCTCCAGTGGTGCAGTTTTCCCTTCACTATCTACCTACTTAAGACACTCCTAGCCCCTCTCTGGCCAAAGGAATACATGTTTCTTAGGCCCTGGTCTACTACCTTTTTTCCCTAGTTCCTGTTTGCCTTACTCCAAGCAGGACATGTGTCAGGGCAAATCCAAGATAGTCAAATTTGTCAGCCACACTAAACCCAGGCTCTGAGAGCTGGGGGTGTGTAAGGGAGTGTACTATGCAACTTGCTGATGGCCTCTTACATTTAAAAGTCAAATCCAGCATGAGAAGGCCCTCAATCTACAACAGAAAAAGAGAATGGCATCTTGTGAGACAAAAGCAGGACCTTCAGTAACCAAAGGGGAGGGTACAGAAGAACGGTTATCTGTGACTATACGGGGCATTACGACCCCGGCGGTCGGCTATAATGTGACGGTAAGTACCGCCAACAGGCTGGCGGTACTTACATCCACATTATGACAATGGTGGGTTGGCTGAAGCCAACCCCCCAATGTACCACTCCGACCGCCACAGAAGTAACAGCCACCAGGCTGGAGATATCTCCAGCCCAGCGGCTGCCGTTTTTCCACTTGTGGGATTATGACCCCATCTACCGCCATGGTTATGGCAGTATACCATATCAATGACAGGGAATTCTTTCCCCGTCACTGATATGGGTCTACCCCCCACCTCTCCCGTTACCCCCTACCTCTCCAGTTACCCCTTCCCCCCTACATCCACGCCCCTTCACACACACATGCATACACACACTCATTCACATATGCATACATGCATGCATTTATCCAATCACAGACACATCCGCACACACTTCCAAACATACAAGCAGACACGCATTCAGATTTCACAACATACACACACTCACACGTGCACATGCACACAAGTATTCAACACTCATCACACAACCGCATTCACTCACACACATACATTCACACACCCCCACACAGACAAACAACACACCCAACCCTCTCCCCTGTCGGAGACCCGACTTACCTGGATCCAGGGGGTCCTCCGGCAGGAGACGGGATTGGGCACTGCTACCGCCAGCAGCGCCCACCAGCAGAACACCGTCAGGCCTTATTATTTCTCATAATACGGCTGGTGGCAGTCTACTGGCTTGGCGCTGCTGGTGGTAGCAGTGCCACCTTACCGCCATCCGCCGATATGGCCACAGGCGGATTTCCGCCATTCTTGTGGCGGAAATGCGGCTGTGGTCATAATATGGTGGATGGCTGGTAGCCGCGGCGAGGGCCTTTTGACGGCTGTCACCGCGGCAGTAGGCGTTTTTTACCACCAATTTTATAATGAGGGCCTATGTCTTTCAAACTTCCAGACTCCGATTCTCGAAACTGTGAAGATAACCTCATAACTGGCCTAAAGTGGATACCACCATAGACTACAATGTCACTGAAGGGATTTAAAAAGGTAAGCCATGGGGTGTGTATCACATTGCAGAAAGTTGATTTACTGCCTGGCTTCAACCTCCTGCTTCAGAGCAAGATGGGGCAGAAGCCTGGGTCAGACTGCCAGACCTAAGTAGTGATTTGTGTAGAGATACAAGTGTATCTCCAAATAAATCGATCTGTTTCATATTGTTTTAAGGTAGGTTTAAGAATTTCAGAGGGACACAGACCCAGAGCAAGTTCTGCTGGCCAACACCCCCCTCTCTAAATCTGCTGAGCTTGATGGGTCACCCTGCCCATTCAGGATAACCTGTCAATAAAAGTGGTCTGTTGTGCAGCTCCTCAGAGACATTTCACACTTTACAGTTGCAGACTCAGCTAATTAGCATACAGTGGCACAGGCAAGTAAATATAAATCTTTTCTGAAATCTATATTTCATAACAGGTTAGAAAAAGATCGAATTTGCCAACAAACTGGATTTTTAAAAACAACAATTAGAGGGAATAATGTTAAGTCAGTTCCCTTAGATGTTAGTTTGCACCCGGTACCTGAATGCAATTCAACAATTAAATGGAAACATATTAAGTGAATTCCCCTAGATGTTTGCTTAGGCCTAAGCTTCTTTCTGATCATCCAATTAAATGTTGTTTTCAGATCGTTGAAACAAATGTAAATCTTCATTTCCTTTATTTGCCATGATTGATTAGCAATTAAGGTAATCACCAAACTATATTTAGCAAAGAGTTTCCCTTTGGCATTAAATTTGGTGATCAGACAGTATCTGTTAGGATCTGATCTTGGTCCCTGTTCAGTAACTGGTTGTAAGATAGATACTTTTCAGGAAGGAAGGGTTTGGTCACTGATAAGAATGGTATTGAACAGTGTTGTTGTTTCTCCAGATAGCTGTATCCATTTTTCTTACTGCATTAGATATACTGTTTGTTTGAAAGGATTGAGATGTTAACTTCCTTTTATTAAAAAACATTGGCCCTCATTACAACCCTGGCGGTCGGTGTTAAAGCGGCAGTAATACTGCCAACAGGCCGGCGGGCAAAAAAATGGGATCACGACCATGGCAGAAACCGCCAACACAGACAGCCACTTTAACACTCCGACCGCCACGGCTGTAGAAACAAACACTGCGGCGGTAACCGCCAACAGACAGGCGGAAGACAATGTACCACCCACTGTATTACAAGGCACCAATCCAACAGCTTTTTCCGGGGCCGTACCAACGCCATCAAAAGCACGGCAGAAACAGTCTTTGGAACAGAAACCACTCACCTCACGACACCCAACGAGGAACCAGGACGCCATGGAGCCGGAGTTACAGGTGCTACCAATGTTGGTTTACCTCCTCTTCTACCAGGAGCAGCAAAGACGGCGGCGACGACCACAGTGAGTACTGCACCTAGCACACAGGGTTAGGGGGGAGGAAAAAGACAGTGACACACACAGGCAACACCCCCACCCCCAACCTCACTCACAACACCATACACACAAATACATGCAACAACATTACGTACACACCCCATAACCCTCTGGAAGAACGCAAGGACAAAAGGAAATGATTGTAACGAGTGTAATCATTGAAAATTCAGATATGGAAACAGGTCTGTAACAGATCATTATATACAAATATGTGCAGAAACTACACAAGTCAGGATATTGTTCTAATCATTGTCCGTGAACCAGTGATCCCAAAATGCATGGGCGAAGCCCACACATGATACCTGCCTCTAAACGTAGAGAACACTGCTGGGGCATCAGGTCGAAAATAAGCAGGCACCTCAGGGGGAAGGGGGTAACCTCAGCAAGATGAAGGGACAACGCCGCTCCACGAGGGGGCTCCATGCCCACAGAATGGTCCTGGGGAGTGCAAAGCCACAGTCTCACAAGTCTCTCAAGTGGGTGGTTTGCCCACTGATTGGTCCTGAGGAGTGCAAAGCCACAGTCTCTCAAGTCTCTCAAGTGGGTGGTTTTCCCACTGATTGGTCCTGGGGAGTGAAAAGCCACAGACTCTCTACTGGATGCTTTTCTCCACTGGTTCTGGAGGGGGCTTTGTTCCCAGTGTGCTTCATCCTGCCAAAGATAGGGTGAGTGGATGTATCTCTCCACTGGTTCTGGAGGGGGCATGGTGCCCAGAGTGCTTCATCATGCCAAGGACTGAGGTTGTGGATGCTGTTCTCCACTGGTTCTTGAGGGGGCATGGTGCCCAGAGTGCTGCACCTGGGGTGTGGTAGGTCCCATTCCCTCACCTGGGTGTGTGTGCCACAAGATTTCCTGGGAACAGGTAGCATGATACTCCATGGAGTCAGAGACACACTCCACCCTGCTGCGACTTTGCCTGCCAACTGCTGGTACTAACAGCGCTGGTTGTGATGCCTCATGTAGTCTGTGCAGGGTCCAGGACGTCTCCTGCAGCCTCAGACGGCTGCCCTCTGGGAATGTTGTCCATGTCGGCTGTGGTGGCACTGTCTGTGCACATCGCGGGGCAGGTGGCGGTGGTTGTGGCAGTGTCTGTGGCGGAGATGCTGCCGGTGGTGCATGTGTCAGCACCTGTGGAGGGAGACAGCAGGACGTCTCCTGCAGCCTCAGACAGCTGCCCACTGGGGATGATGCTGGGGACTGTTGCTGAGGCAACAGACGTGCAGGTGGTGGTGCAGGAGGCGTGGTTGCGGCGGTGGCCACCGCAGTACAGGTTGCTGTTCTGTTTGGCAGAAGGGGTGACACCAGTCCCTCATACCGTGTGGCTCTGTGCCCTGAGCTGACTTCCCTTTAGCCTTGTGTCCCTTCCCCACCTTGGAAGTCGCTGCAGGGACCTTGGCACTGTCTCCTTTTGTCTTGGAGGAGGCCTTGCTGGGTGGTTGGTGCAGCTTTTCCCTATGGCATGTGGGCCCCTTCTTTGCCTTGGCAGGTGGCGGAATAGGGTGATCCTTGGCCTCGCTAGGTGGCACACTGGCAGCCCTGATAGTGCTTCCCACGATGTTACTGGACTTGCAGGGACCACAGTGCTGGAGGATTTTGTGGTTGAGGTGCTGGGTTGGGATCTGGACATCCTGGCCCTAGGGGAAGGACGGGGGGAGGTGTAGGGAAGAGGTCAATGTTAGCCAGGAAAGGTTTTTTAGACACACTGGGACAGGAAGATGGAGGGCGTTTATGCAGTTTCGGAGGAGGGCTCACAGACACACTGGAGGAGGACACAGGGAACGTGTGAATGGTAGTGGGGGTGGTGATTGCATGTGAGCGGTATGTAGTGATGGGCGTGCTGGTGATGGAGGTAGTGGCTGAGGATGTAGTGCATGCAGGTGTGAGTGGAGAGGAGACTGGGTGGGAGGAGGAGGAGGATGTGGAGGAGGGAGGCACAGTGGAGGCAGTGGATGTTGGCGTGTCTGCATGGGGATGGTGTTTGGGTGAGTGCCTGTGGGATGTGTGGTGCTTATGTTTGCCATGTCCACTCTTGTGTGTTGATGAGTGTGCATACTGGTCTGATGGTGTGCTTGGGATAGGCTGAGGTAAAGGGGGTTGGGTCTGGGTGGAGGAAGTTGGAGGGGGAGGCTGGACACAGGGACAATGGCTGCCATCAGTGCGGAGGCCAGAGCCTGAAATGCTCTCTGTTGGGCTGCCTGGCCAGAATCAATGCCCTCCAGGGCGAAGGAGATGGCCACCCTCCTGGGTGAGCGGGAATGGGAAACACGCTGAGGGGCTGCTGGGAGGGCGGTGCTGGTAGGGGGGGTGGCAGCTGTACCTATTGATGCGGTGGGCACATAGATGCCCGCACCCACAAGGGAGCTCCCATCAGAGGAGGAGTCGCTGTCGCTGGTGTCTCCTCCTGTCCCCGTCGTGGAGCTCCCCTCGCCCTCCGTCCCACTGGTGCCTTCAGACTCCATAAATTCACCCTCCAGGGACATGTGGGTTGCAGCTCCCTCCTGCTCCGGTCACCAGGTGATGCTAATGCATACAAGGACAGGGTGACAATACAAAAAGGGGAGGAAAGACAGAAGAGACACATGGTCAATGCCTGCAACACCACTACCGTTGGCGGACACAACACACAGGGAGCAGCCCTATGCACTAGCCCATGCACTAACCATTCAGGGGAAAATTACATGCCCATGGGGGACTCTGCCTAGACCCATTTGATGCACAGCTGGAACCCACAGGAGCCTGACTAGGTGTAGAGGGCTACTACCACTTTTGTGTTTGGAGTGCCACTGAGCTTGCCAAACAATGGATCGACCTTGGCGTGTCTTCCCTGGCCTAAGGGAACCCACAGCCCACTTCCCCTACCCAGAAACCTCATAAAGCGCACAGAGTCAGCTGAATGAGACTGTACTCACCCCCTTGTGGCTGCTGTGATGCCCTCAAGTGCCCATCCAACTCAGGATATGCCACCACCAGGATCCGGTACATCAGGGGGATCATGGTGCGACGGGCACCCCTTCCACGTTGGGAGGCCATCCCCAGCTGGGCCTCCGCCATCTTCTTTGTCCAGCGGCGTATGTCCCCCCATCTTTTCCGGCAGTGGGTGCTTCGTCTATCGTAGACCCCCAGGGTCTGCACTTCCTTGGCGATGGCACACCAAATACCCTTCTTATGGTGGGCGCTGACCTAGAGGAAAAGTGAAGTAAGAATGGATGTTACTCCCCCGTCCGGTACATCTTACTCATTGGACACAAACCTCTCACCCTGGCCCAGAAAAATATACTCTCACCATCCTCACATGCTGGCCTCTGCCCCCCGTATCTTCCATCCACACCACTCCATACATTCATGTGCCATGCATCATGCTCACAGTGTACCCACCTGTTTGTCTGGGTGACCGCAGAGTAGCGTGTACTGGGGGAGGCCCCCATACACCAACTTGTCCAACTCCTCCGTGGTAAAGGCAGAGGCCCTTTCCCCAGACACTGTAGCCATTGTCGCTTCCAGACTGAGGTCACATCAGCACTTGCAGTGTAGGTCCTCTCCTGTTGAAGGTCAGGTATTAAGTGAGTGAACAGATAGAAAATGGCAGTCACGTCCACGGCGGTGCGTACCGCCACTGCCGGCGTACATCGTCATTGGCTCCTGGAACCCATAGGGCCTAATGATAACCAATGCTGATTTGTGCTGCGGTCTTCGACCACCTACTGTGACAATGCACAACGCCAGCGTGGTTACCTAATTTCCCCTTGTCCCTCCTTACAGGTCAGGCAGCTTCCATTTCAGGGGGGCACATGTCAGGACAACTAACTGCGCCACAGAACTTTTGGGCAGGAATACGGACAGACAGCCCCACACGCTGATTACATCACCATTGTTCTAAACACCCTTGTGAAACCTATGTGTTGTATGACCCTCTGCTCACCCTTCTCCTCCATAGGGCACTTCTGCTGGGGCAGGTGATGAGATGGCATCATCCTCCGGTATACAGACCCCTGGTGGACCTGTGACAATGGAAGACAGACACATCATTATCACCTACAGACTTGATCGTGCCACAATCCATGAACTGTGTGCCCAGTTGGAGGCAGACCTGATGTCAGCTATCCGCCATCCCACAGGAATCCCCCCTCTAGTGCAGGTCCTGTCAGTACTACATTTCCTGGCCAGTGGTTCCTTTGAAACAACAGTGGCCATGGCATCAGGGATGTCACAGCCAATGTTGTCTAACGTCCAGAGTGTTGTCTGCCCTGCTGAAATACATGCCCAGCTACATCGTTTTCCCACAGGTGGAGGATTTGCCCACAGTGAAAGGTGACTTCTACGCCCTGGGACATATCCCCAACATCATTGGTACCATTGATGGTACACATATGACATCAGGAAGAGGTGGAACGACCTACAGGGGAAGGTGCTTTCCGTGGTTTCAAGACACCAGATAGCAGTACAGAGGACTGGCGGTGGACCCCTACCTTCTCCCCCACAACTAACAACATGGAAAGATCAAGTCTTGGCGATCATGCATCCTGAGGGCCTCGCAGGAGTAGCAGGAGGACTGGACTCTGGTAAGTCATATCTCTGCTATTATATCCTCCCCACCCAACCTGCATGCCATCACAAACCCATGCAGATACAATAACAATGCATTTACACCCCTACACAACATCACCGGGCAGGAGGTGCCAGCCATATCCACTTCCCCCACAGAAGAGGCCCACAGTGATGACAGCAGCTCTGCACGCCTGGATCAAGATGACCAGCCCGGCCCATCAGGGACCTCTGGACAGTCGGTTCCCCTGCCACAGTCACAAACCACCACTGAACCTCCCCCTCAGGAAATAGCAGCACAGCACCCACCCAGCGGGCCCATTCCTCTGTCCCCAGGACACGTCAATCAGCAGTGTGTCCACCACTACAGGGACCCCAGGCAACACCACTAACACAGGACAATCAGGGACATGGGCTCAGTGGCTGTGGGCACACAGTCCAGGGGACGGAGGCACAGGACAACAGGGAAGCTGGGAGGACTGCTGTGCGACAGGGGGAGGCAGGCCCATGGAACCCACTCTCCACGAGGCACTCTCAAACATCTTGGGAGCATACCACCATTCCCAGGAGACCATGGGCATGGTACTGTCCAAGTTTCAGGAGACCCAGCGGCTGCAGGAGGAACAGTAGCTGGGGATCAGGGAGGACTTGAAGTCCATTAACACCACCCTGGTCACCATTGCAGGGGTGCTGGCAGACATGGCTAACACCATGAGGGAGACAGTGGCATACCACCGGGTCCCTGACACCAGCCCAACAGATGAACAGCCTTCCACGTCCGCCGGCGCTAGTGGACAGGAGCTCCCGCCACAGGACCAACAGGCCACCAGCACCCCACCCCCTACAGAAGGAGAACCACCCCGTAAACGGTCCCTGCGATCCAGGCGCAAGACAAAGAACATTGCCAAGACCCCCGCCAGGAAATAGTTCTCCTCAGATTGTCACCCTTCTGTCCCACTCTGTCACCCTGTCCACCTTGAACTGCCATCGCCCCACTTCCCATGCCCCCTTGGACAATGCACCTGTGTGACTCTATCCTGGACATTCCTCCACCATCACAGCAGGTCATTGCACATTCCCCTCTACTTATTAGTACTGAAATAAACACCCTTGAATCACAAAACAATCTGGAGTCAGTCTGTACTTTCACAAATGTTTTATTACAACTTCTTCGACAAATATCAATGTTAATGTTCATTGCACATACCAATGTATGACAGTTGTTGGCCAGCAGTAAACATAGCAGAAGGCAGAATGAGGTACCCAGATCTGTGAAAAGGAAAGCCAAAGTGAACTGTCAGGGTCCACACACAGATTAAAAGGATGACTTATTCAATGTCCTACAGTAGTCAGATATGAGATGAGCAGTGCCTGTCTCTCATCTGAGTCTCACAGGAAGAACTGCATGATGATGTTGTTTAAGTTGTCAATATACTTTTCCTCTGCCTCCTCTTCCTCACTGTCCACAGGCTCCACAGCTGCCACAAGACCATCATCAGGTCCATCCTCCTGCAGAAAAGGCACCTGGCGTCACAAAGCCAGGTTGTGCAACATACAGCATGCCACAATGATCTGGCACACCTTCTTCGGTGAGTAGTATAGGCAGCCACCTGTTAGATGGAGGCACCAGAATCTGGCCTTCAGGAGGCTGAAAGTCCGCTCAATAATATGCCTAGTTTGCCCATGTGCCTCATTGTAGCATTCCTCTGCCCTTGTCCTGGCATTCCTCACTGGGGTCAGTAGCCATTAGTAGCCATTAGAGGCTGGGGTAACCAGAGTCACCTGCAAATGTCGAGGGATATCTGTTAGACACACACCAACTGTGAGGAAATGCCTCCTTGGCATGGTTATCCCCTAACTTTTTGCCTTTGCTGATGCTAAGTTATGCTTTGAAAGTGTGCTGGGACCCTGCTAACCAGGCCCCAGCACCAGTGTTCTTTCCCTAAACTGTATCATTGTCTCCACAATTGGCACAACCCTGGCACTCAGGTAAGTCCCTTGTAACTGGTACCCCTGGTACCAAGGGCCCTGATGCCAGGGAAGGTCTCTATGGGCTGCAGCATGTCTTATGCCACCCCTGGGGACCCCTCACTCAGCACATACACACTGCCTCACAGCTTGTGTGTGCTGGTGGGGAGAAAATGACTAACTCGACATGGCACTCCCCTCAGAGTGCCATGACAACCTCAAACTGCCTGTGGCATAGGTAAGTCACCCCTCTAGCAGGCCATACAGCCCTAAGGCAGGGTGCACTATCCCACAGGTGAGGGCATGAGCACTATGCCCCTACAATGTCTAAGCAAAACCTTAGACATTGTAAGTGCAGGGTAGCCATAAGAGTATATGGTCTGGGAGTTTGTCAAACACGAACTCCACAGTTCCATAATGGCTGCACTGAAAACTGGGAAGTTTGATATCAAACTTCTCAGCACAATAAATGCACACTGATGGCAGTTGTTTATTGTAAAAAACACCCAGGGGGCATCTTAGAGATGCACCCTGAATACCTACCCGACCTCTAGTGTAGGCTGACCGGTTCCTGTCAGCCTGCCACACACCAGACATGTTGCTGGCCACATGGGGAGAGTGCCTTTGTCACTCGGTGGCCAGGAACAAAGCCTGTACTGGGTGGAGGTGCTTCTCACCTCCCCCTGCAGGAACTGTAACACCTGGCTGTGAGCCTCAAAGGCTCACCCCTTTTGTTACAGCACCTTGAGGCATCCCAGCTAGTGGAGATGCCCGCCCCTCCGGCCACTGCCCAAACTTTTGGCAGCAAAGGCTGGAGAAGTCACCCACCAGTCAGGACAGCCCCTAAGGTGTCCTGAGCTGAGGTGACCCCTGCCATGAGAAATTCTCCATCTTGAGTTTGGAAGATTCCCCCAATAGGATTAGGGATGTGCCCCCCTCCCCACAGGGAGGAGGCACAAAGAGGGTGTAGCCACCCTCAAGGACAGTAGCAATTGGCTACTGCCCTCCCAGACCTAAACACACCCCTAAATTCAGTATTTAGGGGCTCCCCAGATCACACGAAATCAGATTCCTGCAACCAGAAGAAAGAAGAAGGACTGCTGACCTACAAGCCTACAGAGAAGGAGGAGGACGACAACTGATTTGGCCCCAGCCCTACCGGCCTGTCTCCAACTTCAAAAACCTGCTCCAGCGACACATCCGACAGGGACCAGCAACCTCTGAAGCCTCAGAGGACTGCCCTGGACTACAGGACCAAGAAACTCCAGTGAACAGTGGCCCTGTTCAAAACCAGCTACTTCTTTGCAACAAAGAAGCAACTTCCAAGGACTTCACATTTCCCGCCTGAAGCTCATGCTCATGCTCTGCCGTCACACTCTGCACCTGACGCCCCCAGCTCGACCTGCAGAAAACCAACACCTCAGGGAGGACTCCCCGGCGACTGTGAGCCTGTGAGTAACCAGAGATGACCGCCCTGAGCCCCCACAGTGATGCCTGCAGAGAGAATCCAGATGCTCCACCTGACCGTGACTGCCTGTAACAAGGGACCCGACGCCTGGAACTTACACTGCACCCCCAGGACCTGAAGGAACCGAACTTTGACGCAGGAGTGACCCCCAGGCGACCCTCTGCCTTGCCCAGGTGGTGGCTGTCTCGAGAACCCCCCTGGGCCTGCCTGCACCGCTAGAGTGACCCCCAGGTCCATCTATTGAAACCTATACAAAACCCGACGCCTGATTTGCACACTGCACCCGGCCGCCCCTGTGCCGCTGAGGGTGTGTTTTGTGTGCCTACTTGTGTCCCCCCCAGTGCTCTACAAAACCCCCCTGGTCTGCCCCCAAGGACGCAAGTACTTACCTGCTGGCAGACTGGAACCGGAGCACCCCTGTTCTCCATAGGCACCTATGTGTTTTGGGCACCTCTTTGACCTCTGCACCTGACCAGCCCTGAGCTGCTGGTGTGGTAACTTTGGGGTTGCCTTGAACCCCCAATGGTGGGCTGCCTATGACCCAGGACTGAGACTTGTAAGTGTTTTACTTACCTCCTAATCTAACCTTTACTTACCTCCCCCAGGAACTGATGATTTTTGCACTGTGTCCACTTTGAAAATAGCTTATTGCCATTTTTACAAAGACTGTACATGATATTGTTTTCATTCAAAGTTCCTAAAGTATCTAAGTGAAGTACCTTACATTTAAAGTATTAACTGTAAATCTTGAACCTGTGGTTCTTAAAATAAACTAAGAAAATATATTTTTTCAATTTAAAAACCTATTGGCCTGGAGTAAGTCTTTAAGTGTGTGTACCTCATTTATTGCCTGTGTGTGTACAACAAATGCTCAACACTACCCTCTGATAAGCCTACTGCTCGACCACACTACCACAAAATAGAGCATTAAAATTATCTACTTTTGCCACTATCTTACCTCTAAGGAGAACCCTTTGACTCTGTGCACACTATTTCTTACTTTGAAATAGCATATACAGAGCCAACTTCCTACACCAACCCTTAGGGACTACCCCATACCCAGACACCTATTCATACAGTGTGGGAACCTTGGGCTCACCTATTAGCCACACCCGGTGATTCTGGAGTTGGCCCATCACATAAGTGATGCTGCTATTCCTCAACATGTAAGCGTCATGCACAGAGCCAGGCTACGTGGCATTCACCTGAGAGATGTACTGGTCTGCCAAACACACCATCTGCACATTCATTGAATGGTAGCTTTTTCGATTTCTGTACACCTGTTCATTCCTGCGGGGGGGTACAAATGCCACATGTGTATTATCAATGGCACCAATTATGTTGGGGATATGTCCCAAGGCATAGAAGTCCACTTTCACTGTGGCCAAATCCTCCACCTGGGGGAAAACTATGTAGCTGCGCGTGTGTTTCAGCAGGGCAGATAACACTCTGGTCAACACGTTAGAGAACATTGGCTGAGACATCCCCGATGCCATGGCCACTGTTGTTTGAAAGGAACCACTTGCCAGGAAATGGAGCACTACAGGATCTGCACCAGAGGGGGGATACCTGTGGAATGGCATATAGCTGACAGGAGGTCTGGCTCCAATTGGGCACACAGTTCTTGGATTGTGGCACGATCAAGTCTGTAGGTGATAGTGATGTGTCTCTCTTCCATTGTCGACAGGTCCACCAAGGGTCTGTACACCGGAGGATGATGCCATCTCATCATCTACCCCAGCGGATGTGCCCTATGGAGGAGAATGGTGAGCAGAGGGTCATGTACAACCTAGGTTGCAGAAGTGTTTTTGCTCTAATGTGAATAAATCTGTGTGTGGCGTTGTCTGTCCGTATTTCTGCCCAAGTGTGCAGTGACGCAATTAGGTGCCATGCCATGTGCCACCCTGAAATGGCGGCTGCCTGACCTGTAAGGAGGGACAAGGGGAAATGAGGTAACTGCTCTGGCGTTGTGCAGCGTCACTGTAGGCGGTCGAAGACCGCCACACGATTCAGCATTGGTTCTCATTGGGCCCTATGGGTTCCAGGAGCCAATACGCATGTACGCCGGCGGTGACGGCACGCACCGCTGATGACGTGATCGCCATTTTCTATCTGTTCACTCACTAGATACCTCACCTTCAACAGGAGAGGACCTACACTGCAGGTGCTGCTGTGACCTGTGTCAGGAAGCAACAATGGCTTGAGTGTCTGGGGAAAGGGCCCCTGCCTTCACTTTGGAGGAGTTGGAGAGACTAGTGGATGGGGTCCTCCCCCAGTACACACTACTCTACGGTCCTCCAGACAAACAGGTGAGTACACTGTGAGCATGAAGCATGGGTCATGAATGTATGGAGTGGTGTGGATGGAAAATACATGTGGGTGTATGTCAGGGCATGGGTGGGAAGTGGTGGGCAATGAGTATGATGGTCTGGACGGGTGAGTAATTTCCTTTCCTTCTGTAACTTTCCTCTAGGACAGCGCCCACCAGAAGAAGGGTATTTGGCGTGCCATCACCAAGGAAGTGCGGACCCCGGGGTCTATCATAGACGGAGCACCCACTGCCACAAGAGATGGGAGGACCTGTGCCGCTGGAGCGAGAAGACGGCGGAGGCCCAGCTGGGGATAGCCTACCAACGTGGAAGGGGTGCCCATCGCACCATGACCCCCCTGATGTTCCGGATCCTGGCGGTGACATATCTGGAGTTGGATGGGCGCTTGAGGGCATCACAGCAGCCACAAGGGGGTGAGTACAGTCTCATTCAGCTGACTCTGTGCACTTTATGAGGTTTCTGGGTGGGGGATGTGTATGGAGTTTGAAGGCACCAGTGGGACGGAGGGCGAGGGGAGCTCCATGATGGGGACAGGAGGGGACATCAGCGACAGCGACTCCTCCTCTGATGGGAGCTCCCTTGCGGTGGCAGGCACCTCTGTGCCCACCGCAACAACACGTACAGCTGCCACCCCCCCACCAGCACCGCCCTCCCAGTAGCCCCTCAGGCAGCCCATCAGTGTGTTTCCTGTGCCCGCTCACCCAGGAGGGTGGGCATCTCCTTCGCCCCAAGCACCTCAGGCCCTGCCCCAGTCAGCCCTGCTGCCCTCAGTGAGGAGGCTATTGACCTCCTGAGATCCCTCACTGTTGGGCAGTCAACCATTTTGAATGCCATCCAGGGTGTAGAGAGGCATTTGCAACAAACAAATGCATACCTGGAGGGCATTCATTCTGGCGTGGCGGCCCAACAGAGAGCATTTCAGGCTCTGGCCTCAGCACTGATGGCAGCAATTGTTCCTGTGTCCAGCCTCCCCCTCCAACCTCCACTACCCAGACCCAAACCCGTCTACCTCAGCCTATCCCAAGCATACTATCAGACCAACATGCACACACATCAACACACAAAAGTGGCTCAGGAAAACATAAGCACCACACATCCCACAGGCACTCACACAAGCACCATACCCATGCAGACACACCAACATCCACTGCCTCCACTGTGTCCCCCTACTCCACGTCCTCCACCTCCCTCCCAGTCTCGTTTCCATTCACACCTGCATTCACTACATCCTCAGCCATTACCTCCATCACCAGCACGCCCATCACAACACACCGCTCACATGCAATCACCACCCCCACAACCATGCACACGTCCCCTGTGTCCTCTCCCAGTGTGTCTGTGAGCCCTCCTCCCAAAGTACACAAATGCCGGCACACACCCACTCAACAGCCATCCACCTCACAACAGCCTCTAGCCCATGCACCTTCACCCAACCTCAGTAGACGTACACCTCCTACAACCACTACCTCTATCTCCACTCCAAACCCCCTCCATCTTCCCGTCCCAGTGTGTCTAAAAAACTTTTCCTGGCGAACATTGACCTCTTCCCTATGCCTCCCCCCATACTTCCCCTAGGGCCAGGATGCCTAGAGCCCAGACCAGCACCTCAGCCACCAAAGTGTCGTCCACTGTGGTCCCTGCAAGTCCAGGAGGATTGAAGGGGGCCCCCATCAGGGCTGCCAGTGTGCCACCTACTGAAGCTAAGGACCACCCAATTCTGCCACCTGCCAAGGTAAAGAAGGGGCCAGCATGCAGAAGGGAAAAGCCGCACCACCCACCCAGCAAGGCCTTATCTAGAACCAAAGAGGACAGTGCCAAGGTGCCAGCAGCGTCTACCAAGGTGGGGAAGGGACACAAAATCAAAGGAAAGTCACCTCAGGGTGACCCCCATTTCTCATGACAGGCCAGCAACCTGTACCACAGTGATCACCACCGCAACGACCGCCACCTGCACCACCACCTGCACAGCTGCACCGCCACCTGTATGGCAGCTCCCACGACTACAGTCACCAGCATCATCCCCAGTTGGCAGCCGTCCGAGGCTGCTGGAGACAGCCTGGTGTCCGCCGGGCAGCACCGCCTGCATCTCCGCCGCAGACACCGCCACAGCCACCACCACATGCCCTGCGACGTGACCAGCCAGTGCCACTACAGCGGACATCAGCATCATCCCCAGTGGGCAGCCGTCTGAGGCTGCAGGAGACGTCCTAGACCCTGCACACACCACATAAGGCACCACCACCAGCACTGGCACTACAAGCAGTTTTCAGCCTAAGTCGCCGCAGGATGGGGTGTGGCTCTGCCTCCATGAAGTATATGAAACATGTTGGCTACAAGGAAATCACAGAGGAAAAAATTAAATGATTTTATTGAAGAAATATGAATAAAAGAAATCATGTTATCAAGAAAGTGATTCTGGGAGTCTGTGCCCTGCACAGTTCGAACCACATCATATAATTAATTGTGATACTATAATATTTTGTTTCATGTGGGTGCAGAGTCGCAAAGAATAGTTTTTCACCACCACAAGGCCTATCTCTCCAATAAATTAACATTGGGATTACCTTATTACATTTTATAATTTTATAAGTGTAATTTCCAATTGGGAAGAGATGGGACCCGCAAGATTGGTGTCTATTATAATTTAAAATCACAATATATGGTGAAGTCTGCTTTTAAAGTGTAATTCTGAAAATGCCAATTTTTGAAGCTTGGCATTTTCTTACTATAATTCATCTAGTGCCTTTTGCTTATCTCTGAATATATAACTTGGTGGATTACAGCTGGGCTTTTGTGCATTCCCTCCAGACAGCCACACACAAAGGGAGCTTAGGTGTGACTGAGTGACCATCTGCATGTTGATGAGCCATCCTGGGCAAGATGGGAAGGAGGAGCTGACACACTTGAATAGGCTGTATCCTGAGCATACATACAGGGCTGCATAACCCCCTATAGTAGGTCTGGAGCCATGGCAGGAATGGCAGGACATCTGTATACTTCAAAGACCTTTCTTTGAAGTCTCCCCCACTTCAAAGACACCACTGGGTATCGGATTTGGACTTATAGCTGTTGGAAAGTACCCTCCTTTTGCCATGGTTACCCTCATTTTCTGCCTGATGTCAGTGTGCTTGACTGTGTTTACTGGGAGGCTGCAAACCAGGACCTCAGTGATTATGCTCTCTCTCCTCTAAATTTTGTTGTTGCATACTGGTAACCCAGTATTTCACCCAAAATCGGCATACTGGTGCCCCCTTATAAGTCCCTAGTATATGGTCCCTATGGGTGGCAATTTCTTTTGCCACCAATAGGGAGCCCATGCAAAGGCTTCAACACGACTGCCATTGCAGCCTGTGTAAAAATGTGCATGCTCCCTTTCACTGCCATTTACACTGCACCAGGTCATTAACAAGTCACCCCTCCAGCAGGCCCTCCAGCCCTGAGGGCATGATGAAGAGTACCTGTGTGTGAGGGCACCCCTGCACTAGCAGAGGTGCCCCCACGACCTTCAGGACCATTTTCTTGGACTTCATGAGTGCGGGAACGCCATTTAATGTGTGTACTGGACATAGGTTACTACCTATGTCCAGCTACATAATGGTAACTCTGAACATAGGCATTGTTGGTATTAAACATGTTGGAATCATACTCCAAGGCTTTTGCTAGCATTGGTTGTATGATTCCAAGCACTCTGGGGGCTCCTTAGAGGACCCCCAGTTTTGCCATTCCAGCCTTCTGAGGTTTCCCAGGCAACCCCAGCTGCTGCCACCTCTCAGAAAGGTTTCTGCCCTCCTGTTGCTTGAGCAGCTTAAGCCCAGGAAGGTAGAACAAAGGTTTTCCTTTGGGAGAGGGGTCTCACAACCCCACCTTTGGAAATAGGAGTTACAGGCTTGGGGGGGGGGGTAGCCTCCCCAGGCCACTGGAAATGCTTTGAAGGGCACATTTGGTGCCTTCCAAACATAATCCAGTCGAAACCAGTTCAGGGACTCCCAATCCCTGCTCTGGTGCAAAACTGGTCAAAGGCAAGGGGAGCGACTACTCCCCTGTCCATCACCACCTCAGGGGTAGTGCTTAGAGCCCCTCCAGAGGCCGCTGGGTTTTGCCATTTTGGATTCCAAGTTTTCAGGGAACTTTTGGAGCATCTGAGTGGCCAGTGACAACAGGTAACGACAAAGCCCCCCCCCTGGTAGGTGCTTACCTGTTTAGCTGACCAATTCCGATTTCAGGGCTATTTAGGGTCTCTCTCTTGGGTGATTCTTCAGATTCAGATTGTCCAGCATGAGTCTTCTGCATCTTTTGCTTAACCTTGTCACTGAAGAAACTGCATCTTGACCCTCCAGAATCTCTACAAACTGCAACAAAGAAGCAAAGAAGTCTTCTGCAACATTGTATCTTCAGCTCCTGCCAGCAACTGCAACTGTTTCCGGCCATGCATCCTCAGAGGACAGCCTGTCTTTAGCCTGCAGCAGAAGAACAAAGGAATCTCCCTTGGAGTGAAGGAGTCACTCCCCTGCTTCTGCAGGCACCCTTCTGCATCGACGACAGGTGGCATGGGTCCCCTCTCCTGATGAGCTGTGTGGATCCAGCATCACGGGTGGTGGACTGAAGTGGTTCCGACGATCCTGACATCCAACAGTCCAACTTTGGTGGAGGTAAGAGTATGCCTCCCCACGCAAGACAATACCCCCATGCACTGCGTGTTTTACAGTTGCCAAGATTTGTTGGCATCCTTCCACAAAGTTCTTTATGCACAGTGCATCTATAGCCCCCAGCACTCTACAGTTTGATGCACAGCTTCCTGAGTGGTTCTCCTTCGGCGTGGTATTCTTTGTTGTAGTGCTGCATGTGCCTTCTTTTTCACCTTATTTGTCCCCGTGCTGTGGGACTCCTATGCAAGCTGCCTGGTCTTCTGTGTACTATCTGAGTCGCTGAGAGCCCCCTCTGGCACCCCCGCCTGGGTAGCGTTCACCAGGTCCCTCCTAGTCCCAGGCAGCACCATTTTCCGCTACCCGTGAGCGTTGCGTGTGCCAAGGCTTCTTAGCAGAATCCAGCGAAGCAAACCAGACTGAAATCTTCCATCCGGCGGAGGACATCATCTGCACCAACCAGGAACTTGCATCCATCTTCTTGGGTGCAGTACTGACTGGTGATCCTCACTGGTGGTTCTTTTTTTGCACCTTCATCAGGGTTAGCCAGGGCTCCTGTTCTCCCTGGACTCTTCTGTGCTTCTTGGACTTGGTCCCCTTCTTCCGTAGGTCTTCAGGTCCAGGAATCCACTGTTGGTGTCTTGCAGTCTCTTCTGGTTCTTGCATTTTCTTCTTTCTCATGTTCCTCTGTGTTCTAGGAAAGTTAGTATAAATTATTCCTGCTTTTCTAGGCCATGGGGTGGGTTCTATTACTTACCTTTGGTGTTTTATAATACTCCCAGCGCCCCTCTACACACTGCACCTGCCTAGGTGGGAAACCGATATTCGCACTCCACTTTCTTAGTATATGGTTTGTGTTTCCCCTATCCCCCTAGGCCCATTTCTAACTATTGTGATTGTCACTATTTGCACTGTTTTCTAACTGTTTTTACACCTGATTGTGCATACTAGTGTATATGATTTTGTATTACTTACCTCCCAAGGGAGTATTGGGGGTTATTCTGACTTTGGAGAAGTGTTAATCCGTCCCAAAAGTGACGGTAAAGTGACGGATATACCACCAGCCGTATTACGAGTTCCATAGGATATAATGGACTCGTAATACGGCTGGTGGTAAATCCGTCACTTTTCCGTCACTTTTGGGACGGATTAACACCTCCTCCAAAGTTAGAATAACCCCTATAGTCTCTATGGCATTTTTGGCATGTGTGTCACTAAAATAAAGTACCTTTATTTTTGTAACACTGAGTGTTTACTTTCATGTGTGTGAGTACTGTGTGACTACAGTGGTATTGCATGAGCTTTGCATGTCTCCTGGATAAGCCTTGGCTGCTCAGCTACAGCTACCCCTAGAGAGCCTGGCTTCTAGACACTGCCTGCATTTCACTAATAAGAGATAACTGGACCTGGTATAAGTTGTAAGTACCATAGGTACCCACTACAAACCAGGCCAGCTTCCTACACTAACCTCACCAAATCAGTAAATTTCTGGACCTCACGATATTCTGCCAGGAGGAAGGTCTTCTGTGCTAATGAAAGGACTGTCACTCTGCTGGACCTTGCTAAATACTACTGGACTCTTGCTCTGGTGTGTCTGCCATGCTGTCTGCTGCTGTTCTTGCCTGGGAGAGAGAAGGACTAGGCCTGCATCTCTACATCCCCAGTGACTCCAAGGGCTTGCCTTCTGTTCTGAAGTCTCAGTAACATCAAAGATTTCACTCCATCCTGCAACAGCACCTGAAATTTGCTTGCTGCAAGGCTTGCCCTGTCAAGTGGTGCCAACCCAGTCCTGGGTGCTTGGAAGTGGGTATAAAGTGCTGAAACTGTAAAATCCAGCCTCAATTATGCTGGTTGGAACAGATGCAGCTCCTTCAAAGCGACGCATTGCTGCTCGAGGACTTTTCATTGTTAGCTGCGTGGCTGAATGACAGCGCATCGCTTTCATCGCAAAGGGTTTGCCGACAATGCATCTCCATCTGTACAAATCTGAGCTGGTGCATCTCTGCTTCAGGAAAATATTGTATCGCCGGCTGCATGGTTTGACAATGGTGAGTAAGCTACATCTAAGGAGTCTGCCAGAGATGCATCCCTGATTGCACATTTTGGAACAGATGCATTGCCGACATCACCAGGATCGATGACAATGCATCAACTCAGATGCTACCCCAATTGCTCCTCACATCCTCCTGGGACACCGATGCAACCCTGAACCAAGTTACATATTTTCAGCTGGACAAGGTTAGTCTCTATATCTCTATATTTGACCCACATTCCAATGCAACCCTGAACCAAGGTACATATTTTCAGCGGGACAAGGTTAGTCTCTATATTTGACCCACACTCCATATGTTGGCCTAACTTTTCAGATTTCACTGGTCTAACACGACCAGATAGCCATGTTTGGCACTTCACGCATTTAAGTACTGTATTTGCAGATATTCTTTAAAAAGTCCTAGCTTGACTTCTACTTATTGGAGTTTTGTAATTTTGGTCTTCTTTTCTTTAAAGATTCTTGTCAGACTTCATTCGCACTGTGTCCATGTGCTGCCCACTGCCTCTGGATTCAATCAAAAATGAGTCTTTACTGAACAGTCCTCAAGGAGAATGTGGAAGGAGGGTGTACTTTATCTTTCTAGTACCAAAGTCCTCTGGGGATAATCAGTTGGTTATCAACTTAAAGATCCTCAGTAGCAAGCTCAAGGTGGCAACCTGACAGATAATTATTCTTCTAATATCGGTTATGTTTTCTCATAACCTTAGATCTTGTGGAGACTTATCTGTACATTCCTTTTGTGAAACCTCATCACAAGCACTTGAAATTTGAGGTAAAAAAACATTATTGGCAATTCAGAGTTCTCATTTGGGCGTAAAAGCAGCCCTGAGAGTGTTTACAAACATGAAGGTGGCACACCTATATCTAGGAATCACTGTCTTTCCTTACTTGTATGACTGGTTGCTACATACAGTGAACTCGGGCTAAACCTTTTTGTTTTTGGAACAAACAAAAACAATCATTTCTTGTGTGGCCCTCTTTCTGAACTTCTCCAAGTGACAAATTTCACACACAAAGAGATATATAGGAGGGATCAGGGAATGAGGGACCAGGAGCACCATCACCCTTTATGGCACTCAGTCTGGGTTGATGGGGCTAGCATTCATTGATCCTCCTGCTTTGTGTCTTGAGGGGACATCACCTCATTTTGTATATCTTGCAAAGACTGTGACAAGGACAAGGTGGAATAAGTGTAATAAAGATTACCTGTAAGTATCCAGGGCATTTCATCATATGAGTTATTGCGCAGTATCTCAATTTTTTTGAATAAGCATGATGATACTGTGTGCTACAAATAGGTACCCATGCCTTTTTGCTTTCTGGAAATGAACCTTTAATCCTTGCAGCAGTAAATGGACGTATTTTGGCAGGCCCACAGTAGCTGGGCACTTACCAGAAAACATTTTAGAACTGTGGCTGCTAGAAAACATTAAAAGATTAGGCACTTAAAACCTGTCACACTCCTGCTGAGAATGAACCAGTGGTGAGCTTGTGTACAGAAGATGTTGCACCTTTAAACAAGGGTCCAAAAGTGGGCATTCCTGAGTGGACTCTTGATTTACTTTTGAGGACCTGTAGAAACAAGAGCCGCCTGTCAAGACATCCCTGAAGTGCATCTGAATGAGGCTTAGGTTTGTGGACATGAAGTATAATTTCAGTGGCGCTGAGCCTACCATAACTCTTAGTATCCCTGTTGCTATATATATATGGCAAGTGCCCAGTTCTCAGACATTCATGGTCCCTTTTGTAAGACACAGAAATCAGTACCACCCCACCTCTTGACCAGTATGGGCTTCTCAATTAGAGCAGAGTAGCGTCGCTCCACTAATTATAATGCCTGCCCCCATGCTTTATAGATGAAAAATGAAATAGTAATAAAGTTAATTTGTGTTTTACTAACCCATGCCTTGAGATGAACACACACCACACAGTAGCTCAAGCAAGTAAAGGTGCAAGGAAGAGCAAGGTCATACATCAGCAATTATTGCATTAATTACATCATTAGCACCACAAGTACCTGTACTCATTTGTTGAACAAACCAATAGTAGCAAATGAGCCAGCCTTGCCAATATCAAAGCAGTGTTTTTCTACATTTATATGAGATTTACACTAAACATAGTACACAACACATCATGAGAGATGAACAGCTTTTGTATTGTATACTTCTTGGATTATCGTAAGGAAGGCTGAACAAAGACCTTTAAACACATGGCAGCTTCAGCTAAATGCTTTTAAGAGCAGGTGCCTACTTCTCAACCTGCAGCATTTCAATAGCTTTTTGCACATCTTGACCTGACACTTTCTTTGCTTTCTTCAATTTGTGCTGCAGGATGCTCTAAAGAGAAATGGCACACTCAACGTCATCAGCACAATGTCTTTTATGCCTTTCATCCAATGTACTATAATGCTGCAACACCAACACAAAGAATCAAGCATGTGTTTTCTCTGTACTCTGTTCATAATACTCTTGGTGTCCATACATTCAAGGACATACCCACATACTTTAGAGTTACAGCATAAATTAATTCCTAGGATTTGAGCACATTTATGGCTTCCATGGGATCCTCAAAAAATTCCAGGCAATCACGGATTCCCAGAAGCGCTCACATGGACAGCATCTGTAGATAATTTTACATATCTGCATTCTGTAGTGTTGGGGTCCCTACGCCCTCATGCTAAGTCAGGAACAACACAGACACATTATTATGGTCATTAGAACTGGTCCAGGGCACGTACACCTGGCCCCTTTTATTAGCAGGGTCACCTGACTGGTGACACCTGTGGTGGATATGTGTGGGGTGAGTGTGGAAACCAGTCCTCAAGGAGAAGCTAGTGGGAACACATCATTGTAGAAACACTAGTATCAGTCCAGCAGGACTCTATTCCATTCCAAAGTTTATTTAAAAAAAAAAAAACAAGTCCAACCTGTGGGAAAGAATGAACACTAAAAGAAACACCACTGAGACTCTTCTGGCAGTCTGCCGGACATGATGAGTGGACAAGTGCAGCTGGGGGCACCCGGCATCACAGCATGCCTCTGTACTTTAACCAGACTCCTTTGGGCACGAATCGCAGTGTTGAAAAAATCTGGATCTCTCAGTCACCTGTCCGTAGCCACTTTTGGTTCTGTCTCACGTGGTCTCACGTTGTTGGAGTTTATCTACAAAGTCCACTGTGATGTTGCAGCATGAGCAGTGGGGGAGCCTATTTACATATTTCAAAGTGGGTGCATCAGGGGCTGGAGGGAAGTTGTTCAGGTTCCATGGATGGCAAACCTGCAAAGACGGATGATGGCATGGATGAATGGGCATCTTCCGAAGGCCATGATGCTTTCCAACGTCCACTGGTAGACCAGCTTCAGACTTCCTTTTCATGCCAGGACTCCCTTGCACAGGAGTCGCTTTGAGACTCTTTATGCCGGGCTGCCATGGGACCGTGTAGACTGTGCAGGGCCTATCATAGGCCGAGCAAAGGCACCGCTTAGGAGCTGCCAACAGGACCACATCCAAGTAGCACTTGTGGCTGCAAACGGTGGTTGTCTCAGGGTCTGTGTGCTTTGGCTATCAGGACTCAGGTACACAGTCCTTTGTCTGACAGTCCTTGGGTGACCAGTCTCCGTCTGCAACCTCCGTGCTTCCTGGTGTCTGTAGTGGAGCTGTTTCTGACACATCTCTGTTTTGTTGGGATTCCCCTCTCACCGGGACTTCCTTGAGACCCCTGTCCCTGGGTTGCCACAGGACTGTGTGGGCTGTGCAGGGTCTACTGTAGGCCACACCTAAGGGTTGCTGCTGAACTCCCAATAGTGTCATGTCCAAGCATCAGGCAACCCCAAGGGTGTATGGCTCAATAGTCGAGCACGCTCATTTTGGCAGGTCTCAGATTCACAGGGCTTGCATAGGACTTCTGGGTGGCTAGGGACACCTTGTTAGGCTCTAGTTGCTTTGCAAATGTTTGGCTCCACACTGGTGTTGCAATGTTCCCTAGGTGGTTCTGGTGGTTCACCTGGCAATGATGACAGTTTTACCATCTAAAAGTTGATCGACAGGTGGCGATGTCCTGCATGGAGAAAGGATGACCAGAGGGACTTCGTAGTCACTTGTGGTTCTTGTTCGGCTTGTGCAGTTACCAGCAGGGATGCCATCTATGTCAAGCAGCCGTCAACATGTGTCTGGACAGTCGCACTGTGAGGGGTGGGGCCTGAACATGGTTCGCACTTGCTAGTGGCTTACAGTTGATCCACCCATGGAGCTGTCTCCAGTGACGTCTGTGCACCCCGGTGGCTGACTTGTGTTGATGGATGCCCTATCTGGTGTTGGTATGAGTCCTCAGTCTTATCACTCTTATTCCTATTCTCTGGTGCACCTGTGGTGTTCCAGACCTTCTGTGTGACAAGTCTATCACACACATTTCCGCTTCCAACCATCTTCATGACATTGAGTCATTCCACGCTCCTCTCTCTCGCCTTTCCATTTTCTTGTGTGAGGTGGCGTTGTGCCACAGATCGCAAGTTACTTCACATGGACATCTTGCTGGTTGTGTCCTTCTCCTAGAACCATGTACCATCTTCTGTTGTGGCCTCTCACAGGCTTAGTCCTGTCAGCAAGACTTGATTTTGTCCTTGTGGACCTCGCCCAGGCCTTGTCCCTGCCTCAGGCATCTTCTTGGTGCTCTGCTCCCTGACTGGAGGGTTGCCTTTATCCTTCTTCTTGTCTTTAATCGAGGATGTAGTGCTTGTGCCTCAAACTGCACCATTGCAGTGTTTTCTCCTGCGTCCATCCTGGTTTGCTTGGCTGGATCGGTCACTCCATTCTCGTCACATGATCCAAGACAGGCCAACGGTGGCCATCCTGTGCTGCGAACATCCAGCTGGTGCGGCCTCTGTCGTGTGACATTCCTTCTCTTCCTTGGGGCTATCTCTCTCTAGGGCTCCTGCCCGTGCTGTCTGGTTCACTGGTGTGGCCCTCTGCGCACCTCTGATTTCTCACTCTCAGTCCTTCTTCATGGGTGCCCTCTGCTGGCACCTCGCGTGTCCGTTCTCTTGGGTTGCAGTGGTGGCCGTTCACCACTGAAATGCTCTTTCTCACGTACAAGCAATTTTTCATGGCTTCCTCTGGTGCCCACAGCCCACCTTCCTCTTCACAGTCCGCGGCAGCCTTTTCATCAACTGCAGGCCTTCACAGTATACATTTAAACAGTTCTTCTCCAGTCAATCATTGACTCCTCTCTAGGGGGTCGGGCCGAAGTGCGGTCCGGAAAACTACTGCTAGGTGGCACTGCAGCTGTTCTTTGCAGCCCTTAGCAACCTTCTCAATGCTGCCTGTGGTGCTGCTCCTCCTGGGCTTTGTGGAGACAGGCATGGGGCATGTTGTGCAGGTGCAATCTTGTTAAAGGTTATGACTTCCTCAGACCCCATTTTACAGGTGAGTAATGATGGTAGTGAGGAAGATGTGCATGGTGGCACTGCAGGCATCAGCAGCTCTCCTTTTCCTGTGTACTGTGAGGAAAACTCGAAATGCTGGTGTGTGTTTGCACACTGCAGGAGTGACCCTACTAGCTCCTACAGACTGATCTCAGCTCTCAGCTAGCTGGGCTGCTCTGGGTGACACTTTCTCTTACCGCAGCAGCAGTCTTCACGGGCCTCAGTGCTTCCTTGTCTCTTGGCCCAGGGTGCGGTGCAACATGCAAATGCTAGGTGGCGCTGCAGTTTTATTCCTCAAGGCCACAGCAGTCTTATTTCAATTGTGGGCCATGCACCTTACATGTCGACAGTGTGCCTACCGGCACTGGGGACATTTGTTTCATGTGCAGGCTCAGAACAGTCAAATCAGGTGAGCCACCACACCTGTACAGCGGCCGTCAGTGTGCTTGACTGCTCTGTGTAGGACCTTGGCTCTCTGTCAACTGGGCTGCTGCGGGAGGTGTCTTCATTTGCCGGTGACCGCCATCGTTGCACGTCGGATACATCCAGCCTGTTTCACAATCCTCTCCTGTGCAGCGGGGGCCCAGTTCCTGCGCTATTGGTCACTTCTCAGGCCATGACAGTGCTTCCTAATGCTTCAGGCCTCTCGGGATGCCAGTGTGGGGGTCGTGATGCCGGCGCGACATGGGTGCTTGCCTCTTCACCTATATGGCTGGCAGTGTCTTCCCCTCAGCCCCTCTGTCGGCGACGGCATATGGCAGTCTCACCCTGTGGCGTTGCTGGTGGCCCTATCTCACCTTGAGGGCCCAGGCAGTAGCGCTGCTCACTCTGTTGTGGCTCTTGAAGTGCAAGGCGGGTGCAGGGGCAGGACCGGTTGCCGCTATTGGGCTCTTTCGCATGATGGCCTCATTCCTGCCCTGGCTTCTGTATCTTTGCGCTGGTTACTGATGCGGGGGTGTCTTATTCGCAGACACCAGCTCCCCCACAAACAACAGCAGAGTTGCTACCAGCGCACACACGGAGGTGGACCCACTCATCGACATTGTAGTGTTGAGGGCCCTAGGCCCTCCTGCTAAGTCAGGAAGGACACGGGCAACTTATTATAGTCACTTGAACTGGCCTAGGCCTCGTGCACCTGGCCCCTTTTATTAGCAGGGTCACCTGACCGGTGACACCTGTGATGGATGGGTGTGGGGTGTATGTGAAAGCCAGCCCTCAAGTAGTGGCTGGTGTAAAAACATCACTGTAGAAATACTAGTACGAGTCAGCAGGACTCTACACATTCCTACATGTAAAAGGCTAAACTACAATGAAACCTGCCACCTTTTTGGTGTTTCTCTGTGAGAAAAAAAGCTTAAAAAAATGTAGAGCCCCATTCCAAAACAAATACCCCATATTTGAGGGTGTTTCCTACCATTTCTATTATGAAAACTGATTTTTTTTAGGTGTGGGCAAAAGCTAAATTATGCCAGTGTCATTTAAACAATTTCAGCAATTTTGTGTTATTCTTGTGTGAAATTGTGCATATTTACATGCCAGTCATGGTAAATAATTACCATTTTTACTATGAACTCAATATTTGCGGCAGCATTTACTGTTTACAATATTTCCCAGCAGCAGGAAATCATGGGGGCCCTTTGTTTTCGGTGCGAGGATGTATTTTGTGCTATAATATAACACTGAATGACAGATTTGCATTTCACGTAATCACACAGATTTCTAGGGAGATTTTACTGCAAGTTTGCATAACTAAGTAGATTTCACACACCCCTATTTTTTAAATTATTCACATTGTTTTTTGGTGAAAAGCGCCCTGTAAAGAGTTGATGAAAACCCATAAACCTTCAGACTTTATTGGTGTTGAACAACTTTTTCAGGTGGACTAGTGGTGGAACTTCTGTCCTTTGTGTTGCTCAACACTACCAATAAAAGAAAATACATACAATCACAATGACTACATAAATTACAGTTATCAACAATCAGAAGCCAAAATCCCGTTTCACAGTCAGTATTAAAAGTTAATTGTACTCTTCATCTGAACCGATTTTACAAATGAGACTCCATAAAGCTTGCTTTGTGCAGAATAATGCAAATGAATTACTCTCCTTAAATTGAACAAGCTTTCTGACCTCCACTGAGACATAGCTTCTTCTGCTTGAGTGGTGCACAGATTGAATTGCTGACAACTCACATTTTTATTTGTAGCCAAGTATCATTTCCCCGCTCAAGCACCCTAGCTCATAACAACAATTACCAAGGATGTAAACACACTCGTGTGTCCTTGGCCAGGCTTTGACCTTGGTAAGCAAGTGCAGGCCTGCAGACTTTCTAAAGTAAACAACAACAGCCTTATAGGCTGATAAACTAACTGTTTCCTGAGACAAAGGAATGCCAAAAAGTAGCACATTGACAGATTACACCTCTAACGTGTTACAAATGGCTCTTTTATATGCCGGGGATAAATTATCAATATAAACGTGTTTCGTACATCCCATTCATTGTTTCAACCATATTGCACATATTAATTTTCAATACAGTTGTGAAACATTTTTTATTGGAAAACTGCTTGATGCGCCCAACTAAAAAGCCCAGCACTGCCTAAAAAATGCCCGCTGTCGATTTCTAACTGTTCAGCACATTAAAAATATTTTACTTTAGAAAACTGCAAAATACAAACATTGTGATTGGAATGCTTGCATATTTCCAACCTTAGCTACCTGGGTAACAATCTTCAAACCCATTCCTTTGTTTAGCATTCCTCTTTCCTTTGAGAGAAGACTACCCATGCGCCAAAGGACGTTGTTAAGCTTTGCTTTCCTTTATGGAACAACAAGCAGAATAACTCCCATGGCAAAGGGAGCATTATCTCTTTTATTTTCAAAAAGAAAATCCTGGTAGAGATTTTCTTTTGAAAAATAAGAAGAATGCTCTGTCATCTTGAAAGAGCTCGGATTCCACTCGCGATGCACTGACCTTTCTGGTCAGAGTTTGTCACTCCCTCCTGCGTGGCTCCACCCACTGCTGTCACAACAACCGATCTCTTCAAGAGGGTGCCAACTCTGAGATCGTGGCCGGCCTCCATCCGCAGGCACCAGCCTGCGCCTCATCCCTGGTGGACTACTGGCCATCTGCTTCTGTCTGCTTTCGGTCTTTTCCTGCTTTTTCTCTGTTTTTCACTCTTTTTCTTCTTTGTCTACTTTGCTGATTTTCTGCTATTTTCCTCAGAGCCTTTCCCTATTGCTGTTTTCCCACGATTCCCTCACTGCCGTAGATGCCCCTGCGGCCCCATCCGCAAAGCGCTTTTCCCGCCCTCCTGCCTCCCAGCTGTCCAGACCCTCCGACGTCCCTCCCCTTTTTAAGGGTGGCTGCTTTGAAGTGAGGGGCAACTCCACTGACCTGTCTGGTCAGCGTTTGTTGCTCCCTCCTGCATGGCTCCACCCGCTGCTGCCACCACAACCGATCTCTTCAAGAGCCCGCCAGCTATGAGATTGAGTCCCGCCTCCACCCACAGGCACCCACCTGCATCTCATCCCTGGTGGCCAAGTGCCCATCTGCTTCTGTCTGCTTTCTGTCTTTTCCTGCTTTTTCTCTGTTTTTCACTCTTTTTCTTTTTTGTCTGCTTTGCTGCTTCTCTGCTTTTTCTCAGAGCCTTTCCCTATTGCCACTTTCCTCTGCTTCCCTCCCTGCTGCTACTACCCCTGCGACCCCGCCTGCAAAATGCGTTTAACACCCTCTCGCCTCCCTGCTGTCCAGACCCTCCCTCCCCTTCTTAAGGGTGGCTGATGCACACCTGCACTGCTGTCACGCCAAAGGTGTGCCAAAGGCAAGGCCATCTGGGCCCGTCCCCACCTGGTCTGCGCCAAACACCATGGACCCTGGTTCTTGCTCCATCCGTTGGTTTGAAGCCAACACTCTATGCGCCATCGACCCAGGAAGATCCTCAGCCTGCCACTTAGTCAACCCAAGGAACACTCATGGACCCTCCTTGTGCCGTTCATGCTCCTGTACCCTCAACTGACTACCAAACAATCCCTCACCAAGCCCAGACAGCCAACTCAAATGCATACTACTCAACACACGCTCTCGCATCAAGCACACAGTAGAAGTCTGGGAACTCCTCAACTCGACCGCCCCATACATTACCTTCCTCACTTAGATCTGGATCACACCCACCTTGGCCCCGGACATTGCCACGGCCATTCCAGACAACTACAAAATCATCCACAAGTAAAGAGCCAATCGTCCAGGAGGAGGTATTGCCATACCCTCTGCCTGACAACCACCAACAAGTCAAAGTTGGTTGATTCAACAAGTCAAAGAATCAACCAATCCATAAACACCTACATTTCCAGATTCAGACCATCCTCGATGCCTCCCTCCGTGGCAAGCTCGTCTACAGACCACCGGACCTTGGCCTCAACTCAGTGAAGCCATCACCAACCTCATTGCTCCCTCAAGTGCTTGCCTCCACTGACTACATCCTATTCGGCAATCTCAACTTTCACCTTGATATCAAAAATGATCCCAACACCACAAGCCTCATGGACAACCTCACAACACTTGGCCCCAAACCACTTGTCAACATCCCCAACAACACAGCTGGGCACACCCTTGACCCCGTCTTCTTGGCAGGAAACAACATTACCATCTCTCACACCTCCGAACACCATTGGACTGACAACTGGTGCATCGACTTCAGACGCTGGGGCAAAGTCACAGAAGCCCAACTCACTCAGTCACTCCTCCCCACCGGACTCAGCAAACGCAAATGAATCCGCACGCAATCTTGGAATGCGCCAACAGTGTAGCTCCCCTCAGGAAACCCACAGGAATCCAACAAAGCAAGACATCTAGATCGTTCACCACAGACCTACAAGAATCCAAACGCTCCTGCAGACAACTGGAATGGAAATGGAGGAGCAGCAAATCAACTGAAGACCCCATAGCTTACAATAACGCCACCACCAGAACATCAGAGCTGCTAAGAAAGCTGCCATTCAAGAACGCCTCAGCACCAACACTTACAACAGCAAGGAGCTCTTCACCATCATCAAAGAGTTCATGAACCCCAGGACAGAAACCTCAATCATCCCTCCCCCTCAGGACCTCTGTGACAACCCCACCACCTTCTTCCATTGGAAACTTCTGGACATTTATGAAGGCTTCATGAACCAAAATCCACCCTCATCACCCACCAACACTATCACAGAGCCTGTGCCACACCATATCTTGAAATCTTGGGCCCCCATTTCCACAGAGGAAGACAAGAAACTCATTAACTCCATCCAGTCTGGAGCACCATCGGATCCATGCCCACATCACATCTTCAACCTGGCCAGCACCACCATAGCACCAGAGCTCTGCCAAACTATCAACCGATCCTTCGAGACCACCACCTTCCCATCGAACTGGAAGCACCCAAGATCAACCCATTACTCAAGAAACCTACTGCCGACCCAAGGAAGCTGAAGAACAACAGATCAATTTCTCTGCTCCCTTTCCCAGACAAAGTAATGGAAAAAGCCATCAACCAGCAACTCACCGAATTCCTTGAGACATACCAGATTTTAGACCCATCCCAATTCGGATTTAGGAGCAACCACAGTATCACAACAGCACTCCTCGCAGCCACCAATGACATACGCTCCATACTAGCCAAAGGAGACACGGTCCCACTCATCAAACTCAAACTCTCCACCGCATTTAACACCGTCTCCCACTCCACCCTCTGTGCCAGACTCTACGATGCCGGCATCTGCGATGAACCACTGGAATGGATTAGATCCTTCCTCACCGGAAGAACACAGAGTGTCGAACTACCACTGTTCACATTGGAACCCAAAGAAACATGCTGCGGAGTACCCCAAGGATCCTCACTTAGCCCGACACTCTTCAACATTTACATGGCCCCTCTCACCAAAATCATCAGACAACACAGCCTAAACATCTGTCTCTATGCTCTATGATACCAAACTGATCCACTCCCTGTCCGACAACTCAGCAAAGGCGAAGAGAAATTTCCCCAACAGAATGAGAACAGTCGTCTCCTAGATGGAAGCCAGCTGCCTCAAACTCAACTCGTACAAGACAGAGATCCTCGCAATCAGCTCCACCCCCTCTGCCTGGAACGACTCTTGGTGGCCTACCACTCTGGGAAATGCCCCCACTCCCACCGATCATGCACATATTCTGTGCATCATCCTGGAATCCTCTCTGTCCATGACCCGCCAAGTCAACGCCATCTCATCGTCATGCTTCCACACCCTTTGACTTCTTCGAAAGATCTTCAAGTGGATCCCTACCGAGACAAGGATGATAGTCATCCATACACTCGTCAGTAGCAACCTGGACTACGGCAACGCACTCTGTGCTGGCATCACAAAGAAACTGTAATTAAGACTACCAAGAATCCAGAATGCAGCAGCATCCTGGACATCACTGACACAGCCACATCTCCTCCGACCTCAAAGACCTACAATGGCTCCCGGTCAATAAGCACATCACCTACAAACTTCTGACACACACCTACAAGGCATTACACAACATAGGATCGGCCTAACTCAACTTTTTTCAATAGCCAGCACACCTCACCTTCTACGCACGCAACAGATAACTCCTTTCTTCCCAGCTTGCCCTCACAGCTATTCCTAGGATCTGAAAAAGCAATGCAGGGAGAAGATCCTTCTCCTACCTCGCATCCCAGACATGGAACATGCTACCCCTCAAACTAAGGCAGACCGCATCACTGAAGCAGTTCAGGAAGGACCTCAAGACCTGGCTATTCGATTGAGCAGCACAACCACTTCAGCGCTTTGAGACCCCATGAGTGATAAGCCGTGCTTTATAAGTATTGATTGATTGACCTTGGCACCAAACTGAGAAAAGCATTACAGAATCTCCGTCAGGGTGACAGAGTGATTTACTCCATTGCCCTGGTGGAGAAATAGGCCTTCCCCAATATATAAATCTGGTCCTAAAGATGTGCAGCATTTTATCATCATTGTGCAGCTGAGTATTCATTTCAGTCTCACTACACTCCATGATGAGAACAACTGTTTAGACATCTCTGTGATATAATACCAATATAAATATTATCTGCATACAAAACTATCATCAAAAAATATCAAAAGCACAAATACTGGCAGCCTATAAATCAAGGCAATAATACAACTCTCAACTGTAAACATGTTGCCATAACTATGGGCCTTATTTAGATGGTGGTAACAATTCAGTCACATTTCGACTAAAAAAACATCTGCTGCCGCAACATTCTGCTCACTGCATTTAGATGTTGAGGATCCCATTGATGGAAGCCTGCATTCGACCCACTGGCTCTGCCAAAAGATATTGCCCACGTCGACGGTGGGAGAGTAAAAAGTGGATAGCTACAGGGAAGCCAGACACCCTTTCTGCGTGCAGATCTGGATGTGTCTTACAGCTAAACAAAAAGTGGCAGTCCAACCTCCATGTCTGAGTTGAGAAGTGGTGAAAATTCACCTTTTTATCTTTTTCTCCCCCATCTTCGACTGGACACGACTGGACAACATCTGCCATCAATGCTGTCTGCGATCCACAGAGAAAACACGACCACCCATCACCGCGTTGCAAGGGTACGTTGGGTGGGCACTACACAGGAGGTTGGGACCACTGCAGGCATTTACATGTCATAGTAACTTTTTGAAATCACTCTGACATACATATGCTGGGAACACGATGGTGTCACACATGTCTGGGGACACACTTGCACAACACACATATCACACACATCCACAACAGTGTGGTGTCATCATTCATTGAAAAATTAATGGTGGCACCACAATGACGGTACGCTTACACTGAACAACTGTGTCCATGTGTACACATTGCAAGGGTGTTAATATTGGAATAATTGATGCAGATGCACACAACAATACATTCACACCTAAAAACAAAGTCGCATCACCACTATTGAATTCCCCCTCCATCAACCCCAACATGGATGTATGTGGTCAGGCAGGCTCTGAGACCTACACTGGTGTTTACAGATTGACAGGTCACAGGTGGTGTGGCATGTAGCTGGCAGACAAACGGGCATACAGGAATCTTAAATCAGTCCCCCAGATAGTTGCAGTGAAACCACAATGGTGCAAGGAAATTGACACAAACAAACCACACATGAACAGAGGGGTGTGCACACACCTTAAAGTCAGATGCCACATGAAGTTAAGAACACTAAGCCAATCAGAACCGAGCACGCAACCCTCAGGCCAGACATTTGGAGACGTTCGCTAGTGATGACGCAGAAATGAAGGTTTTACATTTATTAGCGCATAAACGTAGTGCTGCAATAATCAAGTGTGACTTTAACCGAACTAGTAAAGATTGTACGGGGACAAATGTGCCCTCAGAGTAGTTTGCCAACATTTATAAGCGTGCTTTATATAACGTGATGTATTAGAATTGTATTAATCCGACATAATCGTAAACGTGTGCTATGATTTGCTTGTTTGAAATGTTCTAGCTTAGCATAACTTTAGTGGAGGCTTTGGCCTAGTTGCCATGTCTCACGGTTTAGATGCTCGTATTTTTCCAATGTGCTAATAAACGTGTATTCTTGCTTGAAGCTGAATTTTTCCAGTGAGATCGGTTCACATGCTTATCTTAAGGTTTCGTGCCAGCCTGGCATCTTCTTCTTTGCTCCAAGGTCAATCTGCAGGTGCAGACAATGGACGCTCTGAAAGTGAGTTAATTGGCAAAATATGTTGCAACTTACGCTCCCGACTCCAAGGATAATGTATGCCTAGGTAGAAGCTTGAGAACTGTTGTTTTTGATTGGACAATTTGAAGCCAACCTATGAACCCTCCAATGGAAGACCCTACTGGATTTGAACTGTTGTCTATTTAAACCAGGTGCACAAGAAGAAAGTAGCCATTGTCCGCCATTTTTGCCCATTACGAACTTTACCAGCCATTACAGACATTACGAGAGACATCGCCCCTATACCCGACATTTTGCAGGACATTGCAGCCATTATGGCCCATCTTGCAGACATCGTCATTTTGCCATCTTCTAGAGACTTTAAGTAATTCTCGCCCTAGAGACTTTAACTTTGATTGCCCCTTACATGAAGTAGTAGTTTTATCTTGCCGCTGTGAGGCAATTGCCCCGTCCACCCTGCCCCTTTGCCCCGTCCCATGCTGATCGAAACCGGTACCTGTGAGACGAAGACTTCCTTGAATGCTGATCGAACTTGGTAAATATGAAAGGAAAATGTACAATTGCATTGTGTTTTCTTTTTAGGTAACCAACTGCTGATTTTTGATAAGAGCCCTAGTTAGGAGTTTTCCAAATTAATGTTGCTAAATTGTTTTTGCATGAAGTCCCACATGCAGATGCTAATTTGAGGTTAGATGAGGATCCATTTGATGCACGATGCAATTTGAGACCTTGTTATGCTGACTAATGTATGCAATTAGCCCATTACAGATTATAGTTTTAGTGTTTTGTGTTGCTATTATCGAATGCATTGTTATTCAAATGCTACATAGATTGCATCTGTTTCGCCGTTATGGACAGCTATTAATGTTCATTTACATATATCATTTGGTGTTGAGACACATTTATATCGTGCTAGCTTTGTTAATATAGGGAAATAAATGCATTAACTTTGAATAAACTGGTGTGGTTATTCATGGCCGAAAGGTCATGGTTCGCCGAAATGTTTTCTGGATTGATTGTTAAGTGTTATGTTGATCAGGGTATTGCTTATGTTCGTTATTGATTATTGATTGTTGATTTGATTGATTACCCTCGGGTGAAGAGTGTCCCACTTGGTCAAAAGATACATCGACCCAAGAGCGTCCAGATACAGGTAAATTATTAGGTTGGAACGCTCTATCAGTAGATGGTAGCAGAGGACGGTTTCGACTTTTGGGACCCCACTCGAGACATACATGGTGTTGAATTAATGGTTTCGACTTTTGGGACCCCACTCGAGACATACATGGTGTTGAATTAATGGTTTCGACTTTTGGGACCCCACTCGAGACATACATGGTGTTGAATTAAAGGTTTCGACTTTTGAGACCCCACTCGAGAAGTTGAATTAGATTTTTCTTGGGTAAAACAGATTGAGAGAATGATGATAGGCTAAGTCCCCCGCGACTCTCCCGGGATCTCGGAGCTTACGAATGGAGAGAATGGAGGTGTGAGATCGGCGTTGGTGGTACTAGTGACAGTATGAGTGTAGTTAGGATTTTGCGCTTGCACAGCTTATTGCCGCAGGTTGTTTGAAAAGGTTGTGAGGATTTTAGAGAATAGAGGAGGTGCGACTCCGAGTGTAGGAGTAGGGAAGTCGTCGAACTTCATAGAAATTAGCAGAGGTGCGACTCCGAGTGTGAGAGTAGGGAAGTCCTCGAACTTCACATGTATGTGGCGCTTTGTGCAGAAAAAGGTCCACGTGGTTGTTGTTGTTGAGACGGGCCCTGCGAGGTCAAGAGACTCCGGAGTATGTTGAAAAGTGTATGAGACACTTGTTTTATGTTGTGGTCTGGTCGGTTTAATAGGTTGACCGGGCGGGGTCAACGAGTCGGTACGTGTGTTAAGGGAGTGAAAGAAACTTCGACTTCGGGCTTTGACAAATTCTAAGTGCACTAGAATAGATCATTGACAAGTTGAGAGCAGAGTCTGCGCGTCAGATTTGCTTGCGAAAGTGGGGACCGAGAAAGATGGAATAACTGCCGAGGCTAGTGAAAAATCCCTAAGGTCCTAAAGCGATTGTGTTACCCCTCCTGTAGTAAACCGACAGATCTGTTTTATATTTTTTGGTTGCTCGCGATACATGCTAGAAGTTGTTACGAGAGGAGCTGAGTGAAGGAGGACAAGCCGCGAGGCTTTGTCAGCAGCAGTGTGTGTGAGTGTGACGTCACTAGGAGCCGCGCTGGGATAGGTTGGTTGCAGAGAAGGGTCGCGCACGGATTGGATGCAGTCCGTGGGGCTCGATTGGAAGGGGAAAGGCAAGCGAAGAGTATTCCGGGAATTAAAGTCACTTATTGATTACAAATTTTGTGAAATAAAAGACGAGAAAATGAAATTTTTTAAAGCATTAAAGAGTGCGATGAAGGGAGAGTCTTACATGAAAGCGAGCGTAGGAGAGGAGACGCCACCCGAAGGTACACCAGCTTACATTGTAATGGAGGAAAAGGGGGTAGCTCCGTGCCTTTGGCTAAAGCAATGGCATAAACTGACAGAGAAACATGGGAGCGTAGCGTTCCCGATCCATGGGACATTCAATATAAGGATCCTAGAGAATTTGAGATTCGCGATGTACGACATGAAGGTACCTCCAAGGCCAGCACAGTTTGAGGCTCTAGCGATTTGGGAACTAATGGCTAGACAGCAACAGCAAAAGAAGTTCGAGACCAGGATGAGAAAGGTAGAAAAGACACTAGCGGACGCTAGGTGGGATAATGCACAGAAGGTGTGGAGGTCAGATATATTGCAGGGGATAAAATTGTTCCCCGCAATTGCTAAGGAAGAAGAGGAGACAGGCAAGAAAGCTACCTGTAAGACAAACAGGAGGTGTTCCAAAGATAGAGAAGAAGAGTCAGAGGATGAGGAGTTCATCATCCAATTGCTGAACGACCGTCCACCACCTTATGCAGCGAGTGGACAAGGTCCAAGTACCAGTTCTGCCCCTCCGGCACCGGTACAGAATAATGAAACTCCGAATTCAGAAACGCCATCGGGATCTAAGGACCCGAGTTTACTGTTTACCCCGCAGATACCGCAGGTTAGGAGAATATATCCAGATGTGCCTATATTGAAACCAGCAGAAAATTATCAGCCGCAGGTCCCAAGGTACTACAGCAGTGACAACAGTACGGGAATAGTTCTAGATCCAACCGTAATGGGAGTACAGAATGGTCGCAACTCAACATTGGCACAAGCTGAATCAACTCAGTTTTTGATGCCTCAAAAGCAGATGCAGGGGGGAACCGCACATGCTCAGATGACGGGGAGCCAGATGGGCATGCCGGCAATGATGACCCATAGTGTGGGAATGAACATGCCTCAGAACATGGGAAATGGACAGAACCCAGATGCGATAACCCTACCCATTACTGTAGGTCCACCGGTACCTTTGTACACACAGCCTAACATAGGTATGAGCGGTCAAGGATCAATGCTGCAGAATGGGACTGAAAGGAGGTGCATAGAAAACACTCCAGAGACAACTCCGATAGCGGCTCTGCCAACTGGATCTGGGTCCTTGATGGAGTTAAGTCCCATATGTGCTCAGTCAACAGTGGTGAGGTCGAGTCCCCCACTGATGATACCGCTAACATCGAACACTGAAAAGTTGCCGCAACCATCAATGGCAGTCGATGCGAATGCTACACTGATGGGATTGAATGCGCAACAGTTGACACAGTGGTTCAACAGTCTGAATTCCACACAAAGCTCAGACAGCGGGAAGGGAGAGGACTATCTGACTAGGGTCAGGTTGAACATGGAAGCAGAAGAATTGGTGGAAGGGACTATGGGTTTGAATAGGTTAGAGTCTTACTCGGAAGAAGAGCTGAGGTATCTATGTCCCAGGATTATGAGAGAGGTGAACAAGGTACATAGAAGGTTGCAAGAAATAGCTGACAAAAACGGGATTGAGATAGACAAGACAAAACACTTGAGCAGGAGATATAGATTGGATTTCGGGACCACAGACTTTGAACACATGAGGTCAGCAGGCATGAAAACGCACCTTAGAGAATTGCTGCAGAGTGCACAAGTGTGGGGGTGCTTAGACAAATGGGAAAGCAGATGGGCAAAGAAAAAGGAAAAGAAGAAAGACAGTGTCCCAGAGCACAAGGAGAAAAGACCACAGAGTAGTGATGCAATAACCATCTTACCAATGAGGGAGACAGCAGGGGGAAAATTAGTACATGTACCGTGGCACAGGAGCGACATTCAGTCTTTTACGGATGATTTTCCCAAACTGAGAGAGAAACCGATTGAATGGTATCAACAGACTGATAGGTTTGTGAAGCTTGCAAAATGTCTTTGGGAAGACCTGAACACCCTCTTTGAGATTGTGGTTCCGGTAGATTTGTGGGAAGAATGCAAAAGGGCTGTAGGTTGGCCGACAAGTGAACCAGAAAGAGACAGGGATACAGGTGCACCATCACCTATGGTGATGAGCTTGTACTATAAGGTGATTGAGCATTTGAAGACGAAGGTTGCCGCGAAAAATGTGGATTGGCAGAAGATTGATCGAACTGCCCAAGAGGCTAAAGAGTCGATTCATGGTTACTATGAGAGATTGTTGAAGGCGTTCAAGAACTACAGTGGTACGGAAACAATAGAGGCGAAGGACATGCTTCATTTTGTGTTTAGATTTGTGGAAGGGCTGAGACCAGAGATAAGTCAGATGATAAAGACGCATTTGATTTGTTGGCAGTCGAAACCTATTGCTGAGGTGTTGAATTATGCGAAATACTGTAGCGACGAAATTGAAGTGAAACAGAAAAGGTTGAAAGAGAAAGTGATGATGATGCAGCTTAAAGCAGCTCAGACAGGTTTGCAAGGGTTGCAAGGGTTCCAACAGCAGGTACCGCAGCCGCAGCCGCAGCCGCAGCCGCAGCCGCAGCCGCAGGGAAATATGGTGTTTCAGCCACAGGCGAGAGGCAGAGGAGGTTTTGGGAGTAATGGTCCGGATTTGAACACTGTTGTGACTCCGAATGGTGTGCAGGCAATGAAAAGGGTGATGCCGTGTCACGTGTGCGGAATCGTCGGACATTGGAAACGCGAGTGCCCGATGGTGGTGCAGGAAGGTGCAGGTGTTGGTCAGCAAAACAATGATGTCAATGCATTCCAGACAATGAGGGGACTGAAAATGAGAGGTCCAAACCCACATTTTCAGACCATAAATCAGCTGCAGGGATTACAACCTATGCAGCCGCAGCAGATGCAGATGCCCCGTATGCAGATGACGCAAATGCAGCCAATGCAACAGCAGTTTCCCATGGTACCTAATCAGCAAATGCAAATACCTTTGGCACCAGTGAGTCAGCAGCAAGTGATGGTTCCTCCACAGGTCTCGAGTCAGGTGATGAATACAAATGGCACAGTACAACAGTTCCCATTACACAGTGAGAATGGAATAAACAATGTATGGGAGAGTGAAAGTTCAGGAGAGGAGGGAGATTGTGTGCTTGCAGCATCCTTGGAAGTTGATCAAAAGGGTCCATATGTAGAGGGAAGAGTCATGGGTCATCGTGTTTCATTCTTAGTTGACACAGGAGCCACACGTTCAACTGTTAGGAGCATTGAAGTACCAAATTTGCCACTCTCAGGGAGGACAGTTCAAGTAGTGGGAGTAGCAAACAGGCACCTGACGAACCCAATCACAGATCCAGTATCAGTCAGTATTGGTAACTATCAAGGGTTACATAATTTTGTGGTATGTGACTCAAGCCCGATAGCACTGTTAGGGAGAGACCTATTGTGCAAATTGGGATGTTCGATTATGTGTTCGGACGATGGAATTAGAATTCAGATGAACAGTGATGGGGAAGAAGAGGACAGTGTAGAAGGGGATGAGATGGAAACTGTCAATGAAGAATATCCTCTGATTAACCTTTTTCCGATGATAACTGAAGAAGAGATTCCAGCTGAATTACGAGAAACAGTTGGAAAAGAAGTGTGGGATATGACAGGAAAGGAAGTGGGATTGGTGAAAGGAGTGGAACCAGTGAAAGTGACCGTAAAACCCAATGTAACCTTTCCCCAGACCCCACAATACCACATGGCACAAGACACCCTCATGAAAGTCGCCCAACTCATTGACGAGTTTGTAAAACAGGGAGTACTGAAAGAAGTGTTAAGCAGTCCATGTAATTCACCAATCATGGGACTAATAAAGCCGAGTGGAAAGGTCCGAATAGTGCAGGACTTGAGGAAAATAAATGACATCATAGTCAAATGCTACCCTGTAGTACCGAATCCAGCTGTGATAATGTTTCAAATCCCTTGCGATGCCGAGTGGTTCTCAGTCATCGACTTGTCACAAGCCTTCTTTTCGGTGCCTCTTCATGAGGACAGCCAATTTCTCTTTTGTTTCAAATTCTTAGACAGAGTTTACAGTTGGTGTCGAATTCCTCAAGGGTTTTCTGAGTCACCGTCAATTTTCAATCAGATTCTAAAGAAAGACTTGGAAGCGTTAGAATTACCATTCGAGTCAACCCTAGTGCAGTACATTGATGACTTACTGATTGCGCCTAAGACAGAAAGTGGCTGCACAGCTGATACCATTGCTCTACTGAACCATTTGGGAAGGAATGGACACAAGGTGTCTCCTTCAAAGTTGCAGTTCTGTCAGAAGAAAGTGAAATACTTGGGTCATCAAATAGAGAAAGGGTCACGGAGAATAATGAAGGAAAGAATAACAAGTGTACTTCAAATGAGTCCACCAAAGACAAGGAGGGAGGTGAGGAAGTTTTTGGGGATGGTGAGCTACTGTCGCCAGTGGATTCCCAACTTCTCAACTCTAGCAATGCCTTTACTGAAACTGACCCAGAAGGATGCATTGGATGAAATTGAGCTGAAAGGAGATGAGATGGATGCTTTTATTGAATTGAAAGAATGCATGTGCAGGGCTCCAGCTTGAGGTATGCCTGATTACACAAAGCCTTTCACATTGTTTTGTCATGAACGTTATGCATGTTCTTTGTCTGTCTTGACCCAAGCCCATGGTGGCGTAAACAGACCAGTAGCGTATTTTTCAGCTACTTTGGATCCGGTCGCAGCAGCACTTCCAGGGTGTTTGCGCGCTGTAGCAGCAGTTGGTATCAGCCTCACTCAGAGTGAAGGAATAGTGATGGGACACCCATTAACAGTCATGGTCCATCACTCAGTTGAGATACTTTTGACCCGCTCCCGAACGCAACACATGACTGGAGCAAGACTCACAAGGTATGAAACAATAATTCTGGGCTCACCGAATGTGCAGCTGAAAAGGTGCACTACGTTGAATCCAGCAACCTTGCTTCCCGGTGAAAATGCTGAAATTGAGAACGCTGAGGACGTCGAGCATGACTGCCTTCAGGTGACTGAATTTTGCACAAAACCCCGACCTGACATCAAGGATACTAAGCTTGATGAAAATGACCAAATTGTTTTTGTTGATGGGTCATGTTTAAGAGATGCATTGGGAATATTGAAAGCAGGATATGCTGTATGTACTGTAACAGGTGTCTTGGAAGCGTCCTGGCTCCAAGGAGTCTATTCTGCACAAGTAGCAGAGCTTGTAGCCCTTACCAGAGCATGTCAACTGTCTACATTGATGAAGGTTACCATTTACACTGATAGTCAGTACGGGTTTGGAATTGTGCACGACTTTGGGCAACTATGGTCACAGAGAGGTTTCCTGACTTCTTCAGGGTCCCCAGTGAAAAACGGGGAGAGAATAAGGGAATTGTTACACGCCATTCAAATGCCAGCCAAAATTGCAGTGGTAAAGTGTAGTGCTCATACAAAAGGACAGGACTATGTTTCCTTGGGAAACGCATATGCGGATCAGGTCGCAAGATTTTGTGCCTTGAACTGTATATTGCTCAGGGATGAATGGAATTCGATAAGTGAGCCAGAGCTTGAACCAGCTGAAGCATTTGCCTTAAAGGTCGTAGATACAATGGACGAACTAAAAGCATTACAGAATAGCGTCAGGGAGGATGAAAGAGTTTCCTGGATTAAGTCACAATGCACAAAGAGACCAGATGAGTTATGGGTTTCAAATGAGGGAAAATATGTTTTACCAAGTTGTCTCTTATCGCAGCTAGCGCGGTTCTATCATGGGCAGGCTCACCTAGGGAGAGATGCCATGATAAGATTGTTCAAAACTGATTGGTTTAACCCCAGATTTCGTCAAGCTGCAGAAGCAGTTTGCCATTGTTGTGTCATTTGCCAGCAGATGAACCCAGGAAAGGGAACGGTTGTGAACGCGAGCCACATTGGCAGGGCGAGTGGCCCGTTCAGCAGAATGCAGATGGACTTTATTGAGATGCCTGTGCATGGAGGTCTGAAGTATGTGTTGGTGATTGTGTGCATTTTTAGTCACTGGATTGAAGCATACCCTACACGTAGAAATGACAGCCTTACAGTTGCAAAATTATTGTTGAGGGAGTTGATACCACGTTTCGGATTCCCGATCTCTTTAGAATCAGATAGGGGAAGTCACTTCAATAACGAGGTGATAAAGTTACTTTGCGCAGCGCTGAACATTGAGCAAAAACTGCATTGTAGCTATCGCCCAGAAGCCTCAGGACTGGTGGAGCAAATGAATGGTACACTGAAATCAAGAATGGCGAAAATATGTGCATCGACAAATTTGAAATGGCCTGACGCATTGCCCTTGGTGTTAATGTCAATGAGAAACACCCCTGACAGAAAGACTGGATTGTCTCCGCACGAAATTCTCATGGGCAGGGCCATGAGACTTCCTGCAGTTCCCGCAAACGCGCTTTTGAATATTACAGATGATATGGTGTTAGACTACTGCAAAGGTCTGGCTGACGTGGTTCGCTCTTTCTCTCACCAGGTGGAAGCAACCACCTTGCCACCGATCCAAGATCCAGGACACACACTGAAAGCAGGTGACTGGGTCGTGGTAAAGAAGCACGTGAGGAAGTCGTGTCTGGAACCCCGTTGGAAAGGCCCTTTCCAAGTGATCCTGACGACAACTACCGCTGTGAAGTGTGCGGGGGTTCCCAACTGGATTCACGCCAGTCATACAAAGAAAGTGTTGTGTCCCACAGATGAGGAAGTTGAAGCGCTGAAACTGCCAGTAACTGATAACAAAGTGCCGAGCGCTGAGACAGAGCAAAACAGAACGAGAAGCGAACAGACAGAAATAGAGGAGAGAGAAATATTCTCTGAGGACAAAGAAACTGATTCCCTTGGGGAAGACCAAGGAGAAACCTCAGACAGCGACGAAGCAGCTGAAGGTAACAAAGAGCCTGAAGCAGCTGAAAGTAACAAAGAGCATGAAGAAAGTAACGGTGACAAAGGGCTCGAAAGAGGTGAAGAAGCAGGAGAGCCTGATCAGAGGAGGGCTTTCCCAGAAGCAGACGGTACAGAAAAAGAAAAGGAAAACGTGATTGACTCCCCAGAACAAGGGGACAAGGCAGAACAGAACGAAACTGTTCAAACTTCTTCAGAAGAGATCGCAGGTCCATCAAGTGGACACAGTGCAAAGAAAAGACAAAGTATATCGCCAGTAAAACTAAGAACTAGAGAAAAATTGAATGACGAAGGGCCAAAAGTGAAAGAGAAAAGAAAGGAAGTGTCTATTGTGGTACCAACCTCAAGTGAAGAGAAAGACTTGGCCAAAGAGGAAAGTACCAGCGAGGCAGAGTCAAAGAGAGAGACAAAATTGAAAAGGAAAAGGATACCAAACAGGAGATATTCCGGTCCAGAATGGGCATATGCAGTCAATGACGATTGGACTGACGAATTTGTATCTCTCAGCCTCGAGAACGAAGAAGAAGAGATACCAATAGAAAAGAAAAGTTTTATGGACGCTGTTGATTGAAAAAAAACAAAAAAAAAAAAACTGATAAATGACATTGCTTGCTATAATCTAACGTGATACAACCAGCTGAGACATTGCTAAACCGGATGAGACATTTGCTAACTTGACAAGACTTTGATAACCTGATTGACTCTTAAACTCGATTTGAGACAACGTTGCTAACTGGAAAAAAAAAAAAAAAAAAGGCTGGGTTATTGCCGAATTGAGTTATTGCCAAATTGAGACAAATGCTGCTAACCGATAAGTGACTGGGCTTCTGAAGAAAACTGTATGAACATTGCGCTCGTTAAGCTTTGTAACTGATTGCTAAATCGTTTCTTTTTTATAGGTGCTTCTAGCTCTCTGATTCTATACAGATCATGACACAAAACAGTAGAATGAAATATTGTAGATATGTGTGTATAGGCTTGATAATTGCATGCGTACTAATAATAATGGCAATAGTGCTTGCAATGCATGGTAAGGGTGAGAATGAGAAAATTGATGCTTCTACCTATGCTCCTGTTACTGTCACCGAACTAACTGCATTGAAAAGACTAGAATTAGATGAGAGACACTTGCATGATAAGAAAGAACTTTCGTATAATGTTTTCTATCGCTTGCTAACAGAATATGTTGAGACTATGGATGCGAAAGATTGTTATCTGTGTACACAGATACCGACATCGGTAACGGAAGGGGTGACTTATCACCACATGCCTCTTACATATGGGATTACATGTAGTATAGTAACTTCTAGATTTTATGGTCAAACTAACATACAGTATTTTTACTCAAATTATGATGTTACCTTTGCATATGTTCCTATAATCACGCAGCTAAGCCAGATTGCTAAAGATTGGGATGCTAAAATAATGAGGGAATTTTTCGAGCCAATGCAACCTTTTGAAACGGCTCACGCACATAGGGAAAATCTTACCTGCTCGCTATCTGCAGTAGAAATAAGCTTTTTGGATCGCACAGATGATAGAAGGGCACAAATGAATGCAAAATTAGAAAAGGAGCTACATAAGAGGACTTCAGTAGATAATTATGCTTTTGCTGCAATAAAGACACAAGGGAGAATAGCTTTAGATGCTTGGCATGTAGGGAAATTTTGTATATATCGAGGTGAATCTTATTATGATAACATTTTTGTAGGAGCGAGTGAATGTAAACATACGTTTATCTTTAAAGCCAAATGGACATTCATGCTGAACGGACTTGATCCTGTCATACCAGGTGTATATTACATTTGTGGGCATAATGCCTATTATCGTCTTCCAAAAGGATGGTGGGGGAGATGTTATTTGGGTATAGTGTTCCCAAAGGTTTATCAACTGGATGACCTATCGATGATTCCAAAGACATCTGGATCCCATCGTATCCAGAAAAGAGAGACCGCAGCTGCTGTGGTAGGAGATATATTTGGAGCCATGATTCCTTCATTGGGAGTTGTGTTGAATTCCATCAAAATAAGAAAGTTGTCTACTATAGTGGATAACATGTTGACAAAGTTTTCAGGTGCTATAATCCTGATGGATGCTGAACTTGCAGCGGAAAGAGCTATGACTCTTCAAAACAGGCTTGCCCTAGACATTCTTTTAGCAAAGGATGGCGGCGTTTGCAAAATGCTTGGTGCGCGCCACTGTTGTACGTATATTCCAGACAACAGTGCAAAGATTAAAACAATGCTTGCTAATTTAACAAAAGAGAGTGCAGATTTGAAGGAATTGAAGGAACCAGGAGTGTGGGAGAAGGTTGGAAAGGGACTTGCTTCAGTGGGAAATTGGCTTGGTGGCATTTGGAATGGAATATTACTAAAAATAATACAGGGAATACTAATAGTACTAATTTGCATTTTTGGAATTTGGGGAATAAAAAGGGGAATATTAATGATAATGGCAAAAATTAAGAGAAGGAAGGAAGAGAAAATGATGAAAAGAATGGCAGAAGAATACAAAGCAAGAACAAGGGGAACTAAAAGGCAAAGAGAACTGACAGAATTTTAATGGGATAAAATTTGTGGGAATAGTTTTGTGTGATGACAAGTAGTCATCAGAGGAGGGATTGATGACGCAGAAATGAAGGTTTTACATTTATTAGCGCATAAACGTAGTGCTGCAATAATCAAGTGTGACTTTAACCGAACTAGTAAAGATTGTACGGGGACAAATGTGCCCTCAGAGTAGTTTGCCAACATTTATAAGCGTGCTTTATATAACGTGATGTATTAGAATTGTATTAATCCGACATAATCGTAAACGTGTGCTATGATTTGCTTGTTTGAAATGTTCTAGCTTAGCATAACTTTAGTGGAGGCTTTGGCCTAGTTGCCATGTCTCACGGTTTAGATGCTCGTATTTTTCCAATGTGCTAATAAACGTGTATTCTTGCTTGAAGCTGTATTTTTCCAGTGAGATCGGTTCACATGCTTATCTTAAGGTTTCGTGCCAGCCTGGCATCTTCTTCTTTGCTCCAAGGTCAATCTGCAGGTGCAGACAATGGACGCTCTGAAAGTGAGTTAATTGGTAAAATATGTTGCAACTTACGTTCCCGACTCCAAGGATAATGTATGCCTAGGTAGAAGCTTGAGAACTGTTGTTTTTGATTGGACAATTTGAAGCCAACCTATGAACCCTCCAATGGAAGACCCTACTGGATTTGAACTGTTGTCTATTTAAACCAGGTGCACAAGAAGAAAGTAGCCATTGTCCGCCATTTTTGCCCATTACGAACTTTACCAGCCATTACAGACATTATGAGAGACATCGCCCCTATACCCGCCATTTTGCAGGACATTGCAGCCATTATGGCCCATCTTGCAGACATCGTCATTTTGCCATCTTCTAGAGACTTTAAGTAATTCTCGCCCTAGAGACTTTAACTTTGATTGCCCCTTACATGAAGTAGTAGTTTTATCTTGCCGCTGTGAGGCAATTGCCCCGTCCACCCTGCCCCTTTGCCCCGTCCCTTGCTGATCGAAACCGGTACCTGTGAGACGAAGACTTCCTTGAATGCTGATCGAACTTGGTAAATATGAAAGGAAAATGTACAATTGCATTGTGTTTTCTTTTTAGGTAACCAACTGCTGATTTTTGATAAGAGCCCTAGTTAGGAGTTTTCCAAATTAATGTTGCTAAATTGTTTTTGCATGAAGTCCCACATGCAGATGCTAATTTGAGGTTAGATGAGGATCCATTTGATGCACGATGCAATTTGAGACCTTGTTATGCTGACTAATGTATGCAATTAGCCCATTACAGATTATAGTTTTAGTGGTTTGTGTTGCTATTATCGAATGCATTGTTATTCAAATGCTGCATAGATTGCATCTGTTTCGCCGTTATGGACAGCTATTAATGTTCATTTACATATATCATTTGGTGTTGAGACACATTTATATCGTGCTAGCTTTGTTAATATAGGGAAATAAATGCATTAACTTTGAATAAACTGGTGTGGTTATTCATGGCCGAAAGGTCATGGTTCGCCGAAATGTTTTCTGGATTGATTGTTAAGTGTTATGTTGATCAGGGTATTGCTTATGTTCGTTATTGATTATTGATTGTTGATTTGATTGATTACCCTCGGGTGAAGAGTGTCCCACTTGGTCAAAAGATACATCGACCCAAGAGCGTCCAGATACAGGTAAATTATTAGGTTGGAACGCTCTATCACTAGCTCACATTGTATCCACGAAAGGTGGAGGCCCACCAGCATTTGTTATAAGGAACTTATTTATGACTCTAAGACAACTGTTCACATTTTTCACCCCAAAAAGGAATGTTGCAATTGTTGTATGGTACTCAAAGAATTGTGCAAAACACTGCTCAGAACTAATGTATTTTGAGACAGTCTCTGGTTCTGTAACTGTTCTCCATGCCATAATGTTTAATTAAATGAACAGTTCCTACTTTGCCAGAAACCTTTTGTCTTTTGTTTTTTAAAGGTAAATTCACATTTGAGGGACATTTCGGCAAGCCAGACAGGAGTTGACTGGTTTCTTTGACCAGACTGCAACAGAAGGAAGGGGACCCCATCTGGACGGATTCACATTTGTGCAACTAGGAAGGATGAGCAGAGGCACAGGTCTGTCCTGAAGCTGCTGTCAGAAGGGTAGGAGGCTACATCAGAGCCTTAGTCCAGCATTTGGTGCCTGGCAAACTAAGAAAAATGTAACTCACCGGAAGTCACTTTTTTCAATAGCCAGCATGCTAGGAAACATGAGTTGTGTGTTAGTTTGTTTTTTTCCACTTGGACCGCTGGGCGTGTCACAGTTTGTCCCCTGGGTGACACAGTTTGTTCCCTGGGTGTGTGGTGAATCCAATTTAGCTTTTATTGGGACTCAGGAGATTAGCTTAGCCTTTGGCTTGGAGGCCTGTGTCCCCATCACCTAGTGACTTTTAAGCTACCTGGGGCCAGATGTAGCAAAACTAGGTTTTGCGACTCGGAAATTGCGACTCCGAGCGACTCGCAATTTCCGAGTCGCAAAACCATATGCAGAAAGGTGTCTCAGACACCTTCTGCGAGTCGCTATGGGGTCGCAAAGACCCACCTCATTAATATTAATGAGGTGGGTCGCAATTTGCGCCCCCACAGCGACTCTGGGCACTCACGGGGATGGAGGCCTGCTTAAATAAAGCAGGTTTTTTTTCCCAAGTGTAGCCCGTTTTCCTTAAAGGAAAACGAGCTGCACTTAGGGAAAAAAACGAAACCTTTAGTTTCTGATTTTTTCAGGGCAGGTAGTGGTCCCTTGCCTGAAAAAATAATTTTGGGTCCAGTCACAAAGGGGAAGAGGTCCCATGGGGACCGCTTCGCGTTTGCGAGTGGGTTACCATCCACTTCAAGTGGATGGTAACTGCGACTCCACGCGGTCGCAAATGGAATTGTATACCACTGCGACTCGCAGATAGGAAGGGAACACCCCTTCCTATTTGCGACTCAGAAATGCATTTTGCGAGTCGGTTCCGACTCGCAAAATGCATTTCTGCATAGCAAACACGCGTTTGCGACTCGCAAACGACAATTTTCACCGTTTGCGAGTCGCAAACAGTTTGCTACATCTGGCCCTTAGCTTGTTGTCTTAGTCCATTTATTTTATTATCTATTTTAAGATGGCTGCCATTGTTTATAGTTAGGGAATTGTTTTTATTTGCATTATTAGTGCCACTCTGTGAAAGCGTCACTATCAGCATCATAATCAAGTGATGTACGCAGGTATTCTCTTCATGTGCCTTTCACACTTACATGTGACAGGAACATAATGTACACTTGTTGGGGATTGTTCACTAAATTGCTTCCCCAAGTCTGCCTCCTTATCAATTGTTTGGGAACATACCTGCTTCAGGGGGCTGCACGTCACATGCTGCAGAAATCAGCCTTCGTATCACCATGCAGACTGACCTAGGGACCTCATTCCAAGGTAACAAGGGTTGGGGGCACTTCTCATGGACATGCTAGTGACAGATTAGATTCATCACACTTAGGTCTTGTTAGAATTGGGGTCTTTGGTTGGCAGTCAGGTTACCCCCTGTCCATGCGAGGACCCTTACTCTAGTCAGGGTAAAAGAGAATCACCCTCAGTTAACCTCCGCTCAACCTCCTGGTAGCTTGCACAAGCAGGCAGGCTTAACTTCAGAGATCTAGGTGTACAGTATTTGTGCCAACACACACAGTAACTCAGGGAAAACACTACAGAATGACACAACACAGGTTTAGAAAAATAGAAAATATTTATCCAAACAAAACAAGACCAAAACGACAAAAATCCAACATACACAAGTCAAGTATTAATTTTAAAAGCAAAAGAGTCTTAAATCCTTTTGTAAACAGTAAAAACACTGTTAGCGTTGAAAAGTACCTGCATAGCATTAAAATAACACTCACGGGCAAAAAAGGTAAGCAGTGCATTGATTTCTCCCCTGCAAGTGAGACCGTGCATAGCTTCTCCTTCTTTGGTCGACCTGCATTGTTTTTCCTCTCTGCAGGAGAGTGATGCATCGTTCTGGGCAAACATTCGGATCGGGGCAGGCATTGCGTTATTTTTCCACGCCCAGTAAGGTTTGCGTCGAAAATCCAGCTGCACAGTATAAGCAAAACCGCGCATTGTGGGTTGCAACTATAGCCTCCATCACCGAGTGTTGTGCGTCGTTCTTAGAGCTGCGTGCGTCGATTTTCCAGCTGCAGTGGCAGTGGAACGTTGATTTCTGCCACAAAGCCAGTTGTGCGTCGTTTTTCAGCCGCGTCTCGGAAGGTGCGCAGATATTTTCCCTGCACGCCAGTGTGTTCGTGGATTTTCAGTCTTGGTCTGCCAGCTTCACCTTCCAAGGCCCCATGAACTGGATAGGGCACCACTTGGCAGGGCAGGAGTTTCAGCAGAGAGTCCAGGTGCAGGCAGGAGAAGTCTATGATGGCCCTGAGACTTCAACAACAGGAGGCACACTCAGGACAAACCCTTGGAGATTTCTTCACAAGCAAGAATGCACAACAAAGTCCAGTCTTTGTCCCCTTACACAGGCAGAAGCAGCAACTGCAGGATAGCTCCACAAAGCACAGGCACAGGCAGGGCAGCACTTCCCCTCAGCTCTTCAGCTATTCTCCAGGCAGAGGTTTCTGTTGATTGCCAGAAGTGATCTTAAATCTGTGGTTTTGGGTGCCCTTCTTAAACCCATTTTGGCCTTTGAAGTAGGGTTACTTCAAGGGGAAGTGTCTCTTGAATGTGAAATCCTGCCTTGCCCAGGGTAGGCCCAGAAACACACCAGAGGGTTGGAGACTGCATTGTGTGAGGGCAGGCACAGCCCTTTCAGATGTAAGTGACCTCTCCTCCCCTACCCGCTAGCTCAGGTTGCTCATCAGGATATGCAGGCTACTCCCCAGCTCCCTTTGTGGCACAGTTTAGAGAGAGGTGCAAACAGACCAACTGACCCACACAGGGAATCCACAAACAGGGAGAGTCACAGAATGGTTTAAGCAAGAAAATGCCCACTTTCTAAAAGTGATGTTTTAAAACCAACTTTACTAAAAGATGTATTTTTAAATTGTGAGCTCAGAGACCCCATACTTCATATGTCTATCTGATCCCAAAGGGAATCTACACTTTAATCAGTTTTAAAGGTAGCCCCCATGAGAGAGATAGGCCTTGCAACAGTGAAAACTGAATTTGGCAGTATTTCACTGTCAGAACATTTAAAACATATAGGTATATGTCCCACCTTAAACATAGACTGCACCCTGCCCATGGGGCTACCTAGGGCCTACCTTAGGGGTGTCTTACATGTAGGAAAAGGGAAGATTTAGGCCTGGTAAGTGGGTACACTTGCCAAGTCGAATTGGAAGTTAAAATCTGCACACACAGACACTGCAGTGGCATGTCTGAGCCATGTTTACAGGGCTACTAATGTGGGTGGCACGACCAGTGTTGCAGGCCCACTAGTAGCATTTGGTTTACAGGCCCTGGACACCTCTAGTGCACTGTACTAGGGACTTAGCAGTAAATTAAATATGCCAATCATGGAAAGCCAATTGCATACACATTTTATACAGAAGCACTTGCACTTTAGCACTGGATAGCAGTGGTAAAGTGCCCAGAGTATCAAGAACAGCAAAAACAGAGTCCAGCACACATCAACAACCTGGGAAACAGAGGCAAAAAGTTAGGGAAGACCATGCCAAGTAGGAAAAGTCTAACAGCTCTCATTAGGTTGGATATTAGGTTCTCCATGCTAGGGATTTTTAAATTTCATGTCTACTGCAAAAAGATGGGGGGTTTTATGCTCACGACTCTCAGCTTTACAATTATGCTTCTTCTTTTGGTAGTTATCCTAATCATTGCAGCTCATGCATTTTATCATAGATTGCAGTCTTTAATAATTAACCTATTGAAAAACTTCCTGCCTCTTCTTCATTGCTTGTGTGTGACTAAGACTTATTGCTAACTTCAGAAAAAGGTAATTCCCTTTGCACCATGACTCCCCTAAGTTGTCGCCCTCTAAAAATCCATGCTTAAGGCTGCCGGAAATCACCTTTTACAGTTTGGGTTTTTGGTGAGGTACTGCTTGTGAGCTGGGAGGGTTGTGTCGACAGTTGCGACTTGTTGTAGGAGTGACTCAGCAGCCTACAAATAAAAGTATTATCATCTCTAAACCAGCAGTCTCACCTAGGAGTGAGAGTCCAATTATTACAGGTGTGACACAGGGTTGGTCGCTTAGACCACTGGGTGTGACACAGATGGCATGAATAGGCCTGGGTGTGATATAGGGCTGGCATCTCAATTTTGATATGTGTCTATCATTTGGACTTTTGTGGCTGACACAGATGCTATGCATTGGCTCTGGGTGTGATATAGGGCCCACACCTCAATCTTATTTTGAGTCTAAAAGGGTCACTCAGTGCTAACAGTTTCCTAGCAACATTGGTATCTGAAAGAAGTGAGTTGTGTGTTCTCTTGGACCGCTGGGCATGACAGAAATGGTACGCATAACCCCTGAGTGTGATATAGTGAGTCTGAGTGTGCGTCTTTCCGGATCGGCGTGCAGTGAATTTTTCACCGCGGAGCAAGCTGTGCGTAGAATTTTTCGGCGCACAAGGAGTCCAGTTGAAAGAAAGAAGTCTTTTTGGTCCTGAGACTTCAGGGAACAGGAGGCAAGCTTTACCCAGGCCCTTGGAGAGCACTTCTGCAGCAAGACAAGAGTTCAGCAAGGCAGCATGCCAACAGCAAGGCAGCAGTCCTTTATAGAAAGCACTCAGGTGAGTCCTTTAAGCAGCCAGGCAGTTCTTCTTGGCAGGATGCAGGTTCTGGTTCAGGTTTCTTCTCCAGCAAGTGTCTGAGGTGGTAGGGCAGAGGCCCTGTTTTATACTAAAATGTGCCTTTGAAGTGGGGGAGACTTCAGAGAGGGGCCTAGAAGTGCACCAGGTCCCCTTTCAGTTCAATCATGTCTGCCAGGGTCCCAGTAGGGGGTGTGGCAGTCCTTTGTGTGAGGGCAGGCCCTCCACCCTCCCAGCCCAGGAAGACCCATTCAAAATGCAGATGTATGCAAGTGAGGCTGAGTACCCTGTGTTTGGGGTGTGTCTGAGTGAATGCACAAGGAGCTGTCAACTATACCTAGCCAGACGTGGATTGTAAGGCACAGAAAGATTTAAGTGCAGAGAAATGCTCACTTTCTAAAAGTGGCATTTCTAAAATAGTAATATTAAATCCAACTTCACCAGTCAGCAGGATTTTGTATTACTATTCTGGCTATACTAAATATGACCTTCCTACTCCTTTCAGATCAGCAGCTACCACTTCAACAATGTATGAGGGAAGCCCCAATGTTAGCCTAAGAAGGGAGCAGACCTCACAGTAGTGTCAAAACGAATTTAGGGGTTTTACACTACCAGGACATATAAACTACACAGGTACATGTCCTGCCTTTTACCCACACAGCACCCTGCTCTAGGGGTTACCTAGGGCACACATTAGGGGTGACTTATAAGTAGAGAAAGGGGAGTTTTAGGCTTGGCAAGTACTTTTAACTGCCAAGTCGAAGTGGCAGTGAAACTGCACACACAGGCCTTGCAATGGCAAGCCTGAGACAAGGTGAAGGGGCTACTTAAGTGGGTGGCACAACCAGTGCTGAAGGCCCACTAGTAGCATTTAATCTACAGCCCTAGGCACATATAGTGCACTCTACTAGGGTCTTACAAGTAATTCAAATAGCCAATCATGGATAAACCAATCAACAGTACAATTTACACAGAGAGCATATGCACTTTAGCAGTGGTTAGCAGTGGTAAAGTGCCCAGAGTTCAAAAGCCAACAACAACAGGTCGGAAAAATAGGAGGAAGGAGGCAAAAAGTTTGGGGATGACCCTGTAAAAAGGCCAGGTCCAACAGCCACCATTCAGGACTGCATCCAATTCTGCCATGCTATCACCACTGCCAACCACAGCCAAGATCCATTGCCATCCATACCACCACTAGCCTCCCCTCCTCCTCTGATTCAACACCATGCCTACTCCACTGAGACTTACGAGAGCTGGCACAGCTCATCGTGAGAAAACCCAGGTTAGGCATGATCCAGCACTGCTCTGGCATGACACAGTATTGCTCGGGTGTGGGCAGCAGAACTTGGTCTGGGAAATGGATGTCCTCAGGGCCATTTTTAATTGTTTTTTTTTTTGTTGATTGGTGGGCATGTTGTGGGTGGAGAGGGTGGGAAGGACAGAAAGTTGAGAAAAAGGATTTTGGACATTGGACTTTGAACTTTTTCTGACTTTTTAATCTTATGAGAGGTGTCCTGTTGTGGGTGAGAGTGTGCTTCTTAAATTGAATGGGCTTTTTTTTTCCTTTGTCATAATCATTATCTGTTCTTCCATTGCTAGTTTGGCACTTTTACTGTTGACACAAGACTGAGACAGGGAGCTGCCCTCTGAAACTGTCACACCTTGTACACCGACTTTTCATCTTAGACTTTCCCTACCAGAAGTTCCTTGCCATGTATTGTGTTCTTCGGTAGGTAACTTACCTCTTCCTGCTGTCCAATTAATTATACCCTATGGTGGTACTGTTCAGCAGCAGAATGGTGAATAATTGAATTCTGTTTCACTTTATGAGGCTTTGCATCCCCAAACAATAATACAGTATAGTAGTTAATGTAGTAACTTCCATTGTACTATTCTCTATAACTATTTGCCCATCAAGGGGCTGCCAAGATACCTAAAAATGTAGTATTTATCATCTCTCCTTCCAAAGGACAAATTTACTACTAAGTCATCAAGTATTTCTACAAGTTCAGTTTTACCTGAATGGATTCAAATCAAAATCATATCAAATCAGGATATATAGAGCGCGACTACTCACCCGTAAGGGTCTCAAGGAGCTGAGGGGGTTTGTCCTCTGTGCTTCAGTTGAAGAGCCACGTTTTAAGGTCCTTCCTGAATTGAGGTAGCGATGGTGACTGCCTGAGGTGCAGGGACAAGGTGTTCTAGCTCTTTGCCACAAGGTAGGCAAAGGATCTTCCTCCAGCTGTGGCCTTCTGTATGTGGGATACGGTGGCTAGTGCATGTTAAGCAGAGTGGAGAGGTCTGGTGGAGGAGTAGAAGGTGATGCAGTAGTTAAGGTAGGTGGCTCCTAGATCGTGGAGGGCCTTGTACGCATGGACGAAGAGTTTGAAGTTGATTCTTCTCTCGATCGAAAGCCAGTGGAGGTCTCTTAGGTGATTGGTGATGTGTTCACGGCGGGGAACATCCAGGATGAGTCTAGCAGAGGCATTGGATGTGCTGTAGTTTCTTTGGGTTCTTCTGTGTGGTGCCAGCATGAAGGGCGTTGCCATAGTCAAGCCTGCTGGTAACCAGGGCATGGGTTACAGTTCTGGGGCAGTCTTTTGGGATCCATTTGTAGATCTTCCAGAGACGTTGGAGTGTGTGGAAGCAGGAGGTTGCGACTGAGTTGATTTGGGGGATCATGGTGAGCAATGAATCTAGGATGAAACTGAGATTACGTGCATGGTTTGTTGGGGTGGGAGGGTGCCGAGGGTGACTGGCCAGCATGAGTTATCCCAGGCTGATGTGGAGGGTCCCAGGATAAGGATCTCAGTCTTGTCAGAGTTGACATTTAGACAGCTGTCCTTCATCCATGCGGCGACGGCTTCCATCTCGTTGTGGAAATTCTTCTTGGCAGGTGCGGGGTTTTTGGTCAGTGAGATGATGAGCTGGGTGTCGTTGGCTTAGGAAACAATGTTCAGCCCATGTTTCCTGATGATTGATGTGAGCGGGCCTTGTAGATGTTGAAGAGTGTGGGGTTGAGGGAGGAGCCCTTGGAACTCTGCAGCTGATATCCGAAGGTTCTGACAGGAAAGGCAGGAATCTGACTCTCTATGTTCTGCCTGACAGGAAGGAGCGTATCCACTGTAGGGCTTTTCTGGGGATGCCAGATGCATGGAATCTGGAGCAGAGGGTGTGGTGCAAAACCGTGTTGAAGGCGGCCAACAGGTCCAGTAGGATGAGGGCTGCTATGTGGCCTTTTCGATGACCTTGGCTGGTAAAGGCAGCAGAGAGATGGTGCTGTAGTTCTTGAGGTCCAGGGGTTTGGCAATGGGTTTCTTCAGGAGGGGGCAGATCTCGGCGTGTTTTCAGTCCTTTGGGGAAGGTAGCTGTATCTATGTAACAGTTGAGGGTATCGCGGAGCACAGGTGTGATGGAGGTGTTGGTATTGTTGAAAATGTGGTGAGGACAGGGGTCCATAGGGACTCCGGAGTTCCAGAGTAAATGCTGGTCCAGCGGTGCAGGATCTCAGCACTACTCCTGCCGAGTACATATGGTTCAATTATAAATAATAGAAGCCCCCTTTTAATGCCTGCTCCATATACCATGGCCTTGACTATATTACTCCCACTGTCCGTAGTAAAAAATCCAAGTCTGAGACCTCTGGTTCACAGCCATTCAAAAACATTGCTGTTAAAATCTTCCAAGATATTTGAAGTTATATGGGATTTATCCATGGCGAACAGCCATGCTGTTGCATACCACCAAACATCCTTAAAAGCTTCTTTAGTGATGAGACCTACAAGTAGCTGTTGCCTAACCCCCACAAAAGAGATCCAGTGTGCAGTTATACACATGTAATTGCTTGACAAATGGCCCAGATGTTTATCATCAGGTAGATAGTGTGAACAGCACTCTGCAGCACAGCTTGTCCAACCAATTGCAGCACATTGTGATCGAGTGCTAGAACCTTCCATTTTGGCATATGGCCATTAGAGTTTCTATAAATCCCACTCCTTCCACAAAAGAAAAAGGGAAGAGGTCCAGCACTAACAATTTAGTCAGCTTCCCATTGTCAAAACGTGCCATTGGGTGGTTGCATTCATAAAGCCCCTTCTGCCTAAAAATACCTTTTATAGTAGCTTGGATTGTTTTCTTTTGTGGTGCTACTGATGTAGCTGACTTCCAGAGAGAGCCAGGAGGTGGTAAACTCAATATGTATCTTGGGAGAATCATCACTCTATGCTGTGCTGTAGTGTCTGCAGTCTTGTGCCATTTGGAAGTTGCTCATAAAAGTGAGGCTGGCACACTTCTGGGGACGGGGTTGCTTGGTGTAAAGCTGTCGTCCTCTGCTTCCTCATCACCTCCCTCTTTCTAAACAGCGCTGATTCCCCTATCTCATCACCACCACCAGCTATCTTTTTAAGATGCTCCTCTCATTTTAATGATGTTTTACCATACAAGTTGTTTGGCTTCCTGTACCATAATGTTAACCAGGCTTACCTCGAGGAACACTAGTGTGTCAAGTGGAGCATATTGCAATGTTATCCTCTTGCTTGCTAATCATGAAGAAGCCCCTAACTAAGAAGGAGAACTTTTTAGTGTGCCACTGTCATGCCTAAAGAACTAGAGGATTGGTGAGTGTGTTGATTGCCTTTCTGCTTTGCATACTTCGACTGAGGTAGTATTGGATGCAGGCTTCGGTGGGGGCTTACAAATAAAGAAGCTGGCAGTGCAGGTGGTGGAACCAGTCCCATAGTCCTCTGAGCAGATTGAATGGTGGGGGATAGTCTCGGTGTCCTCTGCACCCGGTTCTATACTGACAATTACTGGCTTGTCTTAATCACTGTCCATTTCCACAATTTTAAGGTTTTCAGGAACATTCCTTTTCTCTTGTCACTCGTGGCAGGCCTCGGACTTGGCCAGAGTCCAGTCCATGTCCAGATCATTAGAATGGGGGGCTTGAAGAAGATGGTGGATAACCCTTTCCTTTTCTTACTGGAGATCAGGAAGCCAATGATTCATCAAGAACTATATTTTGCTCAGCAGGAAACCCAACTTTCTGTTCTGCTCTTACTTCAGGAAGAACTGTTGCTGGCTGAGGCTCCTCTTGTCCACTTTTCTCAGTTTCCTGCGACGAACTGGGTACGATGCGGTTCAGACAAATCCATTTCAGACTCACTGCTTGTCTCCATGATTTCAGTGGCTGCCTCACCGAGAGGCATGGGTTAGGGAAAATTTAATAATCCTTAAAAGATGAAAGCTGGTGCACGACAATGGCCTAATGACCTACGGCAGGCTGGGGTTGAAGGCTAGGAAAAAATTGAATAATCCTTAAAAACATAAATGCTGGTGTGTGTCTATGGCCTAAGAGACCTATTGCAGGCTGGGGGTGCATGGAGAAAATAAATAATCCTTGAAAAAGTGAATGATGGTGTGCACCTATGGCCGAAGAGATCAATGGCAGGCAAGGGGGCCAGCTAGCAAAAAATTGAATACTCCTAAAAAGGTGAATTCTGTCATGCTTCTATGGTTTAAGAGACCGATGGCAAACAGGGAGTGCAGGGAGAAATTGAATGATATAATAAAAGGTAATCACTGGAGTATCACTAGGGTCTATGAGAAATCTGTTGGGAGACAAGGAGGTGCAGGGGAAAATGTAAATAATATTATATAAACACTGTACATACATGCATACATACATATTACAATGATCCTCAATCACAAAAAAACGACATGAGAGAAGAAAGTAAAACCGGTTAACAAAAAACAAAAAGGCATAGCCCACTTCAATGTCCCTAGAAAATGTCTTTCATAACTGATAATAAGGATTTAAAACCCTTGCCTCATGTTCAAACACCAACAAGCAAGTAGGTATGGGCAACCTACAAAGAAAACATGTAGGCCGGTGGTAAAAGCACTCTGGCCGACAACACAAAATGGCCTCCAACCACATGATCAAACAGCAACAAGCAAGGAAGCATGGACAACAAAGAACACATGCAGGCTGATGACTGCACAAAATGACCACCAACCACATAGAATAGAGAACAAAGACAAAAGGTGGCCATTGCAAACACACACACAGTCACACAGACATATAAACACACACACACGCACACACACACTCACACACACATTGGCCAGACAAACAATGAAGAAAACACTACCATTAATTGAGCAATTCAAAAAACGAAAATTGAGACAGCTATAAAAGTTTTACAACAACACCCATCCTACCAAGGCATCAGCATTTCTTACCCAACCAAAATAAAATAAAATTTTTGCAGAAAAAAGTGAAATACAAACAAAACACAATTTGCTTTTGATTTAATCCAATTCTATCCCTGGCCTACGTCATACGTATTTTTAAAATAACAGTTAGCACAGAAACAGATGTTTCATTTACCCAATGACTAGTACTGTCTGGATGGCACATGGGCAGACTAGGCCACATGGTGAAATAAATGAATAGCACAAATTTAACAAACATGGATAACATGCATTAACTGTACAAACTTTTTCCCTTCTAAAAGCTAAAATGAAAATGTAAAAAAATACTAGGTCCCTACTGCATTTCCAGGCCACCCACCATAACTACAATCAAATTAAAGAAATGAATAAAGGTACAAATATATACTGGTGCAAGCCCTCTATCTAATAACACTCTTAATCAAAGTTTTTTTAACTTATTTGTGATGTCATAAATATAAAGTGCTTAACAAAATAAAGGACTACCCTGCTGCCTGAAGCCTGTCCTGTGTCCAAAGAGAGTTGGCTGGACTCTTGATCAGAGCCTCAAGGACAGAAAAGGCTCAAAGCATTTTCACCCAAACTGAGTGAGTCCTGACGCTCCAAGTAGTGCCCCTCCAGTGCAGGACTCTTGGAATTGGTGTTAAATGTGCCAAGATAGCCTCATCCAAAACATGGGACTTAAATTATTTTCAGCCAAAAAGTGTTCTGAGATTAAAAAAGAGATTGACATATACCTGCTCGCCAATCCACCAAAGGTGCATTGCATGTCAGCCTGACTTTGCGTTAGCTCCTGCAATGTTCTTCTCTGAACAGCAAATCCTGCTTTGCCATTCCTTGCAGAAGGGGTTTCCGGCCTCATGAAGCTCTCCTTGGTTCATCCCACTGGAGATTCTTGACTTTCACAAAAGAAACTAAGGGCCATATTTATACTTTTTGACGCAAAACTGCGCTAACGCAGTTTTGCGTCAAAAAAATTAGAGCCGGCTAACGCCATTCTGAAGCGCCATGCGGGCCCGGTATTTAAGCAATGACGTTAGCCGGCGTTAGCCGCCGGTGCTGCCTGGTGTGCGTGGAAAAAAACGATGTACACCAGGCAGCGCCGGCGTAGGGAGATATGGAGCTTGGGCGTCAAAAAATGGGGCAAGTCAGGCTGAGGCAAATTTTTCGCCTCAACCCGATTTGCGAATTTTTTTTCGACTCCCAACCCCCATAGAAATGACTCCTGTCTTAGCAAAGACAGGAGTCATGCCCCCTTGCCCAATGGCCATGCCCAGGGGACTTCTGTCCCCTGGGCATGGTCATTGGGCATAGTGGCATGTAGGGGGGCACAAATCAGGCCCCCCTATGCCACACAAAAAAAAAAAAATTACTTACCTGAACTTACCTTAATGTCCCTGGGATGGGTCCCTCCAGCCTTGGGTGTCCTCCTGGGGTGGGCAAGGGTGACAGGGGGTGTCCCTGGGGGCATGGGAGGGCACCTCTGGGCTCCTTCAGAGCCCACAGGTCCCTTAACGCCTGCCTTTTCCAGGCGCTAAAAAACGGCGCAAAAGCGGCCGTACGTCATTTTTCTTTGACCCGCCCACTCCCGGGCGTGAATTTTGCTCGGGAGTGTAAATACGGCGCACATGCCTCGGAGTCAATTTTTTTGACGGGAACGCCTACCTTGCATCTCATTAACGCAAAGTAGGTGTCCACGCTAAAAAATGACGCAAACTCCATGGACTTTGGCGCTAGACGCGTCTAACGCCAAAGTATAAATATGGAGTTCGTTTTGCGTCGGAATTGCATCAAAAAAAACGACGCAATTCCGGCGCAAACGGAGTATAAATATGCCCCTAAGGGTTTGATTACGATCTTGGTGGATGGGGTTACTTCAACACAAACATAATGGATAGCCCGTCCCCCATAATACAGCGTATGAAATATCAGTACATTTGGGCAGAGTATTTTATCCGCCATGATTGTAATCAGGCCCTAGGTCTGAACGTGGACATTTTCATCACTACTTCATCCCATGGCTTCCCAATTATGACACTTACTCCTCGGACTCCATTGACTGTCTTGTCTTACCCTGCTGTACTTTACCTTCTCAGACATTTTTCTTAAAAATGTCTTCTAGCTCCATGGTAAGCGGAGACCAGACCCAATCCACTTTAGGTATTTAAACCACACTCCATCATGATTGGCAATACCTTTCGACTTTGACAGTGTCTCGTGCGACTAGATGCTCAAAGTTGATACTTTCATTTTTGAGGTGCTATTTTTCTGTTTAAAAATTCTCAACTAAAGTTATAATGATTAGATTTTTGCCTTTTTGGTGTCAGATAATTTATTAAAATGTACTCTATTTGTCTAAATTTTAGTGGCATTGTTCTTGTGTTGTATTTTCCCTTTATTACTATTTAAGTTCTGCATAAATACTTTACAATAAGTTAAGCCTGACTGCTTTTGTACCAAGCTAGCAGAGGGTTTGGAATGGGAAAGTTTAGTGATTTTTTTGTTCACTCTGAGAAAGATAGTCTGATGTTGTTTGAGAAGAGCTTACAGCCTCATCAACCAACAACCCAATTTCTCATAGACACCCTTTCATAAACATGGTTATCGACCAATATGGGTTGTCTGACCATCCAAATATTCTTGTTAAGGTCACAAAGGTCAATGCACATGCTTCTGCTCCTCTAATTGGCTTTAGGTGTTAATACCACTGGAACAAGCCATTCAGAGGACTCGTTCTCCTCAATGACTCCAACATCCAATAATGTCAAGTTCTTTCTTTAAAGGACCCAACATCACATATGAAACTTTGCAGGCTAATTATAACAGGCTGGTACCATCTTTAAGACTCATGTGATATTCAAATACATTCAAATAACCTAACCCATGGTTCTCCAATTTTGACCACACCTTTTCAAATGACTTATTTTTTAATTTGTCTAACTACCGCCGAATCATCATGCTCTTCCTTTTTCATTTCCTTCACCTGCAATGGCATCCTTTAAATTAGTGTGCTTTAACAGCAACATTTCTTGAATTCTGATACTGTTGGAACAACATACCAATTGGTCTCTTAAAAGTGAGTCAGTCAAGACCCTATATTCACATGTTCTTGCAAGATTCTTTAAACAACCAGTTTAATTAGCTATATGTTCAGATTTGCTTTGTTGACTTTCAAAGAATTTGTGTCTCTCTAGCGACAGTTTAATTTGTTTAACAAAATGTGACTCTAACATTTTCACCAAGTTCCCTAGGTTAATTATCTCCAGACGTTCACAGACGTTTCTACCTTCTGTCCCAAGGTTGTGAAGGGCACCAACTTATATCCTTGACCTCGATGCAGAGAACGTTTCTCTTCCAATGGCCACTAAATATGAATCAACCAATTTCTTCCATCGTGATCAAATTAAATTGGCTACTCCGCATTGGGGAAAAAAACAAAAATAACAAAACGATGAAGCAAAGTGTGTCCATTTATCAAATGCACATGCCTTATTCGGTGCTTCCTTGAAAACATGCACAAAACTAACAAATTGCAAACAAGGATGAAAACCAAGACACCTAGGTCACACTGATGATGGTAAACTTAAATATAGTAAGACAGTAGGATTTAGGATATGGAAGAGCACTCCCCATGAACACCAGGCCATGTGGCAGCATCAATCTACTTGTTTTCCCCAAAGTAGGATGCACATATGATGCATTGACAATGTTGTGTCGGCTGCGTGTAGAATAACTGTCCCATTTCAATATGGCTTCTGATGAGGTGTGTACGTTGTGATACTTTGTGAATTTGTGATGTTGTGTCATGAGGGTGTGCACACTGCTCTGTTACTTCCTCGAGAAGGAATGTAAATGTAAATTTAGAGCTTTTAAATGTAAGATTGTTGCTGAGTGGCACAGGCTTGGTTGCTTAAGCATCATAAGTTGTATAAACTCGACTTCTCCAAAAACAGTTAATCAGCGTAAGCCATAGTACTTGGACAGATTGCAGCAGCAACTATAAATGTTTCGGGTGAAAATTCTAGAATCTGGTGTTGCCATTTAGACCCTACCCCTGCACAAGTCAGTCATCACCCATTTACTTCAGTTGTGTTCAAATTTGTCATGTAGTCACCAACACCAGAATTGCAGTGTATGAGAGAATAAAAGTTTTTTATTCAGAGAAACAGGAAAATAACACCAAAACGGTCCCCTGAATACAGCTATTTGCTCAGTAACGGACTACCGCCACCGCAGCACCATTCTAACTTGGAATGTACTTTACTTCAAGACATAGGGGGTCATTCTGACCCCGGCGGTCTCAGACCGCCGGGGCCAGGGTCGGCGGGAGCACCGCCGACAGACCGGCGGTGCCCCGCAGGGCATTCTGACCGCGGCGCTTTGGCCGCGGTCAGTGCAGGAAAACCGGCGGTCTCCCGCCGGTTTTCCGCTGCCCGTCAGAATCCTCCAAGGCGGCGCAGCATGCTGCGCCGCCTTGGGGATTCTGACACCCCCTACCGCCATCCTGTTCCTGGCGGTTCGCCCGCCAGGAACAGGATGGCGGTAGGGGGTGTCGCGGGGCCCCTGGGGGCCCCTGCAGTGCCCATGCCAATGGCATGGGCACTGCAGGGGCCCCCGTAAGAGGGCCCCGCTTGTATTTCACTGTCTGCATAGCAGACAGTGAAATACGCGACGGGTGCAGTAGCACCCGTCGCACCTTCCCACTCCGCTGGCTCGATTACGAGCCGGCTTCATGGTGGGAAGGTCGTTTTCCCCTGGGCTGGCGGGCGGCCTTTTGAAGGCCGCCCGCCAGCCCAGGGGAAAACTCAAAATACCCACCGCGGTCTTCCGACCGCGGTACGGTATTTTGGCGGCTCCCGCCGGGCGCGCGGTGACCGCACCCGGCGGGAGTCAGAATGACCCCCATAGTTGACTATGGGCCTGATTCTAACTTTGGAGGACGGTGTTAAACCGTCCCAAAAGTGGCGGATATACCACCTACCGTATTACGAGTCCATTATATCCTATGGAACTCGTAATACGGTAGGTGGTATATCCGCCACTTTTGGGACGGTTTAACACCGTCCTCCAAAGTTAGAATCAGGCCCTATATCTTTAGAATGTGGAGGTGCAGGTACACAGTAAGCTAGAAAACACAGCAACATCCATCCTAAGGACTGAGGTTTTGCAAAAAAAGCGGACATTCTGGAAAACGTGTAATGCAGAAAAAAATCATCAGACATCAAATATATTCTCAGTGCACTTTGCATTTCAACAGACCAGTGCTTTGCTTTCTGATTAAATGCCAGAGCCCTCAGTAAGCGCTACAAGCTACTAGGTATGTAGAGTTGCAGGTACTAGTACAGCATGTACCTCATTATGCAGGCATTAGCAAATACACAAGCACTTATTGTTTTTAATTATTAAAATTCAATACGTAGCAAACATTGGCCATTGGATAAACTGAGATTGGAACTGGGGGGAGGTAACACATGGTCCAGGCTATTATGAAGCTCTAAATGATTTCGTTGATCTGTGGCTCAAAGCATGTTTGGTGGAAGAGATGCCTATGCATGCTTGTAAGAAGCTAGGGCTTATTTTCATAAAAATGTTTTCATGTAGAATTTCAGACATCCATGCTCTCTAGTCATACCTGGAGCTATAGCATGTAATATAGACAATACCAATCCATCAACGGCTGTTTGCGCTCCGGTCATGGAATTTTCTTTTGTAGGAGCTTGAAGTAAATCCAGTTTTTAGATTTTCAGGATTTAATGAGGGCGCCAGAATTTGCCTAACTGCATAATAAGCTTTTAGATATACCTCAGGGATATATTGACACCTAAGGGTCAAAATACATACCGAGTGCTGGACATACGCCAAAGAGCCTTATTGTTTCTCCTTCATAAAACATCTTTATTCCTATTTGTAACTCTGCCACTCCCCAAGCAGTACTCTTCTTTTCTCCAATACATTCTCCATCTTTCGTGCCCTATCTCTGCTCCATCGTCCTATTTCATTGTAGATAGTTGCATACTATATACCCATATTCATATATGCATACAAAAATATATAATCAGGAACCAGGGAGTTACAAGAATTGGAAATAATATTGAACAAGCACTGAGAAGCACTTTCAGTTGCAATGGTCCAAAATGTGTCTTAAATCAGCAGGTAGGTAAGTGAGGATCACGTGAAAAAGGGAATTCAGTTGGGTAGATCCAGCCAGGGAAATGACAAAAGAGGTATTAGCTAATTAAGTCAATGGAATCAACATACCACATTTACCAACCTATTAGACGATCCCAAAGTGATCAAAACTTTCTAGAACATTAGCATAATTCATGTCTGTATATGTTATATTTTCAGACTAGTTACACCTATGAGTTTGAGAAACTAGAGACTGAGCAGAAGGTGCAGGGCTTTCACTATGGTTGAGGAGCAAGATTATACTGTCTTTTCCATCTTGTAAAATACAGAGAGATGATGGATACCCAAATTAAATTCACAACATTTTTAAAGATATTTTGGTTTAAAAAAACTAGCTTTGGCAGAAATGTGTTACCTTGTTGCAATGGTTTACATTTCCCTTGACCACCTTCTGGAGAAATCTGATTGACATTTTAAAGGTATTAAGGGCCTCATTACAACCTCAGCGGTCTTTTGTAAAGACCACCGAGGCTGAGGGGGCCAGTATACCGCCAGTGCCGGCGATATATCTGGCCGCCTATTTCGACTTTTCCACTGGGCCAGCGGTCGGTAACAGTTTTACCGTAATAGAGCCGGCGGCAATGCTGATATGCAGTGGGTGCAGTAGCACCCGTCGCGCATTTTACTGCCCAAAATTCGGGCAGTGAAATGCACGATGGGGCTTTGCCTGGGGGCCCCTGCACTGCCCATGCCAAGGGCATGGGCAGTGCAGGGGCACCCAGTGGCACCCGAGTCCCCTTGGCAAGGCTGGCGGTAAGGGGAGTCGAAATCCCCAGGGCAGCGATGCTTGCAGCGCTGCCCTGGTGGATTACGACCGTTGGGACCGCCATGGCGGTATACTGCTGGTCCCGGCGCTATTACCGTGGTGGAAGCACCACAGTCGTGATAAGGCTGGCAGTACCGCCAGCCTGTTGGCGGTTCTACTGCCACTATAGCCCTGGGCCGCCCTGGGCTATAGGGCTATAGCCCTGGGCCGCAAAAGCAACAGTTTGACCACAACATTACGACCGTGGCGAAAGTGCCATGGTTGGACCCCCGGCACTGCCACTTTTTGTCTGCCAGATGGTCTGGCGGTGCTGGCGGTCCCAATCCGTCATGGCAGCACTGCAAGCAGTGCTGCCCTGGGGCGTACAACCCCTCTGTCCGCCAGCGATTACATGGCAGTTACACCTCCATATAAATGCTGATGGAGATGGGGTGCTGGGGGCCGCAGGGTGGCCCCTGCACCGCCCATGCACTTGGCATGGGCAGTGCGGGGGACTATCCGGCCAGCCCTGTCATGCAAATCACTGTCTGCTTTGCAGACAGTGATTTGTGCTATGGTTGCTGGTGCACCCAATGCACAACAGTATTGCCACAGGCAGTATTACGAGCCGGTGTCAATGTTGTTGTGTGTTTCCCGCTGGGCCAGCAGGCAGAAACTCTGTTTCTGCTCCCTGGCCCAGCGGGAAACACAAAATAGGGCAAGCTGGAAGGAGACCACCTGACCTGCGGGAGTTTGGCGGGCGGCCTTTTCCGTCCGCCTTATTCCTAATGAGGGCCTTAGAATCTAAGGGCCTGACATACAAGGACCTAGTACCCCCTTTGCACATTAGCTCTTAGGCAAATGTGGTGCAATGAGGCAAAAATCGCTGCCCTATATTTACCAAGTAGCGCAATGCATGTGTTGAGCCACTTTGCAACCCCTTGCACCACATTATGCCTGCACCAGGCATAATGTATGCAAAGGAGGCCTTACAGCATTAGGAAGCCAGAAAAAATGGTGCAATGAAATCTAGCTTTTCTGCAATGTTTGTATGAACTCTTTCCTTTAAGCAATAGGCTATTATCTACCAATTCCTTTCTTCCATTCATTCTTGTTTAGCTCAGTTGTCATGCCTGACAAAAGATGCTTCAGTATTTTCCCGTTCACTGTCTAATATTTGTTTTATTCGTTTGCACTTGTATTTTGCTCAAACCGGGTCTCAAAGGACAGCAGAGTCAGAGAACTGCACAGGAAAAGTTGTAATGAAAGAGGTGAGAAAAACAAAAGTACAAATGGCAGACAACACACCTAGAGTTTTACTACATAAGAAAACAGTGGACATAAAAAAATGGCCAAAGTGAGATTGTGTGTATGTCATCCAAAGAGTATACATTCATACCCACAAGTACAGAAGACTGTCCTGCTCCTGAGGCCTGCCTTTTTCTCCAGTGAACTGCCCTGTTACTACAAGAGGACTGTCCTGCTGCTTGAGGCCCGCCTTGGTCCCTAGAAAACTTCCCAGCTGCTTGAAGGATACCTGGGCCATCTGATTGAACCCAGGATCGCCAAAAGTGACTTCAAAAGCTAATAGTCTGGCCTCCTTCGGGTGCCACACGGACATAACGAGCTCCAGAGGCTTTGAATTCTACAGCTGGTCTCTGCTAGTGAGTCCTAACCCTCTACGTGGTGTCAACTAGGTCCTGGACTCCTGGAAGTGGTGTTAAAATGCTGCTTAAATGAAATGTTATCAAAAAGTGACAGTAAAACCAACAGAAGCCCAGGCTTACCCGACAACTGATCCTCCCAACATGCATTGCCGATCAGTCTGACTGCTTGGTAGCTCCCGTCAAGTTATTCTCTGCAGCAACAAATCACATTCAGCTGGACTTCTCAGTGATGGAATCTGGCCCAGGCCTGGGCAGAGTTCTCAGATTCCGACTCCATGGGGTTGAATAAAAACTCAGTGGAATTCCATGGAGGTGGAGTTCCATGACCCGCGTTGCCCAGGCCCGACCCTGCTTAGCGCTTCTGAGATCAGGCACAGTCAGGAGGGCTGTAGGCAGTGAAAGCTGCCGTTTCAGGCCTCTTGTGAACTGTACTGTTCTATATGCAGTGCGAACAGGGCTGGTCGGTGCACAAGAGGCCTGAAACTGCAGCTTTCTTTCGCTGCTTACAGACCTCGCCTGAATTCAGGCGAGGGCTGTAGGCAGCGAAAGCTGTCAGGCCTTTTGTGCACCGGCCTGCCCCATGTGCAGTATACACAGGACAGGCCAGAGCACAAGAGGCCTGAATGACAGCTTTCACTGCCTACTGCCCTGGCCTGAATTCATGCCAGGGTTGTAGGCAGCAAAAGCTGCCATTTCAGTCCTTGTTTGTGTGACAAAACAAAGAAAGAAACAAAGACTTACCTGGATTTTCCAGGGGGTCCTCCTCTCCTCGTCATCGTCTTGCCTCCCTCTGGCCTTGGCTCCCAGGCTCCGGTGCACTGCAAACCTTCTGTGCTTTCACTGTGCAACCCATAGGTGGGCTGCTCCATGCACCGGATGAGCTCTTCTCTGCTGGCAGGGCTGGAGAAGTTTTTGACTAACTCCATGCTAGAAGCAGAGCACAGGGTTCCAAAAACTCCCTTAGCTCCAACAGGAGAGCGGACCTGCTCACACCCCCCAAATCTGGCCTCATGGATCCCTCTTCGACTACAGCTTGCAGCTCTATTTCATGGTAGGTTTTCAATTTCCCAAAAAATTACTAAGTCCAAAGGTAAAAGTCTTGACTGGTCTCAATGACGACAGACTCCCCATCGATGATGACAATAATCTTCTCAGTCTGGAAATCCAGATTTTTCCACTGCTAGTTGTTTCCCACCATTGTTGACAGCCTCACCAAGACCTCATCCAGTGGCTTCCTGATGACGATGATGCCTTTTCAGACACAGCTTGCTGCCTTGTCCATCTGAACTGCTCCTAGATTTTTCTTCTGAAAATGTTCTCAGTCTGAAGGTGAGCCGAGGCCCAGGCCAATACACCCCTTGTATGTGGCTCGTGCTCCAGTTGTCATGTCTGATAAAAGATGCTTCAGCATTTTCCCGTTCACCGTCTAATATTTATTTTATTCAATTGCACTTCTATTTTGCTCAAACCAGCTCTCAAAAGACAGCAGAGCACTGCACAGGAAAAGTTGTAATGAAAGAGGTAAGAAAAACAAAAGTACAATTGGCAGACAATAAGCCTATAATGGATTTTTTGTACATAAGACAACATATCAAGTGGACATATAAAATGGGCAAAGTGAGATTGCGTGTATGTCATCCAATGAGTATAAATTCATACCCACAAGTAGAGATATCAAAGAAATAAGGCTTGCAGCAAGACCTTTAAAATGGAGGCTTTATTATATTACTGGATGAAGTGTTTCCAATTCATGTCCTCTTGAAAGTGCATTGTACAATGGAGGGGTATTGAGCTCCAAGTGAAAGGAGTTCTAGACCTTCATGTGAAACCCAAAAACGATTGCGTGATTGTGTTTTGCTTTCTTAAATCACAATTTCTCCCTGTGGTACCTCAGTAATTTTAAGGGATATCTAACCACCAAATGTATTCCGATACCTGTGTTGGTAACGCTAGGAGTTAAGTGAATAGGTTGATGGACCACATTAGAATGGCTCTTGACATATGACTATTTCCAGTCTTTATTTTCACAAACATTTTCATTCCCTTAAATTATACCAGCAAGACTCTCATTAGGAGTTCTAGTATTTCACTCTGAGTGATAACACGAGGTGAAATTTTCCACTTTGAAATAGCCAAATCATCCCAAACCTGGAATTATCAGATCTCCAAAATCCAGACCCATTAAGTCTGCCCATGAGACACTTACCTAACTTTGCAATGGAGGGTCAGGGGTTGCAAGCAGCAGCACAGCCTGGGTCGACCCCTGCATCTTCACAGATGGAGCAAGCACGCTCTTCCTAGGCAGACTGATGCTTGTCCAGATCCCCTAGTTTACAACCTCTTTTTTTCTACCACAGCATCTTCCCACCAATACTTTCCAACTGCTCAAAGCAATCAGTGTCAGTGGTGTATCTCCAGGATTTGTGTAAAACTGTTCAAGCCTGATATTACCGAGTCCCTGGAGTGATCTCACATTCTGGAGGAAAAACTTGCATTTGGTATAATGTGCAGTGACACACAATTCCAGTCAACTCGTAATAAAGGCCTGTGTCTACTTGTTTCTGTCAATTACTGTACTTTTAAACTGTGATCTTTTGTTCCTTGTCATTTCTACCCTATCACGTAAGTCTATATAGATGCAAGAAACTAAAGGATGGATAAATTATACTCTATTTCCCTATTGTCAGGCATGGTCAACATCATTCCCTTGAGGTGCCATTCCGGCTTAAAGGTGAGGCAGAGTATACTCTTCAGACACTCTGGTTGAGCTTGACAAGTTATTGTTCTCATCGATTGTTAATTTATTCAATTGTCATTAGGTAAGCACGCTGTCAAAATCCCTGTACTTCCCCTAATGCATTCTCACTGTACAGCAAGCATTGGTCTTGTAAAGATGAAGGAGTCTTGTGAAGGCAACTTTATTATTCAAGTGTCATGAAATCTGTAGCAGATACAGGCAGCTGGTTGCCTGTCGCTCTGCTCTGGTAATTACCACGAGACAATAACAGATATTAAGTGATGACAACTCTGAGCCCCTAGTCAGTTCTTTTCACAAGGTGACTGAAATGTACCCCCTCATGCATACCCCTGTGCATTGCTGATCTCAGGCAAGAGGAGCGTGCACCCTGCTTTGCCTTTGTTCCTGCTTTCAGCGGTCTTTGGCCTGGCCACGTTGCAGCAGCGTGCACATGTAACCAGCTTGATCAATAATGAATGGCAGTACAGATCAGATGCCCCAGCGCCGCATGCTTTAAAATACTCATGACGTGTCCAAGTTGTGAACACGCTGCAGGCATTTCTATCTGTCTGACTGCTGGACTTCTGCTGCAGTTCGCCCCATGTCCTGCTGAGAATCGTTCTCATTTTTTCCAGACCTGGGCTGTTTACTGAGAGCTCTAACATCCTCAAATGAACCATCAATTACCAAGCAGACCACAGAGAAAAGAGTTTAAAACCTCTGATGGTTTTCGGAAGGGGTTAGGTGGCATTGGCTTAAATGTGTACTACCGAATACTGAGTTTTAAATAAAGTCACGAATGTATGGACTTCAATCTACCGAGGAAAATAAAGTTAAGAATAGATTCATAAGCATAAATCAGTGATCACCTATATGAATTTAACTATATGGTACTATGATAGCACATTTTCTGCAACAAACCTTTATAGTGTAATATTGTTGGTGCAGGTATTCTGGTGTACAACAGGCTTAAAGAGTAAAGCAACATGCCTTAAATGTAACCTGATAATGAACAACACACCCTGCAAGAAACATGCTCCATTTGTCTTCAGAATCTGTTAAATAATTTAGCTCGCTTGGCTGACTGATTAAATATGTTTTACTGGGGAGCACATAACATATTTATGTTTGTACATTTGTGATCATTTGTATTGCTGATCATTTTAAACAAATGGGACCAATCATTTTAAACAAATGGGACCTTATATTTTAATTATTTATTATTCACATCTACATTGGGATATATTAATGATCTGGTACTTAATTCAACTTGTAATATTTCAAAAACGTTGTGTAAACCTTTGTTGTAAACTTCTTCATTGAAAGTTACAAACTGGCTAAAACACTGCAGCGTACAAGATTAGCATGCTTACATTGCACATAAATTAAAAAAATGACTACAACACTTCTGTATGTTGTCTTACTCTTATGTAGCACACAAAAATCACAGATCTGCATATAACTTCCCCCTGATTAAAACACTCAGGCCTTCTTTTTCATTGGTTAGTTGGTGTCCAGTGTCATTGGAAAAGCATACCTGTCTTGCTAACTGCTTTTAAGTTAAAATTAACCCCAAATTCGACTTTGGGATTAAAGTACTTCCAAAGTCTCAAACTACCTTATTTAAACATAGATGTCACCCCTAAGGTCTGCCCAAGGTGCCCCGAGGGTTGGGTGCTGTGTAAATTTAAGCAGGGACTTCATTAAAGATATTTTATAAGCCCGGTGAGGGGAACACAGCCAAATTCATTTTCCACATTCTAGTCAATGGGCTCCATAGGCTAACATAGGGAGACCTTATTTTAAAATAATGAAGTCTATTTCCAGCAGAGATGAGCTAAATATATCACATTTAGAACCACTTGAAAAGTTATAATAAATCCAACAACTTGCCAAAGTTGTATTTAATATAACTAGCACAGGGAAAGAGTTTTAGAACTCTTTCTGAAAGTTACCGAATTCAGCACTGTAGTGCCCTTTCCTGATAGGTTGGACTCTAGCAGCCTGGGCCAGGCTACCTTAATGATGTGTGAAGTGGCCTGAGCTGAGACAAAGGAAGCATCTGGTGGGAAGAGAACTGCTGCAGCAGATGGCAGAGAAGAATGGGGTAAGAGTAGCCAAACTGGTCTTCAGAGGGGTGAAAACCACTTGTGACAGAAACTGGACCTCCTCCATGTTCTGCTTCTGAAGATGGGACGAGCCCAATGATTAGATTAGGAGAGGGTCTGGAAGAGATGCTTTAAGGGATACTTAGCCACACCACTGGGTGGACTTATCCAGATCTAAACTCCAAGGATGAATTTTCTCCATGTTGGATTTTTGGAGAATGTTGCTTTATGGGACTGATTTCTGCCACACTTCACAGGAAGTGGTCACCCAGAGGGGGTTACCCTGAACCCCATTGGACAGGAGCACCTCTCTGTTTCCCAATCCAGGAGTAAGGATGAATTTGGCATAGCTGCACCACAATTCAGATCCCTGTTCGAAGAAGATACTGGCGAAGAAGGACTGCCCTGCTGAAGCACTGGACTGCCCCTGGAGAATTGCACTCACAAGGACCGCACCAGCGACACTCTTTGGGCTTCACCAAAAAAAAGACTTCTCCTTGCTTCTGTAACTCTAGGAGTGTACTTTCTGCAAGGTACAGGTACAAAGGAGCTGACCAGAGTCCCCGGCATTAAGTCCTGCAAGAAAAGCCCAGCTGACCAGCGTCCAGTGGCCATTTGAGGATTCTGACCAGGTGCTTTCTTGGAACTGCAGTCCCAACCTCCAAGGAGAAACTTAGGCCCGTATTTATACTTTTTTTAGCGCCGCATTTGCGCCGCTTTTTGACGCAAAACGGCGCAAACCTACAAAATACAATGGTATTTTGGAAGTTTGCGCCGTTTTTGCGTCAAAAAACGACGCAAATTCGGCGCTAAAAAAGTATAAATACGGGCCTTAGAGCTTCTGGAACCTTGGATCACATTCGTGGAGAGTTTAAGGACCCAAAAAAGGCTTCTGAAAGAAGATCCAGAAGTTTGGCGCAACTTTGAAAAAAAGCTCCATAAATGGACACCCCAACGTTGAGAGTCCAGCCGGCTACCTTCAACCGCGACCTGGCCTGAATTTCAGGTTTGTCCCGCTGAAAGCTCCAGAGCTGCAGACTTTGAGGATTTGACCAGGGTTTCGCAGAGAGGCAGTCTGGTGATGTTGCATCGAAATTGGCTTGCTGAGGAGGACCGTACAATGTTGAGGAAAAAAAGCTCCAGAAAAGTTTCTATGTTTGAAGTTAAAACTCTGACAGAGGCCTCCCTCTCAGTGTACCCGAGCATGGTTCCATCGCGGTTAGCCTCAACTTTAGATTTTTCCTCGGTCGAGTGCAACTAGATGTCCCCGGTTGGCGCTTTTGGTTTTTTAGGTGCTAAAAATCATTTTTTTCATTTAATCTTTAAGAAATTCTTATCTCCGGTTCCCTACTGTGTATTTTTGTAGTTTTGGTGTCATTTTAAAGGTGAAAATATTTCCTATTTTTACAAATTGTGGGATTTTTATTGTGTGTTGTGTTTTACTTATTTACTGTTTTGTTGATATGAAATTCTTTACACACTTATCTCCTAAATTAAGCCTAACTGCTCATGGGCCAAGTTACCAAGGGTGGAGCAAGAATTAATTTGTTGAGACCTTGACAGGACCTAGTGGGGGTTTGTGGCCTATTGCTAAGTATATGTACCTACCTGCCCTTACCAATAATCCACTTTCCAACGACTGTGCTACCTGGTATGGGGAGGTAATACCACTCCTAGTAAATACCACACCTATTAATATTGGTATGTATCAGTTGTCTTGCATTGTATTGTATTGTATTGTAATATTTACATAGTCTTGGAACCCCTTTGTGGATGCTGAAGCCTACATAAGCAGCATGCCACACCCTATAGGGTGTATGGTTGGAAGGATGCTGTCTTTTTTTATTCTCTGTGGGAAGTATTTCCATGTGGTGTGCGATGATCCCCAAGTTATGGTTATCATGAAATGGGATGCAATGCTTCACAGTGTGATGGACGAAGAAGTGCAAGAGACAGGTATTAGGTTTATGGTTTTCAATAAGTTGGCAGCTTTGAGCAACTCTTCATGCCCCTTTAAGATATATGTTATGGTTATAGTTTACTTAACTGGTTACTGCACTCGGTTGGCCATTCTGAGATATTTTGTTTAAGGTTAGTGGTCCTGAACAGACATAGGTAAAAGGGGAAAATTATGTAGATACCTTCTCGGATGGACCTTGTTTAAATCCCATATCTGATTGTCATTGTGAAATGTGAAGAAGCGGCTGTAGTTTTTAGTTAGCTAGGACCTGCAGTGGTGGACTAAATTAAAATCCTTTGTTGGCCAGCAGCATGTGTCAGATCTCTTTGGTTATTCAATCCATGTTTAGTTGGTGATGGGTGGTTTGTTTAATGAGAACTGGTATTGGACTGGGTGATGAACATACCCTTTGCAGTTATGTGAATGTAAGAGTGTCAACCAGGAAAATGCAATTAGTATGCAGCCTGTATGAACTATAATTGACTGCCCAACCACTGAGTGGTACATCATTACGAATAGCACGAGCAATCTATTTTATTGGGGTTGTAATTGTGTTTATATAGCAATCACTAACCTATATGAGGTGTTGGAGAGCTTTATGCTGGGCAGCAACTTGCTTCAGATGCCAGGGTTAGTAGATTTTTGGTTACTTTTGGTTGTACTTTTAAGGAAAGCAGCCACACGTGTACTCCAGTTTCTGTGTGGTAGATTAAATTAACAGGAGTTAGGTGTGAGGTTCTGGGCTAGGGGAATTCATGGATTGGTTGACGGTTTTAATAGATAAGATCCAGAACATTAGCTATTATTGGAATGCAGAGGTGTGACTTTTAAAGAAGAGTTTTTGATCTTTGAAATAAGGTGTGAGTAATCTGTACAGATATAATATTAGGGGTTAAGGTTAAACATAAGACTGGCTTACAGTAGGCCATGCTCAGCTGAGGCAAGCAGAAGATAGATTGAAGGAGAGATCTGTGAGTGGCTGTGTAAGAGTCTCACTGGGGCTGTGAGTGAGTGCACAAGGGTCTGAGTGGGTCTGTGAACGGGTGCGTGAGCGCCTGCATGGGTCTGTGATTGGGTGCATAAGTGTCTGAGTGGGTGTGTGAGTGTGAGAATGATTGAAAAAGATAGAGAAAGAAGGAGAGTGACAGGGGCACAGATAGAGAGTTTTTAGGCTTTGGTATATGACATACTTAGAATGAGATGTTTCTGAACAAATTAAAAAGAAAAATGTATTACTAATTTAAAAAGAGTAATATTACCTTTCAGGATGAGCCTTAAAGATTTGTAGTAAAAAAATAAATAAAAAAAGAGAGGGACAAGAGTCTGGCTGAACTCGAAACCTCTCTGCGAAGGTCTGTGACCTTTACATTGAGCTATTCATTTGTTTTTTAAATTATTTTTTTAGCGCTTTATGGGCTTTCAGGCACCGCAGGGGATCCCTCAGTGGCTCCCCCCGCAGTCCCTTCATGTTTTATTTAATTACGTTTTTATTTTATTTTAACACAAGCCTTGTACTGGCTATCTGGCACTTCGGGGGAAGCCTTAAGGCTGCCATGGTTCTATTGCTTCAGCAAGCACGGCTTGCTTTAGCTCTGTGCTTGCTGAAGCATTTCATCTCTCACATGTGCAGGGGACAGAGCTTTGGTTTTAGACAGCGGGACCTGCTTTAAAGATCCGGCTGTCAAAAACCATATTGTTTGCTGTGGTTTGGCTGCAGCCAAGCCACAGCACACAGCTATGTCCCGGGAGTGGGTACCCCGGGACATAGCAGGGCCGGCCCTGGGGGTTGGTGATCCCCAGAGCCATCAGTGGCTCCATTAGGGGGGCACACGGTTCCCCTCCAACAAGATATAACCGTGGGGAGGAGGTGATTCCGTAGGCTATACTAGATATACCCTAGATATACAAATTTGTTTTCCCCTTAATTTCTCAAAAAAGACTGAACGGATTGACACCAAAACAAACAAGTATTTCCTTCTGGACAAGGACCTACCTTTCTGCACATTTGGTGCAATTCCGTCCAGTGGTTTTGGCGCTATTGCTGTCCAAAGATAGATAGATAGATAGATAGATAGATAGATAGATAGATAGATAGATAGATAGATAGATAGATAGATAGATAGATAGATAGATAGATAGATAGATAGATAGATAGATGCTATAGGTCGCTGATTGCCCTTGGTTGTCCTAACACTGGTGGTGTACAATGTGCAAGAGATACCACTGATATAAGATTCAGACATAGAATGTATGTGAAAACACAGACATCATTTGCGATCAGTTTGCAGTGAATTCCAGAAAAAAGTGGCATGAACAGAGAAAGCCTGTTCCCTCAATCAGGATTGGTGAAATCTGGGAACAGACAACATGAATGTTGTTTTAAATTTAGGCAGGTAAATCGTCAGCAGGGTTCGATTGTTGGATTCTATTGTTAGATGAGGCAGATAATAATATTTATAGCCATTATGATGCACTGCATTGTCTCTGGTGGATGATGGGGGGTAGGTCCTGCATGTCATCACCCTAATTATATAACATTTATAGGTCAATACACAATCAATTTTTTAGCCCTTGTGAGATCCTGATCAGTCAAGGACCTTTCTTGGAGAATTTGGGACAGACAAATAAAAGTCATAATAATTACATATTGTTAAGATAAACTTCTCTGACTAGCCATAGGAGATTATGTAAAGATTGGTAGGTCGCACAACAGACTTCCACATCATTAGAGGCATTCACCTCTACCCCAACAGAGAATTACCGCACACCATAATTTGAGATCTGAACTTTCTTGCCGGGGAATGCAATGCATGTGCAGCATAGGCATTGCAGGCAAAGATGAATATTGAGCAGGTTCCATGTTGTTTTGCCTACATACGTTATTTCTGTTTTTTCTCCAACAAACTCACAATTATTTTTTTATGAAAATCAAAACATGAACTGCCTTCATGCACAGGGAGAGTCTACGTCAAGAGATTCCAATGGTGGAGCATCTAAGATTCCGCTAACAGAAATTTGGTGCTTCCTCAATCTCTAAATGGGATGGGTTACTGTGATGCCTGAAGTGGCTCTACCGGGCATTGGGAATTTTATCAGTGAGCAGTCAGCATTGGTGGGAAGAAATTTTTACCCTGATTTAAGAACAGTGCCACTGCCCATAGTGCAGTGCCACTTTTCTTGTGCCCCTCAGCGCCCCCCTAACTCCACCAAGCGTGCGCTGTATCTAAGATACGGAGAACCAAGGCGGTAGCTCGGGAACTAGCATCAACATTTTTGACGTTAGTTCGGAGCTTTGCAGGATTAGCATCAACAATTTTGACGCTAATCCTGCAAAGCCCATTGTGGCTCATTTTAAACAATGGTGTGCCTCCTTTTAACGCATGCTCTGAGCAGGCGTTAAAAGTGCTGAAAAATTGACGCAAATAAATCTCTTAGATTTCTTTGCACCATTTTTTTGGCTCCCTAATGGGAGAATGCCCCCTTTGCATACATTATGCCGGGTGCAGGCATAATGTAGCACAAAGGGTTACAAAGTGGCACAATGCATGCATTGGGACACTGATAATTTGGCACAGCGATTTGGGCCTCGTGGGCCACATTAGCGTTAAAATGATGATGCTAATGTGGCAGAAAGAGGTGCTAGGGGCTCCTAAATCTGCCCCTTTGTTGCTCAGGATGAGCCTGCCATGCTTCCTGCCTGTAGCTCATTGGCACATTAAAAATGCGTAGTGCAAAACAAATGGCTTTAAATCATAATTTCAAGCCATTTGTTTTTGCGTTTGAGATGTTCTGCTCTCTTACAGGGTCACCTGAGCAGTGTGGACCTTATTGCCCTTGGTGTGGGATGGGATTGAAGGGGAAGAGAGGTGTGCTGCTGTTTGGCTCAGAAGTCAAGTACATAAAAACTCTCCAAAATTCAAAACAGTGCATTTCTTTATAATATGATCTCTGCAACACATTTCAGTTCAGTATATTAAATTGTACCGTTACATTGAGTAGCGATTGTTATAATCAATATATTCTAAACATGGACTCAGAAAATGAGTGCCTCCACCACCACTTCCATGAAGGCAGCAAACAAGAATCTTTTGCCCTCTATATGTGTCATCTGGTATTACTAGAGGTGGAGTATCATAACAGCCTTTTGCTTTTGTGCAGTGCACACGCCACACTGGTTTATTTGAAGGTACCAGTGGCAGCTGAGATGGGCTCCCCATGCTGCCCTACATGAAAATTAAAGTCGTAGTGTCTGGTCACAGAATTTAGGATTTTCATCCTTATTATCAAGTACTCCCATGGCTGAGGTTTTAATTCTACAGCTGGGAGTGTAGCACTGTCTAGGTGTTGGTTCTGTGGCTGCATTTTTGCATTTTATTGGCCCGAAGTTATATAAATAAACACAAACACATTATGTTTGTTTTTGATGCTTTATTAACTATTTATAATGACAGTGATTGGTGACCAATGTTAAAAAAAAAAAAAAAAATGACAATAAGTATTGCTTGTGTACATGGTTAGTGACAATTGTAAACTGTGGATGATTTTAGCATATGTTTTTTTTTTTTTTTAACATGATGTAGCTTTGATAAATCCAATATGCTTAACTTATAGGTTGTGATGACCCTTGTTAAAGCCAATAGGCTTGTTTTAGTTTAAGTGATTCCCCCTTATGTTGCAATATCTTGTATAGTTGGGTTGTAACTGTGATTCTGGATGGCATGATGCCATAGGGGTCAAATGTGAATGCAGAATGTTGTCAAAGCTATTCTTAATCTGCCTGATGTATATATTTGTAAACTAATGCATACCATTTCATAGTGGATGTGTAATAAATGTGCTTTTTCTTTTCTAAAGATAAAGCACAGGCAGGACAATCATATATTGAGTGCTATTGTTGTGTGCCAGCGAATGGTGATTACTAACCCAGACCACCAGCCGCGAGTAGGTCTTGGAATGGGGTGGTTCGCTACCCTGAGGGTACTTGGTTCCCAGTAAGGGTAAATTGGGTACAGTTTACTTGTGCAGGCCTCACATCCTACACAACTAATAACCACATTTCTTACATCACCCTAACCACCTTTCCAGTGGTCAAGTTGCTCACTGTGCATGCGCACTCCATGCACTATGGGAGCTTGTCTGATAACATTTTCCAGGGTTGCTTTTGGTTCACAAAGCAGCCCTCGGAACCAGGTTTGGAGAACCGCCAATTTATAGTAAATGTCCTGCTTCACCGAACTCTAACCATGAAATTTCCCAGAGACATAGTAGACAACAAGGCAGAAGCTAGTGACGCACAGTCTAGTCTAGCTGAAAGGGGAGGTTAAGTTCGGAGAAGTTAAATACGTTTCCACGACCAGATTTGTTAAAGAAACTGAAGACAGCAGTCAAGCAATCTAAAAGAAAAATTACAAAAATCATACGAATAACTGTTTTGTAGTAAACATTTAGATCAATCACCCCACCCGAAAAAATCAATATTGCATGAAAATAATGATTTTCAAACTGAAGCAATAAGAAACATGTTGCCACAATTTACAAACAAATGAGAGAAGAATCAAAAACCCTGTGCGATTAAATACCTGTTAAAGAGAGTAAAACATAACAACTATCTCTGGGAACAAAAGAAGATTGAGGGCACACATGAAGAGAGCACTATTGGCCTATACGGCAACAGCTATAATGCCATAACCAGTGCTAATAAAGTTACAGACACCAGGAAAGCACATAAGCACAGTAATCATAGCATGGTCCATATACACATACACACAAAAACTCATACAAACTTAACATCTATGATCTATACCCCCCGACAACCTTATATTGGAGCACAACTCATTGACTTTCACCTCCATCTGAAACACCATCTGAATGCACAGTTCTTGCACGCGCATCTCCAACTAGCACACGCTCATGCCAGGATCATAAGGAAACGAACCCAAATGAAAAGACTGCTGAGAAGCTGAGCGTTCCAACACTGACAAGGGGAACCCACATTTATTCTGTGATGAGAAGCAAAAAACGAAAGAATATACACAGGCAGAAGTAAAGTCCATGAACAAAAAGTACTGAAACAACCGTATTGTTATGTTTACTACCAATAGTTTATTTCGGGAGGGGTAATCTACACGAGCCGCTGGTATGCGGTCGCGTAGAAACCCCTCTCAATGTTCAGTTTCGATTGTTTGTTTTTATGACGTCAGGGAGCCAGTAATAAAGATTCTAGTGCTCGCGCTAGAACAGCAGTTAGGCACCGAATAACAATGCGTGTGGTGTGTTTATTTTAACGCTCTTCTGACGCCGATTTTCCTCACAAGATTACTTGTTAATAATGCCAAGAATATAACAAAATTGGCGACGAAGGACGGGATACGACCCTCGCACCCCAATCAATGCCAGTTTAGATTTGTTTTCTCACCTCAAGTGGCCTGTGGTGTTGGTGTAACAGGCGGGTGCGTGGCTGATGTGACATCGTTTTGAGGTGTTCGGTGAGCAGAAACTCAGGAGGTGAGTCTCTCAAATGGTAGACTCTGTAGAAGCATGGGCAGTCGGCCGTGTTTCTAAATCGCTCAGCGGCAGAAGGAGCTGACGTGAGTTCAACTCATCAGGAGAATTGTTGTTAAAAAAAAAAAAAAAGGAAGAAGAAAACAACCACGCCCCCATCAGGAGATTAGAGGAAAGTGCGTGGGGGAGCGCTATTCAAGAAATTCAGACAGAGGCTGCAGCCACTGGACTCTTGATGAGTGACAGGAGCAGGGAGAAGACACAACATTGAGGCAGTGCAGGTGAGGAAATGGAAAAATAAACCTATATTCAAGGTTTTCATGGCGTGGCAGTAGGACTGCACATTTGATGAAAAAAATAATAATAATAAAATAACTAGGTGCCTGTGAACACAACACAGAGTATTTGGGACACTTTAGATTAGTGAGTGAACGTCAACGTCAGTTGCAAGTGGTCCCTATTTGGCAAGTACACACTGTCAGCAACATGAATTCGTTCCCGGCGTTGGAACCATTCCTAATTGATGGTCCTCCATCAGCACATACTGCCAAATGGAGAACATGGGTGGAGCGTTTGGAGAACTATTTTGAGGCAGCAGCAATACACCCTGAAAGAAGAAGGCCGATGCTTTTACATTTGGGAGTGCCTGCGATTCACAAGGTTAGCAAATCGGTGGTAGAAGATGGTCCCCCATTCACATATCAAACTATGGAACGTGCAATTACAGCATATTTCGAGCCATTGGCGAATCAACACTATGAGCGTTTCCTTCTCAGGCAAGCCAGGCAACTTCCGGAAGAGTCTGTAGATGTCTTCTATGCTCGACTCAGGGAGTTAGCGAGCACATGTACGTTACCTGATACAGCTGACGTGATTCGTGCGCAGTTTATTCAAGGCTGTCACTCTACCAAGCTCAGGGAACATATCTTACAAGTCCCAGGCATGTCAATGGTGGACATACTTACAATGGGGCGCTCCAAGGAATTGTCACGTGTGAGGGCGGCCCATATGGAGTCAGCACTTGTAAAACCTATAAAGACAGAACCTGTGAACGCAGTGGTGGCGGCGACACCTATAAAGAAAAAAGAAAAGAATAAATCTGAGGGAGGGGGTCGCACCTGCTACATGTGTGGAGGAGTGTATCCGCACCAAGGAAAATGTCCAGCAATGGGGAAGCAATGTACAAATTGTCAACGTCTCAACCATTTTGCGAAAGTATGCAGGTCAGCTAAGAAGCCTAAGCCAGGGGGACGGAAAATGATACATGAAGCTCAAACCATCCAACAACAGAATGAGGTTCTAGACATGGATGATGATGACGAACCTGAAGGCACAGTGTATATTATTCACACCACACAACCAAGCAATGGTAGGGCGAAGAGAATTCCAAGGTGCACAGTGAAAATTGATAGTCATCAAGTGCCTGCTCTCATTGACACTGGGGCCTCGATAAATATACTGGCACAGTCGGTATTCCGGCAGCTTCCAAATCGTCCCCAACTTCGGCCCACCACTGTGCAGGTATATGCATTTGGGTCGGCAACCCCAATTCCTTTGGCAGGTGTGTTCACGACAGACATCGTACATGAGGACACTGCTACCAGAGCAAAGGTGTATGTCACAAAAACTGGAACAGGGATGTTACTGAGCTGTCGCACGGCTGAGGAACTGGAACTAGTCACTTTTGCTTTCAGTGTTCATGTGGGTGCCGTAGAAAGTCTGGAAGAAGAATATGCAGATATCTTCCAAGGCATTGGTTGTTTGAAGGAGCGACAAGTGAAACTACACATCGACAAAACGATTGAACCTGTAGCCCTGAAACATCGACGCATAGCATTTCACCTGAGGCCAAAGGTGGAAGAGGAATTGGCCAAATTGGAAAAAGCTGGCATTATTGAAAAAGTTGAAGGGCCGACACCATGGGTGTCACCCATAGTTGTCACTCGAAAGCCAAAACAACCAGGTGAGGTGCGCATATGCGTGGATATGAGGTTGCCAAATGTGGCCATTTGGAGAGAGCGGCACCTCACACCAACGGTGGATGACATTGTGGCAGAGGTAAGTGGGTCACGGTGGTTCTCTAAAATGGACCTTCGGGCCGGATATCACCAACTGTTGCTTTCTCCTGAATCAAGGGCCATAACAACATTTTCAACTCATGTGGGGCTGAGGCGGTACAAGCGTCTCAGTTTTGGCATTGCTAGTGCCGCAGAAGTGTTTCAGGACACGATTCGTGGTGTGTTAGCTGGGCTTGAAGGGGTCATCAATGTGAGTGATGATATTCTTGTGCATGCCCCTACTGTGGAAGGGCATCTCAAAAGACTCCGTGCTACTTTCCACAGACTTAGACAAAATGGACTGACACTACACAGGGAGAAATGCGAATTTTTGAAACAAGATATCGCATTCTTTGGCTATCATTTCTCGACACAAGGGGTCAGGCCTGATCCAGGAAAAGTGGCTGACATACAGGTGGCACGTCCTCCTACCTCCGTCACAGGTGTTCGCAGTTTTCTAGGAATGGTGACCTACTGCGGAAGATTTATTCCTAATCTGACGTCTCTCACGGCGCCGTTAAGAGAACTCACGAAAACTCACACTCCGTGGGAGTGGACGGCTCGCCAGGACGATGCTTTTCAAGCGACTAAACGGGCGTTGTCGGCAGACACCACGTTGGTGTATTTTGACTCTTCTAAAGACACCGAGATATCTGTGGATGCCAGTCCCGTAGGATTGGGAGCAGTTTTATCTCAAAAAGGAACAGATGGTGAATGGGCCCCGGTAGCCTATGCGAGTAGAGCTTTGACGACCACAGAACAACGCTACTCTCACATAGAAAAAGAAGCGTTGGCGGTTCATTGGGGCTGTCGTCATTTTCATTTGTATATCTATGGCCATCCGTTCACAGTAAATACTGATCACAAGCCTTTGATACCCCTGTTCAATAAGTCAACATCCCAACCCCCACCCAGGATAGAAAAATGGATCCTCCAGCTCCAGGAATATCAATTTGTGGTGCTGTATCGACCAGGAGCCCAAAACCCGGCAGATTATCTGTCTAGACACACCAGACCCCTCACTACTCAGGAGGAAAAGGAATCGGAGGAGGTGGAAGAATACGTAAGATTGGTGGTGGAACGGTCAAGACCACGTCCCATTTCAATCCAGGAAATTCAAGAGGCCACCCGAGTAGATGAAGTGCTACAGTTGGCCATATCGTGTGTTCGTGATGGAAAGTGGCATTTACTAAAACAAGACATGGGTCGTAGAACGACACAAGCCAAAGTAACTTTGTCTTCCCTGCATAATATTCGCCAAGAGTTGGTGGTGACACCGGAAGAGTGCTTACTGCGAGGTCATCGTTTGGTGATTCCTGAAGCATTGCAGCAACGAACGATTGATTTAGCTCACATCTCCCATCAGGGGATTGTAAAGACCAAAGCAAGACTGAGAAGTAAAGTATGGTTTACTGGCATGGACGCTAGGGTAGAACAGACGATCCAACATTGCCACACCTGTCAAATCCTCAGACCTGCTGATTTGCCTGCTCCGATCATAACAGAACCAATTCCCCCCACTCCATGGCATCGAGTGAGTGTGGATTTAGGCAGTCTTCCTGATGGGCGCCATATGCTAGTTGCCATATATGATTTCTCCAAATACCCAGAGGTGGAGGTCTTGACCTCTACTACTACCGATCGAGTTGTGCCATGTTTAGAAAAAATCATGGCCACCCATGGAATATTCAAAGAGCTGAGAACAGACAATGGACCCCCGTTTTCGAGCCATGAGTTTTCAGAATATTTAGTATCACATGATATTCATCATCGAAAAATCACCCCTCGCTGGCCTCAAGCTAATGGGGAAGTTGAACGATTTATGAGAACTTTAAATAAGGTGCTAAGAATTGCAGTGTCTCAGGAAAAGGATGTAGAATGTGCTCTGTTTGAGTTTCTAAGGGAGTACCGCCTGACTCCCCATGGCACCACTGGTGCTATTCCCAGTGAAGTGTGTCGTGTACAGGGTATGAGAGATGAATGCCCCAAGTGAATGCTTCGAGTGGTTTTCATGATCAAGTTTCCAGTCGTTTGCGAAGTCGTCAGGTGCTGAATGATCGGATGTCTAAGAAGAGGAGAGCCTGGGTGCGACGTTTGAGAGTGGGAGACTGGGTTTTAGTAAAAAATAGACATGCAGGAGGCAAGTTCAAGCTCCCATTTGAAGCTAGCCCTTGGACAGTTGTGAATGTGAAAGGCACAATGGTCACTGCCCAACGAGACAAGGAGATAGTGACTAGGAATATATCTTTCTTTAAACCCTATTATTTGCCCATACATGATTCTCGGGAGCCAGTTTTGAGTACACCTGTTGTCCTGCCGAAGGAATGTATAACTCAGGGTTCTCCAGCACAAGACAGGCTCCCTGCTGCGGATCTGTGTTTGCCCATGGATGAGACTGAATCATCTGATGATGTTATTGTTACAGAGAAGCCTACGAGCAATTCTTTAGACAGTTCTTCCCCGATTGGCACTGTGCCGAGAAGAGGCAGGGATAGATATACTTTGCGTTCCCGAATATCAGCTCCTGTTAAAATGAAAGACTATGGGGGTCATTCTAACCCTGGCGGTAAAAACCGCCAGGGCGAACGACCGCGGTAGCACCGCCAACAGGCTGGCGGTGCACCGCTGGGCATTCTGACCGCGGCGGTTCAGCCGCGGCCAGAAACGGAAAGTCGGCGGTGTCCCGCCGACTTTCCGCTGCCCTTGAGAATCCTCCTCCGCCGCCATGGGGATTCTGACACCCCTTACCGCCATCCTGCTCCTGGCGGTTCTCCCGCCGGGAACAGGATGGCGGTAGGGGGTGCCGCGGGGCCCCTGGGGGCCCCAAAAAGAATTTCAGTGTCTGCCTAGCAGACACTGAAATTCGCGACGGGTGCAACTGCACCCGTCGCACCTTCCCACTCCGCCGGCTCAATTCTGAGCCGGCGTCCTCGTGGGAAGGGTGTTTCCCGCTGGGCTGGCGGGCGAATTTCGGCGGTCGCCCGCCAGCCCAGTGGGAAACCCAGAATGACCGCTGCGGTCTTTTGACCGCGGTACGGTCTTCTGGCGGTTCCCGCTTGGCGGGCGGCTACCGCCGCCCGCCAAGCTCAGAATCACCCCCTATGTGTGCGATTAGAGTATTCAGGAATTTTTGAAATGCATTGCAGTGTTTTGTTTTTGTTTTGTTAAATTGTTATTTTATTTTGAGTGAAGGAGGAATGTTATGTTTACTACCAATAGTTTATTTCGGGAGGGGTAATCTACACGAGCCGCTGGTATGCGGTCGCGTAGAAACCCCTCTCAATGTTCAGTTTCGATTGTTTGTTTTTATGACGTCAGGGAGCCAGTAATAAAGATTCTAGTGCTCGCGCTAGAACGGCAGTTAGGCACCGAATAACAATGCGTGTGGTGTGTTTATTTTAACGCTCTTCTGACGCCGATTTTCCTCACAAGATTACTTGTTAATAAGGCCAAGAATATAACACGTATAAGTCCATGTGTAGGCATATGCTATATACATACGCATATGATATATACAATACAATACAGTACTGCTAGGTCTAGGGATGTTTCCAAGTAAATATTTTGATGGCAGGTTAACTACAAAACGACTGACGAGATAGAAAGTGTTGCATTAGCAGCAAGAATATCAGTTCCCTTTTGAAGGATGGTAAAGACCTACTGGTGGGGTTCCTTGGAGAAATAGAGTTCTAAATTCTGGGTATACATCTAGAGACAGTCTGGTTTAAGATGTGTTTTTATTGAAGATGGGAGTAACAAGAAGAGGGTTGTTGATGCTGTGTAGTTGCTGGGAGCATCTGGAAATTGTAGTTTTTGTCCAAATAGTGTATTTTCCAGGATATGACTGTGCGTTACACAAGCCATTCTGCACGTTACTCTGCCCTCAATGGAAAGCCACCTCAGAATAATAAAGACTGCAGTGATATGATCATAATGGTCTGTCACTCGCTTAGAAGAGTGGCAACTTTAAGTGGCTTTCGAGGTGGATTTTAGGAATACATTGCAATGTATTGCCATAGTGTAATCTGGAAAATATCAGAAGTTTTACTGCCTCCTTTTAATATGATTCCAGTAAAAACACAGTGACATATTTACAAGCCCTGTGCACCGCTGGTGCTGACCCTTATATCTACAAGGCCACGCAAAGCCACTTTACATGGCTTTTCATGGTCTTGTAGATATGGTGTAAAGCAATGCAGCGCAAGTTGCAGAGTTGCCCTACACTGCGTCAGGGAGGCGTACCATGGGTGTTGCAGTGGGTAATCCCACAGTAAACCTGGGAATGTATCACAACTGTATGCCTCCTCAAGGCAGGCACAATGAGGAGAAATATTTTTATTTCTCCAAATTGTTTCCTCTTTCCATGTGTGCTGCATTCTGCAACACACATAGAAAGAGGAAAATGCCTCTCTGGATCATTTCTGTGCAGGAAGGTACCCCTTCCTGCACAAAAACAGTCCCGCTGACAAAGCAGACACCCTTGTACCATAGGGCAACGGGGCCTGCATTGGTGCTAGGCAGCAATTTGTTCACCAGTGCAGGGGGAAAGGACAGAAATGCACATTATCTTGTTAATGCACTGCATTTCCGCCATTTCCCTGTGGTGCAGGGCAACACGGTAATGTCACTTGCTGCCCTGTATGACGGGGCTTGTAAATATGCCCCACAGTTTTAACCGGTTCAAGACTCTTTGATGATATCACCCAGAGGTTCCGCATAGAGGTTAAAAAGTGCAGGAGGAAAAATGGAATCTCGTGAGATTCCTCACAGTACAGGAACAGGCATCAAGAAAGAGTTACAAAATTTACGCAGCTGAGAGATTTGGATTCAACCATACCTAAATCTTATATTCATATCCAGTTCAGTCCTTTAGCATTTGGAGGAGAATGTCATGGACAACTGTGTCAGAAGGCGCCAGTACATTGAGCATTATCTACAAGTATGACTCGCTGTTATTGAGGAAGTGCAGCATATAATTGATGATGGAGAATGGCTTTTTTTGCACTATGATCTGTTCTTAAACCGGATTGTGAATCATCCAGCAGGTCACTGTCTTTGTTAAACTGTATCAGTTTTTTGTTGACACTACTTTCAATATTTTGACAAAGAAAGGAAGTCTAGAGACTGGTCAGAATTTGCGTGAATCATTCGGATCTACATTTCTTGAGAGAATAATGAGGTTAGGTGGGTGTAGCACAAGATGTGAGTGCGAGGCTAAGTTGCCTGGTAACAAATTCATGAAAGATTGCAGAGTTTAAGCATGGAAATGTCACTTAAATGTTCCATTAAAGATACCTCATTAAAGAGTGTTCCATTATTTCCCCAATGTAGAGCTAGGTGTAGATTGCTTGAGTGCATATTGAGAGTGACTTCAAGTAATGTAAGGTCTCACTTACAGACAGCTTTTAAGTCCCTAGTATATGGTACTACATGTACCCAGGGCCTTTATAATGAATGCTACTAAAAGGCTGCAACACTCATTGTACCACCCACTAAAGTAACCTGTAAGAAATTGGGTTGTTCCAGCAGCAACCACAATCCTTGTCAGGGTAATGCACAAGCAATCCCTAAATGAACCTTGTCACAGAGCAGTCGGGCAATCTGTGAAGTACTTGCGCAACAATTCAAACAGTAACACAGTGAAAATACACCACAAAAGGAGCCCACAATAGGTTGAGAATAGAGTGATTTTTAATAAATAAATAAGGCCTAAATGACAAAAATCCAATTTTTAGAACTGCAGATATTGCATTTTAAAGTTTTAAAGAAAATAGCTCCAAAAGACATAAAGCCTCAACTATGGCTATCTGTTTGCGCCGGATTGGGACAAAGTCACAAATTCATGCCAATTGCTACGGAGCATGGGCTGGTTACAAGTACCCAGTTGCGTCCTCTGAAAAAAGTACCTTCAATCCTGGTTTGTAGAGCATTTTGTGGATCTGCATCAGAGATGAGTTGTGTAGCCAAAGCGATGCATCAGCTCCGAGATGCTGAGAGACTGCGGTGTGAGAACCATTTGCATCAGTGTGAAGGATCCTGTGGCTGTTTCTGAGTTACAAGAGATCCCGTCTTACATGCTCCACCAGCAAAACCTGTAATCTCTTTCCACAGAAACTACTCGGGCTTTCTTACAGTTGCACTGAGATTATTATTTGTCACTCTGAAGTCAACCCTGTGTACTTCTGTATGATTCCTGTCAACCAATGTAACATGTATACCTAGCAATGTTTCCCTTTATTGTTACCTTTGTAAAATGATAAAAAGATTTTTAAAAAACATGTCAAGGACCCCCTGGACAGGGTAGGTCACAAGCCCACCCTACATCAACATGTACCACACCCTAGTACCTTGGCACAGAGTAGTCAGGCTTAAATTACGAGACAATATATTAAATATTTGTGCAAAACTTCAAACAGTAAAACAGTGAAAACACCACATAAAAAGATACCATTCCTGGTTAAAAAAAGAAAACTTGATTTAATGAAAAAGAAACAAGACCAAAGTGAAAAAAATCCAATAAGTAGAATTTCAGTAATTCTTTTTTTAGGACTAAACTAAACTGTAGTGCTTAAAAACATAAAGGTGGTCATTATGACCCTGGCGGTGTTTTGACCACCAGGGTAAATGTGACGGTCCCACCAGCAACAGACTTGCGGTGAGGATCGCCACATTATAAGTGTGGCGGATTGGCCACTGCCAACCCGCCACATCTCCACCCATACTGCCATGGCGATATGGACCGCTGGGCCAGAGATGTTCATCTCGACCTGGCGGTCCACAGAGGACCGCTGGCGGTATTAGGAGCCAGCCTGCCACCATGGTTTTCTGCGGCGGTAGCACCGACACGAAAACCATGCAGGTATGGCTACCGGTGACAGGGAATTCCTTCCCTGTTACCAGTAGACGGCTTCCCCCCAGCAAGCACCTTGCCCCCCAACCCCTCCTACAGTCACAGTGTCCCTCAACCCCCTACTGTCACAGCACCCCCACCCCACCTACAGTCACAATGCTGCCACCCCACCTACTCACATAGCGCCCCGCACACCCCTCCCCCTTACACGCACACAGACACCCACATGTACCACATATACACCCACTCACCTACACTTCCAGACATGCATCCACTCACACTCATCCATACATGCATTCAGTCACACGCATGCATCCACCCATTCACTTACACATACACGCATTCAGGCATGCATACTCACAAACATCCAAGCACACATTTCACATATATACTCTGACATGCAGACACGCACTCACTTCAGCATTCACTCACATGCATACAACCCCGCATAAACCACAATACACACAGTCCCATTCACACATGCACATATATGCATACACACAAGCAGACACCACATACTCAGACATGCACACAGAACACCCTGCACCCCCCACCTCCTCCCCTGTCGGTTGCCCGACTTACCTTGTCCGGTGAGAAGGTCGTCCAGCAGGGAATGGGAAGGGGCGCTGCTACCGCCAGCAGTGCCCCGCCATCAGGACACGGCCAGGCCGTATTAATGGTCTTAATATGGCTGGTGGTGTCCTTCTGGCAGGGTGGTGCAGATGGTAGCAATGCCAGTGTGCCACCGCCCGCCAGCATGGCTACTGCCGGATATCCACCCAAAGTGTAGCAGAAATTTGGCAGTTCCCGTTATATGGCGGACGGAAGACCTCTTAAGGCCAAAGTCATAATGAGGGCCAAAGTGACTATCTGGTCACGCTAAACAGGGTCAAATCCGAAAGTCCAGGCCAACTGCGATGGATGGATACTTGGTTGTATCGACACTGAGGAAGATGCGAGGAGCAGGAGGTGCAAGGTGTCCTTGTCAATCTTTGGGATTGAGGCATCCTTGCAGCAGCTGTGATGAGTTAGTGTTGATGGAGATGCTCCGGTTCCGAGCAGCGCAATAGCGTTAATGCGTGGATTCTTGCTGGAGCAGCACTTTATATGCACTAGCATGAGCCCAGGACTGATTGGCACTATTTGGCAGGGCAGGAATCACAGACGTCAGAGTACAGGTGCTGTAGTAGCTAAGTTGGAAGTCTTTCATGTCCCTGAGACTTCAGAAAACAGGAGACCAGTCAGCTGGCCCTTGGAGTCACTCTGGGTGTTGGGTTCAAGTTATGTGGTTCCAGACCTTCTCACCCAGGCAAGGAGGGAAGCAGGTCAGCACATCAAGAAAGCAGTTTTTCTAGAGCACCAGTGCAGCAGAGTGTCAGTCCTTCAGCAGCACAGCAGCCCTTTTGCAAACAGGTCTACAAGTCAAGCAGGGTACTGAAGTGGTAGGGTCTGAGGTCCAGTTCTTATACCCAGTGGTACCCTTGAAGTGGGGGAGACTTCAAAGAAGGGTTTTGAAGTGCACACTGCCTTCCTGCCCTGGCTCCAGACTCACTACAGGGGAGTTACGGCCCTTTGTGTGTGGACAGGGCACATCCTATTGAGATGTAAATGTGAGACTGTGGCCAGCTCCGTCCTCCCATCCTGTCATGATGGCCAGTCAGGGCCCATCAAGTTACACCTAAGCTGCCATTGTATGTGGCTGTCTAGAGGTAATACGCAAAGCCAAACTGTCACCCACTCCAGACAGGCAGCTGGCACCAAATGGCTAAAGTAAAAAAAAATGCAACTTTCCATAAGTTGTATTTTCAGAATTACAATTTAAAATCTGACTTCACCAGAAGTTGTGATTTCAAATTGATACCAGAGACACCAAACTTGAAAAACATATCTCTTCTAGATTGTGAATTGTAATAGGGGAACTCCAATTTTATCCTATGGGAGAGATATGCCTGGCTGTATTGAAAAAACAAATTGAAGAGTTTTTAACTACCAGGCCATGTAAAACTTAAATGTACATGTCCTACTTGTTAAATACACTACAGCATGCCCTTGAGGCTGTCCAGGGCCTTACCTATTGGTGACAAACGTATTAGAAAGGGAGGTTGAGGTCTGTCAAAAGGTTTATTTTGTCAGTTTGAAAGGGCAGTTTAAAATTGCACACATAGGATCTGCAATGCAGGCTTGAGAGAATTGTAAAGGGCTACTTAGGTGGGTGGCACAATCAGTGCTGCAGACCCATTAGTAGCATTTAATTCATAGGCCCTGGGAACATGCAGTGCCACTTTACTAGTGACTTACAAGTAAATTGAATATGCCCATTGGGTGTAAGCCAATGTTACCGTATTTAGAGGAGAGAGCACAAGCACTGTGGCACTGCTTAGCAGTTTTCCATCGAACCACAGAAAGACCCTTCACCTGCTGATGTTGCTGCTTCCACTGCAACACAGGGCCACCAGCCCTCTCAGGATCCTGCACCATATCTGCCCGGAAAACCACAAACTACCTGAAGCTGCTCCAGTGCATTCTGCTCAATGCCTGATACCTCTGCAAGCACACAACTGAAATCTGGGATACCATCACCTCTGTCCCCCTGACGTAGTCTTCATCACCGAAACCTGGCTCAACTTGTTCTCAAACCCCAGTATAGCCATCTCAACACCCAATGGCTACAAGATGATTCATGGAGACCGCATCAACAAATACTGCGGAGGCATTGCAATTATCTTCAAGGACACTATCCAATGCTTCACCACCGATGATGAGGCCACACCTCTCATGGAACACTTCAACTTCCAGCTACAAACCGGCGCCAAGACAGTGGTGAAAAGCATCCTCATATACAGCATCCAAGGACCACGATTGGCCTTCTGTAGCTCCATCCCCAACATCATTGCCCCTTTAGCCATCGACTCCAAATGTCACATCCTACTCGGCGACCTCAATTTCCACATCGACGACCTAAAGAACAGCAACTCCACCACTCTCCTGGAGAACATGAACAACATCATCCTCGCCCAACTGGTAACTGGCCCCATGCACAAAGCCAGACACACACTCAACACCATCTTCACCTCCAGCAACAGAATCAAATTCAATCATGTCACAGAACTCACGTAGTCCAACCACTCCATTGTTTACTTCACTGTCTCCAAAGCAGAGCAGACTATCACCTGGTGCCACAGCTTCAACCACCACAGTTGAGGCAAGGTTACAGTGACACAGTGAACTAAGTCCCTCTTCACCTCCAAACATAAGGCTCATCAGACCTCAAACAGGCTATCCAGAACTTTTCCACCTGGATCATCAAATGCTCTGACAGAGTTGTCCTGCTGAAGCCAGAACCAACAAAACCTCAGGACAAGCCAGCTGGTACACCCCAGAGCTACCAAGCACAGCTGCTACCAACTCAAGAAACAATGGTGTTCCACAGAGAACCCCTCCGACAGAGCTGCCCACAAAGCAGCCCTTAGTGACTACCACCAGCAAATCACGGAAGGCAAGAGAGCAGCCATCATAGCATGCATCAACCCACCACCGCACAAAATAACTATTCAGAATAGTCCAAGAATACTCCAACGCAGTGGCTACAGAGAACACTATCCATCCTTCCCAAAAACTCTGTGACATGCTCTCGGACTACTTTCACAACAAGATTGTCATCATCTATAACAACTTCGATCCCCAGCCCACAGTCCTCCACCTCAGCAGTCTCAACCAACCATCACACACCAGCCGCATGATCAGCACCTGGACACCACTCACCACACAATCCACCTCGGCCATCATGTCCTCCATTTACTTTGGAGCACACATGACCTCACCACCTGTTCAATATCAGCACCAATAATATTGGCTCGCAACTCATCAGCATCCTCAAAACCTCCCTTGCACACTTACCAGACAAATGGAAACATGCAGAAATCAGACCCTTTCTAAAGAAACCTTCCACTCACCTAAGCAAATTAAACAATTATTGACCAATCTCTCTGCTCCCCTACACTGACAAAGTTCTTGAGAAGGCCATCAATCAACAGCTCACCAAATACCTGGACCAAAACAATCTACTTGACATCTCTCATTCAGGATTCTGTGCCAACCACAGCACAGACACTGCACTCATTGCAGCCACAGATGACATCATAGCTCTCCTCGATCACGGGAGACCTCTGCCATGTTCTTCCTCAACCTCTCAGCTGCATTTGACACCATATTCCACCAAACCCTCATCAACAGACTCCACAACATCGGCATACAAAAGAACGCCCTCAAATGGATGGCCTCCTTACTCTTAGGATGTGCCCAGAGTATCAGAGTACCTCCCTTTACCTCCAAACCCAAGAACGTCTTATGCAACATACCCCAAGGATCAGCCCTCAGCCCAACATTGTTCAACACCTATATGAACCCCCCTTGCTGACATCATCAGATCCCACGGTCACAATATCTTATCCTATGCAGATGATACTCATCCTCCACCAGAACAAATTTCTGCAATGCCATGACCAACGTAGCTAAGTGAATGAAAGCAAACTGCCTCAAACTCAACTCTGACAAAACAGAAGTACTGATCTTCAGGATGAACACATCCACATGGGACCACAGCAGGTAGCCAGCAGAACTCAGAAGCACTCCCACACCAGCAGACCCCGTATGCAACCTCAGCATCATCCTCTGCAGCAAACGGACCGTAAGTGACAAATCAACAGAGTTGCCTCTTCCTGATTCCACACCCTCTGCATGCTCAGTAGAATTTTCAGATGGCTCCCAGTCAACACCAGGAAAGCTGTCACCCAGGCCTTGTCACCAGCCACCACGACTCAGGCAACGCACTCTATGCTGGGATCTTCTAACTCCTCAAAGGACTCCAGATCATACAGAACACAGCAGGTAAACTCATCCTGGAACTCCCCAAATAGGCCCACACCACTCCCCACGTCAGAGGCCTCCATTGGCTCCCTATGAAGAAGAGATGCCAGTTCAAGTTCCTCACACACGCCTACAACGCCTTACTCTACCAAGGACCAGCCTACATCACAGAGAAATCCTAGCAATTACCTCTAACTAATAGTGAATTTCGCGCCCTAGGCTAATGGATCGATGCAACATAAATTTGAGGGGATGTCAATGATGAATGTCATAGTAATCACCAATAACCAAGATAAACAATGATCTAATCACTACACAATAACCATGTCAGTTTATTAAGAAATAATAAAAAATTATTTCCCTATAATAACAATGCTAAGGTCATAAAAATAATTCTCAAACATAAATGTTAAGCATATAGGATCATCAACGGCTGATTAGAACGCCTTATATATCTGAGTTTAACAAAGCAAGTAAACAAATTATCTCAAGTATTATAACACAGTTTAATGACACAAATATTTGCAACAGTGAAATGAAATACATCAGAGCAAAAGATCAAAGACTGTCAACATGAATCATAAGAATGCAAGATGAATTCCCTCACTAACCACTGATCATCATTAACATGTTGGGCTTCATGTAAAAGATTTAGAAACACAAATTTAGAAAATCCTACTAACTCGAGTTATAACAAAAATTATTATAATTATGCAGCAATTATTTATAAGTTGCAGCTGGTACCTGTAAAACAAAAGACACATATAACAATACAATTTCTGTAAGGGAGACCAGATCCTCGGGGTTTGCGCACGTTCCCAACATGTCCACCACTAGACAGCTCCAAAACTCTGATAGAAAAATCACAGAGCCTGAGAGAGTCCAAGCGGGGGAAAAGGAGATTAGGATGGGAACAGCTGGGAAGGAGACATGTAGGAAGCAAAAGGTTAAACCACACAATATCAAGATTTCATCACATTGCTTTTCACTAGACTATGATTCTAAGCATTATCATACTGTAAACATGGATAACTTAAGAAAGGACTATAACTAGGCCTCAAGACGTCTGGGTACCTGGGAAGGAATCAAGAATGGTTAATACGACTTTTCATATGAACTTTTCATTAAATGTCACATATTGTCTAGGAATATAAGAACCTACTAGAATTATGTTTCCAGAACAAACATTGTCTTTCTACATGAGGAGAAAAAGTAATCTGAACATTCCCTGGAAAACAATAGGAATTGTACTAAGGACTTAATATGCACATATAATATAACGTCTTGAATTTTAACACCTTTGCAGAAAATTCAAAAGCCCTGGATAGTTGTTTGCACTTCAGGAAACACTACACATCAAAGTTTTAATTGCCATGAAAGGATCGCGCACACTGTAAGCGATCTGAACACCTAGGTTTAAATGCGGGAAACGAATTGCGCACACTGTCGATTCCAACAAGTATATGCAAATGCCATGAAATGATAGTGCACACTGTAAACGATCTGAACATCAAGATTTGAATGCAGGAATTAATTGCACGTCTTGCCGATTCCAACAAGAATATGCAAATGCCATGAAATGATTGCGCACTCTGTAAGCGATCTGAACATCAAAGTTTGAATGCAGGAATGAATCGCGCGTCTTGCTCATTCCAACAAGAATATGCAAATGCCATTAAATGATTGCGCACGTTGTAAGCAATCTGAACATCAAGGTTTGAATGCGGGAAATGAATTGCACGTCTTGCCGATTCGAATGCCACCATGCAAACGCCTTAGAAATGGTCACGCACAATGATTATTAAGAGTTAAATGCAAGGAATGAATCGCGCGTCTTGCCGATTCTAATGTCACCATGCAAATGCAATGAAATGGTAGCAGACAATGATTATCAAGAGTTAAATGCAAGGAATGAATCGCACGTCTTGCCGATTCGAATGCCACCATGCAAATGCCAGGAAATGGTAGCGCACAATGATTATCAAGGGTTAAATGCTAGGAATGAATCACGCGTCTTGCCGATTCGAATGCCACCATGCAAAAGCCTTAGAAATGGTCACGCACAATGATTATTAAGAGTTAAATGCAAGGAATGAATCGCGCGTCTTGCCGATTCTAATGTCACCATGCAAATGCCATGAAATGGTCGCTGACAATGATTATCAAGAGTTAAATGCAAGGAATGAATCGCACGTCTTGCCGATTCGAATGCCACCATGCAAATGCCAAGAAATGGTAGCGCACAATGAATATCAAGAATTAAATGCAAGGAATGAATCGCGTGTCTTGCCGATTCGAAAGTCAATATGCAAATGTCAAGAAATGGTCGCGCACACTGTTGCCGACTCGAATCTCAAAAGTCAAATGTCAAGAATGAATTGTGCGTCGTTCCTATTCGAATATCAACATGTAAATGCCAGAACCCACAAGCACATTCACACTGTTAGAAATGGGGTTTTTGGTTGGCAGTCAGGTTGCCCTCTGTCCAAGCAAGATACCTCACTCTAGTCAGGGTAAGTCACACACAATCCAAAATCAGCCTGTGCCCAGCCTCTGGTAGCTTGGCACGAGCAGTCAGGCTTAACTTAGAAGGCAATGTGTAAATCATTTGTGCAATAAATCTTACAAAACCATAGTATAACACCACAAAAATACACCACACAGTATTTAGAAAAATATATAATATTTATCTGGGTATTTTCAGGTCAAAACAATCAAAGTTGCAATATGAATTTGTAAAGATATCACTGAAAAGTGATATAAAGTGTCTTAAGTCTTTAGAAAGCAAACAAAGTCTCTTTCAAACACAAAGTACCTGGTTTCTGGTGGAAAATCTCCTCAGAGGGCCACAGGAGAAGAGATACATGGAAAACTGGTGTGTGCGTCGATTTCTCCTCAGCACACACGGACTTGCGTCGTTATTTTCCACGCGGGGAGTCGTGCGTCGTTTTCCGGCACGCGGACAGTCTCTTTCTGTGGATCGCGGGGAGTACCAGATGTCCCGGGTCTGTGCGTGGATTTTCCTGCTTGTTTTCCGGCTGCGCGTCGTTCTGCGGGGCTGCGCGTCGAAGTTTCGATCTAACGGCAGGCGTTGCGTCGATTTCTCCTGGGGAGTCGGGCGGCGTTGTCCTTGCGAGGCCGTGCATCAAAGTTTTGATCTCACGGCAGGCGTCGCGTCGATTTCTCCTTCGAAGTCGGGCGGCGTTGTCCTTGCGAGGCCGTGCGTCAAAGTTTTGATCTCTCGGCAAGCGTTGCGTCGATTTCTCCGGGGAAGTCGGGCGGCGTTGTCCTTGCGAGGCCGTGCTTCAAAGTTTCGGTCATCCCGAAGGCGTCGCGTCGATCAGCGTCGGTGTGCAGCGGTTTTCTTGCCGCGGAACAAGCTGTGCGTCGAAAATTTCGGCGCACGGAGCGTCCAAGTGGAAGAGAGAAGTCTTTTTGGTCCTGAGACTTCAGGGAACAGGAAGCAAGCTCTATCCAAGCCCTTGGAGAGCACTTTTACAGCCAGACAAGAGTTCAGCAAGGCAGCAGGCCAACAGCAAGGCAGCAGTCCTTTGTAGAAAAGCAGACAGGTGAGTCCTTTGAGCAGCCAGGCAGTTCTTCTTGGCAGAATGTAGGTTCTGGTTCAGGTTTCTTCTCCAGCAAGTGTCTCATGAGGTAGGGCAGAGGCCCTGTTTTATACTAAGTTGTGCCTTTGAAGTGGGGGTGACTTCAAAGAGTGTCTAAGAAATGCACCAAGCCCCCTTTCAGTTCAATCCTGTCTGCCAGAGTCCCAGTAGGGGGTGTGGCAGTCCTTTGTGTGAGGGCAGGCCCTCCACACTCCCAGCCCAGGAAGACCCATTCAAAATGCAGATGTATGCAAGTGAGGCTGAGTACTCTGTGTTTGGGGTGTGTCTGAGTGAATGCACAAGAAGCTGTCAACTAAACCTAGCCAGACGTGGATTGAAGGGCACAACAAGATTTTAGTGCAAAGAAATGCTCACTTTCTAAAAGTGGCATTTCTAGAATAGTAATATTAAATCCGACTTCACCAGTCAGCAGGACTTTATATTACCATTCTGGCCATACTAAATATGACCTCCCTGCTCCTTTCAGATCAGCAGCTGCCACTTCAACAGTGTATGAGGGCAGCCCCAATGTTAGCCTATGAAGGGAGCAGGCCTCACAGTAGTGTAAAAACGAATTTAGGAGTTTTACACTACCAGGACATATAACTACACAGGTACATGTCCTGCCTTTTACCTACACAGCACCCTGCTCTAGGGGTTACCTAGGGCACACATTAGGGATGACTTATATGTAGAAAAAGGGGAGTTCTAGGCTTGGCAAGTACTTTTAAATGGCAAGTCGAAGTGGCAGTGAAACTGCACACACAGGCCTCGCAATGGCAGGCCTGAGACAAGGTTAAGGGGCTACTGAAGTGGGTGGCACAACCAGTGCTGCAGGCCCACTAGCAGCATTTAATCTACAGGCCCTAGGCACATATAGTGCACTCTACTAGGGACTTATAAGTAAATTAAATAGCCAATCATGGATAAACCAATCAATAGTATCATTTACACAGAGAGCATATGCACTTTAGCACTGGTTAGCAGTGGTAAGGTGCCCAGAGGTCAAAAGCCAACAACAACAGGTCAGAAAAAAAATAGGAGGAAGGAGGCAAAAAGTTTGGGGATGACCCCGTCAAAAAGCCAGGTCCAACATGACCCCCTACCAGCCTAAAGCCAGGGGAGAACAATCACTATCCTGATGTACTTCCCTGTTTGAGGCGACAGAACAAGGACCCAGGCCCACAACAGCAGGGGCATGCTCCAGTTCTTCGCCTTCCTGACTCCAATTGGATCCCTCTGTCCATACCCTCAGGGCCCACTAAGCCAGCCCATGGGGACCTTTTCCCCTTACCTGCGGATCCCATCTGTGCAGCACCTAACCTTACTTTGCTCACAGATGTATCCCAGGAGCAGTATAGTACCACCATGACCAACACAGTGGTGTTGCCCACTCTACCCCCGGGGTGTGACACTTGTCCCCTCCCCAGGGATAACTCTGTCCACCCGGACAGCAAGCCACAGTGGTTACTGACAGCTGCCAGGGATGAGAGCCAGGCCTCAGGCCTCTCAAAGCTCTCCCACCACTGTGGCTGTGGAGAGTGAGGGGCGGTAGCCCCAGGTGCTGGGCACCCTTTAACCACTCTCCCTTCCACCAGGTCAAGGATGACAGCCTGAACCTGGTCCTCCCCTCTGGGGCTCTGTACCCTCCCTCCTGGAGCGGTACCCCCAGAGTCCAACATGGTCAGGGTGCTTATAGAAGTCGCCCTGTACCATTCCTCCACCAGTGCAGGGCTGTTAACCTGCAACTGGCCCTCCAACCTGGGGTCTGTACCTTCAGGTTGGACTAGGGCCCGGGGTGAGGCTTCCCTCCCCCAGCCCACCCTTCTGGGGTCCAGCACCCTCCAACTAGGTGTGGCCTCCTCAGAAGACAACATGGTAGGGGCACTGTTATCAGTAGCCCCTCCCTCCAGGTCCGGGGCGACACCCTGAACCTGGTCTTCCAGCCCAGGTCGGTACCCTCAGACTGGATCACTGCCTGGCAAAACAGGACTTTCTGGGAGGCACACCTACCCCCCACCAGGTCAGAGTTTAACCTCTGCACCTGACCATTCAACCCAGAGTCACCACCCTGAGGTTGAACAATTGCCTGGCATGCCAGGACTTCCTGGGGGGCATACCTACCCCCCACCGGGTCAGAGTTTAACCTCTGAACCGGGTTCTCCAACCCAGGGTCACCACCCTGAGGTTGACCAATTGCCTGGCACACCAGGACTTTCTGGGGGGCACGTCTACCCCAGGTCAGAGTTTAACCTCCGAACTTGGCCATCCAACTCAGAGTCACCACCCTGAAGTTGAACAATTGCCTGGCACGCCAGGACTTCCTGGAGGGCACACTGACCCCCCACCAGGTCAGAGTTTAACCTCTGAACCTGGTTCTCCAACCCAGGGTCACCACCCTGAGGTTGGGCAACTGCCTGGCACACCAGGACTTTCTGGGAGGCACACCTACCTCCCACCAGGTCAGAGTTTAACCTCTGAACCTGGTTCTCCAACCCAGGGTCACCACCCTGAGGTTGAACCATTGCCTGGCAGGCCAGGACTTCCAGGGAGGCACACCTACCTCCCACCAGGTCAGAGTTTAACCTCTGAACCCGGTTATCCAACCCAGAGTCACCACCCTGAGGTTGAATCTTTGCCTGGCATGCCAGGACTTCCTGGGGGGCACTCTCACCCCCCACAAGGGACACACCGTCCCCAAGGGCCACACAAGAGTCTGGTTGGCGCAGGTCTCCTGACCTCTGCCCATCCGGCAGAGTCTGGGTCTCCCCCAAACCAGAAACAGTTTCACCTGGGTCATTCCTTGGGGGCTCTGCTCTCAGAGCTGTCCCCTGACTCTCCAGGTCCTCCACTGGGGTCTGGAACCCCCTCTCAACCCTATGTCTGGACTTCTGCACCCCCTCACTAGGAGTGGTACTGCCAGACACCAGAACTGTTGGGATGCTGGCTACAGTCACCCCCCCAAGTTCTTCTGACACTGCGGGGCTTCCCTCAAAAGGTGGCCCTACGGTACAGGCTAGGCTTCCCTCCTGGTGTTCCCTCATGGAACCCTCTAGGACCTGGGACCTACCTGGGACACTACAATCCTCTCCCACCTCACTTGGTTGGGAACCACCTAGACCACTCCCTTCAGGAGCACCCCCAAATGCCTCTTCAGACTCTCTGGTACTCACCCAGAAGTCTGCCTTCATTGTAAGCTCCCTGGGGTCAGAGAACTCACACTCCACCTGGTGTTGGCGTAGCTCTGGAAAATAAGGACCAGACATATGCTCTCCAGCAATTACATCACTCTGCCCTTCACATGTATTAACCAGAGTACCCTTCTGTTAGGGTTTGTACACAGCAAAGAGCATGTCCCCTCTCACTGCACTAGTGGGTTCTGTAATAGCTCCCTTTTAAACTTACTATTGAAAGCCTTTCTTGTTATCTCACCTTCCCCCCCCCCCAGGCTTCTGTGAATGTTGTTTAATGTGCTGTTTTGTTTACACATTGGGCCTTGCTTTTACCAAGGCTTCTTTAAAATACTCCTCCCTAGGCCATGTGTTAATCCAACTCATTTGTATAATAACTGAAACTCTGCACACCTTTCAAGAACATGTGCAGCATGTGAGGACCACACCCAGCTCTTCAAACCACACCCAGCTCTGCACACCTTAAAAGAACATGTGCAGCATGTGAGGACCACACCCAGCCCTTCAAACCACACCCAGCCCTGTCTATAAAAGGCATCCCCCGAGCCTCACCCAGTGCTTGTGCTCGTCTACCTCCCGCTTACCTGAGAACAGATCCCTCGGCGCTGGCACTCCTGCTCTTTACAGATTTTCATTGACTTCAATGGGCGCAGCTTCTGGCTCTTCCTTCTTCCGGTTTCCGGTTCCTCCTTGCTTCAGCCTCTCTCCTATGAGTAACTTGCAAAAGAGAAAGAAGACAAGGTTAGACTGATCAGTATCTCTTGCCAGCAACAAGTAAGTGCAAAACCTTTTATTACCTGAAAGAACTTTGACAACAATTTCTGGATTCGTGTATAGACAATTTGAAACGAAATACCTTCCACGAACATTGTGATTCAAACTCTTTGTTACAAGAATATTTTACAGAACTTTGTGAAGCAAACATTGTTTTTTCTCATGGAACTTTTAAGAATCGAACAGTGGAAACCATTAACAGCAAGGCAAACAGTAAATCAAGGACTTGCACAAATTACATGCTGTATTTTGATGTAAAAGTACAGTATTTGTTTTATAAAAGATTCTGGAAATATGGGAAAAGTGAGTCTGCTATTGGGAATTTAGGCTTTAGTTATATTATGATGAATGTTTGATATTGGTAATTCTGATAACGGTATTTGTTTAATGTTTTAGAAGCTTTACAGTAATAGAAAACACATCCCAGAGCAGTAACACATTCCAAACCTGGAAACTAGAGACCAGGATCCAAGAGGTACTTTTAGAAGAGAATTTCTAATAAATAAAGGGATAGTCAGGAACCCATTTAGGAATAGGTTGCACTTATCTGTTCTTTGTTTATGATTCATTAGGCACCAGTTTCTACAGAAGTCAGAAAGGGCCGCAGATTTGTGCAGCACTTCAACAGTGGAAACGCAAGAACGGTGTTGTCTCTCTTTTTTATTTTATCCACTTCCCCCCTTCCCTTGAGCTTCTGTTCTTAGTGCACTGTTTTAAAAACTAGTGTGCTGGAACAAGCAGTTTCAGGGTGGGGTCGGATTGTCTTCAACCTCCATCAGAACTGAACAAGAACTCAGGTGAGCTGGGCTTTGACAGAAGCACAAGCCTTAAAAAATTTCAGTTCTGGTGGACGATGAATACCGGGGATGAAATAGAGGGCATTGACGTCACGGATATGGCGCAGGCCCTAAATGAGGACTTGGCTCATAATGAATCAGTGTCTGGCATCTTGCAACATATGCAAGAGGAAATAGAGAGATTAAAGATGGAGAATACCTCTTTAAAACAGGATTTAAGCAGGTATAAATTTAGGGGATCTCAGTGGAACACAGCTTCTACGCCTTTGTTTAAAACCTCCTCAGAGACAGGGGCGCCATCAAAACATACAACTTTGCCTTCCCCAGTTGAGGTTACTGTTAATGTTCCTAATGTTGTGCCCTTAGCAGCACCTGAACGTTTTCATGGAGATAGTAACAAATTCCATGTTTTTATCAATCAATGTCAATTACACTTCATTTGTAAGCCACAACAGTTCCCTACTGATGATACGAAAGTGGCATTCGTCTTGTCTTATTTGGGTGGCACAGCAGCCAATTGGTCAATTCCTTTCGTGGATAGAGATGATCCCATCCTCCATAATTGGAATCAATTTAAACGTACCATGACCAGCCTTTTTGCAAAACACACTTTCATGCAGGCAAGTGATAATGAGCTTTTAAATCTTAAACAAGGTAACAAGGATTTATTGACCTATCTCACTAGTTTTAATTGTTTACTCACCGAGACACAGTGGCCAGAAGAAAAGCGTGTCTCCCTTTTTTATAAAGGTTTGAGAGACGAGTTAAAAGACGCGCTGGCTCATATCGTTGATTTGCCAAAAGACTATTCGGACTTTGTAGATTTAGTTGTGAAATTAGAACATAGACTAGGAGAAAGAAAGGGAGATAAATACAAACTGGAATCACGGTTAACTTTTATTAGACACGAGAAGAAAGACACAGATAATAAACTCCCTGAAGCAGAGCCTATGCAAATAGGGACACTCAGAGGTCCACTCACATCAGAGGAAAAAGAAAGAAGGAGAAAATTTCAATTATGTTTATATTGTGGCAGGGCAGGTCACTTTGCCAGAGAATGTCCAGTAAAGCCTAAAACTCCACGAAAGGGTGCTGTTTCCTCCACCTCCTCAACTGAATCGGGAAACGATTAAGCTCGACAAGGGGAGAGGTTACTTGTTCGAGAAAACATCTTAATCAAACCTCTAATGCTGCAGCCTTCAGGGTACCACACATAGCTAGACATTTCATAATTCAGGTCGTTTTCATTGTTACTACCCAAGTGAGGCATTCTCTCCCTGTCCTACTGGACTCAGGCGCAACAGGAAATTTTGTGGATAATAAGTTAGCTGAAATCTTAGGACTTCCTATGTGCCTAAAGCCTTGTCCAGAAGCAGTATGTGCAGTGGATGGGTCAGAATTGACCTCTGGATTAATCACAAAACAAACAAGTCCACTTGTTATGGTCTGTCAGAACGGGCACACAGAGGTGATTAGCTTTGATCTGATTGATACTCCTAATTTTGGTTTGATTCTCGGGGTACCCTGGTTAACAACTCATAACCCAAAAATTGATTGGGTGAATAGAACTGTTACTTTGGATTCCTCTTTCTGTAGAACCAATTGCTATCAAGAAGCAGGTACAGAACAGAGCACAGTATTACACTGTGCTAGTGTTACACAAGATGAACCACGTCTCCCTCCTGAATATTCTGACTTTAAAGACGTCTTTGATCCAGTAAAGGCTAGTGTGCTGCCCCCACATCGGTCTTATGACTGCCGTATAGATCTTATCCCAGGGGCCCCTTTACCTAATAACAGAGTATACGCTTTGACTGACGAAGAAACCAAATACTTAAGAACCTACCTAGATGACCTACTACAGTCTGGGTTCATCCGTCATTCCACATCTCCGGTGTCATCTCCACTCTTTTTTATCCCGAAGCCGGATAAATCCCTGCGCGCGTGTATCGATAATAGAGGACTAAATAAGGCTACAATAAAGAATAAATATCCTCTTCCTCTAATACCTGTGTTGTTGGATCAATTAAGACATTCTACTGTATACACTAAACTAGATCTGCGGGGAGCTTACCACCTGGTCCGAGTAAAAGAGGGGGATGAGTGGAAGACAGCTTTCAAGACAAAGTTTGGTTTATTTGAGTACACAGTAATGCCCTTTGGGTTATGTAATGCCCCTGCGGCCTTTCAGTTCTTTATAAATGAGGTCCTACACGAATTCCTGGACGTTTGTGTCATAGTATACATAGACGACATCCTCATTTACTCTAAGAACTCAGAAGAACATACCCAACATGTTTGTGCAGTATTATCAAAGTTAAAAGAAAATCATCTTTTTGCTAAGTTAGAAAAGTGTACTTTTAATGTCAACAAGGTGGACTTTTTAGGATACTGCCTGTCACCTCAAGGAATAACTATGGATGTAAAGAAAATCAGTGCTATTGCTGATTGGCCAGAACCATCCTCTGTAAAAGATATTCAGAAATTTCTGGGTTTCGCCAATTTTTATAGGAGGTTTATTGCACATTTTGCAGACATTGCGGCCCCAATAACTACCTTGTTGCGGAAAGGGCAACGATTTCTTTGGACTGATGAGGCGGCACACGCCTTTCAACTCCTAAAACAAAAGTTCACTTCAGCCCCAATTCTGAAACATCCTGATCCTGACTTGCCCTTTTTTGTTGAAGCGGATGCTTCACAAGTAGCTTTAGGAGGAGCTCTCTCTCAACGAGATGCAGTAGATGGCCAGTTACATCCTATAGCCTTCTATTCTACAAAGTTATTGCCAGCTGAACAAAATTACACTGTGGCTGAAAGGGAACTACTAGCTATCAAAGTAGCCTTTTCAGAATGGAGGCACCATTTAATGGGAGCCAAGTACCCAGTTACAATCTTTTCTGACCATAAGAACCTACAGTTTTTTGGATCACTTAAAGCACTAACACCACGTCAGATGCGCTGGTTAAATGTTTTTAGCACATTTGACTTTGTTATAACCTATAGACCAGGTGCACAACAAATTCAATCTGATGTGTTATCTAGATACGGACATACCTCAGACATGAAACAAGATAAAATAGGAGAATCCATTATTCCTCCCCAAAAGTTGTTGGCACCAGTACAACAGAAGGATTTCATCACAGATCTATATAATGCACACATGCAAATAGCACCTCAGGATTGGTTAAAGGATTCCTGTTGGAAAATGGGTTATTGGTAGGGCAGGTAGGTACCTACACCTAGCAACAAGCCACAAACCTCCACAAAAGTACAGTTAGGTCTCAGTAAATTAATCCCAGCTCTACCCTTGGTAGCTTGGCATCGAGCGTCAAGGCTTAACTTAGGAGACAAAGTGTAAAGCATTCAAATATCACACAACAGTAATTAAATAAAACACAGGAAACAGTTTAAAAATCCAAAACCAATTTATAAAAATAGCTTATATTTTTATCTTTAAAATGACACAAAAACGATTAAAATCGGTTCAGGGGAACCGGAGATATGAATTTTTAAAGTATTATTATTTTCTAGCGCATAGAAACAAAAAGCGCCAATCGGGTCATCTGGTTGCACCAGGACCGGGACAAAGTCAGACTTTCAGGCCGACCGCGATGGAGCCCTGCTCGGCTACAGGTCGCGGGAGGCCTCGGTTAAAAAGTTACCTTCTGACTTAGTCTTTATTTTGAAGTTTTTCTTCACCGGGACGAACCTGCCAGTTGGATCCGACCTCCTGGAGCCCTTGTCCGGATACGCGAAGTCGGTTTCCTCGGTGGTGATTTCTACCTTCTGACTTAGTCGTTTTTTCGAGATGAAAATCCTTCGACCGGGGTAAACCTGGATCTTGATCCGACGTCCGTGGAGCCCTTCTCGGATACGATGGCTGGAAGGTCCCGGTCAACTTTTTACGTTCGGACTTAGTCTCTTTTTCGGATGTTTTTCTTGACCGGGACGAACCACGAAGTCATGCCGGGTCGCGGTTGAGGCAAGCCGGCTAGAATTTCCGCGTCGAGTCGGTCACTTTATGGAGCTTTTTTTCTAAAATTTCTCCAATCTTTTCCAAACTTCTGGGGCTTCACCCAGATGTTCTTTTAAGGTTCTTTTGGGGTCCACAGCTCACCCCAAGGGTCCAGAAGTTCTGTGATGGTCCTTGGGAAGTGCGGACTTCAACTCCCAGAGTGCACCTGGCGCAAACTCCTTTTTGGCCACTGGGCAGTGGTCAGCTGGTCACTTTTTCAGGAGTTGGTGCAGGGGACTCTGGTTAGCAATTTTTCACCTGTAGCAAACAGGGAGTCCCTCCTTGAACCAGTGGAAGCCAGGCAAAGTCCTTCTTGTGGTGAAGCCCAAGTGTGCAGCTGGTGCAGTCTTTCTGAGTGCAGGGTCCAGGTGCAGGCCAGGGGTCCAGCAGGGCAGTCCTTCTTCTTCTTGTAGTTCCTTCTTCTTGAAATTTGGTGGGGATCTGAGGCGTGGGTGCAGGTCTGCCAGTTTTATCCTTGCTCCTGGGTGAAAAGCAGGGGGGCCCTGGTCCTCCAATCAGGGACAGGGTCGTCCCCCTGTGATGACCACTTCCTGGGAAGTGTGGCAAAAATCCATCCCAGAAGGCAATAGTCTCTAAAAATCCAAAATGGATGAATCTGATTTTTGGAGGAGAGATCTGGCTGAGCCCACCCACTGGTGTGGCTAAAAATCATAAACACACCCCTCTCCTGCCCTCTCCTAATCTAATCAAGGGGGCACCTAGCTGTCTGGGGTTGCAGGATGTGGGGGTGTTGCTGGGTGCTCCAGATGTCCTTCTCTGCCTTTGAAGACCAGTTTGGCAGCCCTCCCCCTTCCTGCTTCCCCATCTGCTGAGGGGAGATTCTCTCCCCCAAGCACATTCCTTTGTGTAAAGCCACTTCACACCTCATTAAAGTGGCCTGGCAGAAGCTGCTGCAGGCTGGCCAATCAGAGCACAGCAGCAAAAACAATGCAGAGCTGAAATTGGCAACTTTTTAGGTAAAGTCTAAACTTTTTACCTGCACTAGTTATATTAAATCCAACAACTGGAAGTTGTGGGATTTATTATAACAATCAATTTGATACCAAATTCTTGGTATGTAACATTTAAGGAGACTTTAAAATTTAAAATAAAGTCTGCCCATTCTAGCCTATGAAGGCCATTTACTTCAATGAGGGAAAAACGAATTTGGCTGTTTTTACCTCACCAGGGCTTATAAATCTGCTTATAGTTACGTGGCACCCAGCCCTAGGGGCACATAGGGCACACCTTAGGGGTGACTTATATGTAAAAATAAGGTAGTTTAAAACTTTGGAAGTACCTTTAATTCCAAAGTCGAATTTGCATATAACTTTAATTTAAAAGCAGCCAGCAAGGCAGGCTTGCTTTTAAAATGACACTGGGCACCTCAGCAATGCACCTAGGTGTGCACCACCTATGCTGTGGTCCCTAAACCTACATGCCCTACCATATACTAGGGACTTATAGGTAGGTTAACTTAGCCAATTATAATTAGCCTAATTTGCATATCCATTTTACACAGAGCACTGGCCCTGGGACTGGTAAGCAGTACCCAGGGCACAGCCAAGAGTCAGTAACCACCAGTACCTATCCAGAAAGAGTGGGGGTGATCAGGCAAAAAAAAAGGACTTTCCTACACTGCCCCCCCCAGATGAAAGGTGATGGGTACTAACCTACACCCTGGTAGTCCTCATCAGCTAAGTGGAAAAACCTGGAAAGGCCATCTGCATTGGCATGAGCAGTCCCAGGTCTGTGCTCCACTGTGAAGTCCATCCCCTGTAGGGAAATGGACCACCTTAACAGTTTTGGGTTCTCCCCCCTCATCTGCATCAACCATCTGAGAGGTCTGTGGTCAGTTTGTACACGGAAGTGAGTGCCAAACAAGTAAGGCCTCAACTTCTTCAGGGACCAAACCACAGCAAAGGCCTCCCTCTCAATGGCACTCCATTTTTTCTCTCTGGGGAGTAGTCGCCTGCTGATGAAGGCAACTGGGTGATCATGGCCCTCTTCATTAACTTGTGCTAACACTGCCCCAATCCCTTCTTCGAAGCATCTGTTTGCACTACAAACTCCTTGCTATAGTCAGGGGCCAGTAACACTGGTGCTGAACACATAGCCTGTTTTAGGGTGTCAAAAGCTTTCTGACACTCTGGGGTCCAAATGACCTTCTTGGGTTGTTTCTTGGAGGTAAGCTCAGTCAGAGGGGCCACTATGGTCCCAAAATTCTGAACAAACCTCCTGTAATACCCAGTCAAGCCAAGAAAGGCCCTGACCTGAGTCTGGGTTTTTGGAGCCTCCCAATCCAGGATAGTCTGGATCTTGGGCTGGAGAGGTTGTACATGGCCTCCACCAACAAGGTGGCCCAGGTACACAACAGAACTTTGCCCTATCTGGCACTTGCTTGCCTTGATAGTCAGGCCTGCTTGAAGCAGGGCCTGAAGCACTTCCTTCAGGTGGACCAGGTGGTCCCTCCAGGTGGAACTAAATACAGCTATATCATCCAGATAAGCTGCACTAAAAGATTCCAACCCAGATAGGACTCTATTCACCAACCGTTGGAAGGTGGCAGGAGCATTTTTCATCCCAAAGGGCATCACCTTGAACTGAAAGTGGCCCTCTGGTGTGGAAAATGCTGACCTCTCCTTAGCTCTTGGACTTAAGGCAATCTGCCAATATCCTGAGGTCAGATCAAATGTGCTCAGGAATTTGGCAGCCCCCAACCTGTCAATGAGCTCATCAGCTCTAGGTATGGGGTGAGCATCAGTCCTAGTGACTGCATTTAGACCTCTGTAGTCCACACAGAATCTTAATTCTTTCTTCCCACCTTGGGGACTAGCTTTGGGCACCAGTACCACTGGACTGGACCAAGGACTATCAGAGTGCTCAATTACCTTCAGATCCAACATCTTAGCCACTTCAGCTTTGATGTTGGCCTTGACCTGGTCAGACAGCCTGTACAGCTTGTTCTTGACAGGCAAGCTGTCACCAGTGTCAACATCATGGACACACCAATTGGTGAGTCCAGGGGTCAGGGAGAACAGACTAGCAAACTGTCCCAAGACTTGCTTACAGTCTTGTTGTTGCTGATCTGTCAGTTTGGGAGAGAGTACCACTCCCTCCACTGACCCATCTTTTTCCTTTGAGGACAGGAGGTCTGGCAGAGGTTCACCCTCCTCCTCCTTCCCTTCATCAGTGACCATCAGCATGGTCATGTCTGCCCTGTCCTGGTGGGATTTCATCCTATTAACATGCAGGATCCTGTGAGGATTCCTGGGGGTGCCAAGGTCCACCAAGTAGGTGACCTCACCTTTTTTCTCTAGGATTGGATAGGGCCCAGTCCATTTGGCCTGTAGTGCCCTAGGAGCCATGGGCTCCAAAACCCACACCAGCTGTCCTGGGTGATACTCAGGCATGGTAGCCTTTTGATCATGCCAGAGCTTCATGAGCTCCTGACTGGCCTCCAGGTTCCTGCTTGCCTTCTTCATATACTCAGCCATGCGAGACCGCAGGCCTAGTACATAATCCAGCACATTCTCCTTGGCTTCCTTGAGAGGCTTTTCCCAAGACTCTCTCACCAAGCACAATGGGCCTCTTACAGGGTGCCCAAACAGTAACTCAAAGGGGCTGAATCCAACCCCCTTCTGTGGCACCTCCCTGTAGGCAAACAGCAGGCATGGGAGGAGGACATCCCATCTCCTCCTGAGTTTGTCAGACAAACCCATGATCATGCCCTTCAGGGTCTTATTGAATCTTTCCACCAGACCATTGGTCTGTGGATGGTAGGGTGTGCTGAACTTATAAGTAACACCACACTCCTCCCACATGGCTTTCAGATAGGCTGACATAAAGTTTGTGCCCCTATCTGAGACCACCTCCTTTGGGAATCCCACTCTGGTGAACACACCAAGTAGGGCCCTAGCCACTGTGGGTGCAGTGATTGTCCGGAGGGGTATTGCCTCAGGGTACCTGGTGGCATGGTCCACTACCACCACAATGTACCTGTTACCTGAAGCAGTTGGTGGGTCTAGGGGACCAACAATGTCAATCCCCACCCTCTCAAAGGGAGTCCCAACCACTGGCAGTGGAATTAAGGGAGCCTTTGGCTTGCCCCCTGTCTTGCCACTGGCTTGACAGGTGACACAGGAGCTGCAAAACTCCCCGACTTTTTCTGACATTTCAGGCCAAAAAAAATGGTTGACCAGCCTGTTCCAGGTCTTGGTCTGTCCCAAATGACCAGCTAAGGGGATATCATGGCTTAAGGTAAGGAGGAATTCTCTATACTTTTGGGGGACCACTACTCTCCTAGTAGCCCCTTCTTTGAGGGTCCTAGCCTCAGTGTAGAGAACTCCATCCTCCCAGTAAACCTTGTGGGTACCACTGGTATCCCCTTGTTCTTGCCTGGCAGCAGTCTGTCTCAGGCCCTCAAGAGTGGGACACTCTCTTTGTCCCTGGCACAAATCTTCTCTGGTGGGCCCACCTGCCCCTTGCAGTTCTGCCAAGTCAGGCAGAGTTTGCAGGGAAGGTGTCCCTCCCTCAGAGTTCAGATCCTCCCCCTCAGGGTTGGATTCTTCCTGACCCTCTGTACTTGTTGGGGCTGGTAAGCCAGACCCAGTGCCCTTTCTCTTCTTCTTGGAGGCTTGGCCCATTGTTCCAGGGTCCAAGTGTCCAGCATTTCCCAGTTGTGCTGCCTGTGACCTGGTCACAGCACACACCCATTCAGGGAGATCCAGCATCTTTGCATGGACCCTTCTCTCCACTTCTGACCATTCAGATGCTTCAAGATCATTTCCCAGCAGACACTCTACTGGGAGGGCAGGAGCTACAGCTACTTTTTTAGGGCCAGTCACACCTCCCCATTCCAGACTCACCATAGCCATGGGATGGAGTTTGGTTCTGGTATCTGCATAAGTCACCTGGTGGAAGACACCAGGTAAGACCTGCTCTGGAGAAACCAGCTTTTCTGCAACCATTGTCACACTGGCTCCTGTATCTCTCAGAGCTTCCACTTCAGTCCCATTGACTTTAGGCCTCTGCCTATACCTCTGCATGATGGGAGGTAAGGTGGCCATAGTTGCAATGTCCACCCCACCCACGGATACTAAGGTGACTTCAGTGTACCCTGATTCCACCCCTGGGCCAACTTCCACCCCCAACCCTACACTAGCAATCCCCTGGGATTGCCCACCAGTGGGGGGCTTCTTGGTGCAGATAGCATCTCCTCTTTTATGTCCTGGCTGATAACAGTCAAAACACTTGCCGGCCTTAGCAAGCTCCTGAAACTTTCCTGCCTTAGCAGGGTCATAATTCTTTCCCTGATACCCTTTCCCTTTAGAAGTGAATTGGCTCGGGGCTCCCCCTCCCTGAGAAGTTTTTGGGGACTCTTGTGAGGACTCTTTGGGTTTTTTGTCATCTTTCCCTTGGTTCTTCCCCTGAGAAGAACCATGTCCTCCCTTTTTCTGATCACCCCCTGGGGGTCTCTGGTTAACTCTAGTTCTTAACCAGTCATCTGCTGCCTCCCCCAGCTCTCTGGGGTTGGTCAACCTAGAGTCTACTAGATACTGGCGGAGCCTCTCTTGGACACAATTAGTTAGAAGGTGCTCCCTCATAATCAAATTGTACAGCCCCTCAAAGGTACTTACCCTGTTGCCCTGTATCCAGCCCTCCAGTGCTTTTACTGAAATGTCCACAAAGTCCACCCAGGACTGGGTGCTTGTCTTTTGGGTGTTCCTAAACTTAAGCCTATACTGCTCTGGGGTTAGACCAAACTTTTTAGTCAAGCAACTCTTCATACTGGGGTATGAGTCTGCATCCTCCCCACTCATGGTTAGGAGCCTATCCCTCCCAGAGTTGGGAACTAACTCCCAAAGGAGTGAACCCCAGTACTGAGGCTTGACTTTCCTCATCTGGAGGGCCCTCTCAAAGGCCCCCAGCCACTTATCGATGTCATCCCCCTCTACATAGGCAGGAACCACCCCTTTGGGTAATCTGGGGGCAAAACCCCCACCCAGGGACACCTCAGTTTCTTTCTCGCTGCTTCCATCTTTTTTTTCTTTGCTTGCCCACTTCTTTTTTTCTAGGGCAAGCTTATCTGCCTCCAAAGCTATGTAGGCTAGCTGGGCTTCCAGCTCTCTCTCCCTGATGGATGGGTTCTCTCCTCCTGAAAGGACCCTCTTCCTACCACTAGCTTTGGGTCTGCCCCTAGTGACTGTGTCCAGTGAGGACCGTTCCTCCTCTTCCTCACTTGGGGTCTGATGCCTTTCCTCCCCTGAGTGGTTAGAGTTAGCATCATCCTCTTTTGGTTCCTCCTCTGGAGCTTCCTCTGTCTCTACCTCTTGGGCCTCAGCCCATGCTGTCAGGGATTTAATCAGGATTTCCTTCCTGAGATTAGTGGTTGCAGGCAACCCCCTCTCAATACACAACCCCCTAAGCTGGACTACTGTCAGTGTGGGTAGGCTAGCCAGATCAAGCTCCATGGTTCCCTAGTTTTGTGTCAACAAAAACTTTTTGCAAAAATTGGTAACAGGAATTTAGAAAAATTACAAAAATTCAATAATTGAAATTAATCCAAATTAATTTAAAAAAAAAATTAAAATTAAAAATTAAAAACAATTTTTGCACTAGGACAATTTAAAGGATTTTTAATTTGTTTTATCTAAAACTGTAACGTGATATTGAACACAAGTACAGGATCCCGTCGCTGCTTCCAATTATGTTGGAAAATGGGTTATTGGTAGGGCAGGTAGGTACCTACACCTAGCAACAAGCCACAAACCTCCACAAAAGTACAGTTAGGTCTCAGTAAATTAATCCCAGCTCTACCCTTGGTAGCTTGGCATCGAGCGTCAAGGCTTAACTTAGGAGACAAAGTGTAAAGCATTCAAATATCACACAACAGTAATTAAATAAAACACAGGAAACAGTTTAAAAATCCAAAACCAATTTATAAAAATAGCTTATATTTTTATCTTTAAAATGACACAAAAACTATTAAAATCGGTTCAGGGGAACCGGAGATATGAATTTTTAAAGTATTATTATTTTCTAGCGCATAGAAACAAAAAGCGCCAATCGGGTCATCTGGTTGCACCAGGACCGGGACAAAGTCAGACTTTCAGGCCGACCGCGATGGAGCCCTGCTCGGCTACAGGTCGCGGGAGGCCTCGGTTAAAAAGTTACCTTCTGACTTAGTCTTTATTTTGAAGTTTTTCTTCACCGGGACGAACCTGCCAGTTGGATCCGACCTCCTGGAGCCCTTGTCCGGATACGCGAAGTCGGTTTCCTCGGTGGTGATTTCTACCTTCTGACTTAGTCGTTTTTTCGAGATGAAAATCCTTCGACCGGGGTAAACCTGGATCTTGATCCGACGTCCGTGGAGCCCTTCTCGGATACGATGGCTGGAAGGTCCCGGTCAACTTTTTACGTTCGGACTTAGTCTCTTTTTCGGATGTTTTTCTTGACCGGGACGAACCACGAAGTCATGCCGGGTCGCGGTTGAGGCAAGCCGGCTAGAATTTCCGCGTCGAGTCGGTCACTTTATGGAGCTTTTTTTCTAAAATTTCTCCAATCTTTTCCAAACTTCTGGGGCTTCACCCAGATGTTCTTTTAAGGTTCTTTTGGGGTCCACAGCTCACCCCAAGGGTCCAGAAGTTCTGTGATGGTCCTTGGGAAGTGCGGACTTCAACTCCCAGAGTGCACCTGGCGCAAACTCCTTTTTGGCCACTGGGCAGTGGTCAGCTGGTCACTTTTTCAGGAGTTGGTGCAGGGGACTCTGGTTAGCAATTTTTCACCTGTAGCAAACAGGGAGTCCCTCCTTGAACCAGTGGAAGCCAGGCAAAGTCCTTCTTGTGGTGAAGCCCAAGTGTGCAGCTGGTGCAGTCTTTCTGAGTGCAGGGTCCAGGTGCAGGCCAGGGGTCCAGCAGGGCAGTCCTTCTTCTTCTTGTAGTTCCTTCTTCTTGAAATTTGGTGGGGATCTGAGGCGTGGGTGCAGGTCTGCCAGTTTTATCCTTGCTCCTGGGTGAAAAGCAGGGGGGCCCTGGTCCTCCAATCAGGGACAGGGTCGTCCCCCTGTGATGACCACTTCCTGGGAAGTGTGGCAAAAATCCATCCCAGAAGGCAATAGTCTCTAAAAATCCAAAATGGATGAATCTGATTTTTGGAGGAGAGATCTGGCTGAGCCCACCCACTGGTGTGGCTAAAAATCATAAACACACCCCTCTCCTGCCCTCTCCTAATCTAATCAAGGGGGCACCTAGCTGTCTGGGGTTGCAGGATGTGGGGGTGTTGCTGGGTGCTCCAGATGTCCTTCTCTGCCTTTGAAGACCAGTTTGGCAGCCCTCCCCCTTCCTGCTTCCCCATCTGCTGAGGGGAGATTCTCTCCCCCAAGCACATTCCTTTGTGTAAAGCCAGGCCACTTCACACCTCATTAAAGTGGCCTGGCAGAAGCTGCTGCAGGCTGGCCAATCAGAGCACAGCAGCAAAAACAATGCAGAGCTGAAATTGGCAACTTTTTAGGTAAAGTCTAAACTTTTTACCTGCACTAGTTATATTAAATCCAACAACTGGAAGTTGTGGGATTTATTATAACAATCAATTTGATACCAAATTCTTGGTATGTAACATTTAAGGAGACTTTAAAATTTAAAATAAAGTCTGCCCATTCTAGCCTATGAAGGCCATTTACTTCAATGAGGGAAAAACGAATTTGGCTGTTTTTACCTCACCAGGGCTTATAAATCTGCTTATAGTTACGTGGCACCCAGCCCTAGGGGCACATAGGGCACACCTTAGGGGTGACTTATATGTAAAAATAAGGTAGTTTAAAACTTTGGAAGTACCTTTAATTCCAAAGTCGAATTTGCATATAACTTTAATTTAAAAGCAGCCAGCAAGGCAGGCTTGCTTTTAAAATGACACTGGGCACCTCAGCAATGCACCTAGGTGTGCACCACCTATGCTGTGGTCCCTAAACCTACATGCCCTACCATATACTAGGGACTTATAGGTAGGTTAACTTAGCCAATTATAATTAGCCTAATTTGCATATCCATTTTACACAGAGCACTGGCCCTGGGACTGGTAAGCAGTACCCAGGGCACAGCCAAGAGTCAGTAACCACCAGTACCTATCCAGAAAGAGTGGGGGTGATCAGGCAAAAAAAAAGGACTTTCCTACACTGCCCCCCCCAGATGAAAGGTGATGGGTACTAACCTACACCCTGGTAGTCCTCATCAGCTAAGTGGAAAAACCTGGAAAGGCCATCTGCATTGGCATGAGCAGTCCCAGGTCTGTGCTCCACTGTGAAGTCCATCCCCTGTAGGGAAATGGACCACCTTAACAGTTTTGGGTTCTCCCCCCTCATCTGCATCAACCATCTGAGAGGTCTGTGGTCAGTTTGTACACGGAAGTGAGTGCCAAACAAGTAAGGCCTCAACTTCTTCAGGGACCAAACCACAGCAAAGGCCTCCCTCTCAATGGCACTCCATTTTTTCTCTCTGGGGAGTAGTCGCCTGCTGATGAAGGCAACTGGGTGATCATGGCCCTCTTCATTAACTTGTGCTAACACTGCCCCAATCCCTTCTTCGAAGCATCTGTTTGCACTACAAACTCCTTGCTATAGTCAGGGGCCAGTAACACTGGTGCTGAACACATAGCCTGTTTTAGGGTGTCAAAAGCTTTCTGACACTCTGGGGTCCAAATGACCTTCTTGGGTTGTTTCTTGGAGGTAAGCTCAGTCAGAGGGGCCACTATGGTCCCAAAATTCTGAACAAACCTCCTGTAATACCCAGTCAAGCCAAGAAAGGCCCTGACCTGAGTCTGGGTTTTTGGAGCCTCCCAATCCAGGATAGTCTGGATCTTGGGCTGGAGAGGTTGTACATGGCCTCCACCAACAAGGTGGCCCAGGTACACAACAGAACTTTGCCCTATCTGGCACTTGCTTGCCTTGATAGTCAGGCCTGCTTGAAGCAGGGCCTGAAGCACTTCCTTCAGGTGGACCAGGTGGTCCCTCCAGGTGGAACTAAATACAGCTATATCATCCAGATAAGCTGCACTAAAAGATTCCAACCCAGATAGGACTCTATTCACCAACCGTTGGAAGGTGGCAGGAGCATTTTTCATCCCAAAGGGCATCACCTTGAACTGAAAGTGGCCCTCTGGTGTGGAAAATGCTGACCTCTCCTTAGCTCTTGGACTTAAGGCAATCTGCCAATATCCTGAGGTCAGATCAAATGTGCTCAGGAATTTGGCAGCCCCCAACCTGTCAATGAGCTCATCAGCTCTAGGTATGGGGTGAGCATCAGTCCTAGTGACTGCATTTAGACCTCTGTAGTCCACACAGAATCTTAATTCTTTCTTCCCACCTTGGGGACTAGCTTTGGGCACCAGTACCACTGGACTGGACCAAGGACTATCAGAGTGCTCAATTACCTTCAGATCCAACATCTTAGCCACTTCAGCTTTGATGTTGGCCTTGACCTGGTCAGACAGCCTGTACAGCTTGTTCTTGACAGGCAAGCTGTCACCAGTGTCAACATCATGGACACACCAATTGGTGAGTCCAGGGGTCAGGGAGAACAGACTAGCAAACTGTCCCAAGACTTGCTTACAGTCTTGTTGTTGCTGATCTGTCAGTTTGGGAGAGAGTACCACTCCCTCCACTGACCCATCTTTTTCCTTTGAGGACAGGAGGTCTGGCAGAGGTTCACCCTCCTCCTCCTTCCCTTCATCAGTGACCATCAGCATGGTCATGTCTGCCCTGTCCTGGTGGGATTTCATCCTATTAACATGCAGGATCCTGTGAGGATTCCTGGGGGTGCCAAGGTCCACCAAGTAGGTGACCTCACCTTTTTTCTCTAGGATTGGATAGGGCCCAGTCCATTTGGCCTGTAGTGCCCTAGGAGCCATGGGCTCCAAAACCCACACCAGCTGTCCTGGGTGATACTCAGGCATGGTAGCCTTTTGATCATGCCAGAGCTTCATGAGCTCCTGACTGGCCTCCAGGTTCCTGCTTGCCTTCTTCATATACTCAGCCATGCGAGACCGCAGGCCTAGTACATAATCCAGCACATTCTCCTTGGCTTCCTTGAGAGGCTTTTCCCAAGACTCTCTCACCAAGCACAATGGGCCTCTTACAGGGTGCCCAAACAGTAACTCAAAGGGGCTGAATCCAACCCCCTTCTGTGGCACCTCCCTGTAGGCAAACAGCAGGCATGGGAGGAGGACATCCCATCTCCTCCTGAGTTTGTCAGACAAACCCATGATCATGCCCTTCAGGGTCTTATTGAATCTTTCCACCAGACCATTGGTCTGTGGATGGTAGGGTGTGCTGAACTTATAAGTAACACCACACTCCTCCCACATGGCTTTCAGATAGGCTGACATAAAGTTTGTGCCCCTATCTGAGACCACCTCCTTTGGGAATCCCACTCTGGTGAACACACCAAGTAGGGCCCTAGCCACTGTGGGTGCAGTGATTGTCCGGAGGGGTATTGCCTCAGGGTACCTGGTGGCATGGTCCACTACCACCACAATGTACCTGTTACCTGAAGCAGTTGGTGGGTCTAGGGGACCAACAATGTCAATCCCCACCCTCTCAAAGGGAGTCCCAACCACTGGCAGTGGAATTAAGGGAGCCTTTGGCTTGCCCCCTGTCTTGCCACTGGCTTGACAGGTGACACAGGAGCTGCAAAACTCCCCGACTTTTTCTGACATTTCAGGCCAAAAAAAATGGTTGACCAGCCTGTTCCAGGTCTTGGTCTGTCCCAAATGACCAGCTAAGGGGATATCATGGCTTAAGGTAAGGAGGAATTCTCTATACTTTTGGGGGACCACTACTCTCCTAGTAGCCCCTTCTTTGAGGGTCCTAGCCTCAGTGTAGAGAACTCCATCCTCCCAGTAAACCTTGTGGGTACCACTGGTATCCCCTTGTTCTTGCCTGGCAGCAGTCTGTCTCAGGCCCTCAAGAGTGGGACACTCTCTTTGTCCCTGGCACAAATCTTCTCTGGTGGGCCCACCTGCCCCTTGCAGTTCTGCCAAGTCAGGCAGAGTTTGCAGGGAAGGTGTCCCTCCCTCAGAGTTCAGATCCTCCCCCTCAGGGTTGGATTCTTCCTGACCCTCTGTACTTGTTGGGGCTGGTAAGCCAGACCCAGTGCCCTTTCTCTTCTTCTTGGAGGCTTGGCCCATTGTTCCAGGGTCCAAGTGTCCAGCATTTCCCAGTTGTGCTGCCTGTGACCTGGTCACAGCACACACCCATTCAGGGAGATCCAGCATCTTTGCATGGACCCTTCTCTCCACTTCTGACCATTCAGATGCTTCAAGATCATTTCCCAGCAGACACTCTACTGGGAGGGCAGGAGCTACAGCTACTTTTTTAGGGCCAGTCACACCTCCCCATTCCAGACTCACCATAGCCATGGGATGGAGTTTGGTTCTGGTATCTGCATAAGTCACCTGGTGGAAGACACCAGGTAAGACCTGCTCTGGAGAAACCAGCTTTTCTGCAACCATTGTCACACTGGCTCCTGTATCTCTCAGAGCTTCCACTTCAGTCCCATTGACTTTAGGCCTCTGCCTATACCTCTGCATGATGGGAGGTAAGGTGGCCATAGTTGCAATGTCCACCCCACCCACGGATACTAAGGTGACTTCAGTGTACCCTGATTCCACCCCTGGGCCAACTTCCACCCCCAACCCTACACTAGCAATCCCCTGGGATTGCCCACCAGTGGGGGGCTTCTTGGTGCAGATAGCATCTCCTCTTTTATGTCCTGGCTGATAACAGTCAAAACACTTGCCGGCCTTAGCAAGCTCCTGAAACTTTCCTGCCTTAGCAGGGTCATAATTCTTTCCCTGATACCCTTTCCCTTTAGAAGTGAATTGGCTCGGGGCTCCCCCTCCCTGAGAAGTTTTTGGGGACTCTTGTGAGGACTCTTTGGGTTTTTTGTCATCTTTCCCTTGGTTCTTCCCCTGAGAAGAACCATGTCCTCCCTTTTTCTGATCACCCCCTGGGGGTCTCTGGTTAACTCTAGTTCTTAACCAGTCATCTGCTGCCTCCCCCAGCTCTCTGGGGTTGGTCAACCTAGAGTCTACTAGATACTGGCGGAGCCTCTCTTGGACACAATTAGTTAGAAGGTGCTCCCTCATAATCAAATTGTACAGCCCCTCAAAGGTACTTACCCTGTTGCCCTGTATCCAGCCCTCCAGTGCTTTTACTGAAATGTCCACAAAGTCCACCCAGGACTGGGTGCTTGTCTTTTGGGTGTTCCTAAACTTAAGCCTATACTGCTCTGGGGTTAGACCAAACTTTTTAGTCAAGCAACTCTTCATACTGGGGTATGAGTCTGCATCCTCCCCACTCATGGTTAGGAGCCTATCCCTCCCAGAGTTGGGAACTAACTCCCAAAGGAGTGAACCCCAGTACTGAGGCTTGACTTTCCTCATCTGGAGGGCCCTCTCAAAGGCCCCCAGCCACTTATCGATGTCATCCCCCTCTACATAGGCAGGAACCACCCCTTTGGGTAATCTGGGGGCAAAACCCCCACCCAGGGACACCTCAGTTTCTTTCTCGCTGCTTCCATCTTTTTTTTCTTTGCTTGCCCACTTCTTTTTTTCTAGGGCAAGCTTATCTGCCTCCAAAGCTATGTAGGCTAGCTGGGCTTCCAGCTCTCTCTCCCTGATGGATGGGTTCTCTCCTCCTGAAAGGACCCTCTTCCTACCACTAGCTTTGGGTCTGCCCCTAGTGACTGTGTCCAGTGAGGACCGTTCCTCCTCTTCCTCACTTGGGGTCTGATGCCTTTCCTCCCCTGAGTGGTTAGAGTTAGCATCATCCTCTTTTGGTTCCTCCTCTGGAGCTTCCTCTGTCTCTACCTCTTGGGCCTCAGCCCATGCTGTCAGGGATTTAATCAGGATTTCCTTCCTGAGATTAGTGGTTGCAGGCAACCCCCTCTCAATACACAACCCCCTAAGCTGGACTACTGTCAGTGTGGGTAGGCTAGCCAGATCAAGCTCCATGGTTCCCTAGTTTTGTGTCAACAAAAACTTTTTGCAAAAATTGGTAACAGGAATTTAGAAAAATTACAAAAATTCAATAATTGAAATTAATCCAAATTAATTTAAAAAAAAAATTAAAATTAAAAATTAAAAACAATTTTTGCACTAGGACAATTTAAAGGATTTTTAATTTGTTTTATCTAAAACTGTAACGTGATATTGAACACAAGTACAGGATCCCGTCGCTGCTTCCAATTATGTTGGAAAATGGGTTATTGGTAGGGCAGGTAGGTACCTACACCTAGCAACAAGCCACAAACCTCCACAAAAGTACAGTTAGGTCTCAGTAAATTAATCCCAGCTCTACCCTTGGTAGCTTGGCATCGAGCGTCAAGGCTTAACTTAGGAGACAAAGTGTAAAGCATTCAAATATCACACAACAGTAATTAAATAAAACACAGGAAACAGTTTAAAAATCCAAAACCAATTTATAAAAATAGCTTATATTTTTATCTTTAAAATGACACAAAAACTATTAAAATCGGTTCAGGGGAACCGGAGATATGAATTTTTAAAGTATTATTATTTTCTAGCGCATAGAAACAAAAAGCGCCAATCGGGTCATCTGGTTGCACCAGGACCGGGACAAAGTCAGACTTTCAGGCCGACCGCGATGGAGCCCTGCTCGGCTACAGGTCGCGGGAGGCCTCGGTTAAAAAGTTACCTTCTGACTTAGTCTTTATTTTGAAGTTTTTCTTCACCGGGACGAACCTGCCAGTTGGATCCGACCTCCTGGAGCCCTTGTCCGGATACGCGAAGTCGGTTTCCTCGGTGGTGATTTCTACCTTCTGACTTAGTCGTTTTTTCGAGATGAAAATCCTTCGACCGGGGTAAACCTGGATCTTGATCCGACGTCCGTGGAGCCCTTCTCGGATACGATGGCTGGAAGGTCCCGGTCAACTTTTTACGTTCGGACTTAGTCTCTTTTTCGGATGTTTTTCTTGACCGGGACGAACCACGAAGTCATGCCGGGTCGCGGTTGAGGCAAGCCGGCTAGAATTTCCGCGTCGAGTCGGTCACTTTATGGAGCTTTTTTTCTAAAATTTCTCCAATCTTTTCCAAACTTCTGGGGCTTCACCCAGATGTTCTTTTAAGGTTCTTTTGGGGTCCACAGCTCACCCCAAGGGTCCAGAAGTTCTGTGATGGTCCTTGGGAAGTGCGGACTTCAACTCCCAGAGTGCACCTGGCGCAAACTCCTTTTTGGCCACTGGGCAGTGGTCAGCTGGTCACTTTTTCAGGAGTTGGTGCAGGGGACTCTGGTTAGCAATTTTTCACCTGTAGCAAACAGGGAGTCCCTCCTTGAACCAGTGGAAGCCAGGCAAAGTCCTTCTTGTGGTGAAGCCCAAGTGTGCAGCTGGTGCAGTCTTTCTGAGTGCAGGGTCCAGGTGCAGGCCAGGGGTCCAGCAGGGCAGTCCTTCTTCTTCTTGTAGTTCCTTCTTCTTGAAATTTGGTGGGGATCTGAGGCGTGGGTGCAGGTCTGCCAGTTTTATCCTTGCTCCTGGGTGAAAAGCAGGGGGGCCCTGGTCCTCCAATCAGGGACAGGGTCGTCCCCCTGTGATGACCACTTCCTGGGAAGTGTGGCAAAAATCCATCCCAGAAGGCAATAGTCTCTAAAAATCCAAAATGGATGAATCTGATTTTTGGAGGAGAGATCTGGCTGAGCCCACCCACTGGTGTGGCTAAAAATCATAAACACACCCCTCTCCTGCCCTCTCCTAATCTAATCAAGGGGGCACCTAGCTGTCTGGGGTTGCAGGATGTGGGGGTGTTGCTGGGTGCTCCAGATGTCCTTCTCTGCCTTTGAAGACCAGTTTGGCAGCCCTCCCCCTTCCTGCTTCCCCATCTGCTGAGGGGAGATTCTCTCCCCCAAGCACATTCCTTTGTGTAAAGCCAGGCCACTTCACACCTCATTAAAGTGGCCTGGCAGAAGCTGCTGCAGGCTGGCCAATCAGAGCACAGCAGCAAAAACAATGCAGAGCTGAAATTGGCAACTTTTTAGGTAAAGTCTAAACTTTTTACCTGCACTAGTTATATTAAATCCAACAACTGGAAGTTGTGGGATTTATTATAACAATCAATTTGATACCAAATTCTTGGTATGTAACATTTAAGGAGACTTTAAAATTTAAAATAAAGTCTGCCCATTCTAGCCTATGAAGGCCATTTACTTCAATGAGGGAAAAACGAATTTGGCTGTTTTTACCTCACCAGGGCTTATAAATCTATTTTTATAAAGTCCCTGCTTATAGTTACGTGGCACCCAGCCCTAGGGGCACATAGGGCACACCTTAGGGGTGACTTATATGTAAAAATAAGGTAGTTTAAAACTTTGGAAGTACCTTTAATTCCAAAGTCGAATTTGCATATAACTTTAATTTAAAAGCAGCCAGCAAGGCAGGCTTGCTTTTAAAATGACACTGGGCACCTCAGCAATGCACCTAGGTGTGCACCACCTATGCTGTGGTCCCTAAACCTACATGCCCTACCATATACTAGGGACTTATAGGTAGGTTAACTTAGCCAATTATAATTAGCCTAATTTGCATATCCATTTTACACAGAGCACTGGCCCTGGGACTGGTAAGCAGTACCCAGGGCACAGCCAAGAGTCAGTAACCACCAGTACCTATCCAGAAAGAGTGGGGGTGATCAGGCAAAAAAAAAGGACTTTCCTACAATTCCCATAACACAATACAACGAGGTTTATTGTATCACGACAACATGCTGTTAGTGCCCACCTCTGAATTACAAACACAGGTGATAATTTGGCATCACGCCTCACCGTTGGCAGGTCATCCTGGTTGGGTAAAAACCCTGGAAAATGTGCAAAAACACTTTTGGTGGGACACTATAAGAAAGGACATTAAGCAATTTGTCACTACCTGTCCAATTTGTGCAAGACATAAATCTTCTCATAAGGCTCCTGACGGCTTGTTAATACCAATGCCAACACCCAAACAACCTTGGCACACTGTGAGCGTAGACTTTATTGTAGGTTTACCACCTGTAAAATCCTTCACAACAGTGTTGGTTATAGTGGATTTTTTATCTAAAATGGCACATTTTGTACCATTACGGAAATTACCCACGGCGGCAGAATTTGCCGATATTTTTATAAGGGAAATTGTGCGTTTACATGGTTTGCCAAGCAAAGTGGTGTCAGACCGAGGGAGCCAGTTCAACTCCAGATTTTGGAAAAAATTATGTGAAAAACTGAAAATAGATGTGGCCTTATCCACTGCTTTCCATCCAGAGACAGATGGACAGACTGAACGACTGAACCAAACCTTACTTCAAACGCTACGTTGTTTATTGGCTGATTATTCTAGTGAATGGTTGGAAGCTCTCCCTGTAGCAGAGTTTGTTTATAATAATACTGAGCATTCAGCTCTACTTTGCTCACCATTCTATTTCTTGCAGGGGTATCATCCAAGAGCTATACCCATTTTGTTAGAAGATTCCCTGTTGCCTACAGTAACGGATAGACTAACGAGGTTAGGTGACATACAAGACAAAGCCAGGAAACATTTATTAAAGTACAAGGAAAGCATGAAAAGACAAGCAGACAAACACAGGTCTGAGGCCCCAATGTATAAAATTGGTGACAAGGTATGGCTCTCCACAAAGAACCTAAACATAGAGGGATCCCGAAAGCTGCAACCACGTTTCATTGGACCCTTTAGTATAACTGCCATAGTAAACCCGGTAACAGTAAAAATAGATTTACCAAAAGAATATCCAGTACATACTACATTCCATGTGTCCTTGCTTAAGCCGTACAACTCAAAAACCCGACCTGAACCACCACCTCCACCCATACCAATTAAGGGAAATCTGGAATATGAAGTGAAAAGCATAAAAGACTCAAAAAGAATTAGTGGACGTCTGTTTTATTTAGTAGAATGGAAAGGATATGATGAATCTGAGAATTCATGGGAACCAGCATCATATGTACATGCCCCACAGCTGATTAGACGGTTTTATTTAAAAAATCCAGGAAAACCCCGTCCTGTAGGAGGGCCTTTGAGGGGGGCAACTGTTAGGGTTTGTACACAGCAAAGAGCATGTCCCCTCTCACTGCACTAGTGGGTTCTGTAATAGCTCCCTTTTAAACTTACTATTGAAAGCCTTTCTTGTTATCTCACCTTCCCCCCCCCAGGCTTCTGTGAATGTTGTTTAATGTGCTGTTTTGTTTACACATTGGGCCTTGCTTTTACCAAGGCTTCTTTAAAATACTCCTCCCTAGGCCATGTGTTAATCCAACTCATTTGTATAATAACTGAAACTCTGCACACCTTTCAAGAACATGTGCAGCATGTGAGGACCACACCCAGCTCTTCAAACCACATCCAGCTCTGCACACCTTCCAAGAACATGTGCAGCATGTGAGGACCACACCCAGCCCTTCAAACCACACCCAGCCCTGTCTATAAAAGGCATCCCCCGAGCCTCACCCAGTGCTTGTGCTCATCTACCTCCCGCTTACCTGAGAACAGATCCCTCGGCGCTGGCACTCCTGCTCTTTACAGACTTTCATTGACTTCAATGGGCGCAGCTTCTGGCTCTTCCTTCTTCCGGTTTCCGGTTCCTCCTTGCTTCAGCCTCTCTCCTATGAGTAACTTGCAAAAGAGAAAGAAGACAAGGTTAGACTGATCAGTATCTCTTGCCAGCAACAAGTAAGTGCAAATCCTTTTATTACCTGAAAGAACTTTGACAACAATTTCTGGATTCCTGTATAGACAATTTGAAACGAAATACCTTCCACGAACATTGTGATTCAAACTCTTTGTTACAAGAATATTTTGCAGAACTTTGTGAAGCAAACATTGTTTTTTCTCATGGAACTTTTAAGAATCGAACAGTGGAAACCATTAACAGCAAGGCAAACAGTAAATCAAGGACTTGCACAAATTACATGCTGTATTTTGATGTAAAAGTTCAGTATTTGTTTTATAAAAGATTCTGGAAATATGGGAAAAGTGAGTCTGCTATTGGGAATTTAGGCTTTAGTTATATTATGATGAATGTTTGATATTGGTAATTCTGATAACGGTATTTGTTTAATGTTTTAGAAGCTTTACAGTAATAGAAAACACATCCCAGAGCAGTAACACATTCCAAACCTGGAAACTAGAGACCAGGATCCAAGAGGTACTTTTAGAAGAGAATTTCTAATAAATAAAGGGATAGTCAGGAACCCATTTAGGAATAGGTTGCACTTATCTGTTCTTTGTTTATGTTTCATTAGGCACCAGTTTCTACAGAAGTCAGAAAGGGCCGCAGATTTGTGCAGCACTTCAACAGTGGAAACGCAAGAACGGTGTTGTCTCTCTTTTTTATTTTATCCACTTCCCCCCTTCCCTTGAGCTTCTGTTCTTAGTGCACTGTTTTAAAAACTAGTGTGCTGGAACAAGCAGTTTCAGGGTGGGGTCGGATTGTCTTCAACCTCCATCAGAACTGAACAAGAACTCAGGTGAGCTGGGCTTTGACACCTTCACCCAACCATCCAGTGACTCAACCTTGAAAAAGCACTCTACATCACCCTTCTGAGACTGGTGAGACAGTATCTGACTGTCCCTGACACTCAACCCATACTCTTCTGGGATGTCTCTACACTCTATATCCAGGACGTCCACCAGGGGGGAACCCTTTTCTCTGTCATTCTCTGCTAGAGCCAGTAAAGTGTCCCTCCCCCCAGTAGGAATATGACTCCCTGTGCAGGTTCCCCAATCATTCTCAGGGACCCTGTGCATAACGGGAACTACCTCATACCCTTGAACCACCTGGGGTGTGTCAACTCCCTTCTTCAAGTTGGGCACCACATCTCTGGGCTTGTGCCCTTCTTCAGCAGTACTGGATGCAAGATTTTTGCTGCCACCCTCTGAACTGGACTCAGCCCTTCCGGCCTCCAGTTTCAGCTCTTCACAGCTCAGCTCTTGAGCTGCAGTCCTTTATTCTTCTAGGGCTAAGAGTCTTGCTGCCTCAGCCCTTTCAAGCTGCTCATCTAGCTCTTCCATACACCGCTCTAGAGCTAGGAGCCATTCATCTCTCACTGGTTCTCTTTCCTCATCTGAGTAGTCTTCCTCCTCATTTGAGCAGTCCCCCTCCTCATCTGAGGGGTACTTAGTCATTTGGTTTTTTTCTGCCTCTCTCTCTGCCCATCTTTCTTCCCCCCAGACTATGTAGGCATGTAGCATTTCCATCTTAGTAGATTTCCTTGATACAGGAAGGCCCTATTTTCTGCAAAGCCTCCTTAGGTCAGCCTTAGTGAGGTGGTCAGTAGGCACAAAGAGTGAGTAGGTAAGCAATCTCATTGCTGATAAAGTCTTACTGGCAAAAACCAAAATCAAAAGTCCAAAATATCAATAGTATATCCAGGAGGACATCAGAGAACCAAAGGCAAAAAAGATGAAAAATCAGGTTGACCTTCCACTGTGGGTAGGTAGTGAAATACTTAGCTACTCTATGTCACTGCACAAACACAAGTCCTATCCTCACCGCTGACATTCACACTGTTAGAAATGGGGTTTTTGGTTGGCAGTCAGGTTGCCCTCTGTCCAAGCAAGAACCCTCACTCTAGTCAGGGTAAGTCACACACAATCCAAAATCAGCCTGTGCCCACCCTCTGGTAGCTTGGCACGAGCAGTCAGGCTTAACTTAGAAGGCAACGTGTAAAGCATTTGTGCAATAAATCATACAACACCATAGTATAACACCACAAAAATACACCACACAGTGTTTAGAAAAATATATAATATTTATCTGGGTATTTTCAGGTCAAAACGATCAAAGTTGCAATATGAATTTGTAAAGATATCACTGAAAAGTGATATAAAGTGTCTTAAGTCTTTAGAAAGCAAACAAAGGGGGTGATTTTAACCTTGCCAAGGTACCGCCGTGAAATGACCGCGGCGGCCATTTAAACATTTCCGCTGGGCCGGCGGGCGCTCTCCGAAAGAGCGCCCGCCGGCCCAGCAGAAATGCCCCTGCAACGAGGACGCCGGCTCAGAATTGAGCCGGCGTAGTTGCAGGGGTGCGACGGGTGCAGTTGCACCCGTTGCGTATTTCAGTGTCTGCAAAGCAGACACTGAAATACTTTGCGGGGCCCTCTTACGGGGGCCCCTGCAGTGCCCATGCCATTGGCATGGGCATGCCGTTGGCATGGGCACTGCAGGGGCCCCCAGGGGCCCCGCGGCACCCCCTACCGCCGGTTTACCCTTTCTGACCGCGGCTGAACCGCTGCGGTCAGAATGCCCTCGGGAGCACCGCCAGCCTGTTGGCGGTGCTCCCGTGGTCGGTGACCCTGGCGGTCACCGGCCGCCAGGGTCAGAATGACCCCCATAGTCTCTTTCAAACACAAAGTACCTGGTTTCTGGTGGAAAATCTCCTCAGATGGCCACAGGAGAAGAGATACGTGGAAAACTGGTGTGTGCGTCGATTTCTCCTCAGCACACATGGACTTGCGTCGTTATTTTCCACATGGGGAGTCGTGCGTCGTTTTCCGGCGCGCGGACAGTCTCTTTCTGTGGATCGCAGGGAGTACCAGATGTCCCGGGTCTGTGTGTGGATTTTCCTGCTTTTTTTCCGGCTGCGCGTCGTTCTGCGGGGCTGCGCCTCGAAGTTTCGATCTCACGGCAGGCGTCACGTCGATTTCTCCTTGAAAGTCGGGCGGCGTTGTCCTTGCGAGGCCATGCGTCAAAGTTTTGATCTCACGGCAGGCGTCGCGTCGATTTCTCCTTGGAAGTCGGGCGGCGTTGTCCTTGCGAGGCCGTGCGTCAAAGTTTCGATCTCACGGCAAGCGTCGCGTTGATTTCTCCGGGGAAGTCGGGCGGCGTTATCCTTGCGAGGCCGTGCGTCAAAGTTTTGGTTGTCCCGAAGGCATTGCGTCGATCAGCGTCAGTGTGCGGCGTTTTTCTTGCCGCGGAACAAGCTGTGCGTCGAAAATTTCGGCGCACGGAGCGTCCAAGTGGAAGAGAGAAGTCTTTTTGGTCCTGAGACTTCAGGGAACAGGAGGCAAGCTCTATCCAAGCCCTTGGAGAGCACTTTTACAGCCAGACAAGAGTTCAGCAAGGCAGCAGGCCAACAGCAAGGCAGCAGTCCTTTGTAGAAAAGCAGACAGGTGAGTCTTTTGAGCAGCCAGGCAGTTTTTCTTGGCAGGATGTAGGTTCTGGTTCAGGTTTCTTCTCCAGCAAGTGTCTCATGAGGTAGGGCAGAGGCCCTGTTTTATACTAAGTTGTGCCTTTGAAGTGGGGGTGACTTCAAAGAGTGTCTAAGAAATGCACCAAGCCCCCTTTCAGTTCAATCCTGTTTGCCAGAGTCCCAGTAGGGGGTGTGGCAGTCCTTTGTGTGAGGGCAGGCCCTCCACCCTCCCAGCCCAGGAAGACCCATTCAAAATGCAGATGCATGCAAGTGAGGCTGAGTACCCTGTGTTTGGGGTGTGTCTGAGTGAATGCACAAGGAGCTGTCAACTAAACCTAGCCAGACGTGGATTGAAGGGCACAACAAGATTTTAGTGCAAAGAAATGCTCACTTTCTAAAAGTGGCATTTCTAGAATAGCAATATTAAATCCGACTTCACCAGTCAGCAGGACTTTATATTACCATTCTGGCCATACTAAATATGACCTCTCTGCTCCTTTCAGATCAGCAGCTGCCACTTCAACAGTGTATGAAGGCAGCCCCAATGTTAGCCTATGAAGGGAGCAGGCCTCACAGTAGTGTAAAAACGAATTTAGGAGTTTTACACTACCAGGACATATAACTACACAGGTACATGTCCTGCCTTTTACCTACACAGCACCCTGCTCTAGGGGTTACCTAGGGCACACATTAGGGATGACTTATATGTAGAAAAAGGGGAGTTCTAGGCTTGGCAAGTACTTTTAAATGCCAAGTCGAAGTGGCAGTGAAACTGCACACACAGGCCTCGCAATGGCAGGCCTGAGACAAGGTTAAGGGGCTACTGAAGTGGGTGGCATAACCAGTGCTGCAGGCCCACTAGCAGCATTTAATCTACAGGCCCTAGGCACATATAGTGCACTCTACTAGGGACTTATAAGTAAATTAAATAGCCAATCATGGATAACCCAATCAATAGTATCATTTACCCAGAGAGCATATGCACTTTAGCACTGGTTAGCAGTGGTAAGGTGCCCAGAGGTCAAAAGCCAACAACAACAGGTCAGAAAAAAAGTAGGAGGAAGGAGGCAAAAAGTTTGGGGATGACCCCGTCAAAAAGCCAGGTCCAACACACACGCAAAAGGAAAAATCTTTCAACATGAAAACTGGGCCCAAAAACTCGAATGCCTTTGAAAACGGGGTGGTGGGTCCAGCCCGACCTCCGTCTTACCGTCCTGTTCAAGGATCACCGATATAATGAAGGGCAAGGCCTGGAAAGGTCAAAGTAGGCCTCCGGAACAGGAGCTCAGGAAGTTGCTGCTGCTCTGCACCGGGACCTCTGAATAGTGAGCACGTGGAGCTGGGCTGGCTCCCTTATATAGAGTCTGGCACAGCCCACAAACCACACCCAGTCATGCTGCAGGGAAAGATTCTAGAAGGTCCTAGAAAGGGACCACACCCTAACACACTCAGTAAGCCTGCAGCAATACATTGCAAATGAACAGTTATTGCAAACATCATTAATTGTGTTTTTCAAGGTTAAAGTCTGCAATGCAAAAGGTTAACATACTGCATATAAATACAATACATGAATTAGGTCCTTGCATAAAAGTTGGGTTTTTGCATTTTAGTCACCCATAGAGCACGCACTGCCCTGATGTTGACATTTTCATACATTACCCATAGAACAACAACATGCAGTCTACTTCAGCAAGGGGACACCATTAGGTACATTTTCATAAGGTCTGGTCTACATCGACAGCTAAACCCTCATCTACGACTCAAACCTCCACTAAGAACTCCCTCAATCCGAAACTCCAGAACAGAGGAACTCGGAATAGGAACAAGGGAAGATTGCCTTCCAAGAATAGGTGACAGAACATAATATTAATTCTTGAAAAGCTTGTGATTGGTCAGGACATGGGGTGTTTTACAACTCAACCAGCAAAACTACTGTTAGATAACTAAAAGTTTATTGACGACATCATTAACTAAGCATAATTATAACAATTTCTTCTTCTCTTCCGTCTCATCTGGTACTCCATCATTCCATCGCACCAAAACTTCACTTCTCAGGAATAAACGTCTTACTAAATATCATCTATCATCTACTTCCATCCTCGAGGAAGAAACCACACTTAAGTGACAATTTTAAACAATAGGACAGTCAAACTCATGTAATGACCTAAGTAATCTGACCTTGTAAAACATAACGCAGAGACCCACTAGGGGTCCCCACTAGGGGTAGCTGTCTACACATCTATAAGCTATTAATCACACTCTTTCAAGCAAGCATTGAGCAATGGAAAATAACTGCGATTTCAAATGAAGCTTAACTGAATAGAGAACAAAATGCATTATGGTGACCATTTACAAAAGTCACCCATTTTTCACGTTAGTTCATCACTGATCAGTACATTATTGATTAATAAAATCATGTAATAAAACTTCTGCTCCTTCACTCTTAGTCAACACCAGGAAAGCTGTCACCAAGGCCCTTGTCACCAGCCACCACGACTCAGGCAATGCAATCTATACTGGGATCTTCTCTTAACTCCTCAAAAGACTCATACAAAACGCAGCAGCTAGAATCATCCTGGACCTCCCCACATAGGCCCACACCACTCCCCACCTCAGAGACCTCCACTGGCTCCCTATCCAGAAGAGATGCCATGCCAGCTCAGGTTCCTCACACAGGCCTACAACTCCTTACACTATCAAAGACCAGCCTACATCAACCACTGACTGAACTTCCTTCAATCTGCCAGCCACCTGCGCTCCTCCTCTTTAGCCCTCGCGCACACACCCCATATCTGCCACAGCAGCAGCCATTCCTTCTCCTACATCACCACAAAGACCTGGAAAAACCTGCCCCTCCTGATTGATTGAACAGTGAAGTGCACGGAGTCCTAAGTCCAGCACAAATAAATTTAGCAAAAATAGGAGGAGGAAGGTACACATTTTGGACATGGCCCTGCAAAAAGGGCCAAGTCCATCAATGCTTTTTAAAACATGCCTCAGGCCTGCCTCTATAGCCTGTCATGCAGTTATCAAACTGCCATTTCAACCTGGCCAGGCCTTAAACTTCATGATTAATACCTAGAATTCATGCATAAGTCAGACCTTAAAGATCATAGGACACTGCGCATACTAGTTAGAGATAGGACAGGTGGTTTAGGTTTTACATGTCTTGGATAGTGAAAGTTGTTATCACTGCTGTAAGACTATCTCTCAGATAGAATTACCCTGGGTAACCTTATTTCAATTAATAAGTGCTAACTTCAGATAAGGAGCAGATAGAGATGCTCTTTACACTCAAATGAATTTTAATTCAAAATCATCGTTCATGATAAATTCAGATATCACATTGCATGCATTTTTTGTGCAAACCAACTATGCCTTTCTGTAAGTATCCTATGTCACATGGCTGTGAATAGCACTGCCTGTGTGGGTTGTGTATTGCTTCCAGAAGCTTAGATGTGTTGTGAGTGAAAAATAGGTAATATTTATCTAAATCAAACAAGATCAAAATGACAAAAATCCAACGTACACAAGTCAAGATGTGAATTTTCAAAAGAATAAGAGTCTTATTCCATAGGAAACAATTGAAATGTTGGCTTCACACAAATTACCTGGTTTGCGTCAAAAATAAAGCCACACGGGCGAGCGTTTCTTCTCTGGTTGGGTAGGCAATGCGTCCTTTTTCTCCCTCGCAAGAGAGCGATGTGTCGATGTCAGATGGGCACCTCGAATCCACGCAGGTTCATCACGATTTTAATGCCCAGCGACGATGTGTGTGAGGGGTTTGTATCGTTATCAGCAACCGCAAGCGGGTGTGACGTTGTTTCTCCAGCCATGCATGTGTTCATCTCCCAGCCACAATGCAGGTGGAGCATCGATTTCAGCCGCAAAGTGGGTGCTGCATTGTTTATCTGCCGTATTGCAGTTGGGGCGTCGAAAATGTTTGTGCATGGTGCTCTGTGCGTGGATTTCAGTCCCTGCTCTGACAACTTCACCTTTCAAGAGCCCAGGTACTGGTTGGGGCACAACTTGGCAGGGCAGGAGTCTCAGCAGAGAGTCCAGGTGCTGGCAGAGGAAGTCTTTGATGACCCTGAGACCTCAAAACAGGAGGCAAGCACAGTCCAAGCCCTTGGAGATTCTTCTCAAGCAGGAATGCACAACAAAGTCCAGTGTTTGTCCTCTTTCACAGACAGAAGAAGCAACTGCAGGATAGCCCAACAAAGCACAGTCACAGGCAGGCGCAGCACTTCTCCTCAGCTCTTCAGCTCTTCTCCTTGGCAGAGGTTCCTCTTAGTTCCAGAAGTGATCTTGAAGAAATCAAAAGTCTGGGGCTTTGGGTCCACTACTTATACATTTTTCTGCCTTTAAAGTAGGCAACCTTCAAAGAAAAGTCTCTGTTGTTCACAAGATCCTGCCTTGCCCAGGCCAAGCCCTCGGGCACACACCATGGGGTTGCAGACTGCATTGTGTGAAGGCAGGCACTGCCCATTCAGGTGCAAGTGACCACTCCTTCCTCCACTCTAGCCCAGATGGCTCATCAGGATATGCAGGCTACACCCCAGCTCCCTTTGTGCCACTGTCAAGAGGAGATTCACAAACAGCCCAACTGTCAGCCTGAACTAGACAGGGAATCCACAAACAGGCAGAGTCACAAAATATTTCAAACAAGAAAATTCCTACTTTCTAAAAGTGGCATTTTCAAACTAAGAATCTGAAAACCAACTGCACTAGCAGATGTAATTTGAAATTGTGAGTTCAGAGATACCAAACTCCAAATTTCTATCTGCTCTCAAAGGGAATCTGCACTTTAATAATATTTAAAGGCAGCCCCCATGTTAACCTATGAGAGGGATAGGCGTTGCCAGTGAAAACCGAATTTGGCAGTATTTCACTGTTTGGACATGTAAAACACATCAGTACGTGTCACACCCTTAACATACACTGCACCCTGCCCCAGGAGCTACCTAAGGCCTTCCTTAGGGGTGCCCTACATGTGTAAAAAAGGAAAGGTTTAGCCCTAGCAAGTGGGTACACTTGCCAAGTCGAATTGGCAGTGCAAGACTGCACACACTGACACTGCAGTGGCAGGTCTGAGACATGTTTACAGGGTTACTCCTGTGGGTAGCACAAACAGTGCTGCAAGCCTATAGTAGCATTTGATTTACAGGCCCTGGGCACCTCTAGTGCACTTTACTAGGGCCTTACTAGCAAATCAAATATGCCAATCAGGGATAAACCAATCACCAGTACAATTTAGACAGACAACATCTGCACTTTAGCACTGGTTAGCAGTGGTAAAGTGCCCAGAGTTCTAAAGCCAACAAAAACAGGTCAGAAAAATTAGGAAGAAGGAGGCAAAACGTTTAGGGATGACCCTGCAAAAAAGGCCAGGCCCAACACAACCCTCCACCAGCCTAAAGCCAGGGGAGACTAATCAAGTCCATTGATGGACTTCCCAGATTGTGACGATAGAACAGGGACCCTGGCCCAAAACAGCAGGGCATGTTCCAGTTCTACGCCTTTCTGAACCCATTTGGATCCCTCTGTTCATACTCTCAGGGTCCACTAAGCTAACCCATGGGGAACCCCTCTCCTGCAGATAGATACCATCTGTTCAGCACCTAACCTTACTTTGCTCACAGATGTATCTCAGATGACCGTGCAAAAAGGGACAGGTCCAACGACTACCCTCCAGGAACCCAAAACTGCAGGAAGCCCAAATCTCTGCTGAGCCCAGCTGACCAGTTTCAGCTGAATATGCCGTGGACCCTGCTGTCAGCTTTTGGGAGATTGAGTCCTAACCCCAAAGTGGTGACCAAAAAGACCTGGGCCCTCGACTTGTGTTAGATTGCAGTATTTTTCTTTTAAAATTTTCAAGACTGGACACTTAAAAAAAAAAATTAACTTTTTCACAAAAGGAACCAGAGGCTATCACCAAGTCACAGCCATTTGATTTGAACGCTGGTCACACTCAACTTGCTGGTTTGCCCCGCTGAAAGGATCCTAACTTCAAGAGAAGCTCCTAAGTCTGAACATAGCTGACTTCATAGTCCCCAATGCAGAGCAGCACCATGATGACAACGATGCCTTCCTAGGCCATGCCTTTGGATTTTGCCTGCTCTGAACTTTCCCACCTTCAACATTGAAAGCCTCGAACTCCCTCCAGAGCCGAGGATCCCAACAAGGACTAATGCATCATCCAGTCACCGTTGACAAGCCCCTCTGTGGATCCAGCCTGCACTCCAATGTACCAACAACCTCATTGACAAGAACTTTTTCCCAGAAAAATAACTTAGTCAGAAGGTAAACTGGTCCCTCTATCTGACCTGCACTCCATCGCCATCGACTTAACTGTTGACGTTGATCTGGTGTACTGAGACCAGATACCCACAATTGGCGCTTTGTGGTTTTTAGTACTAAAATTATTTAAAACCATATCATTGGTCCCTACATAAGATTTTTGTTGTTTTGGTGTCTATTTGTTCATTACATTTTTCTCTAGTTTTATAAATTGGAGTGGTATTTTTGTTTTTGGGTTTCTATATGTTTTGGTATTGGTAAATGCTTTACACATTTCTCCTAAGTTAAACGTACCTGCTCTGGTTCCTCTTACTATATGTGCTGAAGAATGTAGCTCACATAGAATAAATATCGAGGAGAAATAAATAGATATCTTCTGTTTACGCCTCTCTGTGGTAGGCATACTATTTTGGCTCAATCTCAGGGTTACTGCCTTGAGTATATCTGGGATTGTGACAAATGTCATGGGTAGATTAAGGGGAACTGCCAGGTTCCATCCACTTGACACTACCACACCAAAATGTAATGCAAGGAAATGCAAGCAGCTGTGTTGTGTCACATTTCTTTACAAAGTCATGCAAGATTGTGTTGCTTTGTAAATCCCATTTAAGAACTTGTGTTGCCTTGCAACACTTCGCTTCACGCAAGAATAATAAATCTTGCCCTAACATTTGTGTAGACTCCTATAGCAGTGGACGATATTCAAAAATTTTATTTGGGTTTCTGCCACCATAATCATTCAGTAGTTACCAGACTTTTTTCTCTTTTCTGAGGTTCTGTAAATACCACAGTGTAGTTTTATTCATACTCTTTCTTCTTAAGAGGGACAAAATCATGTATGATTCTGTCCAAGGTTCTGGTAGAGGTAAACATGGTGTTGTTCAGGTCAATTGTCTTCTGAGAAAGTAGGGAGATTCCCTAAGAGGCATGCAGCAAGGTTATTTAGATTTATATTCTTTGTTTCACATACTTACATTTTAGGCCTCTAGCGATTCACGCTTGACCACCTTGGCCCTTGACTGGCATGCAGTCTTAATTAGTGATGATGAGGTCTAACGTGGCTCTACTGGAACGTGGAGAAGGACTTTGATGACACTTGTTGGCAGCGAGTGGAGTTTTGAACACTGCTGGTACATCACTCCCTATTTTATCCTTTTGCACAAAATAAATTATGGACAAGTATTTCTATGGAGGGTTAAAAATCTTCAAGAAACCAAGTTCTGGTCAATATTATGATACTTTGGTTCCGACCTACTATAGAGCCTGCAAAATCTCACTTCCAACCCACTGTTGCGGAGTAGCTAACGTAAGGAGGAATTGTTGGACATCTTGTAGTGGGAGGTGGAACTATTGGATTCTCAATAAAATGAGTGGTTCATCATCCTGACGGATATATAGGTTAACTGTTAGCTGTTACATGGAATCCCAGTTAAATCAATCCAGTATAAGACAGAGGCCGACACAGCCTGTAGGAGATGAGCATCATGCTACTCAGACCATCAGGGGGCAATGTAATGCAAATATTTGAACTCTTCTGGCCAAATGGGAGGAGTACTTCTGATAGGACATGAGCCTGTTCTGAGTGCAAATTGACCAAAAGGCCTCAGGCCTATTGAAGGAATTTTTTGTGAATAGGAGGTTGAATTTAAAGCATAGAGTTTCTATTTTGTGCCATGAATTGGCAACGTGGATGTAGACCACACTTACGACCAGGAATAGGTGAACTGTTTCATAAGTTAGTTGTGTTTCGTAAATATTACCTATTGACATATGTGAGAAAGTAGCCTCTTTCTAGCCTTGTTACCCCCACTTTTGGCCTGTTTGTGAGTGTATGCCAGGGTGTTTTCACTGTCTCACTGGGATCCTGCTAGCCAGGGCCCAGTGCTCATAGTGAAAACCCTATGTTTTCAGTATGTTTGTTATGTGTCACTGGGACCCTGCTAGTCAGGACCCCAGTGCTCATAAGTTTGTGGCCTATATGTGTGTGTTCCCTGTGTAGTGCCTAACTGTCTCACTGAGGCTCTGCTAACCAGAACCTCAGTGGTTATGCTCTCTCATTTCTTTCTAAATTGTCACTAACAGGCTAGTGACCAATTTTACCAATTTACATTGGCTTACTGGAACACCCTTATAATTCCCTAGTATATGGTACTGAGGTACCCAGGGTATTGGGGTTCCAGGAGATCCCTATGGGCTGCAGCATTTCTTTTGCCACCCATAGGGAGCTCTGACAATTCTTACACAGGCCTGCCACTGCAGCCTGAGTGAAATAACGTCCACGTTATTTCACAGCCATTTTACACTGCACTTAAGTAACTTATAAGTCACCTATATGTCTAACCTTTACCTGGTAAAGGTTAGGTCCAAAGTTACTTAGTGTGAGGGCACCCTGGCACTAGCCAAGGTGCCCCCACATTGTTCAGAGCCAATTCCCTGAACTTTGTGAGTGCGGGGACACCATTACACGCGTGCACTACATATAGGTCACTACCTGTATGTAGCTTCACAATGGTAACTCCGAATATGGCCATGTAACATGTCTATGATCATGGAATTGCCCCCTCTATACCATCCTGGCATAGTTGGCACAATCCCATGATCCCAGTGGTCTGTAGCACAGACCCTGGTACTGCCAAACTGCCCTTCCTGGGGTTTCACTGCAGCTGCTGCTGCTGCCAACCCCTCAGACAGGCATCTGCCCCCCTGGGGTCCAGCCAGGCCTGGCCCAGGATGGCAGAACAAAGGACTTCCTCTGAGAGAGGGTGTGACACCCTCTCCCTTTGGAAAATGGTGTGAAGGCAGGGGAGGAGTAGCCTCCCCCAGCCTCTGGAAATGCTTTCTTGGGCACAGATGTGCCCAATTCTGCATAAGCCAGTCTACACCGGTTCAGGGGACCCCTTAGCCCTGCTCTGGCGCGAAACTGGACAAAGGAAAGGGGAGTGACCACTCCCCTGACCTGCACCTCCCCTGGGAGGTGTCCAGAACTCCTCCAGTGTGCTCCAGACCTCTGCCATCTTGGAAACAGAGGTGCTGCTGGCACACTCGACTGCTCTGAGTGGCCAGTGCCACCAGGTGACGTCAGAGACTCCTTGTGATAGGCTCCTTCAGGTGTTGCTAGCCTATCCTCTCTCCTAAGTAGCCAAACCCTCTTTTCTGGCTATTTAGGGTCTCTGTCTCTGGGGAAACTTTAGATAACGAATGCAAGAGCTCAGCCGAGTTCCTCTGCATCTCTCTCTTCACCTTCTGATAAGGAATCGACTGCTGACCGCGCTGGAAGCCTGCAAAACTGCAACAAAGTAGCTAAGACGACTACTGCAACTCTGTAACGCTGATCCTGCCGCCTTCTCGACTGTTTTCCTGTTTGTGCATGCTGTGGGGGTAATCTGCCTTCTCTCTGCACCAGAAGCTCCGAAGAAATCTCCCGTGGGTCGACGGAATCTTCCCCCTGCAACCGCAGGCACCAAAAAACTGCATTACCGGTCCCTTGGGTCTCCTCTCAGCACGACGAGCGAGGTCCCTCGAATCCAGCAACTCTGTCCAAGTGACTCCCACAGTCCAGTGACTCTTCAGTCCAAGTTTGGTGGAGGTAAGTCCTTGCCTCACCTCGCTAGACTGCATTGCTGGGAACCGCGACTTTTGCAGCTGCTCCGGCCTCCGTGCACTTCCAGCGGAAATCCTTTGTGCACAGTCCAGCCTGGGTCCACGGCACTCTAACCTGCATTGCACGACCTCCTAAGTTGTTCTCCGGCGACGTGGGACTTCTTTGTGCGACTTCGGGTGAGCACCGTTTCACGCATCCTCGTAGTGCCTGTTTCTGGCACTTCTCTGGGTGCTACCTGCTGCTGAGAGGGCTCCTTGTCTTGCTCGACGTCCCCTCTCTCTCCTGGTCCAATTTGCGACCTCCTGGTCCCTCCAGGGCCACAGCAGCTTCCGAAATTGCTAACCGCACGATTTGCAGCTAGCAAGGCTTGTTGGCGTTCTTTCGGCGGGAAAACACTTCTGCACGACTCTCCACGGCGAGAGAGATCCGTCCACGAAAGGGGAAGTCTCTAGCCCTTTTCGTTCCTGCAGAAACCGCAGCTTCTTCTGTCCAGTAGAAGCTTCTTTGCACCCGCAGCTGGCATTTCCTGGGCATCTGCCCATCTCCGACTTGCTTGTGACTTTTGGACTTGGTCCCCTTGTTCCACAGGTACCCTAGATTGGAAATCCACAGTTGTTGCATTGTTGGTTTGTGTCTTTCCTGCATTATTCCTCTAACACGACTTCTTTGTCCTTAGGGGAACTTTAGTGCACTTAGCACTCACTTTTCAGGGTCTTGGGGAGGGTTATTTTTCTAACTCTCACTATTTTCTAATAGTCCCAGCGACCCTCTACAAGGTCACATAGGTTTGGGATCCATTTGTGGTTCGCATTCCACTTTTGGAGTATATGGTTTGTGTTGCCCCTATCCCTATGTTTCCCCATTGCATCCTATTGTAACTATACATTGTTTGCACTGTTTTCTAAGACTATACTGCATATTTTTTGCTATTGTGTATATATATCTTGTGTATATTTCCTATCCTCTCACTGAGGGTACACTCTAAGATACTTTGGCATATTGTCATAAAAATAAAGTACCTTTATTTTTAGTATAACTGTGTATTGTGTTTTCTTGTGATATTGTGCATATGACACTAAGTGGTACTGTAGTAGCTTCACACGTCTCCTAGTTCAGCCTAAGCTGCTCTGCTAAGCTACCATTATCTATCAGCCTAAGCTGCTAGACACCCTATACACTAATAAGGGATAACTGGGCCTGGTGCAAGGTGCAAGTACCCCTTGGTACTCACTACAAGCCAGTCCAGCCTCCTACATTATAGCACAGTTTTCACAGCGGAATCAGAATATTTCAGGATGATTGATTCCTTCAGCCTATCATCTTCTGTTTTAGGCAAATTTCGTAGAGGCTCAGTAACATTTTCCAGGTCATACTTATTGGAATAACAGCAATTAAATCACAACCCAACTCACGCATAAACAGCAAACCCACCAGCGATTGAAAACAGAAGATACATGAAGAGTTTATAAAGTTCAAGAGCTCAGCAGGGGCAGACAGCCACCTAGTTTATCAACAGCTGTGTGGCGTGAGATTGACCTTGGAAGTAGTAAAGACTCCCTTCACCCCATTCTTCCACCATTTGTGGATTTGAGCATGTTTGAAAGAACTTCAGGCAATGCAAAGGTCACCTCGTTTGCATTACCTCCCCATAAAAGACATGCAAGAGTTATAAACATCAGATCATATTTACAAAGAACTGTCACAGCGTGACGCTGAGCCAAAATCGACACTGCTGTGTCAGTTCTGAAACACCGGGATGTGCCGTATTTACAAAAATATGCTGCATCCCTGCGTTTCCCCCTGTGCTGGCGCTAAATTAGCTGCCACACGCCAATGCAGCCATCCATGTGCCTTAGTGCAAGGATGCCTGCGTTTCGGGGAAGATTGCTTTTGTGCAGGAAGGTATGCCTTCCTGAACAAAAACAATCATCAATGGCGATTTGCTTTTGTATGTATGCAGTAGCAGCACACATAGAAAGAGCAAAAAATGAGGAGAAATGAAAGCATTTCTCCTTGTTGCTCCATGCTAACGCCAGCCCTGTGGTGGCATTAGATTTTGACGCTGCCACAGATTTATGATTTCTTGTCAATCTGGGTCAGTGTCAAAATTAAATGGGTGTTGCCGTGGAGAGGCCACGGCAACACCCATTGCACTCCCCTTCCACACAAAGTGCTAAATGTAAAGGTGCCGTATTTACAAGGTGGCGTTAAGCCACAAAAGTGTCATAACACTGGTTTGTAAATGCGGGGCAGTGCACAGCGCCACCCGTCACAAAAAGTGATGGTCCGGTGGCGCTAGGGGCCTGCAAATATGCCCCATAGATGGATGGATGCTGCATATCGTATGATTTGACTGTGCATCTACATTACCACGAGAGAACTTTACTTTCAAAACTTGAATATATATATATATACATATATATATATATATATATATATATATATATATATATATATATATATATATATATATATATATATATATATATATATGTTTTTTTTGCTTTCATAGATTTTGGTATGTTTTGTACTGCTCTCGTTAAAGAACATGCGATTTGCATTCTGCCTGGCCTTGAAGCACTGAATAGAATAAATGGATTCAAGCCTCTTTTGTTGAGTATGAACGGTGCTCACCTGCGCTGCAAAACGTATGCTTGAAAAGATCATCACTGTGGGGATCGCTGGTTGATTTATAGGAAAAACATGCAGTTGTTAAGCCTTAAAAAGCAATTGCTCCAAATTAGCCGTCGTTAGCGGGAGGCTTCACCGCTGCCTTGAACACGCAGTCCACACATGCTACTAATGGCGCTCTCAAGTCTCGCGCACTTTAGTTCTGGCAAAAGTGGCCCCTGGTTACTATTGACTTTGCTACAAACAACAGGGCAGGTATTTGTTTGTGAGCTTTTTTGCTGATATTGACATAAAAGAACATTGTAAATCAAGAGCTCAGTAATTTAGTGGCATATACTCTAAAAGCCTTCAGTTTACAGCAGGAAAAAAATCAATGTAAAACTGTACGACAGTCTCTTTATTTGTAAACGCTGTGCTTTGCATTACCGATTTTATACAAGAATAGATGAAGAATACTCAGACCTTCAGGAACATTGTTATTTTGGGTTCAGAGTACCCATCGCACGTAGAATGGGCTATTGTTTTGCAATCCTCGGCAGTTACCACCCCCCACCCAACCCCACGTCTGTAACTGTGCTACACACTCCTGCTTGTCATGGACTGAGTAGGGCACTGAGATGGCTTAGCTGCAGGTTCCCAAACAATGCTTAGAGTTTGGGTTGCACACTATTGCCTCAGTTCACAACAGCGTATCATGTTACCAAATTTAGGCAGGGCCACTTTAAATAAATAATTTACACATGAGTAAAATTCACCTATTTTAGAAAGAGAACTAGACCTGGAAAGAAAAGACTTGTTTCATGAAAGGTATGCATGAAAAATGTGGCAAACATTGACAACTGGTGACTTTTAAAAGTGGTGGGATGTAATTCTTGGCTCCAAATCCAATGAGCCTGCTTGCTCTAAATTTACTCATAGACTCTGACTCAGTCTCATTTAGTCTTACTTATTCACAGTGTAGTGTTGAGCACCCCATTGTAGCACTTGACTCTGATAGGGTAACGTTGCTGAGCAGTCAAAGGCTTACTCAAGGGAAGTGGTGTGGGCTAGTAATCACCATCCACAAGTACACAAGAAAAACACTCAATAAATGATTGCCCAGTCTGTGCTTTTTCTATTGATAAGGGAAAAGTACATTTATTACACACACATTACTGAATACTCTGCAACAATTTACAAGTGTACACAAGCTGATGGAATTACTTATGAGTGAAATGTCATAAACATTCTTGTCTCTACCAAAGGGAGATGTAGACCAACAACCCACATGGCAAAGCATTCACTTGTATTCAATGCAATATCTGACTGTAACTTGGAGTGAGAGCACTAAACACTGGCAATAAACTACATCTACTTTGCTCACTAGAGGCTGTCAGTCTTATTACACAAATAAAGCATTAACAAGAATCATGTATAGGCATGTTGGAATGATTTGTGTAGTTATGATTACTATCAGCATGATCTACGCAGGTTAACCACACCCCTAAAGGGAGTTGGCAAAGGTTCATCATATTCCACATTGAAGCGTTCAACATAAAAATTATGTACAGTTGTCAAAGTCCCTTAAGGACATCACTTGGTTGTTCTCAGTTGCGCAATACCATCTTTCACCATTTTCATAGGCTTCTTTCCAGTTGTCCATGATGCCCGACTTCAGACCCAGTGTTCTGCAGAAAGGCACATCCAAGAAACAGCTCTCTACCCCCTGTGCAAGGCCGTTTAGGTGGGGGCAGCAGTGTCCAGCAGGCCTATGCGTCTGGCCTGTCCTGATGCACCACATCACTCATGCACCCATGTCCCAACCTTCCTGCACAGTCTTCTGAGATAGCTCAAAATGGTGTCGCCCAGGAGTTTTTTGCCACATGTGCTTTGAGGGTCTCAGCTCACCTCCTTCCTACGTGTCTTGCAGGGTCTCTCCCAGCAACTCGTCCAAGGAGCCCCTTCATTGTTGAGTGGCCTGGGGCAGGCCCGGGTCCTGGCATGGAAGGACATCTGGCTTATTGATGCAAGGCCCTGTACTTGCAGCTGGAAAGAACAGTAATTAATTCAGCAGGGTTATAAAGGCCTGGGCTTTGACCCTGAGCCGAGTCAGAGAAAGATGACATTCCTGGATGACCCATAAGCTGTACAGATATGTTGTGGGCCTGTACTGCATTGTTCTTTTCAAACAGGTTACAGTGTGCATTTGTATGACTCACCAGTCTGTGAACCCTAGGGAACTGGAGTTGCGGTCTAGGGCAGCCTTTCCCATTGGCATATAATGGAATGTCACTACAATGAAGACAGTAAGCTCACTGACTATCCCTCACATGTGTGTACCCATCTCATAAGGCCCACTCCAGGTCACCACCTACTCTGCGTGGTCTGTCTGTGCCAGGCTACCTAGGCGCAGTTCTTGAGCTGTGCACAACAGGAATGCTCCCCACGCAGGCCTCACATGAGTGCACACACATGTGCATACGTGATCACATTTAACCAGCCCTGGGCCTCCTACCCTTGCTGCGTGATACCAGCCTTAGTGGAACAAGGCAGCACTGGCAGTAAACAGGTGCAGACAATTTTACCATGAGTTTATTGTGGGGGAGTACCAAAGTGTGAGGCTCCCTCACACTAAAAGGTAAAAAACTGTTGATCCAAAATCAAAAAAATCTGAGCGGACCAGATAGTCAAAATGTCCCTCTTACACACAGTCTCATTCATCCTACTCTGGCCCATTCTGTCTCACTCAGTCCCACTCAATCTCACTTATTCCAATTCCTCAGTCTTACTGTAACTCACTTAGCCTCACGCACAGTAACATTCAGTTACACTCACTGTTATTCTCCCTCACTCACTCACATTCATTCACAAACATACTCGTCCTTACTGTCACTCATTCTCACTCTATCTCTCTGTTTGCTGGTCCAGACACCTTCATTTACACGTTTCAGCAATGAGACAATGTCACTATATGCCTTCGTTTGCTACTGGACAGAAGCTGGTCTGCATTTTATTTTTATTATACAAAGAGTATTCACTCTTGATATAATAAAAATGGACCAGAAAACAAGGATGGTGTAGTGTAGCTGTGGAACTATATAGGAGAGCAGCCACTGGTGCAGGGATATCTATGCATCAAATTCAAGGGTCAAGCATCTGATGCAATATATATCGCACCTGATAAACTGAGAGACACTTATGTTCAGAAAATATTAGGGGTGATAATCACTTCTTACTCTGAGCTACCCACTCAAAAATTGGATATAGCATGCAGATTTGGTACTTTAGAACTAAAGCAGGGAATTCAGGTGATGACCTTTATTAACATCACTAACACTAAAAAAGAGAGAAAGAGAGTGTGTGTGTGGTGTATGTGTGGCCGTCCATCCTGCAGCAAGGTGAGGGATGATTTGTTTAACAATCAACCCAAGTGAGTCAGTGTGTTCACACTCTCTGTACACCTCTACAGGATATGATGAAATAGTCCTTAGTTCCACAGAATAAACTGCCTGGAAACAGAAACAACAATATGCTGTCCTCAAACATGCGAACCAAAAATACATTTTGATAAATGTATTTTCGCAAGGTCATTCACTTTTCTTTTTACTTAAGAAATGCTTGACAACAACTGTACTAAGATTGACAGACAGATCTGTAGTTGCCCAGGATCAAACTAGCCAATAGGGCATGAGCTAATGATTAAGGGGGCAGTCGGGGTTTTCCATAAGCTTGAGGCATGCACATCCAACAGGTAAGCTCTAGGATGCTCTGCTGCAAGTGTTACAGCTTGTTAGCCAGTAACAAAGAGGGGAGGGATGGGCACTGCAGCACTGTCACCCGCAACCGTGCATCGGAGATTGTCTACCAAAAGGGCTCTTTCAAAGAAAGAGCCAAAAGTGGCTCTGTAGGAGGTTCGAGCAAGAAGAAAAGGCAGCGCAGGGCACTTCTTGTCTACACCCCACAGGTACTGAAAAAATCCTTTAGCCGTATAGGAAAAACAAAGGATGCTTAGTTGCCATTAGACTCTTCCTAGCAAAGAGTCCAGGTCAGGATGGAGTGTCCATCACTGCAGTCCACTGAGCAGTACCAATCACCCTGAAATGAGCAGCTAGGGTGCCCCAGTTTCATGATATCTCGGGGAATACCACAACATAATAGCACTGACCCATTTTCAGTGACTGACTGAATCTCCGTCGAGCTGCCATCACCTGCTTAGTCTTGCCGGAAAGTTAGGGCCAGATGTAGCAAAGGTTTTTACCCATTCTGTGTCTATGGGAAAAAGTGTTCGTACATATGGCCCTTAGTGAGCCAGAGAAGTTGCAGTGAATAGAGTATGGTGCAGTTTTCGATTATGGATAAGGCTAAAATTCACACACCTAACTCACTTTCGTTCTTTTACATGTTTCGTGCTTAGTAATTTTTTGTTATTGTTATCGTCTTATATCTCGGATACTGGCACTGGTTGTGTCACCAACAAGTGTACTTTTGTAAATGTGGCCAGTGATTGATCTGCTTCCTTTTTGATGGTTGTATGAATGGCATTCTTGAGTGGTTATGTCAGAATAGCAGAACATTTATCAGAGCAAAAATTAAGTTTTATCTCATCAGCTTTCTAGAACACTGATGTGAAATCACTGAACAGTGTGCGATATGATACAAAAAGAAGAGGAAAAAGGAAACTATATCAGGATTATTATGAATTTGAATCAGAAGCGAGTAAGTGCCTGCTTGCAGTAGTGTAGCAACAATGCCATGGGCCCTTGTGCAAGTGAAGAATGGCTGCTTTGACTGCTGTTTTGGCAGTAAATTATAATAATTGTTCGGGTTCAGTGAGGCCCTCAGGGCCCTGATCTAACTGCACCTGCTGCACCAATGGTAGCTATGCCACAGCTTTCTAAACGGAGGTAACGAAGAAACAGAGCAGACAAAGAGGAGGGGATGCCTATGGACAAGGCCTGAGAAGGCCAGAAAGCAAAAGTGAGAGAAGGGAGAATGAATAAGGAGTGCCCAAATGATAAAGTGAGATTTTGCTGGGCCTCCGAAAAATGATGAAAAGTAATACAAAGAAAACAAAAGTAGATAAATGGGCATAATGGAAGCTTGCATAGAGATGACTGAGAAATGTGAGCTCTTGTTAGGAAAAGACTAATGAATATTTAAAGGTAGGCTGCAGGGGTGCTTGGAGAGGAAAGAGTGTTAGCGTAGGCAACATAGCAAAAGGGGGGCGATAGGTCTCGGCAGAGGAAAAGTGAATAAACAGTGCTTGAGAGTGGGCACTGCTTTCAACTTAAATTGTGGCATCCTGTCAGATTTCTGAATAAATGTACTCAGCTCCAGTTCTAGAGTGAAAGGCCAGCTAGTCAGCCACTTCCTAAATATTTTCCAAAACCATCATGCACAGGTCAGGACTTATGACAACTTTAGCAGAGACATTAAATGCCTCATCACGTTTTGACCTCAAGAATGAACATTTTATCAGCAAAATGCAGAACAAGGGAGTAGAAAGAAATTTAAATACCCCCCAATTCAAACCAAAGCTCTTATGGCAACAAGCAAGTGAAGCAACTCTTCCCAATCTTCCCTAGAGGAGCTTCCTTGTCCCTTCCATCCAACCATCTATCCATTCATCCATTCCTCCTTCCATGCTCCCACTGAAATCCTCCATTTCACCTCTGCATTCTATCATCCATTCAATCTTTCATCCATCACTCAATCCGTCACCATTCACTCTGTCAGCCCATCTTTATCCAAGCCTATACATCAAACCTATCCATCTGCTCAATCATCCATCCTTTCACTTATGCATCTCCCTTCCATCCATCCATGCATCCATTCTTTAAATCATCCATCAATCCTTTCAATCATCCATCCATCCTTTCACTCATTCATCTACCCTTTCACTCACATCCATTATCCTCCCTTTGCCTCATCCATCTATCCACCCTTTCACTCAGAGATCGTTTCTTACACTCCTCCATTCACCCTTCGGCCCATCCAACCATCCCCTCATCCATCCCTCCATTTGCCCTTTCACTCAGCCATCCATCCTTTCACTCACTTTTTTTGTTACCTGCTGGAAGAGTTCTTTCTAGACACTCCTGAGTCCGCAGGCCCTCAGGGCAGGCTTCTTCATACCAGGCCTATCTCCAGCAGCTGTTCCTGCAGGATCCAGCCTTCTGTGTTCAGTTGGGCCTCGCTGGAGTCAGGAGTCCTTCTACATTTTAGTACTGGAAGCAGGGGCGTAGGTTTGGTGGAGTGTTGAGATTGTTACTCCCCTTAATAAATATATTTTCCTGTAAAATGTTGGGTACATGTGCTTTCAGTCTGGTACGGTGAGGTGTCTGTCGATTTCACCAGGAAGTTTCACAGACAAAAACAGAAATGCTCTTTCCCTCTCTGATTTGAAAGTCTTCAACAATGCTGGTTATTTTACAAAGTATTGTTTTCTCTCACTTAGTGCCAAATCAAATCAAATCAAATCATTAACATTTATAAAGCGCGCTACCCACCCGTGCGGGTCTCAAGGCGCTAGGGGAGAGAGGGGGTTACTGCTGCTCGAAAAGCCAGGTTTTTAGGAGTCTCCGGAAAGCGGAGTGGTCCTGGGTGGTCCTGAGGCTGGTGGGGAGGGAGTTCCAGGTCTTGGCCGCCAGGAAGGAGAAAGATCTCCCACCCGCCGTGGAGCGGTGGATGCGAGGGACGGCAGCGAGAGCGAGGCCAGAGGAACGGAGGAAGCGGGTGGGGACGTAGAAGCTGAGGCGTCGGTTGAGGTATTCCGGTCCCTTGTTGTGGAGGGCTTTGTGTGCGTGGGTGAGAAGTCGAAAGGTGATCCTTTTGCTGACTGGGAGCCAATGCAGGTGTCTCAGGTGTGCGGAGATGTGGCTGTTGCGGGGTACGTCGAGGATGAGGCGGGCCGAGGCGTTTTGAATGCGTTGCAGGCGATTTTGGAGTTTGGCTGTGGTCCCAGCGTAGAGGGTGTTGCCGTAGTCCAGGCGGCTCGTGACGAGGGCGTGGGTCACGGTTTTTCTAGTGTCGGTGGGGATCCAGCGGAAGATCTTGCGGAGCATGCGGAGGGTGAGGAAGCAGGCGGAGGACACGGCGTTGACTTGCTTGGTCATGGTGAGAAGAGGGTCCAAGAGGAACCCGAGGTTGCGGGCGTGGTCTGTGGGGGTCGGTGCGGTGCCGAGGGCCACCAGGAGTCGTCCCAGGCGGACGGGGTGTTGCCGAGGATGAGGACTTCCGTTTTTTCAGAGTTCAGCTTTAGGCGGCTGAGCCTCATCCAATCTGCGACGTCCTTCATACCCTATTGTAGGTTTGTCTTGGCGCTGGCGGGGTCCTTGGTGAGGGAGAGTATAAGTTGGGTGTCGTCGGCGTAGGAGGTGATGATGATGTCATGATTGCGTACGATGTTGGCGAGGGGGCTCATGTAGACATTGAAGAGTGTCGGGCTGAGTTATGAGCCTTGAGGTACGCCGCAGATGATCTCGGTGGGTTCTGAGCGAAACGGAGGGAGGTAAACTCTTTGGGAACGGTTTGAGAGGAAGGAGGCGATCCAGTCCAGGGCCTGGCCTTGGATCCCGATGGAGCGGAGGCGGGTGATTAGGGTGCGGTGACAGACGGTGTCGAAGGCAGCCGAGAGGTCGAGGAGAAGGAGGGCGACTGTTTCACCGTTGTCCATCAGGGATCTGATGTCGTCTGTGACTGAGATGAGGGCGGTTTCCGTGCTGTGGTTGGTACGGAATCCGGTTTGTGAAGGGTCGAGCAGGTTGTTGTTTTCCAGGAAGGTGGTCAGCTGTTTGTTGACGGTCTTCTCTATTACCTTGGCTGGGAAAGGCAGGAAAGAGATGGGGCGGAAGTTTTTCAGGTCGCTCGGGTCAGCCGTAGGTTTCTTTAGTAGGGTGTTGACTTCGGCGTGTTTCCAGCATTCGGGGAAGGTAGCAGAAGAAAAAGAAGAGTTGATGACGGCCTGGAGGTGCGGGGCGATGATGTCGTCGGCTTTGTTAAAGATGAAGTGAGGGCAGGGGTCCGAAGGGGCACCGGAGTGGATAGAGTTCATGGTGGATTTGGTTTCTTCAGTGTTGATGTGGGTCCAGTTGTTGAGGGTGATGGCCGGGGGTGCGGGTTCGGTGGTGTTAGGTTGGGTCTGGTGTCCGAAGCTGTCGTGGAGGTCGCTGATCTTGCGATGGAAGAAGGTGGCGAGGGATTCGCACAAATCCTGTGAGGGCGTGACGGCGTTGGCATTGGCGTTGGGGTTGGAGAACTCCTTGACGATGCTGAAGAGTTCTCTGCTGTTGTGGCTGTTTTTGTCCAGTCTGTCGGTGAAAAAGTTCCTTTTAGCTGCGCGGATCAGGTGGTGGTGTTCGCGGGTAGCGTTCTTGAGGGCGGTCATGTTGACAGCGGTGTGGTCCTTGCGCCAGGCCTTCTCGAGGGCGCGACAGGTTTTCTTTGATTCTTTGAGGGTGTCAGAGAACCAGAGAGGTTTTTTGGTGTTGGTCTGTCGATGCGTGCGTTTGAGGGGAGCAAGGTTGTCTGCGCAGTTGGAGATCCAGTTTGTGAGGCTGAGGGCTGCGTCATTGGGGTCGGTGGTGAGGGTGGGTTGGTTGGCGGCGAGTGCGGAGAAGAGTTGCTCTTTGGGGATCTTGTTCCACTGTCGACGAGGGATGGGTTGAGTGCGGAGGTGGCGGGTCTCGCATCGGAATGTGAAGTGGACACAGCTGTGGTCGGTCCAGTGTAGAGCGGAGGTGTGGCTGAAGAAGATGTGTTTGCTGGCGGAGAAGATAGGGTCGAGCGTGTGTCCAGCTATGTGTGTGGCGGTGTTCACCAGTTGTTTGAGGCCGAGGTTGTCGAGCAGGGTGGTGGTGTTGGGTTCGTTGTTTTGTTCCAGATGAAAGTTGAGGTCGCCTAGGAGGATGTAGTCCGGTGAGGCGAGGGCGTGCGGGGAGATGAAGTCGCCGATGGCGTCGCTGAAAGGGGCGCGCGGTCCGGGAGGATGGTAGACGAGGGATCCTCTGAGGGTGGTCCTCGGGTCGGTGCGAATCTGAAAATGCAGGTGTTCAGCGGCGAGAGGGGTGTCTTCGGTGGAGGTGGTGACGCTGATGGAGTCTTTGAAGACGATGGCGATACCTCCTCCAACTTGGTTGGTGCGGTCTTTTCTGGAGATCTTGTAGCCTTCGCGGATGGCGGTGGCGATGTCTGGAGCAGAGGAGGCGTTCATCCGGTCTCCGTGATGAAGGCGACGTCTGGTGCTGTGGAGTCCAGGAGGTCCCAGAGTTCAACGGCGTGCTTGTGGACGGAACGAGCGTTGACCAGGATGCACTTGAGGTGGTTGATGGAGCGTGGGCTTGTGGTCGTGGTAGTTGCGTGGTGGAAGATGCGTTTGCCGGAGTTGCAGGCGAAGGGTCCATGGGTGCGTTTGGGGTGAGCTTGGAAGCAGGTGTTGGAGCGCCCTGGGTTGAGGGCGTGGAGGGTGGTGGGGTCGTAGCGGATCAGTGGGGCTTGGGAGAGCTGGGGACCAGGGGTTGTGGCGCTGGGCGCGGGCCAGGCACAGACGGGCGCAGACGGGCTTGCCTCTGGCGCGCCTCCGGCGCACGCAGCGGGCGCCATATGAGGTGGGGGGGAGGGGTCAACAGGGGGCGAATGGGGGCTGGGGGGCGGGGGCGTGCAGGAGGTCGCGGCGGGAAAGCGCAAGGGAGGGGGGACAGGTAGAGTGAGAAGAGCTGGGGGAGGGGGGCTTAAGGGTGGAGGGGGGTGAGTGTTAGGAGGTTTAGGAGATTAGGGAGAGAGATAGGAGTAGGGTTGTGAAGATAGGGGAGGGGGGGTTGTAGAGGTGGGTGAGAGGTAGAGTGAGAGGATAGGAAGATAGGTAATAGAGGGGGTGGCGGGAAGGGGGGGAGAGATAGAGAAATAGATAGAGAAAAATAGATAGATAGAGAAAACGATAGATAGAGAAATAGATAGAGAGATAGGTAGATAGGAGGAGGTGGAGAGTGAGGGAGTTAGATAGTGGGATAGAGAGACAGAGAGATAGGTAGATAGGAGGAGTGAGGGAGGTAGATAGCAAACGGGTTAGATAGGGGTGATAGAGAGGGGGAGGCGAGTGAGGGAGGGGGATGAGGCAGGAGCAGGAGGGCAGGCGCGGGGAGAAGAAGACAGAGGAGGCAGAAGAGCCGAAGGCAGAAGATAGAAGACAGAAGACAGAAGAGCAGAAGACCGGAAGAACAGAAGAACCGAAGACCGGAAGAACAGAAGAACAGAAGAACAGAGGACCGGAAGAACAGAAGAGCAGGAGACCAGAAGATCACAGAAGAGCAGAAGATCACAGATGAAGATACGGAAGACGAGGAACAGAAGGCAGAAGACAGGCAGAAGACCTCAGAAGAAGATGAAGAAGAAGAGAGGCGACAGGAGAGGCAGAGAAGCACACAGAAGAAGAGAGAAGACGGGGAGAAGAAGAGTACAGAAGAAGATTACAGACGAGGAGCGAGGAGGAAGAACAGAGAAAAGGAAAAGAAGCAGGAGAGAGGGTGAGTAGCGCGGGGCAGGGCGAGGGGCTGGGAGGTGGGGGGTACTTACTGTGAGGTGGGTCCCAGGAACTCTGGAACCTGGAGGAGCTGGAGGAGCTGCAGCGGCAGGGGGAGCGACCTACCCTTGGGTCAAGGGTCGCTACCACTGTCGCGCAGCGGCCGCCATATGAGGTAGGAGGGGGGGAGGGGTCAGCTGGGGGCGAATGGGAGCTGGGGGGCGGGGGCGTGCAGGAGGTCGCGGCGGGAAAGCGCGAGGGAGGGGGGGACAGGTAGAGTGAGAAGAGCTGGGGGAGGGGGGTTTAAGGGTGGAGGGGGGTGAGTGTTAGGAGGTTTAGGAGATTAGGGAGAGAGATAGGAGTAGGGTTGTGAAGATAGGGGAGGGGGGGTTGTAGAGGTGGGTGAGGGTGAGAGGTAGAGTGAGAGGATAGGAAGATAGGTAATAGAGGGGTGGCGGGAAGGGGGGAGAGATAGAGAAATAGATAGAGAAAAATAGATAGATAGAGAAAACGATAGATAAATAGATAGATAGAGAGATAGGTAGATAGGAGGAGGTGGAGAGTGAGGGAGTTAGATAGTGGGATAGAGAGACAGAGAGATAGGTAGATAGGAGGAGTGAGGGAGGTAGATAGCGAACGGGTTAGATAGGGGTGAAATAGATAGAGAAAAATAGATAGATAGAGAAAACGATAGATAGAGAAATAGATAGATAGAGAGATAGGTAGATAGGAGGAGGTGGAGAGTGAGGGAGTTAGATAGTGGGATAAAGAGACAGAGAGATAGGTAGATAGGAGGAGTGAGGGAGGTAGATAGCGAACGGGTTAGATAGGGGTGATAGAGAGGGGGAGGCGAGTGAGGGAGGGGGATGAGGCAGGAGCAGGAGGGCAGGTGCGGGGAGAAGACGACGGAGGAGGCAGAAGAGCCGAAGGCAGAAGATAGAAGACAGAAGACAGAAGAGCAGAAGACCGGAAGAACAGAAGAACCGAAGACCGGAAGAACAGAAGAACAGAAGAACAGAAGGGTAGGTCGCTCCCCCTGCCGCTGCAGCTCCTCCAGCTCCTCCAGGTTCCTGAGTTCCTGAGACCCACCTCACAGTAAGTACCCCCCACCTCCCAGCCCCTCGCCCTGCCCCGCGCTACTCACCCTCTCTCCTGCTCCTGCTTCTTTTCTTCTTTTCCTCTTCACAACCCTACTCCTATCTCTCTCCCTAATCTCCTAAACCTCCTAACACTCACCCCCCTCCACCCTTAAACCCCCCTCCCCCAGCTCTTCTCACTCTACCTGTCCCCCCCTCCCTCGCGCTTTCCCGCCGCGACCTCCTGCACGCCCCCGCCCCCCAGCTCCCATTCGCCCCCAGCTGACCCCTCCCCCCCCTCCTACCTCATATGGTGCCCATAGGAATCCGCATTTGTCTCCCTTTCCACTGCCCCCTTAGTACCTCTCATGGACCCTGTATGTTGTATAATGTATATGACCATGATATGCCAGCTTGACTGTTAGAAAATCTGAAGCTCACACCTCGCTACCTTACTAACCAAGTTTCGCCCCTGTCTGGAGAAGGAAAAATGGAGTTTATCCACCTGACTGTTGGATAGCAGTTCCAGTATCTGGATGCCAGGCAGAAGTCATGGGTCTTCCTTGTTCCAGCAGAACCTTCTTCATCAAGTGTAATCTTCCCAGGTCAAGGAATGTTCTGAGGAGATGATGGTGGCATGTTAATCCTGTCCTGTGCAGTAGCCAGGGATTTAAAAATATTCCTTCCCTAAAACCTGTCTACTTTCTAGGAAGAAACTGACCTTCTTTTGTCTACCTCCTTTTTCAGCACTTTGGGCTTATTTATGAAAAATGACGCACAACTGTGCTAGCGCAGATGTGCGGCAAAAAATTTAGCACAAGCTAACACCATTACCTAGCACCATTGGTGCGCCATATTTAAAAAAAAAGGTGCACAATGGCGCTAAGGACTGGTTAGCGTATAAAGAAAAGATGCTAGCCGGTGAGGTGAGGGATGGCATTAGGGAAAGTGGCGCTAGTGAGCCAAAAATGGCACTAGGCTGATTAGCTGCAAAAAATCTCCCACTAGTCAGCCTAGCATCATTTTCGGACACACAAGCAGCCAAAAAAATTACTCTGACTCCTGTCTATATTCAGACAGGAGTCATTACCACAACCCCAATGCCCACCTCAGGGGACCAGTGTCCCCAGGACAACCCCAACACAACCAGTGCCAGTCAGGGGGCCCCATGTAAGGAGCCCCCAGTGCCACACAACAGTTAGACATGTCAACTTACCTGGGATGGGCTCCCGCCACCTGTAGTGTCCAATGCGGTGTGGGTGGTGGTAATGCTGGGGGTTGGGTGGGCATCTATGTTCCCAAAATAGTGACACCATGGTGTTTCCAGTGGAAAATTTACCTAACCTCACTTTAACACGTGGTCTGACCAGGCGCTAATATTGAATGCTAATCGGCCTTAGCATCATTATTTGGGTCCGCTTCCTAGGTGTGCATCACTTTAGCGTTTGGAGGTAAATATGGCACTGGAGGGCTAGCGTAATTTTTAGGAAGGGAACGCTTCCTAAAATGACATTAATTCATCTATTTTGAAACTAGACATGTCTATAACTATAGAGTTATGTTAGAGCCGCTTTAGCGTCAAATAAAATAATGCCAAGGCGGCACTAACTTTTCTTAAATATGGGCCTTCGTCTTTGCTTTATGGTGATATTCCCAGAAGCTATAAATCAAAGATGGCAGAACCATTCTTTCACCAGCAGGGTAGCTGCATCTCTTTAAAAGTAAACTTTGCATCTCCAAGTAATAAAAGTTATTTTTGAGGCAATGCTTTGTTAAGCCTACTGTTCTTTTTTCATTCCCAGATGGCTAATCCCTGCTAAGTAGCCAGTTGCTGACATCACCCCTGTCTTCTTGGGTGCAGGGGCTAGAGTATTTCCCTTTGAAGAGCAGGGTTGTTAAATCCAGCCAGGAATGCATATTGGCCGCTGTAGGCACAATGAGTGACAACATTGGTTCTAAACCAGTTTTAGTTCAGGCAGCGCAAATTAGTTGTAAAGTTGCTTTCAGGAAAGTTATACAAAAATTGATTTCACCATTGCATTAGATTTTGAAAACTAAGGCGCATAAAAGTGGTGGTGTAAAATCATAATTGTAATCATTTTTAAACAGATTATGGGAGAATCCAGTTTTAATCTACACAGCAAAAGTAGATTTTAGGCCTTCAGTCACTGTAAGAGTATCTATTTCAAATCTGTAATGTGCCTTTTTCACAAATTAGACACCATGCCTTGAGGATGTAGAAGGAAGACTTTAGAGGAGACTCGGGCAGATTTATGAGAGGCGGCACTGCACCTAGTGCAGTGCCACACTTCTTGTGCCTTTTAGCTTCCCCCTAATGCCACCATGTGTGTGCCATATTTAAAATACGGCGCACGATGTCGGTAGTCAGGGGAACTTACGCCATACTTTTTTACACTAGTCTGGAGCTTTGCAGGATTAGCGTAAAGAATGATGACGCTAATTCTGCAATGCACCCAGAGGCCCATTGAACACAATGGGAGCCTCTTGTGAGCAGGCATTAACAAATGCTGATAAAAATGACACAAAGAAATCTCTTTGATTTCTTTGCACCATTTCTTCGTCCTCCCTAGTGCCGGAACGCCCACTTGCATACATATATCTAGCGCAGGCATAATGTGGTACAAGCGGTTACAAAGTGGTGCAATGCAAGCCTTCCAACGACACATTAGTGTCATAAAGATGATGCTAATGTGGTGTTGGAATGGCGGTAGGCCCACATAAATCTGGGCCTCACTATTATATAAAATATGATTCCTTTCATGGCAGAGGCATTTTTGCTTGCCATGTGTCACTGCAGTGCCTTTAAACTGCAGCCTATCCATAGCACAGTAGTGTTCTGTGCTCTTTTTCGACATACGTGAGTGGTGTAAACGCAGCTCACACATGATGTTTAAGTTCCATATCTTTGGTGCATTTTCAGCACAAATTTCTATGCCTTACAGGAAAAATAAATAAACTACTTCCGCCACTACCATTATATGGTCAAAGTGCACAAAATGTCACACTGAATAGCAGTGTCACAATACACAGAGTTCTAATAACCAACAAAGATAAGTTTCAGGAAAAGGCAAAAACTCAAAGCTGACCATGCTGAAAGGCAAATTTCTTCCAAACCGCTGCACCATACAAAAATTATGGAGCTCAAAAGATAACATGCGAAGTGGCAAAGAAGTGTATATCACACAAAAGAGCAGGAGTAACTTTTACACATAGGATTTCTGAATAGTCCAATCTGAGGTCTTTTTCCTCGTCGCCTCATACTGCCTTGTCCCACTGTCTTTATGCGGTAGGGTTCACTAAGTTATACAGCAAATAAAGGAAGATTATGTGGAGTAATGAAGAATATATTGTATTAGTCCTACCTTTTTTGTTATTTTTGCTTGTGGTAACACTGTCTGGGCAAACATTTCTCCTAAATAGTGCCAATTTAAAAACCAAATACAGCAATAAACAACTGAAAGATGAAGAACCAACTTTTGTGTAGGGCCTTCTATGGAGCAGCTTCTGATGGGTTTCAACTGTATACAAATTAGTTTTGATATAATCGGCAGATAATACAGTAGATAATGCATTAGCAATCAATCAATCAATCAGGATTTGTAAAGCATAGCTAATCACCAAACAGGGTATCCAGGCGCTTGCAGATCCCAAAGAAAGCAATGAAAACGAGGGAAAAGCAAGGAGAAGACACACAAAAAATGTGGGAAAAAGCAAGGAGAAAGCAGTAGGAATGAGGGAAAAATAAGGAGATGGTACACAAAAAATGTAGGAAAAGCAAGGAGAAAGCAGTGAAAACTAAGAAAAAAGCAAGGAGAAGACACACAAAAAATGGGGAAAAAGCAAGGAGAAGGCAGTGAAAACAAGGGAAAAGCAAGGTGAGGGCACACTAAAAATGGTGGAAAAGCAGGAGAAAGCAGTGAGAATGAGGGAAAAGCAAGGAGCAAACAGGAGCAACAATGATGCAGCACTACGGCGAGAGCTGGGCCTGGGACCTGTGACCAATGCGGCAAATCCATGATTATGCAAAAAACGCAACAGCCACAGAATTGTATGATCTGCATAATTACTGTGGTCCTGGTGCAGATATATACTTCCAAAAATTCAGTGAAAATTAAGAGACATTATAAATTGTTGAAGAATGTATGATCCATGGCCAACTTACTTGAAAATAGCCATTCTATGGATTTAAGGTGTATTTTTAAGGTATTTTTAGGCATTACAGAAGGCTGTGCATGGTCCCGGTTGTGCACGCCTTATCATTTGCTAGGGCATAAATGAGAAGTAGTCGACTTAAAGATCTATGTGAAATTAGGGATTTAACAGGAATGTCTTGCTAAGGTAAATAATCATCAAATTTTCCTTTGAAGAGTATCCAAAGTTTAATAAATTGCTGGTCACATTAATGTCCATAGAAACAATACCAAAGAGATTCATTAAGGACATTTATACTTGAGAATAATTTGCAAATGTTAATTTAATCCTACATGTATTGCTAATCTCATTAATATCTATAGAGACATTACATTACTTACGCACGTGAATATCAGTAACAAAGAGCATAATATCGAAAACGTGTAGGTGGTTTCACAGATATTCTTCATGTACTACATATTGTGAACGTTTCTAGCCTTTAGTACTACAAAGGTTATCAAAAACTGGGTCTCGATGGTTGAATGGCTTCCAGTATGAAAAGAATATTGGAAACTGTCACATTCATTAGATGATATTATCAGTAATGTTATCAGTGATATCATCAATGATGTCATGGAGGTGTTACCAGAGATGTCATCAATTAAATCATTTATCGTGTAATTAGTGCTTTAATATGTGAGGCTACAAGTATTTCACTGAGCTATAACTGGCACATTTAACTATTTGTGGTTTATAATTGTTAGCTTTTACCCATTTGTAACACCTTTGTATCACGTTTACTATTTTTTTCAGTGACTTTCTGGGGCTTTTTAGTAAAAAGAAAGATCATATTCTCATGCCCAGCAATGATACACCTGTAACATTTTGTTCAGTGAATTTCTGTTTTTTGTATCATATTCAAAAAGTCTAACTGCACATGGGCTTCAGCTTTATGCAGTGTGGGGTTGGCCCAGGCTACCTCCGTGGTCGGTTTTCCGCCCCTGCCCCCTCCTGTCTGCTCTCTGTTTTCTGTCTGCATGCCCCTTCCACCGCCCTCAGTGATCAGCTTGCTGACTCTGACCATTCTGGCCTACTCTGAATAGTCAGCTTGCTGCCCCTGCCTCGGCACCCCTCAAACCTATCCTATATTCTCTGTTTCCATGCTCCTGGTTCTTCGTGCCTGCCCTTCATGGACAGCATGCTGCTCCTGCCCATGCTGGCATTCCCTATATGGTCAGCTTTCTGCCCCTGACATCCTCCTGTCTGCCCTAGACTTCCTGCAGGAGTGCCCCTGCCCCTTCACCCCTGTCCTCTGTGGTCCATTGTGCTGCTCTTTCCCATGCTGGCCTACTAGGTCAGCTTGCTGCCCTTGTCCTCTGTGTCTGTATGATTCTCTCACCTCCCCCTTCCCTCCATGTTTCATTGTTTTTTCCTTTACTATGCCAGCTTGCCCTCCATGCTCAGTATGCTCTCCCATCCCTCTGTTCTCTATCTGTGTGGAGTGGCCCAATCCTGCCTGCTCTCTGTGGCCAGCTTGCTGCCCCTGTCAATGCTGGCCTCCCTTCTGTGTTCAGATTGCGGCCTCTGTTTATTCTCCCCTTCCCTCTATTCTCTGTATGATTGTCCCTGCCCCTCCCACATTCCTTCTGTGGTCCCTTGTGCTGCCTCTATCATTTTCTGGCAGAAAAAATATTTAAAACTTGATATTGAGTGAGAACAATAAAATTAGCTCATCGTAGCCTTTAGAAAGCTCTTGTCCTTTTTATTTGAGCTATTTGTTTCCTGAAGAGAAGGTTGCAAACTTCAGTGTAATTTAAATATATATTCCAGTTACTCTCAGTACACCACACCAAAAGCAGTGATGTCAAGATGCTTGGGAGTCATGTCACAAATGACTCTTTTGGAATAATGTATAAAACTCTCAAGACAACAAAAATAGAACCTTCACTACATTATACAAATGAAATAAATAAACACATAAATCTGAAAATGAATTGTTCTGCATGCCAGACAAACCTGCACACCTTCTAAGACATCTGAGATCATGCAATGATTGTGTTTACATTATTTACCTTTAAAACACAGATAAAATGGACCAGATGCTTGGGCTCAAACAAGACTTGAAGCATCACTCCAAGGAGATCTTCTTGACAGGTATTTGTCACCTAGAAATTTGAATGAGAACTCCCCCTACCCATCAAAGGAGGAAGAGGGATGATTGATCACAGTTTCTCATCACATAAAGTTGAGGAATCAGTACTAAAAAGAGGAAAATGTATCAGCTGAAACATTGTTGAATCACTCTCTCATCAGAAAACTTGTGTCAAGACTGGAAAGTAAAGAGCTTCTACTTGAGGGGGAGGGTAGCCAAGTATAATAGCAGTGAGGAATCTCAGTTCTTTGTAAATCCAAAGATATGTCAGTGGGGCTCCCTCTACTTTGTGTATCCGACCTGCACTCCATCACATTCGGCCATAAAGTTTGACTTTGACCCTGTCTCACATGACTTGAAGCCTGCTTTTGGCACTTAGATCTTTTAGGAACTTTTTTCACTTTAAACTCTACAAGTTCATAACTTTTCTTGTGCCAACCATTTGTGATTTTTGATTGTTAGTGGCTCTGCTGTTAGGCTTTGTGTAATCCTCCCAGAATGTGACAAGGAGATCAGGTGTGGACAGGATGGGCCATTCTGTTAGTATGGCTGTGAGTGGACTTGTTCACTGTCCCACTTGCACTTCAAATGAGCTTGCCTCTAACACACACAAAGGAACCTAACACTAGTCTTTTGTCACACCAGATTTGTTTGAGGATAGTACTTTTCAGAACCAGAAGTAGGGGTAGGACAGGCTGTCCCACCACACACAAAGGCTGGCACCAGGTATAATTATTGACACTCAAAACACCTCTTACAATTCACTAAGGGAGTCCGTGCTGAAAATGAAGTTCCTGGGTCAGGGACAAGAAGCCATAATACAAGAAAAGAACCCCAGGCAACCCTCCTGTATATCAAAATAGCTCAGATGGGTCTTTACCCTTTGAATTGTATGGGAAACGAGAAAAGTTTAGGTTACTCTGGTCTGTTTTATGATATGTTAATCCCATAATCACATTTTACAAAATATCTTGATGAAATCTACTATATCTCAGAAAGCACATGTATGCAGAAAATATAAACAATACCTCAAGTAAATATCAAACAAATAATCAATCAAACCACCCCATATATTTACTATATCCTCATTCTCTCCTTAACACACCTTTGTAATTAAAACGATTGCATACAACACTTCATCTTATACCCTCATAACCTTAACATACAATTGAATTTTCAGACATGTGGCACAGCATAAATATTTAACTCAGTACATTAGCATTTTTTTCTTCATACAAAATTCCTTTGTTATTGATTATTTTCAGTTTGAAATTGTGGGATTTGTAAGATTCCCTTGTGGCTTAATTTCTTCTTCAATGTCTGTTTCGGCATCAATGTCTTCCTCAGTAAATGCCACATTATTCTGTTTTCAAAGTGCACTATACAGGATCTTTTTCATCTGTAATCACAACAAAACTTTCTCTAGGCCATACTTCACTATGTTCTTTCTTAGTCACTCTCTTTCCTTTTTTACCCACTATTGCTGAGGTAAGTGTTCCACTCACTTATTTCTCCTCCATCACAGGCACCAACGTGAAAATGTAAATAGCAAAATTCATGAAAAAAGTGCTAAAATCCACGTAAGTCGGTGAAATGACCTGGCCCCTAAAATTGTATGCCTTTGTGCAACTCAGATGTGACCATCCACATTTTTATTTTAAGCACCACTTCAATGGGCCCTTGCTCATGCAATTCCAGGTATCCCACCTCAGATGATAGGAATAAGGCACATCCCAATTGGATCTACTTCCAATTGCTAAAAAGCAACCTTCTCTTATAGCGCCAACCATTTCTTGCCACACCGTCTGCACTGCACCTATATTCAAAATATTTGTAATCAATTTAAGGGACTTGTTGGCACCTTCATGTATAATAAGTAAAGCTATCTCACCATCCCAGTGGAAATAATCCCTGCTGTGCTTATGGGCCCCTTTTGTCCGGAGATATAGGCAGATGAAGTTCTGCGCCATAACATCACACCTTAGTCTGGCACCCATAGTCAACTCAAAGAACAGCGCTGTGCGAACACATAATCATAACTGCATGAGACCATGGTTTTTCCCCACAATAAATTAACATTCCTACCAAGCTGTTCCTCTTTGCTTGTGGCACTAATTGAACAGCATGAATATAAATTCTGCATGGTTCAAAACTATTACTTCAGCGACATAGGGCTAGCCCAGCAGAAAGAAGTTACATAGTACACTACTGTTTACCTACAGCTTATTCTCATTTGTGCTGGTGATTGATTTTGTATCAAACGTATCGGGTCCTCATCAACAACAACAACTATGACCTCCACTTCGACCTAGAGATCCAGCTTCTCCTGCTTGGAGTTTTTGCCCACCATCGTCGACAGGTCCACTGAGACTTCGTCCAGCGACTCCCCGGTGTCAATGACTCTTCTTCAGGCACAGCCTGCCATCTTGTTCTCCTGAACTCTACTTTCACCAAGACTTTTCTTCAGAAATTTGTTAAGTCCGAAAGACTGGGCCAAACCACTCCTTGTATCTAACTTGCTCTCTATTTTGGTCGGCCTCAACTTTTAACTGTGACCCAGTCTTGCCCAACGAGATACCCGCAGTTGGCGTTTTGATCTTTTAGGAGCTAGATTTCACTATACATTTTAAAAATTCTTCTCTCCGGTATTACTTATTGTTTTTGTGTCATTTCATTAAATAACATTTACTCTTTCTTTCTAGATTGATTTTACTTTTTTTGTGTTGTGTTTTCAGTCTATTACTGGATGTATGCTGCAAAAATACGTTACCTATTGTCTCTAACTTAAGCATGACTGCTTTTGGGCCAAGCTATCCGAGGGTTAAGCACAGGTTAATTGGGTGACTTTGTGAGGTTCACCCTGACAATCATTATGGTACATGCCTAATCCAATTTTATACATACCCTCACAGATTTTGTGCTTTATCTAGAACACTGTAATAAGCTACATTAAAATATACACAGATGGGAAGGATCAAAGACTAGGCAACTTAGATCTCTGACATTAAAAAGAAACTAACTAGCCCTTGCTGCCTTTGTCTTCATAAACAGTGAAACACTCAAAGCCACTCCCAACATGGCTGCCAAATTGAGTCCATTGACGTTGGTGTCATGTACATGGCCTAGAAGCTCTACAAAACAGTTCTGAAATACTCGTCTGCCTTCCTGAGAAGACTCACAACTTCCCTCATGTCATGGTTGAAACTGAATCCTTTTCTGTTTCATGTGATGTGGGTTCAAGATCAGCAGTACTGCCTGTTCACTCCAATGCTACGGATTTGAGTGGCAAAGGCAAGAGCAGAACAGGCTAGCCCCTCCATAACATGCTTGGAGCAGGAGTGGCAGCCATGGGGGCACCATCACACCCTTAACCTCTGCAACTCCATGACCTTACTCCAGCCGAGCCCTGCCAATACCGCATGTCATTAAATAAAGTGGGTAGATCATCAGGATCTGAGCACATAGACCTACTGTGAGGATGTTTAAATTCAATATACATTGGGCCCAACCAAAGAGCCTGGGACCAAGTGCAGGATGTAAAGGACCCAGAACAACAGTGAAACAGTAGGAGGGAGCAATACTCCTCCACCTCCCTGCTTCCCAAGAATCAGAGCACCACATGGCAATGAGCTTGCACATTGAAAGTGGTTAAGGAGGTGCATCACAGGACACCTGATCGATCGTGGAGGAACTCCATTGTGGATGGTGTGTTTGGGAGTTCCATAAGGTAAGTCATGCACCTCAGCCATTTTACCCATAAAACCTCATGTAAGGAAAAACATAGAAGGAGGAAGCTACGAATGAGCAAAAAGCAAATGAGCTGTAACACTCCAAGATGCAAATAAGATGCATCTAGGTGCTGTATTAGAAAGTCAACCTTCTGGATAATGCTCTGACTTGTTGAACTACTATTGCTCAATCCTGCACTGCTTGAAGGAATATTAAGAACATTCAACATACTACCCTAGTATGCTTAAAATGAGGGTGCCTGCTGTCTCCGCTATGTTGAACCGTTAGGAAGGGGTATACAAGAAGCAACAGTAATCATGACATTTAACACTGAGTGAAGTCTTGAGATGAGCTGCAGTAGAATGGAGATAAGTTACTGAAAGACACACCTGAGAGTCTTTAAGAAATTGCTACAGAAATCTATTCACAGAGAAAATAAAATACTAGTTTTTATATACATCCACTCTAGACTTAATGTCAAAGGGGGTGTCTGACTAAACAAATCAGTCCCCTGATTGCTGGAGTGCCCATCAGCATCTTCTACCTATGTAAGCAGAAATGTGAAAGCTAAAACCAAATAATGAAAATAGAACCCTTCACCATGGATTGCCTTATGTTCCTGTGTGTACTAAACCCACAGCCACAAGCTGTCACATCACTGCACCGTGTCTATTTCCCTTCCCAGATTGTCTTGCAAAAGTGCAGCAGAGAAGTTAAATGAAACTCCTACAAAAAAGTACTTATGATTACCTTTTTGAAGATCAAGAGCAGTATAGTAAAAAAAGTAGAAATAATTCAAAGGAAGCTTAAGCAAAGTCAATGCTCCTAGTCCCTTTTGTTTGGGTATTGGTAGTTGTGGGAGTCACTTGTTTATCAAGATGAGATGTTGTCATTGGTAGGTATGGCTATGGTTTGTGATGTATAGAGTATCCAACATTTCACATCCCAGAATGCATTAGGTTGACCAGTGGAGTACCAGTACTGGAAACAAAACAGTCTCAATGATGGAATGTGGTAACAATTACTGTGCCACTTACAATATGGCACCCTTGTTGCAGAAAAGAAAATATCAGGAAGTGTGTTCTAAGTTTGGCAGTCTACCCTTTTTTAGCAAACGTTTTATATTCCTATTTATTTTGTTGTTTAAAGCAAACTAATATTAACTAGAGAGTAGATGAATAAAAATAGGTTCTGATGAAAATCTCATCTGCACACTGTTGTGTCCATTGTGCCAAGAATGCCAGTACCCAAAGGCCTATACTTGTAACATGAGAAAGGAATTTACAGGGCATTGTAAGGCCATAGAAATGGGCCAAAAACCAGAACAAGGAGCATTCCACCTATAGCAAACAACAGCATAAATCAAACAACTCTCATGAACTTTCCCTTTATTTTCAATAACTTCATCAGCGTCTGCAGAGGCAAAAGAATGCTGCCCAGGTTGGTCAGAACTACCACACTTCCCTGGCTGCTGGAATAAATTCAGTAGAATGGTTAGTTATCTTCAACCAACTGTATGGTTATGGCAAACTCACATTTAATGGGAGACTATGTAGTTCTTGCAGCTAAGACAAGTTCCAGTAGCAGAAATGTAAAAGAAATGGGGCAGACTCCCCAAAAAGACACTGAAAAAATTGAAGCAGAGTTTGATACAATAGGAAACTCCTAAATCTCTCTTTTGTAAGTATCAGACACAGAAGTGTGGTCTTTGTTTTCCTTCCTCACAGACGTTCCATCTAAAATAGAGAATAATCTGAAATCAATATTTCACCTACTGAGAAATATTCTATGTGAAATTCAGGAGATCAAAACCTCTCAACAAATCACAGCTGTCTTTCTCGCACAGAAACTTGAACAGAGTTTTGTGATTAGCCATGTCATGGGTTTTGAATCACAGAGTTTCTGAAATTAAAGATTCTCAAGCGAAACACACTTGCTAGTTGCTTTTCTGATAAAAGATATCGCACAAGGGGCATGGCTTGATGCTGGGACAAGATGGCAGTGTTTCGCTGATGCTCTGAAGGATGGCTCATGGAGCAGTGAGGCGGAGATGGTTTCCCGGGTAAAAGAGGATTTGAACTTCATTTTTCACATACGTGACGTTTACCAGCTGCTACAAGGGCCGTCTCTAGACTCTGGGAGGCATAATTTCACTACTTTAGGGAAGGTGCTTGTTTCTCTCACATCCAGCTGCCATTTTAAATTTACAACAGCATGAGTTGAGCACGAATTAACTTAACTGACAAGAGGTGCATTTTCTTTGTTAGTTTTGACAAGAAGCAGACCTGATACCTGGTGAATGGAGGTGGTTGTTGCTTTCTCCATTAATAATTTTCCTCTAAATAACCAATACTTTTATACCAAGACATGAACATTCTTATTTATCCTCGTTGGCCACATTACCTGTTTTATTGATGGTTTATCTCTTGTAAGAATTCATGAGCTCCTGTTATATGAAATATGCAATATATATTCCAGGCATTATTTACCTGCGGATGTTTCCAGTTCATGGACCGATTAGGAAAATTTCGAATATCCTCCAGACATTTTATATACAAGCCCTTCAAAAGCTCTTATACGTTGTCTTCATATATTATTATTGAGGACTCTTTGTCGCATACAAGTTCCAATTCTTCCTCTTCCTCCTCAGTTGCTCTCTTCAGTGCTGTGCAATATAACCCTGCCAAAGTGGCAACTAACAGTCTTAAAAAAGACCCACATTCTCCCACAAAATCTCTTCCTAATTTTTAATTGCTCTACTGTTGGAGGAAATTAGAGCCCTCTGCCTCTTTATGGAAGAAACTAATGCCAAGTTGCAAATTCTCAGTGACAGGTAGTCTTGTATGGAACAACATCTATCTACTGTGGAGCAACAAATCAACACTCTCAATTAAATTTCTCTCAAAGTAAATGTTTTGCAAACACAGGTAACTCTTCTACAGAAAAAAGGTAAAGACCTTGAAAATTGCAATAGAAGGAAAAACCTGCATATTTGTGGACTTCCTGAAGACTTGGAATGGACAAATCCTCTTTCATTCTTCAAAACCTTTTTACCTCAGGTACTGAAATTACCTGTAGGCCCACTGCTTAACATCCAGAGAGTTCACAGGTTAGGTGATCCTTCTTCTGTTCCTACTACATCCAAAAAACCAAGAGGAGATATTTTGTATTTTCTAATACACCAAACTAATGCAAGTCATGTCTGCTTCTAAACAACTGAAGCACATTTTCTGGTCAAGTCATAACATTTTCTTTTTGCAGGGTTATGTTAAGAACACTGCAGATCTGCAAAGGGATCTCTTAAATATGCAACCAGCACTCCAATCAATGGGAACACATTTTGGGCTCTTCCACCCTTATCTGCTTAAAGTTACATATAATAATAAGACAACGACCTATGAAGACCCATTTTGTCTCCAGACTTTCTTTGTGATGTGCAGAACAGACTACAGACATCACCACATTGACTCATTCGTCAAAATGATCACTTAATTTCCATTTTTTACTCACTTCATACTTGAATAAGATAGAATACACTGGTCTGCTTTGGCACTGTTGATGTTCTCTTCCCTTTTTCTTCTTTTGTAGTTCTGATAGAAGCTTTATGTGATATCTTTCTAAGATGTTACAATGCTAAAAGTTCCTGTTTGTTATTTAAAACTACAAACCTTGATATTTTCTCTTAATCACAGGAGTTGGAGTTGTTTCCCAGTTTGTGCATGTCCTTGTCAATCATTGAACCTCCTTGAGCCTTATTTACCCCTCTGGAGTTCGGACGTGCTGTCTTCTCCACATGGTCGCCCCTCACCCACATCAAAGTATTTCTAGATATGTTCCTCTTCTATGCTATTGTTATTTCTCTCTATATTCATCTTCTTTTTAATCACCTTTACCTATTTTCTTCTCTTATTTTTCTCCCTTCTTTCTTCCTATCTCTTCTCTTCCTCATTCTGGACTTATGGATGCATCACTTCCGTTTCATGCTATTATTTCTCTCGTTACTTGTCTAGTGTCTTTTAATATAAGTAAATAATATGTCTGATTATACCGTTCATTCTGCTTCTTCTCCATGGTTTTGACAATGGTATCTTGGAACGTCTTAGGTTTAAATTACCCAATCAAACGACAAAGATTATTAACTCATTTGTCAAAGCTTAATGCTCATATAGCTTTCTTGTAGGAGTCACACCTTACAGAAGGTGAAGGCCATATTTACAAAGCCCATGGCACATGGCACAGGGCAGCACAGTAAGTGCACCTTCCTGCAGAAAAAACAATGGAGGCGATTCCCTCCTTCTATGTGTGCTGCACACTGCAGCACACATAAAAAGAGGAAAAAAGTGGGGAGAACATTTTTTATTTCTCCCTGTTGCACCACTCTTACACCCCCCCCCTCTGGGGAGGCATAGACTTTTGACGAATTCCCAGGTTTACAAAATTTGTAAATCTGGGAATGTGGCAAAATCGATTGGTGTTTTGCGTGGGAACACCCATGCAGCACCCATGGAAACGCCTCTGTGGTGCAAAGTAAGGCAACACAGCGACTTGCACTGTTTTGCCTTACTTCATATCTACAAGGCTATGTAAAGCCAAGCAAAGTGGCTTTGTGTGGCCTTGCAGATATGGGTGTGCAGCCTGCTCTGACTGTGCATCACAAAAAGTGACGCACTGGCGGCGCAAGTAAAAATGGGCCTGAGTCTGCCCACCCACCCTTTGTAAAGGGTGGGTGGGCAATGTATTTTTCTCAGTGGGAAATGGTAAAAAACATGGGCCCATATTTACGGAAAACGATGCACAGCTGCGCTAGCATAGTTGTGTGCCATAAAATTTAGCATCAGCTAACACCATTCCCTAGCACCATATTTAAAAAAAGATGCACAATGGCGCTAAGGATTGGCTAGTGTCCGAACAACAGACGCTAGCCGGTGCAGAATGGCATTAGTGACAATGGCGCTAGTGGGCCAAAAATGACTCTAGATTATTAGCGGCAAAATTCTGCCGCTAGTCAGCCTAGCATCAAGCAGCCAAAAAATTACTCCTGTCTAAGTATAGATAGGATTCATTACCACAACCCCAATGCCCACCACAGGGGACCAGTGTCCCCAGGAGAACCCCAACAGACCCAGTGCAAGCCATGGGGCCCCATGTAAGGAGCCCCCAGTGGCACACAACACACATACATGTACACTTACCTGGGATGGGCTCCCTCCTCCAGTCATGTGCCTGTGGTGTAGGTGGTGGCGATGTTGGGGGTTGGCGTGGGCATCTATATGCCCATTCCATGGTGTTTACCCATGGAAATTGGCCTACCAGCACTTTAATGCCTGGTCTGACCAGGCATTAAATTTTGTCGCTAATCAGCCTTAGCGCCATTCTTTAGGTCTGCCTCCTAGGTGTGCGTCATTTTAGCGTCGGGAGGTGAATATGGAGCTGGGGGCTAGTGTAATTTTTAAGAAGTAAACACCTACCTTGCACATCCTTGTCACTATTCGACGCAAGGTGGGTTGGCACTTCCTAAAAATTGAGCTAACTCAAATATTTTTATGCTAGATGGGTCTAGCATCAAAATATATATATGGAGTTAAGTTAGCGCCGCTTTAGAGTACAAAAAAAATGACGTGAAGGCGGTGCTAACTTTCCACAAATACGGGCCATAGTGTTATCATTTTATGCCATAAATCCTTGCACATTCAGTTGGTGTCTCAGGAAACAGACCATGAGAGAGATGGTTATTGCTCAAACTGTGTATTCATAAGATTCCAATTGGGCTCTTTAATGTTTATGGTCCTAATGCTCTGGATTGTAAGTTTTAGTGTACTATTTCTCAGAAACTCTTACCATATCCCAATGATAATTTTGTTTAAGCAGGAGATTGCAACCACTTTTATGACCCCTTCCTTGACATACACTACTCACCTCATTACATTCTGAACAAGTTGCAAAAAGCATTTGTACCAGGTATTCAGTGACACCACCTAACAGATTCTTGGCGATTACTGAATCCCACATTAAGGGAATATATATACTTCTCTCCGGTACACCACACACAACCTCAGATAGGTTACATCTTCACCTCTCACCCTCTCACTCAATCATTATATGCAGGAGACGTTGGTTCCATTTTAATTTCTGACCACGCTCCATCAACCTTCTACCAAAGAATATCTCGCCCAAAAGATGGAGGTTTGATAACTCTTTACTACTAGACACCACATTTACCTCCTCTTTCATTTCTTACTTCCATAAATATTTCCTCCTTACTCATATAGCTAATCTTCTTTTTAACACAATTTTGGATGTTTTTAAAGCCTCCACTCAAGATTTTGTTATCAATTATATATCTAAGCAAAGAAAACTTTATCTGGTCCAACAAAGGTTTGAGGTAGTTAAACATCTTGAACACTCGTATTTTACATCTCGTGCACAGCACTCATTATAACTACTTATTAATGCTAAGCTTAAATTCAACAAAGTCTCACATGAAAACGCATCCTCCTACCTCCCTAAATGTAGTGCCAAATCTTACGGGTCAAAACAAATCCTGGCAAAAATTAGCAAATTATCTGAAAGTTAAGCAAAAGAAATTAATCAACAAATCTATCATAGATGACACTGACATGGTGCATTATACAGATTTAGAGATCTTGACCCAATTTAAACATTTTTACACCAAACAATATTCACCTGAACATATACCTTCAGATTCTAATATCTGAATATCTGTCCTCTAGTCAAAAACCAGAATATTCAGAAATAGACTTTTCACCCCCCACTTCTTCCTGCAAAAAGGATAGGGCTCCTGGACCAGAAGGCTTCACAGCTGAATTTTACATATTCTTCTCCAAACTACTTCTTCCAAAATTATAGACCCTTCTTGACTACTTTACTAAGGGCCTTATTACGAGTCTGGTCGTCCGAGTACTGCCAAAAATGCGGTGGCGGGCAGACCGCCACACTCCTGGATTGTCCGACCACCACATCATGACCCTGGCAGTCGGACCTTCAGGGACAGCTGTGCCCGCCAGGAACATGGTTCCTGACGGGCTGAGCATGGGTCCCCTTTCTGCCAGCCTCAGCCTTTCATGGTGCGTCAACAGCCATTAAAAGGCTGGTGGAAAGCCTGTGCTGGGGGCCAGAGGGGGCCACTGCACTTCCCACGACCATGTCCTGGGCAGTGCAGCCCCCCCCCCCTGCCCAGCACCCTCAGAATGCACACTATCTGCTTTGCAGACAGTGCGCATTCCGAGGGTGCTGTTGTGATACAGTATTGACCTTGGCTCCCTTAAGATAGCAGAGACCAGTACCGTAGCACTGTTCCCCTCCGGTCTGACTGACAGGAACCTCAAAATACTATGTCCCACAGGTCAGCCCGGTGGCAACACTGTAATATGACTGATGGCTGCCTCCTCTCCCTGGCTTTGGCAGTCTGAGTTTTCCGACCACCTTAAGAAGCCCCTAAGTCTCTGAGCTCTTATGGCTCTTTTCTACATGCACTCATATGGCTCATAACCAAAGATGGGAAAGACCCTCCTCATTGCAAAAACTATGAACCCATTTCATTTGTTCATTTAGATTTTAAGATCTTCGCAAAAGCACTGGCCTCTAGATTAGAACCTTTTGGGAAAGGTTCAATCAGGTTTTGCTATGGGCAGATAATTGTCAGATAACCCTCGCATGTTTTTTGATATCATCTCTAAATCTGCAGGTATGTCTAAGCCTATGGCTTCTATTGCCTTAGATGCCGACCGCGTAAACTGGAAATTCCTTTTTGACTTGGTTAGGGCCTAAAATCATTACTTTAATTTCTTTCAATCAAGGCTCCCTTTTATCTTTATCACAGGCTCTGACATTCTTTGACTGTCCATTTGCTTCTCAAACCAGATTTTCATCTCTACCGAACTTCATTTCTCAAGCATACATTCACTTCAAATCTATTTTTTGACCTAATCCATTACCCTCCAATAATCTTGCTAACATCTTACAGAAACATCTAAAAGCTTCTATTTTTTACTCACACTTACAATGCATCTCTAGTGATAGGCCTAAATCTAACATTGAGCTAACATGGGAAACAGACCTCTCCAGTCCCTTTCCCTTTTCAACTTGGAAACACACTTGGATTCTAATTAGGAATTGTCCTGAGCAACAAAAATGACACAAACACGTTTTTTGTATATAACAGACTTTTTCTGACACACTCGATTTCCTACATAAATTTAGTCCAGATACTCCAGACACTTGCTGGACTTGTTGTTCTCAAGCTGATTTGAAATACTTACTATTCACATGCCCCTACGTTTCTATCTGTTAGACACATGTTTGGGTTCACAATAACTCTATATTTCATTCCAACATACTTTATTCTATCACCAATGTGTTTTGGGTAGCTTATCTAATGCATGGGCAAATGTCTAATTTGGTTGAAAATATTGGATTTTTCATTAGCAATTGCCTTTCAGCAAATAAATTGACATTGGAAGAACTCTACAAAATTGTCATTTAAATTATGATGGTATGCAGTCTGCCAAAATCATCGATTGGACACTGCTGATATAGACTGCTGGTTTCTAAGGAAGGCACCACAGCGTGTGGGGGACTGAGTCAACCCCTCAGCATCTGGCAGCCTAACCCTTTCATCTAGCTAGCAGCATCCAACCCTACCCAAACCTAGAAGTAATAGTGATTTCTGGCAGCCTGATGCATGACATTTTATGACTCCTCAGGGAAAGTCGTGGTTAGCAGATCCTGCCCTTTTCTCTCATTATCATAGGTCTAACACACACATAGGCAGACGAAAAGATGCAAGACAGTTTTCAATATATTTTCTAAAAGGACTGCAATCTATGATAAAATATATGAACTGCGGTTGTTAGAAAGATGAAAGATAGAGCAATCAGGACTGTTACTATGAGCGAAAAAAAAATAAACAGCTCCAGCATATTGGAATAAACAAGTGCCAAAGAATTCCTACCCACACTTCGTAGCATCTATGCGAGAGTCTGGCAGTGTTAGCCCTTTCATCTGCCCATACTTAGCACATGGAAGGAACAACCACTTCCATACCTGGAAAGCAGGGCTCTGCCTGCTGCCTCCTCAGTTGGCTGTACAGATGGCTTCTCAGTTGGTTGAGGTCAGCAACGTAGCATTGGAATGGCATACAGCACACGATGGATCCTCTGGCTGGAATGACTACTCTAGCCTTCTTTGGCCTGTCTTACTGACTCTCACAATTAGTAACGAGACTGCTGGATTCAGGCGGCAGCACCACCAGATGCGGGAACTGAGTCTCATCCTGTGCCGTGTGACAACTATCGGCCTAACCCTTACTGGCAGCACCTCAACAGTACCCAAGAGTAAAAGATGATTTATGGCAGTCCTTAGCATGTCAAATGGATTTCTCAGGGAAATTGTAGTGGAACAGATCTTACACTTTCTCTCAGTCACATATGTCTCACACATATGAAGCAGGAAGCGGTTCAATGAGTTTCATTGAATCAACTGCATTCTACGTAAAAAGGCATGCATTGCGATTGTGAGGATGATAAAACATAATAAAAGCAATGCAGTGACAAGGAAAGTGAAACAAAGTAAAATTCCCAATATACTTTTCCAACAATGGTTCTCAAATCCCTGCCTGCACTACCAAGTTTCCCTACAAGAGCATGGCAGTGTAAGCCCTAAACTGACCATCAGCCCCCACCAGGCAAGCCCCATCCCTCATACCTATGATTGTAGGTAAAGAAGAGGTCTGTTGGTCTACTGCTAGTTCTACCACATGGAGTGAGAGACTGTGTCAGGTCTCAGCAGAAACTTGCAAAGGCAAAGTGGAGTATTCAATGTCAACTGGTTGGAATTCCCCTCTATTGTGTAGGGGGAAGTGAGGCGTTTTATAATAAAACATCTAGTGTTCTGTAAAAATTGCCCTGATGTGACAACACTTATATTTCTGTGTAAAAGATTTGGGGACATGATGAATTCTTTTTACCAGCAATAATTCGTAACTTATCACATACAACCTTGGATAGAGTACAGAATGCAAATGTCATGCAGAGAAAAGAATAACAGAAGTCTGTGTAAAAAGACAAGCAGATCAAATAATAAAGACAACTCCACTAAACTAAGACTTCTGCTAAAATAATAGAAAAATTAAAAATGCATGCCTCGCAGTGAAAAAGCACAAGCTTCATGCCGAGAATAAAATGACATGCCTATTTAATAGCTAAGGTAACCTCACCACACCCTCCCCATTGACGGTCGAAACTGTAAAGGTTCCAAATAAAGCCTAAAGTTAAAAACTGCCATTTCAACAGCTATAACCTTAAAATCAATACTAGAATATACTCAATGAAATGTCCATGTTGACAAGCAAATTTAGAATTTAAAAACAGAGTAATCAAAAATAGGGCCAAATCTCAATGTCAGCAATAATCAGGGTCTTTACAAAATCGCTCAATGTCATCAATTTTAATAGCATCCAGGATTACCCCACTTCGGCAGATATCAGGGTAACAAATTTGTTGGCAAGGAAGGTGAGAGAGCACTCATATTCCATTGCCTCAGCTCTAGCATCCAATGATTGACATGTTTGATTTACTAGTAAGTCCCTGGTAAAGTGCACTAGAGGTGTCTAGTGCCTGTAAATCAAATGCTATTAGTGGACCTGAAGCACTGGTTGTGCCAGCCACACGAGTAGCCTGGTAAAAATGTCTCAGACCTGCCACTGCAGTGTCTGTGTGTGTAGTTTTGCACTGCCAATTCGACCTGGCAAGTGTACCTTCCCTTTCACTACATGTAAGTCACCCCTCAGGTAGGCTCTAGGTAGCCCCATGGGCAGGGTGCAGAGTATGTAAAAGGTAGGACATGTACTGGTGTGTTTTACATCTCCTGATAGTGAAATAATGCCAAACTTGGTTTTCACTATTGCAAGGCCTATCTCTCCCATAGATTAACATGGGGACTCCCCTTGAATTTAAGTGCAATTTCCATTTGCGAGAAGATAGGGATGTGGAGTTTGGGGTCTTTGAACTCACAATTTAAAAATACACCTTTTAGTAGAGTTGGTTTTTAGATTATCTGTTTGAAAATGCCACTTTTAGAAAGTGGGCATTTTCTTGCTTAACCATTCATGCTTAACCATTCTGTGCCTCTGCCTGTCTGTGGCATCCACATCTGGGTCAGACTGACAGTTGGGCTGTTTTTGAATTCCCTCTGGACAGTGACACAAATGGAGCTGAGGCGTGTCCTGCATATCCTGATGAGTCTCCTGGGCTTGAGTGGGGAGGGAGGAGCTGCCACTTACACCTAAAAGGGCTGTGCCTGTCCTCATACAATGCAGTCTCCAACCCCCTGGTGTGTGTCTGGGGCAAGTTTGGGCAAGGCAGGATCTTGTGAGCAATAGAGACTTTCCTTTGAAGTTTACCTTCTTCAAAGGCAGAAATTAGTATAAGTGGAGCTAAGTGGAAGGAAAATCGATGCATCACCAGTAAAATTGACGCATCTGCAGCTCAGAATGGATTAATCGCTGCTGTGCGTCCAGATTTTCTATGCATCGTCCCTGTGCATCAAGATCTGCAACATCACCGCACGGATCTGAGGCTGCTGGTCCAGAAACTGATGCATCGCTTGACTGGCAGAGAAAGAATCAATGCACGTCCTCACTTGCGAGTAAGGAATCAACGTATCACTTGTTTTTCCCACGCATGTATAGCATTATTTTTCACGCATACCAGGTACTTTGTGCTAAAACAACGCATCCATTGATTTCTATGGATGAATACTCTTTCTACTTTAAAAATTCATATCTTTGCTGGTATATGTTGGATTTCTGTTGTTTTGGTCTTTTTTGATTTAGATACATATTCCCTATTTTTCTAAGCTGGTGTGGAGTCCTTTTGTGGTGTTTTCACTGTGTTACTGTGTGTGTTTGTACAAATACACTACACATTGCCTCTCAGCTATACCTGACTGTTTGTGCCAAGCTACCAAGGGTGTGAGCAGGGGTTATCTGAACTGTGTATCTCCCATACCCTGAATAGAGTGATGTCCCTGCTTGGACAGAGTGCAAACTGACTGCCAACCAAAGTCCTAATTTCTAACTCAGTGCATGATCCAAACGGCACCACAAGCAGTGAAGGACAGGCTGCACACATTTCAAAACTGGTCTGAATGACAGGGACCAATTGCACTCCAATTCTTTCAGGAGTTGTGCTCCAAAGCAATGCATCATGCATTCGCGGCACAGTTGCACTGGTGGTAGCAACATCATTCCTCCTTGTTGTGAGGGGCACCCATTGCGATGAAAGAATAGCAGCAGCAAAATGCCTCCAATTGATGCCAAAGTAATAGGGAATCTTCTGAAAATACTCGAAAGTATAGAGTGTATGGCAGGAAGTATGATGCCAAATATAGAGGAAAACGTGCTGACAAAACCAGAACCAACAGCCTTAAAAAAATGTACAATACCAAGGGTGTTCGACACGTAAAATATATTTGCCCAATTAATTCATCAAAATGTTTAGGAAAATTAGTATTTAAAAGAAAATGTGGCCCTCATTACAACCCTGGTGGTCAGTGTTAAAGCGGCGGTAATACCGCTAACAGGCCGGCGGTAAAAAAAATGGGAACACGGCGGAAAACGCCAACACAGACAGCCACTTTAACACTCCGACTGACACGGCGGTAGCAACAAACACTGCAGCGGTAACCGCCAACAGACAGGCGGAAGACAATGTACCGCCGACCCCATCACAACCCGCCTATCTGCCAGCTTTTCCCGGGCGGTACCAACGCTATCAAAAGCACGGCGGAAACAGAACACAGAAGGGAAACCACTCACCTCTCGACACTCAATGAAGAACCAGGATGCCATGGAGCCCAAGTTACAGGTCCTGCCCATGCTGGTCTACCTCCTCATCTACCAGGAATACAAAAGGCAGAGGTGACGACCACGGTGAGTACTGCACCTAGTACACAGGGGAGGCGGGAGGAAAAAGAGAGTGACACACACACATGCAACACGCAACACCCCCCCCTCACCCACAACACCATGCACACAAACACATGCAACAACATTACATTTACACCCCATAACCCTCTGGAAGAACGCAAGGACAAAAGGAATTGAGTTAAATCAGTGATATATTAGAAATAGGCATATATACGTAATGAATGGAAAAACAGTATTTACAAAAATATACAATATGTACATAAGGCCGTACATTGCCCCTTCCAAATGTCTGTGGGCCACTGGGCCAAAAATCATGGGCCAAGCCCACACTTGACTCCTGCCTCAATACAGAGAGACCACGGCAGGGGCACAGTCTCTCAGGTGGGTGGTTTGCCCACTGCCTGGACCTGGGGAGTGCAAAGCCACAGTCTCTCAAGTGGGTGGTTTGCCCACTGCTTGGTCCTGGGGAGTGCAAAGCCACAGTCTCTAAAGTGGGTGGTTTGCCTACTGCTTGGTCCTGGGGAGTGCAAAGCCACAGTCTCTCAAGTGGATGTTTTCTTCCACTGGTTCTGGAGGGGGAATTGTGCCCAGTCAGCTTCATCCTGCAAGGATAGGGTAGGTGGATGCCTTTCTCCACTTGTTCTGGAGAGGGCTTTGTGCCCAGTGTGCTTCATCCTGCCATGGATAAGGTGAGTGGATGCCTTTCTCCACTGGTTCTGGAGGGGGCTTTGTGCCCAGCCAGCTTCATCCTGCCAAGGATAGGGTGAGTGGATGCCTTTCTCCACTGGTTCTGGAGGGGGCCTTGTGCACAGTGTGCTTCATCCTGGCAAGGATACGGTGAATGGATCCCTTTCTCCACTGGTTCTGGAGGGGAGCCTTGTGCCCAGTGAAGCAACACTTGGGATGTGGCAGTTCACATTCCCTTACCTGGGTGTCTGAGGCACGAGATTTGCAGGGAACAGGTTGCATGAAAGTCCGTGGATGCAGGGCTAGACTCCATCCTGCGGCGGCTAAGGCTGCAAACTGGTCGTAGTGCTGGTGGGGGTGCTGCCAGTGGTGGCAGGAGGCTTCAGCCCTTCTCCTGCAGTCTCAGACGGCTGCCCACTGGGGCTGCTGCTGCTGGTAGTGGTCCTACTGTCAGCGGTGCAGGCGGCAGTGCTAGCGGTGGTGCAGGTGGCGATGCTAGACATGGTGCAGGTGCCAGTGCTGCCAGTGGTGGAGGGAGGCTCCAGCCCTTCTCCTGCAGCCTCAGACGGCTGCCCACTGGGGCTGCTGCTGCTGACAGTAGTGGTGCTAGCGGCGGTGCAGGTGGCGGTGCCTGCAGCGGGGCTGTTACCGGTGCTGGCCGCAGTGCAGGTGGCGGAGCTGAGGGTTGTGCTGGTAGCCACCAGGCCTTCACCTGCAGCCTCCAACGGCTGAAGTGCCTTGCCTGGTGTTTTCTGCCACTTCCTCACATTGGCAGATGGTGGTGTGACCTTGGGTCTGACTGCTGGAGTTTTTGAGGAGGCCGTGCTGGGTGGTTCGTGCTCCTTGGCCTTGCTGCATGCTGTCCCCTTTTTCACCTTTGCTGGTGGCTGAATGTTTTTTTCCTTTGCAGGGGTTGCTGCCACTCTGGCTGGCCTGACGGCTGCCCCCTTTGAGCCTCTGTGAGTTGCAGGTACCACAGCGAATGCCGACTTGGTGGCTGAAGTGCTGGCTTGAGTTCTGGAAACCCTGGCCCAAGGGGAAGGACAGGGGTGGGGTGGGGTAGGAAACAGGTCAATGTTTGCCAGGAAAATCTTCTTAGATACATTGGGGCGTGAAGAGGGAGAGGGTTTGGGAGTGGAGGAAGAGGAAGTGGTTGTAGGAGGTGTCAGTCTGCTGACTTTGGGTACAGGTGCATGAGCTGGATGCTGTTGTGAGGTGGATGGCTGTTGGGTGGGTGGGAGCTTGCGTTTGTGTACTTTGGGAGGAGGAGTCACAGACACACTGGGAGAGGACACAGGAGACGTGTAAATGGATGTGTGGGTGGTGACTGCTCGTGAGGGGTGTGTTGTGATGGGCATGCTGGTGATGGAGGTAGTGGATGAGGATGTAGTGCATGCAGGTGTGAGTGGAGACGCTACTGGGAGGGAGGTGGATGAGGAGGAGGAGGGGGACACAGTGGAGGCAGTGGATGTTGGTGTGTCTGCCTGGGAATGGTGCTTGTGTGAGTCCCTGTGAGATGAAGTGTGGTGCTTGTGTTTGCCTGAGCCACTTTTGGGTGTTAATTTGGATAAATGCTGGTCTGAAGGTGTGCTTGGGATAGGCTGGGATTGAGGGGATTGGGTCTGGGTAGAGTAAGTTGGAGGGGGATGCTGGAGACAGGTACAAGGGCTGCCATCAGTGTTGAAGCTAGAGCCTGAAATACTCTCTCTTGGTCCGCCACGCCAGAGTGGATGCCCTCCAGGTATGCATTTGTTTGTTGAAAATGCCTCTCGGCACCGTGGATGACATTCAGTATGGTTGACTGCCCAACAGTGAGGGAGCTCAGGAGGCCAATAGCCTCCTCACTGAGGGCAGTAGGGCTGACTGGGCAGGGCTTAAGGTGCCTGGGGTGAAGGAGATGCCCACTCTTCTGGGTGAGCGGGCACGGGAAACACACTGAGGGGCTGCTGGGAGGGCAGTGCTGGTAGGGGGGTGGCAGCTGTACCTGTTGTTGGGGTGGGCACAGAGGTGTCTGCCACCACCAGGGAGCTTCCATGGGAGGAGGAGTCGCTGTCTGTGGTCTCCCTTCCTGCCCTTGTCGTGGTGCTCCCCTCGCCCCCCTTCCCACTGGTGCCCTCACCGTCAGTGGATTCGCCCTCCAGGCCCATGTGGGATGCAGCTCCCTCCGTCGCCGGTGTCTCTGCTCCTCCGCCAGATGATGCTAATGCACACAAGGACAGGGTGACAAAACAAAAAGGGGGGGAGAGACAGAGGATACACTTGGTCAATGCCAGCAACAACACTACTGTTGGCGTACACAGCACACAGGGAGCAGCCCTATGCACTAGGACATACACTACCATTCACTAAGATAGTCACCAGCCCATGGGGTACAATGCCTAACGCCATTAGATGCACACCTGAAACCCACATGACCCTGTCTAGTAGTAGATGCCCACTAACACTATTGGGGTAGGAGTGCTTGAGAGCCTGCCCAACAAGGGACCTACCCTGCCATGTTTGCCCTGGCCTAGGGGCACCCATAGCCCACATCCCCCGCCCAGGTAACTCTTAACGTGCTCAAAGTCAGGATTCGAAATCTGTACTCACCCCCTTGTGGCTGCTGTGATGCCTTCAAGCGCCCATCCAACTCTGGATAGGCCACTGCCAGGATGCGGAACATCAGGGGGGTCATGGTGCGACAGGCACCCCTTCCTCGTTGGGAGACCAGCCCCAGCTGGGCCCCTGCTGTCATCTTTGCCCAGCTGCGCAGATCCTCCCACCTTTTGCGGGGGTGGGTGCTCCGCCTGTCAAAGACTCCCAGGGTCCGCACCTCCTTGGCGATGGCACGCCAAATACCCTTTTCCTGGTGTGCGTTGACCTGCATGGACAAGACAGCAGAAAAGTGAATTAGTCAACCGTCCGGACAGTCATACTCATGGCCCACCAGATCCCTCCCATCCCCTGAGGCACATACATTGACCACCTTATATGCAGCACTCTGTCCAGGACGCTTCTGCCACCACATTGGACAATTCAAACTACACACACCGGACACACATACACACACCACACCCACACCACTATAAAACACCCACCCACATTACCCACAATCCTTTCAATGAAAAAAAAGATTGCAAGCACAGAGAGACACAAGCCAGGAGCACCCATTCAATCTGAGCCACAGAACCCCATCACCCATACACCATACACGCACATACCCCAACACATCACCCCACACACCCTCACACATACCACTCACACTACACCCATGGCACCACAAAGACACCCCAGGTTCTCAGAGGAGGAGCTAAGGGTCATGGTGGAGGAAATCATCTGGGTAGAGCCACAGCTATTCGGATCACAGGTGCAGCAGACGTCCATTGCAAGGAAGATGGAGCTATGGCGGAGGATCGTGGACAGGGTCAAGGCTGTGAGATGGTTGTATGTTGGAACAATGAGTGCTTCAACTACCCATGCCTGAACAATGAGGTCGGAACAACGACCTTGTTGTTATCACTAATGCCTTTACCATGAATGCCTTAACAACGATTTTTCGTTGTAAAGGCATTCCTAGTAAAGGCATTAGTAATCACCATGCATGGTTCCAGCATGCGTCCCCCCTGGCCCCCACCTCTAAAAATTACTGCAACCCCAACAACCACCCCAACCCCCCACCCCCAAAATTACCGCAACCCCAACCCCCTCCCCTAAAACCTAAAGCACCCCAACCCCCCACCCCACCCCTAAAACCTAAACCCTGACTCCCCCTCCCCACCCCTATACCTTAATCACCCGAGCCCCCCACCCCACCCCCAAAAACTAAAAATACCCTGACTCCCCACCCGCCCCTAAAACCTAAAGCACCCAAACTCCCACCCCACCCCTAAAACCTAAACCCTGACCCCCCGCCCCTAAACCTTACTCACCCCGAGCACCCCACCCCACCCCAAAAAAAACAGCCCCAGTCCCAGCCCAACTTAACTCCTCCTTGATCGCGTTGACTCCTTTCTTCTGTGCCTTAACCACGCATGTACGTAGTTCACACATGCGTGGTTAAGGCCCTGAACAAGGAAGTCGTGGAAAAGGAAAGCGTTGTTTCGCTTTCGTTTTCCAATACTTCGTGGTTCAGGACAGCTAACAACATGGGAGTAGCAAGTCTTGGCAATAATGCATCCTGAGGGCCTGGCAGGAGTAGCAGGAGGACTCGACTCTGGTAAGTCAAATCTTTACTACTTTATCCCCCACACTACCTGCATGCCATTGCATACCCCCGCCCTTACCCTCACTCCCATCACTCCATCACCTCACATATACCCCAGGATCACAACCCACTCATCCCAATACCAAGCCCTGCATGCAACACCAATGCATGGACCCCCATCACAGACCTGCATGGACAACCATCACCAAAGCATGCACACTAGTGACAATCACTTAGCCAAACAAAGCACAACTCACACAAGCCAAAGCTGCCTTGCTAATAACAACCATAGAGGGAAACGTGTCCATGCAAAAGATGGCACACCCAGATACAATAACACTGCATTTACATCCCCACAGCACCCCCACTCAATGTCACCGGACAGGAGGTGCCAGCCACATCCAATACCCCCCTGAAGAGGCCCACAGTGATGACAGCAGCTCTGCACGCCTTGATCAGGACCTCTGGATAGTTGGTTCCCCTGCCACAGTCCCAACCCACCACAGAGCCTCCCCCCTCAGGAAACACCAGCACAGCACCCACCCAGTGGGCCCATGCCACTGTCCCCAGGACACATCAGTCAGCAGTGTGTCCACCACTACAGGGACCCCAGGCAACTCCACAAACATGGGACAATCAGGGACCTGGGGTCAGTGGTAGTGGGCACATAGTTCAGGGGACAGAGGACCAGGACAACTTGGAAGCTGGGAGGACTGCTGTGCGACAGGGGGAGGACAGGCCCAGGGAACCCACTCTCCAGGAGGCACTCACAAACATCCTGGGAGCATACCACCATTCCCAGGAGACCATGGGCCAGATACTGGCCAAGTTGCAGGAGACCCAGAGGCTGCAGGAGGGGCAGTACCTGGGGATCGGGGAGGACCTCAAACACATCTACACCATCCTGGTCACCATTGCAGGGGTTCTGGCTGACATGGCCAACACCATGAGAGAGGCAGTGGCACACCAATGGGCCCCTGACACTAGCCAGACCGATGAACAGCCTTCCACCTCCGCTGGCGCTAGTGGACAGGAGGCCCCTCCACAGGAGCAACAGGCCACCAGCCCCCCACCCCCTGCAGAAGGAGAACTACCCCACAAACGGTCCCTGCGATCCAAGCAGAAGCCAGAGAACATTGCCAAGACCCTCGCCAGGACATAAGACTCTCCTGATTGTCACCCTTCTGTCCCACTCTGTCACCCTGTCCACCTTGAACTGCCATTACTCCCCTTCCTATGCCCCATTGGACAATGCACCTGTTATACCAAGAGGCTGGACTCTACCCTGGACATTCGTCCACCATCACCCCCACCCATTGCACATCCCCCTCTACTTATGAGCACGTAAATAAACACCCTTGGAACAAATACTAATCTGGAGTCTGTCAAATGATTCAAATATGTATTAGTTCAACATTATCAAAGCATTGCAAGTCAATTGTACATTTAAATATACTTTGGAATGGCTTTTGGTGGGCAACAGTACACATAGCAGGAGCCAGAGTGGGGCACAGAGATCTGAAAATAGAGATGCCAAAGGGTACAGTCAGTGGCCATAGACATAGGGAAACAGGCTGCCATGTACAATGTCCAACAGAAAACTGAAAAGTAAAGTGAATTTACAGTGTCTTACCTGTGTGTCACTGGAAGTACTGCTGAATTATATTGCTTCTGTTGTCAAAATCTTCTTCCTCTGCCTCCTCTTCCTCACTGTCCACAGGCTCCGCCCCTGCCACAAGACCATCTCCAGGCGCATCCTCCTGTAGAAAAGGCACCTGGCATCTTAAGGCCAGGTTGTGCAACATGGAACGATGATCTGGCACATCTCCTTGGGTGAGTAGTAGAGGGATCCACCTGTCAGATGGAGGCACCGGAACCTGGCCTTCAGGAGGCCTGGTACACCCATGTACCTCATTATAACTTTCCTCTGCCCTTTTCCTGGCATTCCTCACTGGGGTCAGTAGCTATGAGCGTTTGGGGTAACCAGAGTCACCTGCAAATATCGAGTGACAACTGTCAGACACCACTAACCCTTAGGGACAACCCAATACCCAGGCACCTACTTATACTGTGTGGGGACCTTTAGACCACCTATTAGCCACACCGTATGCCTCTGGAGTTGGCCCATCACATATGGGATGCTGCTATTCCTCAAGATAAAGGCATCATGCACAGAGCCAGGATATTTGCCATTCACATGGGAGATGTACCGGTCCGCCAAACACACCATCTGCACATTCATAGAGTGATATCTTTTTCTATTCCTGAAAACTTGTTCATTTCTCCGGGGGAGGAGGGGTCAAATGCCACATGTGTACCATCAATGGCACCAGTGATGTTGGGGATATGCCCCAGGGCATAAAAGTCAGCTGGTGTTTTGCAAATGGAAATGTGTGTGTATTTTGAGCACGACGGTGTGTACGGCCAATGGTTTACCACGGTTGAAAAACCGCTGCAGTGATTCCTGGGTTGTGATACTGTGGGCGTATTCCTGTTGGCGTAACGGTGTGGGTTTTGCTATCACCAGTTTATCACTGACCTTCGATGTGGCGGACTTGTGTGGGTGTCTGTATAGTCGCGTTTTTCTCAGTGTTGGTCATAATACCCGTAGCAGAATACCGCCGCGGTCACGGTATGTTGGCGGCCGTCTTCACGGCGATAGGTGGCATTTACCGCCAGGGTTGTAATGAGGGCCTGTATCTCCGAAGATGACCTCGCCACTTGGAGTCCGTAGGTCTTGTGGGCGGATGTAAGCACAACGTGTTTTTTAAACAAAAGAACTTTCAATCTGCTTAGCTTGTCAAAATTTACATTTGAAGTAGCAATGTGAGGCCATATCTCTGCTACTTTTGTCCATTGTATTGGAGGAAAAAGCACATTACAGCAACAGGTGACAAACTGGGAGACCGAAACAACATAGGCAATTACGGGTTGCATTCCAAAACAGTTCCCTTTGTTCAGAACCACATAGATCCCACTTGAGAGCACCTGGAATGCTCCATGAATCAAGGGGACAGGAACTCCCTTCAGAGAACAGGCTAAATTTGCTACTGAAATATTACATGCAACTGTTTAGAAATAATTGAATGGCTTACAGAAATTTCACACTCGCTTCCACTAAGAAAGACCTCTTTCATGCCATTGAAACACTTGTACGAGAAGGGCAGCTCCCACACCTCATGAATGTAACCATCTCCCAGCCTTTTATATCTGCCTACAGGAACGTGCTTCAAACACAAAGTGAATTAAAGTGTGGATATAGGCAGATAATAACCCCATGAATTAACCAGCTATCAGATGGCATTTCTGACGCAATAAAAGACAACTTTTCTAATTTTGCGAAGTTGAGCATGAGATAAGCCTCATCTTTCTCAGACATTACTTGTTACTGTTGCGTGAAATTAAAATCGACAAACATTCTTTCAAGCTAACATATTGCCATGGTACACAACCACTTTTTAGGACTTGTAACGTTCAACCTAACTGCATAATGGACCTTAATTGACTTTCTCCATGTTGCAAAGATGACATGCCATTTTGTGTAACATCTATTTCCAAAGAAATTATGTTGTTGAGGGTGTATGATCTGTTGGAAAAGGTGTTCATTCCAATATCTACAATGGCTAATGCATTCTGTAAGTTTTCCTGATCTATTTGCCTTAACCAGGCTGCGACTTCTATTTGGGAAAGTTTCCAAATTTCATTGCAAATTGCATATAGGAAGTGATTTTTCTGCTGTCTTTTGGAGCCAAACAGAAAATCATGTAGATATGCATCTTCTGATAAGAGACTGAGGTGTTCTTTTACAGCTTCACGGGAGGAAGATTTGAGCACTTTTGGCACAATTTCCTTACGGGAGTCATTATGACCCCGGGGGTCCTGGACCGCCCCTCCGGCGTTGGCGGTAGTACCGCCAACAGGCTGGCACTGTGAACCACCGTATTATGACAGTGGCGCATCCGCCATGTTCATACCGCCAGTACCACCAGGCTACCGAGAGCCGGCAGCCTGGCAGTCGTAATCCGACAGGGCGGCGCTGCAAGCAGTGCTGCCCTGGGGATTATGAGTCTCCATCTGCCAGTCTGTCCATGGCGGTGTGGCTGGCAGTAAGGGGGACTTGGTGTGCCCTGGGGGCCCCTGCACTGCCCATGCACTTGGCATGGGCAGTGCAGAGGCCCCCAGGCGCAGCCCCATTGCACATTTCACTGCCCGAATTATGGGCAGTGAAATGTGCGACGGGTGCTGCTGCACCACTGCACCTCAACATTGCTGCTGGCTCGATTACAAGCTGGCTTCAATGTTGTTGTGACTTTTCCACTGGGCCAGCGGGTGGAAACACTGTTTCCGTCTGCTGGCCCAGCGGAAATGTCATAATCGGGTGCCAAACATACCGCCAGCACTGGCGGTATTTTGGCACCCATGGCATCGGATAATGAGGGCCTATATGTGGTGACAACATCAGAGTGTTGTGATGATATGTAACGAGGGTCAGGTCGGCTTGCTGTAAAACTCCCTGGGAAGTTTACAAAACGTGCATGAGAACTATTTGTGTCTGTTGGCCACAATAACCACATGTCAGGACCTGAAAGTGTTATGTTAAATGTTCTTTTCTGGACCCAACCTTTGAGCTGTTCTTCAGTGACATTTACTATTTTTTGCCAATTTTTACATTTAGCTGGTGACGGAATACTGGGTGCATTCATTTCCTTAATTTTTACGAAGCCTAGACAACTAGTTTGCTGTAGCGTGTCATCTCGAAAAATTATCTGCAATGCAATAAGGCATACTCTAAACAAAGCTTCCCTACCCTGCACTTGCCACCACGACAGTTTAGCAAAATAGGCAATATTTAACTAAATCAAACAAGACCAAAATGACAAAAATCAAACATACCCAAGTCAAGTTATGAATTTTTAAAATAAAGAATCTTACTCCATAGAAAACAATGGAAACATTATTGTTACACAAAGTACTTTGTTTGCGTAAAAAATAAAGCCCCACAGGCAAGCGTGCTCAGAAAAGTCAGCAAGGGGTCGATTCCTTACTCACAAGTGAGGCTGTGTGTCGTTTCTTCTCCAGTCGGGTAGACGATGTGTCATTTTTCTCTCCCGCAAGAGATCAATGCATCAATTTCCAGACAGGGCACCTTGGTCCCTGATGGTTCAAGATGATTTTGACACCCAGCAACAATGAGTGAGAAATCCTGTTGCATGGTGTTGGAAAACCGGGCTGGATGGGGTTTGCGTCGTTTTCAGCAGGCGCAAATGGGTGTTGACTTGTTTCTCCAGCCGCAATGCGGGTGATGCATCAATTTCTCAGCTGTGATGCAGGTGGTGCGTCGATTTAATCCGGGAGGCGGAGGGTGTGTTGTTTTTACAGCATGTTGCAGGAGGTGCATTGAAATTTTCCCTGCATGGCTCCCTGTGCATAGATTACAGTCCTTGTTCTACCAGTTGCACCTTTCACAGGCCCAGGGACTGGATAGGGCACCACTTGGCAGGGTAGGAGCCTCAGCAGACAGTCCAGGTGCTGGCAAGTCTTTTATGGCCCTGAGACTTTAAAACAGGAGGCAAGCTCAATCCAAGCCCTTGGAGATTCTTCACAAACAGGAATATACCACAAAGTCCAATCTTTGTCCTCTTTCAGGCAGAAGCAGCAACTGCAGGCCAACCCAGCAAATGACAGTCACACACAAAGGGGCAGTACTCCTCCTCCAACTCTTCTACTTGGCAGAGGTTCCTCTTGGTTCCAAAGTAATCTACAAATCTGTAGTTTTGGGTCCACTACTTATACCCCTTTTTGAAATAGGCAAACTTCAAAGGAAAGTGTCAGGTATAAGAGAATGCGCAGTCTCATCCCCGCTCCATCTAGGGTTTTACCCATCATTGCGCGTGTTTGCAGCGCCCTACTTGTTCCTTCCTGTGCCAAGTCACGCTCTCCACCATTCCCGTGTGGAAGAGCTCATCTATCCGCGGGGTTTGGGCGTTGGTGGTTGCGCTGCAACTATCGTTCTCATGCCTGTCTCAAGAATAATGTTTTATAAAAGACAGGACTACAAACCCCAGCATGCCTTGGCGGTGGCCATCTTGGGGTGTGGCCGGGCTATAAATGCCAGCCATACCCTGGCAAAGACGCTCACTATTCCGAGGACCTGGTTTGAGAGAGAAGGAGAGCACGAGTTTCGTGCAGCGGATTCCTTAAAGGTAAAGGAAAGAAAAACTGAGTGGAAAAGAATAACGAGTAGGCCGTACTCATAACGGTGAGTCAGTTCCATCGGGGTTTCCCCCTCTGGTCGCTTTCTGGCTGCGCTCTCATTTGGGATACTTTGTTTCTTCATTCGCCATTCACATTGCAGAACTCAAAAAGGGTTCGGGGAATACAGTCGCTATACTAAGAGTCTGCTGACAATAATATGTGAGTTTCTTTCGTGTTTGTTTTTAACGCCGCTTGTTAAAACGATTTTTGTTGCTGTGTATATAAGCACGAACGAATCATCAAAGAACTTTGCTGATAATGCTTCTTATAAGAGATTAGTGATGGAAGACTTTATTTTGAGGAGACACTCTGATCCACTGTGTTTCATTTTTTATTAGGAAATGTTATTTATTGTTATTTATTGTTAAGTTTGAGGACCGCAGTGGTGCATTGTTGTGAGGCGTGTATTGGCAAGATTCATCCACAAATATCTTTGTTTTGAGAAGCCTACTACATTCTGACTAATGCTAATTTCTAGCAAATCATAGCGGCTTCAGTTTTGTTGTTTCTGACAACTGATTGTTGGGCTAAATCTTATCCAGACTTTTCTTCCATGCCCAGTGATTAATCCTTTAGTGACAACCCAAGATGTTACATTTTAAAGAGTGGCAATTGTAATTACAATCTTATTGTGTTGCATTGTTTTAAATCTTTTGTTTTTCAGATCTCCTTCCTTGCTGTTCCCTTCCTACTTCCCTTCCCCTCTTTGGGCACCTCCATAACTCAGCGCTACAAAGGCATTCTGAGTTGGTGTTGCCGGGAGGTGGGCCTCTTATTCAGCAACATGTAGACTCCGAGGTATTGGACGCTCTGACAGAAAGTCTCTGTTGTTCACAAAATCCTGCCTGGCTCGAGACTCACACCAAGGGGTTGGAGACTGCATTGTGTGAGGGCAGGCACAACCAATTCGGGTGTAAGTGACCACTCCTTCCTCCACTCTAGCCTAGATGGTCCATCAGGATATACGAGCTATACCCCAGCTCCCTTTGTGTCACTGTCTAGAGGGGATTCACAAAGAGTCCAACTGTCAGTCTGACCCAGACAGGGAATACACGATTCACAGAATGGTTTAAGCAAGAAAATGCCCACTTTCTAAAAGTGGCATTTTAAAACAGACAATTTAAAAACCAACTTTACCAAAAGATGTATTTTTAAATTGTGAGTTTAGAGACCCCAATCTCCACATCTCTATCTGCTCCCAAAGGGAAACTGTACTTAAACGTTATTTCAAGGCAGTCCCCATATTAACCTATGAGAGAGGTAGGCCTTGCAACAGTGAAAAACGAATTTTGCAGTATTTCAGTGTTAGGCCATGTAAAACACATCAGTACATGTCCCACCTTTAACATAAACTGCACCCCACCCATGGGCCTACCTAGGGCCTATGTAAGGGGTACCTTAAATGTATAAAAAGGGAAGGTTTGGGCCTGGCAAGTGAACACACTTGCCAGGTTGAATTGGTAGGTTAAAACTGCACACACAGACACTGCAGTGGCAGGGCTGAGCCAAGTTTACAGGGCTCCTCATGTGGATGGCAGAACCAGTGCTGCAGACTCACTAGTAGCATTTGACTTACAGGCCCTGGGTACCTCTAGTGCACTTTACTAGGAAATTACTGGTAAATCAAATATGCCAATCATGGAAAGGCCAACTACACATACAATTTACACAGGATCACTTGCACTTTAGCACTGGTCAGCAGTCCTAAAGTACCCAGAGAACCAAAACAGCAAAAACAGAGTCCAGTACACGGTAAAAACACGCCAAGGATGCCAGGTCTAAAAATCACCAACCGGGAAACAAAAGAATAAGAATAAATCAATCTGGTATCTGTTAACAAAACACTTTGCAGTTTCATAGGAGGTGATTTGAAATAATAAGACTCACATTTGTTACTTTGTGCCCAGTAAAATATCACTAGTGGGGTCGGAAAATGTTCCCATTATGTGCAATTATAAATATCTCTCAAGGTGCAAGCTTTATGTATGAAATTATGTGCATAATGTTTGTGGCACAACATATCACTATCATTAGAAGTCATTTGATAAACATCTTCACTTTCAAATACAATGTAGTATTCAAGCTCAGGAAGCATAGAATCAACTGTTTTTACATTGCAATCATCAGCAACTACTCACAGTGTTATAATATCTTTCAGTGAAACTTAAAACACATATGGTATTTAAAGGATCTCTGTTGATCCAAAGACATCAAAGGATATTTTATTCCAAACAATCCCATCAGGAATTGATATTGCTGAAATGTTCACTAGGGACAAGTCTCTCTGGACCATATCTGAAGACAAATGTGGTTTTAGGACCTCATCCACCAGTTCAAGAGTAGAGCATTCAGGAAGATAATGACTATGGGGGTCATTTTGACCCTGGCGGTCCGAGACCGCCAGGGCTAAAAGGACGGAAGCACCACCAACAGGCTGGCGGTGCTTCCAGCCCTATTACGACCGCGGCGGCAGCGCCGCGGTCGCACCGCCGGGGCCGGCGGTTTCCCGCCGTTTTAGCCCCGGTGGGGATTATGACACCCCTACCGCCAGCCTGTTTCTGGCGGTTTGCACAGCAGGAAGAGGCTGGCGGTAAGTGGTGTCCTGGGGCCCCAGGCCACTGGCATGGGCAGTGCAGGGGCCCCCTAACAGGGCCCCGGCCAGCTTTTCACTGTCTGCAAAAAGCGCGACGGGTGAAACTGCACCCGTCGCACGGCCGCAACACCGCCGGCTCCATTAGGAGGCGGCTCCTATGTTGCGGCCTCATCCCCGCTGGGTCGGCGGGCGCAAACTTGGTTTGCGCCCGCCGGCCCAGCGGGGATGTCGTAATGGGGGCCGCATGAGTGCGGCCACACGGCGGTTACCGCCAAGGTCGTAATGACCCCCTATGTCTTTGCAGAAAGAAAAGGATGACAAAAACAATCCAAAGAAGAAAGGCAAACACAGTTAATAAAACCCATAGATAGTTCCATGGATTTATCAGATAGTTTTAAAGTAAGTGAACAGCTTACGTTCTCTTCATACAGGTACTTCAGAGGACATAGATGAATCAGTGAAAGAATCATTGATGTTGTCAAAATATTGAGAAGCAGTTCATGAAAGTACTGGAGCCAATGTCAGAAAGGTGGAACTGACAGATGTGTCCCTCGGTGGTTCGTGGTAGACTACTCCATCAGTTTGTGTTGAATTTGAATAACACTGGTCAGCAGTGTGGATTTTGCTTGTCGCAGACGAAGTTACTGGTACTAGCATTGCTGGTTAGAACTTGTCGAGGTACATTCTGGTTGGTATTGAGAGGAGTTCGGCAACTACCCAGGAGTACTCTACGTCTGCTGTAGGATGGGCCACATGGTGTAATTTGACATTGTCAAAGAAGGCAAATAATTTTCCTTTTGAAACAAGCAGGGGTCATAAGATGACAGTTCTGGTACCGTGTATTCCCAAGACTGGAATGGCTGCACCATATGAAAGGCCAAATTCTGTTTTCACTGCAACTTTTTCTCGCACAAGATCCCCAACTTTTGGAATCCAGCTGGTCGGTGTTAATGGAGCATCCATTATTCCCAGGGTGGCGGCACAAGCAGAGGAGTTTTCATCACTAAACAGCTGTCATTTCTGCAAGCCACTGACACGTCCATTTATGTCAAAAGGTGTTTCTGCGGCTACCGCACGGGAGCCATCAAGGTCTGGTACATACATAGGTATGCCAAACAAGACATCTTATTGGGTGCGCCCTCCCAGGGACCTTGTTGACAGATTAATAAGTGTTCTCTGGACTCCATAGAGGTGACTTCGCCAACTACGACCTGTACCTAATAAGGATTGCTCTAGGTCTTGGTTTTTTAGCTCCACAATACTGTTAATCCCCAGATGATAGGGAGAAGAATAATGAATTGGACCCCCAACGTCGCCATGGTGTCCTTGAATGCCCTCGAGGCAAAAGCAGGGCCCTGGTCTTAATCAAATGCTGTAACTGCATATGTGCCGATAAATATGTGCAAATCATTAATAACAGTTCTAGTGTCAACTGATCATTGTGGCTATACCCATAGAAATCTGAAGCAAGAGTCAACAGTGATTAAGATGTATTTGTAGGCACCAACAGGTGTCAAATGACCTCAATGGTCCAGGTACATACATTGTAGCATTTGTTTTAAATTAAAAGGGGTGTTTGTGGTGGGCGCTTGATGGTAGATTCTTTTATTTGTTGACAGATATCACAAAAAGGGACATACTCGTTGGTCTGTTTATATAGACCTTGCCACCAGGAACATTTTTGCAATAAGGAAATAGCAGCCTCCACACCTGCATGGGCAGAAGCAACTCCCTCATTTGCTGCTTTTATTAACTCTAGTCTCTGCTTCAGGTTGGGGATCACACAAACGCCCATCCCTGGTTTTGTTACAAAGGCAACGTTCTGTGCCTTTATGTGGTAGGAATATTTTACAGGATATGCCTTTGGTAGGGGCTCGCTCTCTCCTGCAGCTTTTACTGCAGCCAGTGTTTCATTATCCAACCATGTTCTAGAACGAGTAATTGCAAAAACAGAAGCCATTTGTACTGCTGTTTGGGCTGCTTTATCAGCCAAGGCATTGCCTGCAACATGTATGCCTACACGTTGATGACCCATTGGATGAACTACATGGGCATTGGGTAGCATTCCTTTCAAATCTGCTACTTTCCCCCACCATAATCTGTGCTTGATGGTGTTCCCCTTTTGAATCTCTAAACCCATTTTAGCACCAGTAATGCAGATATTCATTAAAGGACTGGACACAATAGTACTAATCATACATTATCAGTGTTAGCTGTTCCGGATCCATATGCCAATATCCAGTACCAGTACCAGAGTCTCAAGCTCTGCCAATTGTGCTGTGCAGTCTCCTAGGGACAGCGTGTTATTGTTGTGAGGAGGGAATTTGCCATCCCTCATCCCACCACTCATAACCACACATGCTGCGGAGTACTGTTGTTTTGTGTCTACCACAGGTTGTGGTAAACCATCAGTATGGATTAATGTTTGGTGTTGATCAAGAGGCAATATATTTGCTAATATTGGGCATTCAAGCTCACATTAAAGGAGTTCTTAAGTCTGTAGTTTTGGGTCAAAAACATAACCTAAATCAGTGACAGTCTTAGACGTGGCCCATTGGATGCAATGTGCATGTAATGCTTAAGCCTTTGAGTTGCTGGCTTTGGTGACAGCCTCAAGGGCTGATGTGAGTGTTACCACAATAATGTGTTTCCTTTCCTCCGGTCCAGAGGTCTCTCTTTTATGACAGCCTTCAGAACAGCAGTCAGAACCTTTTCCTTGGGAGCAAAGCATTGTTCAGCTGTACGGTATAGGTATGGTTTGTATGCTATAGATACGGTGTCTCCTTTATTAAAAGTTACGTAGGTAAATCCGATGGCACCAGCAATTACGCTGATGACCACATTTGTTTTGTTATCACCTGTGTGTAAGTATTTTGCTTCAAGTATGTCCTGTTGCAATGCCCTCAGAATGCATGTGTGTTCGCCTGTCAAATATTTATTTGAAAAGTCGGGGCATATCAAATCATACAATGGTTTTAATGCGTTGTGCATAGTCTGGAATGTAAGTTCGCCAAAGTTGAAAAAAAACAATAATGATTGTAGCTTTTTAAAAGCATTTGGTGGTTGTAGTTGTGTGCATTTTTCTGGAAAGTGGGGCGCCAGGTGCTTTCCTTCATCAGAACTTGTTTCCCAAAAACAGGACACTGAGAAAGGCAATATTAGTTTTCTTGAAATGTAATTTGTAGTCTATTTCAGCAAATCCCAGAACAATGTGGTATGCCCGTCTTAAATGTTTCACAAGATCATTATCCGTAAGGTAGATATCATCTCCATAGGACAACGCCTCAGGGTCAATCGCATGTAAAATGGATGTTACACGTGCTGAGAACAGTCCAGTTCATATATCCCGGAGGGAGCCTACAAAGTTTTCTTTGTGAGCCTAAAGTACTAAACACTGTTAAATCCCTGCTTCCAGGTCCTATATTTTGTCAGAAAAACCAACTGGAGATATCCGGGGTTGTTTTGTATTTTTGGCGCACTAAAGGGCAGATTTAAGAAAAGTGGTGCTGCACCCAGTGCAGTGCCACTTAGGGACCCCCTACCTCCACCAGGTGTGCGCCGTATTTAAAATACAGGTCACCATGGCGTAGGGTAGGGGGCAATGGCATCATTATTTTTTACGCTATAAATGTACTGTTCAGGGTAAGCGTCAAAATTCTGGGCCAAACCCTGAACAGTATATAGGGCCCATTGCAACCATTGGTATGCCCCCTTTCAGTGCCTGCTCTGAGCAGGAGTTCAAAATACCGCAAGAAAATGGCACAAAGAAATCTTTTAGATTTCTTTACACCATTTTTTGTAGGCCCCTAATGGGGGAACGCCCCCCTTCCATGCATTATGCTTGGTGCAGGGATAATGTGGCGCACTGGGTTACAAGTGTGGCGCAATGCATTCATTGCACCACTTTGTAAATATAGCGTGGGGGGAAAAGGCCACCTTAGCGCCGCCTTAGCGTCAACAAAAATGATGCTGTGGCAGCACTAATGTGGCGCAAGGGGCTCTTAAATCTGCCCCTACATTTTTTATTAGTGCTGTGCTGTGTGCATTTTGAATAGCAAATGTACGTGTATGACTATTTAGATGTCTGTAATCTAAGATTATTCCATAACAATTGTCCAGCTTAGCTACAGGAAACAAGGGGTTCATTGGTGAGACACAGGGCTCAATTACACCCTGGTGCAAGTTGTGCGAGTATTTCTCTCACATGTGCTTTAGCCTCATGTTTAATAGGAAATTGAGGTTGTGGCAGTGGTTGTGATCTAATAGGTATTATGTAGTATGGAGAGTCTCTGTCCCACCCCACATGATTGCATTACAGTGCAGGGGCTTGCGTCAAAGCCCAATATACTGCGTAAGCTTCCCCTAATTTCCTAGGAACGAGAGGTGAGAAAGAAGGCCTAATCACTTCATCCCCGAACGGAAGATTGCAGGCAAATTCTGGTGGCTGATCCTCTTCTGCCAATAGGATATCATAGCACAGTGGTACTTTTTCTTAGAATATTCCTTTAATTGTGCTCTCAATGTCTCCTTCGAGTTGCGATTTCAATTTCTAAACTCTGTCGGGGGAGACGGCATTTATCAGTATATTGAAATCTATCAGGAGTTTTTTTTAAAGTTGTATCATTTATCAGAGGTCTCCGGATGCGGAGAGTCCCCTCTGTTTTAGAATATTGTTATTTTGTTTTTGTTTGTCCCAGCATTTTTTAGAACCCTCCATTCCTTGCTTTGTAGAATCCTTATTGGATTTACCTTGTAGTTGTGGTTTACTCTGTCTGTCTCCCAAACTGTCCTGACCTCTACTAGAATAGGTCTTGGTGATAATCTTTGGCAGCTCGTGCTCCTGATCCTGTACAGGAATATCCAGGAGCTGCATGCCAACTACCAAGGCTACCGCTTTCCCTTTAATAGTTACTTAATATTATTGAGGATACTGTGGCATAGTTGCCCATTAGTTGCATCCCCAGATCTAGGGCCAGGGTGACCCCATATTCATCTTGAATTTGTTTCAACACTTTCGGAAGATTCACAAGTGTTGGTGTACCATGAGCAGTAGTGTAGAGTTCAGCTAATGCTGCAGCCTATATGACACAGTTGTTCACTGGGGGAACCATCCCGAATGGCAAGTACATTATGAGAATCTAATGTTTATCTTGGGGTCCGGTATGGAGTAATTGCTTCCAAAGTGGTTGCCAAAATGGAATTTCTTCATGTTTGGTGAGTACTTTACCCATGACTGAATGTACTATCCTAGGATTGATTCCTGTCGTAACCATAAGTGGTTGTGCTGGAGCAGCCCCAGCTGGGGCAGCATTTAATGTTTGCTTCACAAATTGTATTAAGCGTCTATATACTTGTGCTAAATCATTATATAGGTGGTGCATTTCCGCTACAGCCATGGTGTTAGTATTAGAGTGGGGTGTATATGTTGCCAGCTGTGGCCATGTAGGGCCTTCATTATTTAATGGACATATTCTAACTGTGTACAACATGTGGTAGGGTACCATCAAGCCAATTTTGATGTTCTTAATAAGATAGGGGTATTTGTAAGTGTGCATAAGGTCTGTATTGTGCATTAGCAATAGTGTAGCGCTGAAATATACTTGTTCCCAACCACTGCTGGAAAGTTGACCCAGGAATAAACAAAAAATCAGTTCTATTTGTTGCATTTGCCTCGACCACAAATGTGACTGCTCCTCCCTCCTCTGTGAGGCCATTATTTATTAAATGATTTGTGAGGCGGAGCATCATGTTTGCTGCAATTACAACCCGTTGGGGTTCTGCCATGTTTCTACATCTGTATAATTCAGAGATAGCAGCGCCAAAAGGGGATTTCATCCTTTTCAAGTTTCAAACTTGAACAACCTGCAGTCAAAATAGGTATTACCTATCCTAGCTGAGGAGGATATTCCTAATACCACAGGCATCTCCATATAAGGTAATTAGGGTGTCTTCAGCATGTAATGAGACAGAGATACTTGGGAGATCGATAATTCAGTGCCTAACCAACTTTGAAGGAGCCATGTCATAAAGACTCTCACAGTTAGGGGGCGTGGTCTCGCCACAGAGGAAGGGGGCACCTGAAGTGAGCGATCCGCGAGGCGGCTGGGCTTGGGCCGGACACAGGGGTGCTGCAGAGGCGTGGAGCCTCTTGTCATGGTTGTGGGGGCGGCTGGAGGATCCCGGGCAAACTGGTGTGGCGGGAGTGTGGCCTAGGGCGGGGCTATGAGCCGCTGCCTACCGTGCTTGGCGGCCCCGGTGCAGCTCCCGTGTGTGGCTGGATCAGACTGGAGCAGAGCAGGAACTCCTCCACGTTGCTCCCCCTGCACCCTCCCTGAAATTGTGTCCCTCTGCTGTGCCTGCTTACTGGACTCTGCCTGGCGCCACCCCTGGAGTAGCTGGAGCAGGGCTGGCACCGGGCATCATCAACAGATCCGCGTTGCACTGGGGGCCCAGCCGTGAGTCGCCCCTTTATTGGGAGTACCATCTTCTCCTCCCTGTACTCCTATGCCCCCCCAGCTGGAGGAGCCCTGCTACTGCGACTAGGGCATGTGGACCAGTGCAAGCCATGTTGACAGCGCTGGGGGTGGAAGGTAGAGAGGATGGATGGACGTGCTGGCCACTTTTCGGCGATGGGCGACCTGTTAGTGCGAGGTCTGCCCGCTTGCTGAGTGCGGTGCCCCCATGTGCCCTCTGCTGCCTGTGACGAGCGGGAGCCCTAGCTAGAGCAGCCTTTACTGAAGCCAGACGCAACGCCGAGGGACGCACTGAGGAAGCCACTACAATCAGAGTGGCACCCCATTCTGGACTGCTCTTTGGACTCTATGCCCTCTCCCAGCTGAATCGGACGGAGCCTGTCTAGCCTACTACAGTGGCATTGTGGTGACACAGGATCCCGGTTGCCTAGCCGTCCCTTGATCCCCCCCACCAATTCACTGTACTACCATTCCGGGGGCTCGCTGAGGTTGTTGGAGGCCCCCTACTATACTGTTGGGACAGCACACGTAGCCTGTGTCCCTTGCCTCCCCATCTCTTGCCCCATTGAGAGTGCCGGGTGCGGAGGGGAGCAACAACAACAGCAACAACACTGATTGTCAGACGGAGGGCCACGAGGAACATAGAGACTGAGGCTCCCACCCTTTGTCATTGTACCTCCTTCGCAACGGACAAAAGCCTACTTACCCCCGGGCTGTGACCTTCTTTCTTAATTGGGGCTTGGGATGTACTGTGGGCCTCGCTCGGACCGCGCTGCCCGCTGGATAACCTGTGGTAGAGGCCGACACCCTCCCACCTCTCCTCCCCCCTGCCATCTGACCAGGCAAAGTTTGGTTGACTTTAACCCCAGGAGAGGACCGCTGGGACCCCTAGTTGCTCGCACCAAGGCAGGGCCAGAGATGCCAGGCGGCAAGTGGTCCAACAAGAACTCGGGCTAACCAGCGAGACAGTTGATCTTTTCTGAGGCCTTACTTCAGTCGAAGGTGCCAACCCCTACCTCGTCGGTGCTGCCTCCCGCCCGACACCACGCGATGGTGGACTCGGCCCAGGAATCCACTATGGATTGTATCCTCCAGGAAATCTCTGCAGTGGGCCGCAGGCTGGAGGGGATGGACACTGCAATTAAATCCTTGACTGCGGATACTAAATCCATCCGTCTGGATATTGCAGGCTTCCAAACCCCCGTACTGATGATAGAGGCTCTGGTTGCTTCCTCTCAGGATAGGGATCAAGAACTTCTGTTTCTTCGCAATAAGATGACGGGCCTAGAGGACAGGAGCCGGAGGAACAACGTCCGATTCCTGGGGTTTCCCAAAAACATTGAGGGTGAGGACATTCAAGCATTCTTGCGAGAGACGCTGTCCAAACTCACTGGCATTACCTTTGACCCACCCCTGGTGTTCCAAAGAGCGCATAGGCTGGGTCCTAGGAGACCTGACACGGCCACCCGTCCCCGACCGATCATAGCCTGCCTTCTTCGTCATGCGCAAGCCCGTCAACTAATACAGAGAGCACGCATGCAAGGTCCCTGCCAGATGGACAAACAGGTGATCCGAATGTCAGCGGACTTCTCTAAGGAAACCAGTGACCGTCTAAGGGCGTTCCTGGCCCTCTGATCCAGGTTGGGTCAGTGGAGGTGAAGTATGGCCTGTTGGAACCGGCAAGAATGTGGATTACGAAAAATGGTATGTCCAAAGACTTTTATGACCCGGAAGACCTGCGCTCTTTCTTGGATGGCCTGTCGCCCATGGAGACTTCCACCTCAAACCCACCTCGGGACCCAACAGTCGCTGACCAGAATGCTTTGCCTCAAGACCTTGCCCCAGGAGAGTCAGGGTTTGACCGCCACCCTACCGTCTCCCACCCCAGGGGACGGGACCTGGAGGGACTCATGAACAGCCACGACGACAGGGGGCAGGTGCTGCACGCGATGGCACTTCACACGCAGGTGGCGGACAGAGACAAGTCCCATTCACCCTTGAAGCCCTCAGCAGAACTCACTTGAACTTGCTATTTTCTATTGGGCTGCAGAAAGTCGATAGCCTGACGACTCTGGCCTCTCCTGGACGGGGCCGACAGATCGCTCTCCGATCCAATGGCTGTCTGAGTACCAATCTATATTATTGCATAACGTTGGGTGTTTTGTTATTTTGTTATTCTTATACAGCAATATACAGCAATGTTCCAATACAGATATAATGTGGGTGCCACATAGGTTCATAGGACTACTCAGACCCCGTTGTGACTGATGGCGCGATGGACATTGCATACTTTCTGAGCCTAGCAACCCCACAGTTAAGTTAACTCAACAGCTCATATTATAATGCTAATTGATTGATCGTTCATCACTTTTGAATTTTCCTTTTGAAGTTCTGGTGCTGAAATTTATATGGTCAAGCTTTGTTTCTTTCTGTCCCCTTTCTTTGCTCGTGCTCAGCTCCGCTTCCCTCCCCTCTTTCCCCCACCCCCGTCCTCCATTATACTTGCAGTGACATGGACACCATAACGGCCTTTGCCACTCCTTCCCCCTTTCTGCCCCCCCTTTTTCCCTGGGGGGTGTCGGCTGCGCTGGCCGCAGCGTCCCCCAGCAGGCTAGCTCTCACACAGCACAGCGTTGGGTTCTTTCAGTCCAGGTAGGGGGTTATCGTTCTGGAGGACTTTGGTTCCATGGTCATGGGAGACCCGCACCATGGGGTAGTGGCAGTGCCACGCTGCGCCCCCTCTTCTGGCTGTGGCCCAGCCGGCCCTGCGCTGGGACTCTCTGGGTTCAGGTATAGACCCGCAGATTAAGGTTTAGGACCTCTGGGGCTCTTGCTTTGCTCCATCCTTTTTTTTTCGTTCACACTCCTCCCCCACTACCCCCCTCCTACCTCCTCCCTTATCCTTTTCTTACTTTCTTAATTATTGCCTTTCCCTGAGCTGGGATCAGTTTTGCTTTATTATCCCTGTCTCTTGCTTGTCTTAGCCCCGCTTTCTTCATCACCCCTCTTTCACACCTTCCTTTCTTTCTTCTTCCCCTACTCTCCCGCCCTCTTATTATATTATTATATTGTACCTTTCCACATTTTCTTTTTTTATATTTTATATTCTTGCTCTCCATCTCACATCCTCTTATTCCTCTCCCCCCCTGGTGTCTATATTTCGCTTCTCTTTACCTCTGTCTTCTCCACGCTCCCCTCCCCCACTCATAATTTTATTGGTCTTTTATTTCACAGGACTCCACATCCCCCCTCCCCTCGTTTCTTTCTTCCCCTTCTCCATAGCACTCATCCTTGCCACCCCCTTTAGCCTCTCCTCATGGCTGGACATTCGCCCGCCTCACCCACCCCACTATGGGTTGTCTCTTGGAACGTTAATGGTCTCACCCACTTCATTTAACGGAAGAAAATACTCTTGTACCTCAACACCAAACGGGCAGATGTGGCTTTCCTTCAGGAGACACACCTGACCAGGCTTGAATCTGACAAGCTACGATGGGACTGGGTTGGGACAGTGCTGTCCAGCTGTAGTCCTCCCCCGCAAGATGAATGGAGCAGTGCTCTGCAGAAGTGCGATTTTGCAATACTACTGCGGAAAAGCCTGCCTTTCACAGTCACCAAAACGTGGGTCGACCCAGAGGGACGTTATGTGTTTGCCAAATTGAAACTAGGCAGTTTTTCACTCTGTGTGGGCTCCATCTACGCCCCAATCAGCTCCAAAAGGCAGTTTTTTCTATGTATCAACCGCCTCCTGACAGAGATTGGGGCTTCCTGATACATAATTGGTGGAGACTGGAATCTGACTAGAGATGCAATATTGGACAGGACTGGGCCTCTGGATATCACCAATAACGGAGACAGAGCCTTGCAGTCTGACGTAATGCAGGACAACGGCTTGGTAGACTTCTGGAGATTGACACACCCAGCAGATAGGGAGTATACCTTTCTATCTCCGGTCCATAGTACCCAATCCCGACTGGACTATTTTCTTATTTCACATAGCCTAGTGGCGCACACACAGGATGCTTGTATATTAGGTGGGGGTCTGTCGGACCACTCCCCGATTCTTTTAGTTATCCAGCTGGGTCTGGTATCCCCAGGCTGCAAGCCATGGCGATTTGCTGTTCACCGCTACCGATCCCCTCAAGGGAAGGTGAAGCTGCAAGCGCACGCATCCACCTACATCCGGGACAACCTCAGCTCAGTGACATCCAGGAGGGTTACCTGGGCAGCAGCCAAGGCAACATTACGGGGCCACATGATGCATGACGCCGCACTAGCAAACAAGAACAGGGCTGCGCAGCAAGCCACCTTAGAAACTGACATTGAACGCTGGACATGACAATACACAGCTCACCCCTCCCTCCGCACCCATAGCTCGTATGGCTCTGAACAAACTCTTTACTTCTCAGGCCAAATACGTGCTCCAGCGCTTACAAGGTCAGCACTATGAGCAGGGGGAGAAGGCTGGCTGCTTGTTGGCAGCTCAGCTTAGCCAGCGAGCGGCGACCCTAGCTATACCGGACATCAAGGTCCGTACGGGGGAGACTCTCACACACCCACAAGAGATAGTAGACGAATTTGCGACCTTTTACCGTCACCCCTATGCACTGGAATCGCAGTCTTCTCCTACCCAGAGAGAGGCTTTTCTCAATACAGTTACTTTGCCTCGCTTTCCGATGAGGTCTGAGAACTGCTGGGGGGGGGACATCACCCAGCAGGAACTCATACAGGTTGTCTCCGCTCTCCCGTATCACAAATTGCCCAGTGAAGCATTATGCGTGAGTCTCACTGGTACATTAGAGCTTCATGCGCACTTTGCATCTTTTGAAAGTCTCAAGGGTCGGGCACCTGCATTGACACTCGCGTTGGTACCGATAGGCATGCTATAGCACATACATTGGAACTCATACACATGAAACCTTTCAACAGCGAGTCATAACCCATGTGCTTGACTATGCTGAGTTAGTATGTGTTCTTGACTACGCTGACCTACCTTCCTTTTTGACAGAAAGTCAGGACATGGTACGTGACCCAACGTGGCAACCATATTGTTTTTTCTTCAGTTGATTTTATTGTCCCCTGTGCCCCCCCTCATGCCCCCATTGGCCACCCCCTCCTGCCTCCTGCCTCCCAGCTGCTCCTCCGTCTCACCTCCCCTTCTTAATGGCGGCTGCTGCGCGGTGCCGAGTGTGACCCCTGACCTGGATTGGGCCAGGAATGCACTCGGCTCCACCAGCCTGCCTCCGTGCTCCTGACCCTGCAGTTTCTGCCGCCTGAAGGATGTTCAAGGCCCTCCTCCTCCTGTGGTAGACATATCTAGTGTGCTCCTGACTCTCGGAGTATTTCATTTTTCTCCTTTAGTATTACGTTTTCTGCACTGTTTATAACTGCATTTGTGCCCTTTTTCTGCCCCGATTTGTTTTTCTTCTGTGTTTTTGCCTGGTTTTCCAAAGCCGGTCCTTGGCGGTTTCCCCATCCCTGCCGCTGCGTCCCCTGCGGCCCCACTCCCCTCATGCCTCCATTGGCCACCCCCTCCCACCTCCTAGCTGCTCCTCCCTCCCACCTCCCCTTCTGAATGGCAGCCGCGCCCAGAGGCAAGCCGGTCTGTGCCTAAACTGCGCCCATCGCCCGTCCCCCTAGTCCACTCTCCCCAGACACCCGCAAGCGCCACTACTCCTCCACTGAGCTCCTTACCCTCAACCCCGGCCAACACACTGCCTGCACCCAGGCCAGCCCCAGGCACACACGGACCCTTCACATGCCATTCATGCCACTTCTCCTGCACTTCCACCAACAAGCACCACAACAACACCAAACACTCCAATCACCTCAACTGCATCCTCCTCAACACCTGCTCCGTCCACAAGCACGCCATCGAGCTTTGGGACATACTCACAACAAACACTCCCGACATCGTCTTCCTCACTGAAACATGGATGATTGCCTCTTCAGAACCCGACATCGCCATAGCCATCCCAGACGGATACAAAATCACCTGTAAAGACCGTATCAACAAACCTGGAGGTGGAGTTGCCATAATACACAGAAACTCCATCAGAATCTCCACCGTCACCAATGACACCCTAGACACTGCAAAGCACCTGCACTTTCGGGTACACATCAACGCCAACACCGCCCTAAGAGGCACCCTCATTTACAGAACACCAAGACCCCACCCCCCATTCTGTGACACCATTGCTGACGTCATCAGCTCCCACTCCCCCACAAACTACCTACTCCTCGGTGACCTAAACTTTCACCTGGAAAGCACCAACGACTGCAACTCCACTACCCTGCTGGACAATCTCGCTAACCTCGGCCTCAAGCAACTGGTCACCTCACCCACCCACTCAGCCAGTCACACTCTAGACGTCATATTTTCCACCAGCAACCACATCACCTTCACTCACACCACCGAACTCCACTGGACTGACCACCACTGCGTCCACTTTTCTTTCCTGATGCCCACCATCCAACACCAACAGCAACCGATCCCCTACCGCAGGTGGAACAAGATCTCCAAAGATCAACTGATCACCAACCTCATTCAAGCTCTACCTCCCAGTCCCAACGACCCCAACACCGCCGTTCTCAACCTCACTCGGTGGCTAAAAACATGCGCAGACTCCCTCACCCCACTCAAAAAAACCAACAACACCCACACCAACAAGACAGCCCCCTGGTTCACCACAGAACTTCAATCTTCCAAACAAGAATGCCGGAAAATTGAGAGAGCCTGGCGCCAAGAACCGTCAGTGAGCAACTTTTCCACCCTCAAATCAGCCATGCACAAACATCACCACCTCATCCGGACCACCAAACAATCCTTCTACAAAGAACGCATAGATATCAACGCAGACAACAGCAAGGAACTTTTTCCCATCATTAAAGAACTCACCAAACCCAAATCCTGCACCTCAGACCCTTCACACTCCCAAGACCTCTGCAACTCCATCTCCACCTACTTCCACCGCAAGGTCGTAGACATAAACGAAAGCTTCAGATCGGATTCTCCCACCATCACCACCACCGACACTGCCAACACCACAGCACCCTGCTGCACTAACGTACTGAACTCCTGGACCCCCACCAATGATGAAAAAAACAGAAAAATCATGCGCTCCATCCACTCAGGCTCCCCTACAGAACGCTGCCACCACCACATCCTCAACAAGGCCAGCGAAATCATCGCTCCCCAGCTCTGGGCCATCATCAACAGCTCCTTCGAGACCTCAACCTTCCAGGATTTGTAGAAACACACCGAAGTTAACGCCCTACTAAAGAAGCCCAAAGCAGACCCCAGAGACCTCAAGAACTTCCGGCCAATCTCCCTCCTCCCCTTCCCTGCGAAGGTCATCGAGAAGATCGTCAACGGCCAACTGACCCGCTTCTTGGAGGACAACAACACGCTTGACTTTTCCCAATCTGGATTTTGTAGGAACCACAGCACTGAGACCGCGCTCATCGCTGCAACAGACGACATCAGAACCATGCTCAACAAAGGCGAAACCGCTGCCCTCATCCTCCTAGATCTCTCAGCAGCCTTCGACACCGTCTGTCACCACACCCTGCTCACACGCCTCCACGACGCTGGGATCCGCCAAAAAGCCTGGACTGGATTACTTCCTTCCTCTCCGGCAGAACCCCGAAAGTCCGCCTCCCTCTGTTCCTGTCTGAAGCCACCATGACCATCTGCGGCGTTCCCCAAGGATTCTCTCTCAGCCCGACTCTTTTTAACATCTACATGGCTCCGCTCGCCAACATCGTCAGATCCCACAGCCTCAACATCATCCTCTACGCAGACGACACCCAGCTGATCCTCTCCCTCACCAAGGACCCCACCACCTCTAAGACCAATCTCCACGACGGACTGCATGCCATTGCCACCTGGATGAAGATGAGCCGCCTCAAACTTAACTCGGACAAGACCAAGATCCTCATCCTCGGCTCCAACCGCTCTGCATGGGATGACTCCTGGTTGCCAGCCACCCTAGGAACCGCACCAACACCTACCACCCACGCACGCAACCTAGGCTTCATCCTTGACTCATCTCTCACCATGACCCAGCAAGTCAACGCCGTCTCATCCACATGTTTCAACACCCTCCGCATGCTCTGCAGAATCTTCAGATGGATCCCCACTGAAACTAGAAAGACGGTCACCCACGCCCTCGTCAGCAGCTGACTAGACTACGGCAACGCGCTCTACGCAGGATCAACAGCCAAGCTCCAGAAGAAACTGTAACGTATACAGAACACCTTGGCACACCTCATTCTCAACAACCCCTGCCGCAACCACATCACAGCTCACCTCAAAGACCTACACTGGCTTCCCGTCAACAAGAGGATCACTTTCAAGCTCATGGTCCATGCTCACAAAGCTCTCCACAACGCAGGCCCTGCCTACCTCAACGAACGACTTATCTTCCACACCCCTACCCGCCAGCTACGATCCGCATATCTCGCCCTCGCCACTGTCCCTCACATCCGTCAGACCACAGCAGGCGGCAGATCCTTTTCCCACCTCGCCGCCAAGACATGGAACTCCCTCCCGGTTCACCTACGCCAGACCCAGGATCTCCTGTCCTTCAGGAAATGCCTCAAGACCTGACTATTTGAGCAGTAACAGGTCCCCCTCCCCTCTGCGCCTTGAGACCCTAACGGGTGAGTAGTGCGCTTTACAAATGTTTGATTGATTGATTGATTGACGAGGGGGACTGAGTGTGTGAATGGTTGAATTGTAATGGATGGGTTAGTAGAGTGTGTGTTGGTAATACTACACTGCAAGCAACATGTAGAACCTGGCTGCACCTTCTATCTTCTAGCTTGGCAGAAGTGGTAAAAGGTTTTCAGCCCCTATGCCAGAGTCTGTGGCACATCATTAGGCGCAGACTGCAAAATGTCACTTGTTTGCATTCTTTAGGTCCAGAAGGACAGGAAGTATTTGACCATTTTACAAGACTTGTCCAATGATGATGCTAATGGCTTGAGTGAGTGCGAAATATGTCTAAAAAAACTAGCTTTACATTAACTACCTCAATTGAGCACCGTTATTGAAAGGTATTGTTTTGGAAGAAGGATGCAACGGATGGGGGAATCGGTTAAAGAATATATCTTGATATTGAGAAAACTTGCGGCAACTTGCAACTTTAGAGCAACAGCTGAGGAAAGACTGCAAGACCAATTTATGTTAGGCTGCATTCTTGATAAAGCAAGAGAAACCAGGTGTTTAAAAAAATTCATCATTAACTGAGTTTTTGGCAACAGCAAAATCAACTAAGCACTTGCAAGCGTGTGTGGCGGTGATTCAAAAGAAAACGCAGGGTGATGAAAAGAAGGATAATATACAGGTCATAAAAAGTGGGGTGAGAGTGACTTCAGGGAGTATCTCTAAGGCTAAACAAGAGGTGAATGATGGAAAAAGGTTAAAAAGCTTTCAGGGCAAATGTTTCAGGTGTGGAAACGTGGGCCATATGCCTAATTACATGGAATGCTCAGGGTGGAAGTCAACATGTAAAGCATGTAGGAGGAAAGGTAATTTCATGTCTTGTTGCAAAAAAAACAAAGGGTGCGAAGAAAGTGAAAGAGGTTGAATTTGACTCTGATCAGGGAAGTGATGAGTTTGTATTGCAGGTACAGGATGGCTTTTGTGAATAAATGGACGTTTGGTCACTGTGTTTTTTTACTCCAGTGCAAATATAACTTTGATGCCTAAACATTTTTGTAAAGAGAACCTAAAACAGTGGTGAGCTTGAGAAAACCAGACATAGAGCCAAAATGGTGTGGAGGAAGGCCAATAAAGTTGCTAGGCTACTTTTTGGGCACCATTGAATAGAAAGTTAGAATAATTCCTGGTAAGGTTTATGAAGAGGCGATTCATTAATCAGTTGGTTCTACCAGAGAGACTTAGCGATATATATAGACCCGAATGAAACCCCATCAGTAAAATTAAAGAAAAAAGTAAACTGTGGTTGCCAGTCTGAGCAAAGATTCATGTAAGAAACAAAGTATTGAAAAGCAATTTCCAAAATCTCTAAGAAAAAGTTAGAATGCTTGAAACACTACGTTCATCAAATAAATTTGAGACCTGAATCCAAACCCAAAGACTGGAAAGTGAGAGGAGTACCCATTATGGTAAAAGAGGCAGTGAAAAAAAAGAGTTAGAGATACTACAGAGTGATGGCATAATACAAGAAGTAGAAGGCACAGAGTGGTTGTCTCCAATTGTGATGGCAAGGAAAGTGAATGGCGATGAAAAGCTGTATGTAGACCTGGAGGAACTTAATAAGGTAGTGGTGTTAGGTCATTATCCTACACCCAATATAATGGCAATGTTATGTAATATTGAAGGTGCAAGGTTTTTCTCTTCGCTAGACTTGACATCTGAGTAACTTGAGATTGCTCTGCATTCATCATCCTAGAATCTCACTGAGTTTATAACCTCATTTGGTACTTTTAAGTATTGTTGCATGTCATCTGGCTTGATTTCCAAAAACCTTGGAGCATGTGGTGTTGGGGGGGAGTCAGTGTAGTAAAAATATACCAAAACGATGTCCTAGTGTATTGTAAGACACAAGATGAGCATCATGAAACGCTGCAGGAAGTTTTGAGAAGCCTCAATGCAAGGTGCTTAAAATTAAAGCTTGAGAACTACATGTTCGGTGTGACAGAGTTTGGTTACTTGGGACATGTGATCACAGGAAAGGGAATTTGACACAATGAGGATCTGTTAAAAGTTACTGTGAAGATGCCAATGCCATCCAATAAAGAAGATCTAGTGAAATGTTTTGGGACAGCTGAATAATACAGCAAGTTTGTCCCTAATTTTACAGAGAGGTGTGGTAGTATGAGAAGTCGGTTAAAGATATAGAATTTGATTGATCTGAAGCATGTCAAGAAGAGGTCCAAGGAGCAATGGTGAATTTGACAGAGGCATGAAATGTATGTAGTAATGTATAAAAGTATATTAACAACTGTTAGACCTGACAGCCTTAGGGTGGTAACCCCTAACTTTTTGCCTGCCTCCCTCCACTTTTTGGACACTGTTTTTGCTGGATTTTAGACTCTGCACACTTTACCACTGCTGACCAGTGCTAAAGTGCATATGCTCTCTCCCTTTAAACATGATAACCTTGGATCATACCTGATTGGACTATTTAATTTACTTATAAGTCCCTAGTAATGTGCACTATATGTGCCTAGGGCCTGTAGATTAAATGCTACTAGTGGACCTGCAGCACTGGTTGTGCCACCCATTTAAGTAGCCCCTTTACCTTGTCTCAGGCCTGCCATTGCAAGGCCTGTGTGTGCAGTTTCACTGTCACCTCGACTTGGCATTTAAAAGTACTTGCCAAGCCTAAACCTCCCCTTTCTCTACATATAAGTCACCTCTAATGTGTGCCCTAGGTAACCCCTAGAGCAGGGTGCCGTGTGGGTGAAAGGCAGGAAACGTACCTGTGTAGTTTACATGTCCTGGTAGTGTAAAACTCCTAAATTTGTTTTTACACTACTGTGAGGCCTGCTCCCCTGATAGGCTAACATTGGGGCTGCCCTCATACATTATTGAAGTGGTAGCTGCTGATCTGAAAGGAGTAGGAAGGTCACATTTAGTATGGCCAGAATGGTAATACAAAATCCTGCTGACTGGTGAAGTTGGATTTAATATTACTATTCTAGAAATGCCACTTTTAGAAAGTGAGCATTTCTTTGCACTTAAATCTTTCTGTGCCTTACAATCCACGTCTGGCTGGGTTTAGTTGACAGCTCCTTGTGCATTCACTCAGACACACCCCAAACACAGGGTACTCAGCCTCACTTGCATACATCTGCATTTTGAATGGGTCTTCCTGGGCTGGGAGGGTGGAGGGCCTGCTCTCACACAAAGGACTGCCACACCCACTATTGGGACCCTGGCAGACAGGATTGAACTGAAAGGGGACCTGGTGCACTTCTTAGCCACTCTTTGAAGTCTCCCCCACTTCAAAGGCACATTTGGGTATAAAACAGGGCCTCTGCCCTACCACCTCTGACACTTCTTGGAGAAGAAACCTGAACCAGAAACTGCATCCTGCCAAGAAGAACTGCCTGGCTGCCTAAAGGACTCACCTGACTGCTTTCTACAAAGGACTGCTGCCTTGCTGTTGCCCTGCTGCCTTGCTGAACTCTTGCCTTGCTGCTGAAGTGCTCTCCAAGGGCTTGGATAGAGCTTGCCTCCTGTTCCCTGAAGTCTCAGGACCAAAAAAGACTTCTCTTTTTCAACTGGACACCTTGTGCGCCGAAAAATTCAACGCACAGCTTGCTCCATGGTGAAAAGTTCACTGCACGCCGATCCGGAAAGACGCGCTCGACGCGACGCCTGCAGTGCAACCGGAACTTCGACGCACGGCCTCGTCTGGACAACGCCGCCTGACTTCAGAGATGAAATCGACACGACGCCTGCTGTGAGGGAGAAGATTCCACGCACAGCCCACCGGAACGACGCACAGCCGGAAAACAAGCCTAGGATTCCACGCACAGACCCCGGGACATCTGGTAATCCCGCGAACCACAGAAGGAGACTGTCCACGCGCCAGAAAACGGTGCACGACTTCCCCGTGTGAAAAATAACGACGCAAGTCCATGTGTGAAGGGGCGAAACTGACGCACACACCATTTTTCCATGTATCTCCTCCTCTGCTGCCCTTTGCGGAGATTTTCCAACAACAACCCATTATGAATTAATAGTACACACTTTCAAAATGAAAATACTTTAAATATCTTTTTGGGAGCCAAAACCATCTTAAGTACTGATGCTAGGACTATGGACCTTAGATCATTTTTAGAACAAGTAATAGAAGGGAGGGTTAACACCATACTGTTCATCTCAAGGGGTTTATAGGGAATTGATATCAATTACTCCGTAACTGAAAAGGAGGCACTAGCAGTTTATTGGGAAGCAAGAAAACTCAGAAAGTTTGTTTGGGGCATTCCCTTTGAAGTGAAGACCGACCACAAGCCACTGGTAGATTATTTTGGGAAAAAAGGGATTGATGCAGAGTCAAACAGAATAAAAAGATGGGTAGTTGCATTAAAAGAATTTGAATTTAAAGTAGCATACTTACCAGGTGTGGTTCGAGGCTATATGTGACGTGTGACCTGGGTGACAAGAGTTGTGAACAGGGTGAGAATGAAGATGAATTTGGGAAGAAGAGCATGAAAGTGTGAAGCAACAACCTGTTTATCCCATTGTGACACAATGTTGACCAAGCTGCTGGTTCCCAATTCCACCTAAACGTTGCATGCCTCACACTTAAATACACATGATTGGCACGCAATGTCTCGGGGGAAGGGGATGGATCAGAGAAAGAGAGAGACACTGGAATCACAGGGCTGGATCCGGATGCCTAGTGATGGTTCTTGAAGAGACGGTCTTTCCTATGATAAATTACCCATCAGTCAAATAACTAATATCCCTTAACCCATGTACACTCTACTGTTAAACTATGATGTGCAAGCTAGACGTACCTGTTGGGATCCACTTTCCCGTTTTTTATGGCTGTCCCTCTCTCAAGGAATTTTCGGGAACAATGTGGATTACCTATAATTAAATAAGAGCCTTGAACCTCCTATACTGTCTACAACTACTTCCACTGTGATCCCACATTAGTCCCTCATCACCTGAATTAAGCCTACGTAAATGTTCCTTGCCATTCAGTGGATATCTTGCGTGTTTCACCTTGATGAGATTTCCCAAGATACTGACTCACTCGATTCATAGACATTTACAAAGGCAACAATAATAACAACAAACTCTCAGGGAATTATATTCTCCAGATATTCATGGGTTAATCATTGTACTGCGCTACTATTGCGAGGAACACAATTCAGTGTTTGAATCACGCATAAAACATAGGGTTAATATCAAGGATTATGGTTCACTTTATATTTCTATGAACACATAGGGTTATTCAATAGCGTTCAACTTCATGAACAACCGGCTTATCACTGTTACATCACAGTGTCATTTTGAGCATGGCACAGATAAGCTTCAACTTTGTTTAAGCACCAAACACGGAATGTTCCACATCTCCAACAACAATTTGAAATAATGCAAATGCCACTTTGAACTCAGTGATAAGAAACTTATTCACAGTACATTGTATCGCTAGCGACAATAGTGTGGTAATGTACTTCTTAATCCAACAGGAAAGGAGAACGGAAATCATGGATTGGAACTAGCATTGCGTTCATTTGACCTTCAATCCAGGAAAAGGAAACTCCATCCACAACAGCAGTGTCCAATCTCCAACAGCCCATCTCCAGTAGTCCGGAACATCTAGAAAATTCCAAGCTACTGAAACAGTAGAAGAATGGGGGAGAAGGAACATTCCAATATTTACACAATAAATGAATAAACAGGTAAGACATTAAGAAAACAACTATAAATTAATTAACACACAATATCACAAATAGTAATGCCACATTAAACTCATCGATAATAAACGTATTCACAGTATATCGTTTTCATAATTATTGTTCAATAGAAACTCATTTCTGTGGAGTAATGCAAGCAACCACAATAAGTGTTATAGCATGACAAGCAGTGACCATCCCAATGACCTTAAAAACCAAAGATGTGTCCTTTTAGGCGCATCACATACTGGAACATTCGCTTATCAAGTTTCAAGTCAGCAAGTATCAAGTTTTAGCAATAAATGTTCTTAAATTGCATGCAGCTCGTTACCACCTGTTTAAGAGTTAATTCCCTGAGTCCCTTCTTGTTCCAGAAGTGGCCTCCAAGATGCTGGACAGAACAGAAAGTGGAGATCAAAAGTGGAGGAGCAGAGATTGTTCCCAAACAAGCATTGGTTTCTATCAAGCATTACTTCCAACAATCATTGGTCTCTGCAAACAAGCATTGGTCTCGGTAAACATGTATTGGTCCCTACAAAGGCAAATGATCAACTCAGAAGTTTTTTACTGGGGCATATCTGGGTTTGCAGGCCTTTCAGAAAGTCTGTCTCATGTTTGGTGTCATCGTGCAAGAGGAAGAGTGATGAAAGACCAGGAAGTAAACGAACAACTTCAGGCTGTGAAGAACAAGTTGAAGGAGGGGTGGTTGATAAAGCAAAAACAAGGTTAACAACAATATCAGAGGATATTGGACTGCCAAAGACAAGTTCTCTGTGGAGTGTGGATTGATCATTAGAGGCAACGGATTTGTACCTCCATTTAATGTCAAGTTAAAATTAATTGAGTGTGCCCATGAGGGTCATCCGGGAATTTGAAAGACTAAGGAAAAGATTAGGGGAAGTTACTGATGGCCTGGCTAGGATCACATGATCAAAATGATAGTGAGAGAGTGCATAAAGTGTAAGCAGAGCAACAAGATTTTGATGTGTAGAACTCAGAACATGGTTGACAGAGATAGGGCATCTGGTCCATGGGTTGGGATGGCTCTAGAAATAATTAGACCTCTTAAGATTTCCAGTAATGATAAATATATAATAACATGCATTTATATGTAGTCTAGGTGGCCTGAAGTCAAGGTTATGAACTCAGTAGAGCCCAAAGTGATCACTGATTTTCTGGAGGATCTGTTTGGATGGGAAGGTTTTCCTGAGCCTTTCTTAACAGACAATGGAGTGAAGCTGACTTTTAAAACTATGAAGATGTTTTTGTTGGAAAGAGGCATCAAACACAAAGAAATCTCTTCTGTCACCCAGAAGCCAATGGAATGATTGAGCCCTTAAACAAAGTTGTTAAAGACAGCATTCAACATTGTTTAGCCAACAAGTTGAATTGGGTGAATGAATTCAAAATCAAGGTTTGTGTCTATTGAATGACACCGCACCCTTCAGCAGAGTTATGCCTTTCTTTATGTTCAAGAAGAGATCTCTGAAGAATCATGTGGGTCCCACTTTGGTGAACAAGATTGAAGCCTTAAGAGGAAGTGGGATATTTAAAACTAACGAGTTTTGGGAAGATAGAGAAACAGAGGTATTAAAGAAAAGAAAGGATAATTTTGACAGGAGGATGGCTGTAAGGGAAACAAAGGTGTGTACTGGAGATTATGTAAAGTTTAGGAATTCAAGGGTAAGGGGTCTGTCTGAAAAGTTTAGTCAACCCATACAAGTCATTAAATTGTTCAAGAATGCTGCAAAAATGAGTGACCATCACATCTGGAATTTCGGACGTGTTGCTGTGTCTACTTATTACCTCCTCTTTTCAGGTGAGTTGCATTCTGCAGCACACATTGAAAGAGGATTAAGCATCTAGTTTTGTTTTTTGTGAAGGAAGGTATCCCTGCATTATGGTTCAATGTTTTGCTTGTGCAGTGCAGCAACATCCCTTTTTGCTCTGTGTTCCATGAAATCTCAGTAAATATGCCACAAAATCTCTGTGTGTATCAACATGTACCGATCACCAACCAAGGAGTAAACTGTGTGCATACACAGAGGAAGCCACCTCTCCTCCTGCATCTGATATCGGTGAAATAGTACTTACTATATCAGTCATTAATGAAGCAATGGAGGCCCCAAGATATTGTCCATCCAGCCACACTGTCAAGAAAACAATACCCCTGTAGGATATCACCGCCAGGTGGGTAATATCCCAGTGACTTTAAACCATTTATGACAAAGTTCTTCGTGATATGACTATATTGACACTTACATGTGCACACAGCTTAAAAAGACCAATTCCACATCTTTTCAAGAAGTGACTTTCATATAGTGCCCCTTAATCGCTGAGACTGAACCTAACAATGAAGGACCTCAAGGTGACAAGTTGAAGGTCAACCAAAAAACAGTAGTGATCTCACACTAAATGCCCCCTGCTGATTTTATGCACCATTCTATAATGTTAGAAATTGGGTTACTGGTTGATGGGATGAAACCCTACTCAAGCAGGGACCACAATCCTGGTAGGGGTGAAGTCATGAGCAACCCCTAAATTAACTTGTGCTCAACCCTCTGGTAGCTTGACACAGAGCAGTTTAGGCTTTACTTAAATAAAACAAGACCATAACTACAAAAGTCCAATCAGTAGAACCGGAGATTTGCAATTTTAATGATGTAGTTGAAAATAGGGTCAAAAAAGTGGCAACTATGTACGTCTGGTTGTGCTAGACTAGGACAAACAAGTTCACACTGACAACGATGGAGTGTTGACCGGCTGCAGGGACCGATTTAGGCCTGCTGAACTAAAGTACCTTAAATCCTGGTTGCGGAGCATTGCAAAGCCCCCCATCAAGGATGCGGCAGTCAGCCAAGGCGATATGAGATCCAGGTCAGAAAAGGGTGATGTAGCATCAGTTCCAAGGCGGTGCGAGGCTGCAATGCAAGGTCTTGTGCCCTCATCAAGGCTGCCGTCGGCAAGGGGCTTGCGATGCAAGGGCCTGCGTCAAAGATGCATCGCGCAGCTATGGTTCGAATGAGACTGCAGTCTGTGATGCGAAATCCTGGTGCCTGGAAAGTCCATTGTTGGTAAATGACCCTCTCTGAAGGGTGGCCCAAAACTTTTTGCCTTCCTCCTCCTCTTTTTCTGACCTCATTTTCACTGGTTTTAGGTCTCTGTTCACTTTACCACTGCTGATCTGTGCTAAAGTGCTCTCCACTAAACATGATAACATTGGTTCGTATCAAATTGGCATATTTAATTTACGTGTAAGTGCCTAGGAAAGTGCAATGGAAGTGCTTAGGTTTTCTAATTGGTACTGGTGGGCCTGCAACACTGATTAGGCCACCCACATACGTAGCCCCTTAACCATGTCTCATGTCTGCAATTTCATGCGCTGTGTGTGTGCAGTTTCACTGCTACTTCCACTTGACATTTAAAACTACTTGCCAAGCCTTAAACCTCCCTTGTATTCCCTTTTATTACATACAAGTCACCCCTAACCAGGGAGCTATGTAAGGAAAAGGCAGGACATGTACTTATAAGTTTTACATGTCCTGGTAGAGAAAAACTCCCAAAGTTGCTTTTCACTACTGTGATGCCTGCTACTCTCATAGACCAGCATTAGAAATGCTCTTATATGCTTTTAAGTGGTAATTTCTGATCTGAGATAAATGGACTTGTCATGTTTAGTATGGTTGGAATGGTAGTAAGAAATCCTAGTTAGTGGTGAAATTGGATTCTACATTACTTTCTCAGATATGCCACTTTTAGAAAGGAGACCTTTCTCTGCACTTACTGCCATCTGAGCCTTACAGCCTGTTTATAATCCACGTCTGGTCTGTGCTGGCATTCCACCCAGACAGCCATAAACTCAGGACACTGAGCTGTATCTGCATTCATCTACATACTGATGGGTTTTCCTGGCCAGGAAGGGTGGAGGAGCTCTCACTTACACTTCTAAGGCTAGTGCATGATCCCACCCAAAGGACTGATAACCCCCCACAGATCTCCTAGCAGACAAGACTGGGTTGAAAAGGGAACTGGTGCACTTCAAAACCACTCTTTGAAGTTTCATCCTCTTCAAAGGAACGTTTGGGTATATATACTGTCTGTGACCCCACCAAATCAGAAACAACTGGACCTAAAACTGAACTCTGTCAGAGGGAATGCCTGGATGCCCTAAGGAATCATCTGGACTGCTTTGCTGAAACTGCTGCCCTGCTTGTTGCCTTGCTGCTTGCTGACTCTGCTGGAAGGACTCTGCCTTCCTCCTCAAATGCTCTCCAAGGGCTTGGATAGAGCGTGCCTCCTTTTCTGAGGTCTCAGGGTTATCAAAGACGTCACCAAAGAGAAGAAAATCCATCATGTCGGCAAATCGATGCAACACCTGCAAAATTTGATGTAACACCTTTAGGATCAATGCAGCGCCTGTGACAGCGCACTTAACCGCAGGGTCACTTTTTCTGAACGCAGTCAGACCGCGACTCTCATTATCGGAGCGCTATCCTCTGTGTTTTTGCCCAGATTTTACGACGCGTTCCAGGAAGCATTTTACATGCTCCCGGTCACGTCGTCCTTACCTGTTTTTGTAATATTTCTTATGGCCTGTCGGTGGTGGACTCCTTTTCTTCTATTCTTCTGTTTTCTGTGCACTTGTCTTTTTTCTTTTTTTCCTGGTTTCCATGCTGTCTTCTTGCAGGTTTCTATGTTGTCTTCTTCTGTTCCTTTTTCCAAGCATGCCTTTTTCTCTTATACTGCTACTTTTTTCCAATCTTTTCTATGGGTCTTTCCCAATCCAAGATGGTGTTGCTTCTCTTTTCTGTGTTGTTACTTCCTGTCTTCCAGTATATAAGTCACTCAGTCCTGATCGGTTTGCGTTGCAAACACTTCCTCTTGGTCGTGATCTTCGCTCCTGTTCGTTGTTCTCTTTTTTCCTTTTTTTCATTCCTGTTTTTACCTCTTTTTCAGGAGTTCCTATTTTTGAGGTTTTTCCCATATTTTGTTTTTTTTTCCCTCTGGTATTCCTTCTGGAGGGTACGATCTGCTAGGGTGTTTTTCTGTCAAGCAGCACCGTGGCTACTCGAAAGGGTCGCCCCTATCTTGGTCTATCCAGAACCAGCAGAAGAGTGGGTGCTCTTTCAAATACTTCAGTCAAAGGTGAGAAGCATCCTGCAGATTGTGACAGCGCCTGCCTCGCAGCTGAAAAATCACCGAATTGCATGACAGATCGACGCAGCACCTGTTGCCTCTTCTCAACGTGTTCTGAATTTTCCACGCATCGCTCCTGGGTGTCAAAATATTCCTGCATCACAGTGAGGAACCAAGGCTGCACTCCTGGAAAGAAACAACGCATCACCTTTGCCATGCCTGAAAATCAACACATTGTTTTACTTTTCAATGCATCTTCTCCTCTGCGACCCAGCAGGTCATTATTTTTTACACATCCCAGGTACTGTGGGCCATATTTATACTCTGTCTGCACCAAATGTGCGTCAAACATTTTGCCGCACATTCGGCAAAAACCTTGCACCATATTTATACTATGACGCCGGACCCCGCGAACGTCTAAATTCCTCCGTGTGCGTCATTTTCTGGATGCAGGAAACCGCATTGCGTTAATCACATGCAAGGCAGGTGTTCCTGTCCAAAAAATGACTTAAACACCCGTGCGCCATATTTATGCTACCGCGCAAAAACCCCGCACGGCCGGGAGGCGGAGGCGGAAAATGATGCACAGCCCGATTTGCGTCCAAAAATAACGCCTGGATCAGGGCAGGCGTTAAAATAAGGCAAACACACCACTACTTAAGGAAAACACACAGAAGCAACAGCAGAGCTTCAAATGAAGACATGGAGGTGCTATTCATCCAGGATGCACGAAGACGCAGAGCACAGGACCAACACCAGCAACTTCCACAACACCAGTAGGGACCCCAAAGGCAACACCGAAGGCAGGAGAGGATATTCAGGACCAGGACAACCCTTCCGGGAATCCGGCAACAAGACATCATCCAGAGGTAGAGACTCAACTGGCAAGCCATTCAGCAGCTACTGCGCAACATTGAGCCACAGTTGGCACCCAGCTTGCAGACACCCCACACCATTCCACCAGAGACCAAGCTGCTAGTTGTCCTCCACATGTTGGCAAGTGGCTTGTTTCAAACCACTGGTGCCCTGGTTGCCGGGATCTCACAGCCCTCATTCTCTGCCTTCCTACCCAAGGTATTGGATGCCATCATCTCCCTCACACCCCTCCACATCAGCTTCCCCAACACACAGCTGAAGCAGCAGGAGACCAAACAGGGCTTCCTCCAAATCAACAGCTTCCCACATGTGCTTGGTGCCATTGACTGCACACATGTACATATTGTGCCACCTGCTGCAACCGAACATCTATACCGCAACAGGAAGCACACACACTCCATTAATGTGCAGGCCATTGTCGCTCACCGGGAATTGATCACCAACATTATGGCAAAGTATCCTGGGAGTGTACATGATTCATTCATCTTCCGCCACAGCACCATCAATCAACACTTCCAGGATGGACGATATGGAAATGGCCTACTTGTTGGTAAGTACAGAAACCTACTTATATACACACAGCACAGCAACCCTGTAGGACACACAACACATACTCTACTATATTGACACGTGGCCAGGAAGATACTGAGGTTGTGACACTGCTAGTCATGTTTGATATCCTCACCCAATGGGATACACACCTATGGACAAATGACAGATGCAAATAACAACAGATGCCACTCCACAGACACAAAGGACCAATTTAAAACAACACAATGACATGGCCTTAACTGGCAGTACAACTTGGAAGATGAATCTTTCAATATCACCTCAATAACACTCAATCAAACACCCTTCCAAGCAATAAGTACTGTGTAAGGGGTGTGTAATGTGTTTCGCTGCAGGTCAAACACCATGAGGCACATAGCATGATGATGATGATGACTCTAATGAAGGTGACATGGAATCATTGAGGCTGCACCAATATCTCACATCACTCCTGCTCTGACATTGCCCACTACCAATAAGCAAGTGGACTGTGCTAAGAACACATATTGATGTGACAATATTGAAAGTGCACATTCCTTGACATACGGTTTGAGACAATTACACATATACACAACATGTGTACAGGCATATGGACCTTCTGACACTCAAAGCGTCAACCTCACAACCAAGTTAGCTACCTGAACTGGACCAGGTTCAGTAGTATAGATACACGTTTGAACATGAGTCAACTCGGTAAGGGCAGATAAATAGGTCTGCAGAGAACTTGTCACACATGGGATATTTGTGCATTGCCAATTGTCAACACGTCTGAGCTGCAAACTTATGGAGATGTGTTGTACAATGTCACCTAACCAAATCAAAGGGCCTCACTGATGTTTAACTAATTCTATTACATATGTTAAATTGGATGGAATGTCCAGGCCATATAGATGGAACCGTCTTACCACAACTGTGGAATTGATTCTGTGTATGGAAGTGTCATGTCACCCCCAGTTAAGACACATGGACACCTCTTTCACATGACATAATGCATGGGAGTACACAATGGTGGTCATTCTGACCCTGGCGGTCTTTGACCGCCAGGGCGGAGGACCGCGGGAGCACCGCCGACAGGCCGTCGGTGCTCCAATGGGGATTCCGACCGCGGCGGTAAAGCCGCGGTCGGACCGGCACCACTGGCGGGGTCCCGCCAGTGTACCGCCGCCCCATTGAATCCACCGCGGCGGCGCAGCTTGCTGCACCGCCGCGGGGATTCCGACCCCCCCTACCGCCATCCAGATCCCGGCGGTCGGACCGCCGGGATCCGGATGGCGGTAGGGGGGGTCGCGGGGCCCCTGGGGGCCCCTGCAGTGCCCATGCCACTGGCATGGGCATTGCAGGGGCCCCCGTAAGAGGGCCCCTACATGTATTTCACTGTCTGCTGCGCAGACAGTGAAATACGCGACGGGTGCAACTGCACCCGTCGCACAGCTTCCACTCCGCCGGCTCGATTCCGAGCCGGCTTCATCGTGGAAGCCTCTTTCCCGCTGGGCTGGCTGGCGGTCTGAAGGCGACCGCCCGCCAGCCCAGCGGGAAAGTCAGAATTACCGCCGCGGTCTTTCGACCGCGGAACGGTAACCTGACGGCGGGACTTTGGCGGGCGGCCTCCGCCGCCCGCCAAGGTCAGAATGAGGGCCAATGTGCTGTAAGTCTACAAAAATACCGCTGACATCCGGTCAATCCTCCAAACACCAGTTCAGATAATGAAACATCCCAATGCCGCTGGTACATTCTAGAAGCCTAGGATTCCGCAAAATAACACAAACACAGATGAGTCACAGACAACACAAGAGAACAACTGCCATGCAAAGTGATAATCATGCTGCAAGCAACATCAACATTTTCTCACTCATTTTCTCTTTCAGCTGATCAGGGGTATGGGATCCAGCCATGGATCATGACCCCATTTGCAAACCCAAGCACAGCATCAGAGCGTGCCTATAATAAGGCACATCGGAGGACACGCATCATAGTCGAGAGGACCTTTGGCATCCTGAAGTCAAGATTCAGGTGCCTCGACATCACCGGAGGCAGCCTCCTATACTCACCAGAAATGGTCTGCAAGATCATTTTGACCTGTGCCATCCTGCACAACATTTCTGTAAGGAGGAACATTCCCCTCTATGAACCAGACCCACAAATGGCTGAAGAGGAGGAAGAGGAGGATGTTATCCATTAACATGTGGGAGACCATCCAAACACTGCAGCAGGATTGCCTCGGAGACAACACATTGTCCAAAACTTCTTTTAACTATAGTCAGCATCACCACTGTCTTACCATCTGCCATTAAACACCTATTCTAATCACTATATCATGGTCTGGGTAATCATTTATGCATCACATTATCCCTAAAATTCATAATCACAGTGTAGCCTCATGGAGCATTGCAGAAATACAGATTAGGATCCTGAAAAATCCACATCACATTTGATAGGTATGAATGTACACCCAACTTCACACACACTGTAAATAACATATATCCTGTCCATTTCACGTTTGAAGGGCAATATCAGAGGACCACAGCTATTTCACACATACACGTTGGCAACATGGTTCATTGTAGCATATGGCACACAACAAAAATGAAATGCCTCATACATGAGGCAGTGGATGTGCTATTGCATTGGTAACAGGATTGTATGACCAGACCCTTGACAGCAGTAAGTGTGACATCAGCTATCTTTGCAAGGAGTATGTTTGACAGGAAGTCCATGTAAGCTACAAATGGATAGCACGAGTGCCCCAGGTATAACTAGCATTGCGCACAAGACATCCTCCTGCCACTGCCATGTTTTCTGTCTCTCTCCACCCTTCTCTAGGGGGCCCTGGAAATGGACTATTTGTACCCAGATAATCCTTCATCTACACACACCCAGACTCCCATTCTGACTCCAGTGTGCTTCCGTCTTTAGTATGACATGCCATAGTCATGGTTCATCTGTCTGCATGGACTTCTGGTCCGATAATGCACTGTCTGGTAGTCTGTAGGACCTGTAATCAGCTGTCCATTGCTTCCCATGTGAAAGGCACTGTTGGCCCTTTGAACTTGATTCTCACCTACAGGACTTGTGAGAGACTGAAGCTGCACACACCTGTGAGCACTTCCATGCAGACCAGCCATTTGAACATGCACTGCCCTTGTTGCTGCCTGGAACGGCATAGAAGCTGCCATTATATATTTTTTCCTTTTATGCATTGACGTATAAATCACTTGTGTAACACAGGCCTTGGGTTATTGTGTAACGTTGCAGCACACAGGACAAATACAGTTCTCATTTTCCATAGTGTTGTTCCAGCTTTGACCAGTCTCAGTCTGCTCACTGTGTATTTGCCTTGTTCATTTTTGTTCCTGACTGACCCTGCATCCTGTTAGCCTGACTGGTTCCTGTCTTGGCGTTACCATAAAGGTTCCCTGTGGCTACATTTGTCTCATAGTTGCTTTCCATGCCCTCACTTTCCTCCTGAGGTATTGTGTCAGGTAGGTCTACAATGAATACTCAAATACATTGTATAGCATAATCAGTTTACTTCTCGCATCATGGGGTGGGACATGTCTTCAAATAGCCTAATCACGGACCATCCCTTGTCTGGGTTTCATGTATGCAGGAGTGACAAATAGTGACAGTGTACCATGGCTGTATGCATGGATTGGGTATGGTGCCTCCAGCACAACAAACAACGTTTGATAATGTGCATGAAATGTCAACACATGTTTGTACCCTGACGGTCCACACACTGATTCACATCAGCCCCAACCTATTGATGGGGCTTGCGTGGTGAATAGCTGTGAGATAAATCAGCACAGAGGCACTGATGTTCCTGGCTGCAGTGGGAATTGTAGAGGCCACCCTGTGTACAAATGTTGTGAGGAAACCTGCTGGTTTTAAATTACTGATCCATTAACTTTGTGAGCACACCAAGGTTGCCCTGTTGTCAGTCTCATAAAACTTCTGCAGTGCCATTGCTGGACTATCCCCATGTGTGTTCTCAATTCCTCTTTGGCTTTCGTTCAATTCAGCTGTGAAGGATACTTTGTTAATGCAAGGAATGGCTCCACAGACTCATGACTAGACCTGCACGTAACTGTGACAACATGGACCTCAAAAATGACACAGGCTACACATAGCCCCACACACTTGAACTGGACACCTTTGTGCAATTAACCACTGGAATAAAATGTGAACATCTGCTGCTTGGTCTGCTGGTCCTCCACTGCCACAAGAGAAACATAGGTCATTTATATGACTCAAACTGTGGAGTCACATTACATTTGTGGATTGGTTTTGGGACTCTGTGTCACAAGCACTGTACCCACATAGCATTTTCAAATGCCTGACTCATGGGTAATATCGAAACAAGTGACCAGGAAGTGGTATCCAACATTCCAGGACATATGATGGCTTAGTCTTGGAACATTGCCATGATCAACCGTCCTCTATCTATACTGTGCATGTTTTTTTATTGGAGATGCTTTTGTCCCAAAATTCTGGGAAGGTCACACAGCGTTTGTTGCTACGTGTATAACAAACAAATTTCCTTACTCATTTCCACACTGAATAACATCTGATGGTTATCCACATTGACAACACATGCATACAAGCACATTTGTGAAAACACGTCTTGTGATGTTCACACAGTGGGACAACTGAAATTGAAACAGCCAATTCACACACATTGACACACAGGCAATGAGTTACTGTATTAAGTTGCGTAGCCTTGCTATCCTCTATTGACGCACAACCTGCTCAAACTGGGTAATACCAATTTGTATTCCAAAAGTTTGGGGATCTATTACGTCAGTGAAGAGTGCAAATCCGGTACAACAACTAGAGGATCATGGTCCACAGTAGTGTGATCTGCCACATGTGCCCATACACTGGAATGCACAATGTAGGTGCAAACAGCCTATCTCTGTATAGTTACAGCTGTCATGTACTATTAAATTGTGAGAAATGACCCAAACCCAGTAAAAGACATACATTTTACGCATATGCATAAAAAAAACGCACATACGTAAAAAAACGCTGCATATGCGTAGCAAAATGACGCTCACTGCCATGATACATCCATTGGCCCCGGGTGGTAATTCCCACACTGTACCCCATGAAATTGGTTAACAATTAAAAATATTTGGAATTATGGATGCAGTGTAATTTCTAAGCATGTGCGTAAAAAAAAATGACGCACAGACTGTAAGCGTTATAATATTTTGACGCATCATAATAAAAACGCACCGCATTTGAGGCAGGAAGTGATGTAATAGGATATCCTTTTTACAGAATTGGTACAGTGGGTGTAATTTCACTTTCACTTTGCAGTCTGTGACTTTTCTTGACTGTGTGGCTGTGTTTGGACTTGTCTCTCTTTGAATATAGTGAATTTGTCTCCTGTGTGCTCTTTATATTGTCTTTTGGTGTTTTCTAAGTGTCTGTGGTATCCTGTGTAAGTGTATTTTGTCATTTCTGGTGTCTAATTTTGTCTTTGTTGTGTTGGGAGTCTGTTGTGGATAGTGTTAGTTTGTGGATAATTGGGCTGTTTAGGGTTATTTACTTTTCATTTCCCTTGCCTCCTTTCCCTTCATTATCCTCTGTACCCCTTAATTCCTTTATTATTTCAGTCATGTTGGGTAGGCCACGTCTAGGTAGAATGGGTGAGGAGGAGCTGGGGGGATTCATTTGGCTGGTGTGCCACTTCCTCCCATTGATGATTGAAGCAGGTGGCAGAGTGATACAGGGGTATCAAACAGAGGTAAGGAGGCTCTGGTGGTCAAAGGTCCTGTACTATCTGCAACGCGTCTACAACACACCGCGCAACAACCACCAACTAAAGCACCGCTTGGCTGACCTTGTTGCCAGGGAGCAAGACCTGCTGGACCACCTGAGGATTATGATTGGTGGCCGTGTTGGTGAGTACAATTCAGAGTAATGTGCACATTTAAGTGCTCTGTAGTGACAATAGCAGATTTGTTGATATGCTGCAGGCAATGTATTTGGACATGTAGAATGCAAGTTAAACATACAGTGGCCATGAGTTATACAATAATTGCTACACATCACCGTCATTTGTTGATGCAACAGCTGCACTGAGTTACAAAACACAACTGGAGCCTACAAATTAGTGCTGCCTTCATGTCAATAGATGATGCAAATGTGGCTCTAACATATGTTTTAAGCATAGTCTGTGAGTGTACCAGGAAAGAAGTTTTTCACCAGATATTTTAAAGAATTAATGTGTCCCCCAATTATTGCTAATACATGTCTGAACTGTATTCTGGCCCATACATACCAAGTTCTTTCTAACCTCAGATAATATCTTAGGCTGATAGTTTGACTTGGTTGTGCCGCAATTAAATTAGGAATGGATGCCAAAGTAATGCACACGGGATCACATCTAAATGTTTGGTGCTACTTTCCATAGCTGTAGCACATAAAATGAAGCAAATGATACAAATTGAGGGACAACAACTATCCATGGCCCTCTGTTCATTGTATCTGTGTGTTTTACATTGGTCTTGGGCACAGTAGCTGGAACAGAGCTAATGCATTTGCCATCTGTGTTACTCTATAGCCATGAACTTTCCATAAGTTATGGGATCATCATGGGCTACCTGACGTTGGGGAATGCATGGTCACAATGTATTACATGCATGATGTTGTGCAAGGGACCCCTGACCAGTTCCATCATACATATAAAGTTCCCTAATACTTTCCTAGTTTTGTTTGGTACACCCCTACTGATCTAGTGCAGCATATGTTTAATAACTAACTTCCCAGTATGGAGGCTATCACAGACATGGGTTATGCTAAGATCAGAAGACCAGCATTCCTGTGACTGCTGCTATTCTGAAGGTACATACAAATTGAAACCTACATCATCATGATTGACACAGTGGTACATTTGCTAAACCATAGGTTAATAATATGACAGTGTCAGTTTGCTGTATAGCCGCTGATCTACCAACTTGGCAAATGTAAGATGATGAATGTAGCTCACTGTGATTTCCAAAACCCATAATGGGTACACAGGGCAATGAGTAACACATTTCAGGTGCAATGACTGCACCTGTGCCCATGCAGTCTGTCAATATACACTGTCAGCATATATCTCCTTGTTGTATGAAAATATTAAAACTGGTCAATGCATGGCTAGCCTCAAACTGTCACCAATTAATGCACAGGATCCCTGCCATTATGGTGTCATAGGGGGCATGTGTGGCTCAGGGTACACTGTTAATGTAGCATATGTAACCTACACACAACATAGGCCCTACATGTAAGGGACCATAGAGAGCATGATAAATCATGACCTTAAATCAACCCACTGATGCGTGACACAGTAAATGATTGTCCCTTGATGCACAAGCCACAATACCTGAGTGACTGCTTCTGCAGTGCTCCAGGAAAGTGGCTTTGCATGTCTCTTAATACTACAAACAATGAGAGGAGTACACTCCATAAATGACTCTGCAACCAATTTATGGAGCATGTTTGTCACCACATGATAGTTAGGGCCGCTGCATGTGTGCAGATATGTGTGTATCACTCACTGGAGTGACTGGGTCTGTACATGTTTGCAGTGGTATGTCTGTTGGAGTATCATCATGCCTGAGAGGCTGGACTTTCAGATTTGTTAATTTTTGATGTATGTTTTCAATCTCACATACTTTGGGACCAGATTTGGTATTGAGGACACTGTGTTACGTCTGCCTGCAGCCTGATGTTCAAGTGAAGCCTGATAAGGTGAGTGATGGTATATTCTCAAGTAGTATAGTATACATGACTCACACCTATCATTTGTTACATTGTACAGCCAGGTTACATGTTTGTACGTACACTCATACACATCCATTCCTGCTGTATGGTGTGTTGAGAAAATTGTGACAAATGTCACATACGTAAAGATTGTCTAGTACAATAATTTGAAGGCAATATTTTTCGGCTTAGACATCCCTTGAAGAAGAATTATTCTGTCCAACACATCATTTTACTGTATAGTTTTGAGTTACCTCAGAATTGACCTTCATGAAGGGTAGATGATGGTATAACCCAGACCACAGTGCATAGTTATCAGTCCACATTCTTGCAGGGCAGTAGTATTGACATTATATGGTCATTGACATGAGGCTAACATCACTAATCTCCCTCACGGTTGATGTGTCACATTACACAGAGACAAAGTGGTTGTTGAAGTGCTATTTATTTTAAAGTGCTGTTGTGCTATATTTAAATTGTCCATGATTGTGAGTCCATTAGTGTGACACGTTCCATTGTGATCCTACACAAGTGCAAAAGGATATGTCATTGGACATGCTGGGGTGAAGTGTCATTCAGTGCAGAGGGGCATGATTTGCTAATGAGTTAGCGAGAGACAATCACAGGGCATTGTGACAAGGTAAACAGTGGGCTGGAAAACAGTGCTTGAGAGCAGCTGTTGCAAGACTGGCATGTTACAAAGCACAGGACCTTGGTTATAAGTGGCCAGGTGGCAGGGACTAGTGCTACCGGGTACTCTTACGAGTGAAGGTGATCTGTTCCACTTCTTCATCTTCTGATGTGTGTGTTGTGTCAACTCTCTTTCAGCTGTGCTGATTTCCTTCACACTTTTTTCAAGTTCTTGCAAGATTGATGTTTGCCCTTGCATGGTGTTATGATGTGTTATGTTGTCATGGCGCTGTGGGGTTCGGACTGGAATGTGGGAGCGAGGGCGGCGGTTCGGTCGGGGGCAGTTGGATGTGACTGGCATGAAGGAAGGAGACGTACTTGTTCATGACAATAAACCTTACGGATTATCTTAAATAATCTTTCCTGTGTGTCGGTCCCGTTACTTCATTTTGGCGACGAGCGTGGGATTTTGTTTCAGTCACATCCGTGACGCGCGGACACACGAACAAGACGTGCTCCGAGTCGCGGTCAGCTGAGGGAAGGAACTGGAGTTTGACGAGCGACGAATTTGAGGAGTGAACTCGGTTGGAGTCACAATGGGTGAGGCTGGAGACTGGTGCCACTTTTGAACTTACGAGGGGATCCTTCGGTGTATAGGATTTGGGCGGAGCGGCTCATTTGGAAAGCGCGCAGGCTCAGTCAATACGCCTGTCACCTAGCAACGGAACTCGGCTGCATTGAGTTTTGTTTTTCTGCCATAAGAACCTCAGGTTAGAGGAAAGTACTGGAGCAGATATCTCCTGTGTATGTGTAGAAACTTAAAAGTGGATTATATATCAAGTGCATTTACATTAGTGCAGTTGTGCTTGCTATTTGTAATATGGCTATGGCTTCCTCCATCAATTTACCTCCTACTTTGTTAGATCTGCATGGACAACTAGCCATTCAGTGTGAGGAGTGGATAGATTTATTTGACGATTACCTATTAGCTTTGGATGGACAAAACTTTTCACCTTTGAGGAAAAAAGCTTTATTATTAAGTTCTATTGGAAGCTCATCACATATTTAAGTATTTACCTGAAATATGTGATGATGATGGTTAACCTTTGCAGAATGTTTTTGATGTAGCAAAATTACGCTTGGAGAAGAGATTTTCTAAAGAAGAGAACATCGTCATGTCACGATATAAATTCTACACCAGACCACAGAGAGAAGGAGAGTCACTAGATGATTTTATTTCAAGCGTACGAGAACTGTCAGTGAAGTGCAAGTTTGGTGCCATGACAGATGAACTGATTCGAGACCATCTTATAGTACATTGTCGGAGCAAAAAAACTCAGGAGAGTTTATGGGCGGCGAAAAACCCGTCTCTTAAGGACGCAATTGGCATAGCCAAAATTGTTGAAGAATCGGAACAATGCATGAAGGAAATTAGTAAAAAGGACATCGTCTTGGGAGAAGGGGAGGTAGCACTTGTTTCAAAGAAAAATTTGGCTTCTAAGAATAGTAGCGTTGTTAGTAAACAACCTGTATTTGAGGGTAAACCAGCCAAAACAAAAGGATGCTCTAGGTGTGGGAGTTCTGCTCACAACAATGATGCCAAGTGGTGTTATGCACTAAACAAGGAGTGCAGGAAGTGTGGTCGCAAAGGGCATTTTGCGCGAATGTGCAAGGATATGTATAAAATGCGAGTGGCTACGACTGAATCTTTTGCAGAGGAGAATGGATTAGAGGATTGTGTACTTATGGTGTGCTTAGATGAAACTGATGTACAGCGAGAAATGAGACCGAGGGGTAATTTTTTTATTTTGGGCAGAAGTGTAGAGTTGATGGTAGATTCAGGCTCATTATATACCATTGTACCAAGGTCAATGTGGTTGGAGAATTGGTCTGAGGTGCCGCTGTTACCCAAAGATATCAACCCTAGAGGGTATCAGGGATCAAAGATCAACGTATTAGGATATTTTGTTTCACCCATTCTCTTTAAGTCAAGGAGCATTGAAGGGAAAGTTTATGTAGCTGATAGTGGTCCTCCCGTATTAGGCTGGACTCATCAATATGATTTACATATTGTTATTGATCCCCATTCTGTGGAGAAGGTGTTGATGGTGAGTGATGCCGGCCTAGATGAAATTTTAAGTGATGCGAAAGATATTTTTGGAGAAAAGTTGGGCGAGTTGAAAGGGTATGTACACAAAATAATTTTACAAAAAGGAGCTGTGCCTGTGAAACACAGGGTTAGGAGGGTGCCCATAGTAGTAAGGAGTGAAGTAAATACAATGCTAGATGACATGATGAAAGAGGGTATTATCGAACCTGTAGAGGCGTCTTCCTGGATTTCTCCAGTTGTTATAACCAAGAAATGTGATGGAAAATTTTGTTTCTGTGTGGATTTGAGAAGTGTGAACCAATTTGTGGTGACTGATGTGTTTCCCCTACCTAATATAAATGAACTCTTGTTATTGCTTAAGGGAGGTAAATTATTTTCTAAGTTAGATCTCAAGAGTGCATACCATCAGATTAGGTTGCATGAAGATTCCAGGCAATTTACAGCATTTATAACTATGGAAGGCACTTTCCAATTCACCAGGATGCCTTTTGGACTGTCTTCAGCCGCCAGTGTTTTCCAACGAGCGATGTCACATGTCTTTAGAGGGGTACGAAATGTAATATTTTTTCAGGATGACATTCTGATTTTTGGTCAAACAGAAACTGAGCACAATTTAGTCCTCAGAGATGTGTTGGGCATACTCAGAGAAGCAGGGTTAACATTGAGGAAAGATAAATGTAAATTCTTGGTTGAGGAAATAGAATACTTGGGCCACACAATTTCTGGCGAAGGGGTTAAACCCAAGGGAGACTTGTTAAAGGCTATTAAGTCTGTACCTATTCCATGTGACAAAGATCAACTGCGTTCTTTCATGGGACTCATTGAATATTACAGCAAATTTGTAGAAAACTTTGCGATGAAAACAGAGTGCCTGCGGAAACTGTTACGTAAAGGTAATAGCTTTAATTGGGAGCCTGATCAACAGGTTGCGTTTGACATGGTGAAACAAGAGATTTGTAATGCAGGGATATTAACACCTTTTGACACACTTCGCAAGACGATTTTAACTGTGGATGCTAGTGCGTGTGGTGTAGGAGCAGTGTTGTCGCAAGTAGTTGGCAAGAGAGAAGTAACAGTAGCTTTTGCTTCGCACTCCCTAACGGAGAGTGAACGTAACTATTCCGTGATTGAGCGTGAGGCGTTAGCTGCTACTTAGTCTGTGGAGCATTTTAGAACCTTTCTATGGGGCATAAAGTTTACGTTGCGTTCCGATCACAAACCCCTACTGAAAATCTTAAGTCCAGGTGGGGCTGGTAAGGGCTCTGCCAGATTAGCTAGACTAGCCTCCGAGTTGCAGGAGTATAAATTTGTGATTGAACACATTCCTGGATGAAAAAATTCTCAAGCGGACTGTTTATCTAGGTTGCCGTTGGAGTGTGAAGATGTCAATGACAAACAAGTGGTTTGTGGAGAGGAGGAAGGTGCAGTAGCTTGGCTGTCTGATGTGGTAGACTGTGGGGCTGGCACCTTTGGGGCTGAAGATTGGGAACGGTGTATGGAGAAGGATACTATATTGAGCGAAGTGGTACATATGGTTTTAAGAGGAAAAAGGAGAGAGAGTGCAGTCAGTATAGCAGTGCGACCTTATGTAAAATTAGTTGATGAATTGACATTAATTAATGGGAAGCTATTAATGAGGAATGACAAATTTGTACCTCCAGAGGGTATCAGAAGAAATTTTTTTGCATTGGCTCATGAGGGTCATCTGGGGCAGACTTTGACGAAAAAAAGAGTTAGAGAGAATTTTTGGTGGCCTGGAATGGACGATTTGATTTCGCAATGGGTGGAAGAGTGTATGGTTTGCAAGGAAAGTGAAAAGAGATTAAAAACTGGAGCCACGAGTGTGTGTGGGCACATAGAAGACCCAGGTTCTTCCTGGAGTACTGTTTGCTTAGATTTTATTGGTCCTATTCATGGCATGAGGAACAATGTTCAAAATGCTCTAGTTATGGTTGATGTTCATTCAAGATGGATCATAGTCAAATTCCTGCGGGACATCACGACGAGAAGTACCATTGACATTTTAAATGGAGTTTTTCTTGAAGAGGGTCTTCCACATATTTTGATAACTGATAATGGTACCCAACTTACATCAAGGGAGATGAGGGACTTTCTGGACAGTCAGGGGATTATTCATCACCGCACTGCTTTATACAATCCTCGGGCAAATGGTATGGTCGAAAGAATAAATCGTTTGGTGAAAGGTACCATTCTTATGGCCATTCAAAGTGAGAAAGAGGTGACGAAAATGGTGGAGGATATGGTTTGGGCTCATCGCACCACCATTAAGTTCTCCGTTTGAAATGATGAGAGGCAGGAAACCTGGTTCGAAATTAACCCCTGCTTGGATGTTGTATGGTAACCCCAAGACTCTTGAAGTTAAAAGCGAAATGGAAAAAAAAAATGATGTAGTTGAAGGGGATTGGGTGAAAATCAAACGAGGGAGGTTATCTGGTGGTCTTTCAAAATTTATGGGTCCATTCAAAGTCAGGCAAGCGTGTAAAGAGTATGTGGTGTTGGAGAATGGTAACAAATGGAATAGACGGAGAATAGCACTATATCAAAAAGGGAATGATGTGAAACTGATGCGTGATGTGTCGGATGGCAACAATTTTATGATGATGAGTGATGAAGAATTGGGCTGTACATACAAGGGTAGAGTTTCTGAAAACCATTCTGGAAGCAATCTTTTTCAAAGATGTGATGTTAATCCCGGTGATTGCAATCCAGGTTTAAGTGGGAACTATCGAAGTCAAAGGTCTCGGAAACCACCTTGTTATTTGGAAGACTATGTTCAACTCAAATGAACGTATTGTTATATTCGTCATTTTTTGTTTTTGTTTTGTTATATACACTTTATAGAGGATATGTTTTGTACTAGCATATTTGTTTTTAGTTTTGTTAGATTTTCAGAAAGGAGGGAGATGTGTTATGATGTGTTATGTTGTCATGGCGCCGTGGGGTTCGGAATGGAATGTGGGAGCGAGGGCAGCGGTTCGGTCGGTGGCAATTGGATGTGACTGGCATGAAGGAAGGAGACGTACTTGTTCGTGACAATAAACCTTACGGATTATCTTAAATAATCTTTCCTGTGTGTCGGTCCCGTTACTTCACATGGCTGCTGCCTGTTCTGCAGTTGACATCATGCATGAACGCACCCCCCCTCTCGGCTGGTTGCCATATTTTCCATCCCCACCCACACCTCCTTGGCCAGCTCCCCCTGTACTCCAACTACAGTTCTCTCAAAGCTGGTGCCAGAGTCGTCAGAGTCCTCAGCTGGGTTGGAGCTGGGTTGGAGCTGTCAGGTCGTACAATTGGGGTGGTGGGTGGGTCCTCTGTGATGGCTGCTATATCTGTGCTCCTCCTTGCAACTGAAGGTGGGGTCTGGAGGGTTCCAAGGACATCTTGGAGGGTCTGCTGGCTGATGTTTGTCAGCTCGTCATCCATGTCATCAGGGAAGTCCAGGACAGGCATATCCCCAGGAGAGCCATCGTCCTCTGCAATGAGATATTGTACAATTAGTGTGCCTGTGTTGTGGCATTTGTAATGTGACGTGCCTGCCTTCCTATGTGTTGCACTTTGTGATATAGGTTCCTGTTCATTGTTCCTGTCTATAATATTAGCATTCTCCCAGGCCTATGCCCACTGCATGTCACATGTAGTGTGGTCAGTTTGGAGCCTTGTCAGCATCACATCCTCTAGGTGTAGGTTCTGCCCAAATTGTATATTGCCACCTTCTTGTCCTACTCAACCCTCCGTTTATTTCGATTCTCACGGTGAGGCCTTGCACTGGCTGTGGGTGTTCTGATGGCACTTGCACCACACTTAACATTCTGGAACTGAGCAAGTCTCTGATATTTGACATCCAGCTTTATGTTGCTGAGACCTAGCATAACTATGTATAGCATTGGCATGGCACACTACATATGTCAGCATTGGTAGTGTGTAATGTTGATGTTGGGGAATGTTTGCTACATTGGATTGCACTGATGGTCCTAACAGTGTTCCATTTCCTCTTCTGACTGTGAGGGAGCATTTCACTAGCCGGTGACATATGTCCTCCCCCTCAATGCTGTTGTCTGAGCAGTATGACATTTGGGATGTTGCATGGTGTCATTGGAGCTATTGTGACCCACGCTCAGGGTGGATCCTGACATATGCAGCATGGGCATGACATTAGTGCTGTGTACCTCATAATGTTTATGACAATGGCTGATGTTTGTAGCAATTATGGACATTCACATATGACAGGATTAGAACACTTGTATTGATTTCAGGGTATTGATAACGTTGCCATCCTGAACCCTCTAAGTTGGGTGTGTTTGATCCATGGGAACGTTACAGCCATTAGCTACTTGACCTGCACACACAGCAGAGGTGGTAGTGGCAACTGTTGTCAATATTAAATTAAACTTGCGGATATGGCCTGAGACTGTTAATTGAGTCCTAGTCCATGTTTGGAGAATACCAGCTGTCGTGTGAAAGCAGGCCAGTTTTACGTTGTACCCTACCCTCCCGGACTGGCTTTACTTTTCCAACGTTCTTGGCATGACAGCATACCCCCATGCAAAGGTTGTTGGTGTAGTGTAGTACTGTGCCCCAGGTTTCCTCTGCACAGCCCATGCCCCGCTCCCCTTTACCCATGCCACTCACTGAATATCATGACTTACATGCATTGTGTAGTAAGTATGTCCACCCCCGCTTACAGTTAACATTTGTGCATTTTAATTCCCCATGCGACTTACGCTGCATCTGTGTTGTTTCCTGGTAGTCTGCGCTGTCCTGTCCTTGAATCCCTGTGATGATCTCCTCAGGGATGACGGCTGCCACCATCTCCTCCATGTGGTCCAGAGCCTTCTGCCTTGCTGGACTCCCACCTCCAGTCTGCAGTGCTGCCTTCCTGTTCCTTGCCATCTTTTCCTTGATCCTGTGCTTGCAATCATGCCAGCGTTTCTTGCACTTGATGACTGTTCTCCGTACTTCTGCCACACTGTTTATCTTGTCAACAATTTGTTGCCATATTGCCTCTCTCCTACTAATTGGCAATTTTGAGGTGACAAAAAGTTGGTGCTGGTGTTCCATCACCTCTTTCACCAGAATGTCCTGCTCCTCTGCACTGAACCAACACTTTCTTTTCTTCTTCTCCCTCTCCTGGGTCTTGTGTGGGTCCTCCTGGCTGGTTCCTGATCTTTTGTCATCTTCCCGGGGTCTGTCCAAGCATCTGGGATCCATTTTGCTCTCCTTAGCACATTTTGCAGTGTCTGCGCCGCTTTTTGATGCTATTGCGTCAAAAAAAGGCGCATATCCGGTTTGCGACATCGTAAACCGGCTCACAGTCGTTTTCACTGTGTTACTGTATGAACTATTGCACAAATACTTTACACATTGCATTCTAAGTTAATCCTGCTTGCTCTGTGCCAAGCTACCAGAGAGTGAGCACAGGAAAATTTTGTTTGTGTTGTGACTTACCCTAACTAGGATTGTGGTCCCTACTTGGACAGGGTGCATACCTCTGCCAACTAGAAACCCAATTTCTAGAGGCGATGCATTGTTTCTTCTTGGGGTTGCGTTGCCCAGCAGAGGAGATGCGTTGGTTCTGCAGGATCCACAGATAGGCTGACAGAGCATCTTCAGGCCCACTTCCAGGAGTCCAGGACTGGGATGTCACCACTTGGCAGGATTGCGCTCACAGCTGCAGGGCCTAAGAGCTAGTTACAAGAGATTAGCCCCTGTGATCACGTTGGTAGTCCTGGGTACAGGTTACATATCCAGACCTTCTCACCCAGGCAAAAGACCAGCAGGGCAGCATACCAGGCAGCCAGCCTTCAGGGCAGCAGTCCAACAGACTGGCAGTCCTTTCAGCAGCTCAGCAGTCCTTCTTCCTGACAGAGTCTTCCACAGGTCCAGAAGTGAACTGAAGACTTGGTGTTCAAGATCCAATCGTTATAACTGGTGCCTTCTTTGAAGTGGGAGAAATTTCTAGAGGATCGCTGTGAAGTGTTCAGGTTTCCAGGTTCCCTTGCTCTGGCTCCAGACTAACTACAGGGGATATGCAATACTTTGTGTGAAGACAGGGTATACCCTAGCCAGGTATAAGTAGAGCTCTGCCCAACTCTGCCCTCTCATCCTGCCTGTGATGGCCCATCCAGGCACACATAAGCTCTCTATTGTGTGTGGCTGTCTAGGAGGAATACACAGCGACCAACTGCCAACTACACCTAGTCATGTGGCACGGAGACAGGGTGCAATCACTAAGGGCCTGATTTAGAGTTTGGTGGACAGGTTACTCTCTCACAAAAATGATGAATATCCTGTCCATGCTATCACAATCTCTAAAGGCTATAATGGAATTGTAATACGGTGGACGGTATATCTGTCATGTTGTGACAGAGTAACCCCATCCGCTAATCTCTAGATCAGGCCCCAAATGGCTCGGGCAGGAAAATGCCAGCTTTCTAAAAGTGGCATTTTCAAAATGTATTCAAATTCAAACTTTGGCAAAAAAGAAGATTTTTCACTACAATTCTAAAGACACCAAACATTAATTACTTACCTCCTCCCATTCAGGAGATATGTTATTAAATGTAATAAGGCAGCTCCACTGTTATCCTATGGAAGAGTTATTCCGTGCAGTACTGAAAATCGAATTTAAGACTTTTCACTGTCAGGAAATGTAAAACTTAAAAGTACATGTTCTGCTTAATAAATACATTGCACCCTGCCCTGGGAACTGTTTGGGACCTATTCTAGGGTTGACATATGAATTAAAAAGGAAGGTTTGGGCTTGGCAGGAGGTTTACTTTGCCAGGGTGAAATGGCAGTTTAAAAGTGCAAGCACAGCCTGTAATGGCAGGCCTGATACTTCAGTGGGCCCTGCTGCAAACTACATGAAGTCCCCCTCTGACTCTCCTCCTGACTCAGTCAGGAGCAACAAAATCCAGGATTTGTAAAGTGCACCATATCACTTGTGAGGGTCTCAAGGCACTGAATTGTGGATACAGGGAGATTGAGGCCCTGATTTAAGAGGGCCTAGCACCCCTTAGCGCCGCCTTAGCCAAATTTTTGTTACACTAAGACGGTGCAAAGGTAGACTTTTTCCAGCACTAAATTTTCAACTTGGAATGCTTTGCGCTACATTATGCATGCGCCATGCATAGTGTATGCAAGGGGCATTCCTCCATTAGGGGGGGGGGGGAATAATGGAGCAAAGAAAGAAAGAAAGAGATTTCTTTGCGTCATTTTTTTCAGCACTTTTAATGCTTCTCAGAACAGGCATTAAAAGAAGGCACATCATTATTCATAATGGGCCTCAATCGGCCTTGCAGGATTAGAATACACATTTTTTACGCTAATCCTGAAAAGCTTCGATCAAGCATAAAAAATGTTGACACTAGTTCTCTAACTATCGCCATGGTGTGCCATATCTCAGATACGGCACACACATGGTGGCGTTAGGGGGGTCACTAAGGAGCGCAAGAAAAGTAGTGCTGAACTGGGTGCAGTGACACTTTTCTTAAATTTGGCCCTAAGTGATTTGCCCAGAATCACATGATGTTGAGCCGATGCCAAGACTTGAACCTTGCTCCCCTAGTTCTGAAATCAGCAGCTCAGGCTGTTACACCACACACTCCCCCCAGGGTACTGTGATAAGGGAGCCCCCTGGAGCTCGGAGGCCCCGTACCACATGGGATGCATGGGTTTCTGTTACACCTCTGGTGAGTACATGCACTTTGGCACTGGTTAGCGGTGGTAACGTGCACATAATCTAAGGTCAACAAAAACGAGATCAGAAAAATATGGCTGAGCAAGGGAAAAAGTTTTGGGAAATACCACCCAAAGGCGGCAGGTCTAACATATATTGATGTATTTTCCTGCCTCGGAGGTGTTATCAACTCCCCGAACAATTACCACGATTAGGGAGAGGGAGGTCGGGGTAAAGGGAGTATGATGTCTCTTATGTGATATTTCTCCTTGCTGTGCTGTGTAATCACCGCTTCAGTCAGCCACAGTTGAATACAGTTCAATTGATGCAATGACCTTATAAAGTCATCTGTAAAGTCAAAAAATATTTGCGTGTAAAACATATGGATAAAACAAAAAATGCCGTGCTAAAAATAAATGTTTACAACAAAAATACCCTGCTACAACTCCAGTGTGAAAACTAGAACTGAGAAAAACATGCAAAGCATGAAAAACGATGAAATAGGATTGCTTGAGAAACATATCATTGACAGACACGCAGTTTTAAACCTGTTTTTAAAACACTGTGCACTTGTCTGAAAGTGCCCGTCAAAAGTATTAGGCTGATTTTGAAGTTGTTCGCCCTAACTCTTTCAGCTCCACTTAAGCTTTGCTATCTGGGCAGCTGAATCCTCCACAAAGACAATGATGATAGGGTAATTCAACAATAGATGTATCAATATTCGGGATGACAATAAACACAGCCATTATAGCTAGTTGATGACTCCCTGTAATTGACTGACCGACGAGTCGACATTCGACTCTGTGCAATCCATCACCGGTAACTCCGCAAACAGAGGTGGTCTGTTTATCTTTATTGATATCCGAGGAACAGGGGCAGCCAACTGGAAAATATTAATTGACAATCACCGCCTCGCCACATCTCATTAACCAGGGGTGTGTTAATCCTAATTGGGATCAGCATTGGTATTGTGTCATATGAGTCCCTATTAGGCTCCCCATCAGAAGCATTGATCCGAGCCCTATAACTAGAATTATGCTTTCTTCCTAAACTCAAATGATCACACGTGTTGTTAGTGAATTTGTATTCAGATTTTGGTGCATCCATGTATTTGCGTCTACGTGTGCATTAGTGTACAATTGAGCATGCTTTGTAGTTTGCATGTTGATTTTGTGGGAGGTGTGTATGTGTGTGTAGTGAATTTGTATGCGATTTTGCTGCATGCTTGTGCATCTGTAGTTGCATGTATTGCTTTACAGTGTTTGTATTTTAATTTTAGTGCATGTGCAAGTGTGTGCATGCGTGTTTATTTCTGTATGGGGTCGTGATCACTGTATTTTTCAACTAGACCTTTTTATATCAGCATGAAAAAGTGTGTTATTTAGCATGCAACAAGTAATCAACTGTGAATCCTTGGAATGCACATACATGTTCATCGTATCTGCAAATGCATTATGAAGTGGTGATAATCAAGCTTCTGCAAAACACATAATAATTAAATATCTGTGTTTAGCCGCAGGAAAACTCAGACAACTGACTTTCAAATGTTATTATTGCCATCATTTGTCTTTCCCAGTACTTCCATTTTCATTTACTGCTGTTAGACCTGTCAGCCTTAGGGTGTTCTTCCCCCAAACATTGTGTGTCTCTCTTCCTGTTTTGCTGAATTTGTTTTTGTTTGTCTTTTGACTCTGTGCATTGTACCCAGCTAATGAGTGCTAAATTGCTTGTGCTCACTCCGTAAAACATGGTAAAATTGACTCAGACCTGAGTGGCATATTTAATTTAATTTTAAGTCCATACTGAAGTAGTATACCATATACGTAGGGCAGGTAAATCAAATGCAACTAGTAGGCCAGCAGCAGTTATTATTATGCCCTCCCCCTGTCTGCAATAGTAAACTGCCAATTTCACTTCACAAAATCTCCCTTTCGTAATACATATAAATCACCTATGCTAGGCCCTAAATGTCCCATAAGACAGGGTTCATTGTCCTTTGAAAGTTGAGCATATACTTTTAAGTTTTACAAGTCCTAGTAGAGAAAATCTGATGAGCTCAATTTCACTACTGTGAGTCCTACATTTCCCATAGGATTACACTGGGCTACCTTATTATACTTAGTAAGTGATAACTTTTCTTGGGGAACAGGTAGGAATGTTGTGTCCGGTGTCTTTGGAATTGTAATTTAAAAACCTCATTAATGGTAAGACTTGATTTTACGACACAATCCTGAAAATGCCACTTTTAAAATGTTGGTGCTTCTTGTCTTAACCATTTGGTGCCTGCAACCTGTTTTGTGGGTCACATAACTAGGCAAAGTTGGCAGTTGGCCTTTGTCTTTGTGTATTCCTTCCAGACAGTAACACAAAAGAGGACTAGGTGGTGGCGAAATGGGCCATCCCTGCAGGATGGGAAGGTGAAGCTGTGCACAGCCCCACTTACTTTTCAAAGAAGTTGCCTCAGAACACACACACAAAGGACTTCACACTTTTTTGACCCCCAGAACCAGTGGAGCCTGGGCAAAAAGGCAAGAAATTTCAAGACCATTTGTGAGGGGAATAACTCTAAAAGTTTCTTACATTTCAATCAACCAAACAACATCATTTATATATAGTGCGGCTTCTCACCAGAGAGCCAGGTCTTGAGGTCCTTCCTGAACTGAGCCTCCGATGGGGACTGCCTGACGTGGAACGGCATTGTGTTCCAAGTCTGCACAGTGAGGTAGGAGAAGGATCTTCCTCCAGCCATGTTCTTCCAGATCCTGGGGATGAAGGCAAGGGCCAGTTGACAGAGCGGAGTTGCCTGGAGGGAGTGTAGAAGGAGAGGTGGTGGTTGAGGTAGGCAGGTCCTATGTTGTGGAGGGTCTTGTATTCATGGGTAAAGAGTTTGAAAGTGATGCGTTTGTTGATGGGAAGCCAGTTTAGGTCTCTCAGGTGGGCAGAGATGTGACTGTGGTGGAGGATGTCTAGGATCAGTATGGCCACAGCATTCTGCATTCTCTGGAGTCTTGATCGGACTTTCTTGTTGATTCCAGCATAGATAGAGTGCGTTGCCATAGTCGTGTTTACTGCTGAAGAGTGCCTGGGTGACTGTTCTTTTTCAGTCAATGGGGATCCACTTGAAGATCTTCTGGAGCAGGTGAAGAGTGTAGAAGCCTGAAGATGAGACAGCATTTACTTGCCGGACCATGGACAGTGATGAGTCGAGAATGATGCAGAGGTAGAATGCGTAGTCAGTCGGAGATGGGGTAGTTCTGAGGGACTTGGCCATCAGGAGTCATCCCAGGTGGTAGTGGTGGGGCCCAGGATGAGGATCTCCATCTTGTCCGAGTTGAGCTTGAGGCAGCTGTCCCTCCTCTAGTCGGCAACTGCTTTCATTCCATTGTGAGAGATATTTTTGGCTGTTGATGGTTCATCCGTGAAGGAGAGAATGAGCAGTGTCATTGGCGTATGAGACGATGTTGAGCCCGTGGTGTCTGATGATCTCAGCGAGCTAGGTTATGAAGACATTGAAGTGGGTGGATCTTAGGGAGGAGCCCTGGGGTACTCTGCATCCGGTTGCTGTCGTCTTCAATGTGAAATGCGTGAGCCTGACTCTCTGAGTTCGGCCGGTGGGGAAGGAGCAGATCCGCTCTATGAATTTAATGTGGATGCTAGAGTCATGTAGTCGGGTGCACAAGGTGGTGTGGGAGACAGTATTGAAGGTGGCGGAGAGGTAGATGAGGGCAGCTGTCTTGCTGCAGTCCTGTATGGTGTGGATGTCATCCACACCAGGATGCTGCTAGGAGTGTGGTTGCAATGCTGTGGTTACTCCTGAATGCGGATTGGGAGGGGTTGAGGATGTGGTTGGCTTCGATGAACTCTGTGAGCTGTGCGTTGATCAATTTTTCAATTACCTTGGCTGGAAAAGGGAGCAGTGAAATTGGTCTGTAGATTTTCAGCTCCATTGGGTCTGTGGAGTGCTTCTTCAGTAGGGGGTTTATCTCTGCGTGTTTCCGGCATCCGGGAAGGTGGCAGTATGATGTAGCGGTTGATGGTAGGGAATACTTTAGGTGCGATGACGGCACCGGCTTGATTAAAGATGTGGTGGGGGCATGAGTCAAAGGGCGCCTCAGAGTAGGTAGTATTCATGAGCTTCAGGGTGTCCTCCAGGGTGAAGATGGTCAAGTGCTTCACAATCGATTGGCGATTGGCATCTGTGGTGGTGCTGGTGGTGGGGGGCCAGACATTTCCTTGCAAATCTTTTGTAGATGTCCTAAATTTTCCAGTGGAAGAAGGTGGCGAGGCTGTCACAGAGGTCTTGGGATGGTGGGATGTTTGTGGTGTCTGTGCTGGGTTTTGTGAATTCCTTGACTATGGTGAAAAGTTCCTTGCTGTTGTGCTCGTTGATGTTGATTCACTCCTGAATGGCTGATTTTCTAGTTGAGCTGATGGTGTGATGTGATGGCGTCTTTGAAGACTTTGTAGTCTGTTCAGCTCTTTCTGCAGGTTTCCTTATGTGGGCAAGGGGGTTTGCGCAGTTGGTGATCCACTGGTGGAGGTTGTGGGCCAAGGCCTTGGCGGCCATGGTGTCTGGTGGTGGGGAGTGGCAGAGTGTGGTGGTGAGCTGGGCTTCAGTGACCTTGGTCGAGTTCCTGTGAGAGGGGCAGTGGGAGAGGTGCCATTCAACCATCTTGGTGAAGGACAAATGGACGCAGTGGTGGTCGGTCCAGTGAAGTTCAGAGGTGTGTGAGAAAAAGATGTGGTTTCCGGCGGAGAAGACAGGGTCGAGGGTGTGTCCTGCTGAGTGCGTGGGGAGGTTGACCAGTTGCTTGAGTCCAAGGGTGGCACAATTCTCCATGTGCGTAGAGGTGTTTGGGTTGCTGTGGTTGTTGAGATAAAAGTTGAGGTCGCTGAGAAATATGTAGTCCATTGGGGTGAGGGCATGGGGAGCAATGAAGTTAGCCAGTGCTTTGCTGAAGGGTGCTTGGGATCCAGGGGGTCTGTAGATGAGGGTGTTGCGGAGGGTGTTGTTTGGATTAGTCTGGATCTGAAAGTGCAGGTGTACATTGACGGGGATCTGGACATTAACGCTGGTCGTGAGGCAAAGTGAGATTTTGTGAACAATGGGAAAACCTCCTCCTAGTCGGTTGACGCAGTCTTGATGTATGATCTTGTAGCCGTCGAGGATGGCAGTGGCGATGTCCGGTGCTGATGAGGTGGTAATCCTGGTTTCCATGAAGAAGGCGATGTCGGGGGCGATGGAGTTGAGGAGGTCCCAAATTTCTATTGTGTGCTTGATGAGGGAGCGATTGTTGAGTAGTATACATCTGAGGTGTCCGGGTAGTCAAGCAAAGGGGGGATTTAGGGTGCAAGGACAGGTGAAAATGCAGTTGCGACAGGGGAATGGGCCTTGAGTGTAATTGGCAAGGATTGGTAGCAGGTGGTAGAGCCTCTGGTGTAGAGAGCGTGCAGGGTGCTGGTGTCATATTGATGGATGGTGCGGGAACCAGGGTCTGTGGCACTAAGTGTGGACCAGCCACGGATGGGTGCAGACAGGCTTGCCTTCGGTGCTCCTTCACCCTTCTGACACCAGGTATAAAAACTGGACCATCAGATTCACTCCTAACTTCACTTCTGGACCTGTGAAGGACACTCAGAGGACTGCCCTGCTGCTCCAAGAAGTCTTCCCTTTTAGATGATGCATGCCCTGTTCTGTCAGAGAACTGCCTAGCTGCTTATGACCTGCTTTTCTCCTTAAACCCAGAACTACGGAAGCAACTCGAACAGGTGGCTGGCTGGCCTCATGATAAGAGCCACAGTGACAGAAAAAGCTCCAAATATCTTGAACCTACACCTGGAACCAACCTGAGTGAGTCCTGACCCTCCAAGTGCTGCCTATCAAGTCCTTGACCCTTGGAAGAGGTGCAGAAGGTGCCCAGGTAGCCCAAATCCCAAACCTGGGACTTAAAACATGTTCTGCCAAAAAGTGCCCTGAGAACCAAGAGGAGGCTGGGATCACATACTCGTCGATCAGCTTGACGTACATTGCCAGCCAGCAGCATTTTATGGTAGCTCTCTCTGCATTCTTCTCCACTGCAGCAAATCCTGTTCAGTGGCTCCTCTGAGAATGACTGTCCAGCCTAGTGGAGCCCTCGACAGCTGCCGCCCGCATCTTCGTCCCCCTGGAGATTTTTGATTTCTAAAAAGGAGACTACGTCCAAATGTAGAAATCTTAATCACAACTTCATCCAGCGGCTCCACAGCTACAACACCTACTCCTCAGACACCACTGGCTGCCTTGCCCCCCTGAACTTTACTTTCTCAGACATTTTCCTTAAGAAAGTCTTCTAAGTGTAAAAATAAGCCAAGACCGGGCCCTATCTCGTTTGTGTATCCAAGCTGCGCTCTTTCGTGGTTGGCCATAACTTTTGACTTTGTCCTTGTCTAGTTCGACTAGTTGTCCATGGTTGACACTTTTATCTTTTAGGTGCTATATTGCACTAAAACCTTTAAAAAATGTAATTCCAGTTGAACTGACTGGAGTTTTGTCATTTTGAGTCAAATAATTTATTACATTTTACTCTATTCTTCTTGTGTTGTTTTTTTCACTTTATTACTGCTTCAGTGCTCCAAAAAAGCTTTTCACATAGCCTTTAAGTCAAGCGTGATTGCTTTTGTTTCAACCTACCAGAATGTTAAGCACAAGTTAAAGACATTTTACTGTGGCTGTTCACACCCTTGACAAACAATCCAGTTTCTCACAGTTTGCCTTTGCAGTCTTTTCCATTTCTTTCATAGAAAGTGTGAAAGTGTGATTTGCTCTAAAATGCCTTTCTAGAGTCTTAATTTCTTTTATTGTTGAGGTCAGACTTTTCTATTTTTATTTCAAATACTTTTACCTTGTGCAGTAGAAAGTTTTAGACACAAAGAAGTGCTAGTATTCTATTTGCCTCCTATCTAGACTGATATATTTTATTGTTTTTGGTATGGACGCTGCCATAACATCATGAAAGCTCACTGTGTAAGTTGACAATGTTTTAATGTTTGTAGTTATGGAATCACGCAGAATAATTTGACGCCAAGATGTTACGTCCTATTGCTCGTTAGGTGTTTCCTAGTCCCATTATTATTTTCAAAATATATGATAACATCAATGATCAGATACTATTAAAACCCCGAAATTCAATCTGAGTTAGGATTGGACTTCACATTTGCAGTCAAAGCTAAGAGGGTCACGAAACCAGATTACACCTTAACTGAAGAAGCCTCCTGCAAGATTCATACGATGTTCCAGATGAACTCTCAGCCTTCACCAGCTACTGCCAGGGTGAGTTTGTTCAAATACAATGTTGTTGGCAATTTTTGTGCAAAAACAACATGTTGATGGATGAAATGCATGAATTATTCTCACCCTCTGACAATCTCTTGGGGTTGCAACCCAATCAATTTGTGTATGCCCACTGTGTCACCTCAGTTTGGACCCAGCTATCTGCAACTCAGTTTTGACCTTGTTCCTCATGTTGACAGTCCAGCCATACCGGCCAGGCTGGATCCTTCTTGAACCAGAGCACATGCAACCCAGAACTGGTTTTGCACTTGTTCTGGGCTCTTCTGCCAGGTATTGCTAGGTTCCAATGGCACAGTGAGCCCGGGACCCACGCCTAGGCATACCAGACGCACTTAGGACGTTAGATGTGAAAACAACAGGGTAATAGATGGAATGCTTGAATTAATCTCAGCAACTTGCAATTGCTCGGGCCGCACCCCAATCCTTAATTTTTTGCCCAGAGACGGGCATAAAAGTCAAGTTCCTGGGAGCCTGATTGGCAATTGCAACCAGTAAAGATTTTAAAGAACCAACTATGTACTAACATGTTGGTTCTTTAAATTACAAATTGTAGTTGGTTACAATGTGACCTACCTCATAAATTGAAGGAGTTAGGTCACAAAATGCGACTCACTGTGATTGAAGCCATCATAGGGATGGTGACCTGTTGGCGTCATCATAGCACCATGTCTGCAATTGCATTTAAATTAAGGAAAACGAATTTAAATTGGGCTGCATATAAAAAGAAAAGTTCACATTTGTCATGTTTGTTTGAAAGTTTGAACTTTTGCTATGAGCCTTTACCTACTTTCCAATTAACTTTTTTTTAAATGGCCTGATTCACAGAATCGGGCCTTTTGTTACTGCAGAAAAGGTTAATTACAATTTGTTTACTTGTTACCGAACGCGCTGTTTAGGGGTGTGTTTGGAGTGTCTCTTCCAAATAGGAATCGAGATGGCATGTACTAATGCTTTGTGACCAAAATGCAGTTGCAAAACATTTGCACTTTACCACCTATTAAAAGCTGGTGGTAACCCTTTCGCAAAAGGGAAGGGGTGCCTTATTTAAAAGCAATCACAGAAAAGGTCTGCTGCCCCTAGCAGGCCACCATCACTAGGATGAAAGGGAATCCCGGTGGGTCACAAATTGTGACCTACCTCATTACTATTCATGGATTAGGTCTATTTGCAACCGACTAGGAATTGCTAATTTGGAAAGCAATACCAGATTTCCCTTTAGTAAATTATTAATAGAGATTCCCCAATGGCAAATCACAAGAAATCACTATTGGTAATCGCTATTAGTAACTTTCATACATCTGGCCGAAGGAGTCCTCAAGAGGTCACTTTCCATTTGAAGATGGGATAACATTCCGGCTTGAGTCAGTAACTTTCAATTGTTTACGACTGTTATTAGGGTCTCAAACCATAGATACATACAGCTAGGAATCACTATTTGGAAGGGATGCCTACAACATGACCCTTCTAAATAGTGACTCCTTTCCCTTTTCCAAATCTATTTCAGGAGCTTATGAAACGTTAGTGACTCCCAAAAAGGTTTAGTATATTGCAAAAATATTTTTTGGGTCGCAAAAGCCGAATCGAAGAGTTTGCATATGGCATCTGGTCCGTAGTTAACACACCAGCCTTTATCATTCATGGCATGCTGCCAATATGACTACTATGACAACAAAACGACGCCAAATTCACTCCTACACCCATAGATAATGGCCGAATTGTAAAGCTCGTGATTCACTGAGCATATCTCAGCTTTCCATTTGATCCCTCGAGAAGCACTAATGGTTATTAGGACATCTTTTTTGGGGACTATTGTGATGTTGAAGGGTATCACCAACATGTCCTGTGATCAGGTTCATCCATTTGACAATATATGAGATGACGGTGCATGATATAGCTCCAAGAAAATGCAAGCTGAAGTAGTGGACCTGGAAGCAGAGAGCCGTCATCACCAATGAAATTTAAAAAAAAACTTCAGGCCTGCAGCGGTGCGGTCTTTTTATTCCCTTTGTTTAGAGCTAAGTATGTGGTGTGCACTTTATGAATTCAATATATTATCAGTATTATTATCCTGTGCCTTCCAGATGTTTTTTCATCCAGCCTCAGACACTTTAAGTGCTTTGTTCAGAAACACCTTCTTGCTGCAATTTCCCCAAGGGGAAGCGGGAGCGGATGGAGCCGAAGTGGCTGCTCGTTTCTCCCGGTGTCTTGAAAGATGCTGTATCGCTGGCCTCCTTCCTCGCTGAAACCACTGTAGAACTTACAGACAGTGTGTGCCCTCTGGATGCAAAGATGCGGTAATTAATCTTTGTTCAATTTCTGACAACGCATAAGGAGAATTGCTATCGAAAAGCCTACTAAAACAAGCATTGAAAATCTAATAAATCTAGCTCTTTTTTCTAGGCACCTTTTAACTGATTGGTGTGTGTGTTTTGGTGTGTGCGTGCGCACAGTTTATTTGACGAGTGAGTGGGTGAATCTGAGAATGACAAATATTGTTCAGATAAATTCATAGATGAGAGCATATCGCGAGATGAATGAGTTGATAGATGGAAGTATGGGTGAATTGAAGGGTGTATGAATGTGTGTCAGTGCATTGATTAATGGATGCATGTTTGACTACATGGATGAACATTTTGTAGGGGTAATGGTGTATGTCCGCCCTTATTGCCTCACAGTGCCCTGCACATTTGTATCACAGGATACACAGGTGTATGGGAACGGTCTGGAGGAGATTCACCGCAGCATCCCTGGCATTTTGCTTCTTTCCTCACCCTAATCAGTCCCTATGTTCTGTGTAGGGTCTTCTCCGTGGTCAAGGGTCCCCTCAACCCACAGACTCCTCTGGCCCAGTGTGCTCCTGAGATGGGTGTGCTGGTCACAAATCGTTACCTCGGTATTGCCACAATTATTCTTCCTCGCCCCCTCCTATTCTCACCACATGATCAGCACAATTTGTGGTCCACTACATTTATGTTCATTTTGTAAAGAGACATGACACTAGAGAGTGCTGTGGTGTTAAACTTTGCAAACTCCAAGCGCGTTCTTCTTGTATTTAAACACTCAGGAAGTATATAATCCCAAAAAACATCCACATTCTAGGCTGCTGTACTACTGTAAGCCAAAGTTGTGTACAATTAAGGTCGTGTTATAAGGGCAATAGGTGCGGATCCTCATTGCTCACTGGGCAACAATGTAGCCTGGGAGGCAATAATGACCTTCAAAGATCATACAATTGAATGGTCCTGGTAGCACACAATGACAGGAAGCAGCACAGAAATAGCTCTCTTTATCATCTATGTGTGGGCACCGTGCCACAGGCCTCATTGCCTAAACAGCGATCTCTGCACTCCTGTTAATGTTGACCACAGCATTAATGCTCTTAGGCATCGGTACTCAGTCCCAGTAGGAACATCAACTGACACAGTGTATGTACCATGTGCTGCAACTCTGGATACTGATTGATGCATGAACCCTTCTCAGTTCCATAGGGTCCTCACAAGGTCATTGCTGGGGCCCCGGTACAGCAGTTGCTCTAAGGCAGAAAAAGAAGCAGAAAAAAGTCCAGGAAACAGTAATAGGGTTGTTATCAAACAGGCTGACAAGGTCGGTGCTATACTCATACAGAACCAGGAAACTTACAGACGCGAATAGTCATGACTCCTTAATGAATCGTCATTAAAACTTAAGATAAACTACAGATCATTGCCGCCAAATTCGAGGGAGAGGTAAATACATCAAAGACAGTAAGGTCTACACAGCTATCATTAACCTGGACATGCAAGATGGTGTTGGCTATCATTAATACTAAGGCAAATGCATGTAGTTTTTCAGTCCCTGCCTTTTGCACCCTCTAGAGCAGTTCTTTAAATAATTTTATTGGAAACAACATTTAGGGCCAGATGTAGCAAAGGGTTTTTCCCATTCTGTGTCAATGGGAAAATGTGTTTGTACATATGGCCCTTAGTTGCTTATTTCATTTTCATTAAAACATTTATCTGTTTCATAATCAAAGTCACTACCAGTACCATCATTTCCTTCAGGAACACTGAGTGTGAAGGACGGGGATGAGGATGCACTTTTATTGTTAGTGAGGCGATGGTAGCACACATGCAGACTTGCATAGGAAAGTAAAGATGAAATAGGATAGAAAACCAGCAATTAATATTTAAATTATCTTCAAATCCAATCTACAAAAGGCGGCTCCAGCCAGGCAGATATCCCATCCATCTAAACTGAACCTGTTGTATATTTTGTGTAGATCTTTCACACGTTCTCAAATATAGTCTATTTGCTCATAACTACTGTTAGACTTTTTATCCTTGACGTGGTCTCCCTTAACTTTTTGCCTCTGTTTCCCAGGTTGTTGATGTGTGCTGGACTCTGATTTTGCTGTTTTTGAGACACTGGGCACTTTACCACTGCTAACCAGTGCTAAAGTGCAAGTGCTCCTATACAAAATGTGTTATAATTGACTTATCCATGATTGGCATATTTGATTTATTAGTAAGTTCCTAATACAGTGCGCTAGAGGTGCCCATGGCCTGTAAATCAAATGCTACTAGTGGGCCTGCAGCACTAGTTGTGCCACCCACATAAGTAGCTCTGTGATCATGTCTCAGACCTGCCACTGCAGTGTCTGCGTGTGCCGTTTTAACTGTAAATTCGACTTGGCAAGTGTACCCACTTGCCAGGCCTAAACCTTCCCTTTATTTACATGTAAGGCACCCCTAAGGTAGGCCCTTGGTAGCCCCAAGGTCAGGGTGCAGTGTATGGTTAAGGTAGGACATATAGTAATGTGTTCCGTATGTCCTGACAGTGAAATACTGCTAAATTAGGTTTTCACTGTTGCAAGGCCTGTCGCGACTCCGATCTGTGACTGAAAAATTGACGCGCCACTGGCTTTGCAGCTGAAAATCGACACTCACCTGCAACACGACCGAAGAATCAACGCAAGGAGCTGGAGAAACAACGTGCAGCATCGCTGACGGAGGCTGGTGAGATCGCAAACCGGCACTGCGTGGTTTTTGGATCATCGTGCGGCAGGATTTCCGATGCAATTACCGCAGGGCGTGTAAAAGCAACACAAGAGCTGCCCGGATCAAGAGTGCTGACCGGATCGAGGCATCACTCTCCTGCGGAGAGAAGAAAAATCACTCCCGACCCGACGAAAGGAGAAACAACGCAAGGTCTCGCTCGTGAGTGAAATCAACACATCACAAGCCCTTTCTGATGCACACTTGCCCGTGCGGGGTTATTTTTTGATGCACCCAAGGAACATTTTCATGCTAAGAGTGTTAGTGTGTGTTTAAAACTACATGAAGGCTCTTTTTGCTTTTTAATTGATAACTTGACTAGTGTATTGTGGATTTTTGTCGTTTTGGTCTTGTTTTGCTTAGATAAATATTCTCTATTTTTCTAAACCTGTGTTGTGTCATTTTGTAGTGTTTTCTTTAAGGTACTGTGTGTGTTGGTACAAATACTTTACACCTAGCACTCTGAAGTTAAGCATACTGCTCGTGCCAAGCTACCAAGGGGGTAAGCAGGGTTTAGCTGAGGGTGATTCTCTTTTTCCCTGACTAGAGTGAGGGTCCTTGCTTGGACAGGGGGTAACCTGACTGCCAACCAAAGACCCCATCTCTAACAACTACACAGCGAGATATTGGGTACATAGATGCAACATTCTGTTTCCACAATGAACATGCCCTGCTCTTCGTAGCAAGGACAAAATCCAGAGCCATTCAAGTTTTCAGCACACACATACTTGTGCTTGTAGTTGGTCAGAGATGAGGCCCAAAGTGAGGGTGGTCACATTTGCCACAGATGATTTTGGTGGCTTCAGAACGGAAAGGGGGAGGCTGACTCTCTGGGTTTTGCTGGTGAGAAAGGAGGTGACCCAGTCCAGGGCTCTGTCATGGATTCCTGCATTGCTGAGGCGTGTGAGTAGGGTGTGGTGGCAGACGGCGTTGAATGCGACAGAGAGGTCCAGGAGGATGAGGGCCGCGGTTTCACCGCTGTCCAGTATGGTTCTGATGTCATCAGTGGCGGCTGTGAGGGCAGTTTTGGTACTGTGGTTGCTGCAGAATCTGGATTGGGAAGGGTCCAGAGTGCTGTTCTCCTCAAGGAAGCGGATCAGTTGTCTGTTGACAGCCTTCTCCATTCATTTTGCCGGGAAGGGGAGCAGGGAGATAGGCTGAAAGTTCTTGAGGTCCTTTGGGTCTCCCTTGGGGTTTTTTGGGGAGGGCGTTGATCTCCACGTGTTTTCAGCTCTCCGGGAAGGTTTTGGACCCGAAGGAGCTGTTGATGATTTTCCATAGTTGGGGTGCAATGATGGAGCTTGCTTTGTTGAGGATGTGGTGAGGGCAGGGGTTGGACGGAGAGCTGGAGTGGATGGTGTTCATGATTTCAATGGTGTCGTTGACGGGGGTCCAGGAGAGCAGGAGGCTGGTCGGTGGTGAGTCTGTGGTGTTAGTGGTTGCGGGGGTGGGGGGGGTCAGAGTGCTGAAGCTGTCGTGGATGTCTGCAATCTTGCGGTGGAAGTAGGTGGCTAGGGAGTTGCAGAGGTCTTGAGATGGCGGGATGTCATTGGCTTGGATCTGGGGTTGGAAAGTTCCATCACGATGTTGAAGAGCTCCTTGTGGCTGTATGCGTTGTTCTTGATTCGGTCTTTGAAGGCGGTTCTCTTGGAGGTTCAGATGAGTTGGTGGTGTCTGCGGATGGTGTTTTTGAAGGCTGTGTGGTTGTCCAGTGTCTGATCTTAACACCACTTCTTTTTGGGTCTTCAGCAGGTCTGCTTAGATTTGTGGAGGTCGGTGGTAAGCCAGAAGGACTTTCTGTCAGTGCCTCTGTTGGAGGGGTTCTTGATCGAGGCAAGAGTGTTGGCACAGTTGTTGATCCATTGCCTGAAGTTACGGGCAGCTGTGTCAGTGTCGGTGGTGTCGATGGGTGGGTTCGGTGAGAGGGTTGTGATTAGATGGTCTTCTGTGACCTTTTTCCAACTGCGGTGGGGAATCTATTGGGGGTGGTGGTGTGTTTTGGGTTTCTTGAAGGAGAAGTGGATGCAGCGGTGATCTGTCAAGTGGAGTTCGGTGGTGTGACTGAAGGAGACGTGATTGCTGGCGGAGAAAATAGGGTCGAGTGTGTGTCATGTGGAGTGGGTCGGTGTCATGATGAGCTGTTTGAGTCCGAGGTTGGAGAGGTTTTCCAGCAGGGTGGCGGTGTTGTTGTCCTCGGTGTTCTCAAGGTGGGAGTTTAGGTCCCTAAGGAGTATGTAGTCATTGGATGCCAGAACGTGCATGCTGATGACATCGGGGATGGAGTCACTGAACTGCTGTCGGGGGCCATGGGGCCTGTAGACAAGGGTCCCTCGGAGGGTGGTGTTTGGGTCAGTGTGGATCTGGAAGTGCAGGTGTTCAGCGGTGCTGAGGGTGTCTTTGGTGCTGGTCATGATCCTGAGGGTGTTCTTGTGGATGATGGCGATGCCTCCTCCTGGTTTGTTGGAGCGGTCCCTGCGGGTGATCTTGTAGCTGTCTGGGATGGCTATGGCGATGTCAGGCACTGAGAAGGGGTTCATCCAGGTCTCGGTCAGGAAAGCGATGTCTGGGGAAGCTCATAAAGGTGTTGAATCAAGATGGAGTGTGACACAGTATCAAACACCGCCGAGAAGTCAAGAAGAACCAGCATAGCTGCATTTCCAGCATTCAGAGACAGTCTAATTGAGTCTACTACTGCTAGTAGGGACGTTTCGGTACTGTGGGTGGGTCTGAAGCCTGATTGAGAGGCACCCAGCAGGTGATGATTCCCCAATTAGGAGGAGAGCTGTTAGTTGACCTAGGACTCGAGAACATTGACCAGCAAAGGAAGGAGAGATATGGGGAGATAGTTAGCTGGCTCCTTAGGATCTGGATTGGGCTTTTGTAAGATAGGTGTGACATGTGCAACTTTTTATTCGAGAGGAACGGCTTCTGGGGTCAGAGATTGGTTGCACGGTGATGTGACAGTGGGTGCAAGAAGGGTGTATAGGGTGGTTATTACATGTGGGGGACAAAGTTCAAAGGGGTTCAAGATTTGAATTTAGCTACCAAGTCTATCATCTGAGTTACGGGCATGGGATTGAACCTTTCAAGTACTACCAAAGTATTATTAGGGAGAAGGTTTATGGGCCGAGCTGAGTTGGTGATATATCATTAGTGTGGAAGCTACAATAGATTTGATTGATTTTAGGGGCCTCCCTGTGCCACTGGGAAAGGACAGAAATATGCCATAACTACAAGTGCCATAGTGCAAGGATACCTGCATTGCAGAGATAGTTGTTTCAATGGAGGCAATTTACTCCTTCTACATGTGCTGCAGAATTCAGCACACATAGAAAGTGGAAAAAATGGGGAGAAAGGATATTATTTCTCCACATTGCGGCTCCTTTACACCACCCCTGGAGTGACATAGGCTTTTGATGCATTCGCACTTTTATGATTTCTTGTAAATCTGGGAATGAGTCAAATAAGGTGATACGTGGGAACACCCACTGTAACACCCATGGCTCACCTCCCTAACTTGCACCTTGTTCTCTCACGCCATATCTACAATGGCAGGTAAAACCATGTGAAGCTCCAGTGGTGCAGTCGGGCTTGTAAATAAGCCCCTTAGTTTCAAAGTAGCTGGTGAAGATGTTGCAGCGTGTCTGGGAGGCAGGGATGCCTGAGGTGCAGGCATGGGGTTTGGGAAACTCATTTAGGACCTTGAATAATTCTTTTGTGGAATTTCCCATTTGACCAATCCTATGGATGGTATATTGCCTGCGTGCTTCCCTAATTTTGCTGTGATAGGCACCTATGGGCTTATTCACAAGCATGGTGGTACAGGACAGCGCAGCGAGAGTCTTGCTGCGCTGCCCTGTGCCACCAGCACAGGGCAGAAATGAGCTGTATCTAGAAGATACCACATATTTCTGTCCTCTCCCCATGCGCTGGCACACATTGCTACCTAGTGCCAACACAGGCACCTTTGCACCATGGTGCAAGGATGCCTGCATTATGGGGATGACTGTTTTTGTGCAGGAAGGAAGGGACACCTTCCTGCACACAAAAAAAAAGAGAGGTGTTTTCCCTTTTCTATGTGTACTGCAGAATGCAATACACATAGAAAGAGGAAAAAACGGGGAGAAATAAAGGTATTTCTCCCAGATGTGTCACTTCTACATCACCTCTGAGGTTGCATAGAAATCTAACCCATTCCCAGACTTGTAAATCTGGGAATTTGTCAGATTCCTTAGCATTCCATGGGGGTTGCTCTGGGAACACCCACATCAACACCCATGGATTGCCCCTTTCACGCAGTTTTGTGCGGGAAAGGCGCACATATTTACAAGCCCATGAAAAGCCAAACAAGGTAGCTTTGCATGGCTTTGTAAATATGCAATGACCCACTGCGTCACAGGAGCACCAAACAAAAATGACGCTCCGGTGGCGCAGTGTGCCGATAGGGCCATGTAAATGAGGCCCCTTGTGCTAATATGTAATTATATTTATCAGTGTCTGCTTTTGAGGTCCTCCATTTACGTTCCTATGTGTGGTCCACTTCGAGGCACCCACCTCCTCTCCCTTCAAGGCAGTACTGAACTGTGGCCCAAACAACAAAACTTCCTGCAGACATAACTAACCAGACACACAACAGGATCAAGCAGTAGGAGATCTGTCAGATATTGCAGTCTGAGTTCGCATTGGGGACAAGGAGGGGCTGCACATTAAAGCACGTGAAGCTTCACCTCCTCCCTACAAGCTTGATGCATGCTGGCTCAATTTACAGGGGCTAGAAACACAAGGCGGGCTCGTGATGGTGGATGCAACTGTTTTAGAGTTGTTAGAGTCCAGAGGTTCTTGTGTTCACTTGCAAAGGCTAGTGTGAATCCAGATGGAGAGCCCATCCCATGGCACTTCTTAGCATTGTTTGTAGTCAGCAATACTTGGAAGTAACCCTTCAATTGAGTTGTAGCCCAGACGTCTGCTGGTAGGTGTGCAGGTAAACCCACCCTCCAGGTTGAGATTGTGGCAAGCTTCATTTTAAGCAGGTAGAGCAACTTGAACCAGTGAACTGAATCTGCAGAGGCAGTGATTCAATTGTCTGAAATATTATAGCGTCGCATCATCATTCAAATTCAAGTTGTCAGCAGGTGGAGACACTTGAGAGATATAAGGACGCAACATGGGACAGCTCATGATAATATTGCAAGGGCGAGCTTACTTTACTGAAACAGAATACCTCTGATTGACTAGATTGTCACGGATAATGTGTTCGGGCACTTGAGGCAGGGTTTGAAACCATAGAACCATTATACATTTGCACCTTGCTCTGGGTGATAGTGGAAATATTCCTTAATACATAAAGCCTTAGACAGTTCCTGTACTACTGATGAGAAAAGGTGGGATCCATTGTCACTAGACAGCCAGAGGGGAATCCCAAACCTAGTTTTGAAATTCCTAAGAAGTCTTTGGGACACCCTGATAGCGATGCCTTAGTACAATCATGCACACAACTGCAGAAGCATAGGTCTAAGAGTCACACCTGGGCATCTGAATAAAGTCCACCTGTAGATAGATGATGGCCCCCAGGGAGGTTAGCACGCAGCAGGCATTGTCTTAATGCCTTCTTGATATTGTGGGCTTGGCAACTGGAGCAGAAATACCATTAGTGACAGGTGACCGAGGGAAAGAAGAGTGCTCACTAGCAGGTAGATTTGGCAGAAACCATACCATCCTTTCTGACATAGGCATGGCTGTGGTACAACAGGGCAAGGTTGGAAAGCTGATATTCGGGGGCCTCCATTCTCCCTGTGACGTCCATCCTCACTCCATCTGAGTCCCTTTTTACAATTCAGTCTACATTTGGCTTTCAGCCGCGGGTTCTTACTCCCTCAACGTAGACAGTTCTTCGGCAGAATTCAACAATTTGCAGAGTACACCATCACTTCATAATTTGTGAACAAAGAAGCTTTCCTAGTGGTTTGATCAGTGAACACATTGTGCCGAGAAACGTCATCTCAGGAGCATTGGTGGGCAGCGCATTTAACAATCGTTACCATACATGGTAACATAAGTACTTCCAAAGATGCACCATCTTTAATGGGCGGCATCCATAAAAACCAAAACCATGGCTACACCATAGACATTTTTTGGGGAATCAGTGAAAATGGTAAAAAGATTTTATTTGGAAATGATCCAGGCACATGTGAGACCAGAGCAGAGAAAACCTGGGGAAATGGTGACTTTCAACACATTCATACGATGTACATATAGCAGAACGCGCCACTAGAGATTCAAACACGTTCCTAAGACAAAAGCCATCTACATTATATATGCGTTCGTTTGGTGTGGAAGCAGTGATGCTGTAGATAAATGTTGGGTTTTCGTAGTGAGCTATAAGCCGGTTTCTGACAAGGTCTTGGGTCGAGGCTAGGACAATGCTTTCGGAGGCTTCTACCAGCTACACATTGCAAACAGAGCAGATGATCTGTGGGAATAGGCCCTAAGGCAGGTGAATAATATGCTATTGGTTTCTTTTGGTCTTCATCTTCTTGCCCCAATGCCTCAAGAGATTAACCACCTCGTTCATTACAGTATAGAGTGAATCTTTTGGCACAGTCTGCTGGGATCAATGATGGGACAGAGGAAAATACGTGTTTAGCCCCTTTTTTCTCTTGCATGAACCGATAGGGCTTAGGGATACCCTTGTTAACATAACTTTTAAGGAGTTTCATTAGAGTGGCAAATCCATTGGCTGCAGTGAAATACCATCCCTAAGAAACTGCATACCGGGGAACCTGGAAGATAGTGACTAGGGGCCAGATGTAGCAAAGGGTTTGCGAGTCGCAAATGTCGAAAAACGCCGTTTGCGAGGCGCAAAAGCCCCTCTGCTATGCAGAAATGCATTTTGCGAGTCGGATCCGACTCGCAAAATGCATTTCCGACTCGCAAATAGGAAGGGGTGTTCCCTTCCTATTTGCGACTCGCAATGCTATTCAATTTCATTTGCGACCGCAAAAGCGGTCGCAAATGAAATCGCAGTTACCATCCACTTGAAGTGGATGGTAACCCATTCGCAAATGGGAAGGGATCCCCATGGAACCCCTTCCCCTTTGGGACTGGAAAAAAAAATATTTTTTCAGAGCAGGCAGTGGTCCAATGGACCACTGCCTGCCCTGAAAAAAAACGAAACTAAAGGTTTCGTTTTTTTTTTCCCAAGTGCAGCTCGTTTTCCTTTAAGGAAAACAGGCTGCAGATGGAAAAAAAAAAACTGCTTTATTAAAAAGCAGTCACGGACATGGTGGTTTGCTGACTCCAGCAGGCCACCATCCCCGTGAGTGCCCATACTCGCAATGGGGTCGCAAATTGCAACCCCATTGCGAGTTGCAGAAGGTGTCTGAGACACCTTTCTGCATAGCAAATTGCGACTTGCAATTTGCGAGTCGCACAGACTCGCAAATTGCAAGTCGCAATTTGCTTTGTTGCTACATCTGGCCCTAGATTTGGTGTATAGCTTTGAATCAGTCAGATGGCACTTTCCATTGGAAATGTTGTGAACTAAGTATCGAATAAGGGGGAGACAAAATTGTAATTTCTATTTTTAAGCTTTTGGTCCCTTCTTGCTCAATTCAGTGAGAAGGTGCAGTGAGTTAACAGTACATTATTCCAAAGAGGCAAAAGCAAGTAACATGTCCAATATATATATATATATATATATATATACTGAAACAATGTGGACCCTTCCTGAAACACCAGGATAGCAAGATAGCAAGGTCAAGATTTAGAGCTTTTAAAAAGATGAACGGAGACTTGGTGAAGCCTTGTGCTAGTCAACACCACTTACGTTGGTCCTCAAAAAACTGGAATGCAAACTGACTGTCCTCATGTACAACAACTGAGAAGAAGGCAGAACAGAGATCAGCATCTGTGGACTATTTGTAGCAGGGATCCAAAAGATATATAATAGCAGGATGTGTTCAACAGGAAAGCTTGGCATCAGAACAACATTAATTACTGTTTTTAAATACACATCAAGGCATCCTCACCTGTGTTTTTATCAGCAACATTACTTACTACTTACACTCACTGTGGTCAATAAAAGCCCTTGCATCATTAGTGGTAGGTTGACAGGTCAAACCCCAGCTTTAGCTTCTGGCCGTAGAGGCTATTGTGGATTTCAAGGTAGTTTCTTCATAAGGTTGATTTTAATCTTGCTATGCTTAGCAAAGAGAATTCAACCAACATTATTTGTATGTTCAGGCCACAAGGTAATTTTGATTGGCCACGGACCATGGGCATATTCAAGTAGACATGCTTATTGATACAATACACAGTACAGTTCAGTTTACACAGCAAATCCCTTTTAGCAGATTTGCTGGTGAAATGGATCTTAGCACGGAGTCATGTCAGTCTGTCTTGGGTCCCAGGACAATTGAGATAGGGGTGGTGATGTGGTGGAGTACCCTAGAGTTTGGAATGCCAACTGTATCTATGGACAAGTAAAGAAGGAAATTTAGTGGTTTTCAGAGAAGACTAGCTAGCAAGTCCCCTCCACTTTAAATTTGCTCCAGTCCTGGGGGATGGGGACCTTGGGGCATATTATGGCTTGGGAGAGGTGGGCGCACAGCCCTTCTCCCTTTTTCTGAGGAATTTGGCTCTGGGGGATCAGGTCCCTGGGGCCACTATTGCCTTCAGGAGGGAGACTCTGCAGAAACTGTCGGTAACAATGTAATGCTTTGAACTGAAAAAAACCTCAATGAAAACAGCTACTTGATACTCACTTTCAAATCTGTAATGCCTGTAATGCCTTAGGGCCATAGTCATACTTTTTGATGCAAAACTGCGCTGACACAGTTTTGCGTCCAAAAGTTTAATGCTGGCTAAAGGCATTTCATTGCGCCACCCGGGCGTCAAATTTGTACTTTGACGCTCCGTGGCGCAATCCACGGGTTAGAGTCTTTTTTTTTTTACTCTAACCATTGCACCATGTCGTAAAGCAAAACAACATAAACGCAGGGAAAATGACTTTAATCCGGTTTACGACGTCGCAAACCGGATACGTGCCATTTTTCCCCGCAGTATCACCAAAAAGCAGCGCAAACACAGCAAAATGTGCAAAGGAGCCCCAAAATGGATCCCAGAAGCCAGGAGAGACCCCAGGAAGACCCCAGTCGACCAGGAACCAGCCAGGAGGGCCCAGACTAGACCCATGAGAGGAAGAAGAGGAAAAGGAAGTGTTGTTTCAGTGCAGAGTAGCAGGAAATACTGGTGAAAGAGGTGACGGAACACCAGCATCAAATTTTTGTCACCTCAAAATTGCCAATTGGGAGGAGAGAGGTAATTTGGCTACAAACTGTGGACAAGATAAACAGTGTTTCAGAAGTACGGAGAGCAGTCACTGAGTGCAAGAAACGCTGGCATGATTTCAAGAGCAGGACCAAGGAAAAAATGGTAAGGAACAGGAAGGCAGCACTGCAGACTGGAGGTGGGAGTCCAGTACCACAGGAGGCCCTGGACCAGGTGGATCAGATGGTGGCAGCCGTCATCCCAGAGGAGATCGTCACAGGGATTCAAGGACAGGACAGCGCAGACTACCAGAAAACAACACAGATGCAGGGTAAGTTGCATGGGGACATAAATGCCTAAAACCTGCAAGCAGGGGGAGGGACATACCTCCCACACAATGCATGTCAGCCCTGAAAATCAGGCAGTGGAAGGGGCAAAGGGGCACGGCACGGGATGCCTAGGCTGTGCAGGGCCACAGCACAAAACAAAACCAACAACCTTTGCATGGGGGTACTTTGCCATGCCAAGGCTGTTGGAAAGGCCAAGCCAGTCCAGGAGGGTAGGGTACAACGTAAAACTGGCCTGATGTCAGGCTACAGCTGGTATGAACTAGGGTACAATTTCCAGTCTCAGACCATATCCGCTAGAGGTACTTACCATTCACAACAGTTGCCACTACCACCTGTGCTGTGTGTGCAGGTCAAGTAGCTAATGGCAGTTAGGTGCACATCGATCAAACACGCCCAAAATAGAGGGTTCAGGATAACAACATTATCAATCCCCTGTAATTCCTAACAAAGTGTAAATCCTGTCAAATGCTCATGTCTATAGGCGCAATAAACATCAGGTATTGTTACTTCCTTTATGAAGTACACAGCAGTAATGTCATACCCATGCTGCACATTATAGGGTCCACCTCGTGCCTGTGTTACAATAGCTGCAATGCCACCTTGCAACATCCCAACTGTCATACTGTTTAGGCAACAGCATTGTGGGGGAGGACATATGTGTCTAGCTAGTTAAACACACCCGCACAGTCATAAGAGGAAATGGAAAACTGCCAGGACCATCAGTGCAATCCAATGTAGCACACATTCCCCAACATCAACATGACACACTACCAATGCTGACACCTGTATCGTGCCATGCCAATGCTATACATAGTATATGCTTGGTCTCAGCAACATATAGGTGTATGTGAAATATCTGAGACTGGGTTAGTCCCATATTGTTAAGTGTGGTGCAAGTGGCATCAGAACACCCACAGCCATTGCAAGGCCTCACTATGCTAATGGAAGTAGACGGAGGGTTGAGTAGAACAAGAAGGTGGCAACATACAATTTGGACAGAACCTACACCTAGAGGATGTGACGCAGACAATTCCCCAAACTGCCCACACTACATGTGACATGCAGGTGGGGCATATGCCTGTGAGAATGCTAATATTAATGACAGGAACAATGAACAGGAACCAAGGTTACAATGTCTCACTAATAGGAAGTCAGTAACGTCACATTACAACTGCCACAACACAGACACACTAATTGTACAGTATCTCATTGCAGAGGACGATGGCTCTCCTGTGGATACGCCTGACCTGGACTTCCCTGGTGACATGGATGACAAGCTGACAAACATTAGCCAGCAGACCCTCCAAGATGTTGTTGGAAGCCTCCAGACCCCACCTTCAGTCACAAGGAGGAGTACAGATGCAGCAGCCGTCACAGAGGAGCCACCCAACACCCCAATAGTATGACCTGCCAGCTCCAACCCAGCGTAGGACTCTGAGGACACTGGTACCACTTTTGAGAGGACAGTGGTGGGAGTAGCAAGTGGCCAAGGAGGTGCGGTGGGGATGCAAAATAGGGCAGCCAGCCTTGAGGGGATGCGCATGTGCATGATGTCATCTGCAGAACACGCAGCAGCCATGCAAGCGCTACCATCGCTCCTGCAAGGACTACAACAATGTGTGAGGGATTTCACCACAGCAGTTAGGGATTTGCCACAACACCTGGCATCCAAAACCTTTCACTGCGTGCATGAATGCAATCATGACCCCCTCAGGGCCGACCTGGCTGCCTATTACAGTGATGTAGCTGCTATACTCAAGAACCAGCAGCTCCTCCTTGCTGCAGTAATGCCCTTAATAGCCCCACAGTTGGCAGCTACTGGGAATTCTGACTCCACGTCTTCCAACACTGAAGTGTTTGTTGCCCCTTCTAACCCACCACCACCAAGGGCAGAGGAGACGACACACACATCAGAAGAAGATGTGGAACACATCACCTTCACCCATAGGAGTACCCGGTAGCACAAGTTCATGCCACATGGGCACTGATTTCCTAGGTCCTGTGCTTGTTAACATGCCAGTCTTGCTATAGTTGGTAACATGCACTGTTCTCCAGCACACTGTTTACCTTACCACTAAGCACTGCAATTGTCTCACACTATCTCATTGGCAATTCATGTTCCTCTGCACTGAATGACACTTCATCCCAGCATGTCCAATGACATGTCCCTCACCATTGCACTTGTGTTGCATCACAATAGAAGGCGTTACACTAATGGACTTACAATTCTGAACTATGTAAATATTGCACTACAGCACTTTAAAATAAATAGCACTTACACAACCACTGTGTCTCTGTGTAATGTGAAACATCATTTGTGTAGGAGATTTGTGATGTATGTAACATGTCAATGACCGTAGAATGGCAATACAACAGTGTAGAAATAATGTGGGCTGATACCTATGCACTGGGGTCTGGCTTTTATCATCATCTGTGCTTCCTTAGGCTTATTTCTGAAGTGAAATGAGAACAAACAGAATAATGCTGTGTAGAACAGAAAAAGTCTGCTCCAAAGTATGTATAAGATGAAACTCAATGTGGCCATCTGACTATAAACTTTAATCACACACACACACCATACAGGAGGAATGGATGTGTACGAGTGTATGGACAGTTATGTAACCTGGGAGCACAATGTAAGAAATGATAGGTGTGAGTTACGTATACAGAACTACATAAGATTATAACATCACTCAGCTTATCTGGGTTCACATTAACATCAGGCTGCGGGCAGACGTCCCACAGTGGCCAAGTTTCCAATTCAGGGCTCAAACGATGACAGATTTAACAACACACCAACCTTTACAACACATTGGGAACCATAGTAACCTTGAGTGGTGGGTGCAGTGGATGACAGATGCATAGAGAAGTAGCTTTGTTGTAGCTGCCAATGTGACAGCTCATTTGGAATAGGGAATGACCATGTCAATAATGGGATTCTGATGCAGGATGGAACACAAATGCAAATACTAAATTGACACTGTACACCCATGCCAAGGCCCTGATCCCCAAGCATATGACACATACTGTAAATGAGTACCTAAAACTTTATTTTACAGTAATAAAGGAAACATAAACTAGGGGAAACACCTTAAATAACCTAACCTATCCAAACTATACATTACCCACAACTGGCCCTAACTACCCTAAGCTAAACTTACTTACCACATTTAACTAAACACTCTAAACATCAACCCCCCCCCTTATATGACGGGACACATGTAGGACAACATATACTAACTTATCCTAAATAAATTTATATTTTTTTGGTATTTATTTTTATATATACAGGGAGTGCAGAATTATTAGGCAAATGAGTATTTTGACCACATCATCCTCTTTATGCATGTTGTCTTACTCCAAGCTGTATAGGCTCGAAAGCCTACTACCAATTAAGCATATTAGGTGATGTGCATCTCTGTAATGAGAAGGGGTGTGGTCTAATGACATCAACACCCTATATCAGGTGTGCATAATTATTAGGCAACTTCCTTTCCTTTGGCAAAATGGGTCAAAAGAAGGACTTGACAGGCTCAGAAAAGTAAAAAAAATAGTGAGATATCTTGCAGAGGGATGCAGCACTCTTAAAATTGCAAAGCTTCTGAAGCGTGATCATCGAACAATCAAGCGTTTCATTCAAAATAGTCAACAGGGTCGCAAGAAGCGTGTGGAAAAACCAAGGCGCAAAATAACTGCCCATGAACTGAGAAAAGTCAAGCGTGCAGCTGCCACGATTCCACTTGCCACCAGTTTGGCCATATTTCAGAGCTGCAACATCACTGGAGTGCCCAAAAGCACAAGGTGTGCAATACTCAGAGACATGGCCAAGGTAAGAAAGGCTGAAAGACGACCACCACTGAACAAGACACACAAGCTGAAACGTCAAGACTGGGCCAAGAAATATCTCAAGACTGATTTTTCTAAGGTTTTATGGACTGATGAAATGAGAGTGAGTCTTGATGGGCCAGATGGATGGGCCCGTGAGTGGATTGGTAAAGGGCAGAGAGCTCCAGTCCGACTCAGACGCCAGCAAGGTGGAGGTGGAGTACTGGTTTGGGCTGGTATCATCAAAGATGAGCTTGTGGGGCCTTTTCGGGTTGAGGATGGAGTCAAGCTCAACTCCCAGTCCTACTGCCAGTTCCTGGAAGACACCTTCTTCAAGCAGTGGTACAGGAAGAAGTCTGCATCCTTCAAGAAAAACATGATTTTCATGCAGGACAATGCTCCATCACACGCGTCCAAGTACTCCACAGCGTGGCTGGCAAGAAAGGGTATAAAAGAAGGAAATCTAATGACGTGGCCTCCTTGTTCACCTGATCTGAACCCCATTGAGAACCTGTGGTCCATCATCAAATGTGAGATTTACAAGGAGGGAAAACAGTACACCTCTCTGAACAGTGTCTGGGAGGCTGTGGTTGCTGCTGCACGCAATGTTGATGGTGAACAGATCAAAACACTGACAGAATCCATGGATGGCAGGCTTTTGAGTGTCCTTGCAAAGAAAGGTGGCTATATTGGTCACTGATTTGTTTTTGTTTTGTTTTTGAATGTCAGAAATGTATATTTGTGAATGTTGAGATGTTATATTGGTTTCACTGGTAATAATAAATAATTGAAATGGGTATATATTTGTTTTTTGTTAAGTTGCCTAATAATTATGCACACCTGATATAGGGTGTTGATGTCATTAGATCACACCCCTTCTCATTACAGAGATGCACATCACCTAATATGCTTAATTGGTAGTAGGCTTTCGAGCCTATACAGCTTGGAGTAAGACAACATGCATAAAGAGGATGATGTGGTCAAAATACTCATTTGCCTAATAATTCTGCACTCCCTGTATATATTTGTTTTATTTAATTTTGTATACACATAAAACCCAACATCATCCCCCACCCACCCAAACACAAATAAACATGTAATAATATAACACCCTCCATCCCCCAACCAACTTATACTAACTAAACTAACAGCCTACTCTAACCTAACACTAAGCCCCCTAAACCCACCAAAGAAAAGAACGAGGAAAGAGGAGGCAGGGGAGGGAATCATGGGTGAGGATCCATAATTTACTAACTGGCCCTCCGGAGGATCTTTTTGATACCCCACAGTCTCCTTTTATTGCGGGACACCTCCTGCTGCAGCCTGTCCATCCTGCGCAACATTTGTTGCATGTCACGTTTTAGTGTCTGTAAGTCCTGATTGTCTATCACAGCAGCTGTGGTTGTCTGTGTACCACTTGTAGATGCCATTGCTGGTGCCGGTGCCATGGTTGGAGGGGGAGGTGCAGGAGGTGCTGCTTGTGGGCCCGGGGCAGATGAAGTCGAGGGACCTGCTACAGTGGCTGTCATCCTTGGGGCCACTATGGTCTGAGCTGTGTTGGTAGTGGCTGTTGTGGGCAATGCAGGCCCCCCTTGGGCAAATGCCCTCCATGCCCCTGTGGCTCTCTCATGGCGATATCGGCTTGCCATATTGCGGAACCCAGCCTCCATATCTAGTATGTGGCGGTAATGCACTGCCCGCCTCTGGGATTCCCGTATCTCTTGGGCATTCATGTTGGCAGCTGTAAAAATAGAGAAAGCCAAATATTAGTGATATCATTGTGTGATACATCTACAGATGATATTCTAACATTTCATTAAAAATAGCACATACAGTCCAAATCATAGTACAGATGATAAAATGTCCCTGAGGAATGACATTCCAACGCAGCCTACCCATCAACTATCTAACAGACCAGCAGTGCACAACAAGGTGTGTACTTAATTAAATGATCTGTGCATCTTTGTACTGCTATTAGTCACATAACAAATGCTGCCAGTGCTCCACATGTGCCAGGCCAACTAATAACTATCTTTTGGATGACAATCAAGGCCCACAAGACCTGTGATTTGTAAATGGAACTGGCTGGATGGTATGCAGTTGGTAATCATGAGGGGACATTGCAGTTTGGAACACACGAATGTTTGAATTACATGTCTGTCTTCTACACTGGGATCATCACACCTAGGTACACATATTTCCTAGCCCTAACCCTGTGCCTCAGGGGGGATGGACATGCAACACATACTTTCAAACATCAAGGACAGCCAGGAAGCTCTGGACAGCTGTCCATGGGTTTTGTCAGTCCACCACAGGTAAGGAGGGCTGCCAACTAGGATTGACTCAAACACTGGACAATCACATCAACACAAATTTTCTAAATGTGGACAATTGTCTACATCATTACATCTCACTGACACCTTTCCAAAATCAAGCACATTGATGCAAGCACCCATCTGGCCTTGGCCTGCATGCACGCCTATGACATTTCACTCAAGTGCCACATAAACGGAGCACAACATGTGGAGCTAGATGCTGTCAGAAAGTCAACTGTACAGTCCTGCATGTTCATTACTTAACAGGGATGCTCAAGTCTGGGTGAAACTTCTGCATCACTGGTCTGTGTGAATCAGGGTATGACTTGCTGACTAAATCATGACACTAGCCACCTCCAAATTAATCATTGGCATACATGTAGCAACAAATCACCCTGTTCACCTGCCTATGCCTATAGTGCAGCACTCAACTCCCAATATATGACTCTCTGCCACAGAATGTCCAACTCGAACATGGAACAAAATGTCAACCTCCAGTCAAGTCACATATCAGATCACGTGCCAGCGTATCATTCCTTGCAATGAGTCCAACACACAGGAGTCAATCACACAACAGCTGCAAACACAACACAGGAAAAACAGATTAACACTTACTGAATACGTCTGGGTCCGCTAATTGAGCCTCTTCACCAATTGTATATGTGGCAGGTCCACCTGTAAAACATGTAAGGGTGATATGTGCTCAATGTCTGCTCACTGTACAAAACGTGGATCAACAAATTACTGTGTGTCACATTTTATATGCTAGAGCAGCACATCCGGCATGTAGACACACCAACAGACATAGTCATGCAAACATGCATTGACACTGTCACTCCAGTGAGTGATAGACACACATATGCACACATGCACTGGCCCTAACAATCATGTGGTGCCAAACATGATTACTCAATTTTGTGCTTAACTAATTCTATCGGGTACTCTATTTCATCATTTCTTATTGTGAGAGACAGGCAATGCCACTTTCCTGGTGCACTGTAAAGCCAGTGACTCAGGTATTGTGGCTTGTGCATCAAGGGAAATGAGTTACTGTGCTCATGTGGGTTGTGTTTCGTTCAGAAATTATTGTGCTTTCAATGGTCCATTATATGTGTGCCGGTGTTGTATGTAGGTTACATACGCCATATTGGCAGTGCACCCAGAGCTGTATATGCCCCCTATGACAACATGATGGCAGGGATCCTGTGTGTTACTTGATGACAATGTTACGCTAAACATGGATTGGCCATTTATCTGATTCAAAACAATAAAAAGATGTATGCTGAAAGTGTCTAATTTGATCATCCATGACAGAATGCATGGGCACAGGTGTAGTCATTGCACCTGAAATGTGTGACTCTGGGCCCTGTGTACCTACATCAGGTATTGTAAATCACACTTTGCTACATTCATTAACTTAGAATTGCCAAGTTGGGTGATCCGTGGTAATACAACTAACTGACACTGTGCGCTAATTAAAACATGGGTTAGCAAATGTCATACTTCTGCAATCTTGATGAGGTAGGTCTCTATTTGAAAGTACCTTGGAAATGGCGGCACTCACAGGAATGCTGGCCTGCTGATCTTAGCATACCACCATGTCTGTATTAGCCTTCATACTGAGAAGTTAATAATTTTACATATGCTGCACTATATCAGCAGGGGTGTACCAAACGTAAAATAATAAACTATTTTGTCACTTAAAATATATAATGGAAGCAGTCAGTGGTCTCTTGCACAACACCATGCAAATAAATAGTTTGTGACCATGCATTCACAAAGAGCAGGGATGACTCATTCACTTTAGCAAATTGTTTGGCTATGAAAAGTGACACAGATGGTAACTTCACCAGCTCTGTACCAGCAATTGTGCCCAAGACAAAAATGTGGTTGGGCCATGCTACTCAATGATATGATTTCAACGCCTACTCCCAAAAGCCACAAGATAAACCTGTTTTGTGCTACTGCAATCTGGTAGCATCCGGGCACAATTAGGTTTGGCCATGTGAAAGATTTTCTATCCAGACGTGAACACACTGAAACAATTAACTTAGAGCCAGATGTTTTTGTTTTTTTATGTGTAGCATTTGCTTCATTTGTTTACGCTGCAGCTATGGAAAGTAGCACAAAAATTTTTGATATTAGCAAGTGTGCTATTCTTTGGCATCAGAAATAATGCAAATGCTGCACACACAAAGTAGAAATATCGGCCTAAGATATTAGCAGAGGTTAGTAAGATCTTTGTACATATGGCCATAAATACTGTTCAGACATGGTTTAAAAAAATATGGGGACTACATTGGTTCCTTGTGTTAGCATGTGAAATACATCCCATTCCTGGTACACTCACAGGCCCTGAATCATAAAGTGCTTTGTGCCGCATCTATTGATGCCAAAACAGCACTAATTTACAAGATAAAGTTGTCTTTTGTAAGTTTGTGCAGCTTTCGCGTTAACAAATGATGGTAATGCGTTGCAAAAATTGCATAAATCAGGGCCACTGTTTGTTCAACTTGCACTCCACATGTCCACAAACATTGCATGCAGCATGTCACAAAATCTGCTACTGTCACTCCAGAGCATTGTACTGTACACATTAGTCTAATTTGTACTCACCAACAAGGCCACCAATCACCACACTCAGGTGGTCCAGCAGGTCCTGCTCTCGGGCCACCAGGTCAGCCCAGCAATGTTTTAATTGGTGGTTGTTGCGCTGGCTGTTGAAGAGTCTTCTTAGGTCGAACAGCACCTTTGCCCACCTGAGTCTCCTTGCCTTCGTGTGATACCCCTGTATCACCCGGCCCCCAGCCTCCAACATCACGGGGAGGAAGCGGCACACAAGCCACACAAAAAACCCCAGCTCCTCCTCGCCCATTCTCCCCAGACGTGGCCTTTCCAACATCTCAAAAACGATTAGGATAGGAGAGGGTAAAGACGGAAAAACAGGGAAAGGAGGTATGGAAAGGAAACTTAAATAACCCCCAGAAAGCCCAACAATACCTCAACTAACAATACCCACAAACACTCTCCCAACAGTACAAAGACAAATCTAATCAAAATAAATGATAAAAAAACACTTACACTGATTAACACAGACACTTACAAAAAAACATAATACAATATGAATAGCACACAGGAGACAAAAGCACAATATTCACAGACACAACTCAACACTCAGACACACAGTCTAGAATAATCACAGACTGTGAAAGTACACCCACTGTACCATTTCTGTAAACAGGATATTCTATTACATCATTTCCTGTCTCAATTGCGGTGCGTTTTTTACAAATATTGCGTGAAATTTTATGATGCTTATGGGGTTTGCGTCAATATTTTTTTAAGCATATGCATGAAAATTCCCCCGCATTCCATGATCAATAAATTTTTTATGGATAACTGATTTCATGGGGTGCGGTGTTAGAATGAACGCTAGGGACTAATCGATGTATTATGGGTGTGAGCGCCATTTTTTAACACATAGGCATTATATTTTTATGCTAATGCGTCTTTTTTGATGTTCTTGCATCAAAAAATCTGTCTTTCACTGTGTTTGTGTCCTTTTTCATTTTTTAACATGCATGCAGCCTATAACTATACAAAGATAGGATGGTATGATCTGGAGTGTGTGTTTTAGTGTTTGGGCACAGGTGGCAGACCACACTACTGTGGACCATAATACTCATGTTGTTGTGCCAGATTAGCTCTCTTAACTGACGCACCAGCAACACAAACTTTTGGAATAAAATTGGTATTTCCTAGTTTGAGCAAGTGTTGCATTAATAGAGGATAGCAAGGCTAAACAAATAAACTCATGGCCTGTGTGTTTATGTCTGTGAATTGGCTATTTAAATTGTTGCTGTGCCTCTGTGTGAACATCACAAGAAATGTTTTGCATAACGTGCATGTATGAATGTGTTATAATTGTGTATAACCTTTCATTGAGGTACATCAGTCATGATATGTGTTTGTTATATCTGTTGTGTCTTATGTTGTGTGTACTTCCTTGACTTTGGGGACAAAACATTTCCCATGTTGAACTATACACAGGATAGATAGAGGACGGTTGATAATGGCTATGTCAGATATGTCACCCATCACATTTAATGAAATTTTGAATACCACCTCATGGTCACTTGTGTGTATACTACCCATGAGTCAGGCATTTGAACATGCTAGGTAGGTACAGTGTTTGTGACACAGAGTCTCAAATCCAATCCTAAAATTGTTATGTACACGACAGTTTGAGTCATGTAAATGACCTATGTTTCTCCTGTGGATGTGGAGGACCAGCAGACCATGCTGCATGTGTTCACATATTTCCAGTGGTTCATTGCACAAAGGTGTCGAGTTCAAGTGTGTGGCCATGTGTACCCTGTGTCAGTATTGGCCTCCATGTTGTCACAGTTATGTGCAGGTCTAGTGATGAGTCTGTGGAGCCAATCCCTGAATTAACAGAGTATCCTTCAAAGCAGATTTGACCTAAAGCCAAAGATCAACTAACGACACACATGGGGATAGTCCAGCTATGGCACTGCAGAACTTTAATAAGTATAAGGCTGACAACAGGGCAACCTTGGTGTGCTTAAAAACTTTATGGATCAGTAATAGGAAACAGGCAGCTTTCATCACAACATTTGTACACAGGGTGGGCTCAGAAATTCCCACTGCAACAGGGAACATCAGTGCCTCTGTGCTGATTAATCTCACAGCTAGTCACCACGCAAGCACAATCAAAAGGTGGCAGCAGAAGTGAATCTGTGTGTGGACCGTGAAGACACAAACATGTTTGTCCTTTAATAGACATTAGCAACCCTTGTTTGTTGTGCTGGAGGCATCGTACCAAATCCATGCATACAGCCATAGCACACTGTCACTGTTTGGCACTAATGAATACATGCAAAACCAGACAAGGGATGGGGGCTGGCTTAGGCCATTTGAATACATGTCCCATAACAGAATACAATAAGTAAACTGATGAAACTATACTATTGTTGGAAAATGGGTTATTGGTAGGGCAGGTAGGTACCTACACCTAGCAACAAGCCACTAACCTCCACCTAGGTACAGTTAGGTCTCAGTAAATTAATCCCAGCTCAACCCTTGGTAGCTTGGCAACGAGCGTCAAGGCTTAACTTAGGAGACAGTGTGTAAAGCATTCAAATATCACAAAACAGTAATTAAATAAAACACAGGAAACAGTTTAAAAACCCAAAACCAATTGATAAAAATAGTTTATATTTTTATCTTTAAAATGACACAAAAACGATTAAAATCGGTTCAGGGGAACCGGAGATATGAATTTTTAAAGTATTATTATTTTTCTAGCGCTTAGAAACAAAAAGCGCCAATCGGGTCATCTGGTTGCACCAGGACCGGGACAAAGTCAAAGTTTCAGGCCGACCGCGATGGAGCCCTGCTCGGCTACAAGTCGCGGGAGGCCTCGGTTGAAAAGTTACCTTCTGACTTAGTCTTTATTTTGAAGTTTTTCTTCACCGGGACGAACCTGCCAGTTGAATCCGACCTCCTGGAGCCCTTGTCCGGATACGCGATGTGGGTTTCCTCGGTGGTGATTTCTACCTTCGGACTTAGTCGTTTTTTCGAGATGAAAATCCATCGACCGGGGTAAACCTGGATCTTGATCCGATGTCCGTGGAGCCCTTCTCGGATACGATGGCTGGGAGGTCCCGGTCAACTTTTTACGTTCGGACTTATTCTCTTTTTCGGATGTTTTTCTTTACCGGGACGAACCATGCATACAGCCATAGCACACTGTCACTGTTTGGCACTAATGAATACATGCAAAACCAGACAAGGGATGGGGGCTGGCTTAGGCCATTTGAATACATGTCCCATAACAGAATACAATAAGTAAACTGATGAAACTATACTATTGTTGGAAAATGGGTTATTGGTAGGGCAGGTAGGTACCTACACCTAGCAACAAGCCACTAACCTCCACCTAGGTACAGTTAGGTCTCAGTAAATTAATCCCAGCTCAACCCTTGGTAGCTTGGCAACGAGCGTCAAGGCTTAACTTAGGAGACAGTGTGTAAAGCATTCAAATATCACAAAACAGTAATTAAATAAAACACAGGAAACAGTTTAAAAACCCAAAACCAATTTATAAAAATAGTTTATATTTTTATCTTTAAAATGACACAAAAACGATTAAAATCGGTTCAGGGGAACCGGAGATATGAATTTTTAAAGTATTATTATTTTTCTAGCGCTTAGAAACAAAAAGCGCCAATCGGGTCATCTGGTTGCACCAGGACCGGGACAAAGTCAAAGTTTCAGGCCGACCGCGATGGAGCCCTGCTCGGCTACAAGTCGCGGGAGGCCTCAATTGAAAAGTTACCTTCTGACTTAGTCTTTATTTTGAAGTTTTTCTTCACCGGGACGAACCTGCCAGTTGAATCCGACCTCCTGGAGCCCTTGTCCGGATACGCGATGTGGGTTTCCTCGGTGGTGATTTCTACCTTCGTACTTAGTCGTTTTTTCGAGATGAAAATCCTTCGACCGGGGTAAACCTGGATCTTGATCCGATGTCCGTGGAGCCCTTCTCGGATACGATGGCTGGGAGGTCCCGGTCAACTTTTTACGTTCGGACTTAGTCTCTTTTTCGGATGTTTTTCTTTACCGGGACGAACCACGAAGTCAGGCCGGGTCGCGGTTGAGGCAAGCCGGCTAGAATTTCCACGGCGGGTCGGTCCCTCTCTGGAGCTTTTTTGCAAAATTTGTCAAATCTTCTCCAAACTTCTGGGGCTTCACCCAGATGTTCTTTTAAGGTTCTTTTGGGGTCCACAGCTCACCCCAAGGGTCCAATCAATCAATCAATCAATCATGGTATTTATAAAGCGCGCTATGTACCCGTCAGGGTTTCAAGGCGCTGAGGGGGGGGGGGGAGGGAGCGCTGCTGGATTAGCGGTCGAAGAGCCAGGTCTTGAGGAGCCTTCTGAATGTGAGGAGGTCCTGGGTCTGGCGAAGAGATGTGGGGAGAGAGTTCCAGGTCTTGGCGGCGAGGAAGGAGAAGGATCTGCCGCCGGATGTCTTGCGCTGGATTCGGGGTACGATGGCGAGGGCGAGGTTGGCGGATCGGAGTTGACGTGTTGGAGTGTAGAAGTTGAATCTGGTGTTGAGGTAGGAGGGTCCGGTGTTTTGAAGTGCCTTGTGAGCGTGGGTCAGGAGTTTGAAGGTTATCCTCTTGTCTACCGGGAGCCAGTGGAGTTCCTTTAGGTGAGGGGAGATGTGACTTCGGCGAGGTATGTTGAGGATCAGTCGGGCGGAGGCATTTTGGATACGTTGGAGGCGTTTGATGTCTTTGGTTGGTGTGATGGTCCTTGGGGGGTGCGGACTTCAACTCCCAGAATGCACCTGGCGCAAACTCCTTTTGGGCCACTGGGCAGTGGTCAACTGGTCTCTTTTTTAGGAGTTGGTGCAGGGGACTCTGGATAGCAATTTTTCACCTGTAGCAAACAGGGAGTCCCTCCTTGAACCAGTTGAAGCCAGGCAAAGTCCTTCTTGTGGTGAAGCCCAAGTGTGCAGCTGGTGCAGTCCTTCTGAGTGCAGGGTCCAGGTGCAGGCCAGGGGTCCAGCAGGGCAGTCCTTCTTCTCCTTAAGTTCCTTCTTCTTGAAAGTTGTCGGGGATCTGAGGCGTGGGTGCAGGTCTGACAGTTTTATCCTTGCTCCTGGGTGAAAAGCAGGGGGGCCCTGGTTCTCCAATCAGGGACAGGGTCGTCCCCCTGTGATGACCACTTCCTGGGAAGTGCGGCAAAAATCCATCCCAAAAGGCAACAGTCTCTAAAAATCCAACATGGCTGAACCTGATTTTTGGAGGTTACATCTGGCTGAGCCCACCCACTGGTGTGGCTAAAAATCATAAACACACCCCTCTCCTGCCCTCTCCTAATCTAATCAAGGGGGTACCTAATTGTCTGGGGTTGCAGGATGTGGGGGTGTTGCTGGGTGCTCCAAATGTCCTTCTCTGCCTTTGAAGACCAGTTTGGCAGCCCTCCCCCTTCCTGCCTCACCATCTGCTGAGGGGAGATTCTCTCCCCCAAGCACATTCCTTTGTGTGAAGTCAGGCCACTTCACACCTCATCAAGGTAGCCTGGCAGAAGCTGCTGCAGGCTGGCCAATCAGAGCACAGCAGCAAAAACAATGCAGAGCTGAAATTGGCAACTTTTTAGGTAAAGTCTAAACTTTTTACCTGAACAAGTTATATTAAATCCAACAACTGGAAGTTGTGGGATTTATTACAACAATTAATTTGATACCAAATTCTTGGTATGTAACATTTAAGGAGACTTTAAAATTTAAAATAAAGTCTGCCCATTCTAGCCTATGAAGGCCATTTACTTCAATGAGGGAAAAACGAATTTGGCTGTTTTTACCTCACCAGGGCTTATAAATCTATTTTTATAAAGTCCCTGCTTATAGTTACATGGCACCCAGCCCTAGGGGCACATAGGGCACACCTTAGGGGTGACTTATATGTAAAAATAAGGTAGTTTAAGACTTTGGAAGTACCTTTAATTCCAAAGTCGAATTTGCATATAACTTTAATTTAAAAGCAGCCAGCAAGGCAGGCTTGCTTTTAAAATGACACTGGGCACCTCAGCAGTGCACCTAGGTGTGCACCACCTATGCTGTGGTCCCTAAACCTACATGCCCTACCATATACTAGGGACTTATAGGTAGGTTAACTTAACCAATTATAATTAGCCTAATTTGCATATCCATTTTACACAGAGCACAGGCCCTGGGACTGGTTAGCAGTACCCAGGGCACCATCAAAGTCAGGAAAACACCAGCAAAAAGAGGAAAATGGGGGCAAAAAGTTATGGGGCCTCTGCAATCAGCCCTGTTTTCTCACAAACCCCCCCCCCCCCCAGCCCACACGCCCAGGAGACTCAGCCCAACCCTGGGAGAGTCTTCCTGGCTTGTTAGGCGAGGAAGACAGTGAAGAAAACTGGCTGTCCCTTTGCAGGGCCTACTCTGCCTTATATCCTCCTGTCAGGGTCACTCCCTATGGGTAGTGAAGCCATCCCAACAGTAAAAGGACCCAACTCAAACTGAAACTTTCCTCTAGGGGGGTCTTCCTCCTTTCTCTCTGCCAACTTGGGTAGTGAGGTGCCCACCTCCCCTACTCCAAACTTTGCTAGGGCAACACCTAGCTTACCCAAAGAGGTCACCCAACACTTGAGCAACCCCACCATGACCAATAGGGTCAGGGGGCCTACTTTGCTATTGGCCCTGGGGTCTGCCTCCCAGGCCAAGTACAGTGCTGCCAGGAAGGCTAGCACCCAGCAGAGGCTACTGACAGCTGTCAGTACCCAGAACCACACCCTAAGCTCTCCACTGACAGGTGGCTGAGCTGCTTTAAGGGCAACTTTGGGGTCCTGGCACCCCTCTTGCTGTCTAGAGTGGGGGGCTACCACCTCCTGTGGCAGACACCCTCCTTCCACTCTCCCTTCTGTCAGTGCAGGGGCAACACCTTGCATCTGGACAGCTGCCTGACTACTCAGGACTTCCTTGGGGTCAGGTGAGGCCTCACCAGTGCCAACTCTGGGCTCCCCCCCTACTGGGGCAGAAGGCCTTTGGCTCCCTGGAACTCTCTTTAAGAGTGGCCTACCCTTCCTTTTCTTCTTTCCTTTTCTTGGGGACCCCTGTTTCCTAACTGTAGGGACTGACTCCCCAGGACTTTGGGTTGGGGGGGCGCCCTGGGCGACCACCCCATCTGTGACCAGACTCACCTCTGGGAGGTCATTGCCCAGGATACAATCTAGGGGAAGGTCAGCACTGACTACCACCATAATCCAGTCAAGGATACCCTCCCTCTCTAGGGGCACTATGGCTACAGGTTTGGAGGTGACCTCCCCTGTGGCTATCCTGACTTTCTTTGTCTTTCCTGGGACATACATGTCTGGCGTCACTAACCGGTCACTCACTATAGTGTGACTGGCACAAGTGTCCCTCAGGCCAGTGGTAGGGATCCCATTCACTTGAATGTGGTGGAAGTGCCTACTCCCACCCTCAGGGATCACCAGCTTACCATCTGGTCCTGTCTCCCAGCACAATGCTAGGAGGACTTCATCATCTGAGGAATCCTCCTCTATGGCTACACTGGACAGCCCAATGCTAACCACCTTCCTTGGACAGGCTGCATCTCCTCTGAAGTGACCTGTCTGCTGACAGTCAAAGCAAGCCCTCCTGTCCAAGAGTTTTTTTAACCCTGGGTCTCCCTGTCTCTGCTTGTCAGAGTGGGAGTGGGATTTACTCTCCTCCTTCTTAGGGTTCTGGGGTACAGAGGGAGTCTCTGTGGTGGGCTTACCACCTCCCTCCTTAGGTTTTTGGGGACCTGTCCCCCCCTTCTTGGAGTCTCCCCCCTGGGACTTGACAACCACCCTGGTTCTCAACCACTCATCAGCTGCCTCCCCTAGCTCTCTAGGGTTGGTCTGCTTAAAGTCCACTAGATGCTGGCGTAACCTTTCTTGGGTACAATTGGTCAAGATGTGCTCTCTCATGATCAGATTGTATAACCCCTCATAAGTATCTACTTTGTTACCAATAATCCAGCCCTCTAGTGCCTTTAGTGAAATGTCCACAAAGTCAACCCAAGACTGGGTACTGACCTTCTGGGTGTCCCTGAACTTCATTCTATATTGCTCTGGGGTCAGACCAAACTTCTTGGCTAAGCACCTCTTCATACTAGGGTATGAATCTGCCTCCTCCCCCCTTAAGGTCAGAAGCCTATCCCTCCCTGAGTTGGGGACCAACTCCCACAAAAGGGAACCCCAGTATTGAGGCCTAACCCTTCTCATTTGGAGTGCCCTCTCAAAGGCCCCCAGCCACTTATCTATGTCATCCCCCTCTACATAAGCAGGAACTACCCCCTTGGGTAACCTGGGGCAAACTCCCCCACCCATGGACACCTCAGCTTCTTTATCGCTGCTTCCATCTCTTTTCTCTTTGTATGCCCACTTTTTCTTTTCTAGGGCCAGCTTGTCTGCTTCCAAAGCTATGTATGCTAGCTGGGCCTCCAGCTCTCTTTCTCTGATGGATGGGTTCTCTCCTCCTGAAAGGACCCCCTTCCCACCACTAGCTTTGGATCTGCCCCTAGTGACTGTGTTTACTGAGGACCGTTCTTCCTCATCCTCACTTGGGCTCAGATGCCTTCCCTCCCCTGAGTGGTTAGAGCTTGCATCCTCCCTTCTTTCTCCCTCCTCTGGAGCTTCTTCTGTCTCTACCTCTTGGGCCTCAGCCCATGCTGTCAGGGATGTGATCAGGATTTGCTTCCTGAGATCAGTGGTTGCAGGTAACCCTCTTTCAATACACAACCCCTTAAGCTGGACTACTGTCAGTGTGGGTAGGCTAGCCAGATCAAGCTCCATGGTTCCCTAGTTTTGTGTCAACAAAAACTTTTTGCAAAAATTGGAAACAAGAATTTAGAAAAATTACAAAAATTCAATAATTGAAATTAATCCAAATTAAAAATTAAAAACAATTTTTGCACTAGGACAATTTAAAGGATTTTTAATTTGTTTTACCTAAAAGTGTAATGTGATATTGAACACAAGTACAGGATCCCGTCGCTGCTTCCAATTATGTTGGAAAATGGGTTATTGGTAGGGCAGGTAGGTACCTACACCTAGCAACAAGCCACTAACCTCCACCTAGGTACAGTTAGGTCTCAGTAGATTAATCCCAGCTCAACCCTTGGTAGCTTGGCAACGAGCGTCAAGGCTTAACTTAGGAGACAGTGTGTAAAGCATTCAAATATCACAAAACAGTAATTAAATAAAACACAGGAAACAGTTTAAAAATCCAAAACCAATTTATAAAAATAGTTTATATTTTTATCTTTAAAATGACACAAAAACAATTAAAATCGGTTCAGGGGAACCGGAGATATGAATTTTTAAAGTATTATTATTTTTCTAGCGCTTAGAAACAAAAAGCGCCAATCGGGTCATCTGGTTGCACCAGGACCGGGACAAAGTCAAAGTTTCAGGCCGACCGCGATGGAGCCCTGCTCGGCTACAAGTCGCGGGAGGCCTCGGTTGAAAAGTTACCTTCTGACTTAGTCTTTATTTTGAAGTTTTTCTTCACCGGGACGAACCTGCCAGTTGAATCCGACCTCCTGGAGCCCTTGTCCAGATACGCGATGTGGGTTTCCTCGGTGGTGATTTCTACCTTCGGACTTAGTCGTTTTTTCGAGATGAAAATCCTTCGACCGGGGTAAACCTGGATCTTGATCCGACGTCCGTGGAGCCCTTCTCGGATACGATGGCTGGGAGGTCCCGGTCAACTTTTTACGTTCGGACTTAGTCTCTTTTTCGGATGTTTTTCTTTACCGGGACGAACCACGAAGTCAGGCCGGGTCGCGGTTGAGGCAAGCCGGCTAGAATTTCCGCAGCGGGTCGGTCCCTCTCTGGAGCTTTTTTACAAAATTTGTCAAATCTTCTCCAAACTTCTGGGGCTTCACCCAGATGTTCTTTTAAGGTTCTTTTGGGGTCCACAGCTCACCCCAAGGGTCCAGAAATTCTGTGATGGTCCTTGGGGGGTGCGGACTTCAACTCCCAGAATGCACCTGGCGCAAACTCCTTTTGGGCCACTGGGCAGTGGTCAACTGGTCTCTTTTTTAGGAGTTGGTGCAGGGGACTCTGGATAGCAATTTTTCACCTGTAGCAAACAGGGAGTCCCTCCTTGAACCAGTTGAAGCCAGGCAAAGTCCTTCTTGTGGTAAAGCCCAAGTGTGCAGCTGGTGCAGTCCTTCTGAGTGCAGGGTCCAGGTGCAGGCCAGGGGTCCAGCAGGGCAGTCCTTCTTCTCCTTAAGTTCCTTCTTCTTGAAAGTTGGCGGGGATCTGAGGCGGGGGTGCAGGTCTGACAGTTTTATCCTTGCTCCTGGGTGAAAAGCAGGGGGGCCCTGGTTCTCCAATCAGGGACAGGGTCGTCCCCCTGCGATGACCACTTCCTGGGAAGTGCGGCAAAAATCCATCCCAAAAGGCAACAGTCTCTAAAAATCCAACATGGCTGAATCTGATTTTTGGAGGTTACATCTGGCTGAGCCCACCCACTGGTGTGGCTAAAAATCATAAACACACCCCTCTCCTGCCCTCTCCTAATCTAATCAAGGGGGTACCTAATTGTCTGGGGTTGCAGGATGTGGGGGTGTTGCTGGGTGCTCCAAATGTCCTTCTCTGCCTTTGAAGACCAGTTTGGCAGCCCTCCCCCTTCCTGCCTCACCATCTGCTGAGGGGAGATTCTCTCCCCCAAGCACATTCCTTTGTGTGAAGTCAGGCCACTTCACACCTCATCAAGGTAGCCTGGCAGAAGTTGCTGCAGGCTGGCCAATCAGAGCACAGCAGCAAAAACAATGCAGAGCTGAAATTGGCAACTTTTTAGGTAAAGTCTAAACTTTTTACCTGAACAAGTTATATTAAATCCAACAACTGGAATTTGTGGGATTTATTACAACAATTAATTTGATACCAAATTCTTGGTATGTAACATTTAAGGAGACTTTAAAATTTAAAATAAAGTCTGCCCATTCTAGCCTATGAAGGCCATTTACTTCAATGAGGGAAAAACGAATTTGGCTGTTTTTACCTCACCAGGGCTTATAAATCTATTTTTATAAAGTCCCTGCTTATAGTTACATGGCACCCAGCCCTAGGGGCACATAGGGCACACCTTAGGGGTGACTTATATGTAAAAATAAGGTAGTTTAAGACTTTGGAAGTACCTTTAATTCCAAAGTCGAATTTGCATATAACTTTAATTTAAAAGCAGCCAGCAAGGCAGGCTTGCTTTTAAAATGACACTGGGCACCTCAGCAGTGCACCTAGGTGTGCACCACCTATGCTGTGGTCCCTAAACCTACATGCCCTACCATATACTAGGGACTTATAGGTAGGTTAACTTAGCCAATTATAATTAGCCTAATTTGCATATCCATTTTACACAGAGCACAGGCCCTGGGACTGGTTAGCAGTACCCAGGGCACCATCAAAGTCAGGAAAACACCAGCAAAAAGAGGAAAATGGGGGCAAAAAGTTATGGGGCCTCTGCTATCAGCCCTGTTTTCTCACAACTATGTATTTGAGGATTCATCGTCGACCTACCAGACACAATACCCCAGGAGGAAAGAGAGGGCATGGAAAGCAACTATGAGACAAATGTAGCCACAGGGAACCTCTGTGGTTAACGCAAAGACAGGAACCAGTCAGGCTAACAGGATTCAGGCTCTGTCAGGAACAAACATGAACAAGGCAAATACACAGTGAGCAGACTCTGACTGGGAAAAGCTGGAACAACACTGTGGGAACTAAAAACAATGTGTGCTGTGGTCTGCAACGTTACACAATCACCCAAGGGCTCTGGTACACAAGTGATTTGTACGCCAATGCACAACAAGGAGATTCAGAAAATGGCAGCTTCTAAGCAGTTCCAGGCAGCAGCAAGGGTAGGGCAGGTTCAAATGGCTGGTCTGCATGGAAGTGCTCACAGGTTTGTGCACCTTCAGGCTATCACAAGTCCTGGAGTTGAGAATCAAGTTCAAAGGGCCAACTCGACCTTTCACATGGGAAACAATGGACAGCTGATTACAGGTCCTACCCACTACAAAGCAGTGCATTATCGGACCTGAAGTCCATGCAGACTGATGAACTATGACTATGGCATGCCACACTGAAGAGGGACACACACAGGAGTCAGAATGGGAGTCTGGGTGTGTGTAGATGAAGATTCTCAGGATACAGATAGTCCATTTACAGGGCCCGCTAAAGAAGGGTGGGCAGAGACTGAAAACATGGCAGTGGCAAGACTTATTACCTCAGATGGACTGCGCAAGGCATGTCTTGTGAGCAATGCTTGTCATACCTGGGGCACTCGTGCTATGCATTTTCAGCTTAGATGGACTTCTTGTCACACATGCTCCTTGCAGAGATAGCTGATGTCACACTTACTGCTGTCAAGGGTCTTGTCATACATTCCTGTTACCAATGCAATAGCACATCCACTGCCTTATGTATGAAACACTTTTTTTACCTTATGATTGATGGTGTCTTAGTTGTGTGTCATTTGCTGCAATGGACCATGTTGGCAACATGGATGTGTCTCATAGCTGTGGTCCTCTGATATTGCTCTTCAAATGTGAAATAGACAGGATATATGTCATTTACACTGTGTATGATGTTTGCTGTACATTCATACCCATCAAATGTGATGTGGCTTTTTCAGTATCCTAATCTGTATTTCTGCAATGCTCCATGAGGCTAAACTCTGATTATGATTCCTAGGGATCATTTGATGCATAAATAATTACCCAGAGCATGAATGAGTGATGAAGTGAGGTGTTTAATTACATATGATAACACAGTGGTGATGGTGACTATAATTGGAAGAAGTTTTGTACGATGTGTTATCTTCTACGCAATCCAACAGCTGTGTTTGGATGTTCCCCCTCATTTTCATGGACAGCATCCTCCTCTTCAGGCATTTGTGGATATTGTTCATAGAGGGGAATGTTCCTCCTCTTACAAATGTTGTGCAGGATGACACAGATAAAAATGATCTTGCAGAACATTTCAGGGGAATATAGGAGGCTGCCTCCGGTAATGTCCAGGCACCTGAATCTGGACATCAGGATGCCAAAAGTCCTCTCAACTATGGTGCGTGTCCTACGATGTGCCTCATTATAGGCACGCTCTGTTTCTGTACTTGGGTTGCCAATTGGGATCATGATCCTTGGCTGGATCCCGTAACCCTGATCAGCTGAAAGAGAAAATAAGGGTAAGTATATGGTTGTTGGTTGCACCGTCATTATCACTTTGCAAGGCAGTTGTTATCTTGTGTCTTCTGTGACTCATCAGTGTTTGTAGTATTGTGTGGGATCCTAGGCTTCTGTGATTTTCTTTTGGCATTGTGTTGTTTAACTATAAAAACTGGTGTTTGGCTGATTGACATGATATCCCTGGTATATTTAGAAACTTGCAGTTCAGTGTGTATCTCCCATGCATTATGTAATGTGAAAGAAGTGTCCGCGTGCCTTCACTGGAGGTGACATGATACTTCCACACACAGAATCAATTCCACTGTGGTGGTAACACGGTTGCACTATAGGGCCTGGACATCCCATCCAATATGACATATATGATTGCAGGTGAAATGCAACAGTGAGGCCCTTTGATTTGGCTAGGTGACAATGCACAACACATCTCCATAAGCTGGCAGCACGGAAGTGTTCACAACTGACAATGCACAATTATCCCATGCGTGACAAGTTCTATGCAAACCTATTTTTGGGCCCTCACCGAGTTGGCTCATGTGCAAACGTGTACCTTGACTACTGAACCTGCTCCAGGTAAGCTGGCTAACTTGGTTGTGGGGGTGAAGATTTTAGTGTCAGAAGGTCCATCTGCCTGTACATCTGTTATGTATATGGGGAATTGTCTCAATCCGTATGTGTAGCAGTGTGCACTTTGTATTAATGTCACATCCACATGTTTTCATAGCACAGTCCACTTCCTTATTGCTAGCTGGCAATGTCACCCCAGGAGTGATGTGAGATGTTGGTACTGCCTTAATGATTCCATGTCACCTTCATTAGAGTCAGCATCATCATGCTATGTGTCTCATGGTGTATGACCTGCAGCAAAACACATGATACACCCCTTACACAGGACGTATTGGTTGGAAGGGTGTGTGATTGAGTGTTATTGATGTGATATTGAAAGATTCATCTTCCAAGTTGTACTGCCAGTTAAGGCCATGTCATTGTCACTGAGTGGTTTTAAATTGGTCCCGTGTGGCTCTAGAGTGGCATCTCTTGTTATTTGCACCTGTCATTTGTCCATAGGTGTGTATCCCATTGGGTCAGGATATCAAACATGACTACCAGTGTCACACCTCAGTGTCTTCCTGGCCACGTGTCAATGTAGTGGTGTATGTGTTGTGTGTCCTACAGGGTTATTGTGCTGTGTCTAAATAACTAGGTTTCTGTACATACCAAAACGTAGGCCATTGCCATATTGTCCATCCTGGAAGTGCTGATTGATGGTGCTGTGGTGGAAAATGAATGAATCATGTACACTCCCAGGATACTTTGCCATAATGTTGGTGAACAATCCACGGTGATCCACAATGGCCTGCATATTGATGGAGTGTGTGTGCTTCCTGTCGCGGTATAGATGCTCCGTTGCAGCAGGTGGCACAATCCATACATGTGTGCAATCAATGGCACCAAGCATGTGCGCGAAGCCATGAATTTGATAGAACCCCTGTTTGGTCTCCTCCTGCTTCTGCTGTGTGTTGGGGAAGCTGATGTGGTGGGTGTGAGGGAGATGATGGTATCAAGTAACTTGGGAAGGAAGGCAGAAAATAAGGGCTGTGAGATCCCGGCAACCAGGACACCAGTGGTTTGAAAAGAGCCACTTGCCAACATGTGCAGGACAGCTAGCAGCTTGGTCTCCGGTGGAAAAGATGTGGGGTGTCTGCAAGTTGGGTGCCAACTGTGGCTCAATGTTGCGCAGCAGCTGCTGTATGGCTTGCCAGTTTAGTCTGTACCTTTGGATGATGTCATGTTCCCTGAGACCCTGAAGGGTTGTTCTGGTCCTGAATATCCTCTCCTGCCTTCTGCGTTGCCTTTGGGGTCCCTGTTGGTGTGGTGGTAGCTGCTGCTGTTGCTCCTGTGCTTTGCGTCTTCGTGCATGCTGGATGAATAGCACCTCCATGTCTTCCTTTTTGAGCTCTGATGTTGCTTCTGTGAGTTTTCCTTAAGTAGTGGTGTGTTTTTCCCATTTTAACACCTGCCCTGACCCAGGTGTTAAATTTTGCGCCATTTTCTGGCTCCGCCTACCAGACGTGCGCCTTTTTTGCGCAGTTGGAGAAATATGGCACACAGGTATTTAATACATTTTTTAGACAGGAATGCATACCTTGCATCTCATCGACTCAAGGCGGTTTCACGCATCCAGAAAATGGTGCACAATGGGATATTTTGCCATTAGACGGGTCTAGCATCAAAGTATAAATATGGTGTTAAGTTTGCGCTGAATTAGCGTTAAAAAAAAATGACGCTAATCCGGCATAAAGGGAGTATAAATATGGGCCTTAGCTCTATATAGAATAATGTTTACAAATATAGCTTGGATGATGTCATTAGTGATATATCCAATGATGTCATAAATTATGTCATTTGAGATGTCATCAGTGATGTCATAAATGACAGAACATGTTATGAGTAATGCAATATGTGAGGTCATAAGCAGTGCATGTCAGAGGCGCAAGTTATGGCTATCTCTCTTAACTATTACTGGTGAATTTCTTTGTTTTATTTAAGTTCAAAATGTTGCATTGTCACTGACATTTTAACTTACCTTTAATGTCACTATAACCTTTAGTTTTTCAGTGAATAATTATCTTTCTATCTATCTATCTATCTATCTATCATCTATCTATCTATCTATCTATCTATCTATCTATCTATCTATCTATCTATCTATCTATCTATCTATCTATCTATCTATCTTTCTATGTACATAAAATGCAATGACGTAATGTAGATCTGTTTAAAACTAAAGAGACTATACCCTGAAGGGCCTCATTTACAAGGCCCTAGCGGCACACTGCGCTACTGGAGTGTAATTTTTTTGACACTCCAATGGCGCAGTGGGTGAGCCCATATTTACAAGACAACGCAAAGCCACCTTTTATGGCTTTTCATGGCCTTGTAAATACCGCCCCTGTTAGACCTGACAGCCTTAGGGTGGTAACCCCTAACTTTTTGCCTGCCTCCCTCCACATTTTAGATACTGTTTTTGCTGGTTTTGAGACTCTGTGCACTTTACCACTGCTAACCAGTGCTAAAGTGCATATGCTCTCTCCCTTTAAACATGGTAACCTTGGACCATCCCCAATTGGACTATTTAATTTACTTATAAGTCCCTAGGAAAGTGCACTATTTGTGCCCACGGCCTGTAGATTAAATGCTACTGGTGGGCCTGCAGCACTGATTGCGCCACCCACTTAAGTGGCCCCTTAACCTTGTCTCAGGCCTGCCATTGCAAGGCCTGTGTGTGCAGTTTCACTGCCAATTTGACTTGGCATTTAAAAGTACTTGCCAAGCCTAAAACTCCCCTTTTTCTACCTGTAAGCTACCCCTAAGGTATGCCCATAGGGCAGGGTGCTGTGTAGGCAAAAGGCAGGACATGTACCTGGGTAGTTTACATGTCCTGGTAGTGTAAAACTCCCACATTCGTTTTACACTACTGTGAGGCCTGCTCCCTTCTTTGGGGCTGCCCTCATACATTGTTTGAGTGGTAGCTGCTGATCTGAAAGGAGTAGGAAGGTCATATTTAGTATGGCCAGAATGGTGACATTAAATCCTGCAGACTGGTGAAGTTGGATTTAATATCACTATTTTAGAAATGTCACTTTTAGAAAGTGAGCATTTCTCTGCACTTAAATGTTTCTGTGCCTTACAATCCACTTCTGGCTAGGTTTTGTTGACAGATCCTTGTGCATTCACTCAGACACACCCCAAACACAGGATACTCAGCCTCACTTGCATACATCTGCATGTTGAATTGGTCTGTCTTCCTGGGCTGGGAGGGTGGAGGGCCTACTCTCACACAAAGGACTGCCACACTCCCTACTGGGACCCTGGCAGACAGGATTGAACTGAAAGGTCCCTGGTGCACTTCTAAGCCACTCTTTGAAGTCTACCCCACTTCAAAGGCACATTTGGGTATATAAACAGGGCCTCTGACCCTACCAACTAAGACACTTCCTGGAGAAGAAACTTGTAACCACAAACTGCCTCCTGCCAAGAAGAACTGCCTGGCTGCCCAAAGAACTCACCTGACTGCTTTCTGTGAAGGACTGCTGCCTTGCTGTTGCCCTGCTGCCTTGCTGCTCTCTGGCTGAGGTGAAGAAGTGCTCTCCAAGGGCTTGGATAGAGCTTGCCTCCTGTTCCCTGAAGTCTCAGGACCAAAAAAGACGGACTCCTTGTGCAGCGAATTCCGACACACAGCCTGCCAGAAATGATGTACAGCCTGCCCCGCAGTGAAAATTTCACTGCACATTGAACCGGAATGACGCAGCCCGACTTCGCAACGAGAAGATCGATGCAGCACCAGCATAGCGAACGGAAATTGGACACACAGCCCACTGGATCGATGCATAGCCGAGCCGGAACGATGCTGCCTGACTTCCAGAGAGGAATCGACGCAGTGCCTGCCGTACGGTAGAAAATTTGACGCAATGCCCACCAGATCGACGCAGCTTCTGTGACTTCGTCCTGCCAGCACAGGAAATCCACGTACCGTCCCTGGGGCATCTGAAAACCCTGCAACCCGAAGAAGATCTATGACTGAGCGCCGGAAATTGATGCACAGCCGTCCCTGTGTGGAAACTAAACGACGCATCGCCGCGTGCGGCCCGAGAAATCAACGCACACCCTTTTTTTCCACACTTCTCCTCCTTTGCGGCTCTTTGCAGAGATTTTTCACGCAAACCAGGTACTTTGTGCTTGAAAGAGACTTTGTTTGCTTTTAAAAGACTTAAGACACTTTGGCCCGCCAGGCTGAAGACTGCCAGTTCAGGCAGTTTTCTGCCCAGCGTATTATGACTGCTGGCAGCCCTCTGCCCTTTTTCCGACGGAGAGCCACCAGCAGCCATACTGGCAGTCGGCAGTGAAGTAGAGGCTGCTCCACCGCCACGTCATAAGAACACCACCCACCGAATCACAATCCATGATTCGGTGTGGCAGTGTTCCGGTGACGGGGAGCTGGCGGCAGAGCAGCCCCCATGGATCACGTTCCCTCCCGGAGGATCACCGGACAAGGTAAGGTGATCGTCCGTCAAGGGAGGGGGTGGGGGTGGGGGTGTTGTGTGTTGTGTGCGTGCATGTGGGTGTGAGTGTGTAGAGGGGGGGTGTGAGTGCGTGTATGCATGCGGGGGTGTGGTGTGTGTATGGGAAATATGTGCGGATATGTCTGTCTGCATGTGTGGGTGTATGTCTGTGTGTATGTCTGCGTGTATGTGTAGTAGTTGTGTGAGCGTGCGTGTAGGGTGTGTGTGTGTCAATGTTTTGGGGGTGGGGAGGGGGGTCCTGCCACCTTAGGGGGTAGTAGGGGGGTTGTCGGGTTGGGGGGAGGACTCTGTAGAGGGGAGGGAGGTGGGTAGACCCCTATCAGTGCCAGGGAATGAATTCCCTGGCACTGATAGTGCCTACCACCATGGATTTCGTGGTGGTACAGAACCCCACGAAATCCATGGTGGTATGCGGGGTCATGATACCGCCGGCGGTCTAGTGACGGCCGCCAGGCTGGAGACCGAAGTCTCCAGCCCAGCGGTCGTTACCACCCTGGCGGTCGGAGTGTAGAAGTGGCCGTTTGGCATGGCGGTAACAGCCATGCTTGTAATTAAATTTTTTGTCACCGCTGGCCTATTTGCGGTATTACCGCCACTTCTACACCGACCGCCAGGGTCGTAATGAGGGCCTTTATATCACTTTTCAGTGATATCTCTACATTTACTTATTGCATCTTTGATCGTTTTGACCTGCATTTAACCAGATAAATATTATGTATTTTTCTAAACACTGTGTGGTGTATTTTTCTGGTGCTATATGGTGGTATTGCATGATTTATTGCACAAATACTTTACACATTGCCTTCTAAGTTAAGCCTGACTGCTCAGTGCCAAGCTACCAGAGGGTGGGCACAGGATAATTTGGATTGTGTGTGAGACTTACCCTGACAAGAGTGAGGGTCCTTGCTTGGACAAGGGGTTACCTGACTGCCAATCAAAGAACCCATTTCTAACAGCCCCCTTTCATGCACAACTCTGCTTGAAAAGGGCGATCCATGCGTGTTGCTGTGGGTGTTCCCACGCAGTACCCATAGAACCTGACAGAATCTCACACATTCCCAGATTTACAAGGCTGGGAATGCATCAGATTCCTATGCCACCTCCAGGGTGCAGTTAAAGTGGCGCAACAGGGAGCAATAAATATTTTTCTCCCCATTTTTTCCTGTATGTGTGCTGCATTCTGCAGCACACATAGAAAGAGGAAAATGTAATTAATGATTGTTTATGTACAGGAAGGTGTTCCCTTCCTGCACATAAACAATCATCCCTGCAACGCAGACACCTTTGCACCATTGTGAAAGGGGGCCTGCATTGGCTCTAAGCAGCAGTTTGTGTGCCAGCCCTGAGGAAAGTGCAGGGATGCTTCATATTTCTGTAAATACAATGAGTCCCTGCACTTTCAAACTGATGCAGTGCGGCGCAGCAAGCTGTCTTGCAGCGCCACAATGCGCCATTTCCTTCAAAATGAGGCCCTGAGTTTCTGGAGATGGGATTAAGTATTTTTAATTGTTCTTTAGTACTTTCCACATAATACCTCAACTCTAACGGAGTATATACTGGTACATTTGAGATATATTTTAGGTACAAAAACGTGCTTATTTATATAAATGTAAACATATTGATAACTACGCTGCATTTAATAACACAGGGCTTGCTTCACAAAGGGCCTCCACAGTCGCGGCAGTGGCCCCGCATTCGTGGCTGAGGTACCGCACTCATAGCAGGACCTCCGTATTGCAGTTTCCCATTGCAGAGGTCTCGCCATGAGTGAGGGACCTCAACCATAACTGCATGGCCTCTGCTATGACTGCCAAGGCCCTTTGTTAATCAGGCCCACAGTGTATTTAGTGTTTTGTGGAGAAAGGATTTTAAATTGTTAATGCATTTATCAGTTAATTCTCCTGTTTTATTTTATATTAACATATACACTATCCTGATATATATACACATTTCTTATAGTTTTTGAAGACTTTGTATCTTTAATTTATATTCACCCTGACACAATGACAAGGAAGTTTTGAAACATTTGTTGGCCTTTCTTGAGGACTGTTGGTCTGAGAACAATAAAGAAAACAACTAATTTTGTCCTTTCTAGAGATGTGATATTATGAGAAGAATAGAAGTGAGCAGACAGCCATGTTATGGATTTTCTCTCACACACTATGGTCCCAGCCAGCACACATGCGTGCTCTGGACCGAGCCAATGTATTGGAATCATCCTTTAACCAGGTCACTTTACTGCCAGCCAGTCACATTGCAGTCCTCAGATGCGTGTTACCTCCTTGTGCTCCAGTTGCCGGCAGTCCCACAGGCACTCCTACTGCACCCCAGCACATCGCTTAGCATGGAGATCATGGGCAATTATTCCTTGTCCCTACTATCCTCAGTCTCTTTCTTCTCTTGTAGTTAAATGATTTGGGAAATAGGTAGGGAGTAGGCTGAGTAATTGGAGAACAAGTCCTGACCCTGCCCATAAGTGAGTTAACTTGGTATTCTCCAGATTAACTTTCATACTTAGGACATGGAATTTATGCTTTCAGTTGTGCACTTCCTTTAGCCACTGAATGGAAAGCGCACCACTGTTTGGCATCTATTTCATGCTTGGGGTCTTTCAGCCTCTCGTACAAATTAGCTAGACTCTCTGTAGCAAAGGTACCATTCTATGGAAAGGAATTTTCCCCATCCTCTTTAGTGAGTCCTACGCCTGTGTGTTTACCGTATTGTTGGTACATAGTATGGGCAGCTGTTGATTTTGGTGGGGCTCGCTACACAGGGACATTTTCAGGCATGGGAAAAGTGGGCCATGGCTCAGGGTCCCCACCTTTCCAGGGGCTATTTAATTAGGGTTTGTGGCAGTACTAGACTGTGTAGAGGTTTTAAATAATCAGTTTGTGTACTTGAGGTTTAAAGAAAAATACCTGTTGTATTCCGGCTATATTCGGGAAGACCGTTAACCTTTTAACGGGCATAGATCCAGCCCAAATTCACAGGCCTTTGCCTTTATGCAGTATTTGCCACCTACTGTCTAGTAAAGATTGACGTTTTGTGCTCCCTCCATGACTGCATCGTCCTTGCAGAGCTGTTGTTAGACTGTGTTATAATAGCCTACTGCCTCCTGACTCTAAATACCAGTCCCATGCAGCAGATGTAGTGCAGTAAACAAAAGCACCCATCAGCACCTTAAGCCTTAATAGCGATGACAGACAAACTACACCACACATTTTGAGTAGAAGGCTCGGTTGGAACACTAATAGTTCAGCTTTTTTGGAACAGTCAAGCTAGAGACTACTTGTGCCGAGGTAGAGTCCAGGTCAATTTGCAGTGCAGACCAGCAGCATATGCTCCCTTCTAGACTACACCGTCCATGTGGAGCCGCTACCGCCCAGGTGCAGTCATAGCTAATTACTAATTGACTTAGAATTCCTTTTCCTGGCACAGCGTCAATTAGAGCACATTAAATAAAATTGTACCCTCTATATGCACAGGTACAAAAGATGAGACACCAGTCAACTTCATCACATGCAGCAGACTTGTTTGAGCCACCAGTCTCTCTGCATCTCTGGTGCTGGCCAGCTAAAGAGAACTGTTTGTTGCAGGGTTGTGCCTAAATGTAGGAGGGCCAAGGTTATGAATGCGCTTAAATGTATAATAAATGCAGAGGTATTCCAAGCAGGGGAACCCAAAATATGTTTGATTGTATGCCCCCAAAATCCTTAAGACGTCCCTGTTGCTGCATTTAGATTGTCAAGGCCCAATTGTGATTTTCATATACTCCACCCACACTTGTATAAAGAGAGACATGTCTGCAGGGCTTGTACCCACATCTACTCCTGTACAGAGAGCTAGGGGAGAAAACAGAAAATGGGATAGGGTTCCCTTCAGTTATTTCTTCTAACTATTCTTGTGGCATGCAGAATGAAAGGGTACCACCCACTCACACTCAAAGATCTCCTTGAGTTAAAAAATCCTTTAGTCTACAGATCAAAGGGCCCCTTCCTCACTTATTGTCAACTTTTAAAGGTCTATGCTCTAGGTTCTGGCACTCCTGCCTAGCTTCCCTGTTGCCACACTACTTCTCTATTTCAAGAGCCTGCTTTCTCTATACCATGGGATCACACTAATGCTCCTTCTCCCTTCTTCTGGACTCCTCTCAATCCTACATGGCCTGTGACAACAGTTGTGCACACTCATTTTAACAGTACATTAGCTAAAAACAATATAAGCCATGTGAGCAACAAACAAAAGGTGAACACCGTTAGAGTTGTACTTAACATTTTGGTTCAGTCTTTGCTCTTATTTTCTCCAGTTGCTAGATCTGAAGCTGGGACATTCTCCACCACAGTTCTCCCAGAGAAAACGTCTCCCTTACCTTTGGGGCTTGAGGTAATTGTGTGGAGCTCAATCCAGCCCTCCTCTGCTTCTTCCTTTCTTGAGGCAGTTCCCGCCATCTGCTAGAAACAAAATACAGCACATTGGGAAGCCTAAGGTCTAACTAGCATTTAATGGAAAATAACAAATAACACAAAATCAGATCAAAGTCAATTGTCAATTCAACTGCTCACAGCTCTCATTTCAAAATGGTCAGCTGGAGCCAGAAACTAAAACATAAAATTAGTTCCGCTATACATAGGTTTTCCCTTAATACAAGTCAACGAAGATTAAGCACATGACAGAAACTTGTCTATTGTGCAGTTGGAAGGATCTTCCCCTCAAGGAAGCACAAAATAGCCATGAGGAGAAGATACAAGTCATATAGAGGTCTTATTATTCTCGAAAAGTCCCACTTCCCTTGTCAGGTCAGAAACTAGGTTACGTGCGATGTTAGAAAACGTGCAAGGTACAACACTGTTCCCTAAGGCTTCCTGGCCTACTAGAGTCATTAATGTTTGCAAACATATTCAGTGTCCCAGGAAACTTGAAGCTATCATAAAACAGCATCCATATTTGACTAAACGGTTGAGAGATTGAGGATTACATATATAACTACTAATGCTGCATTACATAGAAGTATAAACATGACACTGTTCGTATCAGCACAGTTTCAAGACCAAGTTCAACCTCATACACTTTTAGAAGGTTGTTCCTGAAGAATGGGCATGAGTGGAGACCCCATTAACTTCTCCAAACAGGCCCAGAATAGGAAACTTTGTGTGCAACCTTTTGGAGAACCACATCTGCATGCCTTGTAGGTCTTACATAACTTCTATTACAGACTTTTTTTTTACTGAAAATAGAAAAGCCTAGTTACTTGGCACATAGCTCGCAGCTTACAATACAATGTTGGTTAATTCTTGGGAGCCAGGCTCACAAAATTCATGGTGAGGCTGATAACGCGTCCAGCCCTTATAAATTACCTGTACCTGGACACGTTGGAGGTCGGTGAACCTTTTAGCCGAGTCGGGCTCTCCTCATCCTAGAATAGTCGGGTCACTTAGATCAATAATCAATAACTATTGTAATCGATAGTTAATACTCAATTAATAGGTCAAGATAACACATCAGAAATCAATAATAGTTGGTATTTGGGCACACCATGACCTTTCAGTCATGAATAATCACACCAGTTTATTAAAAGTTAGTGAATTTATTTCCCTATATTAACAAAGCTAGCACGATGTATATAAGTCTCAAAACCAAATGATATATGTATATGAACATTACTAGTTGTCCATAACGGCGGAAGAAACGCAATCTACACAAAATCTGAATAATGATACACTCAGTTATGGCAATGCAAATGACTAATATGACTAACTGTATTTGACTAATTTCATACATTGGTCAGCATAACAAGATTTCAAATTAACATGGTGCATCAAATGGATCCCTCGACTAACCTCTAATTAGCATTGGCATGTGGGACTTCATGCAAAACGAATTTAGTCAACACAAATTTGGAAAACTTATAGCTTGGGCCCTATCAAAATAGCAGTTGGTACCTAAAAGGAAAAACACAATGCATAATACATTTATCCTTTCATATTTACCAAATACAAACAGCATTCAAGAAAAGTCTTCGTCCCTCAGGTACCGGTTCGATCAGCATGGGGCAGATTTCAAAGGGGCAAAGTTAAGGGCAAGCTTCCTTGCAGCGGCAAGGAAAATGGGGCAAAGTTACTTCATGGGCAAGACGGGGCAAATCAAAGTTAAAGTCTCTAGGGTGAGAATTCTCAAAGTCTCTTTCTCTCAGATAGAGAGAAGGGCATTAGGGTGTCGTCCAAAATGGAGTCTGGCACCTGGTTTCAAATTGGCATCAAGGAAAATGGCTGACTTCTCTTTGTCCAGTGGGTTTAAGTAAGAAACATTCCAAATTCTGCAGGGTCTTCCATTGGAGGGTTCATAGGTTGGCTTCAAATTATCCAATGAAAATTGTCTTTTTACTAGCTCTCATTTATGCATACATTGTCCTTGGAGCCTTGGAACACAAGTTGTAACATGGTTTGCCAATTATTTTACTATCTGCACCTTCATTGTCCGCACCTGCAGAGACTGACCTTGTATCAAAGGGGATGAAACCGGCCTAGTACGAAACCTTGAAGATAAGTGTATTAGTCATCTCTGCTGGAAAAATACAACTTCAAGCAAGAATATATGTTTCATTAGTTCAAGGAAAAGCCACGCAGTTAGAATTTGAGACCAGGCAACTAGGCCAAAGCCTCTACTAAATTTAAGCTAAGCAAAACAGTTTTCAAATATGAAATCATGTCATACAATTGTAATTATGACGGATTACTACAATTTTCAATTCTTCATGATTAATAAAGCTCGTTTACAATGATGGCGAACTTCCCCGAGGACACAATTTCCCTCATACATTATTTTCTTTACTAAAATCACACTACATTATATACTTTTGATTACATGATATGTATGAATATATGTTGGACCCTCTTTTTCTGCGTCATCAATCCCTCCTCTGATGACTAATTATGTCATCACATCAAATCTACCCACAAATCTTATTCCATTAAAATTCTGTATAGTAATTTGGCACTTCAGTCAATTCCCTTTTTCTTTTGATCCCTTTAGATTTTTCTCTATATATTTCTACCATTTTTGCTTGTTCTTTTTCTTCTCTTTTTCTTTTGCGCCTTGTTTTCAATATTTTGATAGCTTTCCATATTCCCCAAGAGACTAATAAACAAATGAATATTATTAATATTCCCTTTACTATTTTTAGTAACAATCCGTTCTAAACGTTGCTGAGCCAATTTCCCACAGAAGCAAATCCTTTTCCAACTTTCTCCCAGACTCCTGGTTCTTTCAATTCCTTAAAATCTATACTTTCATTAGTTAAATTTGTAAGCATCGTTCTAATTTTTCCACTGCTGTCCGGTATATATGTACAACAGTGACGTGTACCAAGCATTTTGCAAACGCCGCCATCCTTTGCTAAAAGAATGTCTAAGGCAAGCCGATTTTGAAGAGTCATAGCTCTTTCTGCAGCGAGTTCAGCATCCATCAGGATTATAGCTCCTGAAAATTTTGTCAACATGTTATCTACAATAGAAGACAACTTTCGTATTTTGATTGAATTCAATATTACTCCCACTGAGGGAATCAAAGCTCCAAATATATCTCCTACCACACCAGAAGCTTTCTCCCTTTTCTGAATATGATGTGATTCAGACAGCTTTGGAAATTTCTTTAAATCATCCAGTTGGTAAATCTTTGGGAACACTATTCCCAAATAACATCTACCATACCATCCTTTAGGAAGACGATAATAGGCGTTAAGTCCACAAATATAATATATCCCAGGAATAACTGGGACTTGTCCATTCAGCATGAACGTCCACTTAGGTTGAAACAAAAACGTATGTTTGCATTCACTCGTTCCCACAAAAACAGTGTCATAATATGATTTATGTCTATGTATACAAAATCTCCCTACGTGCAATGTATCTAAAGCTATTTTCCCTTGTGTCTTTATTGCGGCAAAAGCATAGTTATCTACAGATGTCCTTTTGTGTAATTCCCTTTCTAATTCCTCCTTCATTTCTTTCCTCCTATCGTCAGTGCGGTCTAAGAAGTTTATCTCTACTGGTGAAAGCAAGCATGTAAGGTTCTCTCTATGTGCGTGAGCTGTGTGAAAAGGTGACAACGGCTCAAGGAAGTCTCTCATTAACTTGAAATAATAATCCCTAGATATTTTACTCAGGTACTCGATTATGGGGACATATGCAAATGTAACATCATAATTAGAGTAAAAATAATGAATGTACTGTTGACCATAAAATCTGGACATTATTATACTACATGTAATTCCGTACGTAAGAGGCATACTATGATACGTCACCCCTTCCACTACTGAGGTAGGTATTTGTGTGCACATATAACAATCTTTTGCATCCATGGTCTCAACATACTCACTCAGCAAGCGATAGAAAACTTTAGAGGAAAGTTCCTTCTTATCATGCAAATGTCTCTCGTCTTGTTCGAGTCTCTTCAGAGCTGTTAGTTCAGTAATAATAGTAGGTTTAGAAATAGAAGCATCATTCGTCTCACTCTCGTTCTTCCCATGCATTCCAAGAACTATTGCTACAATTATTAGTACGCATGCGGTTATTAGACCTATACACATGTATTTACAACACTTCATTTTACGTCCCGGTGTAGTGTAGCCTGTCATGATCTGTATAGAATCAGAAAGCTGAAGACACCTTATCAATTGTGTTTGCAGATATATACAAAGCTGAACGAGTTCAATGTTCACACAGTTTTCTTTAGCAGCTTAGGGGGTCATTCTGACCCTGGCGGTCGGTGATAAAGCGGCGGCCAACCCGCCAACAGGCCGGCGGTCCAAAATATGCAATTCTGACCCTGGCGGGAACCGCCAACACAGCCCGCCGCATTAACACTCCGACCGCCACGGCGGAACAAACAAACAGCGCGGCGGTCACCGCCAACAGCCAGGCGGCAGACAATGTACCGCCCACCCTATCACGACCCACCAATCCGCCACCTTTTCCGGGGCGGGAGCACCGCCGATAAAAACACGGCGGAAACAGACTACGAACGGGAAAACGCTCACCTCCACATACTCCACGCGAGATTACGGCAGTATGGAACCCGAGTTACAGGTCATCCCCGCACTCCTATACCTGCTCATGTACCAGGAGCACGCCCGGCGGCGCGGAAGACATCGGTGAGTACTGCACCTACGACACAGGGGAGGGAAAAGATTACCGGCACACACCCACCCACCCACACCCACTACAACACACACATCAATGCATTCCCACAGATCACTGTCACAACCCACAAACCCCCCCTCCGAAATAATGCAAAGACCAAAAGAAGAGATCCTAAACGGGCATATATATTGAAAAATGGACAGCAGTAATCCAAATAAATAAATAAACTATGTACAAAATATATACATCAACTATATGTAGTCCAACCACTGTCCGTGGACCACAGGGGTCCTGAGCAAAGGGGCAAGGCCCAGTCCCACGACAAGAACTCCACGGAGAGAACACTGCAGGGGCATCAGAAAGAAAAAAGGACAGGCACCTCAGGGGGAAGGGAAGGGGGGGCACCTCAGCCACTTGAGTACACGACGCCAGATCCACGAGGGGACTCCATGACCACTGGCCCATCCTGGGGAGAGCAAAGCCACAGTCCATACAGTCCATACAGTGGGTGGCCTGCCCACTGGGCCATCCTGGGGAGTGCAAAGCCACAGTCCATACAGTCCATACAGTGGGTGGCCTGCCCACTGGCCCATCCTGGGGAGAGCAAAGCCACAGTCCATACAGTCCATACAGTGGGTGGCCTGCCCACTGGGCCATCCCGGGGAGTGCAAAGCCACAGTCCATACAGTCCATACAGTGGGTGGCCTGCCCACTGGCCCATCCTGGGGAGAGCAAAGCCACAGTCCATACAGTGGGTGGCCTGCCCACTGGGCCATCCTGGGGAGTGCAAAGCCACAGTCCATACAGTCCATACAGTGGGTGGCCTGCCCACTGGGCCATCCTGGGGAGAGCAAAGCCACAGTCCATACAGTCCATACAGTGGGTGGCCTGCCCACTGGGCCATCCTGGGGAGTGCAAAGCCACAGTCCATACAGTCCATACAGTGGGTGGCCTGCCCACTGGGCCATCCTGGGGAGAGCAAAGCCACAGTCCATACAGTCCATACAGTGGGTGGCCTGCCCACTGGGCCATCCTGGGGAGAGCAAAGCCACAGTCCATACAGTCCATACAGTGGGTGGCCTGCCCACTGGGTCATCCTGGGGAGGGCAAAGCCACAGTCCATACAGTCCATACAGTGGGTGGCCTGCCCACTGGGCCATCCTGGGGAGTGAAAAGCCACAGTCCAAACAGTCCATAACAGACTCCACTGCCACTGGAGGAGGCATGTTGGCCAGAGGACATCCTGCAGCCCTGCCCGAGACAGATCCTGCCCTGCCACGTCTGCCAAAGGGCCAGCGGTTGTTGCCTGGAAGGGCCCAGTTCAGCGGTTCTTGCCTTGAAGGGCCCAGTTCAGCGGTTCTTGAGACGGCGGTCCCCAGCAGAGCGGTGCTGGAGACGGCGGGGCCCAGTTCAGCGGTTCTTGCCTTGAAGGGCCCAGTTCAGCCGTTCTTGCCTTGAAGGGCCCAGTTCAGCGGTTCTTGCCTTGAAGGGCCCAGTTCAGCGGTTCATGAGACGGCGGTCCCCAGCGGAGCGGTGCTGGAGACGGCGGGGCCCAGTTCAGCGGTTCTTGCCTTGAAGGGCCCAGTTCAGCGGTTCTTGCCTTGAAGGGCCCAGTTCAGCGGTTCTTGCCTTGAAGGGCCCAGTTCAGCGGTTCTTGAGACGGCGGTCCCCAGCGGAGCGGTGCAGGAGACGGCGGGGCCCAGTTCAGCGGTTCTTGCCTTGAAGGGCCCAGTTCAGCGGTTCTTGCCTTGAAGGGCCCAGTTCAGCGGTTCTTGCCTTGAAGGGCCCAGTTCAGCGGTTCTTGCCTTGAAGGGCCCAGTTCAGCGGTTCTTGCCTTGAAGGGCCCAGTTCAGCGGTTCTTGAGACGGCGGTCCCCAGCGGAGCGGTGCTGGAGACGGCGGCCATTCTATGGCCAACTGCTCATTGCCTGGTGGTGCCCTCCTGGGCAGCGGGGATGGTGCTCCTTCAATGCCCACCTGGGCTGTGGGTGGTGGGGCCCTCCTGGCCAGCTGGGCTGGGTCCTCCCTGGGCAGCGGCTATGGGGGTGGTGGGCTCTCCCTGGGCAGCTATGACGGTTCCTCCCTGGGCAGCGGCTATGGGGGTTGCGGGCTCCTCTTGGGCAGCTGTGACGGGTCCTCCATGGGCAGCAGGCCTGCTGCCTGACTTCTCCGCCTTGCTGCCCTTGCCCTCCTTAGTCGGGAGTCTGTGGCCCTTTCCTCCCTTTGGAGCTGTGGCTGTTGACGGTGGCTGGCTAGTGTCCTGGGGGGATATAGAACCCGGGCTCCTGCGGCGGCCTTCCGCCTTCTGCTCCTCTTCCCAGGGGGTGGGCTGCCTGTCCCCTTGCTGCTGGGGGAAGATCCAGACATGCGGGCTGGTGGGCTCCAATACCCCTGCACCCTTGTCAAGGGGGCTGCAGGGCTGGTGGTGGCTGAGGTGCTCTTTTTACCCCGACGAGAAGGAGGGGGGGCTCAGGGTCAGGAAAGAAGGTAGCAGTAGAGAGATAGATTTTCTTGGGACAATGGAGAGTGATAGGTACAGTGGGAATGGGAGTGGAGGGAGAGGATGTGGTTGTAGGTGAGTGACGTTTGCTGTCGTTGGGTGCAGGTGCAGGAGGGATAGGCTGTCGTGAGGTGGATGGCTGTTGGGTGGGTGGGTGGCTGCGTTTGTGTGGTGTGGAAGAGGGGGTGACATACACAGTGGGAGAGGACACAGGGGACGTGTACATGGCAGGTGGGTGTGCTGGTGATGGAAACACTGGCTGATGGTGAGGTGAATGAAGGTGTGAGTGTAGACGTCACAGGGAGGGAGGAGGGAGACGAGGAGGTGGGGGTCACAGAGGTGGAAGTGACTGTTGGCATGTCTGCATCGGAATGTTGCTTGTGTGAATGTCTGCGTGATCTGTGGTGCTTATGTTTGGATGAGCTGCTCTTGGGTGTTGAGGTGTGTGCAGGCTGGTCTGATGGTGTGGGTGGGACAGGCAGAGGAACAGGAGACTGGGAGGAGGGAGTTAGTAGATGGAGGCAGGAGACAGGGACAATGGCTGCCGTCAGTGCTGAGGCCAGAGCCTGGAACGATCGTTGATGGGCAGCCTGACCCGAATGAATGCCCTCCAGGTACGCATTGCTGCGATGAACCTCCCTCTCCACCCCCTGGATGGCATTCAAAAGGGTAGTCTGCCCAACAATGAGCGTTCGGAGGAGGTCAATGACCTCCTCACTGAGGGCAGCGGGGGTAACAGGGGCAGGGCCTGAGGTGCCTGGGGCGAAGGAGATGCCCGGCTTCCTGGCAGAGCGGGCACGGGGCGAACGCTGAGGGGCTGCTGGGAGGGCGGAGATGGTGCGCTGGGTGGCGGCTGTACCTGTAATGGCGGGGGGCACATCCGTGCCCCCCGCAAGGGAGCTCCCTTCCGAGGACGTGTCCGTGTCGCTGCAGGGTCCAGTCGTCCCCGTTGTGGAGCTCCCCTCGCCCTCCGTCTCACTGGTCCAGTCAGACTCTGTGGCATGGCCCTCCTGGGCCATGTGAGATGCAGCTCCCTCCTGCCCCGATGCCACTTCTCCTCCGCCTGATGATGCTGATGCACACAAGCACAGAAAGACAAACAAAAAGGGGGGGGGGAGAGAAATAAAGAGATTTTGAGGACATGGATCACCGGTACAGTTAGCGGACATGACAGACACAGATGCCCCCTGCACTAAGTTGCGCACTTGGGGTCCGCTACGCATTCCGTGGAACATGCCCTACACGCCTAGAGTTGACAACTGCACCCATGGATGACACGGCCCAGGGATGGCTGTACTGACACACTACTGAGGGTGGTGGCTGGGGATACAGGGGCTTACGGGGGTGCCCAGCCTACAGATATCGCCCTGGCCTAGGGGGACCCACAGCCCTCCTCCCCCACCCAGACACCTCCACTGCGCGACAACAGAGTAGATTATGCTTGTACTCACCCCCTTGTGTCTGCTGTGCTGCCCTCACACGCCCATCCAAATCAGGGTAGGCCACCGCCAGGATCCGGAACATCAGGGGGGTCAGTTGACGGCAGGCACCCCGCCTACGTTGGGAGGCCATCCCCAGCAGAGACTCTGCGGTCTTCTTGGTCCCGCGGCGGATGTCCTCCCACCTCTTGCGGCAGTGGGTGCCCCGTCGATGGTGGACCCCCAGGGTCCGGACTTCCTTGGCGATGGCACGCCAAATCCCGATCTTCTCATGGGCGCGGACCTATGTGACACGTACAGGGAGGGAGAAATACCACGTTCAAGTTTGTCTGCATTTTCGTTGTCAGTGGCCCAGGAATCCTCCCGTGTACAGACCGCTGGTGGACCTGTCGACAATGGAAGCACGCCACATTATCCTGACCTACCGGCTTGACCGTGCCACTATACATGAACTGTGTGCCCAGCTGGAGCCCGACCTGATGTCCCCCATCCGCCAACCCACAGGGATTCCCCCTCTGGTGCAGGTCCTGTCAGTACTCCATTTCTTGGCAAGAGGGTCATTTCAGACAACAGTGGGAATTGCTTCTGGGATGTCTCAGCCCATGTTTTCGAAGGTGTTATCCAGAGTGTTGTCTGCCCTGATGAAATACATGAGGAGCTACATCCTTTTCCCTGAGGTGGGCGAATTGGCTACAGTGAAGGGTGATTTCTATGCCCTTGGACATATTCCCAACGTCATTGGTGCCATTGATGGGACCCATGTGGCTTTGGTTCCCCCCCAAGGAAGTGAGCAGGTGTACAGGAACAGGAAAAGTTACCATTCTATGAACATCCAGGTGGTGTGTTTGGCTGACCAGTACATCTCCCATGTCAATGCCAAATTCCCTGGGTCAGTGCATGACGCCTACATCCTAAGGAATAGCAGCATCCCTTACGGGATGGAACAGCTAGAGAGACACCGTGTATGGCTATTGGGGGACTCTGGGTACCCCAACCTGTCGTGGCTACTGACCCCAGTAAGGAATCCCCGGACCAGGGCAGAGGAACGGTACAATGAGGCCCATGGGCGTACTAGGAGGGTGATCGAACGCACCTTCGGCCTCCTAAAGGCCAGGTTTCGGTGCCTGCATATGACAGGTGGATCCCTAATGTACTCACCTAAGAAGGTGTGTCACATCATCGTGGCCTGCTGCATGCTTCACAACCTGGCTTTGCGCCGCCAGGTGCCTTTCCTGCAGGAGGATGGTCGAGACGGTGGTGTTGTGGCAGCTGTGGAACCTGTGGAGAGTGACGAGGAGGAAGACGACGGGGCTGAAACAGACAACAGGGACAGAATCATTGCACAGTACTTCCAATAGGACACAGGTAACAATTCAAACATAATTTAGTAAATGTAAACTACTCTCCTGCATCTCTGCTGCCTGTCTATTTGCCCCAGTGTATGATGACTGAGTTGTGGCTTTTCCCTCCCTATTTCAGATCTGGGGTCCCCACTACGAGTCCTGTGCTTCGTTTCCCCATGGACTACAGCTTTGTGGCAGCGGTTTGTTGACTTCACTATGTACAAGGACATATTTGCACTGTCATGTCAATTACAATATTTTGAAATCACAGCCAGACTCCAGATAGTTTTGTGCAAAATAGGTGTTTATTTCAGTGCTCAAAATGGGATGGGTGGTTTCAAGTGGGTGGGGGCTATGGTGAAGGAATGTCCATGGCAGAGTCCAGAGTAACAGTCACACAGGTGCATTGTCCATAGGCCTGTGGAGAGATGGAGCATGGGCAGTTCAAGGATGGACAGGGTGACAATGTGGGACAGTGGGATGACATCAGGTGGTATCCTTTGCTGGCGGGGGTCTTGACATCCTACTCTGTCTTCTTGCGAGATCTCAGGGCCCTCTTGCGGGGTGGTTCTTCTCCTGCAGGAGGTGGGGGTCTGGTGGGCTGCTGTTGTGCGGGGGCCTCCTGTCCACTAGCGCCGGCGGAGGTGGTTGGCTGTTCTTGGTCCAGGCTAGTGGCAGGGGCCCTTTGTTGTTGTTGAGTGTCCGTCCTGGTGTTGATGAGTTCCTGCAGCAGCCCTACCATGGTAACCAGGGTGGAGGTGAGGGCTCTGATGTCCTCCTTGTACCCCCGATAGTGTTCCTCCTGCAGTACCTGGATCTCCTGGAACCTGGCCAGTACCGTCGCCATCGTCTCCTGGGAGCGGTTGTATGCTCCCATGATGGTGGTGAGGGCCTCGTGGAGAGTGGGTTCCCTGGGCCCGTCCCCCCCCTGTCGCACAGCTGCCCTCCCAGTTCCCCTGTTTCCCTGGGCCTCTGCCCCCTGGCCGGTGTGCCCACTACCACTGCCCCCAGGTCCCTGTTGTTGTTGGGGTGGTGGGTTATCCTGGGTGCCCTGTAGTGGTAGACACACCGCTGATTGACGTGCCCTGGAGACAGAGGCATGGGCCCGCTGGGTGGGAGCTGTGCTGGTGTTCCCAGAGGGGTTTGGGTCTGTAGTGGCCTGTGGCTGTCTGAGGGGAACTGACTGTCCAGAGGTCCCCGATGGTCCGGGCTGGTCATCAGTGTCCAGGTCGACAGAGCTGCTGTCATCGCTGACGGCCTCTTGGGTGGGGGGTGTGGAGAATTCTGGGCCCTCCGTGGCGGTGTGTTGGCGGTCGGGTCCTGCAGGGGTATAGAGGTATGGTTATAGTTTCAATGTGTGCCATATGGGTGTATCTGTGGGTTCCCGTGTCCCCAAGTGCTGGCATTCGTGTGTGGGGGCTTTGGTGAGGGTGGCTTGTGGGGGGGATGTGTATATGCATTGGGCATGCTTTGGTGATGGGTGTCCATGCTTAGTGGACGCATGCAGGCCTAGGTTTTGGGATGTGTGGGTTGTGATGGTGAGACATTGGCAGGGAATAGGTGTGCTGGGGGTGGGGGTGGGGGTGAGGATGGTGGTGGGGGTGAGGATGGTGGTGAGGATGGTGGTGGGGGTGAGGGTGGGGGTGAGGATGGGGGTGGGGGTGAGGGTGGGGTTCGAGGATGGGGGTGAGGGTTGGGATATGATTTGGCATGCAGGTGGGGGGGAAGCAGTATTGAAGCTTCAACTTACCAGAATCCATTCCTCCGCCGACTCCTGCGAGGCCGTCAGGATGCAGGATGTTCAAGACTTCCTCCTCCCATGTTGTAAATTGTGGGGGTTGAGGTGGGGGTCCTCCGCCAGTCTTCTGCACGGCGATGTTGTGCCTGGATACCATGGAACGCACCTTCCCCCGTAGGTCGTTCCATCGCTTCCTGATGTCTTCCCGATTTCTGGGGTGCTGTCCCACAGCGTTGACCCTGTCGACAATCCTCTGCCATAGCTCCGTCCTCCGGGCAATGCTGGTGTATTGGACCTGTGTGCCGAAGAGCTGGGGCTCTACCCGAACGATTTCCTCCACCATGACCCTGAGTTCTTCGTCTGAGAAGCGGGGGTGTCTTTGGGGTGCCATGGAGTGGTGTGTATGATGTGTGGGGTGGAGTATGTGTAGTTAAGTGTGTTGAGTGTGGTGGTGTGTGTTGTTTTGTGTGTGGATATTGTGTGGGTGATGGTGTAGTGTGCCTCTGTGTGATGGTGTTCTGTGATCGCTGCTGTGTCTCTCAGTGCTTCTTTTTGGATTTTGGTCGAAGGGGTTTGTGGGTGATGTGGGTGTGTGTTTTTTATTGTATTGTGTGTGTGGGAGTGGTGTGTGTATGTGTATCAGGTGTGTGGAATTCAAATCGTCCAATGTGGCTGAGTTTTGTTCGTTTGTGTGTATTCTGACCGCAGCGGGGTGTACCGCCAATGGAAAACCGCGTTTGAAAGACCGCCGCGTGGATTCGTGGGTCGTAATGGCATGGGCGTATTTCTGTTGGTGTGACGGTGGAGATTTGGTCACCTCCACTTTTCCGCCGACCGCTGGTCTGGCGGTCTGTTGTGGCTGTCGGATTTTCGGAGGTTTGGCTGCTGCGGGTCAGAATGACCGTTGCGGATTACCGCGACCGCGGCGGAATTATGGAGGATTTCTGACCGGCGGTAGGCGCCTTTTACCGCCGAGGTCAGAATGACCACCTTAGTCTCTTATAGGTTAGCAGCGTTGTCTCAAAATCCGTTTCAAAAGTCAATCAAGTTAGCAATGTCTTAGCCGGTTGAAAAGTCAATCAGGTTATCAATGTCTTTATTCGGTAAAGTTCATGGAGTTTTATTTCTCATGTGCCAAAATGAAGTTCTGCCTCTTCGTTCTCGAGACTGAGGGATACGAACTCGTCTGACCAATCGTTAGTGGCTAAGTATGCCCACTCCGGACCAGAATATCTTTTGCTCGGTATTCTCTTTCTTTTCAATTTTGCATCTCTCTTTGACTCTCTCTCGCTGGTACTTTCTTCCTTGGCCAAGTCCTTCTCTTCACTTGGTGCTGTTATTGCGACAGACACTTCTTTTCTTTTCTCTTTCACCTTTGGCCCTTCACTTTCGTTTAATGCTTCTCTGATCCTTAATTTCACTGGTGATATGCTTTGTCTTCTTTTTGCACTGTGTCCACTTGATGGACCTGCAATCTCTTCTGAAGGAGTTTGAACGGCTTCGTTCTGTCCTGTCTTGTCCTCTCCCTCTGGGAAGTCAATCAGGTTTTCCTTTTCTTTTCCTGTATCGTCTGCTTCTGGGAAAGCCTTCCTCTGATCAGGCTCTCCTGCTTCTTCACCTGTTTCGAGCTCTTTGTCACCGTTACCTGCTTCAGACTCTTTGTTACCTTCAGCTGTTTCAGGCTCTCTGTCACCTTCAGGACCTTCGTCACTTTCTGAGGCTCCTCCTTGGTTTTCCCCAAATGAATCAGTTGCTTCGTCCTCAGAAAATATTTCTCCTTCTTCTATTTCTACCTGTTCGCTTCTAGTTCCTCTTCGCTCTGTCTCTGCGCTTGGCACTTTGTTATCAGACACAGGTGATTTCAGCGCTTCGACTTCCTCCTCTGTGGGACACGTCACCCTCTTCGTGTGACTGACGTGAATCCAGTTGGGAACTCCCGCACACTTCACAGCGGTGGTAGTCGTCAGAATCACTTGGAAAGGTCCTTTCCAACGGGGTTCCAAACACGACTTCCTCACGTGCTTCTTTATCACGACCCAGTCACCTGCTTTCAGGGCGGGTCCTGGATCTTGAATCGGTGGCAAGGTGGTTGCCTCCACCTGGTGAGAGAAAGAGCGGACCACATCAGCTAGACCTTTGCAGTAGTCTAACACCATATCATCTGTAATATTCACAAGAGCATTTGCACGAACTGCTGGAAGTCTCATGGTTCTGCCCATGAGAATCTCGTGCGGGGACAGTCCAGTCTTTCTGTCAGGGGTGTTTCTCATTGACATTAACACCAAGGGCAATGCGTCAGGCCATTTCAAGTTTGTTGATGCACATATTTTCACCATCCTTGATTTAAGTGTGCCATTCATTTGCTCCACTAGACCTGATGCTTCAGGGCGGTAGCTACAATGCAACTTTTGCTCAATGTTCAGCGCTGCACAAAGTAATTTTATTACTTCGTTATTGAAGTGACTTCCCCTATCTGATTCTAAGGAGATCGGGAATCCGAAACGTGGTATTAGCTCTCTCAAGAGTAGTTTTGCAACTGTGAGACTGTTATTTCTGCGTGTGGGGTATGCTTCAATCCAGTGACTAAAAATGCACACAACCACCAACACATACTTCAAGCCTCCATGCACAGGCATCTCAATAAAGTCCATTTGCATCCTGCTGAAGGGACCCCCTGCTCTTCCAATGTGGCTCAAATTTACTACAGTTCCCTTCCCTGCGTTCATCTGTTGGCAAATGACGCAACGATGGCAAACTGCTTCAGCAACTTGACGGAATTTGGGGTTAAACCAATCAGTTTTAAATAGTCTAATCATAGCATCCCTCCCAAGATGGGCTTGTCCATGGTAAAATCTGGCTAACTGTGTCAAAAGACTGTTTGGCAGAACAAATTTCCCTTCACTTGAAACCCATAATTCATCTAGTCTCTTTACACATTGCGATTTGGTCCATGAGAGTTTCTCATCCTCACTGACATCATTCTGTAAGGATTTCAGTTCATCCATTGTATCTACAACCTTTAGAGCAAAGATTTTGCTTGGTTCAAGTGCTGGTTCATTTATCAGGTTCCACTCATCCCTGAGCAATATACAGTTCAATGCGCAAAACCTTGTGACTTGATCTGCATATCCATTTCCCAGAGAAACATAGGCGGTCATTCTGACTTAGGCGGGCGGCGGAGGCCGCCCGCCAAAGTCCCGCCGTCAGAATACCGCTGCGCGGTCAGAAGACCGCCACAGTAATTCTGAGTTTCCCGCTGGGCTGGCGGGCGACCGCCAGAAGGCCGCCCGCCAGCCCAGCGGGAAACCCCCTTCCATGAGGATGCCGGCTCCGAATGGAGCCGGCGGAGTGGAAGGGGTGCGACGGGTGCAGTTGCACCCGTCGCGATTTTCAGTGTCTGCTTGGCAGACACTGAAAATCTTGGTGGGGCCCTGTTAGGGGGCCCCTGCAGTGCCCATGCCAGTGGCATGGGCACTGCAGGGGCCCCCAGGGGCCCCGCGACACCCGTTACCGCCAGCCAGGTTCTGGCGGTCAAAACCGACAGGGCCAGGCTGGCGGTAAGGGGGTCGGTATCCCCATGGCGGCGCTGCCTGCAGTGCCGCCATGGAGGATTCCCCAGGGCAGCGGGAAACCGGCGGGACACCGCCGGTTTTCCGTTTCTGACCGCGGCTGTACCGCCGCGGTCAGAATGCCCATGGGAGCACCGCCAGCCTGTTGGCGGTGCTCCCTCGGTCGTTGGCCCTTGCGGTCCCTGACCGCCAGGGTCAGAATGACCCCCATAGTCTTGTCCCTTCGAGTGTGCACTGCATTTTACCACTGCTACTTCTCCTGGTAAGTGGATGGCATGTAACAATTCTCTTATTCTTTCACCATTTTTCACTGGCGATCCTGAAGAGGTCATGAAGCCTCTCTGTGACCACAATTGTCCAAAGTCATGCACTATTCCGAATCCGTACTGGCTGTCAGTGTAAATGGTAACTTTCATTAATGCGGAAAGTTGGCAAGCTCTAGTAAGGGCTACCAATTCTGCTACTTGTGCAGAGTAAACTCCTTGAAGCCAAGATGCTTCCAGAACACCTGTTACCGTACATACAGCATATCCTGCTTTCAATATTCCCAGTGCATCTCTTAAACATGAACCATCAACAAAAATGACTTGGTCATTTTCTTCCAATCGGGTATCTTTGATATCAGGTCTTGGTTTGGTGCAAAATTCAGTCACCTGAAGACACTCGTGCTCGACGTCTTCAGCGTTCTCAATTTCGGCATTTTCACTGGGTAACAAGGTTGCTGGGTTCAACGTAGTGCACCTTTTCAGCTGCACATTAGGTGATCCCAGAATTATTGTTTCATACCTTGTGAGTCTAGCACCAGTCATGTACTGTGTTCGAGAACGTGTCAAAAGTATCTCGACTGAGTGAGGGACCATGACTGTTAAAGGGTGTCCCATCACTATTCCTTCACTCTGAGTGAGGCTGATACCAACTGCGGCTACGGCACTCAAGCACCCTGGCAGTGCTGCTGCGACCAGATCCAAAGTAGCTGAAAAATATGCTACTGGTCTGTTTACGCCACCATGGGCTTGGGTCAAGACAGACAAGGAACATGCATGTTCATGACAAAACAATGTGAAAGGCTTTGTGTAATCAGGCATACCTAAAGCTGGAGCCCTGCACATGCATTCTTTCAATTCAATAAAAGCATCCATCTCATCTCCTTTCAGCTCTATTTCATCCAGCGCATCCTTCTGGGTCAGTTTCAGTAAAGGTTTTGCTAGAGTTGAGAAACTGGGAATCCATTGGCGACAGTAGCTCACCATTCCCAAAAACTTTCTCACCTCCCTCCTCGTCTTTGGGGGACTCATTTGAAGTACACTTGTTATTCTTTCCTTCATGATTCTCCGTGACCCTTTCTCTATTTGGTGACCCAAATATTTCACTTTCTTCTGGCAGAACTGTAATTTTGAAGGGGACACCTTGTGTCCGTTTCTTCCCAAATGGTTCAATAGGGCAATAGTGTCAGCTGTACAGTCACTTTCTGTCTTGGATGCGATCAGCAAATCGTCAATGTACTGTACTAAGGTTGACTAGAATGGTAACTCTAACGATTCCAAATCTTTCTTTAGAATCTGATTGAAAATTGATGGTGACTCCGAAAACCCTTGAGGAATTCAACACCAACTGTAGACTCTGTCTAGGAATTTGAAACAAAAGAGAAATTGGCTGTCCTCATGAAGAGGCACAGAAAAGAATGCTTGTGACAAGTTGATGACTGAGAACCACTCAGCATCACAGGGAACCTGAAACATTATCACAGCTGGATTTGGTACTACGGGACAACATTTGATTATTATGTCATTTATTTTCCTCAAATCCTGAACAATTCGGACCTTTCCACTTGGTTTTATTAGTCCCATTATTGGTGAATTACATGGACTGATTAACACTTCTTTCAGTACTCCCTGCTTTACAAACTCATCAATGAGTTGGGCGACTTTCATGAGGGTGTCTTGCGCCATATGGTACTGTGGGGTCTGGGGAAAGGTTACATTGGGTTTTACCGTCACTTTCACTGGTTCCACTCCTTTGACCAATCCTACTTCTTTCCCTGTCATATCCCACACTTCCTTTCTGACTGTTTCCTGTAACTCAGCAGGAATATCTGCTTCAGAGAGCATTGGATAAAGTGTAATCAGGGGATACTCTTCATCGACAGTTTCCACCTCGTCCCCTCCTACACTGTCCTCTTCTTCCCCATCACTGTTTGTCTGAATTTTAATTCCATCATTTGAACACATAATTGAACATCCCAATTTGCACAATAGGTCTCTCCCTAATAGTGATATCGGGCTCGAGTCACACACCACAAATTTATGTGACCCTTGATAGTTACCAATTCTGACTTGAACTGGATCTGTGATTGGGTTCGTCAGGTACCTGTTTGCTACTCCCACTACTTGAACTGTTCTCCCTGAAAGTGGCAAATTTGGTACTTCAATGCTCCTGACAGTGGAACGTGTAGCTCCTGTGTCAACCAAGAATGAAACGCGGTGACCCATAACTCTTCCCTCCACATACGGACCCTTTTGATCAACTTCCAAAGATGCTGCAAGCATACAATTTCCTTCCTCATCTGAACTTTCACTCTCCCATGCATCGTTTATTCCATTCTCACTATGTAAGGGGAATTGGTGCACTGTGTCACTTTGATTCATTCCTTGACCCGTGACCTGTTGAGGAAGCATTGCTTGCTGCTGATTCATTGGTGCTAAGGGTATTTGCATTTGCTGATTAGGTACCATAGGAAACTGCTGATTAGGTACCACAGGGCATTTGCACCTGTTGCGGTTGCATGGGTTGTAAACCCTGCATCTGGTTTATATTGTTTTGAAAATTTGCATTCGGACCTCTCAGTTTCGGTCCTCTCATAGTCTGGAATGCATTGACATCATTGTTTTGCTGACCTACACCTTCCTGCACTATCATTGGGCATTCCCGTTTCCAATGCCCGACAATTCCGCACGTGTGACATGGCATCACCTTCTTCATTGCCTGTATACCATTTGGAATCATAACGGTATTCAAATCAGGACCATTATTCACAAAACCTCCTCGGCCTCTGCCTCTCATCTGTGGCTGAAACATAGCATTTCCCTGCTGCTGCTGCTGTGGCATCTGTTGTTGAAACCCTTCCAAACCTGTCTGAGCTGCTCTAAGCTGCATCACCATCACCTTTTCTTTCAACCTTTTCTGCTTTGTCTCAATCTCATCACTGCAGTATTTTGCGTAGTTCAATACTTCATCGATCGATTTTGACTGCCAACAAATCAAATGCGTTTTAATCATTTGGCTGATTTCGGGTCTCAGCCCTTCCACAAACCTGAACACAAAATGGAGCATGTCCTTTGCCTCAATCGTCTCCGTGCCACTATAATTCTTAAACGCTTTCAACAATCTCTCATAATACGCATGTATAGACTCTTTAACCTCTTGGGTGGTCCTGTCAATCCTCTGCCAATCCACATTTTTCGACGCAACCATGGTTTTCAAGTGCTCGATCACCTTGTGGTACAAACTCATTACCGTAGGTGATGGCGCACCTGTGTCCCTATCTCTCTTTGGTTCACTCGTCGGCCAACCTACAGCCCTTTTACAATCTTCCCACAAATCTGCCTGAACCTCAATTTCAAATAAAGTATTCAGGTCTTCCCAGAGACATTTAGCGAGTTTCACAAATCTATCTGTCTGTTGATACCACTCAATCGGCTTCTCTCTCAATTTGGGAAAGTCATCCGTAAAGGATTGAATATCGCACCTGTGCCACGGTACATGTACAAGTTTTCCCCCTGCTGTCTCTCTCATTGGTAACATAGTTATCAGATCGTCATTCTGTTGTGCTTTCTCATTCCGCTCTGGAGTATTTTCTTTCTTTTTGTCCTTTTTCTTAACCCACCTGCTTTCCCACTTGTCTAAACATCTCCAGACCTGTGCACTCTGCAGTATCTCTTTAAGGTGTGTTTTCATCCCTGCGAATCTCATGTGTTCAAAGTCTTTTGTCTCAAAGTCTAACCTGTAACTTCTGCTCAGGTGTTTAGTCTTACTTATATCGATCCCGTTTCTGTCTGCAATTTCTTGTAACTTCTTATGTATGCTACTTACTTCTCTTGTAATCCTAGGGCACATGTATCTTAGTTCTTCCTCTGTGTATGATTCTAATCTGTTCAAACCCATTGTTCCCTCTACCAGTTCATCTGCTTCCATACCCAACCTTATTTTATTCAGGTATTCTTCTCCCTTCCTGTGTGGGCAGTTCAGGCTGTTGAACCATTGTGTTAACTGTTGCACGTTCAGTCCTATCAGTGTAGCAGTTACATCAACTGCTACTGATGGTTTCTGTAATGTTTCAGTCTCTGAGGTTAACGGTACTAATAGTGGTGGATGTGACCTTACCACGGTTGATGGAGCACAAATTGGAATTGGACTGAGTTCCGACAAGGACCCAGATCCATTTGGCAGTGCCGCTATTGGAGTTGTTTCTGGAGTGGTTTCTATGCATCTTCTCCCTGTCCCACTCTGTGTCATTACTACCCCTTGATCGCATACGTTTGGGTCTCCTTGTCTGTACAGTGGTACTGGTGGACCTACAGTAATAGGCAGAGATATTGCGTCTGGATTCTGTCTGTTCCCCGAATACTGTGGCATGTTAATCCCCACATTATGGTTCATCATTGCTGGCATACCTAACTGGCTCTCTGTTACTCGAGTATACTTCGGCCCTTCTTGTGCCTGCTTTTGAGGCATCAAAAACTGTGTTGATTCGGCTTGAATCAATGTCGGTCTCTGATAGTTTTGTCCTCCCTGAGCCATTGAATCAGAAGTCATTCCCATGTTATGCTCATCACAGCAGTGCCTTTGAATCTGTGGCTGATAGTTATCAGCAGGTTTCAATTTTGGCACGTCTGGGTATATTCTCTGAATCTGTGGTATTTGTGGTGAGAAAGGCATGTCGGAGCTGCTCGGCCTCTGAGATATTCTCAAATTTGGTGTTACATTACCCTGTATTGGTTCTGGAGGGGCAGTACTAATGCTTGAGCCTTTTTCGCTTTCCACGTATGGTGGTGGGCGATCATTCAGCAATTGTATAATGAACTCCTCCTCGCCTGACTCTTCTGCCCTTTTCGAGTTTCTATTGTTCTCTCTATCTCTGGACTGACTCCTGTTTGTCTTATGGGTGGCTTTCCTTCCTTCCGTCTCCGCTTCATCAGTAATTGCTGGAAACAATTTAGGGCCATATTTATACTCTGTTTGTGCCGGAATTGCGTCGTTTTTTTTTACGCAATTCCGACGCAAAACTAACTCCATATTTATACTTTGGCGTTAGACGCGTCTAGCGCCAAAGTCCATGGAGTTTGTGTCATTTTTTAGCGTGGACACCTACTTTGCGTTAATGAGATGCAAGGTAGGCGTTCCCGTCTAAAAAAATTTACCCCGAGGCATGTGCGCCGTATTTACACTCCCGGGCAAAATTCACGCCCGGGAGTGGGCGGGTCCCAAAAATTACGTACGGCCGCTTTTGCGCCGTTTTTTAGCGCCTGGACAAGGCAGGCGTTAAGTGACCTGTGGGCTCGGAAGGAGCCCAGAGGTGCCCTCCCATGCCCCCAGGGACACCCCCTGTCACCCTTGCCCACCCCAGGAGGACACCCAAGGCTGGAGGGACCCATCCGAGGGACATTAAGGTAAGTTCCGGTAAGTACTTTTTGTTAAATTTTTTTGTGGCATAGGGGGGCCTGATTTGTGCCCCCCTACATGCCACTATGCCCAATGACCATGCCCAGGGGACAGAAGTCCCCTGGGCATGGCCATTGGGCAAGGGGGCATGACTCCTGTCTTTGCTAAGACAGGAGTCATTTCTAGGGGGGTTGGGAGTCGAAAAAAATGGCGCAAATCGGGTTGAGGCGAAAAATTTGCCTCAACCTGACTTGCCCCATTTTTTGGCGCCCAAGCTCCATATCCCCCTACGCCGGCGCTGCTTGGTGTACGTCGTTTTTTTTCACACACACCAGGCAGCGCCGGCGGCTAACGCCGGCTAACGTCATTGATTAAATACGGCGCCACCATGGCGCTTCAGAATGGCGTTAGCCGGCGCTCATTTTTTTGGCACAAAACTGCGTTAGTGCAGTTTTGCGTCAAAAAGTATAAATATGGCGCTTAATCTCCTGCAATACATCTGATCTCCAAACCTTTTGTGTGCTGTCCCATCTAGCATCCGCTAGTGTCTTTTCTACTTTTCTTATTCTTGTCTCAAATTTCTTTTGTTGTTGCTTTCTAGCTATTAGCTCCCAAATTGCTAGTGCCTCAAACTGTGCTGGTCTTGGAGGTACTTTCATGTCGTATAGCGCAAATCTCAGATTTTCTAAAACCCTTAGATTAAACGACCCGTGGATAGGGAACGCTACACTTCCACGCTTCTGTATTAATTTGCACCATTGTTTTAACCAAAGACATGGTGCTACACCCTTTTCTTCAATGACAATGTAAGCTGGTGTACCCTCAGGCGGTGTTTATTCTCCTACATTTGCTTTAATATAAACATCTCCCCTCATGGCACTCTTAAATGCTTTGAAAAATTTAATCTTTCCGTCTTTTATTTTTCTAAAAATGTGTAATCAATAAGTGACTTTAATTCCCAGTATACTCTTCGCTTGCCTTTCCCCTACCAGTTGCGCTTCACGGATTGTGTCCAATCCGTGCACGACCCTTCTCACCAACTGATCTCTCCCAGCGCGGATCCTAGTGACGTCACACTCACACACTGCGGCTGACAAAGTCCCGCGGCTTGTCCTCTTTCGTTCGTCTTCACTCACAAACGAATTTCTGCAATATAATGCGAGCACTAACCAAAAGAATAAAACAGATCTGTCGGTTTACTACAGGAAAGGTAATACAATCGCTTCAGAAATCTTAGGGATTTTTCACTAGCCTCGGCAGTTATTCCATCTTTCTCGGTTTCCCGCTTTCGCAAGCAAAATTTGACCCGCAAACTTTACCCTCAACTGATCAATGAACTATTCTAGTGCACTTTAGAATTTGTCAAATCTCAAAGTCGAAAATTTTCTTTCATTCCTCAGAATTCATACCAACTTGTTGACCACGCCCGATCAACCTATTAAACCGACCAGATCACAACATCAAACAAGTGTCTCATACACTTTTCAACATACTCCGGATTCTCTTGACCTCGCAGGGCCCGTCTCAACATCAACAACCACGTGGACAATTTTTCTGCACAAAGCGCTACACACACGTGAAGTTCGACGACTTCCCTACTCTCACACTTTTGGAGTAACACTCCTCTAATATCTTTTAACCCCCTAAAATCCTCCCAAACTTCTCAATTAATCTGCGGCAATAAGCTGTGCAAGCGCAAAACCCTAACTTCACTCATACCGTCACTAGAACCGCCAAAACCATTCTCACACCTCCATGTCCTCCATTCGCAAGCTCCGAGATCCCGGGAAAGTCATTGGGGACTTAGGGCATCATCATCCCTCCAACTTGTTTTATCAAAGAAAATTCTAACTTAACTCCGTCTATTGCTCGGATGGGGTCCCAAAGGGCTAAACCATCAATCTCTGCTACCATCTACTGATAACGCGTCCAGCCCTTATAAATTACCTGTACCTGGACACGTTGGAGGTTGGTGAACCTTTTAGCCGAGTCGGGCTCTCCTCATCCTAGAATAGTCGGGTCACTTAGATCAATAATCAATAACTATTGTAATCGATAGTTAATACTCAATTAATAGGTCAAGATAACACATCAGAAATCAATAACAGTTGGTATTTGGGCGCACCATGACCTTTCAGTCATGAATAACCACACCAGTTTATTAAAAGTTAGTGAATTTATTTCCCTATATTAACAAAGCTAGCACGATGTATATAAGTCTCAAAACCAAATTATATATGTATATGAACATTACTAGTTGTCCATAACGGCGGAAGAAACGCAATCTACACAAAATCTGAATAATGATACACTCAGTTATGGCAATGCAATTCACTAATATGACTAACTGTATTTGACTAATTTCATACATTGGTCAGCATAACAAGATTTCAAATTAACATGGTGCATCGAATGGATCCCTCGACTAACCTCTAATTAGCATTGGCATGTGGGACTTCATGCAAAACGAATTTAGTCAACACAAATTTGGAAAACTTTTAGCTTGGGCCCTATCAAAATAGAAGTTGGTACCTAAAAGGAAAAACACAATGCATAATACATTTATCCTTTCATATTTACCAAATACAAACAGCATTCAAGAAAAGTCTTCGTCCCTCAGGTACCGGTTCGATCAGCATGGGGCAGATTTCAAAGGGGCAAAGTTAAGGGCAAGCTTCCTTGCAGCGGCAAGGAAAATGGGGCAAAGTTACTTCATGGGCAAGACGGGGCAAATCAAAGTTAAAGTCTCTAGGGTGAGAATTCTCAAAGTCTCTTTCTCTCAGATAGAGAGAAGGGCATCAGGGTGTCGTCCAAAATGGAGTCTGGCACCTGGCTTCAAATTGGCATCAAGGAAAATGGCTGACTTCTCTTTGTCCAGTGGGTTTAAGTAAGAAACATTCCAAATTCTACAGGGTCTTCCATTGGAGGGTTCATAGGTTGGCTTCAAATTATCCAATGAAAATTGTCTTTTTACTAGCTCTCATTTATGCATACATTGTCCTTGGAGCCTTGGAACACAAGTTGTAACATGGTTTGCCAATTATTTTACTATCTGTACCTTCATTTTCCGCACCTGCAGAGACTGACCTTGTATCAAAGGGGATGAAACCGGCCTAGTACGAAACCTTGAAGATAAGTGTATTAGTCATCTCTGCTGGAAAAATACAACTTCAAGCAAGAATATATGTTTCATTAGTTCAAGGAAAAGCCACGCAGTTAGAATTTGAGACCAGGCAACTAGGCCAAAGCCTCTACTAAATTTAAGCTAAGCAAAACAGTTTTCAAATAAGAAATCATGTCATACAATTGTAATTATGACGGATTACTACAATTTTCAATTCTTCATGATTAATAAAGCTTGTTTACAATGATGGCGAACTTCCCCGAGGACACAATTTCCCTCGTACATTATTTTCTTTACTAAAATCACACTACATTATATACTTTTGATTACATGATATGTATGAATATATGTTGGACCCTCTTTTTCTGCGTCATCAAGGCCGAGCCTAGCTGTGTGATCAGCTCGACTAAGGTCCGATAATGAGCTCTGAAGTTCACTCTTCACTCAGTAAGCCCTACAGAAAAAACAGAAAATACAAGTTAGATGTTAACAAGTAAAGGTGAAAATAACCTTTACATTCAATTTCACCTCTTTATGCTCCAAGTAGATATTTTCTATATACTTGTGAGAAAGTGAGCTCCTAAATTAATCACAGAGAACACATTTTAAAACAAAGGTGAGCTAAGGTTGATTGGTACATTTAAAAAGGGCAGTTTTTCCATGAGAAAAACAAAGGTTAGGAGAATAAAGTGATAATGTTTTGGTGCAAATATTCTCATAAAAGAAAGGAATGGTTTGCAAGTGCAGGCATGAATCTGTCTCCATTAATCCCCAAGCAGCCTTTAGTCTTTAGTCTTGTAAAGTGCTCTACTTGAAACCAATAGATGTTCTTTCAGAAAGCTGGAGATGAAAGTGTTTCACAGTGCCAAATGGCTGTCCTGTCTCCTTCTTGGTTCAGATAGGGACATCACTGGCAGGCAGGTAAGGGCAAAAAATCAACATAGAATGTCCTTGAATTAGTTATCGATGGGACCCTGGTGTCATTTAGGTTTTATAACACAATATTGAGTTTTAAATAGGTTCCTACCACAAGATTGTATACAAAATATTGAATACCAAAAGAAGGTGAAGGTAAGTAGACTGATAAGTTTAGGTTTACTATTTTAACTCCACATCTATCGATCTTGGTGAGACAAGTAAATTCAAGTTACATAGATGAAGTGAAGTATGGTGAATCTGTGCTCACTTTCGTGATATTGTGATAGCCAATATTCTACAGACAATTTATTGGCAGGATGATATTATTTCACTCTGTATTGTGACATGCACCATATTCATGACAATATGTAACCTGGTAAATTCAACTGTAGTTCATGCTTGTCCTGTCATGTGGACGTCTGTAGTTTCTGCGTGATTGTGAAGACTTGACAGTGAGAAATTCAATCATGTTACCTCAGGCTAAGGATAGACCTGACAAAATGAAAGAATTGCTAAAACAATGCATTTTAAAGAAAGTTGAAGATCGAAGGGATTTATGCAAATGTAGCTAACCATGGTTGCAGGAGAATAGCAAAGAGCCCAATGCTTGATGACATGTTGGATGCAGGTCTGGATTTTCGGCCTCGTATCCTGTTTCCCTGATCTTCCCTGTTGTTTTCAGCACAGGCAGCAAGTCTCACTTGAAACAGACATCTCTGTTTCTTGGGATCTTGACGCCTCCACCTGACACCGTAATGCTAGTACGTGCACCATCGTGTGTTCTTCACAAATTCCACCGTGGGATTTGTCACTGTGACAGGAAAAGTGGGCATATTTATCTCACTGTCTGATGCCTATGTAAGAAGTTGTCTGCCACAAGTGCAGTTAGACAACTTTACCGAGGGAAAGGTATTTGAGAAATAATTGCTCTTTTGTTATGAACAAAACAACCTCTTTATATCTGAATTTCTATTATGTATTGAGATTCAAGCAGACACGAATTATACAACGAATCTGCAGTCTCTAAGTAAATACAGAATCTCACCTCCATAGGTGTTAATTTTGTTACATGTCCAAACGAAGAATAGCTTTACTATTTTTGGTAACCTCGATGCAGGGATTGCGCGGTAAGTGTCCTGTAACTAATGCTGCAGTTATTAACCTTCTCTACATAAGATGAGATGAAGGGAAACAAATTGCTAAAGTTTTTCTAAAATTGATCATTACGAATTGTTTCAGGTGCTAAAACGTACACTTTTCACTCCCTACCTGACAGTGGCGGTTTCTTCATGAGGGCGTCGGGGCTCCGCCCTCGTAAGTTGGTAATAAAAAAAAAAGTGAAAACAAATTCCCCTAACTCCCTAACAAAAATGCACACACCTCTTGCTTGGGGCTGGGGCCTGGCCAGGGGCTACTCTCACGTGACATGAGACTGGCAGGATCAGGATGATGATGACGCATTCCATTTTCCTCTGGGCAGGGCAGGCCCTCCCCTGACTGAGTCTATGTTTTCCAGGCTGACAAGCTCACAGCCTGAGGCCTGTGAGGTCATCAGCTCGGCAAAGACATAGCTCCGAGGACCAGTCTCCACCCCCTAATGACGTGTGGATAAAGTTAGCCCCGGGCGCTTCAGGCTGAAGCCCTGTGGCGCTAGGGGCTTCACGTCAGTCAGGATAGTGGAGGATGGCACCCCACCCTTTCCCAATTCGTCACAGATGGTGGGTCCAGCCCTGTGACAAGTTGGGAAATGGTGGGCGGGGTAGAGGCTGCAGGCAGCAATCTCAAAATCGAGTCTGCGCAGTTTGTGTTAGCAAACACAAAATGTCTGCTTCCCGCGCTGCTGTTGGGACTCGGTCGGATGGTAGACTCCCTTCTTCTAAAGAAGTGAAGAAACAGAGGATGCAGCAGTTATCAGCTCCAGTCTGTGAGTAAAATTACCAGGGCATCTTGTTAACGCTTCATGATTCTCATGTCTCACCCTTGACCAGGGAAGAGAGTGAAGACGCAGGCCCCCAGCCTGCTATGGAGCGGAGGATTTGCCCGCTCCAATTCACGCAGGTAGCACTCTCATATTTCATGCTTTCATAAAAAACACGAGAGAAGTGTCTTGATTGGTTCTGAAAGCTGGACTGATTCGGGCTGCACAGCGGACAACACTGTGCATAAGGGAATACAAGTGAAAGTACTGGTACAGAGAGAGCTGCCCGTTTGTCTCGAGCTGCAGTATCCAATGTGATGGATTCAGTGTTAATAGACCATTTAAGTTATTGAAATGAAAAACTGTTGAAATGTTATTGTCGTTTTCCATCAGTGGAGGAATAACCACTCGGTATACTGCCCGATTCACGGATGTACATGCGAGTTAATATTTGCATGTTTAAATAGCATGTCATTAATTAGGTTTCTAAGAACTTCCAGCAGAGGAGTAACTTGAAGCGCCAGTGAAGGCCAACATTTGATGCGTTAGGACTAGATGAGTGGGCCTGGGCATGGGCCTGCAGATTGAGTGCGCCCTCATGTCGAAGAGGAACATGTATGTGTTGTACGGCAGCCTACAACTTTGCACAAGTGTGTTTTTGTGTGCCGGGGAGTGCACATGTGTATTTGTGTAACTGTCTTTGTATGCGTCCCTGGGACTGTGTGTGCATGTATGTTTGTAGACGTGATTGTGTGTTAGCACATGCATAGCAAATCGTTGGCTAAAGTTTGGCAGCAGGGCAAGCTCAGGAGTCAAGTCCCTAGGGGGTGGCCAGCTGCTAGGCCGTGCATTGGAACAACAGCAACCAGAAGTATGAGTAAGCAGTGTGCCCCTGACTTGTTGCACACACAGGACGCTGCACCCGCTGATTGTGTAGTACATTGGGCACGAGGAATACTGCATTCTGCGCAGAGCATGCCTTGCACAAAGCACATTGAAATAATTGAGCCAACAATCACTGTGAACGTGGTGCCTTTTAAAGATTGTGCACACAGCTTATTGCACTCAGCCTGCAGATCATGGTGTATAGTTCGCTAAGCAACAATTAGCTTTTACACTGTGCACAATGGGCACTGTAAACTGCACGCTCAAAGTACACGCGTGGTGACCACAACTTCTTATCTATTTAGATCACAACGCATGGTGATCAGTACGGACATATCACACTGCATTCAGTACAGCCGGACTTTTACACAACGCAAAACCATGCTGTACACAATTCACATAGTAGTGCATGTCTAATGAACAGCGTAAAATGGTCACGTGCACAGTAGTTCTCACAATGCTCACTTAAAATGCATTGCATGTAAGGCAGATAGCACACACTAAACTTTATATAATACATGCAGCACACCTTGGCCATGGATTTTACACTGAGGTGAGTACTCTGAGCAAGGGCCGGCTCTGATTGGGGTGGCCAGCTTAATTAGCGACCACCCTATTTTGGCCATTCGGGTGTAATATACACAGTGCCTCAACTCCCCTCCACTAGAAGGGGCAGTGGCAGAGCTGTCCGAGTGCCTCTGCCATTGGGTATGTGCCACGTACCATCTATGATCTCCAGTCAGAGCAGATTGTTTGTTGAGCACCCTCGTATGGTGGCGCAGTGACATTTTTAGGCCAGAGATCTAAGTATAGGCAGCAATGTCCGGTCTGCTACTTGTAGCACTGATAGCACTGCAAATAATAGTGTTTTGGGGAAAAGTAACAAACTGAGCAATTTTACTTGTTATTTATCCATGTGCCATTCTCACCCCTTTCTTGCCACCGTCTATTGTGTTCTACCTGTTACGTTTTTTGCCCTGCCACTTCTAAATTTCTCTGTGAGAAGCCCTCCTCCATAAAGCTGGACCCCTCTCAAAAAGTGGACAGCACTTCGGTGTATGAATTTGTGCCCCACCAATTTAGAAAGTCAGCAGCCGCCACTGCCTACCTCTTTGCTCAATCACATCGCTGCCTAGCACTGTAAAATGGTCATTCTCTGTATGGTGTTCTAGCTATTCACATATCCGAAGCCAACACATATATGTATCACCAGGGGTCCATGCCTTCCATTGAGGAGAGAGGAAGTTTATCAGTGACACTAGGTGACTTTGCCCTCTCTGCAGGGTCACCCCCAAACCTGTTGGCTTCAACCCTCCTCTGCTGAATTCATATTTGTTGGCTTTAGGACTCTATGCACTTTACTACTGCCAACCAGTGCTTGTGCTCTCTCCCTAAAATACAACTGGCTTACATCTGATTGGCATATTTAATTTACTTAAAGGCCCCTAGTAAAGTGGTGCTCCATATAGCCAGGGCCGGTAAATTAAATGCTACTATTGGACTTGTGGCACTTATTGTGCCACCCACTTAAGTACCCTAGGCCTGCCATTAAGCCTGAAAGCATTTTTAAACTTCATATTCCACTTGACAATATAACCCCCTTGCCAAGCCTTTAACTCCCCTTTATTCCATATGTCACCCCTAAGGTAGGCCATGGGTAGCCCATAGGGCAGAGGTCATTGTAATTAAAAGGTTGGACATGTTATTTTATTTTTCACATGCCCTAGTAGTTAAATAAGTGCTTATCCTTGATTGGGAACAGGTAGATTTTTCATGTTGGGTGTCTGAAAAATTGTAACTAAATATCGTCTTTAATGTAAAGTCTGATTTAAGTTACAATTTTGAAAATGCCACTTTTAGAAGGTTGGCATTTTCGTGGCCTAACTATTTGGTATTGCAGCCTGCTCCTGGGTCACATGACTGGGTGTGGCTGACAGTTGGATTTTGATTATTCCTCTCAGATGCCAAATGGGACATCAACTGGCAGGATGGGGTGGGGGAGCAGTGTTTAGCTGGGCATGTACCCACTTGCTGCTGAGTCAGCTGCACTCTGCCTTCACAGAAAGGACTTGTCACTCCTGCATTGTTCAGGCAGCTAGTTTGGATCCAGGACAAGGGAAGCAGGAAATGTCAAGCACTTCAAATTGAGTTCTACTCAAATGGATCTTACTACAAAGGAGGCACCAGGTATGAAATTGGGACCCTCAGACCCAGACTTCAGTTCACTTTCTCAACCTGCAGAAAGACTATCAGAGGACTGCCTGCTGCAGTGGCCTATTGTGTACTTCAGAAGACTGCCATAATGCACCAAGAATGACTGCTTTGTAGCCTGAAGTCTGCCTTGAACCTTCTGAGGCCTGCCCTGCTGCTTGAGTCATTTTTCAACACGAACCCAGGAATATCAGAGTGACTCTAAGGGCTAGTTGGCTGGCCTCCTGATCAGAGCCACAGGTACAGAAATGCTCCAACCATCTTGGACTTGCACCTGCACAAGTGATGCCCTTACATTCCTGGATATTTAGTGGTGGTGCTAAAGTTGCCTGGATAAGCAAAATCCAAAACCTAGGACTTAGCAAATGTTTGGCTAAAAACTGCTCAGAGAATTGAGAGAAGACCGGGACTAACATGTTTGTCTATCTGCCCAAGGTGCACCTACAGTTGGTCTGACTGTGGGAAAGATCCCACAAGGTTCTATTTTAGAGCAGCAAATCCTGTTCAGTGGTCCTTCACCAAAGGTTTGTTGTGTTTTCACTTTATTGCTGTTTGTGTGCTGCATTAACACTTTACACATTGCCTCTAAGTCTATCCTGACTGCTTTTTCTGCCAAGCTAAGCACAGATTAATTTAGTGACTTTTGTGGTTCACCCCGACAGGGATTGTGGCGGTTGCTTGAGCAGGGTCCCCCTATTGTCCCCCAGCCAACAATCCAGTTTCTCACAAACTCTTTTTCAACCCAGTCCGAATCACTTCATGCCCATATGCACCAGGAATGAAATTAATGCCTGATTATAGATAGAGTAAAATGTGGCTGTAAATGGAATAATCACTATTATTGGAATTTGGAACACATTCTCTTCAGTTATGCTTTGACAGTAAATTTTAAGCACATAAATGCAAGACCCTGAACACTCATGTCATGCTTGCAGAAAATCTACAACACATGATAATGCTCAAACTAAATGTATGACCCTTTGAGTACATCTTTTTTCCAGTGCCTCCAACTTGTCCCTGCTCATTAATGAAGGAATAGTCAAGGATGCTTCTTTCGCATAGATAGAAATATTGACTTGTAGTTCTATGCACATCTTTTAACTTTGACATTGCATATAATTATGTAACAAATATTACTTTTGATTAAGTACAATTATTTAAACCAGACCTGTGTTGTACCAAAGTAAGTAAATGTACACATATGCAGCTTTATTGGTGCAGTAGTGATAATTAATATTAATAGCACTTAAGGTTAAGTCAACTGTGAAGTTTAAGGCCCTTGTGCATAGCTGAATCATAAAAACAGTTATCAAGATTGTGCAAATTGATACAACATTGGTAGGGCAACTCAGATATGCAGTACTTTAGTTTGTGGCTTAATATCCTCTTGTTACTTGGTGACAGTCTTTGTATCTACCACAAAACCAGCTTCCTTAGTTAAATGTTTACAGTGTTCCTCTCAGAATAAATAATGTTTTTAAATATGAAGTTAGCAGTTATTTTGAAGAAACAAACCTGTTCAGAATTATTGGTAACAGTTAAGGCTGTCCCTGCATTGGGAAAATGCCAATGAATTATCAGCGAACATCTGGCCCAAATACACGGCTTGTACCAATGTGGTTCCAGGACGTAATGACCTTGCCGACTTCACTGCACCCTTAACCACTGAAGAACCCATAATGAGTTTCCTACTTTTCCTTCACTCTTTAAAGGCTAATCATCGACCACTTGGCTCAGAAGCAACATATAGGCCTTGACCCATTTGCCTACACTACCACCTCAAATTCTATTATATCCTACTCTCTGGGCATCCCACCACCTGGGCTTCCTGAGTGAACTGCTGAAGAAGGCAAGGGCACCTTTCAGTTCTGCATTTGCTGAACCAAACAAAAATTACATGTTTTTGTGATGCACTGAATTTAACTGCCATACATAAAAGAATACTAGACTCTGTGTGAGTCAGCTACTTTACCATTCAGGTAAGTCACTGGCATCATAAGCTGCACAAAAAGTAGAGAACACCATATACTCATATTTTCTCTAGCAGATCACACAAAGTCACACATTGTAACTGCACAACACGAACACTCTCATCCATATACCACTCACTAACAAACACAAAGGACCAACATCACAAATTGTCAAATGCATGCTCATCAATGCACCATTTGTGGTCACCTTTACTCTTGACATAGAAGACATGAACACATGGTGGATGTCGTCTCTTTCACAAGATTGCAGCTCATTCTCACCTCCACTCATACCCTAGCTGTCCACATTCCTGCAATCCATATCAATTATCCCATAGACAGGAGGACATATTCAATAACAAGTCCTCATGGACTTGCACCATCAGTGACTATAAAACATCCAAGTGTCAAACTCCTCACCTGCTGCTTTTAACTCTAAGCATTGCAGACTGCCTTATTCAATCTGATGTACCGACTCAGCAAATCTAACAAAAAAGTGATCAAAGAAATTTCACACCCACCCTGTAACCCATTCCACATTCCTCAGAAACTCTAAACATTACAGTTTATCCAGTTCAACATGTTTCCCTATACTCTGGACATCAAGTAACATGTTACTTATCCTACTTGTTCCAAAGGAAATACACTCATCTTCATCTTCTCAGCATTACCCCCATTCCACACTGGGGATCTAATGTCACAGCCTTAATCTACTGTGACTCTTGAACTGGGCAGGGCATCCCACCATGCCCATCTCTGCCCTTCATGCCAATCTTTTAAACAAAGGTCAACTATAGAGAGAAAAAGAAATATTCTGCACCTTCCCGGGCCTCTCCATAGACACCCAGCAAAATAATTATATAGACCTATTAAATCCATCCAGGACATATCCGCTGTCATCTCTCAGCTCTCCAATCAGAAAACTGATTCTGCCTCTAGCTGTTTATAAGCCAAGCTTTTAGTAAACTTACCCCATACCAAATCTCTCTTTTGAGGTCCTTAACAAGATTTATGTATTATGCTAGTCTGACATTTTCTCCTCCATACTGTAATTGCCACAGACCAGGCATCCATACCCGAATATACCTCCACATACATGTTCTCTCAAGACCAAGATGGACCACTTTCTCCGAAAATGGTGGAATCCAAGGAGCCACATTGATGTGAAAACCAAAAACCTTATTACCATGATATCTGTTTTTAATGTCACCCAATCCATCTGCCACCAGATCTGATATCCCCAGTTCAACCTCTTCATAAAAGGTTAGCTCAAACCATCCATTTTATTCTTCCGATTTTTACTACTATCTCTAAGCTGGCAGGAACACAGCACATTTGTTTCATTTTGCACAACAGCCAAAACCTGCATGTGAAACCGTGGGACAAATAAGAAATTATTGGAAGAATCAGAACCTGGATTGCTGATTGCATTGCTATTCCTCATTTCTTAGTGGACCTTGAAGGTCCAACTCATAATGGGCTGGATTTCCCCTGCACCTAGAGTTGCCAGTACACAGTGTTTGGGAAATACCTGCCTATTTTCCTGGCAACTCATAATGTTCCTTCTCAATCTCTCAGTCTCTTGGGGCTAAGCCATGTTCTTCTGTGAGTGGCAGCAAATTAAATGCTTGTATGGGGCCCTCTTGTCTTCTCTCTGTCCATCTCCTCTCAATGTTCCTATCTTTACCTTGTGCATGACTTAATTTACAGAAAAAAGTTCCAGCTCCCAAAGATTTTCTGTGGTTGCAATGAGTGTTCATTCTACTGGTCTTGCCCACTGAAACCTGTGGCAACACTAATATCAATCTCTCCTTTTCTCTGACATAGTTTATACAACTGCTCTAATGCTACATACGTATGCAAACAACTACTGTGTGACACCTTTAAGGCAAACAAAGGGGTTGGACTTAATAAAATGTATGAACGCGTAGATCTGCTTCATGTTCTTTATGCACTCATAAAAATATTTCATTGCAATAAAACATTTAAATTGCATCTTCAATGTTGCATACGATTTTTATATTAATCATAAAAATGATATATTAATCTTAATATTGAAGACAGAGGTGTTGATTGCATTAGCAATCAAAAAGACATTGCATTTGCCTTGACTATAGTTTGCAGGTTCTATTATTTCAGAAAACAGGGGTTATAAGGTCTGTATCACATGGAAAAATAGGCTGTATTAAGGAAAAACAAAGAGGTATTGCAGTAGTCCTTTGGGCGATCCTGTTACACATTTTAGCAGATGGCTTAACCTTGAATTGGTCCATTTCTCATGTGGATAACTTATCTAGTATTGTTTTTTTCTTTTTTCTCTGGTTGTGGAAGAATGGCATCAATAGCAGAAAAAACTGCAAGTACCAAACATCATTGAGAATAACAAGAATGTATGTCTTTGTTAAAATTGAGGTAACATGGTGGGCAAAAGAACAATGGGTTGGAATGTTACTGTTAGACCTGACATGCTAAGGTAGTGGTTCCTGAACCTTTTTTGCTTTTTCTAGGAGGCTTTGCTGCTTCTCTTTGAGTGGCCCTTGGGGTCTGGTCACTTTTCTACTGTAAATACAGTGTGAAAGTCAGCAAGCCCGTCCTACATCTGCTAGGACTTGGCACTTGCCCGCATGTGCACATATGCACATTAGATTCTCATACATACTGGGCCTGGCACAGCTTGTCAGCATGTGCACATTTGCACAAAGGTGTTTCCATATATATACTGGGCCTGGCACAGTTTGCCATTATCCACACAACTGCAGAGTGATGTTTTCATATATATACTGAGCCTGTCACATCAGGCCTGTATGGGCACACTTGCACCTTTGTGGTGTTCTTAAAACTTGTGTACAGCCTGCCTCTGCAGGGAGTTTGGCCAGGGAGTGGAGAATACCCATATGGGTTTCCACTACCTTTGAGAGCTGTTTTTCAAATAGGGTAATATGGGGGAAAGTGTGCAATTAATCTGAGCTGCAATAATGGATTGCAGAAGAGCACCCTCATACTGTTTACTATCATTGGATTCACAATGACAAACCTTTTCCAATGGTGAAGGTGGCTCTGTCAGTATTGCCTTGGAAATGCCACTTCTAAAAGGTGGCCATTTCTATGTTCTATTCTGGAGTCTGGGGCAAACACATCTGTGCATGCCCCAGTGACAGCTATAAAACTTGGGGAAATGGAGATACAGACTTTTGCCATTTGAGAGCCTGGCTGGATAAACAGGGGGAGAGGTTTTGACACATGGCCTCTCAGAGCCAGATCATGACCCCACCAAAGAGTAAGAACTGCATTCCACGGCCCCATGGCAGGCAGGACTGAAATGTAGGAGAGACATCAGTGGTTCAAAGGGCAACCCTTTGAACCACCCCCAACTTCAAAGGCACACTTAAATATAACTAGAGGTTCCACACTTCAGCAACTTACAGATACCCTTGCAGGAATACGGAACGGAGACTCTGAGCTGCGTGGTGCACACACTGGGTATACCGGGAGCAGTGCTGCATTCTATCTCGTGTGCCTCTGTGTGTGATCAGATTTGTCTGTTGCAGCTCAACTCATCATGCACCTGACATTGTGCCTCATTCCAGGGAGGTATGGGATTGGAACTAATCCTGTGTTCGGAATTGTCTGGTGCGACTCAAGTCATTGTGCACCAGACATTATGCCTCATTCCAGGGAGGCGCTGCATTAAATCTTTTTGTGTGCAAGCGCAATTATCTTTTGTGACTCAATTCATCACACACCAGATGTTGTGCCTCATTCCAGGTAGGCCTTGCATTGATAACTTTCTGTGTGCCAGTGGAATTGTTTGGTGCGACTTAAGTCAACGTGCACCAGATGTTGTGCCTTATTCTAGGAATGCGCTACATTGGTAACTTTTCGTGTGCAAGAGGAATTGTCTGGTGTGACTCAAGTCATCCTGCACCAGACATTTTGCCCATACCAGGAGGGTACAGAAATTGGTAATTCTTTGTGGGTGATCGGAATCGCCTGGTGCAACTCAAGTCATTGCACAGCTGACACTGGACTCCCTTTCAGGGAGATGTGGATTTGGAACTCTTTGTGTGCAACCAGGACTCCTGGGGCAGCCCAAATAAATACGCCCCAGATATGGTGCCTCCACTCCTGGGAGGCACGGAATTGGTGCTGTGCCAATGCTTTGCACATTGACCCTGTGATAAACCTGACTGCTCTGTGCCAACCTACCTAAGGGTGAGGGCAGATTATACAGTGAGTGTGATCGCCCACCCCTGACTGGAGTGGTAGGTTCTGCCGGGCTAGGGCCTCACCTAAGGCAACCAGAACATGCCACCTCCAACACTTACCTTGCATGATGGCCAATGGTTAGACAAACAGCAAGTATTCCTCTCTTCAACTTTTGTGGCTTTATGTACATCCCCAAATGGCAAGGGTATACCCAGATGTGGGTCCCATGCTCACTATGCCACTAGAATCAAGCTAACTTCAAATGATGAGACCCAGTTAGAGTGATCCCGGTCATTTGGTTGCTTGTGGAGGACCAGGCCTGGCAGTGAGGGCTGAATGGTTTCTATCGGAACAAGGACCTATCCCTGGGTCTAAACTGAGGTGGCACAGTGGGCAAAAATACAATGGGTTGGAATTTTTCCGTGAGCGATTTCCAGGGGTTAGACAAATAGAAGGCATTCCTCCATTCACCTTCTTTATGTTTGATATCTTTATTGAATGTCATTGACAATAAAATTGACTTGCACAACGGCTTTACTCTTATGTCTCAAGATGAACCATGGTATTACAGAAAAGGGCCAGTCCTGTGCTACAAAGAAGCACCACTAATGGCCTAAAAGAAGAACTGGTGTGTTCCAAAGAAGAGCTAGTATGCCCAATGATTATGCTGCAATGCTGTTTGGAAGTGTTTCACCAATATTTAGAAAAGTAAATACTTAGTGCTGTCCATTAAAACCACCACCATCACGCTAAGATATGAAAGTTGAATTTTTTTCCCTTGGGATTCCTTAACATAGTATTGAATAGGTTTCTTGTGGTTGTAACTGTAATAATGCTAATCACTAAAGACATTCTCTAGAATATAAACTGCAGTAAGTTACTTCAGTTTCAGGCCTTGGGAATTTCAGTACTCGCTGATGAGATGACAAGTCTAAACGAAACCCAAGATAAAGGTCCTTTCCCATTATCCATGGCTAAGCTGCCTCCTTAATTAAAAGCAAGTAGAAAGAGTATCTGCTGCGAAAGGGCTCAGGGGTCTGAGATGCATTCTTGTGAACACAGTGCTCCTCTTGAAACAATGCAAAGAGGTAAAGTGGAACAGAAAAGCCATTTGCTGGTCACTCATTCTTTACAGCCTCTTTACTGCATAAACAATGACTCCATGTGACTGGAAATAAAAGTTTTCATATTATTGGCTTTCCTATTACAACCTAATGCATTCTGGGATTTATGTCCTTTTTTTTATTACTAATTGAGCTAAAGTATTCGGAGGCAAAGGTCTGTAAAGGGAAAGCCATCACTACATATGTGTCCCCTATGTAAACATGCACATTTAAGACACTCACATGCCTTTCTGCGGCAAGGGAAATGAAAGGCGGAAGGTCAAAGGGCACAAATGACAGGGAAAGAAGTAGGCTTTGTGAGTTTCACTTAGCAGGAGTCCTGATTGTGGCTTCTTTTAGAGGGCAGAGAAGGAGGTGGCACAGGCAGAGGGAGCATAGTATAGGGGGCAGGGAGATCCAAAGACGAGACTCCCTATTTAACTTCCCCTAGATCACCTTTGGGAGTTCTTATGAGGCAGTGCTGAGTGTCTTTCAATTTGCAGAGTCTTGTAGTGTTGCTTGAGGTTGTTGCACTCCTTAATGAGCTTAATACGCTTTAAGCGATTGAAGTGAAGCTCCCTCGGCTGATGATAGTCAGCATGTTTGAGTGGGGGAATAGGCAGGAGCGTCTCACAGAGCATAGGCTCAGTGCTGTGAAATCACAATGCTGCTGGCCATAGAATACTTGTCCCCACTCATTCTGTGCCTGCAAGTAACTCAGTTTCATGCCCTATGAAATAGGTTCGTGTGCTGAGCACTGACAAATACTAACTGGTACAAATTCAGTACTCGACTTCTCAGATCAACTCTACACAAGCGTCACCTACATCTTTCCCTTCCTCATCTGTTTCCGTGTTCACCTATCTCATCATCCACTGATCCTTTTTTCGAATGATATCTTCACTTTGGGCCTGATTCACAAAGGTAAAATTACACCTCTGTATAATTTGATGGTTTGCTATTCAGAAATGTATTTTACTAGTAGTATCTTTACGACCGCGGGACCCGCAGTGGTAAAGAAAATGCCACCAAAATACCTTTGTAAATAGCAAAACATTGTAAACTTACACAAAAGTCTAAGTTTGGCTTTGTGCATCAGGCCCTTAATCTAGGTTCATGGTTTGACTAAAAAAATGCACTTACAGTGCACGTCTATTACAGTTAGAATCAAGTTGTCTAATACCCATAAAAGAAAACGTCAACATTCTCCCTACACTGGAAAATGTCTCATATACACAAGTGTTATGAGTAAAATTGACAACTATGATAACATATGTTGGTGTCTCCCAAAATATGCTTTCTCTTCAATTGACATGCCATCCACCCTGTAACACATAGGGACAAATTGACATGCCCCTTGCGCCATATTTACAAGGCGTCGCTAAGCCACTTTTTGTGGCTTAACTCCACCCTGTAAACATAAGCCCGACAGTTTTCTGCGGCAGAGGGGTGTGCAAAGGGTGTTGCTGTGGGTGTACACACGCAACACCCATTGCTTTTGATGCTGCCCCAGATTTATAAGAATTCGTGAATCTGTGGCAGCGCCAAAAACTAGCATGGTGCAACGAGGAAAAATACTTTTATTTCTTCTCTTTTTTTGATTTTTCTATGTGTGCTGCAGAATTCAGCACACATAGAAAGAGAAAAACGCCAAAAATGATTGTTTATGTGCAAGAGTTTCTTCCTGCACATACACAATCATTCCATAATGACGATTTTCTTTTATGATCACCATTATTAATTGTTTATGTGCAGGAAGGAGCACCTTCCTGCCCATAAAGATTCATTAACTGCAGTGTAGAATCCCTTGCACTATGGTGTAAAGATGCCTTCATTTGCGCTGGCAGCTAAACTTAGTGCCAGCACTAGGGGAAACACAGGGGTGCACCTCATTTGTGTAAATACGGCACATCACTGCATTTCAGAAGTGAAGCAGCGCGGTGCTGCCAATTTTGATGTAGCTCCATGCTGCGCCACTTCTCTGTAAATATGCCCCATAATTTCTCATATCAGAACATGTTGATTCATCAACAATAGGCTGACAGATTATCTTTTAACAACAGAGGCCCTCATTACAACATTGGTGGGCGGCAACTGCTGCCTGCCAAGTTGTAACCGCCGTGCGGCCGCAAATGCGACCGCACTCCCGCGGTGGCCATTTCGACATCCCCGCTGGCCCGGTGGGCGGAAACCGAGTTTCTGCCCGCCGGCCCAGCCGGGATGTCGGCCTCAACATGGGAGCCGGCTCCAAATGGAGCCGGCGGTGTTGCGGCGGTGCGGCGGGTGCAGTTGCACCCGTCGCGCTTTTTACTGTCTGCTGTGCAGACAGTGAAAAGCTTCATGGGGCTGTGCCAGGGGGCCCCTGCACTGCCCATGCCAAAGGCATCAGCATAGCAGGGGCCCCCAGGGGCCCTGCGACTCCCCTTTCTGCCAGCCTTTCCATAGCGGTTCTTACCGCCATGAAAAGGCTGGCGGGAAGGGGACTAGTAATCCCCTGGGCAGCACTGCAAGCAGTGCTGCCCTGGAGGATTAAATCTGCCGGGACCAACGTGGCAGAAAAACGCCGGGACCAACGTGGCGGAAAACCGCCAGTCCCGGCGGTGCACCGCGGCACTTCTGCCGCAGTCATAATATGCGAGTTTGCACCGCCAGCCTGTTGGCGGTGCAACCTCCAGAACAGCCCTGGCGGACTTTGACCGCCAGGGTTGTAATGAGTGCCAGAGTCTCTAACACTTCTTGCCCTGGGGTTTAAAATGGCCCCTGGTCTACCAACAACTAAAGTCTGACGTCTTGTGCCATAGTCACTCAGCCAACCTCTGTGGTGCTTTACCCTTATCTCCTCACCATCCGTAAACATTTGTTTGCACAATTCTGCTATCACGACTTCTTCCTTCAACCACCACTCTACCTCTCCAGCTCAGGTCTGTGCCTGCTTACTTGCCTTTAAAATCAAACCTAAAACTCCTTTCGTTGATGTAAGCTCGCCTTATGATATACTCATTGCTTGTCCCTTCTCTCCTGTTGTCCGCCCCATTATTTTTCCCTGTCCATCCTTGTGCTGCCCCATCCATATTATATAACATGTAGTATTTGTATCATGTTTAATGTTTCTACTAATTTTTTCACCTTTTCTCTTCATCTTGTTACTTCAGCTTGTCCTCAAATCATGATGCCACACACCTGAAATTGTTCTTGTGTTTCTTTTTTAACTATCTACAGCATTTTTGTACAAATGTACATGCTTCAAATAAACACATATAAATATTAGAAGATGCCTATCTGGCTTCAGGCTTTTAAACTCGCAGCATCAATGGCCTGAAAGTATTCTGTTTGGGAAAATTACATTTCAGGAAGATTAGTTTTGAATTCACTTATGTGCCATAATGGAGTGCCATATTGCAAGTTGGCTCACAACTCACAACTTTTGTTGGATCTGCAGGGGGTTCGCTTCAGCTAGAGGTCTTCCAAACTCATTGTCTGAAAAATGTGCAATTGAAAGGGGATTAAATAAATACCTTACTCTTGTAAACCTCCATGACCAGAAGCATTTCCTTATGATTTTCCACTCATTTATGTGGAATTTGACAATGTCTTTCGCAACACAGAAAAGGTTATATTGTTGATGTTAGAAATGGAGTCTTTGGTTGGCAGTCAGGTTACCCCCTGTCCAAGCAAGGGCCCTCACTCTAGTCAGCGTAAAGGAGAATCACACTCAGTTAACCCCCGCTCACCCCATTGGTAGCTTGGCATAGGCAGGCTTAACTCAGAGACAATGTGTTAAGCATTTGTACAAACACACACAGTAATACAGTGATCCACTACAAAATGACACAACACAGGTTTAGAAAAATAGTAAATATTTTATCTAAATAAGACTAAATATGATAAAAGTCCACAATATACAGTTGAAAATACAAATGTAGCACTTAAAGCATAAAAACAGTGCCTTGAGGCACAAATACTGAAACGTTGGTGTCATGCGAAGTCAATGGAACCATTTACGGCATTGTTCGACCCCCAGGTACAGTACTTTAAGAACAAGTAGAAAACAGGCCGGTGCACAGAGTCAGGGAGAGTGGCGATGCTAGGTCTGATTTGGCATCGGTTTCCGGTGCCACGGGGCAGAAGGACAGCAGCATCGTGCAGCAGCATCGGGTCCCCACTACAGGGCGGTGGAGGTGAAGCGGCGTCAGATGTGAAGTCGGTCCCTTGGTTCCAGCAGATGTGAAGTCTGGTGGAGTCACAATACTCCGGGGAAACCTCAAGGGGTCACAATGATGTCACAGGATCATCACAGACGTTGGACTTATGACACTCCGGTGTTAGCGAACTCGGGCAGGATCAGCGGCTGCAGTGAACCGCAAAGCCTACAGGGTCGTTGGACTTCTACGAGGTCTACGGCATCAGGGCATGCGGCGTCGTGGTTCCAGGGTGGGGGCGTTAGCTCACAGGGTCTTCAGATTCATCGCACTCAGCGAAGTCCACGGCCTCGGGGCAAGCAGCGTCACAGTTACAGGCAGCAGCTCCTTTGCGAAGTCGCACGGCATCGTCCGGCGTTGTTAGACTGTTTTTTCTCCAGGAATTCACTTCCAGGGGTCCAGGAACTGGAATGGCACCCTCTGGCAAGCTAGACTACACAGCAAGTAGACTCGGGTCTGGTTGGTGAAGACCTTGCTGTCCCTGAGGCTGCAAAACAGGAGGTACGGCATTGTTCGACCGCCAGGTACAGTACTTTAAGAACAAGTAGCAAACAGGCCAGCGCACAGAGTCGGGGAGAGTGGAGTTGCTAGGTCCGATGTGGCCGGTGCCACGGGGCAGAAGGACAGCGGTGTTGTGCAGTGGAGTTGGGTCCCCACTACAGGGCGGTGGAGGGGAAGCTGCATCAGATGCAAAGTCGGTCCCTTGGTTTCGGTAGAAGCAAAGTCTGGTGGAGTCACGATGCTGCAGGGCAACATCACGGGGTCGCAATGATGTCACATGGTCGCAGGATCATCACAGACGTTGGACTTACGACACTCCGGTGTCAGAGAACTTGGGCGGGATCAGCGGCTGCAGCGAACCGCAAGGCCTACAGGGTCGTTGGACTTCTACTGGGTCCACGGCCTCAGGGCAGGTGGCGGCGCAGTTCCAAGGTGGGGGCGTTAGCTCACAGGGTCATCGGATTCATCGCACTCAGCGAAGTCCACGGACTTGGGGCAAGCGGCGTCACAGTTCCAGGCAGCAGCTCCTTTGCAAAGTCGCACGGCATCGTCCGATGTTCTTAGACTGTTTTTACTCCAGGAATTCACTTCCAGGGGTCCAGGAACTGGAATGGCACCCTCTGGCAAGCTAGAATACACAGCAAGTAGACTCAGGTCTGGTTGGTGAAGCCCTTGCTGTCCCTGAGGCTTCAAAACAGGAGGTAAGCTCTACTCCAAGCTCTTGGAGTCACTTCTCAAGCAGGAATGCAACAAAGTCCAGTCTCTGTCCCCTTGCACAGGCAGAAGCAGCAACTGCAGGATAGCCCAACACAGCACAGTCACAGGCCAGGGCAGCACTTCTCCTCAGCTCTTCTCCAGGCAGAGGTTCCTCTTGAATCCGTAAAGTAATCTAAAGTCTGGCTTTTGGGTCCAATACTTATATCCCTTTCTGCCTTGGAAGTTGGCAAACTTCAAAGTAAAGTCTCAAGTGTTTGCAAGATCCTTTCTTGTCCAGGCCAGGCCCCAGCCACACACTAGGGGAGTCATTTTTTGGCTGCTTGTGCATCAGAAATTGACACTAGGCTGACGAGCAGCAGAATCTTTGCCGCTAACCAGCCTAATGTCATTTCTGACCCACTAACGCCATTCCCCCTAACACCATCCCCCCCTGGCTAGCGTCTTTTTTTTTACGCTAGCCATTCCTTGGCGCCATCGTGCGTCATTTTATAAATATGGAGCACGGATGACGTTAGGGAATGGTGTTAGCTCACGTTAATAAAAATGACACACAACTGCGTTAGCACAGTTGGGCACTATTTTTCATAAATATGGGCCTTAGCGTCCTCCACATTTTCAATTTGTTTACCGCTGAATCATTTGTAGCCTTGCAAACATCATAGCTCTTATCACAAGTATCCTGAGGAACTGGGAAACATCAAATGCATTTCAGCATTCAGTGAGACTTTTCAGCAACCAAAGAAGCTTTAGTCAAAATTTGTCATTATTAGCCAAGGACAGATTTTGAGCTAAAAAAATAGGGTACATTTCATGTCATTGGAACAACAGTCACTTTGTTCTGTTTGTTTGCATTCTTCCCGTAGGTCACCGATCCTTTTATTGAGAAGACTGATGCCTCAGACTTGGATTTTGACCAAGCTTGTTTCAGTAACAAGAGTAAAAAGGTGGTTTGCATTACGTGGAATTTTTCAATCATATGTGGGGATTGATGAATGCCATCTATCTTGCTTTTGAAGAATGGCTATGTGGTTTAAGTACTAACCCTCATGTATGTTGCTTAAAAGAATCTTGAGTACTTTAAGACCGTCCTTGGCCCTGCTACTATCAGCTCTGTTAACTCTTTTCTTTAACAATTATGACTTTCTCACAATTTTGAGTGATACACAGTAGGAAACTACAGAGCATTCAGAGAAAGGTTTTGCCAGTGTTTCAGAATCACACAATGTCAGAAATCTGAATTCACTTTTCTTTAAAAAATAACAACCTCTCAATTCTGTGATGTCTCAGTTGGCTGCAACAAATGTTGATAGAGAAATCATTAAGGGCCTGATTTAGATCTCAGCAGATGGAATACTCCATCACAAACATGACGGATATCCTGTCCGCCATATTACAATCCCATTATATCCTATGACAAACGTAATACAGTGGACGGAATATCCATCAAGTTTGTATTCCATCCACTGAGATTAAATCAGGCCCCATCCACTGAGATTAAATCAGGCCCCAAAGTCTTATTACCAAGAACAAGGACCCAGTGTCTTCATAAGGCTTTTTTGGGCCCGCATAACATTTTTGAATTCCATTACTTTGAAAATCCTTAAGATGCCACTCAGCAGAGAAAAACACTCAGTGGCACTCATAGGCAGAGGTAGGCAGAGAGTTTCAGATATGGAAATAGATAGACGTGAACTATATAGAAAGTTTACTCTCTTTGGGAGGCCCTCGGAAAGTGAGGACCCTGGGCAACTGCCCACTTCGCCCATAACAGAAAAAATCTCTGGGGGAACCATAAGCTTCATTGACTCTTCATGCTTTGGTTTTGGCTAGGGAGTTCCTCTGGTTTATGATCACACTTCTACATTACTTCTTGCAGACTATGAACGATCGTAATGATAGATAGATTGTATATTTGAATGCAGACAAATAGGGTGGCTTTACTCTAATCCCATGGTTCAGGTGAACTGCAGGGTTTTCTTTATGAAACCTTTGCAATTAAAAAGTTGCCAGAAATGATCCTCCACCGTTTGTCCTGGTGTTCAAACCCTTGGAAGCAGCCTTGATATTTAAACATTTGTGAGAACACAAAAGTCTGTTGTATATGGATGATATGCTTCTCACCCTCTCACCTCTTGCAACTTCTATCCCCATCTCCGATCTTTGATCTCAAAAGTCTAAGGGCCCGATATAGAGTTTGGAAGATGGGTTACTACTCCATCACAAACATGATGAATATCCCATCAGCTGTGTTCAAAAGGACTTGTAATAGAGCGGATGGGATATCCGTTGTCTTTTTGATGGAGTAACCCATCTGCCGAACTCTAATTCAGACCTCAAATATTTTCAGGTTACCAGATTAATTGCTCAAGGAGCAAAATATTACATATGACATGGTACACCAGGGGCCACATTACAGTTAGTGCCCTGGGGAGCAGCGGGCATGTACATCTGTTTTTTGTGACGCTGGTGCACTGTAACATTACACACGAAGAGACAGATGCTTGTGCAACCCCTTTTGTAATACAGATAGCTCTGAATCTTTTGTAAGAGGACGTTGCTTCATTTACCTGCATGACTGTACTCTTGGATATTGAACATGAGAATCAAGTGGCACAGTATTATCATGGACATGATATCAAGGGACAAAATATCGAAAGGTAGGTGCAGTGAGGTAAGTATAACTCAACATCAATGTACCCTGAAGATATACAGGTCATGAAGGTACAAGTGCAGAGTTAGGTATAGAAAATCTATACATACTTACCATCTGATATTTTGTTCCCAGTTATTTTGTCTATGATATTAGTGCCCCAAGATATCCTGAACTCAATATTCAGAAAGCACACCTATCTGCACAGTGAAAGATGAAGCTGATACTTCAATCAACTGCTCCTCATTTCATTAATGTGCTGGCCACAGGGCAGCTGAGAGTTAGCCCTGAGTTCAGTGCATTATCAGTAATAGGGTGCACTGTCCCTGTTTGTGCCCAGTGCTGTGCTCCATGGCACACATAAGGACAGTGATTCCTCTTTGTAATACAGCCTCTGAACTGTGTTGCTAGAAAGTATTTTTATCAGTGGTCCCATATATCTGAAATATCTAGGTATATGGGCAAATCGGGGATTGACAAATGTGGACAACAACAGCCTTCACTTTATGATGGACAAGACATGAACTGATTTTTTTTGTTGCTAAAACATTTAACTGGAATTGTGGGGGAGATCACAGGAAGTGCAATGAGGGTTGTTTTAAGGTGCAAACATTTATTTGACACAGAATTCATGATACTTCTCTTATCACACATCAAAATGTTGATTTTGGAAGAGGCTAACATCTTTGCAACCCTGTACTCTGAATTCCACCTGTCTCTCATAACAGTGAAGATACATTAAGCTATCCAACTTCTTCAGGCACACTACTTTCATATGTACTACCATATTCACAGATATTATCCTATGCAAGGAGATTGGGAAATTTCAAGGCACAAGTGTTGGGACTCAACAGCATATTGGTTGATCACACTTCTTGACCACTACAGCGGATTTGCTCAGTGAAATATTGCAATGTCTCTTGTCACGACAATTTTCAGAGAACACATTTTCTGATCTACTGCTGCTCTATGACATGGGCTTTATAGAAGAACACCTTAAAAACAAGTTTCCTTCAAATTCTTCATGACTGGCACTGGTCAATGTCCAAATTCTGATATGCCAAACTGCCTCTCAGCTCCTTCTGCTGGAGGTTGACCAAGCTTGTTTCTTTAAGTTTTACATGTTCTGGTAGTGAAAAACTCTTGAAGACATTTTTCACTACTGTAAGGCCTATCTATCCCATTGGATAACATTGGGTTAGCTTATTACATTGAATAAGTACTAACTTTTGATTGGGAACAAAGCGGAATGCCATGTTTGGACTCAAATTAATTGTAATTTAATACCGTCTTTAATGGTGAAGTAGGATTTAAGTCATTCTAGAAAGTTGACATTTTCTTGCCCTAACCATTTGGTGCCTGCTGCCTGTGTTCTGGCACACATGACTATAAATAGCTTAGCTGTTGGACCTTGTGCCTGCCACCCAGACAGTGAGAAAAAGATTAACTAGGTGTTGTGAGTGAGACTGAGCTGGTCCCTGTCCTACTCACATTTCAAAGGGCCGCATCAAGCACACACATAATGCGGGCTGACACAGGTCTTTTGTCTATCCTTTGGCAGAGGAAGGGAAGGTCTTTCCAGAACCAGCTGTGGTGGTAGCCAAGATGTCTCTACCCCTTCAAAGGCTGGCACCAGGCATAATATTGGATCTCCTGAACCATCTCTACAATATAGTCCTGAACCTGTTAATACTGCAGAAGTAGGATTGCCTTGTTGCCCAGGGGACTGCCCTGCGCCCTGTCTTCTTCCACAGAGGACTGTACTGCTGCATTAAGCATGACCTGCTCCCTGAGATGGAAGACTGGTCCTGCTCCCTCCAGGCCAGGTTAACCTCTGTGACTCATAGGGTCACTTGGCTGACTTCCTGTTTAATCCTATGAGGACACAGCAAGCTTCAGAGGCCTCCCTGCAGCTGCCTAGCTGAAATGCTGTAACTGGAAGTGCCTGGACCTTCAATAAGATCTCCTTGAGCCCTGCTAGCCTCTGCTACAGTGAATCTCTGAACTCCAAGTGCACCTGCCCTGGTCCTGAATCCTTGATTGGCATCAGCGTGCACTCCATTGTGAAGAAAGGAGAAATCCAGATTTTTTAGGGTACTCACCACCATGAATGGGCCTGTTCACACTGAACCCAACTATTCATGCTACAGTGACTGCTAGAGCCTGGACAGTGACAACCAGTAACACAAGATCTACACTTCATGCTATAGCAACAACTGCCAGCTGTGGCTGTGTTATACCTGGCATCATTAGGGTGGCCTTACCCAGACCTTTTGTCTTTTTACCTTCTGTTTAGCTCTATCTTTTTGTTGGCCTTAGGACTCTGAGCAACTTACTACTGCTGACCATGCTAAAGTACATGTACTTCTCCCCTAAAATTGGTAGCATTGGGGCATACACAATTAAAATATTATATTTACTTGTAACTCCCTTGTGAAGTGGTATCTGATATACCCAAGGCCTGTAAATTGTAATTGCTAACAGTTGGTTTGGAGCACTGATAGTACCACCCACTTAAGTAGACCTGTAAACATGTCTCAGGCATAGCGCTGCAAAGCATGTGTGTGCAGTTTCACTGCCACTTCGACATGGCATTTAAAACCTCTTGCCAAGCCTTAAACTACCCTTTTATTACATATGTCACCCCTAAAGAAGGCCCTAAGTAACCCTGAGGGCAGTGTGCTATGTAAATATAAGGGAGGACATGTACTTTTAAGTTTTGCATGTCCTGGTATTAAAAAACTCCCAAAGTCGTTTTTCACTACAGTGAGGCCTACTCCTCTCATAAACCAGCATTGGAAATTCCTTAATATACTTTTAAGCTGTAATTTGTGATAATAAAGGAGTAGTTTTGCCATATTTCATGTCTTTGGAAAGGTAATGACAAATCCTCTTTACTGGTAGAGCCGAAGTTAACATTACTATTTTAGAAATGTCACTTTGAGAAAGTGGGCATTTCTCTGTTCTTACTGCTCTGTGTACCTTGCAGGCTGTCTCCAATACATGTCTGGGCTAGGTGGCAGATACACTTTGTGCATTCTATCTAGGCAGCCACAAACACAGGAAGGGTGGCAGTGTGAAAGGACTCGTCAGCATTCATCTGCATTCTCGTGGGCCTTCCTGAGTAGGATGGGTGGAGGGGAGCTGACACTTGCACTTCAATAGGGAAGTGCCTGTCCCCACACAAATGGCTGATTGCCCCCTACTGGTTGTCTGGAGCCGGGGCTTGGAAGAAAGGATCTCTGTGTACTTCGAAGACCCTTCTTTGACATCGCCCCCACCTCAAAGGCACATTTGGGAATAAGTACTGGATCTCTGACTCTACCAAATCGGATCACCACTGGACCTGGGAAGAATTCTGCTGGAATGAAAACTGCTGTGCTCTAAGGATTGTCGCCATGCCAGGATTGACTGTTCTAAGGAACTGCTTCACTGCTTTGCTGAGCTGCCCTGCTGTCTGCTGATCACTGCCCTGATGACGGCAAGGACTGGACCGATCTCATTTGAGCCCAGAGAGTATGTTGTATCCGTTAACACCATTCTTTCCTTCAGGCTGTGATGTAGACAGAGCAAAGTAATAATCCTATTTTGTGAGGTGGGTTAGTGGTCCAACAGTAATCTGTTATTAAATAAGGAACTAGCACTTCGAACTGACCGGGTTACCCAGAACTCATGCTTTCATGTAATAATTACCATAAACACAAGACTATAGAAGTCAACTTACATGCAAGACGAACAGGGAAAGAAGAATGAAATGACAATTCAAGGAATTTTTCTCATGAACTTGAATAACTACCAAAATCACACAAAGCGGGCATGCTCTATCTTTCTCATGGCCCAACCCCTTTCCCCTCGAAGGCAAATATGCTCTGATATGTTAGTTCTGTGATGAGGAGAGATGTCTAGGAAGTAATGGGATATCAGCAGCTAATTTTGATTTCATCTCACTCAATGGTATGAAGCAACAGGTGAGTGCCTCAAAGCTTGACTCTCGCCCCAGGAAGCTTGCAAAGGAGGCAGACCTCAGGTTTAGTACTAGAGCTGCCGGAAATGTACCTGGGAGTGATTCCGAGGAGGGCGTCTCAGGTTCCCCTCAACAGAATAAGGGAGAGGTACCCAGTACCCCCAGACAGGTCCCAGAATAGGGTGGGGAAAGGCTTCCAGAATATGGGGTGTGGGCAATTTTCAACCCTGGTTCTTTGATTGCTTCTGGTTAGGGCACAAGCAAAGGAAACTGATCTGTAACAAATGACCATTTCACTGATGTCCATGGTTTCAGGAGAGCTAGGGTGGGCGGCTGCCCAGGGCACCCTGAAAGCTCAGTTTCTGGGAGTGCCACTCCAATGCAGAGGGTACAGAGGCTAAGATGGTGGGGGCAGGTAGAGGAAGGACTCATCCCTGGCACCTGTTAAGCCTAACCGGTACAGACGTGGGGCTGAGAAGTCCGTCTCAGGCTACCACCCCAAAACTGATGGAAACAAGAGTGGAAGAAGGGTGCCTAACACTCAGGCAAACCTCAGAGGTCAAAGAACCCTGGATGGTCAGGAACCTGCCTCTTGACACCGACAGTTGTCATTGTCCTGTGGTGATTGCTGGCCTTATGGGCAGAGTTTTCCTTGGGTTTAGGATTGATGTTTGATCCAAGGGGTGTAATGGATCACATTACTTTGTTGGCCATGGTGGTACTGCCTGCCTACTGGGATGCATCAGTGAGCAAGTTAAGTTTAGGTGCTACATAGATAGCGTCCACAGGTGAGGAGAAAGGTTCCTATTGGTTAACTCAAAAGGCTCAGGAGATTGTAGACTGCAGGATCCAACTGAGTTTAGAGATGTGTAGAACTTAAAAGTGCCCCTGCAGAACAAGACGTTCATGTTCTTTCACTTAAGCTTGGAAGCCCATTAATGTACTGATTAGTCTGGTCTGGCATTTGGCTGGATAGGGGGTTATGTCAGACTTGGACCTTTCTGTAGGGTTATCCCTCCACAAACTTTTTGCCTTCACATTCCTCTTTTCTGAACCCATTTTATTGGTTTGTAGGACTCTGTGCACTTTACCAGTGGTAACCAGTAATGTGTTTGTGTTCTCTCCTTTAAGCATGCTGAAATTGGCTTCCACCCAGCTGAACATTTAATTTACTAGCACACTATAACAGTGGTACTACAGACTCCCAGAGCCTGTAAATTAAACTTTACTCGTGGACCTGCAGCACTCATTGTGCCACCCACTTAAGTAGCCCTTTAAACATTTCTCTCAGGCCTACCATTGCAGACTGTTCGTACAGTTTGAGACTGCCATTTCGACCTGGCAAAATAAACCATTAGCCAGGCCTAATCCTTCCTTTTTAAAACATATAACCCACCCCTAGAATAAGCTCTAAACAGCCCAAAGGGCAGCGTGCAAGGTATTTAAAAAGTTGGACATTTATCCTTGTAGTGATAAACTCCTAAATTTGTTTTCACTACTATAAGGCTTGTCTCTCCCATAGGCTAACATTGGGTTAACCTTTTACATTTAACACATACTAACTTTCAATTGGGAGCAGGTAGGAATCTTGAGTTTGTTGTCAAAAGTTGTAATTTAAAGCCCTTTTCATTGTAAATTCTGATTTTAAACCATAATTCTAAAAATATCACATTTGGAATGTAGACATTTTTGTGTCCGAACCATATGCTGTCTGCTGCCTATATTCTGGGTCACATGACTAGATGTAGATGACAGTTGGTCTATGTGTATTGCTCCCAGACAGTGAAACAAAGGTCCATAGGTGTTGGCAGGATAGGCAGCTCTAACTAGAAGAGAGGTGCAGTGGTCACCTATCACACTTGTGCAGCAGAAAGGCTCTACCTGAGCACACTCACAAATGGTATGACACTAGTATATTGGGATCAAGACAATCTGGAGCCAGGGCAGGGAGGCAGGTAATTCCAAACCCTTCTAGGGGTGAAAACCTCCATAACCGTTTCCTACTTCAAACTGGGAACACAATACAAATGTTGGACCCTCAGACCCAAGAATTCAGTATACCTCTGTACCTTGTGGAAGACTCAAAAGGGCTGCTATGCTGCTCTGCATGAAGGACTGCTACTATGTTGCCCTGCTGCCTTACTGCCTGAGTGAAGAAATGGATTTTGAACCCAGGACCACCACAGTGACTCTAAAGAATAGTTGTCAGACCTCCTGATCAGAAGCCTTAGGGACAGAAGAGGCTCCAATCGCCTTGAACCCAGCCCCTTCTGACCTCTTGCCTGAGTGAAAGATTGGACCTTCAACTTGAACCCAAGACCACCAGAATGACTCCAATGGCCAGCTGGCTGGCCTCCTAATTATAAGCCTCAGGGACAGAACAGGCTCCAACTACCATGAGCCCAGCACCTGGATTTAGTGTGCTGTGAGTCTTGTTCACCAAGTGATACCACCCCAGTCGTGGACCCTTTGAAGTGGACCTCAAAGTGCTCTGCCAGTCCACCTGTAATCCTGTTGACAGAACTGATGCAGCGCAATGCATCTCCTTGCAGCTCTGCATCGGAACTGCCACTGAGTAACACATCCTCGAAGCAGGCCTGCACATCATAAGCCCCTTGTTGACAGCTTCCTTGACCATGATGCATGACTCCTCAACGCAAGCCTCACAGTTCCTCTGCGCAAAGCATCATAAATGCTAAATCTCACAACACTCTGAAAGCAGGATTTAAGACAGTTTTGTTCAGCAAGCTTAACTTGCTCCCTATATCTGGCCCATGCTCCATCGCAGCCGGTCTGAACTTGTAATTTTAGCCCAGTCGGGTGCAACCAGATAACCACAGTAGGTGCATTTTACTTCTGGGCACGATTTTCACTAAAATCTTTAAAACTGCATTTCTCTCCCTGATTGACGCTTAGAGGCATCTGCATCCTCTAGAGCGCAACTACACATTCTACTCTAATGTCCACAAAACGCACTCACTCATAGACTACTTTTTGATCCTGCAGGTCCTTAATTCTACAACTGAAGTCAAAGTCCTATCTGGCCATGTGTAGGAAAGTACACTCTTTCTTGGCATCGTTACCCCATTTTCTGCATGACGTCAGTGTGCTTGACTGTGTCTACTGGGATCCTGCTAATTAGGGCCCCAGTAGTTATGCTCTCTCCTTCTCACATTGGTTGGAGGATACTGTTCACACAGTATTTCACCCACAATTGGCATACCTGTGCACCCTTATAAGTCCCTAGTATATGGTACCTAGGTACCCCGGGCATTGGGATTCTAGGGGATCCCTAAGGGCTGTAGGATATATTTTGCCACCCATAGGGAGCCGATGCAAAGGCTGCTGCAGAACTGCCATTGCAGGCTGCGTGAAAGGGTGCAGGCACTCTTTCACTGCCATTTACACTGCAAGAGGTAACTTATAAGTCACCCCCATAGCAGGCCCTCCAGCCCAGAGCACAGGGTGCAAAGTACCTGTGTTTGGGGGCACCCTTGCACTAGCAGAGGTGCCCCCACAACCTCCAGGACCATTTTCCTGGACTTTGTGAGTGCGGGACGCCATTTTACACGTGCACTGGACATAGGTCACTACCTATGCTCAGATACATAATGGTAACTCTGAAGAAAGGCATTTTTGGTATCAAACATGTAGGAATCATACCCCCATGCTTTTGCAAGCATTGGTTGTATGATCCCACACACTCTGGGGGCTCCTTAGAAGACCCCCATTACTGCCATTTCAGTCTTCTGAGGTTTTCCAGGCAGCCCCAGCTGCTGCCACTTCACAGACAGGTTTCTGTCCTCCTGTTGCTTGAAAAGCTCGAGCCTAGGAAGGCAGAACAAAGGATTTTCTTTGGGAGAGCGGTGTTTCACCCTCTCCCTTTGGAAATAGGTCTTACAGGCTTGGGAGGGATAGCCTCCACAAGCCACTGGAAATGCTTTGAAGGGCACATTTGCTGCCATCCAGTCTACACCGGTTCAGGAACTCCCAGTCCCTGCTCTGGCATGAAACTGGACAAAGGAAAGGGGAGAGACCTGTTCATCACCACCCCAGGGATGGTGCTCAGAGCTCCTCCAGAGGGTCCCTGGGTTTTGCCATCTTGGATTCAAGGTTTGCAGGGAACTCTGGGAGCATCTGAGTAGCCAGTGCCAGCAGTTGACATCAGAACACTCCCCTGTCAGGTGCTTACCTGGTTAGCTGACCAATCCCCCTTTCAGGGCTGTTAGAAATGGGGTCTTTGGTTGACAGTCAGGTTACCCCCTGTTCAAGCAAGGACCCTCACTCTAGTTAGGATAAAAGAGAATCACCCTCAGCTAACCCCTGCTTACCCCCTTGGTAGCTTGGCAGAGCAGTAGGCTTAACCTCAGAGTGCTGGGCGTAAAGTATTTGTACCAACACACACAGTAACTTAATGAAAACACTACAAAATGACACAACACCAGTTTAGAAAAATAGGAAATATTTATCTAGACAAAACAAGACCAAAACGACAAAAATCCAACATACACAAGTCAAGTTATGATTTTTTAAAGGTTTAAAATAAAAAGAGTCTTTAGGTAGTTGTAACAACACACTAGCGCTGCTAGCGTGTAAATGTACCTGGTTTGCGTCAAAAATAACCCCGCACGGGCGGTGTGCGTCGAAAATAACCCTGCACGGTTATATGCGTCGAAAACAACTCGGCACGGCGCTGCGCGTCGAAAAAGCCAGCCACGCGACGGTCCGAAAGTCCCGCGGCGCAGGTTGCGATCTCTCAGCCTTCGTCAGCGATGCTGCGCGTCGTTTCTCCTGCTCCGGGCGTCGATTCTCCGGTCGCGTTTCCTGCGGCGTCGTTTCTCAGCTGCGGAGCCGGCGTCGCGTCGTTTTCTCAGCCGCGATCGGATTCGCGTCGATCTTTTCTCCGCACGGCGCTCGGTGCGTGTATTTTTGTCCTTAGGCTGCCAGCCTCTCCTTTCAGGGTCCCAGGAACTGGAAGGGCACCACAGAGCAGAGTAGGGGTCTCTCCAGAGACTCCAGGTGCTGGCAGGAAGAAGTCTTTGCTATCCCTGAGACTTCAACAACAGGAGGCAAGCTCTACATCAAGCCCTTGGAGATTTCTTCTTCAAGATGGAAGGCACACAAAGTCCAGTCTTTGCCCTCTTACTCTGGCAGAAGCAGCACTGCAGGAAAGCTCCACAAAGCACAGTCACAGGCAGGGCAGCACTTGTTCCTCAGCGATCAGCTCTTCTCCAGGCAGAGGTTCCCCTTGATTCCAGAAGTGTTTCTAAAGTTTGTAAGTTTGGGTGCCCTTCTTATACCCATTTTAGTCTTTGAAGTCACCTTCCTTCAAAGGGGACTCACACCTTCTTGTGAAATCCTGCCTTGCCCAGGCAAGGCCTCAGACACACACCAGGGGGCTGGAGACAGCATTGTCAGAGGCAGGCACAGTCCTTTCAGATGAGAGTGACCACTCCACCCCTCCCTCCTAGCAGAGATGGCTAATCAGGAAATGCAGATCACACCCCAGCTCCCTTTGTGTCACTGTCTGGTGTGAGGTGAAAAACAACCCAACTGTCAAACTGACCCAGACAGGGAATCCACAAACAAGGCAGAGTCACAGAATGGTTTAAGCAAGAAAATGCTCACTTTCTAAAAGTGGCATTTTCAAACGCACAATCTCAAAATCAACTTTACTAAAAGATGCATTTTTAAATTGTGAGTTCAGGGATCCCAAACTCCACCTGTCCATCTCTTCTCTAGGGGAATCTACACTTTAATCATATTTAAAGGTAGCCCCCATATTATCCTATGAGAGAGAGACAGACCTTGCAACAGTGAAAACGAAATTGGCAGTATTTCACTGTCAGGACATATAAACCACATTACTATATGTCCTACCTTATCCATACACTGCACCCTGCCCTTGGGGCTACCTAGGGCATACCTTAGGGGTGCCTTACATGTAAGGAAAGGGAAGGTTTAGGCCTGGCAAGTGGGTACACTTGCCAAGTCGAATTTACAGTGTAAAAATACACATACAGACACTGCAGGGGCAGGTCTGAGACATGATTACAGAGCTACTTATGTGGGTGGCACAACCAGTGCTGCAGGCCCACTAGTAGCATTTGATTTACAGGCCCTGGCACCTCTAGTGCACCTTACTAGGGACTTACTAGTAAATCAAATATGCCAATCATGGATAAACCACTTACATACAATTTAAACAGGAGAGCATATGCACTTTAGCACTGGTTAGCAGTGGTAAAGTGCTCAGAGTTGAAAAGCCAACAGCAACATGTCAGAAAAATATAGGAGGCAGGAGGCAAAAAAGTCTGGGGATGACCCTGCATAAGCAAAAGTCCAACACGACCCCCTACCAGCCTAAAGCCAGGGGAGAACAATCAATACCTTGATGTACTTCCCTGATTGGGGCGATAGAACAAGGACCCAGGCCCACAACAGCAGGGGCATGTTCCAGTTCTACGCCTTCCTGACTCCAGTTGGATCCCTCTGTCCATACTCTCAGGGCCCACTAAGCTAACCCATGGGGAACCCTTCTCCACATCTACAGACACCATCTGTGCAACACCTAACTTTACTTTGCTCACAGATGTATTGCAATGGGCAGATAGTACCACCAGGGCCAACACAGTGGTGTTGCCCACTCCACCCCCGGGGTGTGACTCTCGTCCTCCCCCCCCCAGGGGCAACTCTGTCCACCAGGACAGCAAGCCACAGTGGCCCCAGACAACTGTCAGGGATGAGAGCCCGACCTCAGGCCTCTCTAACCACTGTGACTGTGGAGAGTGGGGGGTGGTAGCCCCAGGTGCCTGGCACCCTTTGACCACTCTCTCTTCCACCAGGTCAAGGATGACAACCTGACCCTGGTCCTCCCCTCTGGGGCTCTGTACCCTTCCTGCAGAAGCGGCACCCCCAGAGTCAAAAACTGTCAGGGTGCTTGTAGAAGCAGTCCTGCACAATTCTTCCATCAGTGCAGGGATGTTAACCTGCAACTGATCCTCCAACCTGGGGTCTGTACCTTCAGGTTGGACCAGGGCCAGGGGTGAGGCTTCCCTCCCCCTGCCCTCTCTTCTGGGGTCCTGAACCACCCAACTAGGAGTGCCCCCCCCAGAAGACAACATGGGAGGGGCACTGTTAGCAGTAGCCCCTTCCTCCAGGTCAGGGGGGACACCCTTAACCTGGCCTCCCAATCTAGGGTCTGTACCCACAGACTGGATCACTGCCTGGCAAACCAGGACTTCCTGGGGGGCATACCTACCCCCTACCAGGTCAGAGTTTACCCTCTGAACCTGGTCATCCAACCCAGGGTCACCACCCTGCGGTTGAACCACTGCCTGGCACACCAGGACTTCCTTGGGAGCACACTTACCCCCCATCAGGTCAGAGTTTACCCCCTGAACCTGATCATTCAACCCAGAGTCACCACCCTGCGGTTGAACCATTGCCTGGCACACCAGGACTTCCAGGGGGGCACACTTACCCCCCTCAAGGGACACACTGTCCCGAAGGGCCACACAAGAGTCTGGTTGGCGCAGGTCTCCTGACCTCTGCCCATCTGACAGATTCTGGATTCCCCCCAACCCAGAAATGGTCTCACCAAGGTCATTCATGGGGGGCTCTGCTCTCAGAGCTGACCCCTGACCCTCCAGGTTCTCCACTGGGGTCCGCAACCCCCTCTCAACCCTCTGTCTGGACTTCTGCACCCCCTCACTAGGAGTGGTACTGCCAGACACCAGAACTGGTGGGACGCTGGCTACAGCCGCCCCCCCAAGTTCTCCTGACACTGTGGGGTCTCCCTCAACAGATGGCCCTATGGTACAGGCTAGGCTCCCCTCCTGGTGTTCCCGCAGGGAACCCTCCAGGACCTGGGACCGGATCTCGGGCACCTTGGGCCTCAACCCATCCCCATTCCCTCTCCTCTGAGACTGGACATGGGGTCCCTCACCCATCCCACTACACTGGGACCTACCTGGGACACTACAATCCTTCCCTACCTCACCTGGTTGGGAACTACCTAGACCACTCCTCTCAGGAGCACCCCCAAATGCCTCTTCAGACTCTCTGGTACTTACCCAGAAGTCTGCCTCCATTGTAAGCTCCCTGGGGTCAGAGAACTCACACTCCACCTGGTGTTGGTATAGCTCTGGAAAATAAGGACTAGACATATGCTCTCCAGCAATTACATCACTCAGCCCCTCACATGAATTAACCAAAGTACCCTTCACCCAACCATCCAGTGACTCTGCTTTGAACAAGCACCCCACATTACCCTCCTGAGACTGGTGAGACAGTACCTGACTGTCCCTGACACTCAACCCACACTCTTCTGGGATGTCTTCACACTCCATAACCAGGACTTCTACCTGGGGGGAACCCCTCTCCCTGTCACTCTCAACTAGAATCAGTAGAGTGTCCCTCCCACCAGTAGGAATATGACTCCCCATGCCAGTTCCCCAATCTACCTCAGAGACCCTGTGCATCACTGGAGCTACCTCATACCCCTGAACCTCCTGGCGTGTGTTAACTCCCTCCTTCAAGTAGGGCACCACCTCTCTGGGCATGTGCACTTCTGCAGCATCACTGGATATACAATTGTTGCTGCCACCATTCCAGCTGGACTCAGCCCTCATGACTTCCAGCTCTTTCAATTTAAGCTCGTAAGCATAAATCATTTTTTTAATCTCTAAGTTCCTCCTCCTTTCTTCCAGCTCCCAATCGAGCTTTTTCTGTTCCACCTCAAGGGTCAGCTTTCTCTGTTCCACCTCTAGACTGAGCCTTTTCAGCTTCAACTGGTACTCCCTCTCTGCCTGTCTGTCCTGTAACTCTCCAGGTGTCAGACTCTTGGAGGACACACTGCTACCTGCCCTGGAGATTCTCTCCTGAGACATAGCAGGCCCACCCACTACATCAGTGTGAGTGACTTGCAACTCCTCTTCCCCCTCTGGCTCCTCATCGGTGTGCCCCTCAGCTGCTTTGGCTGTCACCCAGGCCCTCAGCGCCTTTTGCAGCTCATCCTTCTTGGATGAGCTCTTAATGGGACAGCCAACATTACTACAAAACTGCTTCAACTGAGCCACTCCTTTGGGTGGTTCTTAAGATTCGGATTGCAAGACTCCAGGAAGAATCCTCTGCATCCTCCACTTTGACTTCTCAATAAAGAAACTGCATCTGGACTGTCCAGGAGCTCTACAAACTGCAACAAAGAAGCAAGATGCCTTCTGCAGCGTTGTATCTTCAGGTCCTGCCAGCAACTGCAACTGTTTACCAGTCGTGCATCCTCTGAGGACAGCCTGTCAATCCCTGTGTTTCTGCAGGCACCAACTGCAATGCTGACAGGCTACGTGGATCCCCTCTCCTGCTAAACTGCATGGATCCTACATCACAGGTGGTAGACTGAAGTGGTCCAGACAGTCCTCACTTCCAACTGTCCAACTTTGGTGGAGGTAAGAGCTTGCCTCCCCATGAAAGACAGTACCATGTGTACTGTGTTTCTTGCAGCTGCCAAGGCTTGTTGGCATCCTTCCATGGAGTTCTTCATGCATCTTGTAGCTCCAGCCCCCAGCACTCTATCTTGTGAGGCACGCCTTCCTGAGTGGTTTTCCAGTGACATGGGATCCTTTGTCATAGTGCTGCATGGGCCTCTTTTGCACCTTCCTTGTCCCCATGCAGTGGGACTCCTGTACATGCTGCCTGGTCTTCTATTGGGTCTTTGAGTTGCTGAGAGCCCCTTCTGGGTCCCTCTCCTGGGTAGAGTCCACCTGGTCCTTCCTGGTCCCAGGCAGTGCCATTTTCCGCTAACTGTGAGCTTTGCGTTTGCCAAGGCTTGTTGGTGGACCCCAGCGATGCAAACCAGACTGCAATCCTCCATCCAGCATGGGACATCATTTGCACCAACCAGGAACCCAACTCTGTCTTCTTAGGTGCAGTACTGACTGTTCTTCTTCACCGGTGGTTCTTCATTTGCGCCTTCATCCGGGTTAGCAGGGGCTCCTGTTCTCCCTGGACTCTTCTGTGCTTCTTGGTCTTGGTCCCCTTCTTCCACAGGTCCTCAGGTCCACTGTTGGCGTCTTGCGGTCTCTTCTGGTTTTTGCATAATTCTCCTTTTCGTTTCTGTGTGTGCTCTGGGAACGTTACTGTGATTTACTTGTGCATTTCTGGGCACTGGGTTGGGTTCTAGAACCTACCTTTGCGGTTTTTTAGTACTCCCAGCTTCCCTCAACACACTACACTTGCCTAGGTGGGAAACTGAAATTAGCTTTCTTCTTTCTTAGTATATGGTTTGTGTTCCCCCAGGCCCATTTCTAACTATTGTAATTTTCACTAATTGCACTGTTTTCTAACTGTTTTATGAATATTTCTGCATACTAGTGTATATAATGTGTGTATTTTACTTACCTTCTAAGGGAGTATAGTCTCTATGATATTTTTGGTATTTGTGTCACCAAAATAAAGTACCTTTATTTTTGTAACACTGAGCATTTTCTTTCATGTGTGTGAGTACTGTGTGACTACAGTGGTATTGCATGAGCTTTGCATGTCTCCTAGATAAGCCTTGGATGCTCATCCACAGCTACCTCTAGAGAGCCTCGCTTCTAGACATTCCCTACATTTCACTAATAAGGGAAATCTGGACCTGGTATAAGGTGTAAGTACCTTAGGTACCCACTTCAAACCAGGCCTGCCTCCTACATCATGCCCCTGTGCTCCTAGACATAGGGCCTTATGCCCCTCTACCTCCATTCCATCATCCCGGGTGCTAAACAAGGTAGCATTTCAGGATCCCTCAATACGCAACAGGACACACTAGAACACTACTAGGAAACAACACTGGAGACATGTCTTCTGCAACCCTCTGGAACGAGGTGAAGGCAGTCCTCTGGGGTGAATTAATATCACATACAGCTGCGTTTGAATAAACGGCTCAGCTACACAGACAAGAATTGGAAACTAACCTTTCAGAAGCAGAAACGCACCACATATGTCAGGGTATAGTTCTCACTCTGAGCGACCTCCGAAACATCAGGGGAGAATTAGAACACCTCCTAATGAAAGAGGCAGTTGAAAAACCTTCTTTATATTGGCCAGACATATTACGAGCGGAGGGAAAAAGCAGATAGATTATTAGCCGACAAAATACGCCTCCATTGCACATGCAATTACATTCATGAGATTCGTGATGAGGAAGACCACCCTTTTCACTCGACCCCAGACATAATGCAGGTCTTCCATGACTACTATTTGGCCCTATTCCAGTCTCAGACCCCATCGGAGCACTTGCAGGATGCCTACCTGGACAGCTACGATCCCTCTGAGTGCAGTGAGGACTCACTACAACTCAAGTTCGAAATTAGTCCAGAAGAGGTTAGATTAATCATCAATGCATTACTGATGCAGAAGGCACCCGGACTGATGGGTTTCTGGCTACATTTCATAAATCCTTTGTCCACATTCTAGCCGAATGCCTAGTACGAGTCTATAATCATTTCTTGATTACAGGATCAGTCACTGATACTATGATGGACTCCCACATCATTTTGCTGTTCGAACCAAATAAACGTCCTACTAGTTATACATCATATTGCCCCATTGCCCTCCTTAATTGTGATGTCAAGATCTTTACATCTCGCCTGGTGAATTGCCTCCAACATGTCTTGCCCAGCATGATAACCCACAGCAATCAGGTTTCATACGTAATTGTCAAGTCAATGACAACACATGTTTGGCTGCAGCCCTCATGAAGGCAGCAGAAGCCACCCATAAACCCCTGCTCCTTCTTTCCTTGGACGCAGAGAAAGCATTCAATAGTGTGGATTGGGCTTACCTATTTAAACTCCTGGCTAAAATCCACATAGGCCCCAACTTGTTAACCTATATTTGAGACAATTTTCGTCAGCCTAAAGCAAAGCTGAAAATCAATGGCACACTCTACCCGACCATCTCCGTCAAAAGAGGGACCCGCCAGGGTTGCCCCCTTTCATTCACTATTTTTGCACCCTCTACGGAACTCTTAGTGGCTAAAATTCAAGATAACCCTGACATCCAAGGTATTAGTGGGAGACACAGCACACAAATTGGCCTTATTTGCAGACAATGTTTTATGGTTCCTCACCCATCCTTCAACCTCTATAACAGCTTTAATGAAGGACATTTAGCAAAAGCCTGGGGTATGGGTGTGGCCGATGCACAGGTCGACCTAGAATGACCTAGAACGACATGTATGACAGGTGGGGTTTCAATGAAAAACACACAGGGGGTCATTCTAAGTCTGGTGGGCGGCGGAGGCCGCCCGCCAGACTTCCCCCCTCCAAAATACCGCTCCGCGGTCGCAAGACCGCTGAGGGTATTTTGGCTTTTGCACTGGGCTGGCGGGCGACCGCCAAAAGGCCGCCCGCCAGCCCAGTGCAAAAACCCTTCCCACGAGGACGCCGGCTCAGAATTGAGCCGGCGGAGTGGGAAGGTGCGACGGGTGCAGTTGCACCCGTCGCGAATTTCACTGTCTGCAATGCAGACAGTGAAATTCAAAGTGGGGCCCGCTTACGGGGGCCCCTGCAGTGCCCATGCCATTGGCATGGGCACTGCAGGGGCCCCCAGAGGCCCCACGACACCCCATACCGCCATCCTGTTCCTGGCGGGCGAACCGCCAGGAACAGAATGGCGGTATGGGGTGTCTGAATCCCCATGGCGGCGCAGCGAGCTGCGCCGCCATGGAGGATTCAGAAGGGCAGCGGAAAACAGGCGGGAGACCGCCGGTTTTCCTCTTCTGACCGCGGCTGAACCGCCGCGGTCAGAATGCCCTGCGGGGCACCGCCAGCCTGTTGGCGGTGCTCCCGCCGACCCTGGCCCCGGTGGTCTAGTACCGCCGGGGTCAGAATCACCCCCACAGTATTGCATATCTCAGAGTCCAACTCACCTCAAACAATGCAACCCTGTACTAGGGCAATATTCCTCCCTTGTTAACTGTCTTATTTAAGTACTGTTACCGCTGGGGCAGGCAGGAGATTTCCTGGTTGGGCAGACTCAACTGTCTCAAGATTAACTTTCTACCGCGCCTCCTATATGTTCTCCAGACCCTTCCTCTCTCAATTTCCAAATCTACATTGACCTACATCCATACTAAAATGTCTAGGTTTATTTTGGGCAACAAAGCTCCAAGGGTGGCTAGAGCCACTATGGGCCTGATTACAACTTTGGAGGATGGTGTTAATCCGTCCCAAATGTAACGGATATACCACCTAGCGTATTACGAGTCCATTATATCCTATGGCACTCGTAACACGGTGGGCAGGATATCCGTCACATTTGGGACGGATTAACACCGTCCTCCAAAGTTGTAATCAGGGCCTATGTGTCATGTCAAATCAGATGGGGGCCTAGGCTTTCCTGAAATACGTACATACACACTCTCTGCGCAACTGCATCCCTCACTCAATTAGAATCCCAACCCAGACAACAAACCATGGATGCAGGTAGAACAAGCTTACTCCCTGGTACCTTTGGATGGATGTATGTGGCTCCCCCACACAAGGGACCTTCTATTTTCTCCTCTTCTCCCCATGACATCTCTTTTATTAAACTATTGGAAGGAAATACGCACTAGACGCACTTTCCCTGCGTACCCATTTCCCCTCACGCCTTTAGCGCCTACTCATGACTGCCCGCCTGGACCCCTCCACCCTGCCTTCATGCCTGGAGTGACAACAAGGCCCCTAGGTTCCAGTACTTTTACAATGGGGGTACTTTGAAGACGAGCGGCTCCCTCCAAGAGCAATTCAGTCTACCCCGCTCCACGACATACTGGATAGCCCATGCTTTACAATGGGCAGGACTTCCAAAGTCCTGCGCTGCTTTGGAGCGGAACAAATCTGACCTTGAAGCCCTCTTCCATTCAAACATTTGACAAAAAGGCATTTCATTACTCTATTGCAATATATGAGCACTCACACACACCAAGAAACACAGTGGGAGAGGGAGTTGGGGACAGTAATCCCAGAAGCTACATGGCACTCCATATGGAAAAGCGCATCTGGGTTATCAATATGTCTTAAACATAGAGAAAACACCTACAAACGAATCACCCATTGGCACCTGACCCCTGTACGTTTGCATAGAATGGGGGTTCTGACATTTGCTGGAAGGGATGTGGGGAACGGAACACCTTTCTACACACCTGGTGTGTTTGTTCCTTAATATCATCTTTCTGGGACACCCTCCTGAAGAACATATACAATATCACCAATACTACACTGCCACGCAATTCTTTACTGGTTCTATTGAGAGATCCTGGAGTGGAGAGGGCTCTTCCCACAACAACTTCCAGAGGCAGATTCTTATCTTTCCTCCTACTAGTGGTGCGCCTCTGAATTATCCAGATGTGGAAACAGCCACACACCCCTACCGTCAATCTGTGGTGGAGATTAGGGTTAAATGATGAACCTTGATGCCCTCCGCAGAGGAGTTTGCGGGCTTTCGAGGATTAAGGTGCCAGGCCTACAGCTTGTGTTCTCTTCATTAGAAAGTAATAGATCCAGCTGTGAGCTGGTCCTTGGATGCCAATCCCATACAGATGTGAGATAAGGATGAGGTATGAGACCGTGTCAAACAATGGAGAGAGGTCCAGGAGAACTAATGCTGCTGTTTCTCCTCTGTCAAGGATCATGCAGATGTAATCTGTGGTTGTGATGAGTGCGGTTTCTGTACTGTGTGTTACGCCTGAATCCAGACTGCGGAGCAACAAGATGCTGGTGGTTGCTGAGGTGGTTGGTGAGGCACTGGTTGATTCATTTCTCTAACCCTTTGCCTGGCATGGTAGGAGGGAGGTGAGTCTGTAGTTGGGAAGCATGGCTGAATCAGCAGATATTTTCTTGAGCACAGGCATGATGATGACAATTTTCCAGGTGTTGGGAAATATGGCTGAGTCAATGCAGCATTGAGGATGTTAGTGCCTAGCTAATTAGTAGGAATCCTTTGGTAAAGGTGTGATAGCGGCAAGAGTCAGATCCCTCAGTGGATTATTTTTATGGGAGCACAAATTTCAACAGTGATGACAACCAGTGCCTCCATTGCATGCTTTAATCACATCCTAATAGCATGCATATTGGATCGGTAAAACCCATCCTACATACCCCTTTGCAAGAAAAACATCAACAGCCACAAGGACAAAAGATGTTCTAATGTATATAATGTTCATTATTCTATATGAAATAAAAAGAGTAATGGGTGAACCACTTGCCAAAGTCTCAGCCATTGGCAAATGATCTGAGTGCATTCCGATCCTTTGTTTTTTAGTCACTGTACCACTCCAGACAGGAAGTAACCACGTGCAAACCACTCCTGGTCCCTGTCCAAGAGGAGCAGTCCAGCTTGAAGTGCCAGGCCATGCCCTTCATGTATAGGGAACACAAGCAACTCCATATTGCTTTCAATCTTATTGGGCCTCGTTAGTAGGGGGAAGGTTGTATTCCCAGCCACAGTCAGCACGGGGGCCACATCTGGACATCTTGACGCATATAGTGTTAAAATATAACAAAAAATTACATTTTTGTACATAACCACTTTAGTCTTCATGTCTCCTCTTGTTCCTTACCGTCCACTCATGGTTAGGCCTGAGCAGAATTTTGATTATGCCAGAGTAATCGGAATAATTTTGGCAATTCAAAATTACTCTTTGGTGCAGGATTACCAATATTTAGGTGATAACTCCTGCTTGCATAATTAGTAGTATTTCAGGGGGAAAGGATCTTACAGCAAGAGCATATTTAGTCAACACAAGCAACTGCTTCTGCTCGCAAATCCTGTTTTGCTGCATTTAGCACTGTTTCTTAGCACGCAATGCATCCTCGATTCCATTTTGGACCTAAGGGGAAATTTTGTGCTAAGAAAGTAGCGCTTAAAGCAGAACAACTCTTCTTGTGCAATTCAACTGTAATCTCGCTGAATTCGCTGAATTCTTGAGTAATTCCCCCTGATTACTCTAAACAGAATCACGCGGGTAACCCCCAGCCCTACTCATGGCGTTCAATTCCTATCCCGTTAAAGATAGCAAATCACCCTGGAGATAATGTAGAATACTTCTGGCAGAGGAGACCAGCCAATATAAATAGCAAAGCACCCTAGAGATAATGTAGAATACTTCTGGCAGAGGAGACCAGCCAATATAAATAGCAAAGCACCCTAGAGATACTGTAGAATACTTCTGGCAGAGGAGACCAGCCAATATAAATAGCAAAGCACCCTAGAGATACTGTAGAATACTTCTGGCAGAGGAGACCAGCCAATATAAATAGCAAAGTACTCTGGAGATAATGTAGAATACTTCTGGCAGAAGAGTGCAGACAGTATAAATAGGAATAGGTGCTTAAATTATTTTAGTTTATTTACATACCTCATATGATCAATGGTAGGGCAGCAAGGATAGGCATCAATTCTCCTTTGTGGTTTTAGTCAGTCACTTTCACCCTAAGACAATCAGAAAGCACTTAATATGTATAACTGATGAGTAATTTATGCCCTTGAATAGAAAACAGATGTCTGAGCCAACATCTATTCATAACTAGTCATGTTAATCACTCATTAACCTACTTCTTTCTACCTATTTCGGATAATTATATTATAAATCTTACATCAAAAGTTAGCATTGCTCACTTCATAATTATATGATGCACATAATGCCACAGATAACACATTGAGTAGTCTTACAAAAATAAAGTCTCCTGGGCCAACTTGTCACTTCTGTAACACAAGACAAACGAAATGGTTTCTCCACACTCTCTGAAGGTTAGTGCAACCCGAGAACTAAATTGTCACCTTGATTAAATGCTATTATTTCTTTCCTATGCATCATGACTTCCAATATAGCTCTGTGAGCAGAATATCATCTTAATGATTACCATTTTACAAACTTTTTGCCAAAAAATATAATAACAGAGGTATCACGAAGGAGTGCATATAGGACGCACCAGACCCTTTCTCATAGTGATATATTGTTCTTCATTTGGTAACATTAATGCTTCCTACTACAGCCATGGTCATTCCAAATGATACTTTCTCTGGTGTTTATGTGTTCAGTAGCACGAGCGCATATAAGTATTAATGAGGGGAGGGGTCCGAGACCTGAAGGCTCATGATTTAATATAGTTCTAAAACATACTTCTAATACACAGATGTGATCGCCAATGAGTAGTTAAAGTTAAGACCCGGTTTCCATTGGTAATAGGTTTTTTACTTTGCTATAAATTTGTTCAGTTTGACAAGTCTTCACAAAACTTCCCTTTAAGAAGGTTAAGACAACCCAGCCTTTCGTAGAAGAAGAAGGAGGGGGCAAAATGTGTTTTCCTCAAAAGCACTGAAATTCAATGGTTATGCACTGCTCACACTGCTCACTACCTCACACTCATATCATGTTCAATGATATAATTGAGGACATTATGGCCCTCATTCTAAGTCTGCCAGACTTCCTCCCTCCAGAATACCGCACCGCGGTCAGAAGACCGCTGCGGCTATTCTCAGTTTTACACTGGGCTGGCGGGCGACCGCCAAAAGGCCGCCCGCCAGCCCAGTGTAAAACTCCCTTCCCACGAGGACGCCGGCTCAGAATTGAGCCGGCGGAGTGGGAAGGTGCGACGGGTGCAGTGGCACCCGTCGCGAATTTCACTGTCTGCAATAACGCCGGCTCCATTTGGAGCTGGCTCATGTGTTGCGGCCGAGATCCCCGCCGGTAAGCGGGGATCTCCAAATGGCCGCGGCGTGGGTGCGGCTGCATTGGCCGCCCACCAAGGTCATAATGAGGGCCATACTGTCCTATGTACACATAGCCTTGCTGCAGGAGACACATCTGGCCCCTTCTAACTGCACATCATTTGGTGGGAAATGGGATTCCCGCAATGTATTATTTCCATACTCATCCTACGCATGAGAAACGGTCACACTAGTTCTTAAGGGAGTACCCTATATTCCACAAGGGTCCCTGAGCGCTACACAATAACATGGAGGAAACTAACTGGCAGTTAAGTGCTATGAACTAAATACAGATGACCCCACCTTTTTTGAGTGCCTGTAGGGCAAAATTGCATCTGTGCGGCTGTCTCTGCTGTTCTGGGGGCGACGTCAGTAGTGCTATTGCTGCAGATGTGAACAGCTCACACGTGCCACCCAGCTACTGTAGTAATGCCTCATGCCACCTTTAAGATAATATTTGGGACCATGAACTGCTAGACATATGGTGAATATGCCACTCACATGTCAGAGAAGGCACTTTCTTTTCTGGGGTATATGGGGGCTGGTCCCAGCTGGACTATTTGTTAGTCTCCAGAGGACTGGGACTGTGGGTGCAGGAGATTGCTCTGCTGGCATGCACCTATTCAGATCATTCCTCTGTATTGCTTGTACTGTCCATTCCTTCACAGATAGCCTTAGGAGTTAACTGGCACCTTTCCTCACTCACACTATTAGACCATCAGTTCCAAGAAGTGCTCCAGCAGGATATCTCTGAATTCTTTAAAAGTAATGCAGGAGTGGTGCCTCTTGCTGGCACAGTTTGAGGGGCCTTTGAGGTCACCATCCACGGGTTCTCCTTGCTGAGAGTGGGGGGGGAAGGGGTTGCACTCCTTAAGAGATCATTTATCCTGCTCAGAGAAGGATCTCAAATGGTTAGAAACTCAATAGGCCACAGGAGTGGATCCCATACTAGCTCCACAATTTAAGGCAGTACTATAAGAATTCCACAAGGTGGCTATGAGAGAATACCTCTTTTGTGGAAAATATGCCAGTGCGCAGGGCTATGTAGAGGGTAAATGCTCTGGAAAAACCCTGGAAACTATGATTGGGTGCTACTCTGGTAACTAATGATATCTTGAGTATTGGAGGGGAGCAAGATCAGCGGTGTGATCATTCAACCTGCATCCTTCTGATCTCTATGTCCTTCTATACCTCTCTACACTATGCAGCGGGCTCTTACTAGGAGATTGGGGCACTGGAGCGGCTCAGTGATACATAGTGCACTTTGCTTGATCAGGATTTCATGATAGAAGAGGTCAGGGAGGCTATACAGGAGCTACAGACTGGGAAGGTGTTGTGGCCTGAATGGCTGCCTGTGAAATTTTACAAGGCTCTGGTACTGCTTACTGTCTTTCAAGAAATGAGGGAGGAAGGTCAGCTCCTCATTCCATGTGTGAAGACTTGATTATCATGCAACTTAAACCAGGTAAACTCTCCGATCACTATGAGTCTTATAGACCGCTACCTCGGATCATTTGCAATGTTAAAATCTTAGCTAAGTTACCTGCTAGTCGGCTGACCCTTATCATGACCTTGCGTTCTGTCCTGACCAGTCCGATTTGTTCCCTGGATAATACACCTCCTACAATATGAGAACACTATTTGCAGTGTTGCAGGATGTTAATCCGGACTTGATCCTGGTGGCTGTCTTTTTAGATGTTACTAAGGCCTTCGATACTCTTGATTGGGAATACCTAATGGCCATTCTCCACTGGAGGAGACTCCCCCATACCTGGATTGCGCTACTTCACTCTCAACAAGGCATGGATTATTGGCACAGTCTCTCTCTCCATTGCCATCACGTGAGGCACACAGCTGCCCATTATTGCCTTTACTTTTTGCCTTGGCAGTAGAGCCACTGGCTGCCAAGCTGACAGCACTTTCGTAAGTATGCTCTGCAATTTTCCCAGTAGGCATGTTATTTTCCTTTTATACTGACCATCTCACTTTGATATCCACATCTTAGTCTGAACATTATCCTGAGAAGGTTTGTCAAGATTGGTGGGTTATCAGACGCTCAGATCAATTGGGAAACGTTGCAACTCTTTCCCCTCACACAGGTCACCATACCCAATACCCTGGACTTTTCATTACAGTGATGCCCATCAGACCTTAAGTATCTGGGGATCGTGGCCTCCCTGGAAAGGGAGGAAGTAGAATACTCTAATTATGGCAACGCCTTCTCTGAACTCACTGATCGAATTACACCCATTATCACTAGCAGGTGGCTTTGACTTACTGAAAAAGGTGGTTCTGCCTAAGTTATTATAACTCTCCTAGAACATCCCCATCTGATTAATTGTTCAATTTTTCAGGCATCAAAAATGAGGCTGATTTGTTTAGCATGGACAAGGAGGTATCTTGTATACAATGGGACACCCTGATCTTACCCTTCATGAGGGAGGGTTTTAGACCACGGATATAGAGCTTTATTACCTGTGTGCTAAAGCTCCTCATGCTGTTCATTGGTACCGTACCACTCTGTCGACCCTGTCCCCCAAATTGGTTGTAGATAAGGATATATGGCACTGATTCCTCCTCTCTGCTTTCTAGGCACCTCGTCCGGCCCTCCCTCTTTTAACTCATTCACAGTTGCATGTACCTCAAGTGCTTGGTAGAGACTGTGTTGTAAGATGGGTAAGAAAATCATGTGCTCTCCTTTGATTCCACTAAACTATCATACCCATGAATTCCTGTGTAGATTTCAGCTCAAAAGAAGAGGTTTGAATTCCTGGGGTGATTTGTACTGAACAGGTCTTTTCATTTCACAGGCCGATTATCTGAGTGAGGTGCCAGCCCTCCCACATTCACTAAGCTATCTCCGCTCACTTGCTTGTTGTGTAAGTCATCAAAATACGTAAATATTACAATTTAGAAAGTGAATAACGTAGACTAAAAACAAAGAAAATAGATTGGTAACAAAAAAGAAGTCATAAATGTCAACCCATTCAAAGTTAATATGTTCAGTGCACCAGTTCTTAACAACTATTCAAACCATTAAGATCATGTCTCCAGATCTATAACATTGCATGATTTAAACTTTCATAACTCTCCCACTCAATCATCACCCTTTGAGTGCCTTAACCCTCTGTAAATACCAAAATAACACAACCTAGTCTAGTCATCATCATGGTAAAGAAATGTCTCAGTACTGGATATGCCTGACCATTGTCCATAATGTCTTTAATGTGTTACAATATCTTCGTAGTTGAACAAATCATACTCCATATATATTTTTTCTTACCTTGAAACATGATACGATAAGCAATATAATCTGATTTATAGATAATGTATTTCTAAAGTCACTGTGATAGAATTCCCCTGACAGTTTCATATGCTTTTCTATTTTTGCTATGTTGGCATGTCTTGCACTTATTGCAATATAAAAACCTCTCAGTTTTCCACCCCTACCATGGTTCTCTATCTCCGGAATAAAGTGCTACTAATGAGTGTATCTTTCTTACACGTGCTTTTTCCTATGTAATATCTATGTATAGTGTTTTTATTTCTTAAAACTTACCAGCATTTTGAGAGCATATTTCCTACATCACAAGCTTGATTTAAAGTTGTAGTCACCAATCTAACTAGTTTTGTCTGCTCCTTGATATTTGTATCTACAGTTTGTTTTATCAAGTTGAGTTTAGAAAACAATTCTCCTCTGATAACCATATTGATTTTTTCTGCAACTATCTTGAGCATCCTCTAATTTTGAATTGTTCTAATATATGCATTTTTGCCCTGTCAATGAAGTCCACTGTACTGCAGTTCCTTGTTATTCTTGTTACCTCCTATTTAGGATATTGTGTTTAAAAGATGTTGGGTAACTGCTATCTACTTGGGGTATACTATTTCCCGCAGGACCGTTTCTAATTTGGAAAGTTTGTAATTTCCAAAGCCTGATCTTCAATTCCGAATCTAAGAATGCAAGATATTTTTCCAGTTCCTAGATCATTAGACCTGCCCTCCCATTAGGCAATGAAAAGATTTGGATAGCTGGAGGCGAAGCAGGTGCCTATTACGGTGCTCTTTACTTGTAATATAAGTTCTCATAATTACTTTCATTCAAGTAGATATCTATCCTTTTCAGTAGCTTCTTTATGTGTTCACATTGGCTTTTGGGTCAAAGTCTAAGGAAATAGACCAATGCCCTATGACTCAGATTTATACTTGCTTTGCGCTGAATTAGCGTCATTTATTTTACGTTAATTCAGCACAAACTTAACTCCATATTTATATTTTGACACTTGACTAGTCTAACGTCAAAATATTGGAGTTAAAGTTATTTTTCGGATGCGTGAACCCACCTTACGTCAATAAGAGGCAGGGTGGGCATTCTTATTAACCCCTTCGCTGCCAGGCCTTTTCCCCCTCCTGTGCCGAGCCTTTTTTTGGCTATTTGGAGCAGTTCACGCTTAGGCCCTCATAACTTTTTGTTCACATAAGCTACCCACGCCAAATTTGCGTCCTTTTTTTCCAACATCCTAGGGATTCTAGAGGTACCCAGACTTTGTGGGTTCCCCAGAAGGAGGCCAAGAAATTAGCCAAAAAACAGTGAAAATTTCGTTTTTTTTAAAAAAATTGGAAAAATGGGCTGCAGAAGAAGGCTTGTGGTTTTTTCCCTGAAAAGGGCATCAACAAAGGGTTTGCGGTGATAAAATCACCAGCTTCCCAGCTTTCAGGAACAGGCAGACTTGAATCAGAAAACCCAATTTTTCAACACAATTTTGGCATTTTACTGGGACATACCCCATTTTTACGATTTTTTGTGCTTTCAGCCTCCTTCCAGTCAGTGACAGAAATGGGCATGAAACCAATGCTGGATACCAGAAACCGCAACATTTCTGAAAAGTAGACAAAATTCTGAATTCAGCAAGGGGTAATTTGTGTAGATCCTACAAGGGTTTCCTACAGAAAATAACAACTGAAAAAGAAAAATATTGAAATTGAGGTGAAAAAAACATCAATTTTTCTCTAAGTTTTACTCTGTGATTTTTTCCTGCAATGTCAGATTTTCGAAAGCAATATACCGTTACGTCTGCTGGACTCTTCTGGTTGCGGGGATATATAGGGCTTGTAGGTTCATCAAGAACTCTAGGTACGCAGAGCCAATAAATGACCTGCACCCTACAGTGGGTTTTCATTCTATGCCGGGTATACAGCAATTCATTTGCTGAAATATAAAGAGTAAAAAATAGCTATCAAGAAAACCTTTGTATTTCCAAAATGGGCACAAGATAAGGTGTTGAGAAGCAGTGGTTATTTGCACATCTCTGAATTCCAGGGTGCCCATACTAGCATGTGAATTACAGGGCATTTCTCAAATAGATGTCTTTTTTACACACTGTCTTACATTTGGAAGGGAAAAATGTAGAGAAAGACAAGGGGCAATAACACTTGTTTTGCTATTCTATGTTCCCCCAAGTCTCCCGATAAAAATTATACCTCACTTGTGTGGGTAGGCCTAGCGCCCGCGACAGGATACGCCCCAAAACACAACGTGGACACATCACAGAAAACAGACCTGTTTTTAGCAAAGTGCCTACCTGTAGATTTTGGCCTGTAGCTCAGGGAAACCTACCAAACCTGTGCATTTCTGAAAACTAGAGACCTAGGGGAATCCAGGATGGGGTGACTTGTGTGGCTGGGACCAGGTTCTGTTACCCAGAATCCTTTGCAAACCTCAAAATGTGGCTAAAAAAACACATGTTCCTCACATTTCTGTGGCAGAAAGTTCTGGAATCTGAGAGGAGCCACAAATTTCCTTCCACCCAGTGTTCCCCCACGTCTCCGGATAAAAATGATACCTCACTTGTGTGGGTAGGCCTAGCGCCCGCGACAGGAAACGCCCCAAAGCGCAACGTGGACACATCACAGAAAACAGACCTGTTTTTAGCAAAGTGCCTATCTGTGGATTTTGGCCTGTAGCTCAGCCGCCACCTAGGGAAACCTTCCAAACCTGTGCATTTCTGAAAACTAGAGACCTAGGGGAATCCAAGATGGGGTGACTTGTGTGGCTGGGACCAGGTTCTGTTACCCAGAATCCTTTGCAAACCTCAAAATTTGGCTAAAAAAACACATGTTCCTCACATTTCTGTGGCAGAAAGTTCTGGAATCTGAGAGGAGCCACAAATTTCCTTCCACCCAGCGTTCCCCACGTCTCCCGATAAAAATGATACCTCACTTGTGTGGGTAGGCCTAGCGCCCACGACAGGAAACGCCCCAAAGCGCAACGTGGACACAACCAAATTTTTGAAGGAAAACAGAGGTGTTTTTTGCAAAGTGCCTACCTGTAGATTTTGGCCTGTAGCTAAGCCGCCACCTAGGGAAACCTACCAAACCTGTGCATTTCTGAAAACTAGAGACCTAGGGGAATCCAAGATGGGGTGACTTGTGTGGCTCGGACCAGGTTCTGTTACCCAGAATCCTTTGCAAACCTCAAAATTTGGCTAAAAAAACACATGTTCCTCACATTTCTGTGGCAGAAAGTTCTACAATCTGAGAGGAGCCACAAATTTCCTTTCACCCAGCGTTCCCCCATGTCTCCTGATAAAAATGATACCTCACTTGTGTGGGTAGGCCTAGCGCCCGCGACAGGAAACGCCCCTAAGCGCAACGTGGACACATCACAGAAAATAGACCTGTTTTTAGCAAAGTGCCTACCTGTAGATTTTGGCCTCTAGCTCAGCCGCCACCTAGGGAAACCTACCAAACCTGTGCATTTCTGAAAACTAGAGACCTAGGGGAATCCAAGATGGGGTGATTTGTGTGGCTCGGACCAGGTTCTGTTACCCAGAATCCTTTGCAAACCTCAAAATTTGGCTAAAAAAACACATGTTCCTCACATTTCTGTGGCAGAAAGTTCTGGAATCTGAGAGGAGCCACAAATTTCCTTCCACCCAGCGTTCCCCCACGTCTCCCGATAAAAATGATACCTCACTTGTGTGGGTAGGCCTAGCGCTCGCGACAGGAAATGGCCCAAAACACAACGTGGACACATCACCTTTTTTCATAGAAAACAGTGCCTACGTGTGGATTTTGGCCTCTAGATCAGCCGGCACCTGGGGAAACCTAGCAAACCAGCGCATTTTTGAAAACTAGAGACCTAGGGGAATCCAAGATGGGGTGATTTGCGGGGCTCTGACCAGGTTCTGTTACCCAGAATCCTTTGCAAACATCAAAATCTGGCCCAAAAACACTTTTTCCTCTCATTTCGGTGACAGAAAGTTCTGGAATCTGACAGGAGCCACAAATTTCCTTCCACCCAGCGTTCCCCTAAGTCTCTCCATAAAAATGGTACCTCCCTTGTGTGGGTAGGCCTAGCGCCCACGAAAGGAAATGGCCCAAAACACAACGTGGACACAACATATTTTTTCACAGAAAACAGAGGTGTTTTTTGCAAAGTGCCTACATGTGGATTTTGGCCTCTAGCTCAGCCGGCCCCAGGGGGGGGGAAATGCCCTAAAATAAATTTGACCCTCCAGCCCCCCAAACCCCCCCTGCCCAGGTGCGACCCTTGCCTACGGGGTCGCTACCCATGCGTGACATTGGCGCCAAAAAACAAATTCCCGGTGCCTAGTGGTTTCTGCCCCCTTGGGGGCAGATTGACCTAAAATCGACCAATCTGCCCCCAAAGGGGGCAGAAATGGTCTAAACACAGTTTGCCCCCCAGGAGAGCGACCCTTGTCTGATGGGTCGCTCCCCATCTCTAAAAAAACAAACAAACTAAAAAAAAAACACTAAAAAAAAATTTGCCCTGGCAACAAGAGGTTTCTGCCCCCCTGGGGGCAGATCGGCCTAATAATAGGCCGGGGGGACAGAAATGGCCTAAAATAAATTTTCCCCCCGAACACCCCCTCCCCCCCCACCCCCGGAGCGACCCTTGCCTACGTGGTCGCTCCCCCTGCGTGACATTGGAGCCAAAAAACAAATCCTCGGTGCCTAGTGGTTTCTGCCCCCTTGGGGCAGTTTGACCTAAAATCGACCAATCTGCCCCCAAGGGGGGCAGAAATGGTCTAAACACAATTTGCCCCCCAGGGGAGCGACCCTTGGCTGATGGGTCGCTCCCCATCTCTAAAAAAAACCAAACAAACAAAAAAAAAACACAAAAAAAACATTTGCTCTGGCAACAAGAGGTTTCTGCCCCCCCTGGGGGCAGATCGGCCTAATAATAGGCCGATCTGCCCCCAGGGGGGGCAGAAATGGCCAAAAATAAATTTGCCCCCTGAACCCCCCCCCCCCCCGGAGCGACCCTTGCGTACGGGGTCGCTCCCCCTGCGTGACATTGGCGCCAAAAAACAAATCCCCGGTGCCTAGTGGTTTCTGCCCCCTTGGGGCAGATTGACCTAAAATCGACCAATCTGCCCCCAAGGGGGGCAGAAATGGTCTAAACACAATTTGCCCCCCAGGGGAGCGACCCTTGCCTGATGGGTCGCTCCCCATCTCTAAAAAAAACCAAACAAACAAAAAAAAAACAAAAAAAAAATATTTGCTCTGGCAACAAGAGGTTTCTGCCCCCCCTGGGGGCAGATCGGCCTAATAATAGGCCGATCTGCCCCCAGGGGGGGCAGAAATGGCCTAAAATAAATTTGCCCCCTGAACCAACCCCCCCCCCCCGGAGCGACCCTTGCCTACGGGGTCGCTCCCCCTGCGTGACATTGGCGCCAAAAAACAAATCCCCGGTGCCTAGTGGTTTCTGCCCCCTTGGGGAAGATTGACCTAAAATCGACCAATCTGCCCCCAAGGGGGGCAGAAATGGTCTAAACACAATTTGCCCCCCAGGGGAGCGACCCTTGCCTGATGGGTCGCTCCCCATCTCTAAAAAAAACAAACAAACAAAAAAAAAAAAAAAAAAAAATATTTGCTCTGGCAACAAGAGGTTTCTGCCCCCCCTGGGGGCAGATCGGCCTAATAATAGGCCGATCTGCCCCCAGGGGGGGCAGAAATGGCCTAAAATAAATTTGCCCCCTGAACCAACCCCCCCCCCCCCCCCCCGGAGCGACCCTTGCCTACGGGGTCGCTCCCCCTGCGTGACATTGGCGCCAAAAAACAAATCCCCGGTGCCTAGTGGTTTCTGCCCCCTTGGGGAAGATTGACCTAAAATCGACCAATCTGCCCCCAAGGGGGGCAGAAATGGTCTAAACACAATTTGCCCCCCAGGGGAGCGACCCTTGCCCAAGGGGTCGCTCCCTTTTGCCAATTTCACTGAAAAAAAAAAATTCCCTGGTGTCTAGTGGGGTTTCAAAAGCCGGATTGCAAGCAATCCGGCTTTTGAAACCTGTGAGAGACTTCAAAGGGAAGGAAATACATTTCCTTCCCTTTGAAGCCTCTCGGGGCCTCCCCCATGGGATTGAAAAAGAAATACAAAAGCATTTCTTTTTCAATCGCGCTGGAAGCTCTGCTTCCAGCGCGATGGGGGAGACCCTGTGACTAATCAGCGCTCGCTCGCGCGCTGATGTCACAGGGGGGATTGGGGGGGTCGTGGGTGGGAGGGGAAGGGCTTCCCCTTCCATCCCTGACTTGGGGGGGTGGGGGGGAACCCCACAGAGGGAGCGAGAGCGCTCCCTCTGGGCTCTGGGCTCTGTGCACAGGACGTAATGGTTACGTCCTGGGCACAGCAGCACTGTGCCTCAGGACGTAACCATTACGTCCTGGGCACAGAAGGAGTTAAAAAAAAAATACGCCAACGTGCTTTATTTATCCTCCCTTGAAGAAATGGTGCACGGGAAAGAGGCGGGCCTAAATAATGGCGCTAAGCCTGCTTAGCACCATTATTTAACATCTGGGTCGGGCAGGCATTTGGGGACCTGTGGCCATTGGGGTGGTGGGCATGACTCCTGTCTTTTATAAGACAGAAGTCATGTGGTATGGCTGGCCTGAGTTAAGAAATGACGCTAGGCTGGTCAGAGTCATCTTTTTTTATTCTAACCAGCCTAACGTCATTTTTTGGTGCAAAACCCTCTTCTCCGATACCACCATCCGCACATGGCTAACGTAATTTTCCATGACGTTAGCCCACCCTTTGTGCCAGATTGCATCATTCCATTAATTTCGCCCCCGGAAGGCGTCCTGGAATGGCGAAAGTCGACGCTATACTTTTTGAGTTTGTGCAGTTTTGCATCAAAAAGTATGAATCTGGGCCTTGCTCATTCAACGTGATGGATGCTGGTATAAGGGAATAAACATCCAATGTCACCATTAACTATACACACTGAATGTTTGTTATGTGTGTTTATTGGTATATTCTTCTGAAAAGCAAAGGCTATTGGACAACAATCATTAGCTGCACTCCTAATCCTACCCAAAATGGCCACCTATTTCAGAGGATACTATTGTGTTGTGCAAAATGTAATTGACATTTCACACAGAGCCATAAATCAGTCTGTTAATACGTACTTGCCAAGTGTCAACGTACTTTCCTGCATTACGGCAAGTGCCAGCGATTGCACTTGTTATAAGATGAATCTGATAATGTGCCTCCGGTGCTACGCTGCCTGATAATATGATAAGCCTATCTCACATGCATCATGCGTAGTGAGCTGAAGGCTCACCCACCAAGCCGCTAGTAAAGCCTAAGGGATGTCGCTGCCACGACATCTGTTCCTGATTCACTGGGGACCACCATCTTCATTCGGAGTACCGCCATCCACTATGGCTCATGAAAATTCTTCAGCTGATTGGGGACAGTGACATGGTACGTGGATGAGTGATTCCTGGTGGCCAAGGTAACAGGTTATCATTGTTTGGAGTAGGCAATAAAGTCTCAGGACTTACTCTCGTTGCATTGCAGTTACAGTGACATGATGCAATCCTCACCATGTAAGGCTGAGCTCCTCAGAGCTCCATATGCAATGACTGTGTAGTTCAGGGCTGAGTAATGTAAGAATCAAAGATGAGATCAGTCTATATCAACCTGAGCCAGAGAGGGATGATGTAGTGGGCGAGTGTCTCTCCTCCTTACTCTCTCCACCCCTTGCCATGGTCTGCATATCGTGGAAAAAGTAAGCTTGACTTAGCCATATTACCAGCAGTAGCAGTGAGCAGCAGCGGTAATCACTAATATTGTGGGTCCAAATAACGGACTGGTTTGCCCAAATGTAGTCCTTTTCTTAACAGGAAATGTTTTGACCAGCAGAAAGCATTACTTTGTATTGTGAGTGATATTCCTGGTCTTAATGAAGATTTTTATCCAGATATTGTTTGTTCAAATTACATCATTTTAAATTAATTTTATTTTAGCACCAAACTATTTATATTGGCTTAAAGTGATATATTTTGTCGTCATTTGTAATATTCTTGGTAACAATTAGGTGTTCTCTTGACCCAAATTAAAGTTCACATTAATCCAAATAAGTAAAACACTGGTTTACCTTACCAATAGACTTGTTATTTTAATAGACAATGAGGAATACATTGTGGAGGAGAGAGTGGGAGAGACAGAGGGTGAAGTGACAAAGTGGGAGGGACAGAATTTAAAAGGGAAGTTAAACAGGCAGAGAACAAACATATGAGGGCCAGGTGTGTAAAAAGAGAGTGATCCAACATGAGGGAGCTGATTGGAGAAGGGAGACAAAAGCAGACGGGATAATGAGAGACTGAAGAAGAAAATGGAAAGGCAAAAGAAGAGGAGAATGAGTAAAAAAGGAAAGGGAAAGACAGGAGGGAGAGGAGAAGGAGTGGGAAAAGAAACAGAAGAAGCGGGTATATGGGTGCACTGGGAAGAGTGAGTGATAAGAAGAGGAGATGACAGGGAGTGTAGTAGAAAAAGGCAAAAAGAAAATAATAAGGACATGTCGAGATAGAGAGAGATAATTATAGACAGAAAAGAGAAGAAACATAGCTGAGGAGGGGGGTAATGAGAGCCAATGAATCCAAAACTTGTAGAGAAGCTAAGAAGGAAGGCGATATAAGGGAGAAGAGAATGATTAGAAGACAGAGAAAAACGAGTCAATAGAACAAAGTATGAGAATGAGGAAGAGAAAGAAAATGAGAAAAAAGTGAAGGGAGAAGAATGATAACTGAAATTGGAGAACGAAAAGGTAAAAGGAGAGAGGGAGGAGTATATGGGCAAGTGAAGGGTGATGGTAGGAGGCATGGTGTCTGAGGTTTCCCCATCTGATGTAATGGGTGCATAGTGCCTCATATGCACTACCTTAGCTCCCGTGCAGTCATGCAGCCTAGGGAGCGAATTTAGAGTTGGGTGATAATGGAGAGTACACTGATTCCAGGAGAAAGTGCTAAATCCAGAACAGAATCCATAATCTGAATATCATTCACCAAAGGGATAGTTTGATTAACGTAGTGCAACCTGCGTATGATCCTCCTGTTTCTACCTCTAGAGACTGAAGGATGTGTGTAGAGCTCAGGGCACTCCAAACAACACAATAATCCATTGAAAGTCATAACCTGCCACATCTTCATATGTTGATGTTCTCTACAGCAGGCATATGTCGAAGTGGTCTACAGGCATATGTTGACGTCCTCTACAGCAGGAGTCTCAGATTGTACTGAAACTCACCATCTCTGCTTGTCCCATATGTCCCACGACTACAAGGGCCAGAGGTACAGAGTGACAAGAACATTGGCAGCTGCTAGGTGGCCACTGTCGTGTTATTCAGGGAATAGGTGAGTGAAAATGCCTAAGCAGGTGGTCGGGAGAGTTGCAGAAGATCTAATCCAGTTTCTAAGCCTTTGTTTTGCAGCAGAGGGTAATGGCGTAGTTTAATGTTATTATATGAGCATAACTGCTTTGTTTCAACTCTTTATAACATTTCACCTAATTTTCACTGGTAAGGCATTGAAATGTAATATATAAGCTCACTGAACGCATGGAAATGTCAAGAGAAGAAGCTGAGAAGTTGGCATGAATACATGTGACCCAAATTACTTACATTCCTTAGATGGGGCTTTCACTTATTGTCTTTAATTTCCCTACTTTTCAGATCCATTGTTTAATAGGTATTTTGCTGCGCGGGAACACGGCAATGCAGCTCGTTTTAATTACAATTGATTATTTAATTTAATTTCATCCCATCGAGGAGAACGCATATTGACTTATTATGGTAACCTGGGCATTGAGAATATGAGGCATTTATCTGTAGTGCTTTACTTATAATTATAAAGGATTGTCTTTCCACTCGGAGTCACTGGTGAAAGTCCCCATGTTTTCCTGAGTTTCCTGATGTCCTTACTTGTTCTTTGAAATCCTTGTCACGACACTTGCAAAATCACTGCCCTTTAGGGGTCATTTAAATTAACTTTTGCAATAATTCGCTTGTCTTTTGTCAGTTCGGAGGGAGAGGTTTGCATGTTGCAAATTTCTGCAACTTACCCATGTGTACACAACCTGCCTCTTCGCATAAAAATGGATTGCATTTTAAACATAGATAGATGTGTGATTACACTGAAATAGTGCAAAGGCACGCATGCACTCACATGTAACACTCATACAAATACCAGCGTAATCTGAAAATACACAGAGACAAATAAATATGGGCAGGCATAAAAAACACGACAACACACATAAAGGCATACTACTAGGAAGGATGCCTGAGTGTATGGGTGGAACAATTGATGGATATATGAGAATGGAAGCCTTCACTTTGGAGGTCCTGGGAACAAAAGCCAAGCGCCGTCCTGCACCTGTTAGTTATTACTTCCTGTGCAAGAGATGTTTTTCATAAGTTCTGTGATAGGCGTTGTATGTGTTATTGGATGCTGCTTAAATTTGAAGAATTGTTTGAAGACAGGGTAAGGGCCATGGGCCCTCCATGGATCAAAAATGACGATTGCACCCACAACCAGACTATGACTCATCTACTGGCAGCTGATAAATTGGCTTGTCTTTTTGTGACGTCTGCCATGTCTGTCCCTCCACATTCTTCTGACAAAAAAAGATGTCTGTGTAAGCAGCACTTGAATGTATGAGAGAGGCGTCTCTCTGCACGTATGTAGCCCCTAGGAGGTATGATTCTTAATACTGCACAGTAATAGTGATAAGTCCCTCCATGAAGGTCGGCTTCCCCCCTCAGAAGCCGTTGCATAGTCACGTATTTCTACAGGGTTTAGGTTCACGTTACTTTGAATAGAGTAACAAGTATTCCTTGTGCTCGCCTTGTCTGAATGAAGCCAGTTCCAGAAGGTTAATCCATTGGCTCACCAAAATGTCAGGGGTAACGGAAGTGACATCATACACCCTTTGACCGTAATGATGTCACAGGAAATGATGTCACCCGACCTCAATCCTCATGACATCATAATAATTGCACTCACTATTGCCTTAACTCACTCGTTCTCACTCTCTTGCTCACTCTTATTCTGAGCCACGTATACATTCTCACTCACCCACCTCCACACACGCACTATCCCATATACTAACATACATGTTCACACATACACACACACTCTCACTCGAACTCCCTCTCATCCACGTGCAGGCATATAAAATATCCTGAAAAGTATTCTAATTCACATTTCTAAGATGCTAATGGAGGTTCCGTTCTTTTACATTAATAGTGAATGATAGATTGTTAATCAATACTTATGTAATTAAAATTAGCAGAAAATGAGACTAGAACCTGACGCTGGTAATGCAAGATCCCCCTGTGTTTTTGGCGTTAATTTTGCCACTTTTTAGGTCAGGGGTCGTAAATACAGTGTCAAGGGTTGCAAAGGGCAAGCCCGGAGTCGCAGGTGCGACCCCTGGCAACCCTAAATGGCGTCCATGGGTTAATCCCTAATCTCTGAAGTGAAGTACCTGAAAGATGCCAAGGTGATGGTTGTACACCTTCACAAGAGAGATGCCCACCACCGACACCTAGGCTGACGGAGAAGTAAGAGTCAAGCAGCATTAGCTGATTGGTCAGAGGTAATAGCCAAAACCAAATAAACATTGCGGGTTACCTTCACATCCCACAGCAGCCTCAATGACAATGGTTATCTCGTTGATGGTTGCTATGGAACTGGACAGCGCCAAGAAGAATGAAACACTTTGAACTGTTTGGTTTGGCCCAACCGTTTGGGGAGAATTTATATGTGAGTGGTCAGTTGGCCTAACTGCCATTGTATCTGAACATAAGCAGATCAGTTCAGCTTTCAACTTTTGACTTTGAAGAGGTTCTGTACATCTGTGCAGAGAATAGCTGGTAGCAGAGGGAGTGAACCTAGGCCGTTTCCCCTGATTGAGTAGTGACTGTGCTCAAGGAATGAGGACAATAATTTACTGCTGCTCTACCCTTAACAGGGAAGAAAATAGAGACTGCCTGGCCCATGGAGGACCGGGCATAATTCATCCCATTTATTAAATATGGACATGTCTTGCACTGCTGCAATGAATTGTGACCTGCAAAGTCTGCTGAGATCGGAAGCCCTTGGCATTGAGGGGACGGTAAAGAATCCATTGGGTGAGGTGGCTAAGAAAACACAAAGGGGCATATTTATACTTTGTTTGCGCCGAATGTGCGTCAAAATTTTTGACGCGCATTCGGCGCGAACACTGCCCCATATTTATACTTTGACGTCCGACCCCGCGGGCGTCAAAGTTCCACCATGTGCGTCATTTTTTAGAAGGGGGAACCAGCCTTGCGTTAATTATATGCAAGGTAGGCGTTCCCTTCCAAAAAATGACTTTAAGGCCTGTGCCCCATATTTATACTGTGACGTCATTTTGACGCCCAGGAGGGGGCAGGCCTTACAAAACGGCGCCCAGCCTGATGGGCGCCGTTTTTTAACGCCTGGGTCAGGGCAGGCGCTAAGGGACCTGTGGGCTCAGAAGGAGCCCAGAGGTGGCCTCCCATGCCCCCAGGGCGACCCCCTGCCACCCTTGCCCACCCCAGGAGGACACCAAAGGATGGAGGGACCCATCCCAGGGAAGTTAAGGTAAGTTCAGGTAAGTATATTTTTTTTTTGTGGCATAGGGGGGCCTGATTTGTGCCCCCCTACATGCCACTATGCCCAATGACCATGCCCAGGGGACATAAGTCCCCTGGGCATGGCCATTGGGCAAGGGGGCATGACTCCTGTCTTTGCTAAGACAGGAGTCATTTCAATGGGGGTTGGGCGTCAAAAAAAATGGCGCAAATCGGGTTGAGGCCAAAATTTTGCCTCAGATCTGACTTGCCCCATTTTTTGACGCCCAAGCTCCATTTTCCCCTACGCCGGCGCTGCCTGGTGTGAGTCATTTTTTTTGACACACACCAGTCCGCAGCGCCGGCTAACGTCATCCAATAAATAAGGCGCCCGCATGGCGCTTTGGAATGGCGTTAAAATTTTTGACGCACAACTGCGTTGCCGCAGTTGTGCGTCAAAAAGTATAAATATGGGCCAAAGTCACTCAGGACTCTCACTTCTGGTGACTCGTGCCTCCCTGTACTTATTGCAGAGTAAACGGCTCTTAATAATACCGAGGCCTTCCCTGCCAGCCCTGCTGCACAGACTCCAAATGGCCTTTAAACCTGTCACCCGGGCAGTGGTGTGTACCACGTTCACAAGCGCCTACTGTAGTGTCTTAGGACAGTGAGCACTAGGACTACTGGTTCCAGGGCCGAATCAATGGAAGAATTACGTAATCATTTGGGAGGTGTTAAGGTGTGGGTATTACCTGTTATGAGATAATGAAAAGTGTAGTTTGAATGCTGTTTGCTAATGAAAGAAGGCGTTAGCAATGAGCTCTGTGTGTGGTGTGTTCTTGTGCATGCTCCCGGACTGGGGAGAACGCGACACCCATGACCCAATGGAAAAGTATAACATCTCTCGCTATTTGTCAGCCTAGCTCAGCAGTGAGATAGAAGCAGGGCAGACTGTCACTTGAACACCCTCTAAGAGAACCACACATGACAGCCCATGAATCTCAGAGGTGTCTGCAGCAGCTTCGTGGCATCACCTGCACAGGGGTGTGTAGTACGTACGTATGGCTATCAGTTCTGGTTATCACAGGGATGACTTATTTCAGCTTTTTAAAAACTGGCCTGCATATTTTGTGCCTCTAACATGTCGCTTAATAAATGCAACAATAATTATCAATGCTCTTTTGGCCAAAACCATTTCTGGCAAGGTGCGGGTATTAACCAGTTACGTGCCTGACTCCTTCCGTACACAGGTTTATGCAGCCAAATTCTTGGAAACCGTCGGGGACCAGGAGTTACACTGCAGCTCTAGCACTTCAAGTGTGAGACCCTTCCCCTAACTTTAGAGTTAGGGTTCTAAAAAAATTAAACTAGAATATGCAACTTCATACTTTTGAAAGATAATTTTCTATCCTTGACAAACGTGTTTATTTCTTGATGGACCCTGTCTCGGTACAGTTCGAATTAATCATTTTAAGTATTAACAAAGGGGACAATTTATGGCTCTTTCTGTTGCGCTCTTCGTGCCAGGAGCTTCGGAGTTTAAAGCAGTATTTTTTAACTTGTGGATCACGTGACACTGATATGTGATGTGGCTTTTTACCTCGACGAGTTTGAGGCAGCATTCCATTAGTGATGAGCGACTGGAGATGCGTAATGAATGTTGTGCGCAGGGTTGTTCATTAAGAGAACGAAAATGGCCTTGTATAAACAAAGCCCTTTATTTATCTTCTTCCAACATGGCACGGTGTGAAAAGGACACAGTGTACTGACAGGCACTTATTTAAGATAATGCAGCAAAGACACTACGAAAACCCATAATAATCCTGAAAAGCTAAACTACGCACAATATGTAATCCTTTCTTGCCAATCATCAATCACAATGGCTAAGATTTATCATTCGAGAACAGTTCTATAAGCAGAAGATTTATTATGAATTAGTGCCATTAAAGCCATACAAAATGTTCTACAAACATACTTTTATTCGTGGCATTAGTTTAACTTAGTAACCTCCAAATCCTTTGAACCCGTTCCCTAAATCAGTATGCCACCACGCAACACACTTAAATTTGTTTAACATAAAATATGTAATTGCCATGATTGACTCTAAATTCTAAATACCAAATTTACATTTAGTTTCTGTACAACTCTTACATGCTTTAACGTGAATATTATATACAGATGAAAAAGAATCAACGCATATATTTATCCGATAAAGGTCTATTGTGAATCAAAATTGTGGTCAAAACTTTAGTGGCAATTGTTTTTGAACTCTACAACAGCCACTACTTTGGTGTAGTAAAATAACAGATTTACATCAGGGTGCAATTTAAAAATGTGAATTTAAATATTTTTCAGTCATCTCCACTTTCAGGTCTAATTTATATTTTACAATGCAATTTTTATATTTCGTACTTTTGTAATAATATACTGAACACTATGCCACCTGCATTTACCTATTAATCTTTGCATCTCAATATCTTAGTAAAATAAATAGAATACATTTGCAAAGTTGCTTTTGTAGCCTATAAGAAAATATAGTGTTGTTTCATACATTGTCATTATGGAGATAATGAAGACAACTCAATGCAAGTGATCCATAAAGAAACTCATCATTTTACAATGTTGAATTCATCATACCATTATAAGAAAAGATAAACAACACACCTGGTGATAAGACTGGGCTGTTGATGATAACCCACCCACATCTATCTATTCATTCCATCAAATCCTTTCTCAATCCTTTTCATAATTTAATGTAGAAAACCCAGACTGCAGTGAGATAAAGAATTTCAAAGCTATTTATGAAGCTGGCAACAACGCACTTGTTCTTTTCAATGAGCTTTCCGGTATAGGGCATGGACACATATGCACAATGCAAACAGTTTTACTCATCTTCTCATGTTGTAGGCTCTAGCAGCATTTGAAAGACGTTATTGTGTTTTGAGGCACAAACAAACATAGATGCAAGCACCCATAAGTACAGTGACAGAAACATCTTGAAGAAAACAAGCAGGTTAGAAGGCAACCATGGAATGAAATGGGAATATAAGCAGAAATCAAAGAATTACAGAAACTTAATAAAAAAAGATAACAAGACGAATGGAAAAACTGATCAATGGGATTTCAAAAATGAAAATATTTAAGAAATGAAAGGGGAATATGTGAATGGCAAAGAAAGAATGGAATGGTGAAAAGACAGACAAAACCTACAACAGAAGTCTAAGCAGAAATTCAAAATTCAAAACTACCAAATATTAGGATTTTTAAAAACAATCACAATGTGCTGAGTGAATACAGAATCAACAAAATGTGACAACAAATTGCAACTACCAAAACAGTTGCAAAGTGAATGCACAAAATGTAGAAAATTAGAATATTAATTGGGGAGAAGGATTATTCACCTCAAGTAATATTCACAACCCCTGCAAGTGTGAACCCTACCCTTAAAGTCACTAAATTAACCTGAGCTCAATTCCTGGTAGCTATGGCACAGCATAGCATTGAAGACAGGTTTAATTTAGGGCAATGTGTAAAATATTTACCCAGTACCAAAGCAGTAATAAAAGTCAAAATGCAACACAATAAAAATCCCCAAATGAATTAGAAAAATAGAGTACAACATTATAAACAAAATGGCACCAAAATGTCAAAAATCCAAAAAAGAGGAACAGAGCTATTAAGTAAAGTAGAAATAGTAACAAGAAGCACAGAGTGCTAATGATAGTCTATGGTCACAGTAGATGTCAAATGCTACTAGTGGCCCTGCTACACTGGTTGTGCCATCTACATTAGTAGCCCTGTAAACATGGCTCAGACCTGCCACCGCAGTGTCTGTGAGTGCAGATTTAAACTGCCAATTCCACTTGGCAAGTGTACCTACTTGCCGGGCCTAAACCTTCCCTTTTTATACATGTAAGGCACCCAAAAGGTAGGCCCTAGGTAGCCCCATGGGCAGGGCGCAGTGTATGTTAAAGGTGGGACATGTACTTATGTGTATTACATGTCCTGACAGTGAAATACTGTCAAATTCGGTTTTCACTGCTGCAAGGCCTATCTCTCTCATAGGTTAATATGGGAGCTGCCTCTGAATATGATTAAAAGCACAGATCCCCCTTGGGAGGAGATAGACAAGTGAAGTGTGAGGTCTCTGAACTCACAATTTAAAAACACATCTTTTAGAGAAGCTCGTTTTTAGGTTGTGTGTTTGAAAATGCCACTTTTAGAAAGTAGGCATTTTCTTGCATAAACCATTCTGTGACTTTGTTTGTGGATTCCCTGTCTGGGCCAGTTTGACAGTTGGGCTGTTTGCACCTCTTCTCTAGACAGTGGCACAAAGGGAGCTATGGTGTACCATGCATATCCTGATGGGTCATCTGGGCTGAGGGCAGGGGAGGAGTGGTCACTTACACCTGAAAAGGCTGTGCCTGCCCTCACACAATGCAGTTTCCAACCCCCTGGTGTGTGTCTGGGGCCTGGCTTGGGTAAGACAGGATCTTGAAAACAACAGAGTCTTTCCTTTGAAGTAGGCCTACTTCAAACACAGAAAGGGGTATACGAAGAGCCCCCAAAACCCCTGAGATTCAGATTACTTCTGGAACCAAGAGGAACCTCTGCCAAGGAGAAGAGCTGGAGAAGCTTGGGGAGGACTGTGACTGTGCTTTGCTGGCTTGGCCTGCAGTAGCTGCTTCTGTCTGAGGGAGGCCAAAGACTAACTTTTGTGTGACTTCCCACTGGTGAAGAATCTCCAAGGGCTTATATTGAGCTTGCTTCCTGTTGTTGAAGTCTCAGGACAACAAAGTCTTCCCTATGCCATAACTTGGGCATTCTGCTAGGAGTCCTGCCTCCCAGGTGCTGCCCTAAACTGTTTCTGGGCCCTTGAAAGATGCATCTGGTGGAAAAGGACAGAAATCCATGCAAAGACTACCATGCGGGGAAACGTTCAACGCACCACCCACTTTGTGGCTGAAAAACAATGCACTGCCGTCCTCGCGGCTAAAATTGACACTCCACCTGCATTGCGGCTGGGAGATCGATGCAACGTGGGTGGAGAAAAGACGTGCAACACCCTCAGCAGCTGCTGTTAACAAAGCAAGCCCCCACGCAGTGCGATTTCTTAACCCTGTGCGACTGGATTTTGACGCAACATCGCTGGGCGCGGAAAATCAATGCAAAGCCTGCCCGGACCTGAAGTGCCCATCCGGATCAACGCATCGCTCTCTTGCAGGAGAGAAGAAACGGTGCATGCCGACCCGACCGGAGGAGGAACGACACATGCTCTCACTTGCGAGTGAGAAATCGACGCATCGCTGGCCTTTTCTGCCATACACTCGCCCGTGCAGCTTTATTTTGACGCTACCAAGGTACTTTTGTACACTATCAAAGTTCTCACTGTTTTCTAAAGGATTTAAGACTCTTGCTTTTTAAATTCATAACTTGACTTGAGTATGTTGGATATTTGACATTTTGGTCTTGTTTTGTTTATATAAATATTATCTATTTTTCTAAACCTGTGTTATGTCATTTTTTAGTGTTTTCACTGAGTTACTGTGTGTGTTGGTACAAATACTTTACACATTGCTTCTGAAGTTAAGCCTCCCTGCTCATGCCAAACTACCAAAAGGGTGAGCGGGGATTAACTGAGGGGGATTCTCCTTTACCCTGCCTAGAATGAGGGTCCTTGCTTGGACAGGGGGTAACCTGAATGCCAACCAAGGACCCCATTTCTAACAGCCCCCTAATGGGGGAATGCCCTGTTGCATACATTATGCCTGGCCCAGGCATAGTGTGGCACAAGGGATTACAAAGTGGCGCCACACATGCATTGCACCACTTTGTAAAAGGGTGCTGTGATTTTGGCCTCGTTGGACCACATTAGCCTAAAAAAATGATGTTAATGTGGCAAATGTGGCACAATGAGCCGCTAGTCCCTCTTAAATCTGGCCATAGTGTTTAAACAAATATTTATCAATTAATCATTAAATTTATAAAGCGCACTACGTACCCATGAGGGTTTCAATAATCACTTACAGGCTTCATTTACAATTAAAAAGTAAGCTGGAGATTCTGGCACTCCCCAGAATGTTGTAGCAAGCAATGATCAGTTCAAACTTGAAGGTATTAATTGTGAGCTCTAAAGTCTTTCCAAGTTCTTGATAAAAACTGGTCAAGAAATACTGACATGAATGTGTCCTAGCACTAGGACTTTTTCTAACGTAGAAACAAATGTCAGTTTTCCAGCAACAGGCTTACACTTTCAAAGAACTCAGTCTTGGCTTAATCTCAAACTTATCTATGGATTAGTGTGCACTAACCTAAGGATCAAGTGCTTAGCCTTTTCTTTAATTCTTTAACTGGAATCTGGAGAAAGACTGGAAGTTGTTGTACTAGAAACCCTAAAGGAGGTGGAATAGTAGCTCTGGATGAGAAAACACTGGAGCTGTCAACCGAATCAGGATCACAGGATCAACAGGATGACTTGGAAGACTAGAGCGCTGGAGAGTTCTGGGTGACTTAGAAGGTGAGTGCAGGTAAAATGCTTGTGCAGGACTGGAATGAGGCCAACCCCTATTCAGTTTTAGTTGGAGCATTTATTCCCAATGGGATGTTCCAGAAAGGCATGTGGCTCACATGGAAGGCTAGAAAGTTCCAAAGGAATCCTGGCAGAGAGCATGTGTTAAAATAAAGGATGTGACCTATGCTGATGGCAGGTGCAAGTGATGGTTGGAATCAATTAATCATGACTGACAGAACCAAAGAGCATTAGCCGTTGGAGTCAACAGATCATGGCAGTTGGCGACAAAAGGCAAGGAAGGTAGAACAAATAAGCATAAATGGTTACATTCAATAGGTAAAGGAGGATAGAGCTAATTAACCAGAAAACACGTCATTCTCATACAAGAGTGCAAACAGAGGGAGTATCAGTACAGGATGTTCTAGGGGATGAAGAGTTTTGGGAGGAGGAATGGGTTGCATGAGGCTGTGAGGTGCCTCAGGAGAAAAACAACTTGAGCCCTGTGCACAAAACCCACAGTACAGAGGGCACAAGAGGGGGTCGTGACAGTGGCTTGTTTGGGTGCTGAGCATGAAAGGAATTAATCAGGCGAGGGGCATGGGTATTGGCATCTTATTCTTAAGACTGTTCTCCAGGACCATATCCATCCCAATCAATTAGATGAAACAAACAGCCATTAGCACATTTTGAGTCATGGATTCTCTGACCTGCCAATTCTGGATGACCATCTAGGGTTATAGGTGGTGGAGGAGGAGCAGGATGGGGTTGGGCAACATAGGGTTTCAGGAGAGATAGGTGAAACACAGGGTGAATGGGCAAATGACTGTTGAAGTTTAACTGATGCTGGGTTAATGATGTTTTCAATTGGGAAAGGACCCACATATCTGGGCTGTGTTTACAGAGACCCTGTAATTGCTGTTTTTTCATAGCCAACCAAGCCTGATATACACTTTTGGATGCTGGTTGTTGTTGGTGGTGTGTGTTAGCATTTTTCTCCATACTGGATTTGGCCTGCTGTAAGTGTGTTAATATCTCCTGTTGTGAGTTAGATATATGTTGTACAAAGTATTGTTTGGCAGGTAGATTTTCAGAAGGTAAGACAACATTTTCAGGTAACATACATGGATGTGTGCACATTACATAATAGACAGGGGATACCCCGGTGGCAAAATGCTTTGAGTTGTTGTATGTAAATTCAACAACTGATAATGAGGATTCCAACCCTTTAGGAGTTTATTTCAGAAGACAGCACAGTGTCTGTTCCACTAAGTGGTTCGCCCATTCTCTCAGCCCATCAGTTTGTGGGTTATAATTAGATGAGAGTCTTGCGTTGACGTCTAAGGATGTGCGAAGGCTGCGCCAAAACTGGAAATGAATTGCAGGCCTCTGCCTGGAATAATGATGGAAGAAAGGCCATGTAACCACATGATTGCCTGAAAAAATAACAATAATCTTCTTTAAGCATCTTCTCCAAGCACCACTTCTGATGACAATGATAGGGACATAGAGTAGACCCTGGCAGAGTCCGGGGGACACCAGAAGAGGCAAGGGAAAACAAAAGTTCTAGAAAGCCTTAGAACCATGGAAAGGGGTGATGGCAAGGAGGACAATGATGATTTGCTGGTCATTGTGGAAGGTGGCACAGTGGAGTCCGACATTACTCTCCAACCTGCTACTATGTATGTGGCACATGCAGCACTGCCAGCTCCCATATTTATAAGGCCCTAGTAAAGACCTGCATCAACCTATACCTCAGTAGAATTATGCACTACAGAGAAGCAATCAACACACCCACGTACCTCAAGTTCTTCTTCAGGCTTTGGCAGTGGCCTAGTAAGAAAGTACTCCTCACCAATTTGGGACTTATATTACATTTAGCAAACATGCTAGTGTTCGTCGAGGTTAGCCTGGTTCACATTATGGTACTGAAGGCCAGACAACCCATATGAAAAAACATCATGGAATCCGGTGGGAGGAGCACCTTACAAAAATGACTGAGCATGGTCACAGTGGTGAAGGTGAGGAGAGCCAGGAAACATCAACTACAGCTAGTCAAATCACAGTTGAAGGTGAGGAAGAAGAGGGTGACACCTCATATAAAGCAGCCCTGTCCCCAGTAGTGTGCCAGCATCACCTACCTCAGCAACCTCACAATGGCACAGGAAGACTCAGAGTCAGATGGAGACACCACGGCATACAGTGACTGCATCATGATGAACATTGAGTCTGCCACCACTTACATCTCAAAAGTCACCTGCACCTATGGCCACACAAAAGAAGAAAATCCCAGCTACTATTAGGGTCATGTTTAGGTAGGAGGGGCCCTACAACCACAACCCCCAATGACATGTTTATACAATGAGAAGATGGCAAAAATGTTAGTGTTGGACATCTTCCCTTTTTCTTTGGTGGAAGGGGTGGGATTCTTAGAGTTTGTGGCATCCATCTGCCCGAAATGGAAGGTTCCAAGTAAGACCTATTTTGCCAGAGTTGCTGTTCCAGTGCTGCATCAGAATGTGCTGTAATTGGTTGGACAAGTTTTGCACCAAAGTGTTGTCCACACTATGCGCCTGATGACAGATATGTGGACCCGTTGTCAGGCTACTGACTACATGTGCATCCCTGCACACTGGATCTCTTTTGCGAGGGTAAAGCAAAAGCTATCTACAAGTCTTGGACCTGAAGACATTTTAAGAGTGTTCAGCAAAATGCAACAGTAGCCATTTTAGACACAGAGAAATCACACCCAGACATAAACATTTTGGACAAATTTAACAGCAAAGTGTCTGAATGGCTGTGACCCAAAGGTATCTGAAATTGATTTTTTCCTACGGGCAATGGCAGGACATAGTCAAGACCATTGTAGATGGTGGCTATTTCAGTTTCCTGTGTTTGGAACACTGCATCAACCTGGTTATTCAACACTTTCCTGAAAAATAAACTACTGCCCACCGGCAGATGAGTCTGCACTCATTTCAGCCATTCTTTTAAAGTCCTGAAGCAGTTGTGGATTGTTCAGCATGGTAACAGAGTAACAGTTCAAGCCCCGATACAGGAGGTGTCAACATGTTGGAGCTCAACTTATCATATGTGGCAATGTCTGTTTGAGCAGTACAGACAGATCAATGACTCTCTACCAAGATCATGTACATTTACCTAACACGAGGGTGATCATTATCATCACCTTGTAAATCCATTATGTTATATCTGTAACTACACGAGTGTATATTTGGCTGTATTGCATGCTTATGGACGCATATTATACCTTATCTGTATCCGTTTTTGTACTTCCTACTGCAGAGAATTTTTGCTTATTTTCAGTGACCTTGTTGTATGTCTGTCTGATGATTTAGATACAGAGACATCTTGCTCTTTTGTTACTTATTTTCTATGTTCATCTCACAACTAGATTCACTGTGAACCGGGCAACAGGCCTGCGTGATCCCATGATACCCTTTCTCAGAATGGAGTTGGTAAGCCCCCCTATACATCACAAGCATGGGTTGCTACCACTCACTTCATCACTATGAGTTGCACAGTTTGTCACAGAAATTTCTATTTTTAGCCTTCACATTTGTATACTACTCTCAGAATGTAGATGAAGTAGTTATGCAATTTAACAACTTTAACTTCTTTCCCTTGTATCTAGGGTGACTGATAGGAAAGAAAAGCCAGTCCGGTTTATCTCTAGTAAGTGACTGATGACGTCTTGACTGTGAGCGTTAGATTGCAGGAGCTGAGAAAAGGGATAATAATATTTGTTTCCTTTATTTTCAATTGGAATAATCCAATGATTTAGTAGGTCCTGAAGAAGCGTCAGGGGATCCTTTTGGACCATAAGAGACGCGAAACATGTCGACCGCATATTGACCATATACTGAGGGATTTCGGATAATTACCGTCTTCCTTTGCCTTGATTTTTTGTACGAGTGCCTGAGCATTATCTCTTGTTTCACTCCCTTGTAACTTCTTTTAATCTTGACCAATTCCCAACAGCAAATAATAAACCATTTAGTGAGGGTTTTGAGCCAATTTTACTTTGTCCTTTCCTTTTTTCCTCCTCTTTTTCGGACCCACATTTGGTTCCGCGGCTTCATCATTAATAAAAAGATCTCCGGCAAAGAGCCCCCCTTCGGGGGGTGCCCGTCAGGCATTGCAGCGCCGGCCTGACGAGGAGCTGTCCGATGATGAAGCATGACACCATATGTGGTGTGTGAGGACTTTTGCTCCTGATTATCAGGACTCCTTTCCTTTTCCTTGTATCAGCTTTGGAACAGTGTATTATATTTCATTATCAGGTTGACTGGAGGGCATACACTGGACCATATAATCCTCCAATCCCTTCTCTTTATTTGACAGATCAATGACTATGTCATTCTCAGAGGAAGAGATGCAATTGGGAAAACTATGATCATGCATGCAGACAAATGGGACCTAGTCAAGTGCCTGACACAGGTGCTGCTCCCTTTTGAGGTTTCCACACAGGAAGTTAGCAAGAAGGACAGTACAATGGGCAAGCTATCCCATTGTTGCATCTGTTACAGGAGCAGCTAAGGACGGTGTATGAAAGGTTTGCACTAGGAGGTGCATGCCTTGGTTGAGAGCCTAAGCTATCACCTGAGTTGTGGTGCAAGACTGCAAAATGACATTATTAAGTCCAAAGAGTACATCTGTGTCACCCTACTTGATCAGCTACAAAAGCATTCTTCCCACTATCATTCCTTTTTTTGAAGAGGATATTTCAAAATGCATCAGGTGGATGTTATGTTAAGGAAGCTTGAGAACTGGAAAAATAATGTCTGGAACTTAGAGTACCACTCCACAGTTCTGGGGTACTGCCTTCAACTTCCAGAAAGGGCAGTCTGGTCTCACAGCAGCCAACACCAGCAACAAGAACACTGGCAACAACAGCATCAGAAGAATTGAACCCAACCACTGCATTGGCTTGGTTTCAAGTAGCAGGTCTTAAGTCCAGTGCAGAGGCAAAGGCAAAAGTGGTAGAGCTAGTGGCAACACCACTGATACTTCAGAGGAGGTTCTAGGAGTATCTGGATGACACAAACGAGGTGTTTATGGATCAAAACCCATTGGTGTATTGGTATGGGAAAATGAGCCAATGGTCAGTAGGCTGGCAATAAAGTATCTGGCTTGTCCTGTAGCCAGTGTGCCTCCTAAACATGTGTTCAGTGCAGCTGGTGCAGTTGCTACAATGAGAAGGACCAATCTCTCACCTCAAAATATTTAGAGATTAATCATAAGCAAAATGAACCAGTATTTTATATCACCTGATTTCACAGCTCCCAAAACACCAATGGAGGAGGAAGAGGATGAGTGGCAACTTCTGGGTGAACCACCTGAGTTTGAGGACAAACTCTACTTCCTGGACTGAGTATGCCAGTGCCACTGTATAACTTTTTTATTATTTCTTCTTGAACGTCTTCCTTTCTTTGAAAAAAAAAATAGCTAGTGGAACATTGTTTGCTGCCCTACCATTTGTCAGTCACATATATGGCTGGATTGGATTTGGACCCGTGTGCAGTGAAGAAGCCCCCACATTCACTTCTGGACATTGGAGATGATGCCTGCCTCTGTCACATGCCATTGCCTATCTTTTTATACATTACTTTCCAATGTCAGATTCCAATGTGTTGCTACCATCAAAGAGAAGATAATATTTTGTATCAACCACCGTGCTTGGTTTGGAAGAGATAACCACTAACTATCACAGCAATGAGTGGTGATATATTGAGTGATTGTGAGTGATGATTGGTGATGTATGAGGGGGCTGACAGTGAGAGAGGGAATTCAACAAAGTTGTAAGCTTGATTCCAATGATTTGCAATGTTTGGGGGCTGATAAGTGATCAATTTTTCCTGAAAGTAATTGGTATTTTAAACTTAGTGAACTTTACCCACAGGGTCCACTCCTTTTTCTGTTTCCTCAGAGACCAGGCCAGTCACTTTAGTCACCAAACAGAAATCTGCACCAAATACTCCAATTCTGTTTTTATATTTGTTCTTCAACAGCACTGCACTACACAGGTCTACCTCGCTAGGTTTGGGACTGGGACAGAGTTACTCAGAATCAGGAGAAGGAAGAGGAGGACAGAAAGACAGAGGGTGGACGTACCTCAATAGCTAGAAGGAGAAAGTTATCAACTTCAAAGGGAAACCATGATGATAGCAAAGACTCTGAGGACTAGTACTCACTCAGCTGTGTGGACTGGAGAGAGATGTGTTGATATGGGAAATGCTGCTGAGTGTGTGTTTGCTTTATTGCTGGCTCAAATGTGAAACTTCTCTTTATGGTCTTTTCCTTCCTCTTAGTCCTCTTGGTACACTCCTCACTCCTCATGAAGTTTGCTTTGCTTCCTTTTTTCATTCTCCTTTACTCGATAATACAGTTGTTGTTTTTCAATATGCAGGTCTTCTCCCAGTACTTTCCTGCACAAGCAAAACTTTGTGAAAGCACAATACTCCAGCTTACCTGCCTGACAGGTTCAGCCAGGCACCCAAGAGTGATGGACATTCCAAGAAGAATGGAGATGCATCGCCCAATTTGGAAATACAGTATCATTTTCCATTTCACAATCATTATATTTAGAACTGGGTGGGTTAACACCAATCCTCCATAATTTGCATTTTTCCAACCTGGAAGATATAACATTTGGAGATATAGGGCCTCATTACAAACCTGACAGTCTCATGACCACCAGGTTCACGGGTGGCAGTTGGACAGCTGCCAATTTGGCTGTCTGAGCGCCATATTAAGACCAGCGCCGCCCAGGGATTGCAACTTCGTTCTCTGCCAGCGATTTCATGACAGTAACACCACCAAGAAAGGGCTGGCAGAGAACGAGTGCAGGGGACCCTGGGGGAGGGGGCTGCACTGCCCATGCACTTGGCCAGCACTTAGCCAGCACTGTCGCAATGTTCACTGTCTGCTTTGTCAATCTTAGGTTTCCACCTGCTGACTTAGCGGGAAACTCGTAATGGGCCCAGCAGTGAGGTAGCCACAATGGCAGCAACCACCCCGTTGGAAGTTCGGTGGATGGGTAAAACTGTCTGCCGAACCCGTAATCAGGCCCACACTGTCTTGAGTGCCTCTAGGACAGAAGGGCTGTTTGCAGTACATTTAACTCAACTGTGTTATACTTATCCCTTCATTGTTTCCTTCCACAACAGATTGATAACGGTTGCTCAGCACCCGGATTAATATTGTCATTCTTTCTTTCATGTAATGTTTGTCTTTGTCATGCCTTTCCCCAATCTCCTTTCACATCATTCATCGAGCCCCTAACCCCTTTACCCTGGGCTGTGTGATTTTTGAGGTGCGACTTAATTTTACACCATACATGGATCACACATGCTGGGGTGGATGTGGCAAAAGAAAAATCAACTCACTGCATAACCTTTGATTACCTGAGCAGTATTCCACACTTGACACATCTACCTCATCATTAAGGCCTAGTGTTTTGAGTTGTGCTAACGCTTAACCTTGTCCAACCACTCCTGACTCTGAACCCAATTCTCCTGACTTGAGGAATGCATTTAGTTTTTAAATACTAGCTCCCCATTGCTCAGAAGAAGTTCATATTGCTAGTTTTTATTATTGTATAAATTCTTCTTTGCTGTGTGTCAAATACTCTCATTCTGGTAGTGTGGTCTCAGTCTTCCTAAAGTATTGATATAATATATGACCCACTGACTCTCTGTTTTCTGTCAACCTATTTAGCAGTGATGAAAACCCTTTGATTAATCCTGAAGTTTGGTTTCGCATAGGTGGGAGGGGCCCCATGTGTCTTCCCTGTTAGTACGCTAGCCTGCTGCTACCACTACCACCCGTTAAGATGCCACCTTGGTTAAAACCCTGCAGTAAGAAGACTGAGGTTTTAGCCCTCGTTTCATCTATTTAGGTAAGAGAAGAACAATGGATTGAAGTGAAATTGTTTAGGTAATGATTAACTTCTACTGAAGAAGATGTTGTTTGTGCGCATCTGGGTTTTTGTAGGCAAAGTAGGCAATGGCAATCATCTCCTATTGGTCAATAGAGTTACAGAGGACAGTACAGCAAGTGTATAAGTAAATGACATACACTTTTTTAGCAGTTTTAAAAACAAGCTACACAAAAAGACAGCAGTGCAGACTAAAACACCAAAATAAACATTTGAGGCATAAATGAAGTAAAATATCACCTTTTATTTTTAACAAAGAGAAAGCCCACCTTTTCTACCCACAACAGGACCACCCCTTCCCTCAACAATACAGCCCTGTTAAAAAAAAAGCTTAATGAAGGTCCAAAGTGAAACCCAGTCCCAACTCCCTCATCACCCATTCCAAGCACAACAAGTTCCTCCCACCAAAACAAAAATGTATAAAAGGGATCAGAATAGGACATTGTCCATACACATCTGGAGCTGGGCCAGGCTCTGTTCTTTGCTCCCTAGCCACCTTTCAATGTGGTTGAGCCGCTTCAAAACACAAATCTGGAATTGCCTGACCGAGTGGGAGGGCGCAGCAGCAGTGGCAGTGCTCCTGAAAGCTTGCGGTGGTACCAGCGATGTAATGGCTGGGAGGCTGGGGCTGGCATGCTGCTGAACTGGGTCCTGTGTTAAAGGCATCTATTTTTGCCTCTTCATCCTCCAGGACCACCAGCTGCTGATATTCGACCTGAATAGTCTCCAGCCTCCGCCGCTGCAGGTGGGTTGCTATCTCCTGCCTGGTGGGTGGGGCTGGTTGACCAGCAGGAGCAGCTATATTGAAAAAAATAAAAAAATAAACAAAGACAAATTGTAAACACTTTCAAAGTAAGTAGTGGGTGGCACAGTAGCAGTTCATTTCTGGTCTCTTAGGGACATTGGAATTTGATATGATTATGATTAGGAGCGTCACGGGGCCATTTTTATTTGTTTACCCACACATAAAAAGTACTGACTGTTTGGTAGAAACGAATTAAGGCAGAATAACACCAGATTAAAAAAAAAAAAAAAAACAGTGATTTGATTTTTTTCTTTCAAAGGCTTTTCTAGGAAAAAAAAATAATCAATTACCTCCCATTTATGAGTAAGGGATTATGCACTATACACTACAAGTTGTTGTACCAAATTATTTGAGGTATGTTAGCCAGCGCTTCGGGCACTTTGCTACTGTCTGCAGCTGGAACAGCCGTGGTTGACAATTGTCTATCTTTAATTCCATTGGCCCAGCCCTTCTCCAAATGTCTTTTACTTAGTTTTTACCCTGACTCCAAGGAGGCAGATGAATAATAAATATTATAGTATGTCACACACGTCATGTATAAAATGCTTAAGTAGGAGGTGGGGAAAATGATGGACTGTACTACGAAAGGAACAGGCTACATAGATTGTATTTGGCATGTTCATCAAAGAATATCCCTTATGCCAAACTTGAAAACAAATCAGGCACTTACTAGTCCGCTTTGCGCACGGGACTCACCCACCACCACAAATTATTTACAACAGATTCATTTGCTGGGCAGCAAGCAAAGGAAACATGACTTACTCTACTGCAGGGTACGGCTTAGGGATTTGGCAGGTAGGTAAATCTTTTGCTAAAGAATATGGGGGTGTCACTGATCATCGTTTCATCATTTGCCTAAACTTTAGCTTATTCAGTCACTGTGTAGATAAAATTATAAAAGTAAAAACGTGAACAGGCATAAAATAAATCTAATATGGAAAACCATGAAATATATTTTGGAAACACTTCACATGGCCATAAAAGTGTGGCACGTGGCAAGAATTTTTTTTTTTGTTTGTTTGGTAGTCTGGATGGAAGAATAAAGGAGTGACGTACTAAGAGGTTACTGAGTGTGCAAAGGGAAACCTACCTTGTATTCGGTTTGTAATGCACTAAATACTTTGTTAAATGCTACATTTACTGTAGCAGATGCAAATTGCACAGCCAAAATTGCAGTCACAAATTGAAACAGACTCTACTTCTTCTGTCCTGGGTGGCGATATGCCATGGACAGGTTGGTGATGAATGATGATGGGTGGGATACTTATCTGCCTCGCTTAACAAATACAGTGAGTCAAGGGATTAGAACACAAATTAAAATACCCCCTGCTTTGAAACATAGCTTTGATAATCTGAAAACAAAATTATTAAATGAGGAGAGCAGCATGCCCCTCTCCAGAAGAGCTCCCTTGTTTATTCATTCCAGCATCCTTTCATTCTTCCTACTATATTTACCCATGGCCACCATGATTTAGGCTTTAATTTCTCTCATCCCGTCTTTCACCAAAATCCAAGTCCATTATCCGTCCATTCAGTACCCAGCTTTCTTTCAATCATCCTTTCACTCTTCCATCCATTTAACCAAATCTCACACATGCATTCTTTGACCCATGCATCATTTCCTTTCACTCATTTCGCCCATCTTTTCTTTAAACCTTCGGTTCTTCTTCGTTTTTATTAAGCCATCATTTTTAGCGTACATTATGTGACCTTTGCTGAGTTGCAGATAGAATAGGGCATAACCCTACCACCTCTGTAGCTGGCAACACGGGACTTAACGATCAAAACGACTTCCTTGTAGCTAGTCAGTATAATGATAACTGTCAATAAGCAAGCATTGTGACTTATCACTGCCCATCCCTGCCCCTTCTTCTCCCCCTGCTCCTTCTGCTCCTGCAGCGGCACTTGACAAGCTGGTGGCACTCTATGTGGCGAGAAAATGTATACATTTTTAGATGCAAGATACACCTCCCTTTTTAATCAAAAAAATACAGAGGCAATACATCACCTCAGTTAGATTACCAGTGCAATAGGTTCTATCAAAAATGCACTCTGGGCATTTAGTTGGTTCACAAATCACAATGTTAGAAAAGCCAGGTAGTCAAGCCAACCAAAAATGTTTCATAATGGAGGAGCAGAGTTATAGCCTATGATGATGATGATGTCTCAGAATCATCAAAGCCAATGTTGGGTGGAATAATAACGGTCAATAAAAAAACAGAAAAAAAAGATAATGCAGGGTTAACAGGAATTAAACAAACATTGGATGGAGGAACTGGAAAAAAGGAGACAAATACATAAGGCAAAATTAAAAGTGGCATAATAGTGGGCAGAGGTAAAAGTTAGGGAAATAATATTAGTAAATAATGGGACTTACTGAGATGAGCAGAGCCCTCGGCTGTGGCACTGGTGGTCAGAGCCTCCTCCTCCTCATCTCTTCCTGGACCCATGTCAGCGCTGCCCCTTTTCTTGCCCTTAGGTGTTGATGAAGAAGATTAATGGTACAGTTAATCTCCACAAAATTATCATAACAGGCATACGCAATAACATTGTACTTCTCTAGATCAGATCACCTATGTTACTAGTATCAACTATCATTGAGTTGGCTACACTAAACCTAAAATCCCTATTCCAAATTTCCTTAACAAGTACTACTTTTAGAATTAATGTATTGCAATTATTAATCTTTGACTCCACTCTCATTTCTCCACCCCCTTATGGACCAACTCAGGCTCCCTTTTTTGCAATGCATAGATGAATACTACTAGTACTACACAGTGTGAAATTGGTTGGGATTGTACGAGCTACAAGGTAAAAGTCACAGAGAACACTAAGGCCCTCATTACAATATTGGCGATAAAAGCCGCTTACCGCCGTGCAGAAGACCGCCAACACAACGCTGCGGACGCGGAATTCCGCCACAGCTATTATGACCCACAGGATGGAATCCGCCAAAATTCAGACACCCACACAAGTCCGCCACACCAAAGGTCAGTGATAAACTGGCGATAACAAAACCTCCACCGTCACACCAACAGAAATACGCCCTCACTATCACGACCCACGAATCCACGTAGCGGTCTTTCACCCGCGGTATTCCATTGGCGGTACACACCACTGCACTCAAAATACACACACATTTACAAAACACAGCCACATTGGACAATTCCAAATACACACACCTGATACACATACACACACACCACTCCCACACACCCAATACAATATAAAACACACACCCACATCACCCACAAACCCCTACTACTAAAAATTGAGAAAGAAGGCCAGAGAGAGACAGCACCAGCAAGAACAACAGCATCCACTGGCACACAACACCATCACCCACAGAACTCCCACGCACCTCACACAACACACCACTACATATCAGCACACTTATCACCACACACTCCACCCCACACATCACCTACACCACCCCATGGCATGGCAAAGACACCCCAGGTTCTCAGAGGAGGAGCTCAGGGTCATGGTGGAGGAAATCGTCCGGGTAGAGTCACAGCTATTCGGATCACAGGTGCAGCACACCTCCATTGCAAGGAAGATGGAGCTATGGCGAAGAATCGTGGACAGGGTAAACGCAGTGGGACAGCACCCAAGAAATCGGGAGGACATCAGGAAGAGGTGGAACGACCTACGGGGGAAGATGCGTTCTGTGGTCTCAAGACACCACCTGGCAGTTCAGCGGACTGGCGCTGGACCCCAACCTCCTCCCCCACAACTAACAACATGGTAGGAGCAGGTCTTGGTGATTCTGCATCCTGAGGGCCTCGCAGGAGTAGGTGGAGGAATGGACTATGGTAAGTCAAATCTTAACTATTACATCCCCCACCCTACCTGCATGCCAGCACTTACCCCCACCCTCATCCCCATCACTCTACTCCTCACAAATGTCCCTACATCACAAACCACACATCCTAACACCAAGCCCTGCATGCAACAACAAAGCATGGACACCCATCACCAAAGCATGCCCACTGCACATACCCATACAACCACCTAAACCATCATCACACAAGGTCCAACACAGGAATGCAAGCACTGGGATACACGGTCACCCACCCATTGCACACCATGGCACACACATATGTAATAACCATCCTTTTATACCCCTGCAGGACCCCTACCCAACCTCACCATCAGGAGGGTCCACACATGTCCACACCACCAACAGAAGAGGCCCACAGTGATGAGAGCACCTCTGTCCAACTGGATCTAGATAACCAGCCTGGACCATAGGGGACCTCTGGACAGTCGGTTCCCCTGACACAATCACAGGCCACTACAGACGTCCTCCCCTCTGGAAACACCAGCACAGCACCCACCCAGCGGGCCCATACCTCCGTCCCCAGGACACGTCAATCAGCAGTGTGTCCACCACTACAGGGAACCCAGGCTAACCCACCACCCCAACAACAACAGGGACCTGGGGGCAGTGGGCACACGGTCCAGGGGGCGGAGGCCCAGGAACACAGGGGAACTGGGAGGGCTGCTGTGCGACAAGGGGCGGACAGGCCGAGGGAACCCACTCTCCACGAGGCCCTCTCCTCCATCATGGGAGCCTACCACCACTCCCAGGAGACGATGGCAACGGTACTGGCCAAGTTTCAGGAGACCCAGAGCCTGCAGGAGGAACAGTATATGGGCTTCAGGGAGGAACTCAGAACCATCAGCTCCACCCTGGGAACCAATGTAGGGGTGCTGAAGGAACTCGTGAACACCATGAGGGACACTGTGGCACTACAAGGGGCCCCTGACACTTGCATGGACGATGAACTGCCCTCCACCTCTGCCAGCGCTAGTGGACAGGACGCCCCGCCACAGGACCACCACACCAGCACCACACCCCCTGCAGATGGAGAACCACCCCTCAAGCGGTCCCTGAGATCCAGGACAAAGACAGAGCAAGATGCCAAGACTCCCGCCAAGAAATGAGACCACCCTGATTGTCATCCTACTGTCCCACTTTGTCACCCTGTCCATACTTAAACTGCCCCAGCTCCACTTCCTATGCCCATATGGGCAATGCACCTGTGAGACTAATAGACTGGAAGCTGCCATGGACATTCCTCCACCATCACCCCTCACCATTTTACTACCCCCTCCAATATTGAGCACTTAAATAAACACACTTAAAGCACAAAACAATCTGGAGTCGGTCTGTGATTTCGAAATAGTGTATTAGCAATTACAGTGACAAAATGCTCTTATAATTGTAATGTCAACATACCTATGTCACACAGCTCTAGTCCATGAGGAATCTAAGCAGATGTCACACAGTGGGACCCACATCTGTGAAATCGTAAGGGAAAGTGAGAACTCAGTGCCAACACACTGGGTGAAGAGGACAGACAGTAGAGAGGTAGTAGTGTTAAAGAACATGTATTAGGCAGGTCTGTACTCTTACCTGTGTCTCACTGGAAATATTGCTGGATCACTGAGTCCCTGTTGTTCATGTCTTCTTCCTCTGCTTTCTCGTCTTCACTGTCCACAGGCTCCACAGCTACCACAACACCGCCATCTGGACCATCCTCCTGCAGAAAGGGCACCTGTCGTCGCAAAGCCAAGTTGTGAAGCATACAGCAGGCCACGATGATCTGGCACACCTTCTTTGGTGACTAGAATAGGGATCCACCTGTCATATGAGGCACCAGAACCTGGCCTTCAGGAGGCCGAAGGTCCGCTCGATCACCCTCCTAGTTCACCCATGGGCCTCATTGTAGCGTTCCTCTGCCCTTGTCGTGGGATTCCTCACTGGGGTCAGTAGCCATGACAGGTTGGGGTAACCAGATTCATCTAAAAATGGCGAGGGACAACTGTTAGACACGCACTAACCTGTAGGGATATCCCCAGACCAAGACAACCATTCCCACTGTCTTGCTCCCAGGTGCTCACCTAATAGCCACACACGGTGCCTCTGGAGTTGCCCCATCACATAAGGGATGCTGCTATTCCGCAGTATGTAGGCGTCATGCACTGAGCCAAGGAACATGGCATTCACATGGGAGATGTACTGCCAAACATACCGTCTGTACATTCATTGAATGATAACTCTTCCTGTTTCTGTACACCTGTTCACTCCTGTGGGGGGGGACCAAAGCCACATGGGTCCCATCAATGGCACCTATGATGTTGGGGATATGTTCCATGGCATAGAAATCCCCTTTCACTGTAGGAAAATCCTCCACCTGAGGGAAAACAATGTAGCTCCGCATGTGTTTCAGAAGGGCAGACAACCCTCTGGACAACACGTTGGAAAACATAGGCTGGGACATCCCTGATGCTATGGCCACTGTTGTTTGAAATGACCCACTTGCAAGGAAATGGAGCACTGACAGCACCTGCACTTGAGGGTGGATTCCTGTGGGATGGCGGATTGCTGACATCAGGTCTGGCTCCAACTGGGTACACAGTTCCTGGATTGTGGCACGGTCAAGCCTGTATGTGATCATCACATGTCGCTCCTCCATTGTCGACAGGTCCACCAATGGTGAGTACACCGGAGGATGCCGCCATCTCCTCACATGTCCCAGCGTACGGTGCCTATAAAGGACAACAGCGAGCACAGAGTCAAACAACTCAGAGGTACGCACCCACAGTTTACACAGAACACCATTCATACACAAAAGTTGGCCTGTATTTGTGTTGAGTCTAGGTCTAGGTATGTGTGACGCAGTTGAAAAGTAATCCATGTGGGCCCCTGAAATGGCGGCTGCCTGACCTCTAAAGTGGGACAATGGGATGTGAGGTAACTGCGCTGGCGTTGTACACCGTCGCGGTAGGCGGTCGAAGACCGCGGCGCAATGCTGCATTGGTTAGCATTGGACCCTACGGGTCCCAGGAGCCAAAGATGATGTACGCCAGCGGTGACAGTACGCACCGCTGTGGACGTGACCGCCATTTTCTATCTGTTCAATCCTTCGATACCTGATCTTCGACAGGAGAGGACCTACACTGCAAGTGCTGCTGTGACCTCGGTCTTTAACAGACAATAGCTCGAGTGTCTGGGGAAAGAGCTCCTGCCTTCACATCGGAGGAGTTGGAGAAACTCGTGGATGGGGTCCTCCCCCAGTACACGCTACTCTATGGTCCTCCAGACAAACAGGTAAGTACACTGGGAGCATGCTGTATGGGCTGTGCCTGTGTGGAGAGGGCTGGATGTAAGAAGGAAGGGGGGAGAGTGCGGCGTGCATGAAACAACAGTGAATGCATGTGCCCCATGGCAAGGGTAGGGATGGGGGCCAATCACTTTGGCAGTGCAGTTGGTAATAACTTACTCTTCTCCCTGTACATTTCATGTAGGTCCGTGCCCACCAGAAAAAACAGATTTGGCGTGCCATCGCCAAGGACGTCCGGACCCTGGGGGTCTACCACAGACGGAGCACCCACCGCCGGAAAAGATGGAAGGACAGTCATTGCTGGAGCAATAAGACGGCGGAGGCTCAGCTGGGGATGGCTTCCCAACGTGGGAGTGGTGCCCGTCACACCATGACCCGCCCCTGATGTTCCGGATCCTGGCGGTGGCCTACCGGGAGTTGGATGGGCGCTTGAGGGCATCACAGCAGACACAAGGGTGTGAGTGCACTCTCATTCTGCTGACTTTGTGCGCAGTGGAGTGGTCTGGGTGGGGGAGGTGGGCTATGGGTTTCCCTAGGCCAGGGCGAGTTCCGTAGGCAAGGTCCCTCCGTAAGGCAGGTCATGTGGCACCCCACCCCACCTCTGTAGAGTGCCAAGTACACCTAGTCATGCCCCTGTGTCATCTATGTGTGCAGATGTCGTCCATAGCCTTGTAGGGCATTTCCCAGGAATTGAACAGTGGAGCCCAAGAGTGCGGCGTAGTGCAGGGGGCTTCTGTGTCTGTCGTGTCCACCAACGGTAGCGGTAATGCATGCACTCAACATGTCTTTCTTCTGTCGTCGTCCCCCTTTTTGTGGTCTCCCTGTTCTTGTGCGCATTAGCATCATCAGGCGGAGGAGCAGTGGCACCGGAGCACCAGGGTGCTGCATCCCACATGGCCATGGAGGGCCACGCTACGGACTCGGACTTCACCAGTGGGACGGAGGGTAAGGGGAGGTCCACAGCAGGGACAGGAACTGAGACCAGTGACACAGACTTGTCCTCTGATGGGAGCTCCCTTCTGGTGGCGGCAACATCGGTGCCCGCCCATTTACAGGTACAGACGCCACCCCCCCTTCCAGCACCGCCCTCCCAGCAGCCCCTCAGCCTTCGCCCCATGCCCGCTCACCCGGGAGGGTGGGCATCACCTTCGCCCCAGGCACCTCAAGCCCTGCCCCAGTCACCCCTGCTGCCCTCAGTGAGGAGGCCATTGACCTCCTCAAGTCCCTCACTGTTGGGCAGTCTACCATTTTGAATGCCATCCAGGGTGTAGAAAGGCAGTTGCAACAAACAAATGCATTCCTGGAGGGCATTCATTCTGGTCAAGCGACCCTTCAGCAAGCTTTTCAGACTCTGGCCTCAGCACTGATGCAGCCATTGTCCCTGTGTCTAGCCTCCCCCCTCCAACTTCCTCCACCCCGACCCAATCCCCTGTACCTCAGCCTATTCAAAGCACACCTACAGACCAGCATGCACACACCTCAACACACAAGGGAAGCTCAGGCAAACATAAGCACCACACATCCCACAGGCACTCACGCAAGCATCACACATGCAGACACACCAACATCCACTGCCTCCACTGTGTCCCCCTCCTCCTCGTCTCCCTCCTCCCTCCCAGTCTCGTCTACACTCACACCTGCATGCACTACCTCTACAGCCTCTACGTCCCTCTCCAGCACACCCACCAACACTACCCGCTCACGTGCAGTCACCACCCCCACTACCATTCACTCGTCCCCTGTGTCCTCTCCCAGTGTGCCTCTGACACCCCCTCCCAAGATACACAAACACAGGCATACACCCACCCAACAGTCATCTACCTCACGACAGCCTCCAGCACATGCACCTTCACCCAAAGTCAGCAAACAAACACCTCCTACAACCACCACCTCTTCCTCCACTCCCAAACCCCCTCCAGCTACCCGTCCCAGTGTGTCAAAAAAACTTTTCCTGTCCAACCTTGACCTCTTTCCCACACCTTCCCCACCCCGTCCGTCTCCTAGGTCCTGAGCTAGCACCTCAGCCACAACATCTCCGGGACCAGTGGTGCCTGTAGTCACCGGAATCTGGAGTGCACCGGCCACCACGGCAGCCAGTGTGGCACGGAGCCACAGCACAGACAGTCCCCCACCTGTGAAGCATCAGAAGTTGGCCAGTGCCCGGCGGGAGAGGGGGAAGACTCCAGCCACCAAAGCCGCTCCCAGGGGTCCCGGTGGGAGTGTGGACTCAGCTGTGCCCCCCCTCAAGGTGGGGAAGGGCCACAAGAAACCAGGAAAGTCTGGGAAGAGCAGCACGGCGGAGAAGACTGCCATCATCCCGCTGCCCATGAGGCCACCTCCAGCACCAGCCCAGCTGCCCAGGACAGGACCGCCAGCATAAGCACAGCAGCCCAGGACAGGACCGCCAGCACAAGCCCAGCTGCCCAAGACAGGACCGCCAGCACAAGCCCAGCTGCCCAGGACAGGACCGCCAGCACAAGCCCAGCTGCCCAGGACAGGACCGCCAGCACAAGCCCATCTGCCCAGGAGGCCACCGCCAGCAAAAGCCCCGCTGGGCCATGAAGGACCGCCAGCAGCTGAGTCCCTGCAATGGAGACCGCCGCCTCAAGTACCGCTGCACAGGGAACCGCCATCTCAAGCACCGCTGAACAGGGCACCGCCGTCTCAAGCACCGCTGAACAGGGCACTGCCATCTCAAGCACCGCTGAACAGGGCACCGCCGTCTCAAGCACCGCTGAACAGGGCACTGCCGTCTCAAGCACCGCTGACCCATGAGCGGCAAGGGCACTGACGCAACTGAGTCCGTCACGGGGTGAATGATGCACTCTGGGCACCATGCCCCATCCAGAACCAGTGGAGACTGTCATCCACTACCTCTGTCCTTAGCAGGATGAAGCACTCTGGGCACAAACCCTCCAGAACCAGTGGAGACTGTCATCCACTACCTCCGTCCTTAGCAGGATGAAGCACTCTGGGCACAAAGCCCACTCCAGAACCAGTGGAGACTGTCATCCACTACCTCTGTCCTTGGTAGGATGAAGCACTCTGGGCACAAAGCCCCCTCCAGAACCAGTGGAGTATCACATCCCCTACCTCTGTCCTTGGCAGGATGAAGCACTCTGGGCACAAAGCCCCATCCAGAACTAGTGGAGTATCACATCCACTACCTCTGTCCTTAGCAGGATGAAGCACTCTGGGCACAAAGCCCCCTCCAGAACCAGTGGAGTATCTCATCCGCTACCTCTGTCCTTAGCAGGATGAAGCACCCTGGGCACAAAGCCCCCTCCAGAACCAGTGGAGTATCACATCCACTACCTCTGTCCTTGGCAGGATGAAGCACTCTGGGCACAAGGCCCCCTCCGGAAACAGTGGAGACTGTCATCCACTTGAGAGACTGTGGCTTTGCACTCCCCAGGATTGAACAGTGGGCAAACCACCCACTGTAGAGACTTGTGAGACTGTGGCTTTGCACTCCCCAGGATTGAACAGTGGGCAACCCACCCACTGTAGAGACTTATGAGACTGTGGCTTTGCACTCCCCAGGATTGATCAGTGGGCAACCCACCCACTGTAGAGACTTGAGAGACTGTGGCTTTGCACTCCCCAGGATTGAACAGTGGGCATGTGGCCCCCTTGTGGATTTGGCGTCATGCACTCAAACGGCTGAGGTGCCACCCCTTTCACTCCCCCTGAGGTGCCTGTTTAGTTGCTCTCTGATGCCCCTGCAGTGTTCTCTCCGTCATGGTCGGGGATCTTGTGTGGGCCTCGCCCATACCGTGTGGTCCCAGTGTTCCACAGACTTTTTTAGAGCACTACCTGGACTACTATGCTTGGTATATATTTTGTACATGGTGTATATATATGTTTATGCCTACTTGCTTTTAATATATTACAATGGTTACACTCATTTTCTATAGTCTTTGCATTCTTCCGGGAGCTTTGGGGGTTGTAACTGTGAAGTATTGACATGCATTAGTGTGTGTGTTGTGGTGGGTGAGGGTGGGGGTTTTGCGTGTACCTGTTTTTTCCCTCCCCCCTCCCCTGTGTCGTAGGTGCAGTACTCACTGTGGTCTTCGCCGCCGGCGTTCGTGCTCCTGGTAGAGGAGCAGGAAGACTATTGCAGGTAGAATTTGGAGTTCCGGATCCATGACGTCCTCGTTCCTCGTGGGGTGTGTAGAGGTGAGCGTTTTTCCTTCGGGATTCCTGTTTCCGCCGTGTTTTTATCCGCGGTGAATCTGCCCCGGAAAAGGTGGCGGATTGACCTGTCATAATAGTGTGGGCAGTACATTGTCTCCCGCCTGTCTGTTGGCGGTTACCGCCGCGCTGTTTGTTTGTACCGCCATGGCGGTTGGAGTGTTAAAGTGGCTGTCTTTGTTGGCGGTTTCCACCACCGTCGTAATTGCTAATTTTTTACCGCGGGTCTGTTGGCGGTCTTACCGCCGCTTTAACACCGACCGCCAGGGTTGTAATGACCACCTAAATATTATTAAATAAATAATCAGCCAAAGTGAGCACTGACGAGGATGATTAGTTAGGGCCAAGCACCTGTCTAGCTCAAAACTGGATCACATAATAATATTCTAAATGTGAACTGAACGTACCTTACCTCTGAGTGTGAGCAGCATACTATTTAGAAAAAAAAAAGTTAGCATTGTAAAACACAAACACAACAAATAATATAATTCTCACTGAGCCCCGGAATCTCGACTCCTAACAGGATGAGCAGGTCCTGCTCATGGTCGAGGATATCCGCCCAGCAGTGTGTCAGCTGCTGGGTGGTGCACTGAACCTGGCTGGTGTGCTGCATATACCTACCTACCCTCCCCCAACACGGCCAACGCTCCCACATGGGGTACTAGATGCCAGGTCTGCTGCCTGCTGCCAGCATGTAAGGGGGATAGAGCTGTGCATAAAAAAACAGTGCTCTGCCTCACAAAAGATGGGCCAGGTCTGCCCCCTAAGTTGTTCTGCTGCCCACAAAGTAGTTAGCTGCTGGCTACTCGGGGAAGCCCTTGCTTGCCAGAGTCACCTGACCATGGCTCTGGGTGGGGTGTGGTAAAGAAAATGAAAAGAAACAGGAAAAGGAAGGAAGAAGGGAAGAAAAGACGAAAAGAAGGAAGGAAGGAAGAAGTATGGAAGGAATAAATAAGGAAGTAAAAGGGGAAAAAAGTCACACCATTTTTTTAAAAAAAGGTCAAATACTCAGACACAAAAACATACACTATTACAATAAATAAAAATGAAGGGCAGATTAGTTAGGAGAGTGAAAGATTGAAAAGATATATAAAGGTTTCCAAAAACAGGACCAGCACCATGAACAGACTGAAAAACAAGATGGCCATGCCCATGCGAACCGCGTGGTGCCATTCACATGTGATTTTGAATGCGAGAACGTACTTTGTGTTGAGTTAAAATGCAACAAAACCGGGTGCAATGAGAAACTCCACCCGTGGAACTCTGCATAGTGTGGCAGAGATTTTTTCCCACTTTGTGAGCTCCGCCCACCCCTACTCCAGAATGTATCACATTTATTACAATGCCCAAAGAACCCTTCCGGCTGACATGAACCGGATTCACATTTCCAGTGACGGAAGTACATGCGGGATTTCCCATATCGCCAAAATGTGCAGGTTGTAGAAGGGGATGTGTACCTTTGGGAATCGTCCCTGCCCCCACATCAGATACCCAGGGTGAATGGCTGGTTGATATCAGACTATCTCACTCTTAAGTGACAGATTTTCCTGTTGCGAGGACTGAACTTTAGTTTGTACATAAGACAGTGCCCTTGGTAATTCTAATGTACATGGAGTGTCTTCTAACAAGGCCTGAGCTAGAGAAAAGTTGTGAACAGATAATTGATCATCCATGTTGTCTGAGTGGTGGAAAGTGCAAGACTTGGCCTTCTGTCATGCACTCTCAAGGTTCCAACCAGGAAGACAGTGCTGGACTGCTTGCCCCCTGGAGGGCAGCTAATGATCAAGGAACTACAACTCTTAAATCATACACTGCTCTCGCGGCAGGTTGAGATAATACAAGAAAAAATAGAGTTGCGTCACTGGGTCTACTGTGCTGCCTTGTGACACTGCATAAGAGGGTCTGTACTTCCTGGACCTTTTAGTGTTGATGCGGGGACAGTGCACTAGGAACAAGAAGAAGAGTTGTTTTCCAGCAGTTCTCAGCATGTAGTTTTTAAACAGTTATTTACAATGATATCACTTCCAGGCTTCATCACAAATTATGCTTGAGAGCAAGTACAATTCAAAGATAAGCTGGAGTTTCTGGCACTCCCAATAATATCTTAACATACAATGTTCTGTTCAAACTTGAATGCATAGATCATGTGCTCTAAAGTCTTTCAAGTTCTTGATACAAACTGGTGAAGAAATACTGATGTATAGACCTTCAGTTCTGATGCAATTAAAGTTTGGAGTGTGCATGAGTTAAAGTGTCCAGAGCACTTGGACTTTTAGAAATATAGAAACAAATAATGTCCTATTTTCAAGAACGCTTTTTCACTGTCAAAGAACTCATTCTTGGCTTAATCTCAAACTTATCGATGGACTACGGCTCACTTAACCGAAGATCAATTACTTAGCCTTGTCCTTAATTCTTCAGTTGGAAACCAGAGGAAAACTGGATGCAATAGTGCAAGAAGCCCAAGAGGAAGTGAAATATAGTAGCACTGGACGTGAAGGCACTGGAAAAGTTAGGATTACAGTCAGGATCACAAAATCAGCAATAAGGCTTGGAAGTCTAGAGTACTGGAAGGTTCCAGGCAACTCAGAAGGTGAGTGCAGGAAACATGCTTGAGCAGGACTGGAGAAAACCTGGGAGAAAGCATGCGTTGAAAGAAAGGATGTGACCTTTACTGATGACAGGTGATTGTTGGAATCAATTAACCATGGCTGTTGGAATCAAAGAGCATTAGCTGTTGGAGTCAATAGGCCAAGGCAGTTGGCGCCAATAACCAAGGCAGGTGGAACAAATAAGCCAAAATGGTTGCATTCGATAGGTAATGGCAGATGGAGCTAATTAACCAGGAACATGTGATTCTCTTACAAGTGTGCAAACAGAAGGAACAACAGTACAGGAGATTCAAGGGGGTGAACAGTTTTTGGAGGAGGACCATGGGTTGCAGGAGGCGGTGAGGTGCCACAGGGGAAAGACAACATGAGCGCTGTGCACAAACCCCACAGTACAACGGAAACAGCCAGCATAAATATAGGATCCAGCAAAGGCAAAAAATCTGAGGTAACCCATCATAATGGGCAAATTTCCTACACAAGCCATTCATAAATGTTTGAAAAGTCTCAAAAACAGGAAATTACATTAGCAGTTTATCATGAAATTAAAGTGGGTGGTAACTAAAAAGTAAACTAAAATATAGACCTAAAATGCAATGCAAACTTTGACAAAGGCAGCACTCTATGCAATGGCAAGGAGTATCAGTATACTAATAGAACAACAGAGGAAGATTATTAAGACAATATTTAGATGCAGAATCGAAGTGAGGTGGAGGTGCATGCCATGTACAGATTTAATAGGTAAAATAATCTAGAGCTAATAGATGATCTAAAGTCCAAGCGTGGCAAGTACACACATTGAATTCCTACCTATTGTACACATGTCAGTGTCCTGTGTTCCCTACACCTGCTAGTATCAGGAATCTATCATGGCACTGTAGCAGTGCCCGTTGGCATGACAAGGGTACTTAGGAATCTCCTGGTTGTGGTGTTGTCCAGAATACACCAGGAAAAATAAACCCTCCCAAGCACCATGATGAAGTGCAGTGAGCCAAGAAGGATACAAATGTTTCCATGAAGGGCTGGCAATAATAACCAGTACTTCCTCAACATACAAGTGCTGAATTGATGGGTGTACTTAGTGGCACAGTTCCCGTGGAGCATACATGATTCATAGATGATGTCTCTCTCTCCTCTGTATGATTTGTTTGCAAGAGATCACTTGGTAGACAAGTGTCTGCTAAGTATATCAGAAACTCAAGACACTTTAGTTAGGGCGTGGACACACTTAGACCCACAAAGCTATGTTTCAGGTGACAGTTCATATTCCAGTTTACCTTAATCCATGGACACAGAGGGAACAGGGGCATAATGCTGAACACAAGAAAAACAGAACTATAATTGAAAGCACGTTTAGATCACTAAATGACACATGCCACTGTTTACATAAGTGCTGATGAGTACTAGAGAGCAGCCCATAAACACATTGCAAAATTATAACCACGTTTGGGGTGTTTTGTATTATTGACATGAGGAAGTGTCTGCCACTGGAATCTGACAAAGATTTCTTAGATGATAATATGGAACCACCCCCACCCCCGCCCCGCTCACCTACCAACCTCAGGACAAGCTTTCCTATGAGCCAATGAAGGATGGGCAGACAGGATTGACCATAGGTACTTTTAAGGTGAATAACATTTAACTCAACTTTAAAAAAATCCTATGTGAATGCTGCCGAGAAAATAAAGTGTTTTCTTACATTACATTCAAACAAAATCCTTCTAATTGAGTGCACAATCTAATTGAGCACATAACTAAGACATGTATCCACGAGGAATAAAGTTCAATGCACAATTTACAGAGACTTGGTGATTCCTTTGGCTATTTGTAAACACCTGAGGTTCTCCAAGATTTGTCAAGGTGTTGCCACATTTCTAGATCAGTCTTACTATTCCTGCTGAAGCATTCTTGACCAGTAGTAATCCATGCAACAGACGTTTTGGAGGGCCCAAGTCAATGGCAGTCCATAATGTGCAGCAGGGGTGGGGGCGAGCACACACACACACACACACACACACACTCTTCCACATGCACACAAACATACTCACGTCCAGCAAATACACATGCACACACTCATTCACAACATGCACACAGACATTCACACATGTGCACTCAAATGCACGCACCCAAAATAAAATAAATAAAAAACTAGAATAAAACTTAACCAGGCTGAGGTGTGATCTCGGGTGGCAAGAGGGAAGCCTCTGTTGATTCCTGGAGGCTTCAGGTAGGGAAGAGGTGATAGAAATATACAGCTGAATCCTGAGAGAAGAAAGGTCCTTACCTCGTCGCAGAATGGATAGGGTCAGTGATAGTTGCTGACCCCACTCTGTGATGAGTGTCACTAATGGATGCTCAAAACTGGGTACAAGCAGCATTGAGTCTATCAGTGCCACTCCCCCTCATCATGAGGGCGAGGCTCATAGAAGATGTTGCCAGGCTGAGGAGGTGCAATGAAATTTTCATCCTGATAACTTCTGTCTCAGGCAACCATGTTACTACGCATATAGCTCATATACAGTGCCTGTCTGTCTGACCGAATATGAAGAGTGTCTTTCAGGCTGGCCTTTGCTCAGGCTGACAGACACTCTTCGGGCTTAGGCAAAAGGTAGAGGGCAGGGCCTCTCCACCCTTAACGGCGGGCATGGCTGGCCCATATACATGTTATGTCACTAGTCCAACGCCTAACCTAGAATTGTAGTGGTCACTATTCCTTTATCCTGAGATGTGGGTTTCTCTGAGTTGTCTGGGTAACTTTACTTGCTCCAATAGGCTGTCCATGCAGGTGGGAAATAATTCAGGGCCTAGAGCCTTTCTTGTACTTCTGCTACTCACACCTATGTTTTACTGACATTTATCTTATGAAGTTATTTCACATCCAGCAATGGAGACCAGTGATGTTACCAGATTGTGATAGAGACAATATTCTTGACCTATTCCCATCTAATCACAGAAAGATGACTTAACTTAAAAAGCTAATGCAGTTAACGGTTACACAGAGGTGTTAGATCAGGCAGCCTTTGGGTGGTCATCCCCCAACTTTTTGCCTACCTCCCTTCATTTTTCCGACTCTGTTTTTGCTGGTTTTAGGACTCTGCACACTTTAAGACTGCTGACCTTTGCTAAAGTGCATGTGTTCTCTCCCCTAAACCTGGTAACATTGGCTCCTACCCAATTGGCATATTTAATTTACCTGTAAGTCCCTAGTAAGGTCTCCTAGACATGCCCAGGGCCTTTAAATGAAATGCTACTAGTGGGCATGCAGCACCGATTGTGCCGCCAACATAAGCAGCCCCTTACCATGTCACAGGTCTGCCATTGCCAGGGATGTGTGTGCTGTTTCCCTGCCACGTCAACTTGGCATTTAAAACAAATTGCCAAAACTCCTCTTTTTCTATACATAAGTCACCCCTAAGATATGCCCTAGGCAACCCATAGGTCAGGGTGCTATGTATGTAAAAGGCAGGACATGTATTTATGTGTTTTACATGTCATGGTAGTGGAAACCTCAAAAATTCATTTTCCACTACTGTGAGGCCTGCTCCTCTCAGAGGCCAGTCTTTGAATTGCCCTTTTATACCTTTAAGTGGTAGATTCTGATCTGAAAGGAGCAGCCTGTCGAGTTTAGTATGGCCAAAATTGTAATAGAAAATCCTGCTTACTGGTGAAGTTGGATTTAATATTACTACTTTAGAAATGCCACTTTTAGAACGTGGGCATTTCTCTGCACTTACTGCCATTTGTGCCTTACAGCCTGTCTTCAATCCACGTCTGGGCTGTGCTGGTTGACAGCTCCCCTTGTGCATTCCACCAAGACAGCCATAAACACAGGACACTCAGTCACATCTGCATTCATCCTCATACTGAATGGGTCTCCCTGGGCAGTAAGGGTGGAGGAACTCTCCCTTACACTTCAAAGGCTAGTGACCTGCCCTTACACAAAGGACTGATAACTCTCCACAGGGACCCTGTTAGACAGGGATGGGTTGAAAGAGGAACGTGTGCCCTTCAAAACTACTCTTTGAAGTTTCCCTTACTTTAAAGGCACTTTTGGGTACATAAACTGGGTCTCTGTCCTCACCAAATCAGACACTTCTGAACCTGCAATTGGACTCTGTCAGAGGGACATCCTGGCTGCCCAAAGGATTAAGCTGGACTGCTTTGCTGAGAAGGACTGTTGCCCTGCTGACCCCTGAACCTGCTGGAAGTACTCTGCCCTCTCCACAGGTGCACCCTAAGGGTTAGGATTGTGCTCGCCTCCTGTTCTGAAGTCTCAGGGCCAAAAATACTTCACCAAAGAGAAGAAAATCCACTTGAGTCAGAAAATCAGTGCAACGCCTGCAGATATCGACACAGTGCCTGACTCGCGGCTTCCAAAAATTGCTACATCGCCTACCGGATCGACGCAGCGTCTGCTTCTTCTTACCAGTGCCACAAGGATTTTCACACATTATCCCTGAGCATCAAAATATCCCCTCATTGGAGTGAGGAACCACGGATGCACTCCTTGAAATAGATGCATCACCTTGCAGTGTGGACAGAAACCACACATCAACTGTGCTGCCCTGGAAAATCCAACGCAGTGCCTTATTTTTCATCCTATCTCCTCCATTTCTAACCCCGTGTATCATTATTTTTTATGTATTCCAGGTACTGTGTGTTAAAAGGATACAGCCTTTAGGATTGAGACTCATTTAACCCTTTAAAAGGTGGTATCTTAACATGTGCATAGTGGCTTTTTGTTGTTTTGGTCCTATTTAATTCAGATAAATATTATCTATTTTTGTAACTGGTGTGGAGTACCTTTTGTGGTTTTTTCACTGTGTTAATGCATGAATTATTGCACAGATACTTTACACATTGCCTTGTAAGTTAAGCCTGTCTGCTCTTTGCCAAGCTACCAGAGTGTGAGCACTGGATAATTTGGGTTGTGACTTACCTTGACTAGGATTGTGGTCCCTACTTTGACATGTGTGTATACCTCCGTCAACTATAGACCCAATTTCTAAAAAAAGTTGTGCACCATCATCTGTTAATAAAGTGCTTAATACTGCCCTTCTCTCATGTCTATGCACCTCAAAAACAGATAATGCTCTTATTCTCAGATGCACTCTCAATGTACTCGGTTTTCCAACCTCAGAACACTGGAAAGCTGAGTTGGCTCTGCCAGGAGTTGAACTGAAGGTAACATCGGGGTCCAGATCTTCATAGAAATGCATTGCCCTTTGGTCACACAGGGTGACACAAGGGCACCACAATCCTTAAGCCAGATTGACCAAACAATGCAAGGCCACCTTGCGGGGTCCTGCATTGCTTGATAAATCTGTAGTAACACAAGGCATCGAATGTTGCTGCCTTGCATTATGCAGAGCAGGGAGGGCTTCTCAAGTATCCACCCATACATTTTGGCACATTTCCATATTTACCAAGCCAGGTAAACCTGGGAATGCATCAAAACGCGACACATTTCTTATAGAAGTGCAACAAGGAGAAAGTTCTTTATTTCTCCCCATTTTTTGCTCTTTCTGAGGAATGTTTTTCTGCAGGAAGGTATTCCTTCCTGCACAAAAACAATCCTGCCTGCAACCCCACACCCTTGCCTCATGACGCAAGGGTGCCTCATTGGCTCTAGGCTGCACACAGTGTGCCAATGCAGAAAGAGAGCAGGAACATGCTTGATCCTAGTAATACAGTGCATTCCTATTCATTTGATGGAGCACAGCAAATTGTCATGACTACACTGAGCTGCGTCAAATAATTATAAATTTGGCCCCTGACGTCAGTGATGACCAATAATGCATGGAGCCACCTTGCTGTCTACTTAGTGATGGCACCTTGACTATATGATGTAAAAATATCTCCAGAGGCAGTTTTATCTGACAGATATCGTCTGGAGTTTATATTCGGGGTCCCTTTACTGAGGTATACTTCCATACATCGGGTTCTTGTTCACTCCACCTGGTCAGAGACGACTGGAGGTAGCTGCCACTCCAACACAGACACCAACATCTTGGGAGGGCGACCATTACTGACACTACAACCAATGAGCCTGAATTTTGTGTGTCAGACTGGAGAGAAATGAGCAGCAGATTGCATATGTATGGGCAAGAATCTTCAGCTCCTAAGAATGAACACTCAAAGCAAGGGATTTACTGGTCTGCATCACTCTAAAGAGTGCACATTAAACAGTGTTCTGCTGATACCTCCAGCGCCGCATAAATATGCCATTTAGGAATATCAATATTCTGACATTAGGAACCTTCTCAAACAACAGCATAACTGTCACACACATCTGGCAAAAGCAAACATTAAGCAGACCAAAGTACACACATCTGGCACATATGTGCTACTTAGGTAGCAACATTCTCACAATAGCACACATCCATAGCCGAACACCTTATGGGACATCATGCCACTATGGGAGTTTAACAGAATATTAAACATCTACCCAAAGTAGCACACACTCTATAGTTGGCTACCACAATCCAGGTATGTTAATGGACTCCTCTCAGCTGTAGTATAACAGAACAAATACAAATTGAATTCAGGCCAAACACCTAATATTGCCCTTATATGAACTAACTGACTACCAGGTGATTAAACAACCCATGCTTCAACCAGCTACAAAGTCTGCCAGGCAATACACTTGCCCTGAGTGAGAAGGTACGAAACCAACCTTGGTACTATCCTCTGATATCACCCTTCAAATCCTCATCTTAATAAGGCCCTCATTAATATATGCTTCTTAATTCTGAATTATTAGATTGGCAGAAGCACTTCTGATCTCTTAACTTTCACACCTTTTGATGCTAAAAAACAGCCAAAATCTCTGTGTGAAAGTCCATTACCTGAGGAATCAGACCCTGAATTACCAGTTCCCCTGGTGATTAATAATTTCTTAGTGAACCTTTGAGGTTCAACTCCTAATGCGCTGGATTTTCCCACTCCTGGAGTTTCCACCTGGTAACTTTGAGGATGACCAACTAACTTCCCATTTTTCAAGCCACTCGCAATGAGGGCCTAGGACTGAAAAATTAAACAGAAACACATTCCTTTACCCCACTGACAGCAGATATCCATAGACCTAGTCAAACTCTGGGCTTCAGATAACTTCAGACCTATTTATAAAGCAATCCCCAGACTGCCAAAACAGCTGTGGAAGCACAGAGGGAAATGCCATGGAGACATAAAAAACCTTCCTCACATATCCAATTCACTTCTTAAAAACTATAAGCATAAAATATATATATTAGGGAGCCATAACAATATAGGGGCATATTTATACTTGTTTTGCATCGAATTTGCGTCATTTTTTTTAACGCAAATTTGGTGAAAAACTAACTTCATATTTATATTTTGGCGCTAGACCTGTCTAGCGCCAGATTTATGGAGTTAAAGTAATTTTGGGGACTTGGAAACCTACTTGCGTCAATGAGATGCAAAGTAGGCGTTCCTGTGCAAAACTTGACTCTATGGCCTTAGCGCCATATTTATCCCCCGTGCTAAAATAACTCACGGGGGAGGAGGGGTCACATAATGGTGCTAAGCTTGCTTTGCACCATTATTTTACACCAGGATTAGGGCAGGCGTTAGGTGACCTGTAGGCCTATTTCCATGGTGCAACACCATGGAATAAGTCCACAGGTGCCCTCCACAGGACCCAGGGACACCCCCATCCACACCAGAGAGACACCGAAGGATTGGGGGTCCCATCCCAGGTAAGTACAGGTAAGTAGGCCCCCCTACATGGCATTGGGGTGGTGCGTGTGGATTTACTTCTGCCTTCACACAATTTACCACCTATGCACTAAGGTGGGGTTGCAAAGCAATTGGTGATTTTACACATAGATTTCTTTGCAACTTCACCAACATTTTACACTGCGAGAGATTCACTGATCACTTGCATCTCAAAATGACCATTCACACAGTCACAGGAAGCTTGCCAAAACTACTGCCACATAAATATTTATGAGACAGGAGTTCTTTTCTGTCTTCCAACGAATGGCTCAAAATACATGGATGAGTGCCCGCGAAGGACAGATGTCACCCGTCCCTTAATTCATGTACACTGAATTTTAATTTTTGAGGTCGAGCACAGCAGAGAGCATGCGCTGCTTTTCCGACATGTTGGTATGTGTTAGAAATGGGGTCTTTGGTTGACAGTCAGGTTACCCCCTGTTCAAGCAAGGACCCTCACTCAAGTCAGGGTAAAAGAGAATCACCCTCAGTTAACCCCTGCTTTCCCCCCTTGGTAGCTTGGCAGTGCAGTAGGCTTAACTTCAGAGTGCTAGGTGTAAAGTATTTGTACCAAAACACACACAGTAACTTAATGAAAACACTACAAAATGACACAACACCAGTTTAGACAAATAGGAAATATTTATCTAAACAAAACAAGACCAAAATGACAATAATCCGACATATACAAGTCAAGTTATGAATTTTTAAAGATTAAACTCAAAAATAGCGCTTAGAAACACAAAATGCTTCGATGAGGTATTAACACGCCATTGTGACAGAGTCGTTCCCACCAAGCCGACACCAGAGGCACCGGACACGGAGTCGCGTAGACCCTCAAGTACAGTACCTTTGGTGAAGAGTGAAAACAAGTCAATGGCGAAGTCGGGGATCGCGGCGTCTGTGCGAAACACTGAATCCGCGCACTTCAGGTGGCATTGGTCACAGCGTGGTGCGGCGACTTTCACGGAGTCGTGGACTTCAGCGGGGCTGCAGCAGCGTCGGGCCTGCGAAGATCGTCGTGAAGTCGTCCGAAGTCGATTTCCTCGGATTTCCACCAGCTTTCCTTTCAAGGGCCCATGGACTGGATAGGGCACCACTTGTCAAATTAGGAGTCTCTCCAGAGACTCCAGGTGCTGGCAGAGAGAAGTCTTTGCTATCCCTGAGGCTTCAAACAATAGGAGGCAAGCTCTAAATCAAGCCCTTGGAGATTTATTCTCAAGATGGAAGCCACACAAAGTCCAGTCTTTGCCCTCTTACTCTGGCAGAACCAGCAACTGCAGGATAGCTCCACAAAGCACAGTCACAGGAAGTGCAGCTCTTCTTTGTCAGCTCTTTAGCTCTTCTCCAGGCAGAGGTTCCTCTTGTTTCCAGAAGTGTTCTAAAGTCTGTGGTTTTGGGTGCCCTTCTTATACCCAGTTTCTCCTTTGAAGTAGGCGTTCTTTCTAAGTAAAGTCTCTTTTGAATGTGAAATCCTGCCCTTCCCAGGCCAGGCCCCAGAAACTCACCAGGGGGTCGGAGACGGCATTGTGTGAGGACAGGCACAGCCCTTTCAGGTGTAAGTGACCACTCCTCCCCTCCCTCCTAGCACAGATGGCTCATCAGGAAATGCAGACTACACCCCAGCTCCCTTTGTGTTACTGTCTAGTGTGAGGTGCAACCAGCCCAACTGTCAAACTGACCCAGACATGGAATCCACAAACAGGCAGAGTCACAGAAATGGCATAAGCAAGAAAATGTTCACTTTCTAAAAGTGGCATTTTCAAACACACAATCTTAAAATCAACTTTACTAAAAGATGTATTTTCAAATTGTGAGCTCAGAGACTCCAAATGTCCATCCGCTCCCAAAGGGAATCTACACTTTAATCAGATTTAAAGGTAGCCCCCATGTTAACCTATGAGAGGGACAGGCCTTGCAACAGTGGAAAACAAATTTAGCAATATTTCACTGCCAGGACATATAAAACACATTACTGTATGTCCTACCTTAACCATACACTGCACCCTGCCCTTGGGGCTACCTAGGGCCTACCTTAGGGGTGCCCAACATGTAAGAAAAGGGAAGGTTTAGGCCGGGCAAGTGGGTACACTTGCCAAGTCGAATTTACAGGTAAAACTGCACACACAGACACTGCAGTGGCAGGTCTGAGACATGATTACAGGGTTACTTATGTGGGTGGCACAACCAGTGCTGCAGACCCACTAGTAACATTTGATTTACAGGCCCTGGGCACCTCTAGTGCACTTTACTAGGGACTTAACAGTAAAACAAATATGCCAATCATGGAGAACCAATTACGTACACATTTTAAACAGGAGCACTTGCACTTTAGCACTGGTTAACAGTGGTAAAGTGCCCAGAGTAATAAAAACAGCAAAATCAGAGTCCAGCACACATCAACAATCTTGGGAACAGATGCAAAAAGTTAAGGGAGACCACGCCAAGGATGAAAAGTCTAACACGTTTCCCCCCCAGCTAAACATGGGGAGCAACTACCCAACCTCATGGGAGTTCTCATCAATAAGGCGGAAGAACCTGGACAGACCATCAGCATTGGCGTGCTCTGTACCAGGACGATGTTCCACCGTAAAGTCCATCCCCTGTAGGGAAATGGACCACCTCAACAGTTTTGGATTCTCACCCCTCATCTGCATTAACCATCTGAGGGGCCTGTGGTCGGTCTGAACTCGGAAGTGAGTCCCAAACAAGTAGGGTCTTAGCTTCTTCAGTGCCCAGACCACAGCAAACGCTTTGCGTTCTATGGCACTCCACCTACGTTCCCTGGGTAGTAACCTCCTGCTAATGAAGGCTACGGGTTGATCTAGGCCCTTTTCATTAAGCTGTGAGAGTACTGCTCCAATAACATGCTCTGAAGCATCAGTTTGCACAACAAACTTCTTGGAGTAGTCAGGTGCCTGCAGCACAGGTGCTGTGCACATGGCAGCCTTCAGGGCATCAAAAGCGTTCTGGCAAGCCTCTGTCCAGATCACTTTCTTGGGTTGCTTCTTAGAAGTCAACTCAGTTAAGGGGGTAACAATGGTACCATACCCCTTAACAAACCTCCGGTAATATCCTGTGAGACCTAAACAGGCTCTCACTTCAGTCTGGGTCTTGGGAGGATCCCAAGCCAGAATCATGTCAATCTTAGGCTGTAGGGGTGCCACCTGGCCACTCCCCACCTCGTGTCCTAAGTACACCACAGAACCCTGCCCTATTTGGCACTTGCTCGCCTTAATAGTGAGGCCTGCCTTCTGCAGGGCCTCTAACACTCTCCAGAGGTGTTGCAGGTGTTCCTTCCATGTGGAACTAAACACTACAATGTCATCCAGGTAGGCGGCACTGAACTCATCCAGCCCAGCCAACTCCTGGTTGACCAACCTCTGAAAGGTGGCAGGGGCATTCTTCATCCCAAATGGCATCACTTTGAATTGAAAGTGTCCATCTGGTGTAGAGAATGCTGACCTCTCCTTGCCCCCCTCAGTTAAGGCAATCTGCCAGTACCCATATGATAAATCAAACGTACTGAGGTACTTGCCAGCACCCAACCGGTCAATGAGCTCATCTGCTCGGGGGATGGGGTGTGCGTCAGTCTTGCTGACCGCATTGAGTTGCCGGTAGCCCACACAGAACGTGAGTTCTGGAGTGGCACCCGGTGCAGCAGCCTTTGGGACCAATACCACTGGGCTGGCCCAAGGACTGCTAGAGTGCTCAATAACCCCTAGAGTAAGTATTTTGGATACCTCATCCTTAATGCATGCCCTGACCCTGTCAGTCACCCTGGAAACCTTCTGTTTCATAGGTGTACTGTCTCCAGTGTCCACATCATGTGTGCACGAGTGTGTGACTCCTGGGATCAGGAAAAACAGTGAGGAAAACTGTCCCAACACATGGCGACAGTCACCTTGCTGCTCCTCAGTCAGGGAGGGGGAGAGGATCACTCGCTCCACTGACCCATCTTTCTCTCCTGCAGACACGAGGTCAGTAAGAGGCTCACTCTTCTCTTCTACCCCATCATCTGTTGCAAGGAGCATGGACAGTTCAGTCCGCTCAAAGTGAGGTTTGAGGCGGTTGACATGCAGGTCCCTTAAAGGGTTCCTTGGAGACGCAAGTCCACCAGGTAGGTGACTTCACTCTTGCGCTCCACCACCTCAAATGGCCCAGTCCACTTATCCTAGAACGCCCTAGGCTCCACTGGTGCCATCACCCACACTTTTTGTCCAGGTTGAAACTCGACCATAGTGGCATTCTGGTCATACCAGCGTTTCATGTCCCCCTGGCTTGCTTCCAGGTTCTCCTGAGCGAGACTCCTGAAGCGGGCAGTCTGGTTTCTCAAAGCCACTATGTAACTGAATACATCCTGGGGGGGTTTACTAGGAGCTTTCTCCAAAACTTCCTTAACCAGACTCAAAGGTCCCCTCACAGGGTGGCCATAAATCAGCTCAAAGGGGCTAAACCCAAGTCCCTTTTGAGGCACCTCCCTGTAGGCGAACAGACGGCATAGCAAGAGGACGTCACACTTCCGCCTCAAGGGCTCTGACAGGCCCATGATCATGCCTTTTAAGGTGCGGTTCAATCTCTCAACCAGACCATTACTTTGGGGGTGGTAACGGGTGGTGAACTTGTAGGTTACCCCACACTCCTTCCACAGAGACCTCATATACGTGGATATGAAGTTAGTACCCCTATCAGATACCACTTCCTTGGTGAACCCCATACGGGTAAAAAACCCCATCAATGCACGACCCACCACAGGGGAAGTGATTGATCTCAAAGGAATGGCTTCTGGGTACCGGGTGGCGTGGTCCACCAAGACCAGGATAAACTTGTTGCCCATGGCTGTCTTGGGATCCAGAGGCCCCACAATGTCAATGCCTACCCTCTCAAAGGGAGTACTGACAACAGGCAAAGGCTGGAGGGGAGCTTTACATTTCCTCCCACTCTTGCCACTTGCCTGACAAGTCTGACAAGACCTGCAACGTGCATCTGAGTGCCTGTGCATTAGGGGCCAGTAAAAGTGGGTGACAAGCCTCTCAAAGGTCTTGTCTTGCCCCAAATGTCCAGCTAAAGGCACATCATGAGCCAACTCCAGTAGGAAGGCCCTGAAACACTGGGGTACCACCAGCACACAGGCTGACCCAGGCTCAGGAACCTTAGGCTCGCTATACAGGAGGCCTTCCTCCCAATAAATCAGGTGTGATCCTGGGTCCTTGCTAGCCGCCTGGTCTGCAGCCTGCTGCTGCAAACCTTCCAAAGTACGGCATGTCTTCTGTGCTGCACAGAATGCTTCCCTGGTGGGCCCCCCTTCCTGCTGCCACTGCGATAGCTCAGGGACCTCCCCCAGTTCAGCCACCTGTTCCCCTGTAGGCTCTGGGGCATCTCCCTCAGGCTCCGCCTCCTCCCAGACCGTGGGAACATCTGGGGTCAGTTTCCCGTGCCCCCTGCCCTTCCTCTTCTTGGCGGTCCCCTGGGCCACTCTTTCAGGCTCCAGGGGCTCTTGATTACCCTGACGGGCTGCCATTGACCGGGTGGATACACATACCCACCCAGGCAGACCCAACATCTCCAAGTGAGACCTGTGTTCCACCTCCTTCCAAGGGGAATCCTCCAGGTCATTGCCTAGCAAACAATCAATAGGCATGGTTGGACTCACAGCTACCCTCAAGGAACCTGAGACCCCCCCCATTCAAAGGGAACCTGCGCCACTCTGCACAGGCGCTCTGAGTTGTGCACTGCAACTACTTGGTGAAGTACCTGGGGATCAATCTGCTCTTCAGACACCAGCTGACTCCTCACTGTAGTCACACTGGCTCCTGTGTCTTTCAGAGCCTCCACCCTCTGTCCATTAATGGTCACCCACTGGCTGTACTTCTTAGTGTTTTCAGGCACTAGGGTTCTCTGGACCATCTCACTGTCCCCTAGTGAGACAAGGGTCATCTCAGCTGGTTCCCACCCACCTGAAACCAACTCCTCCCCAAGCTCTACACTGGCCAAACCCTGGGACGGTGCACAAGTGGGTGCCGGTGTACTTTTGGGGCATTTGGGGTCCCCCCTCACATGACCCACCTGGTCACATGCATAGCACTTACATGGGGGACCACCTGCCACTGGCTATCCTTTGGAGAACCATGGCTTCTTTTCACTGGGGGGGTGGGAATCCTTACCCTGGGAATCAGTTTGGGGCCCTTTAGAGAACTCCGCCTGTTTACCCTTACCCCCCCCCTTTCTTCTGAGAGGGACCCTGCCCACCCTTGGCGTGGTCTCCCCCATACCTCTTTTGGACCCTGGTGCTCTCCCAGCGGTCCGCTTCCTGCGCAAGCTTCCTGGGGTCAGTCAGCTTGCTGTCAATCAGGTGCTGGCGCAGCTCTGGAAAACCTAAACTGTACAAGTGCTCCCAAGCAATCAGATTGTAAAGCCCCTCATATGTAGTTACCTTACTGCCCTTCACCCAACCATCCAGTGACCTGCAATAAGAATCAACACATTCCAACCATGTTTGGGATTCCTTCTTCTTGTAGGACGTAAACTTATCCTTGTACTGCTCAGGGGTAAGACCATACCTTGTAAGCAGGGCATCCTTCATGTTAGAGTAGGTGAGATTCTGAGCATCCCCTAAGTCTGTCAGTGTATCCCTCCCCTCTACCTCAAATTGCTTCCACAGACCCACCCCCAATGAGCTTCAGGGACCAGATTCATGTGGAGAGCAGACTCATACCCCTTGAACCACAAGTATATGTCATCCTCCCTTTTGTAATCTTTCACAAGGTCTTTAGGAATGTACACATTCCTCTCAGGCTGCACTGTAGGGTTGCTGCCAACATCTCGACTGGACTGGCTTCTATGATCCATCTCTTTCAAGCTAAGCTCATGAGACATCGCTAACTTCCTCTCTTCAAGGGCTAGCCTTCTCCGCTCCAGTTGGTACTCCCTTTCTGCCTGTATGTCCTGTAACTCTTCAGGTGTCAGACCCTTAGATGAGACACTGCTACCTGCCTGGGAGACCTTCTCCCTGGACATAACAGCCCCACCCACAATACCATTGTGTACTGAACACTCTTCCTCCTCCCCCTCATCTCCCTCATCCTCTGTGTGCCCTTCAGTGCTCTTGGCTGTCACCCAGGCCCTCAGCGCCTTTTGCAGCTCCTCCTTCCTGGATCAGCTCTTAATGGGACAGTCAAAACTTTTACAGAACTGCTTCAACTGAGCCTTGGTATAACCCTCCAATTTCTCAAGGTCAAAGTAAGCTCCAACTGATGCATCTCCAGCTTGGGACATGATGAAGATTCAAAAACAAGTGCAAAGTTCCAAAGGCAGAAAAACAAGTTCCCAAATGAAGTTCCAAAGAAAGTCAATCAAGGAATCAGCAACAAATAAATGGAATAGAACAAAAACAGTCCCAAAGAGAAAAATCAAAAGATCACCAAACAAGTAGTATGTGGTCACGTAGTGGTCTGAACTCAAAGAGCAGTGTACACTTAATTACTGTATGTCAAGTACAAATACCAGTCCAAATCCCAACCGCTGATCACCAATGTTAGAAATGGGGTCTTTGGTTGACAGTCAGGTTACCCCCTGTTCAAACAATGACCCTCACTCTAGTCAGGGTAAAAGAGAATCACCCTCAGCTAACCTCTGCTTAACCCCTTGGTAGCTTGGCAGAGCAGTAGGCTTAACTTCAGAGTGCTAGGTGTAAAGTACTTGTACCAACACACACAGTAACTTAATGAAAGCACTACAAAATGACACAACACCAGTTTAGAAAAATAGGAAACATTTATCTAAGCAAAACAAAAACAAAACGACAAAAATCCGACATACACAAGTCAAGTTATGAATTTTTAAAGATTAAACTCAAAAATAGAGCTTAGAAACACAAAATACTTCGATGAGGTGTTAACACGGCGTCGTGACGGAGTCGTTCCCACCAAGCTGACACTAGCGGCACCGGACATGGAGTCGCATAGACCCCCAAGTACAGTACCTTTGGTGAAGAGTGAAAACAAGTCAATGCCGAAGTCGGGGATGACAGCGTCTGTGCCAAAGTGTTGAATCTGCGCACTTCTAGCGGCGTCAGTCACGACGTGGTGCAGAGACCTCCACGGAGTCGCAGACTTCAGTGGTGCTGCAGCAGCATCAGGCCTGCGACGATCGTCGCATTCCAGCAAAGGTCACGAGTCAGGTGCAGGCGGCGTCACTGGATTCAGCAGCAGCGTCGGTCCGAAGTCGTCCAAAGTCGATTTCCTTGGATTTCCACCAGCTTTCCTTTCAAGGGCCCAGGGACTGGATAGGGCACCACTTGTCAAAGCAGAAGTCTCTCCAGAGACTCCAGGTGCTGGCAGAGAGAAGTCTTTGCTGTCCCTAAGACTTCAAACAACAGGAGGCAAGCTCTAAATCAAGCCCTTGGAGATTTCTTCACAAGATGGAAGGCACACAAAGTCCAGTCTTTGCCCTCTTACTCTGGCAGAAGCAGCAACTGCAGATTAGCTCGACAAAGCACAGTCACAGGCAGGGCAGCACTTCTCAGCTCTTCAGCTCTTCTCCAGGCAGAGGTTCCTCTTGTTTCCAGAAGTGTTCCAAAGTCTGTGGTTTTGGGAGCCCTTCTTATACCCAGTTTCTCCTTTGAAGTAGGCCTACTTCAAAGTAAAGTCTCTTTTGAATGTGAAATCCTGCCTTTCCCAGGCCAAGCCCCAGAAACTCACCAGGGGGTCAGAGACGGCATTGTGTGAGGACAGGCACAGCCCTTTCAGGTGTAAGTTACCACTCCTCCCCCCAGCACAGATGGCTCATCAGGAAATGCAGACTACACCCCAGCTCCCTTTGTGTCACTGTCTAGTGTGAGGTGCAACCAGCCCAACTGTCAATCTGACCCAGACAGGGAATCCACAAACAGGCAGAGTTACAGAAATGGTATAAGCAAGAAAATGCTCACTTTCTAAAAGTGGCATTTTCAAACAAACAATCTTAAAATCAACTTTACTAAAAGATGTATTTTCAAATTGTGAGCTCAGAGACTCCAAACTCCACATGTCCATCCGCTCCCAAAGGGAATCTACACTTTAATCAGATTTAAAGGTAGCCCCCATGTTAACCTATGAGAGGGGCAGGTATTGCAACAGTGAACAACGAATTTAGCAATATTTCACTGTCAGGACATATAAAACACATTGTCCTACCTTAAACATACACTGCACCCTGCCCTTGGGGCTACCTAGGGCCTACCTCAGGGGTGTCTAACATGTAAGGAAAGGGAAGGTTTAGGCCTGGCAAGTGGGTACACTTGCCACGTCGAATTTACAGGTAAAACTGCACACACAGACACTGCAATGGCAGGTCTGAGTCATGATTACGAAGCTACTTATGTGGGTGGCACAACCAGTGCTGCAGGCCCACTAGTAGCATTTGATTTACAGGCCCTGGCACCTCTAGTGCACTTTACTAGGGACTTACTAGTAAATCAAATATGCCAATAATGGATAAACCAATCACATACACATTTTGTAAAGAAACACTTGCACTTTAGCACTGGTTAGCAGTGGTAAAGTGCCCAGTGTTACAAAAACAGCAAAATCTGACTGCAATTCACACATTCCATTGCAATTTGGTTGGAGATGCTGTTTTCACACCCCTTTCTCCTTTCTGTTTCCAATCAGCCACAACGGGCATTTATAAAACCAGAATTCAATTTCTGAGGCAGAGGTCCATTGTCCCACAGAGATTCAATACCAGAGCAGTGGAATCCTGAGAACAGCTAAGATCCTTAAATGTGCAAACAACCCATGCCCATCCTCATCTGCCGCATTATTTACAAGACATTTGTGCCACCGCTGCGTCATTTTTTTTACGCATCGGCGACACTAGCAATGCACTACACTGCTTCATATTTACAAACTGACACATATGGCCCAATGTGTCAGTTTGTAAAGCCCTGCATCACATTATACCTGCACCAGGTATAATGCATGCAGGGTAGGTGTTCCCAAGAGGAAAGCCACGCAGAACTGAGTGAGTGAAATTTACAACACTTCACTGCATCGTTCTGCGACTTCACTGCGCCAAATATTTTACCACCTGCTCGGAGCAGGTGGGAAATTGATGCAGGGCTTTTTCCTATGGGTGACTCCTCGCATTTCTGGAGTTTTGTCAGTTTAACAATGCTACTCCAGCAATGTGTGAGTTTAAAAGTTACAGATGCATCAGAAAATCTGACGCATCTGTGAAAACGTACGCTATGGAGCTCGGTATTGTAAATACAGTACCTCCATGAAGTCTTTAAGGGATGTGCTGAAGAACAATAAATTGAATGCATCTATGGTGATGCGTCAGATTCTTTTAAATGAGGTCCGGTGTTTTGTAAATTTTAGAAAGGTTGCACTTTGTGAAATAAGTCGAATCTGTCCACTTTCCAAAACTATACAATTCGTTAAAAAATTTGTACAAAGAAATTAATGTGGAAGAAAAAATTGAAAAACATCTGCAAGAGTATTCTACCATTAAAATCATTTGCAGGTTCTTTTTGTATGAGTACCTACTTTCACAGAAGTATTTACTACAATCATTTTAAAGTTTGGTAACCTTTATAAGTGTTAGGAAGTTAAAAAAAAAATCACAAAAGTCTGAAGTGGAAACAATTTCCATACTCGCGAACTCGTAATTTATTAAAAATTGAATATTCTTGACAACTGAAAGCTTTCACTCCGAGAGAGTGTCGATTTCCAAAAGACTGTCCAAATCGAAATCGTTGCCTGACAAACATGTTAGGAATAGATGTGTGAAAAGATTTTTTTTTTAGTTATTAAGTTTCCCAAAGTAACCAGCTTTTAACATGTATGAAGTGTGAAAAGTTTTCTATTTCACATGACCAAATATTTTTCTGCATTGCAAGAACATTTTCACAAAATAGATGGATCATTTTCACGGTTATGGAAATCAGGAGCTTTATATCCTTTTCTGTACACAACGGCTTTGTACATAAAATTACACCTACAGTTTTCTGTAAGTTATGCAAAACAGTTTTATTTTTGTTATTTAAGCACAGAAGTCACAAATTTCACTCTGCAGTGGGAAAGAAAAAACTTTGAGAGTTTTCTATAAGTATTTGCGACGGATCCAAAAAACAAATAGGCAGATTTAAGAAAAACCCAGTGCAACTTTTCTTGTGCCCCTTAGCTCCCCCTACCGCTACCATCTGTGTGCCATTTTTAAATGTGACACACCATAGCGCAGGGTAGGGGACAATAGCACAAAAATGTTTGACGCTATTGATGAACCAAATGTTCGCCACTAACCGTGCATAGAAGCCATTTATAAATAATGGTATGCGCCCTTTTAACGTCTGCTCTGAGCAGGCATTGAAAATGCTGCAAAAAATGGCGCAAAGAAATCTTTTGGATTTCTTTGCACCATTTTTTTGGCTCCTCTAATGGGGGAACGCCCCCTTGCATGCATTATGCCTGATGCAGGCATAACGTGGCACAAGGGGTTACAAAGTGGCGCAATGCATGCATTGTGCCACTTTGTAAATCTGGCGCAGCGATTTTGGCCTCGTTGGACTAAATTAACATAAAAAAATTACTCTAATGTGGCACAAGGAGGCACCAGGCCCTCTTAAATCTGGGCCAAAAAATACCCAATACACCTAGGGTGAGAGAGACTGACAGCACTTGGAATGTCACTGCAAACTTCATGACTATTTTTTATGTGTGGACTTGTGCATGATTGCCTTAAAAGGTGTCAAGTGCACAAGCAGTATTAAACTGAATAAGATACAGGGAGAAATAAGCTGAGAAAATGCAGGCTTTTGTAAACTGAAGGATTGGATGGATCAAAAGCAGAAAGGTGAGACAGCAGTTTGTTCCAAGAGGCACGTCCTCCCACCGAAATGTAGAGGTCATGTGGAAGAAGAACCAGCTTGGCAAAACAGGACTTAAGAAAGTCCCTGGCATACTGAGAGCCTTCTTTTTTAAATAAAGAGAGCATGCTTAGTGAATAGTAGAGGTGGGTAAAAATATCTGCTCCGCCGGCGAAATTCATGGAGTTTTCCCCAATCCATGAGGAACATCTCAGCAAAACGACCCAGAGCAGAGTCTTTTCTCCCTCGTGGCTAGTCAACTTTAAGTTGTCGCGCAAGAGAGAGAAATAACTAAGTTGGCGAGCAAGATTTCTGAACACAGGTGGTCATGACAGGTTGCTACTGCTCACGCTGAGAAAATCTACTCAAGCAGCAAAAATAAGTTACTGGTACTGAAAATCAGCACGAACAGCACAACTTACCCAAACTCTGCTTCTCATGGAACCCCGTGTAGCAAGGCAGGGTGTTTTTTGGCACTTCACGGAGTTCGAGTAGCAGAGCTCCGCAAACTCTGCCCAGGCCTAGTGAAACGTCTAGTGAGCCAGGCATAAGTACTTGGACATAATTCTTTGAGAGACAGGTAACCAATGTAAAAAGGTTGGGAGAGGAGTGAGTGTGCTGGGAAGATTAAATATCAATCTGAAAGCCGCTTTTTGAATGTATTCAAGAATCTGGATCAGGCAATGAGAGCCAAAGTAAAGAGAATTACAGTAGTCAACGTGGCTAAGAATGAGAAAGCAAGTGGAAGAAACTGCTTGTCTGAGACGAAAGATAAAGGTCTTGTGAAAGCCACAACTTTGCTTGGATTACGGGAGACATGGGTATGGCAACAGGTTAAAGTGTAGTTCTGCATCACAATTGCAGAAGGCTGCATGAGAAAATGGATAATATCACCAATAGAATACGCCATCAAAACAGTTGTGTAGATGACCATCTGCGGAAAACAGTAGTAAAGAAAAAAAAGTGGTAGAGAAGCCCAATTAAGCTCCACCTATCTGTAATAAAAAGTGGAGCTGTGAGTCATTTTGTCAGATACAGAGCAAGTTAGACAGCACCTACGCGAAAGTGTGTTGCTTCGGGCCAGGTACAGGAAGATCTGTACCAGAGTTTTCTTGGTTATAAAAAATGGTTGAATGCCAGCACTGTGTTTAGGGAAAAATTAAAGTCACTATCCACGCCTTGCACAGTGGAGTACCGAGCAACTCACAAAATGATTGGTTGGTACTTTGCACCTGCCTATTGAATTGGCTAGTACCCACAATCTGGGCTAATATAACTTAAAATGCAGGCTGCTCCATTTTTTCTCCTGGACGCCAGACACACACATGCGCATGTGGACAGGGTCATTCTGGGACCACAAACAGGTCTGTGCACCAAAAGAAAGGTGGCTCCCATTGATAACTCAGATATCCAAAATTGACCCATATTTGCAAATTGGGACTGTAAAGATACAATGTATGACTGTTTTGCAAGGTATGGAAGACTGCATGGATTTGATCTTGCTGCTGGCAATGTTTGTATTAACGGCAGGGAAATCAATAGTAAAAACCGTCACAGAAGACTATAAAACAGACCCTCAAACAGCCAAAAAAGTCCTACAGACTGATGTGTCATACAGGACCCCTGGGCACGGAATAATTACACTATGGGCAGGACCACTGAAATTATGCAATGGTACAGCCATGGCGATTTCCGCACTATTATAGATTTGCAACATTTGCCACCTGATCCATCATCTGCCAAATAATTTGCAGATTTTAACAAAAAAAGTTTCTATCTCAAATGGTTCAAAAGTTACTAAAAATGCAGTGACAAGCGCTACTGTGCAGTAAAAGGCCCTTAGCAAAGTTGAAATTGTGAGCTTTTTGTTGCTTGTTGCCATATTTGCGTATTAAAATGGTACTATTGAGATGCTACCAATGCCCAGACAGTCTTACCAAGTTTAATAAAAATGATACAATACTGTGTACTATTGCAAAATGTGTGGCATTATGCCGCATAATTTGCCTTTTCTTGCTGCCTAATTTACTCAATGCTGCTGCACAATTTGGCCTTCTCCTACCGCATAATTCCAGTGGCCCTCCCTTTAGCCTAGTCCGACCCTGTGTGTGGGCCCGAGGCACAAAAGTACCCACTCACATAATTATTAACACAACAACTATGAAAACACACATCAATGGAACAGGAGAAAAATGTTTTGCATAGGCTCCACAGGCCACTGTTAGAGGAATGTGTAGTGAAATGTTAGCTGATACTGTAATAAGGCTTGTCTGAGATACCGCCTAACTGAGTAAATATCAAACTAGGAGACAACCAAAATTACGGCACTTTTGTAGTGCACAGCAGTTAGGTATGTATAGTCAAGGTTGCTACACTCGTTTCACAACCATAAACAGGGAACACACGTGCTATGCATATCAAATATGCAGTTAAAGAAAGAGTGACAGACACAGACGCCTACTGATGAGAGGAGAGCAGGGGCAGACCTCTCCATCTTGCATGTCAGCCCTTGCACTTCATGAGTCTGCATGCTTGATAAGGAAGTCCTATGACGGTAAGCGGATGCTCCGGCTTCTCTTAGCTTTTTAGTCTGCAGTTAATTTTCTACTTCTTTTATTTCCTTTGAGATTCAATGCATCTGCTTTCATGCTTGCGTGATTCACTGTATGAAAAAGGCAAGCAAGAGAGGGCGTAATAAATCTTTCTGTCTTGGCTTCCGTGGGCTCCCCTCCTCCTCACTGTCTCGCACTTGTTCCTATTTCTCTTTCTCTTCCCCTCAATCCCACGATTCATGTCCATGCATCATTGCAGTCTATATCATCATCTCAATCCTGTGTCCTGGAAAATGCCTCTGCTATCAGTTACTTTGTTGCTCTGTTTTATGCCCACTCGTGTAATTGTTCTCCCTTAGATGTTGGTATCTCGGCATCCTCTCTCCCTCCCCATCTTATTTCTGTGTGCTTCTCTGTTTTCCTGTTACTTCAGGTTGGGTAACCTCGCTCATCTATCATCCATATAGCCATTCTACACATGCATTTTTATTCAAAGCTCTAACGCATTCTTTCCATCTTCCCTCTTTTCTTTTCAATGTTACTTGATGCTTGTGTAATTATATTTGTCCTTCTCCCGTTCTCATTCTACTTCTACCCACATCAGAGCACACCCATACACCACCCACCCACACATACACATATGTTAGGGTATTCATACACACACAGACACATACAAATAAACTCACCGAACTATACATGTACACACATTCTCATTTCCACCTTTCACACACACACATACAAACACATTGGGATATGTATGCACCCCACACACCTGAACACACATCGCATCCACACAATACATACATGGTCTTGCACACATTCTTTTTTGGCAACACATGCTGACACACATGTACACTTTCTCTCACATAATCATACATCACATACACTCACTTGCCCTCTTGGGTGCTTGATTATGAGTGCCTAAATGGCCAGTGTGATAATTATTGCATCTGATAGAATACAACACCGAGGAGTGCAAAATGTAATCAGTACAATAACGTGTGCATCCTGAATATCAAAACCAGAATATTGATGGCACAGAATAAAGAGGATCAAATATCGAATCATACTATAAACAGATAAGTAAGTATAGACATTCTAAATCGAACTCTAGATATATGTACCCACACTATATATATATATATATATATATAGCTTTAAGGTACGTAGATGCGGAGTTAAGAATAGTAAATCTATACTTCTATGTTCTTAGACTTAGCATCATTAGCATGGCCTCCCCTAATTTTTTGCCTCTACTTCCCAGGTTGCCTCTGTGTGCTGGACTCTGTTTTTGTTGTTTTTGTTAGCTCTGGACACTTTACAACTGCTGACCGGTACTAAAGTGTAAGTGTTCCCTGTATAAATTGTATGTGTACATTGGCTTATCCATGATTGGCATATTTAATTTACTAGTAAGTCCCTAGTAAAGTGCACTAGAGGTGCCCAGGGCATGTAAATCAAATGGTACTAGTGGGCCTGCAGCACTGGTTAATGCCACCCACATTAGTAGCCCTGTAAACATGTCTCAGACCTGCCACTGCAGTGTCTGTGTGTGCAGTTTTAAACCTTCCCTTTTTATACATGTAAGGCACACCTAAGGTAGGCCTTAGGTAGCCCTGTGGGCAGGGTTCAGTGTATGCTAAAGGTGGGACATGTACTTATGTGTTTTACATGTCCTGACAGTGAAATACCGCCAAATTCGTTTTTCACTGTTGCAAGGCCTCTCACTCATAGGTTAACATGGGGGCTGCCGTTAAATATTATTAAAGCGCAGATTCCCTGTGGGAGCAGATAGACACGTGGAGTTTGGGGTCTCTGAACTCACAATTTAAATATACATCTTTTAGTGAAATTGGTTTTTAGATTGCATGTTTGAAAATGCCACTTTTAGAAAGTAGGCATTTTCTTGCTGAAGCCTTGCTGTGACTCTGCTTGTTTGTGGATTCCCTGTCTGGGTCAGTTTGACAGTTGGGCTGTTTACACCTCTCCTCTAGACAGTGACACAAAGTGAGCTGGGGTGTAGCCTGCATATCCTGATGGGTCATCTGGGATGAGGTTAGGGGAGAAGTGGTCACTTACACCTGAAAGGGCTTTGCCTGCATTCACGCAATGCAGTCTCCAACCCCCTGGTGTGTGTCTGGGGCCTGGCCTGGGCAAGGCAGGACCTTGAAAACAACAGAAACTTCTCTTTGAAGTATGCCTACTTCAAAGGCAGAAAGGGATATAAGAAGAGCACCTAAAACCCCGGAAAATCAAATTACTTCTGGAACCAAGAGGAACCTCTGCCAAGGAGAAGAGCTGGAGCAGCTGGAGGACAAGTACTGCCCCTTTGCCTTTGACTGTGGTTTGCTGGGTTGGCCTGCAGTAGCTGCTTCTACCTAAGAGAGGACAAAGACTGACTTTTGTGTGACTTCCCACTGGTTAAGAATCTCCAAAGGTTTGAACTGAGCTTGCATCCTGTTGTTGAAGTCTCAGGGACATCACAGACTTCTCTCTGCCAGCACTTGGGCTTCCTGCTCAGAGTCCTGCCTGCCAAGTGATGCCCTAACCAGTCTCTGGGCCTTTGAAAGGTGCAGCTGGTGGAAAAGGACAGAAATCCATGCAAAGACCACTGTGCAGGGAAACTTTCCACACACCACCGCTTCGCGGCTGCTAAACGATGCACCACCGGCCTCGTGGTTAAAATCGATGCTCCACCTGCATTGCGGATGGAAGATCAACACAACATGGCTGGAGAAACGATGCACAACACCTGCAGCGGCTGCTGTTAATGATGCAAGCCCCCATTCTGCGCGGTTTCTTGAGACAGTGCGATTGGATTTTGACGCAACATCAACACAAAGCCTACCCAGACCTGAGGTGCCTGCCGGATCGACGCATCGCTCTTTTGCAGGAGAGAAGAAACGGCACACGCTGACCAGGCCAGAAGAGGAACAACGCACACTCTTGCTTGCGAGTGAGAAATCGACGCATCGCTGACCTTTTCTGATGCACACTCGCCCATGAGGCTTTATTTTTATGCTATCCAGGTACTTATGTGCACTAACAGCGTTCTCACTGTTTTCTAAGGATTAAGACTTTTATTCTTTTAAAAATTCATAACTTGACTTGTGTATGTCGTATTTTTATCGTTTTGGCCTTGCTTTACTTAGATAAATGTTGCCTATTTTTCTAAACCTGTGTTGTGTCATTTTGTAGTGTTTTCACTGAGTTACTGTGTGTTGATACAAATATGTTAGACATTGCTTCTGAAGTTAAGCCTGCCTGCTTGTGCTAAGCTACCAAGGGGTTGGGTGGGGGTTAACTGAGAATGAGTCTCCTTTACCCTGACTAGAGTGAGGGTCCTTGCTTGGACAGGGGGTAATCTGACTGTCAACTAAAGACCCAATTTCTAACATCTGTACGCACTTTACCTTTCAATATTTTGTCCCTTAATATTCTGTCCTTGATATTCTAGTATGACAATAGACTGGGGGTCGATATTTAGTAGTACAAGCAGTTCAATAATTGTCACTTACTCTGTGTTTTGACCTGAGTATTGGGCATAATGTGGAGTTTGGTTCTTACTTCACCAAAATCCATTGGTCCTGATATTTACTGGGCAACTAACACCTGTTAAATTCAAGCATGTTTAATTTGATGAAATCACCATGTGTAGTAAATATTGCACCACTTATAACTATGATCTTTTCACACACAGTGTAAGGAAATGCCTCCCTTGGCATGGTTACCCCCTAACTGTTTGCCTTTTGTTGCTGCTAATTATGACTGAAAGTGTGCTGGGACCCTGCTAACCAGGCCCCAGCACCAGTGTTCTTTCCTCAAACGGTACCTTTGTTACCACAATTGGCACAGCCCTGGCACACAGATAAGTCCCTTGTAACTGGTACCCCTGGTACCAAGGGCCTTGTGGCCAGGGAAGGTCTCTAAGGGCTACAGCATGTATTATGCCACCCTGTGGACCCCTCACTCAGCACATGCACACTGCCTCACAGTCTGTGTGTACTGATGGGAAGCAAATGACTAAGTTTACATGGCACTCCCCTCAGGATGCCACGCCCTCCACCCACTGCCTGTGGCACAGGTAAGTCACCGCTCTACCAGGCCTTACAGCCCTAAGGCAGGGTGCACTATACCACAGGTGAGAGCATAGTTGCATGAGCACTATGCCCCTACAGTGTGGAGGCCAAACCTTAGACATTGTAAGTCCAGTGTAGCCATAAAGAATATATGGTCTGGGAGTCTGTCAATTACAAACTCCACAGTTCCATAAAGGCTACACTGAAATCTGGGAAGTTTTGTATCAAACTTCTCAGCACAATAAATGCACACTGATGCCAGGGTGGAATGTATTGGAAAATGCACACAGAGGGAATATTATAGATGCCCCCTTTATACCAGTCCAATTCCTAGTGTTAGGCTGACCAGTTCCTGCCAGCCTGCCATAACCAGATGAGTTTCTGGCCACATAGGGTGAGTGCCTTTGTCACTCTGTGGCCAGGAACAAAGCCTGCACTGGGTGGAGGTGCTTCTCACCTCCCCCTGCAGGAACTGTAACACCTGGCGGTGAGCCTCAAAGGCTCATGCCTGTTGTTACAGCGCCCCAGTACATCCCAGCTAATGGAGATGCCCGCCCCTCCGGACACAGCCCTCACTTTTGGTGGCAAGTCCGGAGGAGATGATGAGAAAAACAGGAAGGAGTCACCTACCAGTCAGGACAACCACTAAGGTGTCCTGAGCTGAGGTGACCCCTGCCTTAAGAAATCCTCCATCTTGGATTTGGAGTATTCCCCAATAGGAATAGGGATGTGCCCCCCACCCCTCCGGGAGAAGGCACAAAGAGGGTGTAGCCACCATCCAGGGCAGTAGCCAACTGCCCCCCAGACCAAAACACCCCCCTAAATTCAGTATTTAGGGATGACCCTGAACCCAGGAAATCAGATTCCTGCAACCTGAAGAAAGAAGAAGGACTGCTGACCTGAAAGCCCTGCAGAGACAACAGAGACAACAACTGACTTCACCCCACTCCTACCGGCCTGTGTCCAGGCTCAAAGAACTTACCCCGCTACACATCCAGCGGGACCAGTGACCTCTGAGGACTCAGAGGACTAACCTGCACCTAAAAAACCAAGAACTTCCAGAGGACAGAGTCTCTGTCCAGAAACAGCAACAAAATTGCAACAAAGAAGCAACTCTAAAGAGACTCTCACTTCCCGCCAGAAGCGTGAGTCTTTACACTCTGCACCCGACGCCCCCGGCTCGAGTTTGGAGAAACCAACACTGCAAAGAGGACTCCCAGGCGACTCCAATGACGTGGACACCCTGAGTTGACCTCCCTGCACCCCCACAGCGACGCCTGCAGAGACGATCTAGAGGTTCCCCCTGACCGCGACTGCCTGGTACCAAAGGAACCCGACAGCTGGACCAAGCATTGCACCCGCAGCCCCCAAGACTGAGAGGAACCACCTACCAGTGCAGGAGTGACCAGCAGGTGGCCCTCCTGCTAGGCTAGTCAGTGGCTGGCCAGAGAATCCCCCCTGTACACTGCCTGCATCACAAGAGTGGCCCCCGGGTCCCTCCATTGTTTTCAATACAAAACCCGATGCCTACTTGGCACACTGCACCGGCCGCCCCTGTGCCGGTGAGGGTGTGTTTTGTGTGCTTGTGTTTCCCCCCCTCAAGTGCCCCACAAAACCCCCCTGGTCTACTCCCCGAGGACGCAGGTACTTACCTGCTAGCAGACTGGAACCGGAGCACCCCAGTTCTCCATAGGTGCTAGGGCCCATATTTATCCTTTCTTTAGCGCCGCATTTGCGCCACTTTTTTGACGCAAAAACGGCGCAAACTTTCAAAATACAATTGTATTTTGCAAGTTTGCTTCGTTTCTGCGTCAAAAAATGACGCAAATGCGGTGCTAAAAAAAGTATACATATGGGCCTAGGTGTTTTGGGCCCTCCTTTGACCTCTGCACCTGACCGGCCCTGTGTTGCTGGTGCTGTGGCTTTGGGATTGCCTTGAATCCCCAACGGTGGGCTGCTTATGCCCAGGAGACTGCCTGTGTAAGTGCTTTACTTACCTGAGAAACTAACATTTACTTACCTCCCCCAGGTACTGTTGATTTTTGCAGTGTTCACTTTTAAAATAGCTATTTGCCATTTTAACCAAAACTGCGTGTACTAATGTTTTAACTCAAAGTTATATACTTACCTGTGTGAAGTGCCTTGCATTTTATGTACTTACCTCAAATTTGAATCTTGTGGTTCTAAAATTAAATTAAGAAAATATATTTTTCTACATAAAAAACATTTGGCCTGGAGTTAAGTCTTTGACTTAAGTCCTCATTTATTGCCTGTGTGTGTACAAAAAATGCTTAACACTACAGTCTGATAAGCCTACTGCTCGACCACACTACCACAAAATAGAGCATTAGAATTATCTAATTTCGCCACTACCAACCTCTAAGGGGAACCCTTGGACTCTGTGCACACTATCTCTCACTTTGAGATAGTATACACAGAGCCAACTTCATACATTGGTGGATCAGCGGTGGGGTCTGAGACTTTGCATTTGCTGGACTACTCAGCTAATACCTGATCATATGACAAAATTCCACAAATTGTCATTAGAAATTGATTTTTGCCATTTGAATATTTTTCTAACTTTTTAAAAAATCCTGCTAGGGCCTTGTGTAAGTTCGTGTTAGCATTTCTTTTGAAGTTTAAAAGTTTGGAAAAGTTAGGATTTGAGTTCTAGAAGTAGTTTTTAGATTCTTAAAAAGTAACCCCAACTTTTAGAGTGATAATGAGACAAATAGAAGCGACAGTGATGGAACTCAACCTCACACATTACCTGCATCTAGGGATGTCAGAGTTAAGGTCTCTCTGTAAGATAAAAAAGATAAAGATTGGGTCCAACCCTACCAAGGCAAAGCTCCAGGAGCTCTTGGCAGAGATCATAAGGGACCACCCCTCTGATGTGGAGGATGCTCCTTCAGATGGGGAAATTAGTGAACAGGAGGAAGAACTCACCCCTCCTGTCCTATTTAGGGAGAACAGGGTTCACAGAACCCTGACTCCACAAATCATAGTAAAAAAACCTGGTTCTTCCACAGGGGAAACCAGTGCCTCTGTAAGCATTTAGGACAGCCTCAATGAGGAGGACATCCTGTTAGCCAGGATAGCCAAAAGATTGGCTTTGGAGAAGCAGCTCCTAGCCATACAAAGGGAAAGAAAGAGATGGGCTTAAGTCCCATAAATGGTGGCAGCAACTTAAATAGGGTCAGAGAAACTAATGACATCCTGAAAATCCCCAAAGGGAGTGTAACTAAATATGAAGATTGTGATGACATCACCAAGAGGTTCACAGCTTTTGAGAGGGCTTGTGCAACTAGAAAAGTAAGCAGATCTTACTGGGGAGCTCTCCTTTGGGAAATGTTCACTGGGAAGTGTAGTGATAGACTCCTCACACTCTCTGGTAAAGATGCAGAATCTTATGACCTCATGAAGGCTACCCTGATTGAGGGCTTTGGATTCTCAACTGAGGAGTACAGGATTAGGTTCAGGGGGGCTCACAAATCCTCGAGCCAGACCTGGGTTGATTTTGTTGACTTCTCAGTCAAAACACTAGATGGTTGAATAACTGGCAGTGGTGTAAGTGAGTATGATGGGCTGCATAATTTATTTATCAAAGAATATCTGTTAAGTAATTGCTTCAATGACAAACTGCATCAACATCTGGTAGACCTAGGTTCAATTGCTCTTCAAGAATTGGGAAAGAAGCCAGACCACTAGGTCAAGACTAGGGTGACCAAGACTTCCACAGGGGGTGACCAAAAGAAAGGGGTCACAAAGCATCCCCAGGGGAAGGGTGGTAAGACATCCAAGGACAAAGGTAAAGAGTCTTCTACAGGGCCCCAAAAACCTGCTCAGGCGGGTGGGCCCGAGCCTTTTCACAGTCCACAAATGGGTATAAGGGTAAAAACTTTGATCCCAAGAAGGCCTGGTGTCAAAACTGTAGACAACATGGACACCAAACTGGAGACAAGGCCTGTCCAAAGAAAAGTCCCACAACAACAACTACTTCAGTTAGTACTGGAATAGCCAGTCTCCAGGTGGGATCAACAGTGTGCCCAGAGCAAATCAGGGTCCACACTGAAGCTACACTAGTCTCAGAGGGATTTAGCCATACTTGCTGCCTGGCCGCATAACATGCACAAATACTGGCAGCAGCTCCTGATAAATGGGAAAAGAGTAGGAGCCCTGAGGTATACACATGCCATTGTCACTATGGTGGCAGACAAACTGGTTTCTCCAGGACAGTAACTGGCTGGACAGACATATCCAGTCACTAATGCTAACAATCAAACTAAAGTCCATCCCATGACAATGGTAACTTTAGGGTGGAGAACGGTCACTGGCCTGAAACAGGTGGTAGTCTCCTCCGCAATTCCAGTAGAATTTCTGCTAGGGAATGATCTGGAGCCCTCAGCATGGGCTGAGGTAGAGCTCAAGACCCATGCAGCCATGCTGGGTATCCCTGAACTGGTGTGTGTTAAGACAAGGGCACAGAGCAAGGCACAGGGTGAAAAATAAGTGTTGGAGTCTGGAATAATGGCCCAACCTTCCAAGAGGAAAGGAAAAAAGACTGGGGAACCAACTTCTGCACAGCAAAAGAAGCAGAACCTCTCTTCTCAGGAAGATGTTCTATCCCCTGAGGGAACTGAGTCCATGGAGCTGGAGCCTTATCAAGGGAACAGCTGTGTAAGGGGCAAAAGAGTTGTCCCACTCTTGAAGGCCTAAGACAGCACACAGCTGAGCAAGAAAAAGGCAATGTCAGTGGAACCCACGGGGTCTATTGGGAAGATGGACCCCTTTACACTGAGGCAAAAGATCCCAAACCTGGTGCCACTAGGAGAGTGGTAGTGCCTCAGGGGTTTAGGGAGTTCATTCTGACCTTAGCCTATGACATTCCCCTTGCTGGGCATTTGGGACAAACCAAGACTTGGGAGAGATTAGTCAACCATTTCTATTGGCCCAATATGTCCCAGAAGGTTAAGGAGTTTTGCACCTCCTATGTCACTTTTCAAGCCAGTGTTAAGACAAGTGGCCATCCAAAGGACCCCCTCATTTTACTTCCAGTGGTGGGGTCCCCCTTTGAGAGATTGGGAGTGGACATAGTGGGTCCACTTGAACCTCCCACAGAATCAGGGAACCATTATATTCTGGTAGTAGTGGATCATGCTACCAGGTACCCTGAGGCAATTCCGCTTAGGTCCATTACCGCTCCTGCAGTAGCTAAAGCACTCATAGGTATTTTTACCAGAGTGGGATTTCCTAAGGAGGTGGTTTCTGACAGAGGTACCAACTTCATATCAGCTGATCTGAAACACATGTGGAATGAGTGTGGGGTGACTTACAAGTTCACCACACCATACCATAAACAAAGCAATGGTCTTGTAGAAAGGTTTAACAAGACATTGAAGGGCATGATCATGGGGCTCCCTGAAAAACTCAAAAGGAGATGGGATGTCCTCTTACCATGCCTGATTTTCGCCTACAGAGAGTTACCACAGAAGGGAATAGGGTTTTCCCCCTTTGAGCTTCTGTTTGGTCATCCTGTCAGGGGACCACTGGCACTTTCTGTGATTATATAACATCGGTTATTATGTTAGGGATTATCTGATGAATCCCCTTGCTAGTCTTCCTTGTTGTTATGTTTTTATTTGTCCATTTGTATAAATGTATATAACTATTTATATTTATGTTTGTCTATGTATGTGGATAAGTTATACTTTTTGAGTATGTAACATGTGGGAGTTTGTTTATTGTTTTTTGTGCTTTCAATGGGTATTATATGTGTTATGTTACAGCCCTGAAGAAGTCCTATGTTGGAGGACGAAGCGCGTTGGCTGTTGTTACCATATTTTTTACATTATTGAGAACAAGAGGAAGAAAATAAAGAGAAGACGTATTACAATCTCGCTTAAAAAGGATTGGACTTTTCAATACAGAATTTGTTTACTTGGACAAGTGGTGCACTACCCTTATTCTCTATGAATTTGTTCGTTTTCTCCCGCTCACAGAACTTATCTCCAAGAAAATGCCTAGAAAAGTTAACTCGACCTTAGACTGTCAAAAGGCCTTTGACACTCTGAAAGAAACTATGTGTTCAGCACCAGGTTTGAAAGCTCCAGATTATTCAAAACAGTTTATTGTGCAGACTGATGGCTCTGAGCATGGGATAGGAGCAATCCTGACCCAAACAAATGATGATGGCCTTGACCAGCCTGTTGCTTTCATTAGCAGGAAGTTACTCTCCAGAGTGCATCTTTGGAGTGCCATTGAGAGGGAGGCCTTTGCTGTGGTTTGGTCCCTGAAGAAGTTGAGACCATACCTGTTTAGTACTCACTTCACATTTCAAACTGACCACAGACCTCTCAGATGGCTGATGCAAATGAAAGGAGAAAACCCTAAACTGTGGGGTGGTCCATATCCCTACAGGGAATGGACTTTGTAGTGGAACACAGACCTGGGACTGCCCATGCCAATTCTGATGGCCTTTCTAGGTTCTTCGACTTAGAAAATGCAGACTCTCTTGGGAAAGGTTAGTCTCATCCTCTTTCGTTTGGGGGGAGGCTGTGTAGGGAAATGCCTCCCTTGGCATGGTTACCCCCTAACTTTTTGCCTTTTGTTGACGCCAGTTATGATTGAAAGTATGCTGGGAACCTGCTAACCAGGCCCCAGCACCAGTGATCTTTCCCCAAACTTTACCTTTGTTCCCACAATTGGCACAGCCCTGGCACACAGATAAGTCCCTTGTAACTGGTAACCCTGGTACCAAGGGCTCTGTGGCCAGGGATGGTCTCTAAGGGCTGCAGCATGTATTATGCCACTCTGGGGACCCCTCACTCAGCACATGCACACTGCTTCACAGCTTGTGTGTGCTGGTGGGGAGAAAATGACTATGTCGACATGGCACTCCCCGCAGGATGCCATGCCCTCCACTCGCTGCCTGTGGCATAGGTAAGTCACCCCTATAGCAGGCCTTACAGCCCTAAGGCAGAGTGCACTATACCACAGGTGAGGGCATAGTTGCATGAGCACTATGCCCTTACAGTGTCTAAGCCAAACCTTAGACATTGTAAGTGCAGGGTAGCCGTAAAGAGTATATGGTCTGGGAGTCTGTCAATTACGAACTCCACAGTTCCATAACGGCTACACTGAAATCTGGGAAGTTTGGTATCAAACTTCTCAGCACAATAAATGCACATTGATTCCAGTGGGGAATTTATCGGAAAATGCATGCAGAGGGCATCTTAGAGATGACCCCTGTATACCAGTCCAATTCCTACTGTAGGCTGACCAGTTCCTGCCAGACAGCCACAACTAGACGAGTTTCTGGCCACATGGGGTGAGTGCCTTTGTCACTCTGTGGCCAGGAACAAAGCCTGCACTTGGTAAAGGTGCTTCTCATCTCCGCCTGCAGGAACTGTAACACTTGGCGGTCAGCCTCAATGGCTTATGCCTGTTGTTACAACACCCAAGGACATCCCAGCTACTGTAGATGCCCGCCCCTCTGGACACAGCCCACACTTTTGGCAGCAAGGCCAGAGGAGATAATGAGAAAAACAAGGAGGAGTCACCCACCAGTCAGGACAGCCCCTAAGGTGTCCTGCGCTGAGGTGACCCCTGCCTTAAGAAATCCTCAATCTTGGTTTTGGAGGATTCCCCCAATAGGAATAGGGATGTGCCCCTCCTCCCCTCAGGGAGGAGGCACAAAGAAGGTGTAGCCACCCTCCAGGGCAGTAGCCATTGGCTACTGCCACCCAGACCTAAATACACCCCTAAATTCAGTATTTAGGGGCGACCCTGAACCCAGGTAATCAGATCCCTGCAACTTGAAGAAAGAAGAAGGACTGCTGACCTGAAAGCCCCGCAGAGACAACAGAGACGACAACTGACTTAGCCCCAGTCCTACCGGCCTGTCTCCAGACTCAAAGAACCTGCCCAGCAACGCATCCAGGGGGACCAGCGACCTCTAAGGACTCAGAGGACTGACCTGCACCTAAAGGACCAAGAACCTCCCGAGGACAGCGGCTCTATCCAGAAACAGCAACAAAATTGCAACAAAGAAGCAACTTTAAAGAGACTCTCACTTCCCGCCAGAAGCGTGAGTCTTCACACTCTGCACCCGACGCCCCCGGCTCAAGTTTGGAGAAACTAACACTGCAGAGAGGACTCCTAGGCGACTCCAATGACGTGGACACCCTGAGTCGACCTCCCTGCACCCCCTCTGCGATGCCTGCAGAGAGGATCTAGAGGCTCCCCCTGAATGCGACTGCCTGTTAACAAAGGACCCTGACGCCTGGACCAAGCACTGCACCCGCAGCCCCTAGGACCGAGAGGAACCTCCTACCAGTGCAGGAGTGACCAGCAGGCAGCCCTCATCCTAGCCCAGTCAGTGGCTGGCCCGAGAAGTCCCCCTGTGCCCTGCCTGCATCGCCAGAGTGGCCCCTAGGTCCCTCCATTGTTTTCAATACAAAACCAGACGCCTACATGGCACACTGCACCCGGCCGCCCCTGTGCCGCTGAGGGTATGTTTTGTGAGCTTGTGTCCCCCCCGCCCCAGTGCTCTACAAAACCTCCCTGGCCTGCTCCCCGAGGACGCAGGTACTTACCTGCTAGCAGACTGGAACCGGAGCACCCCTCTTCTCCATAGGCGCCTATGTGTTTTGGGCCCTCCTTTGAGCTCTGCACCTGCCCTGTGTTGCTGGTGCTGTGGCTTTGGGGTTGCCTTGAACCCCCAACGGTGGGCTGCCTATGCCCAGGAGTTTGACTATGTAAGTGCTTTACTTACCTGAGAAACTAATGTTTACTTACCTCACCCAGGAACTATTGATTTTTGCAGTGTCCACTTTTAAAATAGCTATTTGCCATTTTAACCAAAACTGTGTGTACTACTGTTTTAACTCAAAGTTCTATACTTACCTGTGTGAAGTTCCCTGCATTTGATGTACTTACCTCAAATTTGAATCTTGTAGTTCTAAAAATAAATTAAGAAAATATATTTTTCTATATAAAAACCTATTGGCCTGGAGTTAAGTCTTTGAGTGTGTCTTCCTCATTGATTGCTTGTGTATGTACAACAAATGCTTAACACTACCTTCTGATAAGCTTACTGCTCGACCACATTACCACAAAATAGAGCATTAGTATTATCTAATTCAGACACTATCAACCTCTAAGGGGGAACCCTTGGAGTCTGTGCACACTATCTCTCACTTTGAGATAGTATGTACAGGGCCAACTTCCTACACACAGGGATTTCAATGTAATGGATAACTCTTTATGAGCCCAAATGCCCTCTTTCACAAACCACACTGACACAAACATGCATGCTCACACCCACATATACCCAATACACACAGTGGGTATTTATCCTCACACACACACACACAAACAAACACACACATACAAAGGTCTAATCATGCCCCACACATATGTTTTATGGGCACTGCGGGCTATACATGCCTCCCCACACACATTATAGTCTATATATTGCTCCCCGGTATACACCCAGCTACACAGTTCTGAATCCTCACTTTAACTGAAACAGTTTGGCAGATGCTGTTCTATAATAAAACGTTTGATTGGAAAGGGAATAGGAGACAATGAAAGAGAGCAGTGGAGCACGGTAAGGTGTCTTTGTAGGAACTGAATGTGTCATAGTGTCATGAGTGGCTGAGGACAGGTGAGATTGACACAAATTGATACAATGGGTTTTGTACCTTTACCAAAGGAATAAATTGTAGCATTTGTTTAAGTGCTCTGCTGTTTTTCACTGCACTGAGTAGTTAAGACAAATGTCTTGTAATACGGAAAGGGATATTTTACAAGCTTCGATATAGATTTACTGGCAAATCAGATTAGTACAAGGACTGTTGGGATACTATCTACATTGGTTTGCCAAATAATTGAAGAAAATTGTTGGAAATTGCTATCCTTTTCACTATATTTCTGCAACGTTTTTGCCTTTACTACCTTCTTTTTGCTGAATCTGTTTTTTCTGCCCACTTTACTCATGCTAACCAGTGGTAAAGTGCTTATGCCCTCTTTTCCATACATGTGTACATGGAACAACATTTACACAGGGCCTGCAAATTAAATGCTGCAATGAGGCTGCAGCACTCTTTATGCCACACACCAAGATAGCACTGTGACACGTCTGTCAGGCCTGCACTGTGGTCAGTTTTAAACTTCCATTTCGGGTTGTAAAATAAACCTTTTGCCAAGCTTAAACCTTATTTTTTCAATTTTTTTAGATCACTTCTAAGGTAGGCCCTATCAACTCGTAGAGCAAGGTGCATGGTATTTAAAAAGTAGGACATGTGTACTTTGGTTTTATATGCCCTGGCATTGAAAAAGCCCCCAAAATTATTTTTCTCTGTGACAAGGATACCTCTCTATTAGACTAACATTGGGTTACCTTATTATATTTAATAAGCGATCACTTCAGCTTGGAACAGCTAGAGAAATACTTCTTTCACTCATTTGAATTATAATATTATATCCTCCTTAATGGCAAAGGCAGAGTTTAAATTACTATTCTGCAAATGTCACTTTTAGAATTTGGCATTTTTCTGCTTAAACAAAATGTGCCTTTCTGCCGTTATTCAATGTCACATGACTGTCAATGGGTGTTATGCGGCATGATATGTAAATATGATACTGGTGAGGACAGGCCCCTGGGGTGGCAGACTGCTGAGGGTCAACAGCCCCTTACACACCCCTTTGGCAATACCTGTTAGTAGATCCAGGAGGGAGAGAAGGGTAAGAGAGGGAGTGTGGTTGGATGCTAATCCTGCTAGAGCCACTCTGTTGTTGTTCTGGGATGAATTACTAACTTCATTTTGTATATCGTTGGTAAGAGGAATGGAGTAAGGGAGGTGTAACTGTTACTTGTGAGAAAAGGCCTCTTTTGACATGGTAGCCCCCACCTTTTGCCTAGAAAATGATGTGGTTTCAAACTGTAAGTGCCCTGGGCCCCTACTAAACAGGGCCAGATCTCTTTCCCCAATATTGCACTATGTATTGGCACTTCAGCCATCCTTGTACATCCCTAGCTAATGGTACCCCTGGTTCCTAGGCATGGGTACTGAAGAGGTCCCCCAGAGCTGCAGCACCAATTGTGCCACTCTGAGAGGCCCCACACCAGCCTCATGCAGACTGCCATTGCAAGTGCAGGACAAGGTGTATTTAAAAGTGACAAACTCAACAAGGCTCACCAAGAGCCCACTAACACCACATGCACTATAGGTAAGCCACCCCTCTGGCAGGCCTTACAGTCCTAAGGCAGTGTGCACTATAATGCATGTGAGGTCATATGTTTGCATGAACAAATATGCCCCCACCGTGTTTTTACAAAACCTTAAGAAATCATAAGTGTACAGGGAAGTCATAGCAAATACACATGCTGGACACTGGTTATTACAAATTCCCCAGCTATATGATGACCTCTCTGAATACTGGGTTGTTTGGCATAAAACAAACCTCAGTGTTGGATTTATTGTAACATGTACCCAGAGGGCACTCTTAGAGGTGCCCCCTGCAAAACCAAACAGCCCTGGCCTGGTTGATGACTGTTTTTTACAAGTCTGCTACCACCAGGCACAAATCTCTGCTCTGAGGAGCCTAAAAATAAAGTATTTCCTGGGTGGAGGTGTTACACCTCCTTCCCCAGGCAGGTACCCAGGCCCAGCGGTCAGCTTCAAAGGATTTATTGCTTTTGAAATCTGACCACTGACTCTGCTATGAGCAGCAGATAGCCTCCCAACAGTTTTTTCCCCACTTTGAGTGGGAAAACCAGTGGGGAAACATAGTCAGAGTAGGAAAAGTGGCCCCCTCAGCTTGCACCACCCCACAGGTGTGGCAAGCGAGGTGACCACTGCATTTCATTTTCCTCTCTCTTGGATGGTAGCAAAAAAGCCAGTCAGGGTTAGGGATGTGACGTCTTCCCAGAGGAAGTGGCCACAGAGTGAGTGTAGCCACCCTAAGGTATGTGGCCTATTGGCAACTACCAGGTACTCCCCTTAATGCCCAATAAATGCAGTCTTTAGTGGGCATCCCTAGACCTACAGATCAGATTTAACGTACACAAGAAGACCAGCGACAAAGAAAGCCCAAGGCTCAAGAACAAAAGTCCTGCTGCAAGAAAAAAAGGTGGCAAACCCTGTCTGCTGTATACAAGACTCAACGATTGCCACTGAGGGGTCGACTGGACATCAGATGGACTCTAAAATGCCCCAGAGGACCTCCAGACATCTCAAAATCACAAAGAACCTCCTTCTGAGTGAAGGCATCACTCCCTGCACAATGACCTTCAGGCAAGAAACCAGTGAAATACAGATTAACCAGACACAAGAGCCCAACTAAATTCCACCCAACAGACCGGGAGGACAAACCCTGCCAGTGTGCTAACATTGGTGACACTGTGACCCCCAGTGGCTAAGATGTACCATAGCCTGTGGTACTGGACCCCCAACATCGGATACCCAGAAGAAAAGTCCACTCTGGACTCTCCGAGGACCAGAAGCAAGCACCAGTCGAGGGAATTCAGGACACCCAAGCCCCTCCCCCAATGTGGCCCTGTTGACCTGCAATCAACCCTCAAAGTGACCTGCCCCTGGCTCCAAAGACTCCTTGATGCACGATCCTTGGCTGAACTATCTGCACTTCACCTGGCCTCCGTGGCCCCTGCATCGGAAAACCATCTGTGCTCTAGGGGTCTGTTAGACCTGACAGCCTTAGGGTAGTCACCCCTAACTTTTTGCCTGCCTCCCTCCACTTCTGAGATACTGTTTTTGCAGTTTTTTAGACTCTGCACACTTTAACACTGCTAACCAGTGCTAAAGTGCATATGCTCTCTCCCTTTAAACATGGGAACCTTGGATCATACCCAATTGGGCTATTTAATTTACTTATAAGTCCCTAGTAGAGTGCACTATATGTACCCAGGGCCTGTAGATTAAAAGCTACTAGTGGGCCTGCAGCACTGATTGTGCCACCCACTTAAGTAGCCCCTTAACCTTGTCTGAGGCCTGCCATTGCAAGGCCTGTGTGTGCAGTTTCACTGCCAATTCGACTTGGCATTCAAAAGTACTTGCCAAGCCTAAAACACCCCTTTTTCTACATATAAGTTACCCCTAAGGTGTGCCTTAAGCAACCCCTAGGGCCTTGGTGCTGTGCAGGTAAAAGGCAGGACATATACCTGTGTAGTTTACATGTCCTGGTAGTGTAAAACTCCTAAATTCGTTTTAACACTGCTGTGAGGCCTGCTCCCTTTATAGGCTAACATTGGGGCTGCACTCATATATTGTTTGAGTGGTAGCTGCTGATCTGAAAGGAGTAGGAAGGCCATATTTATTATGGCCAGAATGGTGATACAAAATCCTGCCGACTGTTGAAGTTAGATTTAATATTACTATTTTAGAAATGCCACTTTTAGAAAGTGAGCATTTCTCTGCACTTAAATCTTTCTGTGCCTTACAATTTATGTCTGGCTGGGTTTAGTTGACAGCTCCTTCTGCATTCACTCAGACACACCCCAAACACAGGATACTCAGCCTCACTTGCATACATCTGTATTTTGAATGGGTCTTCCTGGGCTGGGAGGGTGGAGGGCCTGCTCTCACACAAAGGACTGTCACACCCCCTACTGGGACCCTGGCAGACAGGATTGAACTGAAAGTGGACCTGGTGCACTTCTTAGCCACTCTTTGAAGTCTCCCACACGTCAAAGGCACATTTGGGTATAAAAACAGGGCCACTGCCCTACCACCTCAGACACTTCTGGAGAAGAAACCTGAATCAGAACCTGCACCCTGACAAGAAGAACTGCCTGGCTGCCCAAAGGACTCACATGACTGCTTTCTGAGAAGGACTGCTGCCTTGCTGTTGTCCTGCTGTCTTGCTGCTCTCTTGCTGTGCTGCAGAAGTGCTCTCCAAGGGCTTGGATAAAGCTTGCCTCCTGTTCCTTGAAGTCTCAGGACCAAAAAGACTTCTCTCCTGCAACTGGAATCCCCGTGCGGTGAAAATTCAACACACTACCTGCCAAGAATGACGCACAGCCTGCCTGCGGTGAAAAATTAACCGAACGCCGAGTCCGGAAGGCCGCAGACCGACTTCGCGAAAGAAGATCGATGCAGCGCCAGCGATGCGACCGGAACTTCGACGCATGGCCCTACTGTATCGAAGCACACCAACTCAGAATGATGCAGCCTGACTTCCTGAGAGTAATCGATGCAGCGCCTGCTGTGCGGTACAAAATTTCACGCATCGCCCACCGGAATCGATGCAGTACTTGTGACTACGCTGCGCAAGCCCAGGATTCCACACATCGTCCCGGGGCATCCAAAAGCCCTTCAACCCCGAAGAGGATCCAAGTCCACGTGCCGGAAATCGATGCAATGTCTTCCCTGAGTGGAAAATAATGGCACAAGTCTGTTTGCGAATGGGCGAAACCGACACACACCTCCACGCATCTCCTCCTCTGCAGTCCCTTGCGAGGATTTTTCAACGCAAACCAGGTACTTTGCCCTGCAAGAGAAACGTGTTGTTTCTAGGAGAACTTAAGACACTTTTTATTGCTTTAATAGTAATAATTCAGTTCTAAGACACTTATATCACTTTTCAGTGATATTCCTACATTTGCTTCTTTCAACCTTTGATCGTTTTGACCTGCGTTTATCCAGACAAATATTATATATTTTTGTAAACACTGTGTGGTGTATTTTAGTGGTGTTATATTGTGGTATTGTATGATTTATTGCACAGATACTTTACACATTGCCTTCTAAATTAAGCCTGACTGCTCAGTGCTAAGCTACCAGAGGGTGGGTACAGGATAATTTTGATTGTGTGTGACTTACCCTGATTAGAGTGAGGGTCCTTGCTTGGACATGAGGTAACCTGAGTGCCAACCAAAGACCCCATTTCTAACAGGGTCCCTAACCCCTTGTGACCTCAACACCCCAAAGGGACCTACGAGACTTACCCTTAAGTCCACCTGTGTAGTTTGTTTACAAGTGGTCCCCTTCTCCATTCTGCACCAGGTCCAAGATTTTCAGCCGCTGCTCCTGTTCGAACCGGGAACTGCACAATAGGTATGAAACATAAGACAAGCACTGGCAGAGCAAATTGTTTTTTTAATTTGTGCAGTCAACGCTTTTTTAAATTATCTTTACAACACAATACAGATACAGCATAAACCGCAGTAGTGTAATATTTCCAAAGACTGTTGAAAATGCTCTTCAAACAGACACAAATATACAATAATCATAAAAATCCTAAAACAGTCAAACCTTATTAAATTACTGTACATTCAAGTAATTACTGGGAAGCTTCATACAGTACAACTTTTCACTAGTTATACAGTCTCCTAATTATGGGTTTCCTAGTTTGGGAAAGGTTATGTCCCTTATGCTTACAGTTATGTTATCCCTTTGATAATCTGACAGACCTATAGTACACTCAGTGTGGGTGAGCCAAATTGTTTGTACCGCTGTCTCCCTTCCACAAGAACAGGAGGGTTGAGCAACAGACTCTGCTTCTTTATTTCCATCGATATGTTTCAAAACTCAAATATTGTCTGTGTGGGGTCTGTTACCTTCCTCAGGACTACAGGTACCTTTCACAAAACTACAAGTACCGCACAACGAATATTTTGAAGCACTCTCTAGTTCACAGGGTATGTTATGCAGGTGCATTTAAAATATCCTTTGTTCTTTCATAAGATGGGGCAATAGCAGGTACACCTTTGGCATGAACAGTGCAAGCTTTCCCCAACACAGGATTGGTACACATCAGGCAGCAGTAGTGCAAGCTTTGCTTTCTCATAGTATAGGTACAGCATGACAATAGCAAAGTAAACCTTCCTCTCTCACAGATGGCATTAAGTTCTGTCTTCCATTCCCCATAGATCAAGCACGTCAGAGAGGTTACATACAGTTCTCTAGAGCAGCTGTTTCAGTAAATGATGGGAATGCATAGGTGGATGAGAAACTAAATAGGCAACTTTTGACACCATTCTCACGTAGTGATGTTCTACGTTAGCATCCTCAAAGTCCTGCTGCTGCCAGTGGGATACCACCTGTTTGCTGAAATAGCCAGAACTTAGGGGGTCATCATTTTTTGGAAGAGCCTATCCAAAGCCTAATCAACTATGATCTATACACATACACAGGTGTAACCTGTTTTAGAAAGTTTTGAATGCGTGCACATCAGAATCTGTGCAGTTTGTCCCAGATTTTGGTAAACTGTGTAGCTGCCACACTGAGCTGGTATGGGGCACCAAATATCTTGCACTTAGCTGTTCTCTGGATCTACATAGGAAAGGGTCATTGGGAGCAATTGAGGGGAATGACATGGTGACCATTCTCAGTTTTACAACAGTCAATGTTGCAATATAGGAGGTGCTGACGTCAGCTAGCTTTTGGTTACTGCAAGGCTGGAAAGGAGAAAAGTAAAACATACTGCACCTTCAGGGATGCAGCCACCTTTAGAAATGTTAATACTGAATGTTGGCAATTGCATTTAAAGGCAGCTGTGCTCACAATTGGTGGGGCGAGTGCGGCGTGTGGGGGTGGAGGGGATGATATTTAATTAAACAAATTAAAAAATGAAAACTTACCCGATCCTCCGCTGTATTGCTCCTCTTTCTCCCATCGCTACAGGCACAGGCTCCTAGCCTGCCCTGTGGCCAATCCTGACGCTGCTCAGAGCAGCATCACGATTGGCTGGGAGTGCCGAGCCAGGTTGCTGCCAGACAGACTGGGAGCCTGTGCCTGCTCTCTCCAGCCCATCATCACAGTATCGGACTGGAGAGAGCACAGTGCGCATATTTGTTTGGCCGCCCAAGACAGCCGGCCAAACACACATGCGCTCTGAGAGGAGTGCACAGGGCACTTCCCTCATTCCCGTCATCCCCCAATGCCTCACCCCTTTCATAACAAAAGGATAATAAACACAGTTTATTATCCTTTTGTTGTGAAAGGTTTTGCAGCTTCTGCTGCTGCAGGCTGGGCGACGCTCCTCCACCTTAACGGAGGAGCCGCCGCTGTTTAAAGGCCCTAAATGTGTGAATTAAAACAAACCTCACTGTGGACATATTACTTTTTTGGTGCTAATTTCATTTAGTCTGCTTTAGCATGCACTCATATTGTCAGCTTAGGAGATCGAGGTACAGGGAGAGGATCATTTGCCCAAGATCAAACACATTGGTAATGTAGGAGATCTGAGACCACAACCATTTACTGCATGATGCAAAGGCTATGACTTTACCACCACTTTACATTTTCATGAATAGACTATGGGACTTTGGTCAATCAATCTGGATTTGTAAAGCGCAGCTACTCACCTGACATGGTATACAGGTGCTTGTAGATCCCAGAGAAAGCAGTGAAAACGAGGGAAAACCAAAAAGTAGGCAAACAAAACATGGGGAAAAAAGCAAGGCGAAAGCAGTGAAAGTAGAGAAAAGCAAGGAGAAGGCACGCAAAAAAGGGAGAAAAAGCAAGGAGTAAGCATTGAAGATGAGGGAAAAGCAAGGAACAGGCACACAAAAAAACAGGGGAAAAAGCAAGGAGAAAGCAGTTCAAACAAGGAAAAAACAAGGAGAGGGCAAACAAAAGCAGGGGGAAAAGCAAGGAGAAAGTAGTGCAAACAAGGGAAAAGCAAGAAGGAGGCACTCAAAAAATGGAGGAAAAGCATGGAAAAGACAGTAGCAAGAGCAATGCAGCAGCACAAGTAGAGCTGGGCCTGGGACCTGAAATGAGACTTGAACTGCTGAAACCTCCCCAACCCCCAAGGTCATATCAGTCAAGTTATTTTTTATCCATACACTAACTAGAAACGTTTAGGTTGCTATTAAAGGTACCCGTTCATGGCACAAAATGGGAGCAGAAGAAGTTTAAAAAGAGCACATAATTTGACCAAATAAGGTTAACATCACAAACCATGCCCCCTGGCCCATAATGGGTGGGGTGGGTGGAGGGCAATGATCCTGATTGCAAGGTGACTTTATTTTCCTATAGGAGTAAGCTGAATACTCTACCATAATAAGCTCCTATTGTTGTGTTGCTTAATTTACACGTCTGTCCAGTGACTGGCTCAGTGTAGAGTTTGGTGGGTTTGGTGAAATAAGCCAACTCCAACAAGTAAAGAAAAAAGCTTACTTTATTGGTGCATATGAATCACTCACAGCATGCCGCGCCCAGCTGGCTCTGAGGTCCGATAGCAGCTGCCTGTAGTCATTTGAATTCTTGCCAGAGTCCGCTTAATGCGTGTGTGCACTCTGTTACAAATAATTACAAGAAGTACATCCTGTACGGAGGACATTGCACAAGATAATAGCACAAGGTAAATGTGCACAAGATACATTTCCTACATCACAGTGGGTCTGTCCCTGGCCACAAATTGTTGTGCCTTTCTAGCCATCTCCTCTTTGTATCTTTTCAAAAGTTTAGCTCTTTCCAGCACTTAAAAATGTATTTTAAAATCACTTGCTGTGTTTAGGCGCCCACTGCTTAGGTGTTGTCCAACCTATAAAGCTTCTACCAGCCTATATATCAGCGAACCTCACCTGTGGATGACATCCTTGCTGTCTTCTTCTCTTATCTTTTGCAATCAGTGATTTCTGTTCTGTGCTCAAGCACTTGCAATTCACTCACCCCTTCCAGTATGCATCCCTCTATATTCATCCCCCATGCACACTGAAACCCAAATGCTCATTTCTGTAGTTCACTGACATAAGGGAAGGGTTTCAGAGTCACTTAAAGAGTTCTTCATTGAACAGCAAAGAAATGGTATTAGTTTGTGAAAGACCTAAGAATACTCTTTTCGATCCAGTTTGACTACTGTATTTTCACTCAATAGACCTTTAAAATGTATCTGTTAATATTCATTTTTTAACCATTTTATTGATTTCCACACTAGGTAAGTAACTTCATGCAAAGTTGCTTCAACAACACCAAAGAATGAATGGTCAATTGGTGTCATTTCCTGTGATGTGACATCATTTGCAAATTAGAGGGGCCTCGCATTGTCCTTTTCTGCCCAGGTCACAACAAATGCTAGAACCGGCCAGGAACAAAGGAAAGGAGTGCACCTCAGTCCAGACAACACCTGCCTTTGGCCCTCACCTGGACAACTTCCCATAGCAGCGAGCTATTAGTAGTCACCACAATTATAGGCTAATAGCTCTATTGGATGTGGACTGCAAGGCCTATGCAAGTGCTTCAAGCACTGGAACATTGGATTACAGAAAATAATATTATACCAATGTATCAAACAGGATATAGGCCATGTTCATCTACTCTAGATAATGTGTTGGCACTCGCATATTTAGGACGGAAAACCTTGAAAGCAGCTGCTCAACCTCTCTTTACAGGTTTAATCAAATACAGCTCGGCTTGCGACGGTGTAGTGCGCCATATACTCTCAAAGAAGCTGGTCACTTTGGGGATACCAGGAAAATTTTGGGCGGCAATAATGGCACTTTACTCTGACACATGATTAAGAGTAAAGATTTCGAACACTCATGTGACTAAAAAAATATATACTAATAAAGGCCTAAAGCAAGGTTGTGTCATCACTCCGACTCTTTTCAATCTGTACACGGCCGACCTAGGTGAGGATCTACTCAGAGGAAATACATTCCTACATTCCCCCCGAAACTGTGAAAGACAGTCCTTCCCATAATCCCATACGCAGATGACTTAGTCCTGCTTACCCAGACTCAATTAGGCCTGAAAAGGGGCCTGGCCATCCTGCATGACTATAATGAAAAAAACGCCCTGAAGGTTAATGCAGTGAAACCCAAGGTTCTGTTGTTTGGATGCCAGTCGCAGAAATATCCAAGAGCGTGGAAGCTTGGTGCTCTACGAACAGACACGGGAAAAAAATACCAGTACCTCGGAGTGTGGCTATCCAATGCCAGTAAAATAGCACATCAGGCAACAGCACTAAGAATTAAAGCAGAGAGAACTACTTATTCTTTAGCTAAACTCTATCACCAGCTCCAAGCACCTACATCCGAATTAATCAGGAGAGTTATAAAAATAAATCTTCTACCTACCATTACCTACGGCTATTTAGCATACCCCGGCAGGATGACAAAAACTCTGGAGAAATGTCAAACGAGAGCATCTAAAAGGATTTTTCAAATCCCTAAATCCACCAGACATGCAGGGATATGTCTAGAATTTAACACGACAAGTATGGACATAAATTGTAAAGTGGACATAATTAAGTTATTTCATTTTGTCTCTAGGGCCAATACCGACAGCTTGAGGGGCTCGCTGAAAGTAATCTTTGAAGATGTTACCAGTTGCTGGGCCATCTATCTCAGGTAGGCCAAGGAATGTTTTGACCTACTCCCCAAGTATTCATTGGATCCCCTAATACCGAAGGCCCTCCTGAAAAAGATATTGAAAGATCATGGCATGCAACTCTCCAGGGAAAAAGACATTGCCATAATCAGGGAATTTAGGGGGGCAGAGGGTCTAGCCAAGTCGTACAGCATCGCCAATCTCCAGCCGCATATGAAAGCAGTCCTGGGAGCTCCAACTTTTCAGAGTATTTTAATTATGCGACTCCTAACATAACCGGCTTGGGAATTTAGATGCAGTTGGAAATCAATGTGGGGTCTTTCTCAGCAATGTATTTTATGTAACTATCACATCGAATCCATTTGTCACTTAATGTGCTGCTGCCCGAGTCTGGCCTCAGAGAGACGCCATCTTTTAAAACCTCTTTTTCTGATACATGGCCTAAGGACATGTAAAGAAGCCGTTAAATACATATTTACTGCAAGACTCATATGGAGCTGGCCCGTTTCGGGAAATTTTTCATCATCATGAGGAAAACTTTACTGCTAGCCCGTGCTCATCAACGTACAGAAATTAAAAAGGGGGATGCAGCACTTAAAGTAACGCTGTTAACTAAGTGGCTGACGCACCCACCTAAATGCTGACTTTGAGCAGTTTCAAAGAGGACAACTGCTCGCTGCTCTAGCGCTCACATATGAGACCTTGAAAGTCAGCACTTTGCCATAAGGGGTAGGAGTTGAAGAGAGGAGGATACTGCATTGTAAGGCATCCGTATCCCTATTTTAAAGCCTTTAGAGAATGTTTATATTCTTTGTTACATATTTTTCTTAATTCATACTTTTGGTATTTTAGTATACTCCTTTTGGGTAACAATTTTTTTGTATGCTTGTAACAATCAAGTTTATTTTGTATACTCCATACATATAGCAGTTTCTGCCATAACCCCCTCTAATAAGCTTCTGCAGTGTACCCTGATTGTACAATTTCAGTAGACTTCAGGAATCTTTAGGTAATGAGTTATGAACATGCATCGCAAGGAGTAGGTATGATATATTTGTTAAAGATGATCACCACGCCATATAGCATTTTATAACAACAACCAAGTTCTATGATTTAAGTTTTCTTCAGTTAAGAGAACTTTAGGTATTCACGTGACGATAGATATTACGAAGGATATAGCTTTTATGATGAAGTGCAATTTTAATTTTGCCGTCTTTTTTGTTACTTTTAATTACTGTGCTTTGCAAAGGTTTTACATAATCATGTAAATAAAGATTATTCAATTCAATATATTCAATTGTCACCACACCCAGGTCTCTTTTGAAGACTGGTACGGTTTGTTGAAATCTTCTTCCCCTCTTAGCATTGGGAGAGAATCATTCACTCACTCCCTCTGCCGACCATACTGGAAAGTAACTGAAATCTGCCAAAGGTTGAATACACTGGTATTTCTTGAAGCCCAAGAAGAATGACTATTTTTACCTGCTTCGAGCCCTAATTATGCAAATTTGGTCCGGTTCTGAGCTATTAACTTTGTACTTATTCTGAAACTCTTAATTTATTATTTAGTGTTAAACTCTTTGCAGAGTCCATTGAGCGCGTACAATAATTAATGGACAGAGATAAATGAAGAAAAGGTGCATGAAGGAACACACAAGTTATAATGCAAAAAATAAATAAAAGTACTCAGATTCATGCTAGGTATGAACTCGCAGAAGAATCCAAATACTTGACTTTCACAGCAGCTTAGTTTGACAAGGCATCACGGCAGCAGCAATGCTTCCTCAGTCCTAGTTCCATTGAATAAAGAAACTGACCCCTCAACAGGCATCAAAGTATCACAGCGAGACAAAGAGAGGGGATCAATTAGGAAATGAACGAGAAAAGGGTTACATGCTGTGGTTGCTCTTCTACGCATCAGAGAGCCCTGTAACGAGCCTATTCTGTCATACAAGAAGGTTTCTGGCTATCAAGATATGTTTTTTTTCTTGAAGGATGAGTTGTGTAGTACATGACTGCATAGCACCTCTTGCATCCAAAGTAAAACTCATGGTTCCACTCCACCGGGAAACATGATCAATTAGTTGCCGTGTATGTTGAACTCGTCTTGACACAGCATCAACAAGTCTCCGCGTGCAATGACTCGAGACGCAATTTCCTCGGCGACACAGAATCAGTGCACAAACATCATTCGATTTCCCTCCGAACTCTCGCGGTTGCATTAAGGATGTTGTCTGATCAGAGCTGAAATGGAAGCTGAGAAAAATCAAATGAAGTCCCTCGTCTACCGTTCCTTCCGCCCCCTCACTTCCCATCTCTTCTGACATCAAGTGTTTTTCCAGTTGGCTGAGAAAACACCAATTAACCTCCCAGCGGGAGGGGCGTTGTGGGCTAAGACTTCACTAAACATGACAGGCCAGCACTAAAGAATATGACAGTGCGCTGGTAAAGGGAGCTTTAACATGTTCCCCATCAACCCCCCGCCTCCTTAGGTCTCTTTCTCTGGTGCAAACACAAACAAAGCCCTGAAGCATCAGAGTCTGAAACATCCCTGCTGTACGAGTCTGTAATCAGCAGAGTGGGCCCGACAAGGTAGTAGGCAGGTCTGTGTTGCATGTTGGAAACTGACAGGACACGAGGCCTGAAATCTTTGATGCTTGTTTGCCAGGGTAAACAAGCATTTGCAATGCAACGGGTCTCGCATTTCTCCGAGTTAGAGCTATTAGCAGTTGTAAACTCCCAACCCGACTTTTTTTGCCTCATTAAATGGAAAAAAAGAGCGCAATCACGTTGTTACAGTTCACTCGTAGTGAAACCTATCGGCAAAAGTGCACTGTGTAACAGGGTCGATGTCATGCAAAGTGCTCAACTTCTGCCAAGCGAGATCGCGCTTTGAAAAAAGAGAGAAAGTAGTCCACAAACCGGACAGAAAACAGCGAGCCTCGCATGTTTTCAGGACTTGGTCGCTGCGCTTGAGGGGGGCTGCCCACCAGAAAAGGCATGACGTATGCATGCCTTCCACTAATGAAAGCAGGCAGATTTTAAAAGGCAAGCCCACGAACCAATGAAAGACTCTCATGTGACATGGACGGGGCTCTGAGCCCTTTTCTAACTACTACAGCGTCTCACAATTGATACGCATGTGCAAGGGCATGCTGGAGCAGGCTCGACCCTAAAAAGCACTTGCTTTTAAAGGGACATTCCCATATTATTTTTTGTATGATGATACTGTCCTTGCAATCAGACCTTCACTGGACCGTTTTTAGAAGAAGTGTGGGTCCCGGGGAGAAAACTCTCACTCTAAAAAAATGTAGTGACGACTTGAAGCAAAAAATAGCTTGTTGGGGTAATCTTTTTGCCCTTGTGGCTGTATGGCAGTGTGTTCGTTGTACAGTCAGGAAGCCTGGATCCAAGCCAGATTTTCAGGAAAACCACTTCCCATGTAAATGAGTGTAGTTTAAATGTGCAGCCTGTAAGTGTATTGTGTTTTATGTTTAATTTACTTTTACTTCTTTAGCACATGCACATGGAAACTTTTTTGCACTGTAGATAGTTCTGAATGATTCAAGAATTTTTTTTTTGGTTTGCTTAGAAAATAAACGTTGTGTCTATCTTGAGAATACAGCACAGGTCTGGCCCGCGGGAGCCTCCATGAAGGTTGCATGCTGTAACCGGACCTCTCACATACCTCCACTCACTCCCAACCCCCATCTTAAAAGTATATGAAGAGTGAGGTGTCAATGGCCTGTCACTGACATCATATCCCTCATACAGTAACCACATATATATATCATTGTACAACTTCAAGAAGCATAGTTGCTTCAGGTTATGCCAAATTTTAAGTAAGTTGTACCTAGGACTCATTTCATTTAAATCTCCCAAATAGTTTGGGAGGTGTGAGACAATCTCATGGCATCAGAAATGTACCTTAAGATGACATTTTTAATTTGTGAAATCTATTTCTAATATTACTTCCACTCTGTAGTGTGCATGTCAAGCTGAAGTTCATTGTCATCCAGGTGCTCTTAAGAGAAGATTTTGTAAATTCCAAGCATTTGATTAAAGGATATTAAATACATCTGCCAGACACTCTCTACAAACTCATTTGCCAACTCTAGAAGCCTTGATACCCTTTTTAGGATGCTTCACCGGCTTTATTCCTTCCAGACAGCCATTGAAATAAAGAACAGCAGATGGAAGTAGGATATGGATCAGCATGCACCCTCCAATAAATAGCTATGGATAACCCTTATGACGGGAGCGCTGCCAGTGTTCGCTACACATTTACTGTGGGTCCGCCTTCTGATGATCGTTATGCTCAAAATGGCTGAAAAGATCTGCAACTTAAATGGTTAGACCTGTAGATAACACACCTATGTGAAGCTTCTGCAACCTAAAAAATGTAATACCCAGCTGTAGGAAGCTGGCTCTGTATATACTATATCAAAATTAGATATAGTGTGCACAGAGTCCAGGGGTTCCCCAGGAGGCTTGACAGAGGCAATAATAGATAATACGAATGCTCTATTTGTGATAGTGTGGTCAAGCAGTTAGGCTTATCAGAGGGTAGTGTTAAACATTTGTTGTACACACAAGCAGTAAGTGAAAACACACACTCGGGCCCTCATTACAACCCTGGCAGTCGGTGGAGAAATAACGGTAATACCGCCAACAGGCCGGCGGAAAAAAAATGGCATTACAAGCATGGCGGTGACCGCCATGCTAAACTGCCACTTCTCCACTCCGACCGCCAGGGTGGTAGCGGTCGCTGGGCTGGAGACTTCGGTCTCTAGACCAGCGGCTGTCACTACACCGCCGGCGGTATCACGACCCCACATACCTCCATGGATTTCATGGGGTTCTGTACTGCCACAAAATCCATGGCGGTAGGCACTATCAGTGCCAAGGAGTTCCTTCCCTGGCACTGATAGGGGTCTCCCCCACCCCCAAGTCCTCCCCCCACACCCTGACCCCCCTACCACCCACCAAAGGTGGCAGGACCCCCCTCCTTACCCCCTAACATTGACACACACCCCCCCTACACGCACACTTACACTACAACCACACATACCCGCACAAATACAAACAGACATTCCAACAGACATACACACAGACATACACGCACACATACTCACAGACATACACGCACACATACTCACAGACATACAAACAGACAGACGCACACTAATTTTCCACACACCTAACACACCCCCCGCATGCATACGCGCACTCACACACCCTCTCTACACACTCACACGCGCACCCCCATGCACGCACACAACACCCCCCTCCCCTAACGGACGATCACCTTACCTGGTCCGGTAATCCTCCGGGAGGGAATGGGATCCATGGGGGCTGCTCTGCCACTAGCACCCCATCACCAGAACACTGCCACACCAAATCATAGAACGTGATTCAGTGGGTGGTGTTCTGATGACGTGGCGGTGGAGGTGGAGCAGCCTCCACTTCTCCGCCGACCGCCAGTATGGCTGCTGGTGGCTCTCCGTCTGTAAAAGTACAGAGGGCTGTCAGCAGTCATAAAACACTGCGCGGAAACCCACCTGCACTGGCGGTCTTCAGCATGGCGGTACCTCGGCAGTCTTTAAAAAAAACGCTGAGGTTGAAATGAGGGCCTCAATGACTTAACTCCAGACCAATAGGTTTTTATAAAAAAAATATTATTTTGTCAATTTATTTCCAGAACCACAAGATTCATTTAGCAGGTAAGCACATTAAATGAAAGGTACTTTGCATAGTTAGAACTTTGAATGAAATCAACAATGCACACAGTTTTCTTTAAAATGGCAAAAAGCTATTTTAAAAGTGGACACTGCAATTTTCAACAGTTCCTGGAGGAGGTAGGTAAAGTACAGTTTTTGAGGTAAGTAACAAACTTAAGGGTTCAGTCTCTGGGGCATAGGTAGCCCACCATTGGAGGTTCAAGATAACCCCAAACACCCAGCACCAGCAACACAGGCCGGTTAGGTTCAAAGGTCAAACAGAAGCCAAAATAATGTGGGCCCCTATGGAGACAAGATGTACTCTGGTTCCGGTCTGCTTGCAGGTAAGAACCTGAGTTATTGGAGGGCAGACTAGGGGGGTTTGAAGGAACACTGGAGGGGCCCGAAGAAGGCACAAAAACCACACCCTCAGAGGCACAGGGGTGGCCGTGTGCCGTGTGCAAACATGGCGTCGGGTTCTCAATAGTACTTTATGGAGGGACCCAGGGGTCACTTAAGCGCTACAGCCAGGGCACTGGGGGGCTTCTCGGTCAAGCCACTGACTGGGCAAGGGTGAGGGCCACCTGCTGGTCGTTGCTGCACTGGTGGTCAGTTTCTGTCGGGCCTGGGGACTGTGGGTGCAGTGCTTCTCCAGGCAACGGATATCTTCGTCCCGGGCAGTCGCGGTCAGGGGGGTCTTCGGGATTCCCTCTGCAGACCCCAGTCCAGGGTGGACATGTAGTTGGAATTGCCTGGGGATCCTCTCTGGCTAGTTGGTTTCTCTGGATATTGGCCAGAGGCATCGGGTACAGAGTAGTTTGGACTCACGCTTCTGGAGTGAGGTGAGAGTCCCTTTAAAGATGGTTTCTTTGTCTTCTTGTTGGACAGGTCCGCTGTCCACCGGAGTTTCTTGGTCCTCAGTGATGCAGGCAGTCCCCTGGAGGCTTTTCAGGGGTCGCTGGTCCTGCAGAACGCGTTGCTTCTTCTTTTGCAGCTTTTTGAAGCAGGAGACGGTCCGATAGGGCTGGGGCTGAGTCAGTCTCCTTCTCTTCTCTGCGGGGTTTTCAGCTCAGCAGTCCTTCTTCTTTCTTGAGGTCATCAGGAATCTGCAAAGCTGGGTTCAGGGTCGCCCCTAAATACTAAATGTACAGGTGTGTTACAGTCAGGGGGCACTAGCCAATGGCCACTGTCCCTGAGGGTAACTACACCCTCCTTGTGCCCACTCCCTCTGGGGAGGGGGCATATCCCTATTGGACCCGATCCTCCAGCACAAGATGGAGGATTTCTCAAGAAGGGGATCATTTCAGAGCTGGACAACTTAGGGGTGGTCCTTGGGTGAGGGGGTGACTCCTCCTCGTTTTTCTCATTATCCCTCTGGACTTGTTGCCAAAAGTGGGGACCGTTCCGGGAGGTGGGGTGGGGATCTCCACTGGCTGGAGTGCCCTCGGGCACTGTAACACCAGGCCTGAGCCTTTGGTGCTCACCGCCAGATGTTACAGTTCCTGCACGGGGAGGTGTGAAGCACCTCCACCCAGGACAGGCTTTGTTTCTGACCACAGAGTGCACAAAGGCACTCACCCCATATGGTCAGAAACTCATCTGGAAGTGGCAGGCTGGCACAATTAGGCTAACATACCGGGGGCATCTCTAAGATGCCCTCTGTGTGCATTTCTCAATAGATCCCACACTGGCATCAGTGTGGGTTTATTGTGCTGAGAAGTTCGATACCAAACTTCCCATTATTCAGTGTATCCATTATGGAACTGTGGAGTTTGTTTTTGAAAAACTCCTAGACCATATACTTAAGATGGCCACACTGCACTTACAATGTCTAAGAATGGACTTAGACACTGTACAGGCATAGTGCTTATGCAGCTATGCCCTCATCTGTTGGATAGTGCACCCTGTTAGAGGGGTGACTTACCTATGCCACAGGCAGTGGTTTGTGGGCATGGCACTCTGAGGGGATTGCCATGTTGACTTAGTCTTTTTCTCACCACCAGCACACACAAGCTGCAAGGCAGTGTGCCTGTGCTAAGTGAGGGGTCCCCAGGGTGGCATAATACATGCTGCAGCCCTTAGAGACCTTCCCTGGCCACAGGGGCCAGGGAACAAGGGGTACCTTCTGCAAGGGATTTAACTGTGTGCCAGGGCTGTTCCAATTGTGGAAACAAAGGTACAGTTTTAGGGAAAGAACACTGGTGCTGGGGACTGGTTAGCAGGGTCCCAGCACACTTCCAATAAAAGCTGGCATCAACACTAGGTAAAAAGTGGGGGGTAACCATGCCAACAGTGGCATTTTCCTACACAAGTCAATAGCCAGAGTCCAGAATGTGCAAGTGGTGATATCCCCTTGAGACTGGAGGACTGGGAAAACAATTGAGTGTCTCCCATTTCAGGGTACACCAAAGTGGTGCCCCTAGCAAGTACAACTTTGTAGTTTGAGGGATCCCTCAGGGTCAGGGTTGGTTATATTGAGGAGCAATCATTAGAAACTGTGGAACTATCATTCACTAGTTCTTCCTTACAACCACTCAAGAGATTTTCCTTTTAGAAAAGGCTATGTGGAAATATCACCCTGATAGGGTTGACATTAAATGAATTGATACAGTATTTCGATTTGGTTTTAGCAATGACACTTGTGGAAAGCTGTTGTAGACCTTGGTGATGCAATCTTGCCAGTCGGCCTCAATTATCGGTTAACCCCCTGAAAGTTGCATTCCATGCTATGACCAGATTGTTACTAGCCACAAGAAAGGATGATCACATTACACCCACCCTTCCCATCTTCATTGCCTGGCATTTAAGGCAAGAAGTAGTTTCAAGCTGAGATGCCTCAAGCAAAAAGCACTGCATTTTATGTCTCCACTCTCCCTCTCTTGCTTGTTCAAAACCTCAGCTTGTAAAAGAGGTCTACTCAGAAAGCATACACTGCTCGTGGCATGCCCTAGTTTTAAACCATCACATGCACAGCATTAATCATTCTCAGGCACAGCTACCACTTCTGGAACTCAGTATCAAGCAAATTAAGATTGAAACACCAGGTTTATGTCCTTCTGCGAACAAGTATAATCTCACCCTTTTAGAATATATCTTCCTCACAAGTAGATATCTTCAATGCTAACCATGTCTAATATACACTTATAGGTCTTTTCCTATTAGGTAAAAGGTTATTTTTTCTCCTTGAATATTCATTGTCTCTTCCTGATTTTAGTTGGCGTTGTGTTCACTCTTTTAATTACTGCTTTTATTACTGCTACTGCTACATGTAATCTGTTGTTCTCTCTGTACAATGCCCACGTACTCTCAAGTGACAAATCACTTAAGAAAACTCTCAATAAAGAATACAATTCCAAATCATTTTAAATATATAATTAAAGTAGGGACTTGGGGCCATATGTATGAAGAAATGGCCTTGCGAATCGCAAATAGCGATTTTTAGGAAATCGCTATTTCCGTGTCGCAATAGGCCATGTAACATAATTGCGAATCGGAATTAGCGATTTCTTAAAAATCGCTATTTGTGGTTTGCGAGGCCAATTTACAGAATCGCAATTTGCATTTTCGCAAATTGCGATTCGGTAATTGAAAATCGCAAATTGCGAGAAATTTCGAGAAAGCACACCTGGAGGAGGCTGATGACATCACAAGCAGGAAGTGAGTCATCCCAGGCAGTTTCAGGTGCCACACCCAAACCAGCATCCAGAGAGAGCAGCCCAGCCACACTGAGCAGCACTCTGAAGGAGGCAGCACACCTGAACAAGGATGGACACCTCAGCCCAAGGAAAGGAGAATGGAGAGAGAAAGAGGAAGCTTAAATTCAGCGAGCAAGAGCTGGAGGTGCTGACAGAGGAGGTGGTCAGGAGCCATGACCGCCTTTTTGGTAAAAGCTCACTCCAGGTGCCGGAGAGTGAGAAAAGGAGACTCTGGGCAGATATTCAAACCAAAATCTGCGCTATTGGAGTGGCACAGCGCTCGGTCGACGAGATTAAGAAGAGGTGGTATGACCTGCGGTCCCGTGCAAAGGAGAGGGTGGCAAGAAAACTGCAGGAGGCCAGGGGCATCCAACCCATTAGAGGACCTAGTGGAGTCGACACTCCTCCCTGAAGCAGTGACTGGGGTCACAGAGATAGACACCTCCGGCACACCAAGTACCAGCCAAGGTAAGTGCAATATTGAATTGTAACCCCATATGTGTATGCACAAAAGCCCCTTAGGAATTAGCAAGTAATGTTAAACATTGTGAGAAGTAGTCCATTCCACATCTTAGTAGCAGCACAACAATGCATTATGAGAGTGGCAGTCCACAACACAGAGCTGAAAATAGCACGTACAATGTAATTAAGTAGAGCAACACCTAGAGGAACACAACACCCACAACACAGTGAAGAGAAGTACTTGTACCTTTATTACCATTGTGTGCCCTTACTTGCAACAAACATAACTGACATGCTGCGTATTGTCGTTGCAGGTGGGCCAGGCCTAGCAGCCACATCATCAGCCAGCGTAGGCGAGACTGACAACCATCCAGCCTCTGACTCAAACACAAGTGGGTCTCTCACCATTGCGCCACTCCGACGCAGGCCCAGGGCACTGCCACTGCCAGAGCTCAGTCAGGACTCGGATGAGCAGCAGGAAGTGCCAATTACACCATCCCCAACTGGCAGGCGCACCCAGATGCAGCAGACCACAGACCCCGCAGGATGGCGACAAATGCTGGTGCACAGGCGACTGAGGCAGGTGAGGGTCCCTCCTTCTTTGGTGGGCTGGAAGCAGCTATGTTGCAGTTGCAGCGCCTACAGAACAAAAGGATAACTGGCTTACACAAACAAATGCAGCAACATAACGCCAACATGGGGGGCCTGCATCGCCAGCTTGAGTGCCTGAATACGAATATAGAACTGCTGCATGAGGGACAGGTGCAGGCATCACAGGACACAAGAGAGCTCACTTCTGCTGTGCGGGAACTATGCCAGGAGCTGCGCCATGACAGGGTGAGCCACTGCAGACAGGAGCGCAGATTCATGAACATGTTCGGGGGCTTCTGTCGCTCTGTCAACAGGGTAGCTACTTCAACCTCACTGATTGCACGTCGTGCAGTGGCTGCACAGGTGGAGGCAGCACACAGCAGCAGGGATGTGACTAACGGACTTGTCTAAATCACGAATGTGATTGATAACATCATGGGGCAGAGGTCAGCCACACCAAGTGAGCTTGCACTGGGGGACACAGAGAACACTTCCAGCCTCAGCAGTCTAGCTGTACCCGCAATGGACACCAGACGGTGCAGTGCCAGGCCCAGCACTGCCACTGAGGTGGACAATCGAGGTGCCAGTGAGGCAACTGGGCACCCCAGTGGTGTGCGTGGCCGCAAAAAGTAACTGTAGGGACCAGAGGGGTAATAAGTTCACTATGAAGTAATAGTGCATTACTCTGAACTTCTATTGTTTCTAGATTTTTTAACTCTATTCTTTTGCTATTTGTTGGACTAACATTACCTGACATCAAGGTAATAAATTTACTCCACTACAGGTATATTTGTCAGTGCATTTGTGTTATTCATACTTACATCTGAAATGGTTGTGTGTGATGTCAGCACGCCTTTGCCTTCCTTCTGCTGCACTGGTCCTGTCTGCTGGCTGTAGGGGTGGTATGGGATCATCATCCTCATCAGATTCAGATTCACATATTTCTACTGGTATGCCCCTGGTGGTGGCCACTATTCTACATGTGGTCTCTGGGCTGTACTGTAGTTCCCCTCCACTTTTGTGGAGGCACCGGAAGCGACTCTTCAGCAGTCCAAATGTGCGCTCCACCACGTTGCGGATCACCCTGTGTGCTGCATTGTATCTCCGTTCATCAGGTGTTGCAGGACTGAGGTAGGGCGTAATCATGTAGGTGCGCACTGCGTAGGCACTGTCTCCTGGAAGAGACTTAGGATATGATGAGTAACTGAGCCATCTGACATCAGCACGCCATCAATGCGCCATTGTATAGAGGGACAATACCTAGTAGATATCCTTCTCCAAACTCCCCAGCTAGCAGTCTTGTGTGAATGCCACTATGGCGAAAGATGTACGAATCATGTGTGCTCCCTGGGTACCTGGCCACGAGATCAGTAATGATGTAGGAGGCATTGCAAATCACCTGTATATTCATTGAATGTTGGTATTTACGGTTGCGGTACACATACTCTGTGGCTGATGGTGGACAGATTCCAACATGTGTCCCATCTATGGTATCTAGGACGTGGGGGAACTGTGCTATCTGGTAAAAATCTATTTTTGTCTGCTGTATATCCTGTGGGGTGTGGGGTAATCTGTTGTACTGGTGTATCCTGCTCAGCATGGTGTTGATAAATGCATTGAAAAATCTAGAGAGGGTACTCTGTGATACCCCTCCAGCTGCTGCTATGACCCCTTGCTAGCTCCCTGAGGCGAGTAGGTGGAGCAAGCATAATACCTGCACATGGGTTGGTATGCTGTGAGTCCTAAGTGTTCTGTGCTGCAGTATGGGTTGTAGCTCAGCTATCAGATCAAGTATCATGGCTGAGTTCAACCTATACCCCTCAAATATTTCCTCCTCTGTCAAGTTAAAAAGTGTAATGCGCACTCTGAAAATGCGCTCCTGTCTCCTCCTCTCTCTCCTCAAACCTGCCGAGATCCTCATCCTCCTCGCCATTACGTAGAGTGCAGCCATTGTGGAAAAGAGTCTGAGGCAACCTGGGCCTCTTTATATAGGTTGCACCTAGTTACCACCTGGTTTCACTTAGAGGTATTTTGCATGTGCAAAATGCCATTCTGTGAAAAATCGCAATTTGGGATTTTTTGATGCATCGATTCGCGACTTGGATTTTGCGAATCGCAATTTGCGCCTCGCAATTTCCTACTGGAAATACTGAATCGCAAAATGCGACTCGCAAAACCAGGTCGCAACGCAAAAAATATAAATTTTTGCAATTTCTTATTTTTGGTCTGCGAATGCCTTTCATGCATCGCAGACCACATTTTTGCATTCACAAACGGCCGAATTTTGCGATTCGCACCGTTTGCGAGTGCAAAAAAGTTTCATACATCTGGCCCTTGAATTCTAGTATTTGCACTTTTTCTGAAGGAGATAGAATGTCACACACTGTGCTTTATTATAGGAAGCAGCCTTGCATCATCTAATTCGGCACCTGTACTTTCCACTGATGGATTGGGGAGACAGACATGCCATTCAGATAAAAAAGCATCGAAACAGGTAACATATGACACAACCTTATGAGTCTAAGTTTCAGAACTAAGACAAGGCCCGCACAACCCATTCAGGAGCCATTCAGGAGAAATTTGGCATTTTAAATTAAGAAACTCTCTGCGCAACACATTGTAGCAATAGCAGGAGCAGCATGCACTTTTTAAGAGAAAGGTGTTAAATTTATGTGTGGCAATCTATATTAAAATTAAAACAAAATAAAATTACAAAAACAGTTTTAAAAAGTCACGTTTTAAAAGGAAAATGCCTTAAAATGATCAATATCGGATAAAAAAGGGCCTAAGACATGGATTAAAAAAGTTAGAAGACAAAGAGCACCAAAATACACAAAGCACCAAGTGAAGCCACCGTTTCCGGTTGACCAGTACCTAGGTGAGGTTTCAAGAAAACGGCGATGGGGCAGTGATCATGTGGAACAAATGGATTACACTGATCAAAGTATTTCCTTGAGACTTAGATACTTTTCTAGTTTCTAAAGTACTCCAGAGAAGCATGGCAAGATGCCAAAACCAGCAAGGGTTCCTCAGAGTCAGATGTGTCATCAAGCTCCAGCTGAAGTTTTCAGTTTATGTGCTAAAAATTCTGACTAGATCAAAGCAGATTTGGGCAACTCTGTGCTGATCTTGCTGCTGGCTTAGTTATGATGCCTCACATCAGCTCCTGTTTTTACCGTGACACTCGTTTTTTTTGTTTTTTGTAGTCCCTCAGTGGTGCAAGGCTCGATACTTTAGTCAGGCATCGCTCCACAAGGCTACTGTCAGAGTAAGGTCATGCTCCAGCCTTTTTCTTCAGGGCAGAAAGCGCTGAACAAGATAAATCAGGATTCCTTGCAAGATGATGATGTACACCTTATGTTGAAGCTGCAGCACTTTGTCCCAGCCCTCTTGAGACTGAAAAAAATGACTAGATCCGGGGAATCTCTTGTTGATACTGAAGTCCCTTTTGCTGTCTCCTGCACCTCTCTGGCCCTCACGGCAGGCTTCAGAGGACCAGGAGCCTAATGTACAAAGCATTTTGCAGTTGTAAAGCTTGATAGTCTCAATATCACACAACTTGGAACCAGAAAATAAAGATTTGTATGTGCTAAATGCGTTTTACGATTCAGTAACAGATTACAGAATCGCAACATGGATTCCAAAACTGATAATAAATCACAATTTCAAAGGGATGAGATTAGGTCACCCCTTCCAAATTATGATCAGTTAAGATATGTATCACTGTTTCTCAATTGCAATATGGTTGCAAAACACTGGAAAGGTAGGACTCACACGGTGGAATGGTAACACATTCATAGCAACCCCTTGCCCTTTGTGATTGTAAAACAGGGATGTAGCCACCCAGGTGACCCTTAACTCTTTGCTAACTCAGAAGAAAAGCTTAAAAAATATAATAAACTTTTTTTAAAAACAAAAACGCAGTCCCATTTCCTCTAAGGAAATTTGGTTGCATTTAGATCACAGATATGTTGGTCTTGTGTCCCCAGCAGGTCACCATCCCTGTTAACAGTGGAGTTATCAGCTGGACTTTCATCAGATCAGGGTACCTTTTTATCTGTTTTGTCCCTCTTGCACCAACAGGAGATCAGCCACATGATATTAGGAGACAAGTGTCAATGTCTGAAAGCCAGCACCATTTAACGGGTCCCTAGGTTTTCTTTACTCCAGCAGCCAAGTAGTCTTTTTCCTACTTGATGTTTCTTTGCAGGTCCAGGAATGTTCTAAGAAGGTGGTTGTGAGGTCTAGTCTTTGGGTGTGCATTATCTGGTGTTTGGAAAATTCCTTACACCCAAGTGTGGCAACACTCCCACTAAAACCCACATCTTTCTTGCCATCTGTTCTTCTCTCACATGACATATTCCTGCTAAGGGTTCATTGATTGCTCAAATTCAGACATCCTGCTTCCAGAGGCCAGTCATACCAGCCAGTCTCTGATGTGTTTTACTGCTCTACTGTGCCTGCTGCTGAGGTTCTAAACCAGTTTCCTGTCTGAAAGCAAACAGCACAATTTTTAACCTTTAAACATTTCCATTAAGCACACCAAACATCTACTTACACCATTGTGTTAGATTTTTAAGAAGTGGAAATACATTTAAAAAAATGATTTTTTGTCCAAGCAAGGTTAGAGGAATTGGGTTTTTATCCTAACTAATCCTGCTCGTGGAAAATGTAGCTGTACATACACATTTATAAACAGATTTTTGCAACTGTTTATGTGGGGACATACTTTTCCTTTATATCTAGAATGTCCCACATTTATACATTAAGCCCTTAGGGCCAGATGTAGGTAGGTAGAAATTTGCGACTCTCAAATTGCAACTCGCAAAACGAAATGCAGAAAGGTGTCTCAGACACCTTCTGCGACTCGCTATGGGGTTGCAAAGACCCACCTCATGCATATTAATGAGGTGGGTCGCAGTTTGCGACCCCATAGCGAGTCCATGCACTCACAGGGATGGTGGCCTGCTGGAGACAGCAGACCACCATGTCTGTGACTGCTTTTTTAATAAAGCAGTTTTTTTTTCTTTTTGCAGCCCGTTTTCCTTAAAGGAAAACGAGCTGCAAAAAGAAAAACTTCCGAAACCATTTGGTTTCGTTTTTTTCAGAGTAGGCAGTGGTCCATAGGACCACTGCCTGCTGTGAAAAATATTATTTTTGGCATTCACAAAGGGGAAGGGGTCCCATGGGGACCCCTTCCCTTTTGCGAATGAGTTACCATCCACTTCAAGTGGATGGTAACTGTGAGTTGGTTTGCGACCGCATTCGCGGTCACAAAGCAACTCAGCATGGCGATGCAGTCGCAAATAGGAAGGGAACACCCCTTCCTATTTGCGAGTCGCAGCCTCAAATTGCAAGTCGGTACCGACTCGCAATTTGCGGTTGTGCATCGCGTTTGGCCATTTGCACGTCGCAAACTGCGTTTTTCGCAGTTTGCGGCGTGCAAAAGGCTATCTACATCTGGCCCTTAATGCTGTAGGCTTACAAAGCGCACTTAGCTGTGACTCCATTAATATATTAAAGGGGTGTCACTGCAATAGGTTTAATATGCAGTCCAGTCAAAGGAGAATAGCACTCTTTGAAGCCACACTCTTTGGTCATGTATGTTGTTGGTGTACACACATATTGCAGTCCACATATGACATTTATCTTCCACATCACTGGTGTAATGTGTAGCACAGGTTTCTTACTGGAATGGTACTCTTACAGTAAAAATAATGTTGTAGAGCACACAGTCACCATTTCAGATTCAAGTTTTCAGCTTGACATCTTTTCCTGGTGGTAACTTTTTACATATTCTCCACAAACACGAGAATGTGCTGCATACATATTTATACTTGGTAGGCATTGTTGCCCTGTAGTCTGCACATTTAGTCCAGGGTTATACAATCAGAACTCAATGCACTTGTTTTCTTTTCTTCTGCTTGTTAGGAGACAACCTATTTATGCTAGACAAACCAAAGATGTTGTTGTGCACCTCTGTCACAGTGTGATAGTGACAGCGTTTTATTATATAAACAGCATCCATGCTAGGCGTGGTGAGAGGAGTACTTCATGCTGGGATTATCATGGAACCACTGCAAACTGTAACTGAGATGCAGCCCTGTTGACTCCAACCTTCATTCTGTGAAGGAAAGTAACCTGTACATTTAGACCAGCTTTCTCACACCTAAGACCAAGGTATGGGAGTTAGACTATCCCAGTGGATCTGGCAGGGGGTACCCCTGCAATGTTCTCTTTAGTATAGGTGCTATCGACAGATGGGAGTAAAGTAACATTAGTAAGAATTAGCATGGTTGAATTGTTTGTATTTTTACCCATTATAATAAAGCTGATTTCAGTAATGTGTCTTGGTCGTCTAACAATCACAGTTCACACTTTCTATGCAAGAATACGATAATTTCAATAAATGTTTTGAAAATGCATTTTCATATCTTTCTTGTGTTTAACCTGGGCATGTGAAAGTAATAAACCAAAGGGTTAGATCTGTTTCCACAAATTCCTTGGCAATTACAGTGGTCATGTTGGAGGGTACCAATAACACCTCTTAGCCTATTAGGTTAGGGGTTTGTGTGTGGTAGTGTGAGCTAACCAAAACAAACCAACATTTACTGATGATACATGTAGACTGAGTCTCTACATAATGACGTTCTTGTTGAGATATACACAGTCTCATTAAACTCATAGGATCTGCATAACAATACTGAGGAAACCTTGCACTGTTCATGCCAAAGGTGTACCTGTTCTACGAAGAAGGGGCATTTCCACTACTGTTGTCCCATTTTATGAAAGAAACAAAGGATATATTAAATGTACTTGCATAACATACCCTGTGAACCAGAGAGTTCTTAAAAAAAATAGTTGTGAGGTACTTGTAGTTTTGCGAAAGGTACCTGTAGACATAGTTTTTATGTGTACTGCAGTGTACGGGACATATGCACAGTTAGAAAAGTTCCAAAAATAGAAAACCTTTGTCCACTGTTAACCCCTCCCTTGAGGAGATGTTAATTTTTGGTGCAAAACCCTATCTACCATTTTAGAAGATGGTGATTTGTATCAAAATCCATGGATGGTTGCATGGGAACGCCCTTGCACAACACACGGGATGCCTGCTTGATACGAAGTGTTACTTTGTGCTACTTGGGGTCTATTTTCCTGCCCAAATCAATATCTGCACTGGAAAGTAAATCCCAGATTCAAGTCTGTGACCACTTTGCTTCACATTTAATGACACTGCACCAGAACAAAGTACTACTAAAACTAGCCCTTCATGTAGAACCCACTCCTGATAGGCTTGATAAAGCTATTTTCGGTCATATCTCAAATTATAAATTCCACAAAGATCCAGGGAAGCAGATTTATCATTATTTGACACAGGGCAAAACAGCAAGGTAACTTGCTGAGCTGAGCTATGTCAAATGGAGAGGGGGCAAATCCTCCATATCTACTCAAATATAGTGCATTCCTGCTCTTCCACTGTCACACTCAGTGCAGTCTAGTGCCAACCCAGCACACTTGCATCATGGGGCAAGGGTGGCTGCTTTGCAGGCAGGATAGTTTTTGCAAAAAAACGGATGTCCCCTGTACATAAACAGTCCTTATGTGAGTGTTCTTCTTTTTAAGTGTGTTGCAGAATGAGGACACACTTAGAAAGAGGAAAAAACAAGAAGAAATAAAGATATGTCTCCTTGTTGTGCCTCTATCAGGAAGGCGTACAATTTAGATGCATTCCCAGGTTTACCAGTCTTGATAAATCTGGGAATGCACCAAAATACATGGGTGGATGCGTGGGGGTGGAAATTAAGGTTGACTTAGCACAGAGTGGCTGTGACACAATAGAAAGGTAGCATCTTCAATCAAGAGTTTTTCATCTTTATGGCAAAGCCCTGCAACTTATTAGTCAATATAAACTACTTTCAACTTCCCTTGTCTTACAGAATTTCATGTTTTCTTTTTTAATATGGGTTGTGTGGATGTATGATAATGGTTACATTGGACATATGATGTTAGTCACTGAGTGAATATGAGGCCGCTTGTAAGGACGTATGACAGTGACTTTGTTAGTGTAAGATGTTCCTTTTAAGAGAGTGTGCTGTCATACAGTGTTGCTTGTGCTGGCAAACAATGTTACTTGTGGGATGTACAAAGGTGAAAGGTTTGGTATATGATGTTGCTTGTGTGGAACTATGATGGTAGGTGTGTTGGTGTATGATGATGGGTGTGTTGCCACATGATGACTGCTGTGTCTGGATAGGTGCTGGCATATGATGGTGGTTGTGCCCCCTGTGGCCCCTCTGTGTGCCCTCCACTTCCTCTGCATTCACTTTTTGTGCCACCTGCCAACCGGCAGCCGCTTTGTGTACTACAACACCCTGCTAAAGACTCTGTGTGACCAATACCTGGCACCTGCTAGGCCTCTGTGTGCAGTTCAGTACCTTGCTTCTCATTTGTGTTTTTACCCACCTGCCCTGAAGCCCCTCTTGGAGCTACCCTCAAACCTTGCATTTGCCTTCTTCTCATATGTGCAGCCTATCTGTGAGCTCTGACACCTGCAGCCCAAATGCCACCCTTCTGTGCCACTCCAGCCACTGCATGTGTTCCCCCACCCCCGGAGGACCTCGCTCCTTCCTCTGTCTCCTGCATCCATTCTTTTTGTCTCCTGCCCTCCTGCAACTCTCTTTGTCACTTCTCTTCTGCTGCAACCAAAGTGTACAGCTCTGCTGTGCCTATGCAGCCCATCTGTGTGTCCTTTTGCCCAACTGCACAATCTCTATTGGTCCCTCAACTCACTTCCTTCTCATCTTTATGCCACCAACTCACTACAGCCTACTCAAGCCTTTGTCCCTGTGCAGCTGCTGTGTGCCACTGTACATCACTTTTGCTGACCATCTGTGTGCCCCTTTGCTCATTGCAGTCCCTCTGTAGACATCCTGCCTGTCCTGCATCCCCTCTGAATGTATTTGTCCTGCTCTAGCCTCTTACCTTGTCCTCCTCTTCAATGTCCCTCATCTCTTGCAGGTCCTTAGTGTGCCCCTGGTCCCCTGCAGGCTTTGTGTACCACCCTGGCATGCACCTGCTGCTCCTATTTATATGCCCCACCACAAATGAAACCTTTATGTGCTGCCCAACCTTTCCCTTGCAGCCCCTCTGTGTGTCCCTCCTCTCTACAGCCCACCTCTGTGACTTCAGCCACCCAAACTCTGCAGCTCATTTGTGGGTCGCCTTCTTTGGGTTCCCATTTCCATTGTGTTCCCCCAGGGTACAGACATTTGCAAAGCTAATACGTCTTGCTTGAAATGTAAAACATATACCAAACCAATTGGCTTTCCCAAGGTTTTTTAAACTCTTCCATTGGTCACAAACTTCATCAGAAAATTGAGCTGGGGATCAGCAATCTTCTCTCAATTTTATTTTCAAAAAGTCTCCCTATGTTTGCAAATGCAAGAAGAGCTTTAAAACAATATCGGTCTGGTTAGAAACAAGGCGCAGGAATGAGTGACTGCACACTTGCTCTTGATTTCAGTTTGTTAGGCCCGCTTCTCCGTAGTCTTTTCCCGCTTCTTCTTTGAGAAAGATGAGGAGGAAGAGTGTTATTCCCCCACCTTAGAGGCAGGGGGACGTACCAAAGTCATAAATAGTTATAAAATAAAAGTGTTCATTTGCTAATAACTTTAGCATCATTTCACAAACCTGCATGACATTTGTAAGACCGTTTGCATGTTTAGTCTTCTGTGAGTATGATATCTTTCGAGCAAATGCATGAAGATGAGGGCACAGTTAAAAGGGGCGGGGGGAAATGTTTTCATATGTTAATAACTTTTGTGCTGTTTAAGCAATTTTCATGAAATTTGTAGCAGTTAGCAATGTTAGCAAGTTAAGCCAGGTGCAGGAACCGGAGGTTTCATGATGATCTGATATGGGTTATGGGGACAATTTAAAAAGGGTACAAAATCATAGATTTGCTAATAACGTAGGCACAATTGTAGGAATCTGCACAAAACTAGATATGAAATTACAAGGTTTAGGTTACCTCTGATATTTTGAGTTTCATGCAAATACATCAGGGGGAGGGGCATGGGGGTCCCTTAAAAGGAAATGTTGTCAATTTTAACTTAAAAATAAAAAAATCTTGCAATTTCCCCACAGTGGAAGTAGGGACCGAAAGAAACAAGGAGAGAATCAGTAAAGGTGATCCAATCGGCATGGGGGAGTAGAGGGAGCCACTAGACTTTCCTTCATTGCAGAATACTACAGATTCTAATTCCCTCTAGCCAATTGGATCCCTTTGTTTTATTGTAGACCCTGGTGAGCAGAAACCCAATTTTGCAAGGGAACCCAGACGTGTCTGCCCTTCTTGTGAGCCTTCTTATTTCTGCATGAATACAGAGATGATACTAGGCCAGGAATCGCAAAAAGACATGCTAGCAAATGACCAAACGTCAGTAGGTGTTGATCTAGCCAAGCAGACAAAATGCACAGACACAGGATTGCCATAGCTACAAACAAAAACGGTTGTCACGACCGCAGGACCACTCCTCTGTTCACCCCCCAGAAGGACCATCTGAGGAGTTATAATGACAGCCACATTGAAGATAATTTGCTTAGAAATTTGTGATCTCTCTAATGAGGCTCTCAAGGGCTGGTCAACAGAAAAACATATGCAACAAATCTGCCCTTGGTTGTTGACAACAGGGACATTATGGCCCTCACGACAACCCTGGCAATTGGTGAGAAAGCGGAGGTAATACCGCCAACAGGCCAGGGGTAATAAATATGAAATTATGACCATGGCGGAAACCGCTCAGACAGACAGCCACTTTAACACACTGACCGCCAGGGCGAAATCAACAGGCACCTATAGCCAGACGGAAGACTAGGTTCGACCCACTTTGCCACCTTTTCTAGTCCCAACGACATCAAAAGCCTGGCAGAAACTCTGCACAGGAGGGAAACTACTCACCTCTGGAGACTCAAGGAAGTACCACGCCGCCATGGAGCCCGAGTTGCATGTGTTCCCCATGATCTTCTACTTTCTGCTCCACTACGAATACCAACGCCGGTGAAGATGACCACGCTGAGTACTGCCGCCTAGCACACAGGAGGGGGGGGAGGAAAAAGAGAGTGACACACACACGCAACACCCCCACCCTCAACACCATACACACAAGCAGATGCACAAACATTACATATTCACCCCGTACCCCTCAGGAATAAGGCAAGGACAAAATGAATTGATTTAAGTGAGTGTAACAAGATAAATATAGTAGCAAAATGTGCATCCAAATCAACAAGTATACACATATTTTCAAATGTAGGGACACTGCCCAGTCTTCAATGTCCGTGAGCGACAGGGCCACATCGCATAGTCTAAGGCCCCACCTCACTCCTGCAACAACACAGAGAGAACACTGCAGGGGCATCAGGTCAAAAATAGCCATGCACCTCAGGGGGACAGGGTTGGGGGGCACCTCAGCCGGAAGATGGTACAAATGCACTGGTCCTGGAGGGGGCAAAATGCCCATCACTCTGTCCTGGGGAGTGCAAGGCCACAGCCTCTTAAATGGGTGACTTGCCCACTGGCTCTGGAGGGGGCAACATGCCCTATGCTTGGTCCTGGGGAGTGCAAGGCCACAGTCTCTCAAGTGGGTGACTTGCCCACTGGTTCTGGAGGGGGCATTGAGGCCAGTGAGCTTCATCCTGTGGAGGATGAGGTGAGTGAATGGCTTCTTCCACTGGTTCTGAAGTGGGCATTGTGCCCAGTGATGCAGATCTTGGGGAGTGCAAAGTCACAGTCTCTCAGCTGGGTGTCAGACCCACAGGATTTGATGGGGCCAGGCCGCCCAACAGCCCACGGATGCAGGACTACACACTGTCCGCCGGCGGTGACGGCTGCTCAGTGGTGGCAGTGGTGGTGCTGCTGGTGGAGCTGGCAGTGGTGGGGGGAGGCTCAAGCCCTTCCCCTGCAGCTTCGGACGGATGTCTACTGGGGCTGCTGCTGCCGGCAGTGGTGCTGGTGGCGGTGCTGGTAGTGGTGGGGGGAGGCTCCATCCCTTCCCCTGCCACCTCGGACAGCTGCCCACTGCGGCTGCTGCTGCTGGCAGTGGTGCTTGAGGCGGTGTTGGTGGCGTTGAAGGTGGCGGTGCTGGCAGTGGTGGGGGTGTTGTGTAGCCATTTTAGTTATAGCTCCATGCACGTTAGTTTAACACACTAGGCCGCTGTGCACTTTGACCTAGATATATTTTATTCGGCTTCGCATTGTTATTTTTACAATAACCAGTTTTACGGTTTTGTTTTATTTTGATTTATCTAACTGTTTTTGCTTAGCCTAGCACTGTGTTCTCAAACAAGACATTCTTGATCACTTTGTGCTTCAGTCAAGGCTACTGTTTGGTACATTGCCAGTGAACGTGGTAGAAGTTTAGTCTCCAAAATTCGAAGAAAAAACACATCCTTATGTAGGGAAATTTTCTTAGAACATCAGCTGGGTTATTATAAAAACACTTCCTAGTCCCATTAAACGTTAAGAGGGAGATTCCAGCCAGGGAGCCACGACTGTATGCTGATTGCTGAATGCTTCGCTGCAGATGCTAATGCAGACTACAGGCCTTTGCTCAGGTATGAGGGTTGATGTCCTCCCGGGGGAACCTGAAAGTCAGAATTAGAGCTTAACATGCTGTGCTCGGATTATGACTTAGATAGGAAATAGTCCATAAATCCTAGTGACAATATGATAGCATTATTTTTATGCTTCACTCTCCTCGTCTCCATTTTAATATTGTCATGTTGTGTTGTCCTGGTTATTGCAGCTCATGCTTTGCTATCTAAAATGCAGTCGTTTTATTAAACCAGTCATTAAAACTTATACTGCTTCTTATTGTCATTTATATATGAGACCGAATTGTGAATGAGAGAACCGGATGCGACCTGAGTGACCACGACTTCCCTGAGAAGCCTAAAATATCCTGCGCTCGGCTGCCCAATCATCCCTATCTTCTGGTAGAGATGAGGCACTGCTAGTTAGCCGGAGCAAAACCCAGATTTAGGGCGACAGGTGTCACCCAAAGTGGGCCAAACTCAGTCTCCCACACCGTGGACGATCTTGCTGCTCAAAATCCAGTAGTCTTATTAGAATAATGAGAGCCTGCGCGACAGGGGGAGGCTCCAGCCCTTCCCTTGCAGCCTCGGACGTCTTTCCACTGGGCTGCTGCTGCTGGCAGTGGTGCTGGTGGCGGGGCTGGTGGCAGTGCTGGCAGTGGTGGGGGAAGGCTCCAGTCCTTCCCCTGCAGCCTCGGATGGCTGCACCACCAAGGTTGGTGGTGGGGGCTCCGACTGAGTCCCTGTACCAGGCTCCTTGTCCTTCCTGCCTGCTGTTGCAGACCCCTTGCCCCTCATTCCTGCAGCTGGGGCTGCATCCCTGCCCTTCCTCCCTGCAGCTGGGGGCTGCCTCCTTGCCCTTCCATCCTGCAGCTGAGGCTGCCTCCTTGCCCTTCCATAATGCAGCTGAGGCTGCCTCCTTGCCCTTCAGTCCTGCAGCTGGTGCTGCCTCCTTGCCCTTCTGTCCTGCAGCTGGGGCTGACTCCTTGCCCTTCCTCGACGCACTTGGGGCTGGCACCCTGATTGGCTGGTGGCCCGGATCCTTTCCCACCTGCAGTAGATGGGGACACTGCTGTGCCCGTGGACTGGGTGGCTGAGGTGTTTGCCTGGGTTTTGACTGCCCTGGCCTGATGTGAGGGGCGGGGGGCAGGGGTAGGGAAGAGGTTAATGGTGGAGAAGAAAAGCTTCTTAGGGACATTGGGGTGGGAAGGGGGAGATGGTTTGGGAGTGGAGAAAAAGGATAGTGGTTGTAGGAGATGTCAGTCTGCTGTGTTTGGGTGCAGGTGCATGGGCTGGATGCTGTTGTGAGGTGGATGGCTGTTGGGTGTCTGAGTGTTTGCGTTTGTGTACTTTGGGAGGAGGGGGCACAGACACAGTGGGAGAGGAAACAGGGGATGTGTGCATGGAAGTGGGAGTGGTGACTGCCAGTGAGGGGCGTGTGTTGCTAGGTGTGCTGGTGATGGGGGTAGTGGATGAGGATGTAGTGCATGCAGGTGTGAGTGGAGACGAAACTGGGAGGGAGGTGGATGACGAGGAGGAGGGGGCCACAGTGGAGGCAGTGGATGTTGGTATGTCAGCTTCTGGATGGTGGTTGTGTGAGTGCCTGTGGGATGAAGTGTGATGCTTGTGTTTGCCATGTCCACTCTTGTGTGTTGAGATGGGTGCATGTTGGTCTGACTGAGTGCTTGAGATAGGTTGGGGTTGAGGGGAATGGGAATGGGTAGAGTAAGTTGGAGGGGGGAGGCTGGAAACAGAAACAATGGCTGCCATCAGAGAGGAGGCCGGAGCCTGGATTAATCTATGTTGGGCCACTATGCCGTGTGAATGCCCTCCAGGAATGCATTTGTCTGTTTCATTTGGGCTGGCAGCACCAGGATGGCATTCACAATGGTTGACTGCCCAACAGAGATGGATCGCAGGAGGTCAATAGACTCCTCACTCAGAGCAGCAGGGCTAACTGGGGCAGGGCCTGAGGTGCCTGGGGCAAAGGAGATGCCCACCCTCCTGGGTGAGTGGGCACAGGAAACTCAATGAGGGGCTGCTGGGAGGGCGGTGCTGATACGGGGTGTGGCGGCTGTACCTGTAGCTGGGGTGGTCACAGAAGTGTCCGCCATGACTAGGGAGCTCCCATTGTAGGAGGTATCCGTGTCCGAACTCTCCCCTCCAGTCTCCGCCGTGGTGCTCCCCACACCCTCCGTCCCACTGGTGCCCTCAACGTTGGTGGATTCGGCCTCCTGGGTCCTGTGGGATGCCGCTCGCTCCGTCGCAGGTGCCTCTGCTCCTCCGCCAGATGATGCTAATGCACATAAGGACAGGGTGACAAAAAAATAGCGGGGTGGAAGAGACAAAGGATACACTTGGTCAATGGTGCCAACACCACCACCGTTGGCGTTCACGACACACTCAAACACAGGGAACAGCCCTACACACTAGGCAATGCACTACCAGTCACAATGCTAGTCACCAGGCCGTAGATAGGGACACATAACGCTAATTGCAGCATACCTGAGACCCACGAACCCCTGCCCGGGAGTGTATGCCTACTAGCTTGGTTGAAGTACTTTCACATCCGAACCCTGCCCACCATGGGACCAACCCTGCAATACCAGGCCTGGCCTAGGGGCACCCACAGGGCCCACACCCCCCACCTACATCCCTCCCCACCAGGCGCAAGTTGTATATTGGGGCACTGTACTCACCCCCTTGTGGCTGCCGTGATGCCCCCAATCACCCATCCAGCTCCAGATAGGCCACCGCCAGTATGCGGGCCATCAGGGGGTCAGGGTTCGAAGGGCACCCCTTCCTCGTTGGGAGGCCATCCCCAGCTGGGCCTCCGCGGTCTTCCATGCTCAGCGTCTCAGGTCCTCCCACCGTTTCTGACAGTGGGTGCTCTGCCTGCCGTAGACCCGCAGGGTCAGCACGTCCTTGGCGATGGCACGCCATATACCCTTCTTTTGATGGGCGCTGACCTGCCGAGAAATGGACACAGGGAAAGGTATGAGTCCGACTGTCCTGCCTGTTACAATCATGGCCCACCATGCCCCTTCCCATCCCCATTAGCACAGACATAGCCTACCATATATGCTGCATGCTGCCCAGGGCCCATCCACTACCCACCCCCTACATTAGGCCTTCACACACAGCACTGCATTCATGCACCGTGCATCGTACTCACGGTGCACTTAACTGTTGCTCTGGAGACCCATACAGCATTTGGTACTGGGGTAGGACCCATCCACCAGTCTCTCCAACTCCACTGAGATGAAGGCAGGGGCCCTTTCCCCAGTCACACGAGCCATGGTAGATTCCAGAGACAGGTCACTGCAGCACATGCAGTGTAGGTCCTCTCCTGTTGATGGTCAGGTAGCAAGTGAGTGAACAGGTAGAAAATGGTGGTGACGTCCGCGGCAGTGCATACCGTCACCGCCGGCATACATCACCATTGGCCACTGTACCCAATAGGGCCCAATGTTAACCAATGAGGAGTTGCACGGCGGTTTTCGACTGCCTCCCACAATGGCATACAACGTCAGTGGAATTACCTCATTTCCACCTGTCCCTGCATACAGGACAGGCGGATGCCATTTCAGGGGGGGCAGGCCATGAATCCTAACTGCATCACAGTACACAAATGCACCATTTGGACATCTCCAACGAAATACTGTTACAATCACAACATGCGTTGAACTGTAGTGTTTGGAATTAAGAGATGATGACCAGCTGCTCACTATTTTACCCCATAGTTTGCAACCGCTGCGGATGAACAGGAGATGGAGACATCCCCCATGTACAGACCCTGGTGGACTTGGCAACAATGGTGGACAAGCACATTATCCTCACCTATAGACTTGACAGGGCCACAATCACGGAGCTGTGTGCCCAATTGGAGCCTGACCTAATCTCTGCTATCAGTCACCCCATCAGGATCCCCCTCTTGTGCAAGTGCAATCAGTGCTCCATTTCCTGGCAACTGGCTCCTTCCAAGTGACAGTGGGCTTGACAGCAGGAATGTCACAGCCAATGTTCTCAATAGTGCTGACCAGAGTGTTGTCTGCCCTGATTAAACAAGTATGCAGCTACATCATTTTCCCCCAGGTGGAGGATTTGGGCACAGTGAAAGCTGATTTCTATGCAATGGGACATATCCCCAACATTATTGGGGCTATTGATGGAACACATATTGCATTTGTTCCCCCCAGCTAAATGAACAGGTGTTCAGAAATCAAAAGAACATTCACTCCATGAATGTGCAGATGGTGTGCCTGGCGGACCAGTACATCTCCCACGTCATTGCAAAGTATCTTGGGTCTGTGCATGATGCCTTTATCCTGAGAAATAGCAGCATCCCAAATGTGATGGTTCAACTCCAGAGGCACAGGGTGTGGCTAATAGGTGAGCCCTGGTTCTCACCCAGTATATGTTGGTGTATGGGTATGGTGTGGGCCGTAAGGGTTAGTGTGTGGCTAACAGTTGTCCCTCAATATTTGTAGGTGACTCAGGTTACCCCAACCTCTCATGGCTACTGACTCCTGTGAGGAATCCCAGGACAAGGGCAGAGGAACGTTACAATGAGGCACATGGGCAAACAAGAAGAATCATAGAGAGGACCTTTGGCCTCCTGAAGGCCAGGTTTCATTGCCTCCATCTAACAGGTAGATTCCTGTGCTACTCACCAAAGAAGGTCTGCCAGATCATCGTGGCATGCTGTATGTTGCACAACCTTGCCTTGCGTCGCCCAGTGCCTTTTCTGCAGGAGGAGGAGGCTGGAGATGGCCGTGTGGCAGCAGTGGACCCTGTGGATAGTGAAGATGAGGAGGCAGAGGATGAGGATGAGGACAACAGAAGTGCAATATTTCAACAATACTTCCAATGACACACAGGTAAGGCAGTGTAACTGCACATTCAGTTGACAGTTTTGTGTTTGACATTGTCACTGGCAGGCTGTTTTTCCCACTTCTATGGCCACTCACTGTACCCTTTGGCATCTCTATTTGCAGATATTTGTGTCCCACTATCGCTCCTGGTGTGTTGACTGCAGCCAACTACAGGCCTTTCCTATGTTTACATTACTGTACAGTTGAATTGCAATGTTTAAACCTGGATAAATGAATATATACTTAAATCATTTGACATACTCCATACTTGTATTTTTATAAGGAGTGTTTATTTAAGTGCTAAGAAGTAGAGGGGGTAGTGGAATGGGCTGGGTTGATGATGGAGGAAAGTCCAGGATAGAGTCCAGTCTATTTGTATCACAGACATATTGTCCAAGGGGGCATATGAAGGGGAGCAATGGCAGTTTGAGGTGGACAGGGTGACAGAGTGGGACACAAGGGTGACCATCAGGAGAGTCTTATTTCCTGGTGGGGGTCTTGACAATAGTCTCAAGCTTTTGCCTGGATCGCAGTGAACATTTGCGGGGGGTTCTCCTTCTGCAGGGGGAGGGGTGCTGGTGGCCTGTTGTTTCTGTGGTGGGGCCTCCTGTCCACTAGCGGCAGCGGAGGTGGAGGGCTGTTCATCGGTTTGGCTAGCGTCAGGGGCCCGGTGGTGTGCCACTGCCTCCCTCATAGTGCTGGCCATGTCTGCCAGCACCCCTGCAATGGAGACCAGGGTGGTGTTGATGTCTTTCAAGTCCTCCCTGATTCCCAGGCACTGTCCCTCCTGCAGCCACATGTTCTCCTGCAACTTGTCCAGTATCTGGCCCAGCGTATCTTGGGAGTGTTGGTATGCTCCCAGGATCGAGGTGAGTTCCTCCTGGAGCATTGATTCCTTGGGCTTGTCCTTCCCCTGTCGCATAGCAGTCCTCCCAGCTTCCCTGTTGTCCTGTGCCTCTGTCCCCTGAACCGCGTGCCCACTGCCACTTACCCCAGATCCCTGATCATCCTGTGTGTGTGGGGTGGCCTGGGGTCCCTGTAGTGGTGGGCACACTGCTGATTGACGTGTCCTGGGGACAGAGGTATGGGCCCACTGGGTGGTTACTGTGGTGGTGATTCCTGGGGGGGAGGCTCTGTGGTGGTGTGTGACTGTGCCTGGGTAACCGACTGTCAGGAGATCCCAGGTGGGCCAGGTTGGTCATCCAGATCCAGGTGGCCAGACCTGCTGTCATTACTGTGGGCCTCTTCCGTGGGGGGGCTGGATGTTGCTGGCACCTCTTCTCTGGTGACATTGGCTGGGGTACCTGTGGGGATGTGAATGCAGTGTTATTGTTTCTGAGTGTGACATATTGTGCATGGGTGTGTTGCCCTCGGATGTATGATGGAACAACAAATGCATTCAGAACACATGACTTTACAACGCGGTAGTTACAACGACGACGTCTTTACCTTGCATGCCTTTACCACGCATGCCTTTACAACGAATTTAGTTGTAAAAGCATGTTTGCTAAAGTAACATGCATGATGAATTCTCCCCCACCCTGCCCCCTAAACCTAACATCATACTCCACCTGCCCAAGCCCTTAAAAGTGCCCCTTCCAACTCTTGCCCAGAGCCCTAACCCCCCAGCCTACCCTGCCCTGTCATAAAACCTGTCCCAACCTTTCCTAAAAACGACCCCGACCCCCCACCCTGCCCATAACTCTAAAACTTACCTTGGCCTAAAAATGACCCCACCTGTCCTAAAAACTACCCTGACCCCCGCCCTAAACCGTAAAACCTACCCTGGCCTAAAAACTACCCTTCCCTGCACTAAAAACTACTCCCACCCTCTCCCCAAAACCTGCCCTGCCCTGTCCTAAAAACTACCCCAAACCCCCTGCCCTAAACCATAAAATCTTCCCTGTCTTAAAACCTACCCTGCTCTGCCCTGCCCTGTCCTAAAAACTACCCTACTCCCTGCCCAAAATCCTAGAACTGAACCTGTCCTGTCCTAAAAACCCAAAAGCTACCCTGTCCTAAAAACTACCCCACCCTTTCCGAAAAACTCCCCAAGCCCCCATCCTGAACCCTAAAACCTACCCTGCTCTGTCCTAAAAACGACCCCAATCCCCTGCCTTTGCTCTAAACCCTTAAAGCTACCTTGCTGTGCACCCAAAACCTACCCCGCCCTGTCCTAAAAACTACCCGACCCCTGCCCCACCCTAAACCCTACAACCTACCCTGCCCTGTCTTAAAATCTACCCGCTCTGTCCTAAAAACTATCCAACCCTGCTCTAAACCCTAAAACCTACCCTGTCCTAAAACCTACCCCACCCTGTCCTAAAAACTACCCCGTCCCCCCGCCCCACCCTGAATCCTAAAACCTACGCTGCCCTGTTCTAAAAACGACCTCAACCCCGCCTTCACCCTAAACCCTAAAACCTACCCTTCCCCTGCCCTAAAACCTACCCTGGTCTGTCCTAAAAACTACCCGACCCACGCTCTAAACCCTAAAACCTACCCTGACCTAAAATCTACCCCACCCTGTCCTAAAGCCTACCCCACCCTGTCCCAAAAACTACCCCGTCCACCGCCCCACCCTGAATCCTAAAACTTACCCTGGTCTGTCCTAAAAACTACCCAACCCCCACTCTAAACCATAAAACCTACCCTAAATCCTAAAACCTACCCCACCCTGTCCTAAAAACTACCCTGACTTCATGCTAAAGCCTAAAATCTACCCTACCCTTTCCTAAAACCTACCCCGTTCTGTCCTAAAAACTACCCGACCCCTGCTCTAAACCCTAAAACCTACCCCGTCCTAAAACCTACCTCGCTCTGTCCTAAAAACTTCCCAACCCCCTGTTCTAAACCCTAAAACCTACCCTGTCCTAAAACCAACCCCACCCTGTCCTAAAAACTACCCCGACCCCCGCCTTCACCCTAAAACCTACCCTACTCCTGTCCTGAAACCTACCCCACCCTGTCCTAAAAACTACCCTAACCCCGCCTTCACCCTAAAACCTACCCTGCCCTGTCCTAAAACCTACCCCGTTCTGTCCTAAAAACTACCCGACACCTGCTCTAAACCCTAACACCCACCCTCTCCTAAAACCTACCCCACCCTGTCCTAAAACTACCCAAACCTCCACCTTCAACCTAAATCCTAAAACCTACCCTGTCCTAAAAACATCCCTGCCCTGTCCTAAAAACTACCCCAGCCCACCGCCCGCCATAAACCCTACCCTGCCCTGTCCTAAAACCTACCCTGATTCCCCACCATGTCCTAAAAACTACCCTCATTCCCCACCTTGTCCTAAAAACTACCACAACCCTCCCTCCCCAACCCAGGCCCCACTTACCTCTCTCCTCTGGTCGCTGCTCCTTCCTGCTTGCTTCCCTCCTTCCACCGACTGCTCTCTACCGTTACCACGCATATGCGTGGTAAACACATGCGTAGTAAATGCATATGCGTGGTAACGGCAACGTGGTCAATGCATATCGTTGTATTGACCGCGTTATTAGTGCTGTTTCCAGTTACCCTCTATGGTTGTTGTTTCCCTGGCAGATTTGCCTTTGTGTGAGTTGCTATTTGGTGGGCTAGGTGATTCTCTCTAGTGTGCATGCAGTGGTGATAGGTGTCCATGCAGGTCTGAGAGGGGTGTCCATGCATTGGTGTGGTATGCAGGGCTTGGTTTTGAGATGAGTGGGTTTTTGATGGTGGGGTATGTGGGAGGTGGTGAAGTGATGGGAGTGAGGGTAAGGGTGGGGGTTTGTGATGGCATGCCAGAGTCCAGTCCTCCTACTACTCCTGCCAGGCCCTCAGGAGGTATGATTGCCAAGACTTGCTCCTCCCATGTTGTTAGTTGTGGGGGAGGAGGTGGGGGTCCACCACGAGTCCTCTGTACAGCCAGTTGGTGTCTTGCTGTCACGGAATGCACCTTCCCCCATAGGTCGTTCCACCTCTTCCTGATGTCATTTCTTGTTCTCGGGTGCTGTACCACGGCGTTGACCCTATCCACGATTCTCCGCAATAGCTCCATCTTCCTAGCAATGGATGTCTGCTGCACCTGTGATCCAAATAGCTGTGGCTCTACCCGGATGATTTCCTCCACCATGACCCTTAGCTCCTCCTCTGAGAACCTGGGGTGTCATTGTGGTGCCTTCTATGGCCTTGATCAAGTGTTTCTTAAATTCGAGGGGTATAGCCCAAAAAAACCATACAGGACCTTCGGAAGAAACAACATCTTGACTACATTGCTCTGTCCTACTATGGAGAGATGCAGGTTGTTCATTCTTGAAAAGTCATTTTTAGCCTTCTCTAGTACTGGGGCAAGGTTGACTTCAACTCTGTGATCCATGTTGACTTCCAAGTTAACCCCTAGATATGTCACTTGCCTAACTACTCTAATGTCATTACACTGTGTGGTGCTGTTGATAACAATCTGTGTTTTACTTTGACTTAGAGAGTACCCCGAGAATTTCCCATGCATCAATGCGTCCTTCTCAACCTCAGCCAGAGCACCTTCAGGATCTGGTGTCACCACAGCCACATCGTTGATGTAGGCTAAAACTTTCATCTCCTTTCCCTGATATTTCATGGGCACTATTGCTGCATTAGAAACAAGTCTGCATATCAAGGGATTGATGTATAGGGTAAAAAGTAGGGGGTAAGAGGGGAAGTCCTGTCTTGTGCCCCTCTGGATTTTTATTTGCCCAGACTGACCCCCCATTAACTGGAGTCTGGCAGCTGATTTCTGCTATACTGCACAAATAGCCCTAATACACTCAGGCCCAATTCCAACCCAGCTCATGAATGACCACAGGTACCTCCAGGAAACCCTGTCAAATGGTTTTTCAGCATCCAAAAGGAGCAGGGCCGCTGAGTCCTCGGAGGACCCAGAGGAGTCAAAAAGTGTGATAACCCGTCGGATATGGTCCAGCATCCAGATCACTGATGTCAGAGCCACCCGTGAGAGAAAATAACTTATCCCTGACATCAAGATTGTTCTACATTGCTGCCAGTCCTTCAGTCTTTTCTTCCAGGAAGCAAACTTCCGGTTCAGGGGAACAGCCATGGTTAGAATTTTAGCCCCACCGGAAGCCTGGGGTTTAGCTCTCGCTTCAGTGCCTTGCAAAGTGATGGCTACAACTGGCTCTGTGATGGTAGGTAGGTCACACACGGCAGCTGAGTGTATATCACCATAGGCTTGAGACTGTGGGCACCCCTTATTCAGCCCATCAATGCTTCCCCATTGAAGCTGACAGTGCATCTCCTCCATTTCCACTGACTGAGTCACTTTACTACTCTTCCCTCCAGAGCTCAAAGGCTGTATGACCCTTGCAGAGCCCACATAAGCCTGAGGTGAGGACTGTGTTTACACAGTCAAATGCCACGCCCGTCGCTCATTATTGGTATGAGAATCACCAGAGGGCAAGACAAGAACACGCCTCTCACAATGTCATTGACCTGCCGTCTTTTGAAGAAGTTGCGTCTGCACTCCAGGATGCCGCTGTTTGCACAGTAAGGTTGAGTGCTGGCTTGTTACCAGCAGCTGCTGCAGCTGCAACCACCTTCATAGCTGTGCTTGCGTCTACCGATACTGGGACCAGAGCTGCCGTCAGGAAATCTGCTATTGAGAGTTGAGGGTGCACAGCAGAACAATGCCGACCGAGCTGAGAGCTTTCCTGTGTAAGCAACATTTTCCCCACTGCCACCTGCACTAAGATTTCCAGTTCCCTGGGGCCATTTGCCTCAGTTTTCCTTTTTCCATTCTCAGGCTTCCTGTGGGCCGACATAGAGGTCTGCTGTGTCGGCACTGTACTCTCCATGCAGACACGGGGTAAGCAGCTACTTTTAGGTGCTGTTTTTTCAGACCTTTGGGCTGCAATAGATACAATGGCCGGTGTCAGTTTGGGCCAGCGGCCCAACACGTAACACAGGTGAGGATTGATGCAGAAAGGACCAAGTGTTGGAAAATGGGTTATTGGTAAGGGCAGGTAAGTACCTACACTTAGCAATAGGCCCCTAACCTCCACTTAGGTCCAGTTAGGTCTCAGTAAATTAAACCCAGCTCAACCCTTGGTAGCTTGGCAACGAGCGACAAGACTTAACTTAGAAGACAGAGTGTAAAGCATTCAAATATCACAAAACAGTAATTAAATAAAACACAGGAAACAGTTTAAAAATCCAAAATCAATTTATAAAAATAGATTATATTTTTATCTTTAAAATGACACCAAATTGAATAACATCGGATGAGGGGAATCGGAGATGTGGATTTTTTTAAAGACTTAATGCTTTCTATCGCATAGAAGCAACTAGCGCTCAAAGGGTTAAAAAAGGTCACACTGGAAAGGAACAAAGTCCAGAGTTCAGGCCACCCACGAGGTAACACTGTCACACTTACTTTCAGAAGTGTTTGACTCAGGAAAGTGGTCCACAGCACCAGCCAAGGGTTCAGAGGCTATGGTGTGCCTCTTGGGGTCTGGGACTACACTCCCACAATGCACCTATTCAACTTATGGAGTTGCTCCAAACGTTTCCAAACTTCTGGATCTTCTTCCAGAGGTCCTTTTTGTGTCCTTGAAGTGTCCACAACTTGATCCAAGGTTCCAGAAGCTCTGAGTTGCTCCTTGGGAGTTGGGATTACAATTCCCAGAATGCACCTGGTCAGAATCCTCAAATGGCCACTGGATGCTGGTCAGCTGGGCTCTGCTTGCAGGACTTGATGCAGGGGACTCTGGGCAGCTCCTTTGTACCTGTAGCAAACAGGGATTCCCTTCTTGAAGCAGTAGAAGACAGATAAAGTCCTTTTAGTGGTGAAGCCCAAGTGTGCAGCTGGTGCAGTCCTCCAGAGTGCAGTGTCCAGGTGCAGATCAGGGGTCCTGCAGGGCAGTCATTCTCCTCCTGTAGTTCTTCCTTGTTGGAATCTGATAGGGATCTGAGCTGTGGGTGCAGGTCTGCCCATTTTATCCCTGCTCCTGGGTGAAAAACAGGGGGGTCCTGGTTCTCCAATCAGGTGCAGGGTCCTTCCCCCTGTGATGACCACTTCCTAGGAAGTGTGGCAAAAATCAATCCCATGGACCAACATTCCTCCAAAATCCATCATGGCTGAAAGTGATTTTTGGAGGTTACATCTGGCTGAGCCCACCCACTGGTGTGGCTAAAAATCCTAAACACACCACTCTCCTGCCCTCTCCTAATCTAATCAAGGGGGCACAGGATGTGGGGGTGTTGCTGGGTTGCTCCAAATGTTCTTCTCTGCCTTTGAAGACCAGCTTGGCAGCCCTCCCCCTTCCTGCCTCACCATCTGCTGAGGGGAGATCTCCTCCCACAGGCACATCTCTTTGTGTGAAGCCAGGCCACTTCACACCTCATCAAGGTAGCCTGGACAGGCTGCCAGAGGCTGGCCAATCAGAGCACAGCAGCAAAAACACTGTGGGCTGAAGTTGGCAACTTTTCAGGTAAAGTTTAAAACTCTTTACCTGAACAAGTTATATTAAATCCAACAACTGGAAGTTGTAGGATTTAATATAACAATTAATTTGATACCAAACTTCTGGTATCTGTTACTTAAGTAGACATTAAAAATTAAAATAAAGTCTCCCCATTCTAGCCTATGGAGGCCATTCACTACAATGAGGGAAAAACAAATTTGGATGTTTTACCTCACCAGGGCTTATAAAACTATTTCTATAAGGTCCCTGCTTATATTTACATGGCACCCAGCCCTAGGGGCACATAGGGCACACATTAGGGGTGACTTATATGTAAAAATAAGGTAGTTCAGGACTTTGGAAGCCTCCGGGTAGTTTTGGCACTATATAAAACGCAATAACATAACATAACATAACTAGGCATCTCAGCAGTGCACCTATGTGTGCACTACCTATGCTGGGGTCCCTAAACCTACATGCCCTACCATATACTAGGGACTTATTGGTAGGTTGACTTAGCCAATTATAATTAGCCTAATTTGCATACTGATTTTACACAGAGAACAGGCCCTGGGACTGGTTAGCAGTGCCCAGGGCACCATCAGAGTCAGGAAAACACCAGCAAAAAGTGGAAAATGGGGGGCAGAAAGTTAGGAGGCCTTTGCAATCAGCCCTGTTCTCTCACACCAAGACTCAAGTATGCTGTTGAATTCCTCCCTGTTCGCACTTCCGCATGCCGATCGCATTTTCCCTCTGCCTTACAATGCCATACATTAGCTAGAGCTGAGCGAGAGCGACTCGCAGAACGAGTTATGCTTCACCATCTTGCTCACACCAATTGTAACTCACTGAAGTGGCTTTGGTTGTTTTGGTGTAAAAACTTCTCAGTACTTTTTGAGAAACTAGTGTTACAAAAATATGTAAGGTGGACTGAAGCGGTCAAAAGGTAAAGATGGCAGGACTTTTAGCCGATGGAAAGTCCTCAACTCAGATTGTGAACTGTTTGCAAATCTAAATTTGAAAAATAAAAGCTGCCCATAGGATGAGAAAGATTATTGCACCCATTGTCCTTTTCACGTTTGTAGTCATAAAGTTTGGTCTTCAGACCTGAAAACTCTAATTGGATGACAGCAATATAAATGTTTTTTTACATCCACCATAACAGGCTTTGAGCCTTGTTCTTGGATCATCTAAAAAAATTGGGAAGAGATAAAAGGGGACAAGGAAGAATTCCTGACCTGATTGTTTATGTGAGGGGATCCACATTTGTTTAAGAGAAAGTGTAAAAAACAATATTCCTGTGGGTATGTAGACCCTGGGACAGGCTTCAAGAACTTCTGAATGGTGGGTCCGAGATTTATAAACTCTTCTACTGGGTCTTCGGACCTCTGTGAAGGCTGTTGGGCTATGGCTGGTCTTCATTCTCATGTTTGCATAAACAAAACAAAAAAATAGGAATGAAAAGTAACTAATAAACAGATAAATAAATGAGAGTGCGGGGGAATGGGTACTCCTTTGCAACTGTGACAAAGTATCCTTTCTGCCATACCTCATTTAGAGTTGGGTAGACCGTCAATATGTCAGTGACGGAGACTACTCTGTCTCCATCACTGCCATAAATCTTTGACAGTCAAAAAAGTAAGGAGGTTTCACCATTTGTATGCCTGCCCTATTTAGAGTTGGTGAACAAATAGCAAGTTTTTACTTTTGCTTACTGCCACCCAAAATGTGGGTGTAAGCGAAAGTAAAAATATTTCGATGAATGCCCAAGGGCGAGGGGGTCATTTTTTGTTTATTTGCCAAAAGAAACTCCCCTGTTGGAATTTTCTTTTTGAAAAAAAAAAGAACGTAATTGAAAGTATGCCATACACGTTCGTCATGCTGACTAAGTCATACCGCATAATTTCAATGAATTGACTGGAACCGCTATGACGGCGATTCAAGTCAGTTTGAAAAATGTCCATGGGGGGAGCGGACATCTCTAAGATTGGACTGTGGTTTCTCCATTAGTAAAATACTCTGTCGTCCGAACAGAGGAACCAGACTCTGAACCAGGCCATGAATCTCTATTGTTGGTTAATCAAGAACCTTTGTAATCAGTACAGTGATGATGCCGAATATATACAGAAACCAAAGGAAACCATCACTGTAAAAGCATGAAGTTATGTTTTGAATGAAATATCTGGATATTTTAAGATAATAGGCACAACAGTTGGAATTAATTTACAGTTTGCTATTAGTTTAAGTATTAATCATGAACAATTCGCAACTCACTCGTAATTAATTTAGGGGTAGTGGTTATTCAAATAAACACCTACTGCTGAGGATAATGTATGATCGCTAAGTGCCACAAGATGGGATTTCAAAAGTGAACCACTTTCAGTGAGTAAAGTAGAACACACACAAAGGATATGAGGTGGATCCTCTTGGGATGTCACGCAAACTACAATTACCCTGTTTGGTTTTACAACTTGACAGCCAGGCCACAACTCCTGTGGGGTTAAAAGCTAAATTCTTAAACACAAAAGCTTGCGAAGTAAACATTTAGAAAAAGAAAACAATTAATAGTTTTGAGGCTTGCTAGGAACCTAACTCATATTTGTACATGGTGCAAATGAAGCCAGAGTTGGACGAGAAACATCATGAATGCGACAAGACACATAATTTTCACTCAAGAATGTATTTCAATAGCAGATGATTATTTCTCTTAGGCCAGATATCCAAGAAGTGCAAAGGGTATGACACATTACCTAACTAGAGCCAATACTTTAGAGAGTCCTGAAATATTGGACCCTGATGGTGCTCCATATTAAGCTTTTGATGAAGAACTTTCGGCTGCATTTGCTCTGAAACAGAATTTAACAAACCATGCTACTGCTATCAGTAGTTGTCAGGGCAAGTTCTTGCCTGATTTGACAGCGTTTAGTAGTAGAAATATTGTTCGAAGTAACGAGCACTGTTGAAAATCCAACCACTTCGCAAATCTACCAATGAATGCCTCTTTGCGTAATACAGAGGTGTTGGGTATTTGGCTTCAATAATCCTTAAATTGCTTTCTGCGGAATCCCTAGGGAGTTGATTGGATATACTTTGTAAGGCAAAAATGAGCACAGAAGCTGAATGGCTTAGCTCTTACTTAACACAATGACACTGTGCTCTAGTAATAAGCCAGGGTAGTTCTAAGTGGTTGCGCCCTCAGTCAAATTGCTATCAAGCCGCTAACATTTCACCTTTATGGTTTTACTGTTAAACAATATATGTAGATTTATGGAGTACCATTTCTACTTTTTTGTTATACCTATTAATATCGTTCAAGGCACTCATCGCACTTTGTAAACCTGAAGCCAGTAAGCCCATTCACTTGGTATCATCCGCATAATAGGGCACTGGTATGAAGTAGGGGTTGGTGAAGAATTCCGATCCGCCACCGGAGTTCGCAGAGTTTTTCTGTCTCCGCTCTCCGTCTGGAGCGTGAAGTTCTGAAAAATTCCAAAAAGTGACTCAGAGGGGAGTTTTTTCTCTCATGCGGCTCGCCAACATTAAGGGCCATACTTATACTTTTTGACGCAAAACTGCGCTAACGCAGTTTTGCGCCCAAAAAATTTGCGCCGGCTAACGCCATTCTGAAGCACCATGCGGGCGCCATATTTATTCAATGACGTTAGCCGGCGTTAGCCGCCGGCGCCGTCTGGTGTGCGTTGAAAAAAACGACGTACACCAGGCAGCGCCGGCGTAGGGGGAAAATGGCGTATGGGCGTCCACAAATGGTGCAAGTCAGGCTGAGGCAAAAAAATCGCCACAACCCGATTTGCGCCATTTTTTTACGACTCCCATCCCCCATTGAAATGACTCCTGTCTTAGCAAAGACAGGAGTCATGCCCCCTTGCCCAATGGCTATGCCCAGGGGACTCCTGTCCCCTGGGCATGGTCATTGGGCATAGTGGCATGTAGGGGGGCACAAATCAGGCCCCCCTATGCCACAAAAAAAAATACAAAGAAATACTTACCTGGATTTACCTTAATGTCCCTGGGGTGGGTCCCTCCATCCTTGGGTGTCCTCCTGGGGTGGGCAAGGGTGGCAGGGGGTGTCCCTGGGGGCAGGGGAGGGCACCTCTGGGCTCATTCTGAGCCCATAGGTCCCTTAACGCCTGCCCTGACCCAGGCGCTAAAATCCGGCGCTAATGCGGGTTTTTTAGACCCGCCCACTCCCGGGCGTCATTTTTGCCCGGGAGTATAAATACGACGCATATGCATCGGAGTCATTTTTTAAGACGGGAACGCCTACCTTGCATATCATTAACGCAAGGAAGGTGTTCACGCAAAAAAATGACGCTAACTCCATGAACTTTGGCGCTAGACGTGTCTAACGCCAAAGTATAAATATGGAGTTAATTTTGCGTCAAATTTGCGTCGAAAAAAACGACGTAAATTCGGCGCAAACGGAGTATAAATATGCCCCTAAGTTGGCGAGTGAGAGAAATTGCAATTTTGGCGAGCCTGAGTGAGATTTCTGAGCGCGGGCGGTCATGCAGATCGGGCTCGCTCAAGTTGAGAAAGCTGCCGCTCATGGTGAGGGAGCTGCACTTGAGTAGAAAATCTACTCAAGCAGCAGAAATAAATTAGCACCCTCTGGTGCTCCTTTTAATGGTGTTCTCGTGGATTTTACAGCGCAGAAGAAACTTGTGGTGCTGAAAATTAGCGCAAACAGCCTTGTGGAAATCTGTGTAGTGCAACAGAGTTTTTGTGGCACTTCACAGAGTTCTGCACAGCAGAACTCTGCAAACTCCGCACAGGCCTAGTATTAAGCTACTGCAAGATTTGGAGGAATAATCACATCTGCATTTAGTGTTACAAGAGTAATGGCAAGGAGGGCTAGTTGAGTCCTCCTTGCATTTACTCAGGTTTTTAATTTAGAAATACTAACATCTTATGCAGGGGCACTGGAACCTTGTGACTTTTGGGCTCTTATGTTTTCAGCATGATTATGGATTTGACCTTACCTGCTGCATAAAGTGTAGATTTTGACAAAAAAAATCAATCTTGTTTTTAGCTCAAAAGGATCGTAAGTTACTAAAAAATCTGCGCCACATTTCCATGGACTCTAAAGCCCATCAGAAAGGTTTGACTGGACATCCCTTTTCTGTTGATTATTGGTATATTTGGGTCCCAAACTGGCAATAGTTAAATGAAACCTACGTCCAGTGTGTGTTTAAAAGTCTACAAATGACAAAATAATGAAGTAATACTTTCACAAAATGTGCCACATTATGCTGCATAATTTAACTTTTCTTGCTGCATTTTTCAATCAACACTGCTACATAATTAGCACTTCCCCTGCCACAACATTCCAAGGGCCCAGATCTTATGTTACAAATATTGATAAACAGTTTCAGGTTCAGGTTCATTAGTGTTTGGAAACGGTTGATAATAAACCAGAATGCTGCTGTGCCCATTCAATCCACAAGTTGCAGTCACTGACCGAGCTGTTGTGACGTTTGCTTGAATATTGCAGGCAGCAGGCCTGCTCCTTTAGGATCCCAAAGAAATTTTTCAATGCATTATTGATAGCCCTGGCATCCTGGGCATGGTTTCCTCCTAATATTTTGCCTTCCCCAGGGTGGCAGAGCACCCTATCAAAAGAAGGGGGGAGATAAACATGAAAACAAGGAGTCCTCAAAGGACCCCAAACTAGTTCCAAGGGCAGGACTCCCAATTCCCCACCTGAGCAGAAAAAGAGGTGGTTCTCTGATAGTATGTCTTCAGGGAAGCCCCCCCGTAGTGCTATGATTGCCAATAGGTTGGGCACTACAAGGTGGATGCCAAGTGCTCCAAGTGGGAACAGCCTCCACTAGTAGGCAGACACTGGGGTTGGTTAGTGTAGCGCTTGGGGAGAAGATTGTCCCCGATAGTGTGGTGGAAAGCATAGAAGTTACCGTAGTGTACCTGGGTGACCGAGATAGAGCAACACAAAAAGATAATGGACGGAATGTTGAACATTGTCAAACATTCACCCCCAGTCATAGATCTGGATTAAATCCATCATTGTTTTACTCACCATGCCACCCCAGTTTGTACCCAGCCATATACAAATCAGTCTTGATCTTGTTCTCCATGGGAACAGTGCACCACGAAACTAGCACCAGGATGCTTGTTTCCGGTCCAGGGAACAGTGCATCCCAAAACTAACGCCAGGATGCTTGTTTCCGGTCCAGGGAACAGTGCATCCCAAAACTAACGCCAGGATGCTTGTTTCCGGTCCAGGGAGGACTTGGGTTGGCAGTTTGGGCTTGGGGAACAGGGTCAAGACTTATTTGCATATGGTCGGGTTCAAACTGGGGTGTCTTGGCAAGCAAAATAACAATGGATTAAACACAAATCTGTGACTTGGGGTGAGGGTTTGAAAAGTTTCAACACTTTGTCCATCAATTTAATTTGTGATGTTGACCAAGAGATGATGCAGGGAACTCACATGCCTATAGATACTAGGAGATGCAGGTAGTGGGTCACCCTCAATGGGTAGAGGGTGGAGGCTCTGGGAGACACTGGCACCAGCATGATAGCCATTAGGTGTCATCTGGTGACCTCAGAACAGGTAGTCCCTAATGTGTTCCACCAAGTTGTTGCAACTGACAACCATGAGAGTCACTACCCAGTGGCTCTTGTTCTCTTTAAGTGGGGTAGTGGCCTCAGGTTCCTTCAGGGTAGCTGTGAGTCCGTACATGCCTGTGAATTGTCTTCTGAGCAATGACCTAGAGCACACCGTCTGGAAGGAGATGGAGCTTAGGTTCCACTTGGAGATGTTAGGGTTGCCTGAGTGGAGGTGCCTGACCACATGATCCATGGCTGCCTGAGAGAGTTGTTAGGAGGAACTGGAGATCAGAAGAATGGGAGGGTGAGTGACAAAAAGAAGAAGGGCACAGGAAACCCACTCCTGAAACTCCCACGGTCCTGGAGGAGGCTGAACCTGAGGGTGTAGGGGGCAGGGTCTAAAAGGGAGGATATTGCTGCCCTTAGGTACCTACCTGAGTTGGCCAACTAGCAGCAGGAAGGGTGTTTCATCTAGGAAGGGGTACTGCAAGGCACTAATGGAGTGCCCTAATGTTGTGGGCCTAGGGCCGCAGGGTGAGGCCCTCGCAGTTGGTGACACCTCTAGTGATCACCTGATTTACTGGGAGAATAGTCTCCTGTATAGTGTGCCTAAGGTTCCTGAGCCAAAGGCAACATGTGTGTTGGTGGTCCCCCAGTGCTACAGGGTCTTCCTACTGGAGATGGCTCATGATGCACCCCTTGGGGGCAGGACAAGACCTTTGACAGGCTTGTCACACACTTTTATTGGCCTCCTATCAGATGTGTTCTGCAGGTCCTGTCCTACCTGCCAGGCATGTCGTAAGTCAGGAAGAAAAAGCAGGCTCCCCAGCAACCTTTTCCTGTAATTGGCACAGCCTGTGAAAGGATAGGCATCAACATTTTTGGGCCGCTCGACACCAAGACAGCCATGGGCAACACATTAATCCTGGTCTTGATGGACCATGCCACACAGTACCTGGAGGCTATCCCTCTGAGGACAGTGACTGTGCCCTCAGTGGCAACAGAAATGATCCTTCCATTTGTGGGGCTCCCCAAGGAGGTGATGCCAGACTGTGGTATACATTGCATACATGAAGGCCATGTGGAAGGAGTGTGAGGTAACCTGCATGTTTTCCCCTGCTTACCACCACCAGACCAATAGGTGTGTTGAGAGTTTCAACAAGACACTTATGGCATGATCATAGGCCTGTCAAAGCCCTTGAGGTGGAATTGGACGCCCTCTTGCCATGCCTGTTGTTTTCACACCGGGGGGTGCCTCAGAAGGAGATTGACTTCAGCCCCTTTGAGCTCCTTTATGGTCACCCAGTGTAAGGACCCCTCAGTCTGGTCAAAGAGGAATGGGAGCAGGCTCCAAAGAAGGTCCCACAGGATGTGGTCAGATACATGCTGGCACTCTGGACCCAGACAAAGGACTTCTGGAAGCAAGTTAAAGAAAATCTAAAAGCAAGCCATGTGGTCATGAAACAGTGATATTACTTGAAGGTTGCTCTGGTTGAATTTCAGCCTGGCCAAATAGTGTGGGTGATTGAGCCCATGCGGGTCTGGGCCTATGAGGCAAAAGATTGCAAGAGTGAAGACACCTACCTGGTGGACCTCAAGAATCCCCGGAACCCTTTAAAGGCTTTGCACGTCAATCGCATCAAACCCTAGTTTGAGTGGTCTGAGTTAACCATGCTCCTAGTCATGCATGATGTAATGGAGGAGGAGAGTGAACCTCTCCCCAAACTCCTGTTTTCCAAGGAGCAGAATGGGTCAGTGGAGGGTGTCAGCCTCTCTGCTACACTGACCCAAGGGCTCCATGCAATCACCAAGACTGACACACACCCGATCCTGAGAGCTGATGAGCCCCTTAAATAGGTTAGGAGCTGCCAAGTTCCTCGGCCTGGTTAACCTAACATCTGGATATGGGCAGATTGTATTAACCAAGGGGACCAAAGAGAGGTCTTAATTTTCAACCCCAGAAGGGCACTTTCAGTTTGGGGTAATGCCCTTTGGACTGAAGAACACCTCTGCCACCATCCAGAGATTGGTCAATTAGTTTCTGGCTGGGTTGGAGAACTTCAGTGCCACCTATCTAGACAATATTGAGGTCTTCAGTTCTAGCTGGAAGAACCATTTGTGTTTTAGGATCTGCAGAGGGCAGCCCGATTATCAAGGCCAGTAAGTGCCCAAAAGAGAAGGGTTTAATGGTCTAGTTGGGTTACCAAGTGGGCAGACGGAAGGTGCCACCCCTCCAGGCCACAATCCAAACCATTCTGGCTTGAGAACCCCCCCCCCCAAAGACCCAGACAGAAGTGAGAGCCTTCCTTGGCCTCACTGGTTATTACAGGTGATTTGGCAAAGGTTATGGTACCACTGTTGCACCCTTGACAGAGCTGACTTTTAAGAAGCAGCCACGTCAGGTGATCTGAACAGAAGCATGCCAGATAATTTTTGACACCATCAAGGAGGCCCTGTGCACAGCAGCCGTGCTCAAGGCCCCTGACTTCCCTGAAGAATTCATTATATAGACAGATGTTTCAAAGAATGGCATAGAGGTTATGCTCTCATAGCTAAATGAAGAATGCCTGGATCAACCTGTAGCCTTCATCAGTAGGAGGATACTTTCTCTATAACAAAGGTGGAGTGTTATTGAGATGGAAGGCATTGCAGTGGTGTGGGCACCAAAGAAGCTGTGACCATATATGTCTGGTGCTCAGATCTGGGTTCACACAGACCTCGTCTGCTGCTTAATGTAGACAAGGGATAAAAATCCCAAATTGTTGAGGTGGTCCATCACCCTATGGTGAATGAACTTTACGGTGGAACACTGTCCTAGAACAGGCCACACTAATGCTGATGGACTCCAAAGGTTCTGCCGCCTTAGTGAAGAGAACTCCAAAGGGGTTGGATAGTTTTTCCCACTTTCAGCTGTGGGGAACATGCTTTAGACCTAGCATCCTTTGTGTGGTTTCACCCTAACTTTTTGCCTTCAAACTACCAGTTTTTGTTGACTTCATTTTTGCTGGCCTTAGGAGTATGCACACTCCACCACTACTAACCAGTGCTCAAGTGCTTGTGTTCTCTCCTTAAAACATGGTAACATTGGCTTATACCCAATTGGCATATTTAATTTACTATAAGCTCCTAGTAAAGTGGGACTATATGCGTTCTGGGACTGTAAATTAAATGCTTTTTGTGCGACTGCAGCACTGACTGTGCCACCCATTTAAGCAGCCCATGAAAACATGTTTCAGGCCTGCCAATGCAGCCTGTGTGTGCACAAATTTAAACACCCATTTTGACCTAGTAAAATAAACCTTTTGGCAGGCCCAAATCATAATTTTTAATACATGTAAGTCACCCCTATGGTAGGCCCTGGACAGCTCTGAGGCCAGAGTGCAATATATTTAAAAAGTAGGGCATGCACTTTTAAGTTTTGCATGACCTGGTAATAAAAAGCTCTTAAATTTCCTTTTCATTACTGAAAAGCCTATCTCTCCCACAGGATAACATTGGAATTACCTTATTATATATTCTAAGCGTAATGTCCAAATGGTATCTCTAGAAGTGGAATTAAAAATCCTAACTTATGGTAAAGTTGAAATTTAAGTTATAATTTTGAAAATGCCGCTTTTAGAAAGTTGGCATTTTCTTGCCTTAGCTGTTCTCTTGCCTGCATCCTGTCTCTGGGTCACTTGACTGGGTGTAACTGACAGTTAGGCTTTGTGTATTCCTCCTAGACAGCCAAACACAATGGGGACCTTACGTGTAACTGGATGGGCCATCAATGGCAGGATGGGTGGGAGGAGCTGGGCGCAGCTCCACTTAGACTTGAATAGGCTGTCTCCACACAAAGGGCTGCCTACCCCTTAATTTTAGTCTGGAGCCAGGGTTCAAAAGGTTGGGAATCTGTGCATGTCAAAGGCCTACCTCTAGATGCTTCTCCCCACTTCAAAGGCACAACTGTGTATAAATACTGGATCTCAGACACCACCGCTTCAGTACACTTTAGGACCTGTGGATACTCTGCTTGCAAGAAGGACTGCTATGCTTCTATAAGGACTACCACCCTGCGGGAATGGTGCTCTAAAGGAACTGTTGCCTGCTGACCTGTTGCCTGCTGCCCTCTTGCCTGGGGAGGAAGAACTGGACCTCCAACCAGAGCAAGTCCAAGGGCTAGTCTGGGGCCTCCTGAGTTGAGCCTCAGGGCCATAAACTGCTCTACAAACAGCTCCTGGACCTAGCTGCAGTGAGGTTCTTACAGCTAAGTGGTACCTCTCAGGTCCTGGAACCTGGGTGTGGCTTACCGAAGCTCAAATCAGCTTTTGGTTTTTTTGTGACCGTGAACCGGCCTGTTCACACCGAGATTGCACTTCTCACATCGAAAACCAGCATGAAGCGCTGCCAGCCTGTCTCTTCACAATGTAGTATCGACTGCTCGTGGAGGACCGCCAAGTCGGAGCTCCAGCTCACCCATCCATGACACACTGCCTGCACTTTGCTCCACATCTAGCCTCCCACGACATGCTCCTTGCTGTCCTCTCCATTGAGAATGGGGCTCTTGTCACAAAACTTGAAAAGGTAAACCTCGGCTTGACTTATCTGGGATTGCATCTGACCTGTGCTCCATCGCAGTCCGCCTGAACCTTTTTAACTTTGACCTGGTACAGCACAACCAGATAGCTGTGGCTGTCACTTTGTTCTTTTAGGTGGCATTTTACACTTTATTCCTTAAAAATTCATATCTCCTGTTTTAATGAGTGAATTTTTATTGTTTTTTTCTTGTTTTATTTACTAAATTCACCTCTATTTTTCTAACCTGATGCGGGATTCTTCATGTGGTATTTACACTATATTACTGTTTGAAGTGTTGCACAAATACTCTACAGATTTCCTCTAAGTTAAGCCTACCTGCTCTGTGCCAAGCTATCAGGGTGGTGAGCACAGGTTAATTTGGGGTTTGCTTGTACCCCTGTGCACCGCATCTCTTGCAGCTACCAAGGCTTGTTAGCATCTCCTCCCAGGGATCTTCAGGCTCTGTGTAGCCCCGTCCCACAGCACTCCTTCCTGTGACGCACACCCCTCTGCGTGCTTCTCCTGCGCCGTGGGACCCTTCTCCAGTGGTGCTGAGTGACCTCCTTAGCAACTCCTGGTTCCTCATCCAGTGGGTCTCCTGGGGCGGCTGTCTTTTCTTCTGTGGGCTTTATGCTTTACTGAGGGTCCCCCGGGGCTACCCCCATGGGTTGAGTCCTCCTGGACCTATCTGGTTCCCGGCAGCTCCACTTTTGCTTCATCACAACTTCTATCTTTGCCAAGGCCTGTTGGTGGCTCTTCCATGCCACTAATCAACTGCAATCTTCCATCTGGCATGGGACATCAAGTGCATCCTCCAGGAACTCTTCTCCAGCTCCAGGGATGCATTGCTGACCGTCATCTTCCTACCGTCGACCAACTCCTGCAACCACAGACGGGTGGGTAGTGGCTCCTGCCACCAACGGACACTCCTTTGACTTCTGGACTTGGTCCCCTTCTTCCACAGATCTTCCTCTTCAGGAATCCACCGCTGGTTTCTTGCAGTGTTGTCTGAGTGTTGCATTATCTTCTTTTTAGTCCTTTTGGGTGGTTTGGGGGAAAATCCAGTAACTTACTCCTTTCTTCCGGGTCGATGGGGGGCACTGTGATACTTACCTTTGTGATTCCCTAGTTCCCCAACTCCCCTCTATACATTCCACTTACCTAGGCGGGGGTCCTGCATTTGCATTCCATTTTTTTAGTATATGGTATGAGCTCATCCTATGGTCACTCTTGTCTATTGCTATTGTACTGTTATCTGCTGCTTTTTATGCCTACTTCTGATAACTAGTGTACATATCTAGTGTGTTACTTACTTCTTATTGGAGGATTGCCTCTCTAGTACTTTTTGGTAACTGTGTCACTAAAATTAGTACCTTTATTTTTGTTTTCTTTCTGTGTGTAAGTGCTGTGTGACTACAGTGGTATTGCATGAGCTTTTCATATCTCCTAGATAAGCAGTGGCTGCTCATCCACGGCTACCTCTAGAGAGCCTGGCTTCTAGGCACTGCCTACACTACACTAATAGGGGAACCCTGGACCTAGCTTAAGGTGTAGGTACCTTAGGTATCCACCACACACCAGGCCAGCTTCCTACAAGTGTGCTCTAAGCAATGTAAAACCCAGACCCCCCCCTCTCCGTTCTTCAAACAGTTTCTGATGGGTGTAGCTGGATCGCAATCAGGCTGATGAGTCTTTGCAGTCAGTCTCTTAGGTCCATACAAACCCTTTGCCCAAACAAGGAGCACCACCCAGCACACTATTGAGGAATGAGTAGCAGAAGTTGACAGGGAGTACAGCTGTCCCCTTAGTCTGTGCTTTAAGATCGTGAGGAGGAGGGAGCACATAAAAGGAAGTGAAAGGTCACAGAGTGTACTTCTTAGTGCTACTGGGACATTTTCGTCCACAGCAGAAACCTCAGATTACTGGTTTCTTTTCATTCTGCACAAGACTCTTTGTGGAACTCTGAGACCCATGCAGATCATGAGCGGATCAATGCAATCATGGTTCACCATGGTACAAATCGCAACCTAACAAATTCTCATTTTCCTTGAAGAATTGCTCTCCAATTCACTTGTGGTGTTAGTTCTTGCTTCAGTTGTATTGGTCCATCTGCTTATCTGGGCAGCTCCTCTTGGAGGCATCTGTTTCTGGGTTACTACTCTCGACAGATTCTTTTTGCAGAGATACTGCTAGAGTCCCTCTCGCAACATGCAAGGAAGTCGCCTTTCTAGGGCAGGCTCACAATGCATTCAGCCAATCACCATAGATTTCCCATCAGCTGACAGGATAGATTACAGTCAAAGAATCTAGCCCTGGAACTCAGATGATTTTTCTCCACCCAGCTCTGTATTCCTTATGCTGTTCAGTGAGAAGTCCCAGATCACTGATATGAAGTTTCAGTCATTGTATTGTAATAGTTTTGTAGAGAGAGGAAACTATTTAGAGTTTGACGGAGAGGGTACACCATTAAGACATGACAGATGTCCCTTCTGCCTTATTACAAGTGCGTTACAGTAGATGTCAGATGGGGCCTCCAGCACATTTTGAGGGCATACTCTGTCAATCAAACTTTTAAAGAATACCCAGTGTTTGTGTATTCTAAGCATGTAGCCCTGGTACTGGACTGATGCAGTTCTACCACATTGTATATCCCTTCTCAGAGAGGTCAACCAAAGTTTTTGGGGCATATTTAAGAAAAGTGGTGCTACACACAATGAAGCACCACTTTTTATCATCCCTTAGCGCCCCCCTAACTCCACCATCTGTGCGCTGTCTGAATTTTTTATGCTAGTCTGGAGCTTTGCAGGAATGGCATCAAAAATTGTGACACTAATCCTGCAAAGCACCAGAGGCCCATCATAAGCAATGGAAGCCTCCTTTCAATGCCTGCTCTGAGCAAAAATTACAAATATTATAAGCTTTTGGTTTTCACCTCTTAGGCACTTCTCTTTCAATCCAGTCTGTTTTTGCACTAATCTTGTTTAGTTGCTGCACATCCTTCAACTTTTATATGTGCTTTTTCAATTCTGCTCTCCAGTCTTCTCTTCTGCAACTGTCCTTCATCTCTCTTCTTGTGTCCTCTGTCATGTTCACATTTAATAATGTCTTCATTTCTTTCCACATTGTCTCTTGATGTGTGTTCAACAGTGGAAAGTCTGGTTGTCCAATGCCTCACATTTTGGGATGCCTTCAGGATTTTGAGGGCCCCGGGCAAAAAACAATTTGGGGCTCCCTGCTTGGAACAACTTTGTTTTTTTTATTCATATTAATTATACATATTGATCTCATTCATGGCACCTCAACTCGGTAACCATGGTGGGATCATTGGCAACCATCTTCCTTGGCTCATCTACATCTAGGCACAACCCTGCAACAAACAATTTCTGCCTAGCTGGCCTGCTCCAGAGACAGGCTCAAAGAAGCCTGCTGTCTATGATAGAGTCAACTGAAGTCTCATCTTTTAGTCTTGTACATATGGAGGGTGCACTTTTGTTTTATTCACTTTAGTCACTACTGTGCAAGGAAAAGGGATTTTGAGCCAGTTGGTAGTATGGTGCGATTGTACTGGCACAGGAGCAGCTCCACGTTGATGGTACAGTCCAGAAGAGAGCATATAATGCTGATCTGCACTGCACATTGAAATGAAATGCAGTAAGAGAGGGAGCACCCTCAATTCTATCAATCCTAATCTTTACTACACAATAAGTGGCGCATACTGCATAAAGGCAAAGGATTGTGAATTTGAGTTGGACCTATGCACTTTAAAAGGTTAACGCATTTTCTGAATCTAACCAGAATCTGAGAGGCATTTTTCTTTAGACCTCTCAGGTAGGGGCAAGAATGAATAAGTAACTGGGAAATGTATGCCAGGTACAGGTTGGAAGCATACTTCTGGGAATGCCACATAACTTTTCCTAAAGACTCCTTTTGAGTCCATGCGGAGTTTCCTATGGAGGGGCCCTTAACACAAGGGACCCTGCGGAGCAAATGCAATTAAAAACAAGCATTTGCAATGCAATAGGTCTCACATTTGCTGGAGTTAGAGCTATTAGCGTTGTAAATTTCTAACTCTAACTCTAACTTTCTTCAAAAGTAAAACAGTTGACATAAGTGAGCCAATGCAAAGTGCTGCTGTGTGCGCAAAGGTTAGAGACAAAAGGAAAAGAAGTTCGTTCGCAGTCAAAGTTATTGGCAATAGTGCATTTATCTATGTAACAAGGTTGATGGCCAAAGCGGTAACAAAGCCACGCTAAGAAGGGACAAACGTAAAGCAGTTACCAACAAAATCAAAGGATCTTTGAAAGGCAAGCCCATGAAAGAGTGATAGTGATGGGCATGCGGTGGGCGTGGTTAAAAGCCCAGGTACACACCAGCACGTCGGAAAAGCAGAGCTTGCGAGCTGCTATGCTCGACCTAAAAAACTATTCTCTACAGGAAGACATTTTTCCTGTGGAGAATGCCCTTTACCTATACCCCGAGCAAGTTTGAGGGTGGTTCGTACCACTTCCCATTCCACAATGGGAATTACTTATTTTCACCCTTAGATGGAGTAAATCTCTGTTCATTTCCAGGATGAAGAACAGTTTGGAAATGACCCCTAATGTACGTCAGTGGGCGTTCCCAAACTTCCGAGGCAAACCACAACTTGTAGCCCGTTTGTCGCTGTTTTAGTGGGATTTACTACTGCCAATTTCTCCGAAGCAGTAAATAGATTCATACAACCAGGAATCCCTTTTGTGGGTTTCTACTACTCATGCAGAACTTACATTCGGTCCCAACAAATTCACCTTCGTAAAGTGCGTCCTTTATTTATCTTACCTCCCCCTTCCAAAGAAGGATCACACAATCTGTATGAAAAAGTATTGTCTTTTTATTCGAGGTGTCTTAAATTCATTATGAAATCATAAACCACCTCTGTTGGAAAGACTGCGCTTGCTTCCACAGACTGCGCCTGACCTCTGCAGAAGAATCATCTCTGTGCTCTCTCGCCATCTTTCCCCGACTACTGTTTTCGAGCGACCGATGAAGTGTTGCGTTTTCTAATTTCTAATATGTGACAAATTGTCACTGTTACTAATTACTAACTCATGATAAATTGCCACGGTTACTAATTTCAAAGCTGTGCCAAACTGTTGCTGTAACTAATTATACTCTGTGACGGATTGCGTTGTTTCCAATTTCTAATATGCAGTGAATTGTTGCAGTTGACATTTTTTCCCTCGCAATTATTTCTTCATTGTTGCTTTTTATCTCGTACACAAATGCCGATGCCTCGAGGCTCTCCGAGGCCGGCTTCAAACAAAGTGTTTGTCGAGACAAAGGGGCACCACAGGGCCACTCCCAACCACTGATCCCCGAAGTTGGAAAAGGTTGAAGAGAGACTCCAGACAAAATAGAGCCGTACTGTGAGTTATGCAGAGAGAAATAAATTTGTACAGAAGACGGGGAAGAAGCAACGAGAAAAATCCCACTAGCAATTGCTTAACAAACCAACAAAACGAACTAATTTGGCATGAGGAATACGCACAAAAGCGAGTCCGTTTGAGAATTATAGAGATGTCTGAAAGTATTCTTGTGACTAATACAATCACTTGTTAGGCCCATTCATTGCTACAATGTAACAAACAGCTGTAGGGAATAATCTCTTATAGGTCATGAATTTTCCAACTATGACTTAATAGACTAGAACTGCACAATGAGTGCGTGTGTGAGGGGGTGGGGCTTTGGGCAGCGAGCTATTAGCATATTTAAAGAAACACTAACATGAACAATAGGACAGTTTTAAAATGCCCTCCTTGAAGTCAAATTTTATGCCTGGACGGAGTGGTACATCTTCATGTTTTTCATTCGTCACTTACAGGTAAATTTGAGTTATTTTCACAAAGGCATTTGGAGGAGGTGAAGTAGTACTCTTACCTACCCTCAGATGCCTTTAGAAATTTCCCCCAAATAACTAAAACGAAAATAAAATGGAAATATTCAAGAAATATTCTTATACAATTAGATTAACAGAAAAGACTGTGCCCTCTGCACTTTTACTAATAGGGAGTTTGATGTTTAGGACCAATTAAAAAAAGGGTTGTAACATTATGTAAAAGAGTACTCTTTTGGTGCTACAGTCCGTACTGAAAAATGTATCAAACTCAAATTGGTAGACTCTTGTGTAAAATATAACCATGCAAATGTGGCAAAAGGAAATGTGAAATTTCAAATTAAGACTCGTATATCACCCTTTCATAACAGGAATTACTCCTTCAGCTTCCAGTCAGGCCCATGTTCAGTGGTGGATATATTTGTGAAATCATTGATTGTACCATAGTGCCTTTTACAAATGGCTATACAAGTGTATTTTATAACCTGTGCAGCTTAAGTTTCCACATGTGCACATCTTACTCCTGTTTGCCTTATTTATAAAAGTACCCGAGTCCCACGTGTATACCTTATGCGTGTAGGAAACAAGTGTAAGTGAATAGGGTTTTCTATAAATAAGGTAAGGCACAGCTTTTTCTTGACCCCCCAACAGCAATGGATTAGATGCATTACACATTTGATATTTTTAGGGTTAGGTTTAGGGTTAAGAAAATTTTAAATATATTTTTTAACTATATATTTTTTCAATTTGAGGATACTTTCCCTAACCTTTCTTCTTTTAAATTCCACTGTGGAGTTAGGGCTATGGAATGTTTACACTTGGACATAGAAGTTGAATAAACTTACCCTTTCACAAGGATGAGTGAGGTCTCCAAACTTTGCCTGATTCTGCTGGAGTGGAAGGTTAGTTTCTCTGGAAGGGATTTTATGCTCCAGAAGTCACATCCTCGAAGGGCAGAACATCAGGCAACTACCACTCACTGCTGTCCTTCGCCATGAATGTCAATGGGGAAATGGTTACCAACTATTTCCTTATCACCCCAAGTCACACTGATAAGAGCATGGTCTCCAGCAGGTTGGTTAGTGCAACCATGTACTGTCAGGTCCCACCTGCTGGAAGTATAGTCCTAAGGGGCCAAGCTTTGGCAAATGTAGTCAGTAAAACATGAACTTACTCTTGGTTGAACTAATTTTAGATTGTTAGGTTTAACTCAGCAATACAAGGGAACAAGCCGTGCATCAATAGGGTGCACCAATGCAAGCATTCCTCGTAAACATAACTAAGCGTTTGCCATCCAGCTGAAAGACCGACTTAATTTAAGTCCATCCTAAAGGAACCGAAGTCATTTAGAGAACACCAGGGGTCGCAGATGTAACCCCTGGCTTGCCCCTTACAGCCCCTCGTACTGGTTTTGTGACCCCTTGCCTCAGATGTGGAAAAATCATTGGCAAGATTGCTAGGTCAGCACACGATTGTAGGTTTTGGTCTCCACCTTCCTTTTCGGCCCCATTTTATTAAATTAATTATTAATTATAGTATTTGATTCATTATTAGCATAAAAAAATGAATCATCCAGAGTAAGACCAGGACCTTCTCTGGTAGTTGTGGTAAGTAAAATAAAATGCTTTTAAATGTGTTGTGTGGATGCGGTGGGATTGAGCATGTGCAAATGTGCACATTTGGATGTATGAGTATGGGTCTGTGTGTGTGTGAAACTAAATGAGAGTGAGTCAAAAGTAGTGAGAATAACTTAAAATGAGTGAGACTGAGGAGAACATCGGTAAAAACTGAATGCTGGAACAAAGTCTCACAAAGTGATGCAAACTGTTTCAGTTTTGATAAACTATTTCCTTTTGACAGTGGAAAGCAGCGTTAAAGAAGCCAACATATTGCTTCAAGCTGCTTTGAGCTTCTGTACATCATGCGACTTACCTTGAGTATTATATAGGTGTTTCCATGCTACAACCCAGGTTTTTTGACGCAAAGCTATAGCTACTAAAAATGTGAGACAGAGGTTTGCACTAAAATATAACACCTTCTTAAGACAAGCATTACGTTACTAAAATGTTTTAATTTCTTGCAACTTTTTAAACCAACCTTGCATATGTGCTGCACTATACAACACACATGCAATTTGTAAAACATTTTGAAATTTGTCTAGATATACTATTTTATACCAGAAGGTTACCTTTGAAGTACAAGATGTATGCTAGACATAACATGCACAATTTGGCATCATTGTGCAAAGGACTATGGGGCATATTTACCACAAACCGGCACACAGCAGTACAGCAAGTGACCTTGCTTCGCTTCCCTGAGACACAGGGAAAGGACAGAAATGCACAGTGTTTACAAAATTGTGTTTTCATAAAACTGGGTTGATATTGAAAGAATTAATGCTGTTGCATGCCATGATGCATTTGTACATAGCAACAAAATCACATCAGTTTTGTTGAGTTCCCCATCATGAACTCTCCATCAACCTCGCTCACGAATTACATGGTCAGGAAGGCTCTGAGACACAGGCCTGAGGGTGACTGATTGATAGGTCACAGGTAGGGTAGCACATAGCTGGTAGGCACATGTAAACAGGAATCACAGGTCAGTCCCAAAGCTAGGCACCGCAGCACCACAATAGTTTTATAAGATTGGACCCAATAAAACACATATGGCCAGAGGGGTACGTGCATTCCCAAACACCATAAAAGTAAAAAGCCACATAGAGTTAGCAACACTTAGCCAGTCAGAACACAGCACTGAGAGTAACATGCAGTGATCATGCATACCTCATGCTGGATATCTGGACATGTATCCAGTGGGCCACATTGTGTCCATGTCCAACTGGATTTTTTATCCGGGTTTATTTGTGACTCCAAAGACAACCGCTTTCATTCCCAGAATAGAAAATTGTTTTATGTTGTGCAGAAAACTGTACAAGATCAAACTTCAAATCAGTGTATTTTGAGAGGCAGTCCCCAGACCCGGGTTGTGTAACTGGTGTCCCGGCTGTAATTTTGAATTAAACAAACAGTTCCTACTTTGCCAGATGCCTCTTGTCTTTTGTTTTTTAAGGTAATTTGGCATTCAAGCAACAGCTGCCTAGAACCATCACAGACACCCTTGCAACATGGTGCAAGTGAGCCTGCATTGCATGCAGGATTCTTTTGGTGCGGGACAGGACTACAACTGCAACACCCATGGATCACCTCCTTGAAGCAGTTTAAGGTAACTCAGCGACTTGCTCTCAGTTTTCTTACATCATATTTATGAGGCCATGAATAGCAAATTCAAGTGTCTTTGCGTGGCCTTGTAGATAAGAGTCTGCACTCTGCGCCACCAGAGCATCAATAAAAGTGACACATCGGCGGCACAAAGGGCTTGTAAACATGCCCCTCAGTGCAGTGCTCTCTTCCACAGAGCAATGCAAAGTAACAACTTTAATAGCTGCGATGCAGGGCCAGAGTTTTGTTTTAGTAAATGCACTCCTGAGTGTCGATGAGTATGAATGAGTCAGTGAGTGAGAGAAAGAGTGACTGCAAAAAATGGGAGTATGTAGGTTAGAATGTATGAATGGGAGAAGTGTGTGTGTAAGAGTGATTGGCATTGAAACAGCATAACTGTAAGTGATCATGAATGAGCGAGTTCAAGTGAGTGACTAAGAACGAGTGTCTGAGTGTGAATGCATGAATATAAGTTAGAATGAGTGAAACTGCAGTCTTATGCTTACAAATGTGCCATGACCCTGGCAAACTGAAGAAAATTCTTGCCTTAAAGAGGCACCTCTAGCAAGGTTCTGGCACTGGCATTCTGAAGGCAGTTCTTCTTATCATAGGTACTTGTGACAAAATGTTGGGAAACAATGGCATGCTAGAGGTTTTAACTGGCATATGGGTATGCTCATGACAAAAAGCTGGCACTGGCAAATTGAATGCATTTTTGGCATTGGGCACCTGTGGAAAACTGCTGGAGCTGGCATACTGGAGAAAATTATTTGTACAGGGGTCACCATGGCAAAATGCCGGCGCTGACACATTGAGGGTTATTTTTGCCATAAGGGAGGTCAACCATGGTATATTAGAGATGGATATTCATTAAAAAATGCTGCCACAGAGATCATTTTTGTCATAAAGGTCATCCATGGCTTATGGCAAAATTCTGCCACTGGCATACTGTATGTAGTATATATTGTATAAAGGGGCACCCATAGCATATGGCAGTGCACATGATAATGTACTGGACCTGACACAATCAAGGTAATTTTTGACATATGAGGGGGCATCCCTAGCAAATATTGGGAAAATGGCATTAACACTTGGGGAGGGTAAGGTTAAATTGGCCTGGCATACCACGAAAGACTTACATATGTATTGAGTGTTTTTTCAGAGCCTGTGGCTTTTTAGAAAATTTAAGATGCACTAGTTTGATTCATTTTCTCAAAATCATCTCGGCGGGTGAGCCCTCTGATTCTCTTTGGAAAATATCAGGTTCACTCATTCTCCATTCGGGGTAAGTAATATGCCCCACCACTTTAAAAAATAACCAGTACCTGCTCATCGATTAGCACTGTTTTCTTTCTACAACTACCAGTGGGACATTACATGGTAGGTTTGGTAAGGTTAAGAAACTCAACAGTGTAATGCACATTCTTCTGATTAAAAATGGACTAAATACAAATATTTTTAAACAAATTGTTGCCATGTTTAATTATTTTGAATACATGAAATATGAAGTATATAAATAAACCATTCAGCTCTGTGCTTCGCACAAGTGATATACCCTTTTAAAAAATCTTACATCAAAATGTACTTATAGTAAGTAATAATTTAGGCCAATAGTATAGTTCATATCTGATATATGGTCTACATTAAATAATACATGTGGACATAACTACCATTTTTTAAAATTTAAATCTCTTGTTCTCTTCCTATGATTTATCAACACATTTCAACTTGCTGTATAAGTAGAATAACTACTTGTGATAGTTTTCGGTATACAACATGTAAGATCCAAATCGTGTGTTTTGTGGGATTGTTGGACTTTTTTGCTTATGCAGGGTCATCCCCAGTCTTTTTGCCTCCTGCCTCCTATTTTTTCTGACCTGTTGCTGTTGGCTTTTGAACTCTGAGCATTTTACCACTGCTAACCAGGGCTAAAGTGCATATGCTCTCTGTGTAAATTGTATGTAATTGGTTTATCCATGATTGGCATATTTGATTTACTAGTAAGTCGCTAGTAAAGTGCACTACTGGTGCCAGGTCCTGTAAATCAAATGCTACTAGTGGGCCTGCAGCACTGGTTGTGCCACCCACATAAGTAGCTCTGTAATCATGTCTCAGACCTGCCACTGCAGTGTCTGTGCGTGCAGTTTTAACTGTAAATTCGACTTGGCAAGTGTACCCACTTGCCAGGCCTAAACCTTCCCTTTTCTTACATGTCAGGCACCCCTAAGGTATGCCCTAGGTAGCCTCAAGGGCAGGGTGCAGTGTATGGTTAAGGTAGGACATATAGGGGGTCATTCTGACCGCGGCGGTCGCCGCCTGCCAAGCGGTTCCCGCCGAAAGACCGCAGCGGCCATTCCGGCTTTCCCGCTGGGCCGGCGGGCGACCGCCGGCTGGCCCAGTGGGAAAGCCCCTTCAACAATGAAGCCGGCTCCGAATGGAGCCGGCGGATTTGAAGGGGTGCGACGGGTGCTGTGGCACCCGTTGCGATTTTCAGTGTCTGCAAAGCAGACACTGAAAATCTTAATGGGGCCCTGTTAGGGGGCCTCTGCACTGCCCATGCCAGTGGCATGGGCAGTGCAGGGGCCCCCAGGGGCCCCACGACACCCGTTCCCGCCATCCTGTTCCTGGCGGTAATTACCGCCAGGAACAGGATGGCGGGAAGGGGGTCAGAATCCCCATGGCGGCGCTGCGGATTCCCTGGGCCAGCGGAAAACCGGCGGGAAACCACCGGTTCCCCTTTTCTGACCGCGGCGGTAGAATCGCCCAGGAAGCACCGCCAGCCTGTTGGCGGTGCTTCCGCTGCCCTCCGCCCTGGCGGTCATGGACCGCCAGGGTCGGAATGACCCCCATAGTGACAGTGAAATATTGCTAAATTCGTTTTTCACGGTTGCAAGGCCTGTCCCTCTCATAGGTTAACATGGGGGCTACCTTTAAATCTAATTAAAGTGTAGATTCCCTTTGGGAGCTGATGGACATGTGGAGTTTGGGGTTTCTGAACTCACAATTTAAAAATACATCTTTTAGTAAAGTTGATTTTAAGATTGTGTGTTTGAAAATGCCACTTTTAGAAAGTGAGCATTTTCTTACTTATACCATTTCTCTGACTCTGCCTGTTTGTGGATTCCCTGTCTGGGTCAGTTTGACAGTTGGGCTGGTTGCACCTCACACTAGACAGTGACACAAAAGGAGCTGGGGTGTAGTCTGCATTTCCTGATGAGCCATCTGTGCTAGGAGGGTGGTGAGGAGTGGTCACTTATACTGAAAGGGCTGTGCCTGTCCTCACACAATGCAGTCTCCGACCCCCTGGTGAGTGTCTGGGGCCTGACCTGGGCTAGGCAGGATTTCACATTCACTAGAGACTTTGCTTTGAAGTAGGCCTACTTCAAAGGAGAAATTGGGTAAAAGAAGGGCACCCAAAACCACAGACTTTAGAACACTTCTGGAAACAAGAGGAACCTCTGCCTAGAGAAGAGCTGAAGAGCTGAGGAGAAGTGCTGCCCTGCCTATGACTGTGCTTTGTGGCGCTATCCTGCAGTTGCTGCTTCTGCCAGAGTAAGAGGGCAAAGACTGGACTTTGTGTGCCTTCCATCTTGTGAAGAAATCTCCAAGGGCTTGATTTAGAGCTTGTCCCCTGTTGCTTGAAGTCTCAGGGACAGCAAAGACTTCTCTCTGCCAGCACCTGGAGTCTCTGGAGAGACTCCTGCTCTGACAAGTGGTGCCCTACCCAGTCCCTGGGCCCTTGAAAGGAATGCTGGTGGAAATCCAAGGAAATCGACTTCGGACGACTTCAGACCGACGCTGCTGCTGAATCCGGTGACGCTGCCTGTACCCGACGCCGTGACCTTCGCTGGAACGCGTCGCTCTTCGCAGACCCGACGCCGCTGCAGCCCCGCTGAAGTCCACGTCTCCGTGGAAGTCGCTGCACCACGTCGTGACCGATGCCGCTCGAAGTGCGCGGATTCAACGTTTCGCACCGACGCCGCGATCCCCGACTTTGCTCACATCGACTTGTTTTCACTCTTCACCAAAGGCACTGTACTTGGGGGTCTACGCGTCTCCGTGTCCGGTGCCGCTGGTGATGGCTTGTTGGGAAGGACTCCATCACGACGCCATGTTAACACCTCATTGAAGCTTTTTGTGTTTCTAAGCACTATTTTTGAGTTTAATCTTAAAGAATTCATAACTTGACTTGTGTATGTTGGATGTTTGTCTTTTTGGTCTTGTTTTGTATAGATAAATATTTCCTATTTTTCTAAACTGGTGTTGTGTCATTTTGTAGTGTTTTCATTAAGTTACTGTGTGTGTTGGTACAAATACTTTACTCCTAGCACTCTGAAGTTAAGCCTACTGCTCTGCCAAGCTACCAAGGGGGTAAGCAGGGGTTAGCTGAGGGTGATTCACTTTTACCCTGACTAGAGTGAGGGTCCTTGCTTGAACAGGGGGTAGCCTGACTGTCAACCAAAGACCCCGTTTCTATCAGGGGTTATATCATCTTCAGATGCACATGATAATTTTTCAAGTAATACTAAGAGAAGCAAGTAATGACCCCCTTGCATATCATGTCAGCACCCTAACAGGTGGTATATGAAAACATTTTTCTCTGTTGTGCTACTTTATTGATCATGCATTTATTAAGGAACTTCAACTATGCCAATTATTTTGATGTCATCAGGGTTAAGGTCTTGTGACACCACGTCCTAGGAAGCTTCAGGGTCAAAGGTCATATCATACCACTTTCTGTGATGTCATTAAGGTCAATGGATTGTGATGTTACTCTCACTTCCTCCCACATTTTGGTGAATCGAGGTCGATGCCAACAAGAACCATTAAAATGCTACTAAAATGAGTAATAGTAAAACCATGTTATTTTGTGCTTAAAAGTGGCATTCTGCAGCACACAAAAAAAGAGCAAATTGCCAATAACCCTGTGACCGTGAAGGACTTAACGGTTACGTCCTTGGTTGCGGCGCTGAGGTGCCAAGGACGTAATCATTATGTCCTGGTAGAGGCCCTCGGGGGAAGTGCTAGTGCTCCCCCGATGGCCTCAACTCCACCCCCCCAGGCAGGGCTGGAAGGGGAATTGCTTCCCCTTCCACCCCGGCCCCCCTCTTTACTTTCCTTTGATGTCTCTCTGAGCATTTCTGCAGTCCGATCATGAAGCGATCAGGCTGCAGAAATGCCCACAAGACACCAGGGATTTTGTGTTTATGTTTGAGTTTGTGTGTAATTGGCATAAGGGGAGAGACCCCTTTGGCAAGGGTCGCTCCTAAAGGGGAGGATTTTATCTAAGGCCATTTCTGACCTGACTGGGGGCAGATCGGCCCATATTAATTAGGCAGATCTGCCCCCGGGGTGGGGGGGGGGGGAAGCCATTAGATACCATGGATGTTTTTTTTTTTTTTAGATGTAGTCAGTTTATATACCTCCATCAAACATCAAGATGGGATTGAGGCTGTCAAGAGTTGCCTATCAACACGATCAGTGCATCTACTTGAAAGAAACCAGATGATTGTCCAGATGTTCTCCTTCTGTCTCACAAACAACTTCTTCCTTTTTAAAGGACAATATTTTCTCCAATTACAATGTACAGCGATGGGAGCTAAATTTGTGCCACCATATGCATGCATTCTTATGGGAGCGGTAGAAAGACATTGGCTCTGGAATGATGACTTGGAACATCTTTCACAACACATTATTTTCTGGGGCCGCTACATAGATGACATTCTTCTTATCTGGCAGGGTCAAGAATCATTACTCCAACTTTTCCTCAAATCTCTTACACCTAACAGATGGAACATTGAAATTACGTATCAGCTCTCCAGAACCACAATAGAATATTTGGACCTCATACTGTACATTGACAATGATAAATTACATACCTGTTTTCATCGAAAGAGCACAGCAGCTATCTCTATTCTTCGCATCCAGTTGCCATCCACACAGTACAATTCGTAATATCCCAGCAGGAGAATTCAGACAGGCTAAACTCAACTGCAGTAACAAAGCTGACTACGAGACCATATCCTCTGAAATTGTTGAGGGTCTCTCTCCCAGAGGATATAACACTTCCATCTTAAAGAATATGAAGGAACACTTTGCTAAAACAGATCGGAGCACAATCCTTAACAAGACCAAAACAATCACTGAGAGGACTCCTATTCGCTTCATCACACATTTTCACAATGGTCATCAATTCATCCGTAAACTATTTCGCAAACATTGGTATTTACAACAATCCGTTGATCAACAAACACATTTCTTCTTTTCCTCGGATTGGTTTCAAAAGAGCTCGTAACCTCAGAGACATACTTTGTTCCTCCTTCTATTATGAAAAAACACTTACTCAGAGCTTCATACGACCCCCCAAATGGCTTCTGTACCTGCACAAAGTGTTCCATTTGTAAACTTGGCTTAACAAAAGCGAAAACAATTTTGATCAATGACCAACCATTTTTGATACGTGACTTTATCAACTGCGAAAGAACCAACACAGTCTACCTCATTAACTGTCCCTGCAATAAGCCCTATATAAGAAGCACAACCAGAGAACTTAAAATTTGGATTCAAGAACACTATCGTAACATCCAAAAGGATGACATCAAATTTCCTTTGGTTGAACACTTTGTAAAGTGTCACCCACACGCATGTTCATTTACATTTAGTGGTCTAATGCAACTGAAACAACACCTTCTGGGAGGTAACCTTGAATTTCAGTTGCAATGGAATGAAAGCAGACTTATTATTCGCATTGATACTGTAAGACAAGGCCTCAACAAGGATCCTGAATGGCATTATTGGCTTCATTAATGAGCCAAACTTGCATTTTTTCATGTAATCACATTTGTACTTTACTGTCAAAGCCCAGCTCACCTGAGTCCTTGTTCAGTTCTGATGGAGGTTGAAGACAATCCGACCCCACCCTGAAACTGCTTGTTCCAGCACACTAGTTTTTAAAACAGTGCACTAAGAACAGAAGCTCAAGGGAAGAGGGGAAGTGGATAAAATAAAATAAAGAGACAACACCGTTCTTGCGTTTCCACTGTTGAAGTGCTGCACAAATCTGCGGCCCTCTCTGACTTTTGTAGAAACTGGTGCCTAATGAAACATAAACAAAGAACAGATAAGTACAACCTATTCCTAACTGGGTTCCTGACTATCCCTTTATTTATTAGAAATTTTCTTCTAAAAGTACCTCTTGGATCCTGGTCTCTAGTTTCCAGGTTTGGAATGTGTTACTGCTCTGGGATGTGCTTTCTATTACTCTAAAGCTTCTAAAACATTAAACAAATACCGTTATCAGAATTACCAATATCAAACATTCATCTTAATATAACTAAAGCCTAAATTCCCAATAGCAGACTCACTTTTCCCATATTTCCAGAATCTTTTATAAAACAAATACTGTACTTTTACGTCAAAATACAGCATGTAATTTGTGCAAGTCCTTGATTTACTGTTTGCCTTGCTGTTAATGGTTTCCACGGTTCGATTCTTAAAAGTTCCATTAAAAAAAAAAAAATGTTTGCTTCACAAAGTTCCGCAAAGTATTCTTGTAACAAAGAGTTTGAATCACAATGTTCGTGGAAGGTATCTTGTTTCAAATTGTCTATAAACGAATCCAGAAATTGTTGTTAAAGTTCTTTCAGGTAATAAAAGTTTTGCACTTACTTGTTGCTGGCAAGAGATACTGATCAGTCTAACCTTGTCTTCTTTCTCTTTTGCAGGTTGCTTGTAGGAGAGAGGCTAAGGCAAGGAGGAACCGGAAACCGGAAGAAGGAAGAGCCAGCAGCTGTGCCCATTGAAGCCAATGAAAGTCTGTAGAGAGCAGGAGTGCAGGCGCCGAGGGATCTGTCCTCAGGTAAGCGAGAGGTAGACAAGCACAAGCACTGGGTGAGGCTCGGGGCTGCCTTTTATAGACAGGGCTGGGTGTGGTCCTCACATGCTGCACATGTTCTTGAAAGGTGTGCAGAGCTGGGTGTGGTTTGAAGAGCTGGGTGTGGTCCTCACATGCTGCACATGTTCTTGAAAGGTGTGCAGAGTTTCAGTTATTATGCAAATGAGTTAAATTAACACATGGCCTAGAGAGGAGTGTTTTAAAGAACCCTTGGTAAAAGCAAGGCCCAATGTGTAAACAAAACAGCACATTAAACAACATACAGAGAAGCCTGGGGGGGGGGAAGGTGAGATAACAAGAAAGGCTTTCAATAGTAAGTTTAAAAGGGAGCTATTACAGAACCCACTAGTGCAGTGAGAGGGGACATGCTCTTTGCTGTGCACAAACCCTAACATTTACTTACATTTTTCTGTATTGATAGTTCTGATTAAGGTCTAAGTATATCTTTTTATCTGTGTTTTGTAGGCAATTTAAGGGATCTGCTTTGACAATTAAGGATACCCTTAGTGTTGAATACTGACAATCACCTTTATCACATTTACACATTTTTAATAGTCACAATCGGTTGCTCGTCTAATTTCATCTATGTTTCATTCTTCTTTCCCTATATATTCAAATATGATTTCTTACAAATTAAGTTCACCATTTGTACCTCCATATACAATGACTCTATGACAACATTTCCTTTTATTTCCAACTGATATACTATAATTAACACATTAGGGCCATTACTAACTAATCCTCATCTCAATACAGAATGTGTTAATTTGATATATGCCTTGACCCTTCTTTAATCATGTTATAATTACTCTGGTCAGTTCTCAATAATCTTATGAGATTATATCCTGGTATCTCAATTTGAGAGCAGTCCTTTTCTCAGATTATCCTTATCTACATTGCTTGCCTAAACATTGTTCTATTAATATCTCTACCATCCCCTTTCAGTAGTAGGAGTTACCTTTGCTATTCTATGCAACTGTCTTGTCACTGAATTTGGACAATTGAAATTAAGGCATTTTCTTAAAAAACAGTGTCACAACCTTAAATCAGGATTACATACATGATGTACACTTTCAATTTAGCGGCCTCTTATGTAATTGACATCATATTAACATGACCAATATGGACAATGTTTTTTCCATTTCTTCATTCTGTTTCATCATTTTACATAGAACCATGAACATAGAAGTAGGACTTCGTCCGATCAATGCCTCAATATGAAAAGAGTGAAGGGACTCATGCGAGCGCTCCCCTCTCCCTGAACATAGAAGGATAATCAAAGTAGGACTTGGTCTATACCGTTATGCTTTCTATATAAATAGTGATACAACCACATGTGGCTTTTGCCACATTCAATATGGCGCCCATCTAGAACGCCGCGATTTTGACCCCAGGACTACCCCTAGGATTCCAGTACCATGATATCGGGTAAGGGATACTAGTCATAATAGCATTTGTACATACTTATTTGGACCACACTGGGAATGTTTTAAGACCTTTAATAACACCGTACTTGTTTGTCTCTGTCGATCTACGTCTGGGGATATAAATACTACATGAGAGTATAACAGAAACAAGTCAGTTTTCATTTTGTTCTGTTATATTTTTCTTGACAATAAAAAATAATAAAAAAAAACACCTTCTGTCATTCTTATTTGGGGAAATTAAATTATCTGCAGTATATCCCTGTATATTTTTAGGTTGTTACTCTCCTTTGATAAATAATGATGTACTTGCATAAGAAATGCCCCAGGACATGTACTGCTAATTAGATTACTACTAGGTCCTGCTCTACCTTTTCAACCATTTCAATGTGCAGTTAATTAATCAGTCAGCAAATGTACATTCATTCTATCTTTTGTATTTAGATCGTCTGCATTTAAAAATGAACTTAGTCTGATGAATAATTCAATGGTATGATGTTTTTTCAATCACAATTATTAAAATATTTACGACTGACTAACTCACTATGATCACCAGTAAACACTGGTGTGGTTCTTTTATTTAATCAAGCAGTGCCAGCACTAATCTTACTCCATTTCTGGTTTTGGACTTTCCAACCTTACTCTTGAATGGAACCTTTATGATACTTCTTCGATTTGATTAATTTTTAATGCATTTTCGAAACTCATAGCTCCATTTTCTTATTTTCCACAACTTATGGAGTAGGCTATGGGACTATTACCTATTCGAGATCACTACCCATTACTTCTTTTCCTTTTTTCTTTTTCTTGCTTAGTATACCTAAAATTCTGCACCAATGTGTGGTACCTCTGCATGGTTTTAACCATTATTCTAATTCATGAATCCTGACAACCCTTTTTTTCTGATCTGCCCTCTTTCACTACTTGCAGCCTTGAAAAAGCCCTAGGTGAACACACCACAAGGGGCAAAACACGTGTTCTGTCTCTTCTTGTAACCTTCAGAATATTTATTCTGTGTGGAATTAATAAATGCACCTGAATCAAATACATGGATCTGATGTATCATTGTCTGCATGCAATCTGACATTTTACCACAACTCTTAAAATGATCCAAGTGTGTTCTCAACTTTAGTACTTTCTGACGTTTGTTTTTTGGGGAACATTGGTCCAAACCCCCACTTGATTACCCACTGTTCAAATCAACAAACCTGGGCATTTCTGAGGAAAGTAGAATTGGACCTTGGTTATTTGTGTTTGAAATGTTTATAAGGGGAGTGACCCTTTAGGCAAGGGTCGCTCCCCAGGGGGCAAATTTAATATTAGTCCTTTTCTGCCCCCTCCCCTGGGGGCAGATCAGCCTATATTAATTAGGCCGATCTGTCCCTGTGGAGGTAGAAGACACTAGACACCAGGGATTTAAAAAAAAAGAAAGAAATCAACATAAGGGGAATGACCGCTTTGGCAAGGGTCACTCCCCAAGGGGGGGCATTTTTTCTAAGGCCATTTCTGCCCTCCTGGGGGCAGATAGGCCTATATGAATTAGGCTGATCTGCCCCTGGGGGGGGAGAAGCTATTAGACACCAGGGATGTTTTTTAAAATCATGTTTATAAGGTGAGCAACCCCTTAAGCAAGGGTCGCTCCCCAGGGGGCAATTTTATTATTAGGCCTTTTCAGCCCCACCTGGGGGCAGAGCAGCCTATATTAATTAGGCTGATCTGTCCTCAGTGGGGCAGAAACCACTAGACTCCAGGGATTTTTTTTTGTTTACATTGATAAGGGGAGCAACCTCTTAGGCAAGGGTCACTCCCCAGGGAGCAATTTTTTATTAGGCCTTTTCTGCCCCCCCAAGGGGCAGATAGGTCTCTATTGAAAGCACCAAGCACCATGGATTTTTTTTTTTTTTTTACAGATAGGGAGCGACCCCCTAGGCAAGGGTTGCTCCCCTGTGGGGGCGGGAGGGCAGATTTATTTTAGGCCATTTCTGCTCCCCATGGGGCAGATCAGTCTATTTTTCTTAGGGCAATCTGCCCACAAAGGGGGCAGAAACCACTAGACAACAGGGATTTTGTTTTCTTTGCCAATTTCACACAAGGGCAGCGACCGCTTAGGCAAGGGTTGCTCCCTTGGGAGGCAAATTTATTTTAGGCCACTTTTGCCCCCATTGGGGGCAGATCATCCATGCTAGAATGGGGACTGTAGGAGGCTGGCCTGGCTTATAGTGGGTACCTTGTGGTACTTATACCTTGTGCCAGGTCCAGTTATCCCTTATTAGTAGAATAGAGGTGTTCTAGCAGCTTAGGCTGATAGAGGTAGCTATAGCAGATCAGCTTAGGCTGAACTAGGAGACATGCAAAGCTCCTACTATACCCCTCATATCACTTAGCACTATATCATATGAAAACACAATTCTCAGAGTTACTAAAAATAAAGGTACTTTATTTTAGTGACAATATGCCAAAAGTATCTCAGAGGATATACTCCCTTAGGAGGTAAGTAATATGCACAAAATATACACACACACACCAAATGAACAGTTAGAAAAGTAGTGCAAACACTGTAAAACACAATAGAATGCAATAGGAGAAAATAGGCCTAGGGGCACCACAAACCATATACTCCAAAAGTGGAATGCGAACCACAAATGGAGCCAAGGCCTAGTGTAGTATGTAGAGGGTTACTGGGAGTGTAAGAAAACACTAAGGGTGTCCAAGATACCCCACCCCAAGACCCTGAAAAGTAGGAGTAAAGTTACCCTACTACCCCAGAAAGACAGTAAAGTCGAGATAGGGGATTCTGCAAGGACAACAACTGACTGCAAAGCACTGAAGACTGAATCCTGGACCAGAGGACATTTAAAGGAAGGAGACCAAGTCCAAGAGTCACGCAAGTGTCCGGGGGGGGCAGGGGCCCATTAAACCCCGGATGAAGGTGCAAAAGGGCTGCCTCTGGGTGGAAGAAGCCAAAGATTCTGCCACAACGGAAGGTGCCAGGAAATTCTCCTTTGGTAAAAAGATGTGACACGGCATGCTGGAGGATGCAGAGTTGTTTCTACACAGAAAGACTGCAAACAAGCCTTGCTAGCTACAAGAATTGTGTTTGAGGATTGTGGGTGTTGCCAGGGCCCAGGAAGGACCAGGAGGTTGCCCCTTGGAGGAGGAGACAGAGGGGGCGCTCAGCAATACAAGAGACCATGCAGAAGCAGGCAGCACCTGTAGAAGCACTGGAACAGGCACTTAGAAGATCTGAGGATGACAGTCAACTCAGAACAACAAAGAAGGGTCCCATGACGTTGGAGTCCAACTCAGCGAGTTGGGCAATGCAGGACGGAGTGCTGGGGACCTGGGCTAGGCTGTGCACAAAGGAAGTCTTGCAAAAGTGCACAGGAGCCCTAGCAGCTGCAGTTCACGCAGTACACATGATTACTGTCTGTGTGGGGAGGCAAAGACTTACCTCCACCAAATTTGGACAGAAGGGCCACTGGACTGTCATGGACACTTTGACCCAGCTCCTGTGTTCTAGGGACCACGCTCATCAGGATGAGAGGGGACTCAGAGGACCGGTGATGCAGAAGTTTGGTGCCTGCGTTAGCAGGGGGAAGATTCCATCGACCCACGGGAGATTTCTTCTTGGCTTCCAGTGCAGGGTGAAGGCAAACAGCCCTCAGAGCATACACCACCAGGAAACAGTTGAGAAAGCTGGCACGATGAGGCGCTACAATGTTGCTGGTAGTCTTCTTGCTACTTTGTTGCGGTTATACAGGCATCCTGGAGCAGTCAGCGGTCGATCCTTGGCAGAAGTCAAAGAGAGAAGTGCAGAGGAACTCTGGTGAGCTCTTGCATTCATTATCTGGTGAGATACCCACAGGAGAGACCCAAAATGGCCCACAGAGGAATATTGGCTGCAGAGAAAGGTAAGCCCCTATCAGGAGGAGTCTCTGATGTCACCTGCTGGCACTGGCCACTCAGAGCTGTCCATTGTGCCCTCACACCTCTGCATCCAAGATGGCAGAGGTCTGGGACACACTGGAGGAGCTCTGGGCACCTTCCCTGGTAGGTGCTGGTCAGGGGAGTGGTCAATCCCCTTTCCTTTGTCCAGTTTCATGCCAGAGCAGGGCTGGGGGGATCCCTGAACTGGTGTAGACTGGCTTATGCAAGGAGGGCACCATCTGTGCCCTTCAAAGCATTTCCAGAGGCCAGAAGAGGCTACTCCTCCCAGGCCCTTCACCCCTATTTCCAAAGGGAGAGGGTGTAACACCCTCTCTCAGAGGAAATCCTTTGTTCTGCCTTCCTGGGACCAGGCTGCCCAGGCCCCAAGGGGGCAGAAACCTGTCTGAGGGGTTGGAAGGAGCGTTAGCTGCAGAGGAGACCCCGGAAAGCTAGTTTGGCAGTACCCGGGCTCTATGCTGGAGACCCGGGGATGCATGGAATTGTCCCCCTCAATACCAGAATGGTATTGGGGGTGACAATTCCATGATCCTAGACATGTTACATGGCCATGTTCGGAGTTACCATTGTGACGCTACATACAGGTATTGACCTATATGTAGTGCGCATGTGTAATGGTGTCACAGCACTTACAAAGTCCGGGGAATTTGCTCTGAACAATGTGGGGGCACCTTGGCTAGTAACTTTGCACCTAACCTTCACCAAGTGAGGGTTAGACATATAGGTGACTTATAAGTTACTTAAGTGCAGTGTAAAATGGCTGTGAAATAACGTGGACGTTATTTCACGCAGGCTGCAGTGGCAGTCCTGTGTAAGATTTGTCTGAGCTCCCTATGGGTGGCAAAAGAAATGCTGCAGCCCATAGGGATTTCCTGGAACCCCAATACCCTGGGTACCTAGGTACAATATAATAGGGAATTATAAGGGTGTTCCAGTGTACCAATAAGAATTGGTAAAATTAGTCACTAGCCTGCAATGACAATTTTAAAATTCAGAATTGGTACAATTAGTCACTAGCCTGCAGTGACAATTTTAAAAGCAGAGAGAGCATAAACACTGAGGTTCTGGTTAGCAGAGCCTCAGTGACACAGGTAGGCACCACACAGGGAACACATACAGGGCATACTTTATGAGTACTGGGGTCCTGACTAGCAGGATCCCAGTGACACATAGGCAAAAACAAACATACATACAGTAAAAATGGGGGTAACATGCCAGGCAAGATGGTACTTTCCTACAGGGACCCCGGAATTCAGGATGTGAAAATAACTACTGCTTCTCAACACCTTATTTTGTGCCCACTTTGGAAATACAAAAGTTTTCTTGGTACCTATTTTTGACTCTTTATATTTCACCAAATGACTTGCTGTATACCTGGTAGAAAATGAAAACCCATTGCAAGGTGCAACCCCTTTATTGGCTTTGGGGACCTAGAGTTCTTGATGAACCTGAAGGCCCTATATATCCCTGCAATTAGAGGAGGCCAGCAGACGTAATGGTATATTGCTTTAGAAAATTGGACATCGGAGGAAAAAATTACAGAGTAAAACAAGGACAGAAATGGCTGTTTTTTCTTATCTCAATTTAAATTTTTTTTTTTTACTTCAACTGTTATTTCCTGTAGGAAAACCTTGTAGGATCTATAATGACACCGTGCTGAATTCAGAATTTAGTCTACATTTCAGAAATGTTTATCTGTCCAGGATCCAGCATTGGTTTCACACCCATTTCTGTCACTAAAAGGAAGGAGGCTAAAAGCACAAAAATAGTAAAAATGGGGTATGTCCCAGTCAAATGCCAAAATTGTGTTGAAAACTGTGATTTTATTATTCAAGTAAGTGTGCCTGTTCTTGAAAGCTGGGAAGATGGTGATTCTAGCACTGCAAACCCTTTGTTGATGCCATTTTGAGGGGAAAAACCACAAGCATTCTTCTGCAGCCCTTCTTCCCATTAAAAAAAACCACAAAATTGTATTTTGGCTAATTTCTTGGTTTCCTCAAGGGGATCCCACAACCTCTGAGTACCTCTAGAATCCCTAGGATGTTGGTAAAAAAGATGCAAATTTGGTGGGGGGTAGATTATGTGGACAAAAAGTTATGAGGGCCTAAGCGCAAACTGCCCCAAATATCCAAAGAAAGGCTTGACTCCTGAGGTGGAAAAGGCCTAGCAGCAAAGGGGTTAAAAATTGTTTTTGTGCAGGAGGGTATACCTTCCTGCACAAAAACAATCTCCCCTGCAACACAGCTATCTTTGCACCATGGTGCAAGGGTGGCTGCCTTGGTGCTCGGTAGCTGATTCAGGGCCGGGGGAACCACAGGGATGCACCGTATTCTAGTAAACACTACGCATCCCTGCGTTTTAGAAGTGACATTGCGTGGTGCTGCAAATTTTGGCACAGCAGCTGCGCTGTGCCACTTGTTGTAAATATGCCCCTTAATTCTTATTATTCTTTGAAGGGACATGTACTTCTTTCCTCACTTTGCAAAATACTAAGGATAAAGGAAACCAGCAATGTTGAAACTTGAAACCATTTCATTTTCTTTTACTGGTTTGCATGATGACTAGGCACTGATGTTTCTGTATCATGTGTTCTGTGTGTGTTCAACTATTATTTATAGACCCATTCCATACATATTTTTAACTCATGGTGTGAACTATGTCTGATTCAATTGTAATATTGTTGGATGCACTTCTAGCAAGGGTGCTTTCTTCTACCTCCTCTTGCTACACGCTGTTTGGCACACCACCAAGTTATACATGTGTGGAGATGCTGCCATTAGTAGACTTCCCTCGAATTGCAGTCTATTCCTTCTTTGCCTATTAGCAAACAAAGCATAAGACGAAGACAACAGAGGGGTGTAATTGTTGTGTAGCCATTTTAGCTATATATTTTCACATGTTATTTTAGCAAACTAAGCCTGCCGCTGTGCACTTTAACCTAGACATATTTTATTCAGCTTCGTATTATTATTTTAAAAATAGCCACATTAGCTGTCTTGTTTTTTTTTCTCTATATAGCTGTTCTTTGCCTAGGTCAGCACTGCGTTCTTAAACAAGACATTTCTTTCACTCTTTTCTTTTCTCAAGGCTGCAGTAAGATAGGTTGCCAGCAAAAGTGGTACGTTTTGTCTCTAATGTTCACACAAACATACACACTCTTACGTGGGGATCCTTTCTTGGAAAATCAGCTGTTTATTATAAAACACTACTTTGACCCATGTACGTTAGAGGGAGATTCCAGCCAGACGACCTTGACTGTATGCAAATTGCTCAGTGCTTTGCTGCAGCTGCTTATGTAGACTACAGGCCTCTTGCTCAGGTTTGAGGGATGATGTCTTCCCAGGGGAACCTGAAGGGCAGAATTAGAGCTTAACATGCTGTGCTCTAACATAGCCTAGGTAGGAGCTATTTTTAACGATTCTTGTGACAACATGATAGCGTTATATTTATATTTCACTCCCCTTCTCACGATTTTAATCCTGTCATGCTTCATCATTCTAGTTATTGCATTACATGCTTTATTATCTAAGATGCAGTTACGTCAATAAAACGTTATTGAAATATATTCTGCCTCTGATTGTACTTGCATACGTTAACTAATGTAACTGAGAGAAACGGATGAGATCTGAGTGACCAAGATTTCCCTGGAGAGCCAATTGTGTCATGTGCTCAGTTGCCCACTCATTCCTGCTCTTCGGTGGAGAGGAGGCACTGCTAGTTAGCCGGAACAAAACCCACATTAGGCCGACAGGTGTCACCTGTAGTGGGTTCAGACTCATTCCTTCACAGTGCAAGGGATTCTGCCCCTCAAATCCATTAGTCTCATTAGGATAATGAGAGACTAAGCTACACAATGTTCACATTATATTAGCACAAGTAATAGTTTTGGCAAAGATATATAAAGGTTGCTAGAGATGCTAGTGTGGATCAACACAACTTAAAAGATGATGAAGATTTACTTTACATTAGTAATTATGCCACCCAAAGTTCGAAACCACTTTTAGTAATGGCAAGACCTATAAGGATGTTATCACCCAAGCAGGGCATTCCTTTTCATAACGCATTTAACTTATAGATGAAAAAGCACTGTAAAGGTGGTATTATCTTTTTTTTTCAAATTAGCAGATAATTGTTCAGTCAAAAACTACAATTAAACATCATTAACCTTTTAGGTGCGGGCGTCGGCCACTGGCCGACGCCCACACACCCTCCCTGGTGCGGGTCACGACCAGTGGCCGACACCAGGAAGGGTATTAATAAATCCTCGGGTGCGTCGCACCCGAGGATTTATTATTTTTTTTAAAACTTCCCTCGGGAGACACGGAAGCTTCCGTGTCTCCCCCGCCCCCCACCCGCCCCTTTGTGATGTCTCAAAGGTGTTTTCCCCATCAAAGCAGGGAGCAGCCTTGCGGCCGCTTCCTGCTTTGATGGGGAAAACGGCCTTTTCCACGTTCGGGAAGGCCTCGTAAGAAAGGGGAGAGTCTCCCCTTTCTTACGCGGCCTTCCTGAAAGTGTTTCCTGGCCCCCGATCGCAGCACAGCTGGAAACATAATCGGGGGCCAGGAAACACCACTAGACACCAGGAATTTCACTTTGGGGGGGCGGCCCCCCCCCGGAAAACGGGCCGCCCCCCCCCCCGACATATTTTTTTTTTTTTTAAAGGTAGGTGCCCCCTGGGGGAGGGGGGGGCGCGATCGCGCCCCCCCAGGGGATTTTTTTTTTTTTTTTTTAAATAAAAAATAAATAAAATGAAATGACAGGGGGTCGCCCGTGGGCAGGGTGACCCCCTGTGGGGGCAATATTTTTTTTTAGATGTTGTAGGGTTTCCCTGGGGGCCATTTTGGCCCCCAAGGAGACCATACAACAACTAAAAAAAAATAGATGTATATATAGATCTATATATATCTATGTAGATAGATATATCTAGGTACATGGATATATCTATAGATATATCTTTGTAGATAGATATATATATATATAGAGGTAGATCTATATCAAAGAGATTTATAAAGCACGCTACTCACCTGTGAGGGTCTCAAGGCGCTGGGGGGGGGGGACGGGGGGAGGGAAAGGGGCTGGGAGGTTCACTGTTCGAAAAGCCAGGTTTTGAGGCCTTCCTGAAAAGAAGTAGGTTTTGGGTCTTGCGAAGGTGGGTTGTGAGGGCGTTCCAGGTTTTGGGTGCAAGGTAGGAGAAGGACCTGCCCCCGGTGGTGGTGTGTTTGATGCGGGGGACAGAGGCGAGAGAGAGGTCAGCTGAGCGGACGTTTCGTGTGGGGGTGTGGAAGGTGACTCTCGTTGAGGTAGGCAGGGCCTGTGTTGTGGAGTGATTTGTGTGCGAGGATGAGGATCTTGAAGGTGATCCTTTTGTCAATGGGGAGCCAGTGGAGGGATTTGAGGTGTGGAGAGATGTGTTCGTGTCGGCAGAGGTCGAGGATGAGTCGTGCCGCTGAGTTCTGGATGCGTGTAGTTTGCGCTTGAGTTTTAGAGTGGTGCCGGCGTAGAGGGCGTTTCCGTAATCAAGCCTGCTGCTGATGAGTGCGTGAGTGACAGTTTTTCTGGTCTCTGTGGGGATCCATTTGAATGTTTTTCAGTATACGGAGTGTGTTGAAGCATGAGGAGGTAAGAGCGTTGATTTGTTGGGTCATCGAGAGGGAGGAGTCTAGGATGATGCTGAGGTTGCGTGCGTGGTTGGCGGGGGTGGGTGCAGGGCCTAGCGTGGTGGGCCACCATGAGGGGTCCCAGGTGTTTTTGTGTGGGCCAAAGAGGATTATTTCGGTTTTGCTTGAGTTGAGTTTCAGGTGGTTGGCTGTCATATATATATCACTTTTGTCAATATGTGTGTGGTTTCCCTGGGGGGAAAAGGGTCCGACTTGTCTAGTGGCAGTTTTAGTGCCATAAAGAAGCGCAGAAGGTTTATATGCCTACTGCAAAGAGCAAATCTGTATTTTATGTAAATAGCTGAGTACATTAGTAAAGTCTATGGAGAGATGAAGGGCACTTTTGCTGGGTGGTAATGAGGGAATCCGAGGAGGAGGGAGTGGGAGCGCCAATAATGATTGTTGGACTGGGCGCAGGAGGTGCTAAAGACTGTGACGAATGGTATGTGACAAGGTGTTTTTTGAGTGTCTTGAAAGTACGTGCTGATTGAGGGAAGAAGCGCAGGTAAGGTGGCCTCTACTGTTGCACGTATCTCACACACACCATCGATTTTGTGACTGTCTACGTAGGCTAGTGTTTTAGAGCAACAGTTTAGCTAATAGCAGAGATGGCATCTTGATGGATGACTGCTGCCTGCACTCGGGTTATAGAGGACCGCTCTGACATAGGATCAGAGACTGAGACATCAGATACTGAGACAGCATCTGAGGGATAGGACAATGGCGCAGACTCTGGGAATGATATTTCAGTCAGAGGAGTCCCATTCGATAACTCCTCTTCCAGTACATTATGAGGGAGGTGATGAGGACAGTCCTGCTGTCCCTTCGCAAGCTGTTCGTGCAACTGGGTAATAGTGGGTTAGGCCAACCCAGAGAGCAGGTAATTGCGGCGGCAAGCAGAGATAGAGTGCTCTCTTGGGAGCTCCCCAATTTAGTTCAGCCCCAAATTCCACCACCCAAATCATATTGTGGAGACATCAAAATTGTCTATGGCAAAACAAACTGGTTTTGTAAGGCAGGCACCTGTGTTTTTGGTCCTGGATTCGGCGGCCATATAGAGAAACACACTAAACCCAAACATTTCTGGAAACTAGACATTCGGGGGAGTCCACAGAGGTGTGACTTGTGTGGATTCCCCAAAGTTTTCTTACCCAGAATACCCTGCTAAGCTGAAATGTTGAAAAAAAACTCAATTTTTCTCGCATTTCTGTCACACAAACTACAGGAAAATGCTGGGATCCACAACATTCCTACCACCCAGTGACTCCTCACCTGTCCTGATAAAAACACTACCCCACTTGAGTGCCTACACCTAGTGCCTGTGTCAGGAATGGATCACCCCAGGGTCAACAGCTGCCTCACGTAAGGACCAACATTGACCGTTGTGTGATCTATTCCTGTCGCAGGCACCAGGCCTAACCACACAAGTGAGGTATCATATTTATCGGGAGACTTGGGGGAACGCTGGGTGGAAGGAAATTTGTGGCTCCTCTCAGATTCCAGAACTTTCTGTCACCGAAATGTGAGGAAAACTTGTTTTTTTAGCCACTCTTTGAGGTTTGCAAAGGATTCTGGGTAACAGAACCTGGTCTGAGCCCCACAAGTCACCCCTCCTTGGATTCCCCTAGGTCTCTAGTTTTCAGAAATGCACAGGTTTGGTAGGTTTCCCTAGGTGCCGGCTGAGCTAGATGCCAAAATCTACAGGTAGGCACTTCGCAAAAAACACCTCTGTTTTCTTCCAAAAATTTGGATGTGTCCACGTTGCGCTTTGGGGTGTTTCCTGTCGCAGGCGCTAGGCCTACCCACACAAGTGAGGTATCATTTTTATCGGGAGACTTGGGGGAACGCTGGGTGGAAGGAAATTTGTGGCTCCTCTCAGATTCCAGAACTTTCTGTCACCGAAATGTGAGGAAAACTTGTTTTTTTAGCCACTTTTTGAGGTTTGCAAAGGATTCTGGGTGACAGAACCTGGTCCGAGCCCCGCAAGTCACCCCTCCTTGGATTCCCCTAGGTCTCTAGTTTTCAGAAATGCACAGGTTTGGTAGGTTTCCCTAGGTGCCGGCTGAGCTAGAGGCCAAAATCTACAGGTAGGCACTTCGCAAAAAACACCTCTGTTTTCTTCCAAAAATTTGGATGTGTCCACGTTGCGCTTTGGGGCGTTTCCTGTCGCGGGCGCTAGGCCTACCCACACAAGTGAGGTATAATTTTTATCGGGAGACTTGGGGGAACGCTGGGTGGAAGGAAATTTGAGGCTCCTCTCAGATTCCAGAACTTTCTGTCACCGAAATGTGAGGAAAACTTGTTTTTTTAGCCACTTTTTGAGGTTTGCAAAGGATTCTGGGTAACAGAACCTGGTCCGAACCCCACAAGTCACCCCTCCTTGGATTCCCCTAGGTCTCTAGTTTTCAGAAATGCACAGGTTTGGTAGGTTTCCCTATGTGCCGGCTGAGCTAGAGGCCAAAATCTACAGGTAGGCACTTTGGAAAAAACAGCTGTGTTTTCTATAAAAAAAATAGGATGTGTCCATGTTGTGTTTTGGGGCATTTCCTGTTGCGGGCACTAGGCCTACCCACACAAGTGAGGTATCATTTTTATCGGGAGACTTGGGGGAACATAGAATAGCAAAACAAGTGTTATTGCCCCTTATCTTTCTCTACATTTTTTCCTTCCAAATATAAGAGAGTGTGTAAAAAAGATGTCTATTTGAGAAATGCCCTGCAATTCACATGCTAGTATGGGCACCTCGGAATTCAGCGATGTGCAAATAACCACTGCTCCTCAAAACCTTATCTTGATCCCATTTTGGAAATGCAAAGGTTTTCTTGATACCTCTTTTTCACTCTTCATATTTCAGCAAATGAATTGCTGTATACCCAGTATAGAATGAAAACCAACTGCAGGGTGCAGCTCATTTATTGGCTCTGGGTACCTAGGGTTCTTGATGAACCTACAAGCCCTTTACATCCCCGCAACCAGAAGAGTCCAGCAGACAAAACGGTATATTGTTTTCAGAAATCTGACATCGCAGGAAAAAGTTACAGAGTAAAGCATAAAGAAAAATGGCTGTTGTTTTCAGCTCAATTTCAATATATTTTTATTTCAGCTGTTATTTTCTGTAGGAAAACTTTGTAGGATCTACACAAATGACCCCTTGCTGAATTCAGAATTTTGTCTAGTTTTCAGAAATGTTTAGCATTCCGGGATCCAGCATTGGTTTCACACCCATTCCTGTCACTAACTGGAAGGAGGCTGAAAGCACCAAATATAGTAAAAATGGGGTATGTCCCAGTAAAATGCCAAATTTGTGTTGAAAAATGTGGTTTTCTGATTCAAGTCTGCCCGTTCCTGAAAGGTGGGAAGATAGTGATTTCAGCACCAGAAACCCTTTGTTGATGGCATTTTCAGGGAAAAAACCACAAGCCTTCTTCGGCAGCCCTTTTTCCCCATTTTTTTGGAAAAAACAAAATTTTCACTCTATTTTGGCTATTTTCTTGGTCTCCTCCAGGGGAAACCACCAACTCTGGGTACCATTAGAATCCCTAGGATGTTGGAAAAAAAGGACGCAAATTTGGCGTGGTTAGCTTATGTGGACAAAAAGTTATGAAGCCCTAAGCGTGAACTACCCCAAATAGCCAAAAAAGGGCTCAGCATTGGGGGGGGAAAGGGCCAGCAGCTAAGGGGTTAAGAAGAGGGTTGGTGTCCCTCAGTGCCCATCTGAAAATTGTGTTTTCTGATTTAAAGTTCAGTACTCACTTTTTAGAAATGTTTTTGACTTGGCTCAAGAGAACTTTGGATTTCATTGTAATCATAATACATTTGCAATGAAAAGAGATATATGCAAATTCTTATGCAAGTGGATGCCAAAGAGAAATTATTTTGAGGTTTGACAAATGTTGAAATACTTAAGTGAAATTTGAAAAATATCAGATTTTTTTCAAGGTGTCACATTACACAATTGTGCATAATTTTGCCCACCAGAGACTGGTTAGTGCACATGGTAAACTGTCTAGCTATTTTCTACTCTGCCCATTTACCTATTGGTATTATGCACTACTCATTTTAGGTGAAATAAAGCCTTACATTGAAAAATTATGCGAGATACTGTTAAAACACATTTTGCACTAAAAGCATAGGTCCTCATTTACAAGAATCTGATGCATTGGCTCTGATGTGTCAGATTACTTGCGAATCCCTGTGCCCCCTTAACAATGCCATGATAGCACTGTATGTACCATTCAGAGATCCATGACACACATTTTCCACAGCTGCATCAGAAATTCTGGTGCATCTGTGGTGCTAAAATGATGCATTGCAGGACTAGCATCAAAAAAATTACGCTACTCCAAAAATGCATGGAAGGCATTTTAAAAAGCCTTGCATGAGTTTAACGCCTGCCTGAGCAGGAGTCACATGTTTGACACAGTGAAGGTGCAGAACAAGGCAGTAAAATGTTGGAGAATTCACTCTGCCAGTTCCACATGGCTTTTAACGGGTGAACGCCTACCTTGCATAAATTATACCTGGTGCAGGTATAAAGCGGCACAAGGCTTTACAAACTAGATCAATGGTCCCATTGCGCCAGTTTGTAAATGTGGCACATTGTAGGGTACTGCATTCCGCTCCTGCTGTTAAAAAAAAGAAATTATGCAACTGCGCACAAGGGGTGTTAGACCTGACAGCTTTAGGGTGGTCACCCATAACTTTTTGCCTGTCTCCCTCCACTTTTTGGACACTGTTTTTGATGGTTTTTAGACTGCACACTTTACCACTGCTAACCAGTGCTAAAGTGCATATGCTCTCTCCCTTTAAACATGATAACCTTGGATCACACCCAATTGGACTATTTGATTTACATGTAAGTCCCTAGTAGAGTGCACTATATGTGCCCAGGGCCTGTAGATTAAATGCTACTAGTGGGCCTGCAGAACTGGTTGTGCCACCCACTTTAGTAGCCCCTTTACCTTGTCTCAGGCCTGCCATTGCAAGGCCTGTGTGTGCAGTTTCACTGTCACCTCGACTTGGCATTTGAAAGTACTTGCCAAGCCTAAAACTCCCCTTTTTCTACATATAAGACACCTCTAATGTGTGACCTAGGTAACCCCTAGAGCAGGGTGCTATGTGGGTAAAAGGCAGGACATGTACCTGTGTAGTTTACATGTCCTGGTAGTGTAAAACTCCTAAATTCGTTTTTACACTACTGTGAGGCCTGCTCCCTTCATAAGCTAACATTGGGGCTGCCCTCATACATTGTTGAAGTGGTAGCTGTTGATCTGAAAGGAGTAGGAACAGCCCACCGGCACGACGCGCAGCCGGACTACAAGCCCAAGATTCCACGCACAGACCCTGGGGCGTCTGCAAACTCCGTGACCCACAGAGGAGACCTATCTGCGCGCTGCAAATCGAGGCAACATCTTCCCCGCGTGAAAAATAACAACGCAAGTCCGTGTGTGAAGGGGCGAAACCGACGCACACACCATTTTTCCACGCATCTTCTCCTCTGTGGACCCTTGCGGAGATTTTTTACTCCAAACCAGGTACTTTGTCCTTGAAAGAGACTTTGTTTGCTTTTTAAAGACTTAAGACACTTTGGTGGTCATTACAACCCTGGCGGACGGTGTTAAAGTGGCGGTAAGACCGCCAACAGGCCGGCCTTAAAAAAATTGGAATTACGACCATGGCGGAAATCGCCAACAAAGACAGCCACTTTAACACTCCGACCGCCATGGCGGTACAGACAAATAGCTTGGCGGTCACCGCCAACAGACAGGCGGAAGACAAAGTACCACCCACAATATCACAACCTACCAATCCGCCACCTTTTCCTGGGCGGGTTCACCACAGACAGAACCACCGTGGAAACAGGACTTCAAAGGGAAAACGCTCACCTCTACACACCCCACGAGGAATCCGGACGGCATGGAACCAGAGCTGCACATCCTGCCAGCCCTCATCTTCTTGCTCCTCTACCAGGAGCACGAACGCCGGCGGCGAAGACCATGGTGAGTACTGCACCTACGACACAGGGGAGGGAAAAAACAGGGACACACACACGCAACACCCCCACCCTCACCCACTACAACACACACACTAATACATATTTATACATTATAGTTACACTCCCGAAACCCCCCCCGGAAGAATGCACAGACAAAAGGAAATGAGTGTAACCGTTGTAATATAATAAAATCAAGTACACAAAAAAAAAATATATATATATATATATATATATATATATACACCATAAACAAAATATACACTAAGCTTAGTAGTCCAGGTAGTGCTCCAATGAAGTCCGTGGAACACTGGGCCCAAACGGTATGGGCGAGGCCCACACAAGATCCCCGACCATGACGGAGAGAACACTGCAGGGGCATCAGAGAGCAAGAAAACAGGCACCTCAGGGGGAGGGAAAGGGGGGGCACATCAGCCGGTTGAGTGCACGACGCCAAATCCACGAGGTGGCCACATGCCCACTGTTCAATCCTGGGGAGTGGAAAGCCACAGTCTCTCAAGTCTCTACAGTGGGTGGGTTGCCCACTGCTGCATCCTGGGGAGTGCAAAGCCACAGTCTCTCAATTCTCTACAGTGGGTGGTTTGCCCACTGTTCCATCCTGGGGAGTGCAAAGCCACAGTCTCTCAAGTCTCTACAGTGGGTGGGTTGCCCACTGTTCCATCCTGGGGAGTGCAAAACCACAGTCTCTCAAGTCTCTACAGTGGGTGGGTTGCCCACTGTTCCATCCTGGGAAATGCAAAACCACAGTCTCTCAAGTCTCTACAGTGGGTGGTTTGCCCATTGTTTTATCCTGGGGAGTGCAAAGCCACAGTCTCTCAAGTCTCTACAGTGGGTGGTTTGCCCACTGTTCCATCCTGGGGAGTGCAAAGCCACAGTCTCTCAAGTCTCTACAGTGGGTGGGTTGCCAACTGTTCCATCCTGGGGAGTGCAAAGCCACAGTCTCTCAAGTCTCTACAGTGGGTGGGTTGCACACTGTTCCATCCTGGGGAGTGCAAAGCCACAGTCTCTCAAGTGGATGCCTTTCTCCACTGGTTCTGGAGGGGGCCTTGTGCCCAGAGTGCTTCATCCTGCTAAGGACAGAGGTAGTGGATGCCTTTCTCCACTGGTTCAGGAGGGGGCCTTGTGCCCAGAGTGCTTCATCCTGGTAAGGACACAGGTAGTGGATGTATCTCTCCACTGGTTCTGGAGGGGGCTCTGTGCCCAGAGTGCTTCATCCTGCTCATGACGGACTCAGTAGCATCAGTGGCCTTGACGCCCATGGGCCAGCGGTGCGTGTGGCGGTGGTGCCCTGTTCAGCGGTGCTTGTAGCGGCGGTGCCCTGTTCAGCGGTGCTTGTAGCGGCGGTTCCCTGTTCAGCGGTGCTTGTAGCGGCGGTTCCCTGTTCAGCGGTGCTTGGAGTGGCGGTGCCTTGTTCAGCGGTGCTTGGTGCGACAGTACCCTGTTCAGCGGTGCTTGTAGCGGCGGTGCCCTGTTCAGCAGTGCTTGGAGCGGCGGTGCCCTGTTCAGCAGTGCTTGGAGCGTCGGTGCCCTATTCAGCGGTGCTTGGAGCGGCGGTGCACTATTCAGCGGTGCTTGAGGCGGCGGTGCCATGTTCAGCGGTGCTTGAGGCGGCGGTGCCCTATTCAGTGGTGCTTGAGGCGGTGGTGCCCTGTTCAGCGGTGCTTGAGGCGGCGGGCTCCTTTGCAGTGACTCAGCTGCTGGCGGTCCTCTCTGTCCCAGCAGGGCTTGTGCTGGCGGTCCTCTCTGTCCCAGCGGGGCTTGTGCTGGCGGTACTCTCTGTCTGATGGCGGTGGCCTCCTGGGCAGCGGGGATGATGGCTGTGTTACCAACTGCACTGTCACAGTAATTGGCCCCCATCCCTACCATTGCCATGTGGCACATGCATTCACCGTCGTTTCATGCACGCCACAATCCCCCCCCCCATTCTTACATCCACCCAACTCCACACTGGCATAGCCCATACAGCATGCTCCTAGTGTACTTACCTGTTTGTTTGGAGGACCGTAGAGTAGCGTGTACTGGGGGAGGACCCACCCACGAGTTTCTCCAACTCCTCCAATGTGAAGGCAGGGCCCTTTCCCCAGACACTCAAGCCATTGTCTCTTTCAGACCGAGGTCACAGCAGCACTTGCAGTGTAGATCCTCTCCTGTCGAAGATCAAGTATCGAGTGATTGAACAGATAGAAAATGGCGGTCACGTCCGCGGCGGTGCGTACCATCACCACCAGCATACATCGTCATTGGCTCCTGGGACCCATAGGGTCCAATGTTAACCAATGCAGCATTGCGTCGCGGTCTTCAACCACCTACCGCGACGGTGTACAACGCCAGCGCAGTTACCTCACATCCCATTGTCCAACTTTAGAGGTCAGGCAGCTGCCATTTCAGGGGCCCACAGGGCTTCATTTTTAACTGCGTCACACATACCTAGGCTTAAAATCAACACACATACAGACCACTTTTCGGATTATGATTCGTGTTCTGTGTAAGCTGTGGGTACCTACCTCTGAGTTGGTTGACTCTGTGCTCGCTGTTGTCCTTCATAGGCACCGTCCGCTGGGACATGTGAGGAGATGGCGGCATCCTCCGGTGTATAGACCACTGGTGGACCTGTCGACAATGGAGGAAAGACATGTGATCATCACATACAGGCTTGACCGTGCCACAATCCAGGAACTGTGTACCCAGTTGGAGCCAGACCTGATGTCAGCCGTCCGCCATCCCACAGGAATCCCCCCTCAAGTGCAGGTGCTGTCAGTGCTCCATTTCCCTGCAAGTGGGTCATTTCAAACAACAGTGGCCATTGCATCAGGGATGTCCCAGCCTATGTTTTCCAACGTGTTGTCCAGAGTGTTGTCTGCCCTGCTGAAACACATGCAGAGCTACATCGTTTTCCCTCAGGTTGAGGATTTGCCTACAGTGAAAGGTGATTTCTATGCCCTGGGACATATCCCCAACATCATAGGTGCCATTGATGGGACCCATGTGGCTTTGGTCCCCCCGCAGGAGTGAACAGGTGTACAGAAACCGGAAGAGTTAACATTTGATGAATGTCCAGATGGTATGTTTGGCAGACCAGTACATCTCCCATGTTAATGCCAAGTTCACTGGCTCAGTGTATGATGCCTACATCCTGCGGAATAGCAGCATCCCTTATGTGATGGGTCAACTCCAGAGGCACAGTGTGTGGCTATTAGGTGAGCACATGGAAGCAAGACAGTGGGAATGGGTGTCTGTGTTTGGGGTTATCCCTACAGGTAAGTGTGTGTCTAACAGTTGTCCCTTGCCATTTGCAGGTTACTCTGGTTACCCCAACCTGTCATGGCTACTGACCCCAGTGAGGAATCCCAGGACAAGGGCAGAGGAACGCTACAATGAGACCCATGGGCGAACACGGCGGATAACCGAGCGGACCTTCGGCCTCCTGAAGGCCAGGTTCTGGTGCCTCCACATGAGAGGTGGATCCCTATTCTACTCACCAAAGAAGGTGTGCCCGATCATCGTGGCCTGCTGTATGCTTCAAACTTAGCTTTGCGATGATAGGTGCCTTTTCTGCAGGAGGATGGTCCAGATGGCGGTGTTGTTGCAGCTGTGGAGCCTGTGGACAGTGAAGACGAGGAGGCAGAAGAAGAGGACATGGACAACAGGGATTCAGTGATCCTGCAATATTTCCAGTGAGACACAGGTAAGAATACAAACCTGCCTACTACATGGACTTTAACACTACTACCTCTCTACTGTCTGTCGTTTTCACCCAGTGTATGGTCACTGAGTTGTCACTTTCCCTTACAATTTCACAGATGTGGGTCCCACTGTGTGTCATCTGCTTTTATTCCTCATGGACTAGAGCTGTGTGACACAGGTATGTTGACATTAAAATTGAAAGAGCTTTTTGCCACAGTAATTTCTAATACACTATTCCAAAATCACAGACTGACTCCAGATTGTTTTGCGCTTCAAGGGAGTTTATTTAAGTGCTCAATATTGGAGGGGGTTGCAAAATGGTGAGGGGTGATGGTGGAGGAATGTCCATGGCAGAGTCCAGTCTATTAGTCTCACAGGTGCATTGCCCAAATGTGCATAGGACGTGGAGCTGGGGCAGTTTAAGGATGGACAGGGTGACAAAGTGGGACAGAAGGATGACATTCTGGGTGGTCTCATTTCTTGGTGGTGGGTCTTGGCATCGTTCTCTGTCTTTGTCCTGGGTCTCAGGGACCTTTTGCGGGGTGGTTCTCCCTCTGCAGGGGGTGGGGTGCTGGTGTGGTGGTCCTGTGGCGGTGCCTCCTGTCCACTCGCGCTGGCGGAGGTGGTGGGAAGTTCATTGTCTAGGCTAGTGTCAGGGGACCCTTGTTGTGCCACAGTTTCCCTCCTGGTGTGAAGTACTTCCTTCAGCACCCCTACGATGGTGCCCAGGGTGGAATTGATGGCTCTGAATTCCTCCCGGAAGCCCAAATACTGTTCCTCCTGCAGGCGCTGGGTCTCCTGAAACTTGGCCAGTACCGTTGCCATCCTCTCCTGGGAGTGGTGGTAGGCTCCCATGATGTTGGAGAGGGCCTCGTGGAGAGTGGGTTCCCTTGGCCTGTCCTCCCCCTGTCGTACAGAAGTCCTCCCAGTTCCCCTGTGTTCCTGGGCCTCCGTCCCCTGGTCCGTGTGCCCACTGCCACTGCACCCAGGTCCCTGTTGTTGTTGGGGTGGTGGGTTAGCCTGGGTTCCCTGTAGTGGTGGACACACTGCTGATTGACATGTCCTGGGGACAGAGGTATGGGCCCACTAGGGGGGTGCTGTGCTGGTGTTTCCAGAGGGGGGAAGCTCTCTAGTGGCCTGTGACTGTGTGATGGGAACTGACTGTCCGGAGGTCCCTAATGGGCCGGGCTGGTCATCTAGATCCATTTGGACAGAGCTGCTGTCATCACTGTGGGCCTCTTCTGTTGGTGGTGTGGACATGTGTGGACCCTCCTGTCCGGTGACGTTGGGTAGGTGTCCTGCAGGGGTATAAAAGGTTGTTTATTACATCTGTGTGTGCCATGGTGTGCAATGGGTGGGTGACCGTGTACCCCAGTGCTTGCATTGCTGTGTGGGACCTTGTGTGATGATGGTTTAGGGGGGTGTATGGGTTTGTGCAGTGGGAATGCTTTGGTGATGGGTGTCCATGCTTTGGTGTTGCATCCAGGGCTTGGTGTTGGGATGGGTGGTTTGTGATGTTGGGACATTTGTGAGGAGTTGGAGTGATGGGGGTGAGGGTGAGGGTGGGGGCATGTGATGGCATGCAGGTATGGTGGGGGATGTAATAGTTAAGATTTGACTTACCAGAGTCCATTCCTCCATCTAGTCCTGCGAGGCCCTCAGGATGCAGAATCGCCAAGACCTGCTCCTCCCATGTTGTTAGTTGTGGGGGAGGAGGTGGGGGTCCGCCACCAGTCCGCTGAACTGCAAGGTGGTGTCTTGAGACCACGGAACGCACCTTCCTCCGTAGGTCATTCCACCTCTTCCTAATGTCATCCCGATTTCTTGGGTGCTGTCCCACTGCGTTGACCCTGTCCACTATTCTTCGCCATAGCTCCATCTTCCTTGCAAAGGAGGTCTGCTGCACCTGTGATCTGAATAGCTGTGGCTCTACCCGGATGATTTCCTCCACCATGACCCTGAGCTCATCCTCCGAGAACCTGGGGTGTCTTTGCCATGCCTTGAGGTGGTGTGGGTGATGTGTGGGGTGGTGTGTGTGGTGATAAGTATGCTGATATGTAGTGGGGTGTTGTGTGAGGTGCATGGAAGTTATGTGGGTGATGGTGTTGTGTGCCTGTGGATGCTAGTATTGTTGATGGTGGTGTCTCTCTCTGTGCTTCTTTCTCAATTGTGGTCGTAGGGGTTTGTGGGTGATGTGGGTGTGTGTTTTATATTGTATTGGGTGTATGGGAGTGGTGTGTGTATGTGTATCAGGTGTGTGTATTTTGAATTGTCCAATGTGGCTGTGTTTTGGATGTGTGTGTGTATTTTTAGCGTGGTGGTGTGGACTGCCAATGGAATACCGTGGTTGAAAGTCTGCCGCGTGGATTCGTGTGTTGTGATAGTGTGGGCGTATTTCTGTTGGCGTGACGGTGGAGGTTTTGTTTTCGCCAGTTTATCACTGACCTTTGGTGTGGCAGACTTGTGTGGGTGTCTGAATTTTGGCGGATTCGGTGCTGTGGGTCATAATAGCTGTGGCAGATTTCAGCTCTTTGTCACCTCTAAATTGCCCCTAGAGAGGAAAGAGGCAAATTGTCAGTCCATGGTGTAGAAGATCATCAGCGTGGACCAAGTGAAAAGGACTGTCACTGAATGCAAAAAATGCTGGCATGGCTACAAGCGTCAGATGAAGGAGAATCTGGCCAACAACCTGAAGGCATCAATGCAGACTGGAGAAGGGAGCCCAGTGTCCCAGGAGGAGCTGGATGCCTTGGAAGAGCAAATGGCAGCTGTCATCCCACACAAGTTGGTGGATGGAGTACCAAGACAGAACAGTGCTGCACACGAGGGACAACCAGAGCCACAGGGTAATTATCAACAAGGGGCAATGTGGGCAAAAGGTCATGTTGTGCAGTGCAGCTAGATGTGCCCCAGTGCTCCACTGCACTGTGTGCAGAGCAAAGGGACAGAATCTGGCTCATGTCCCATTAAATGGCACATAAATGTCAGTCACACTGCTCAGTTACATCTTGCACAGTTCAGACCAGCTCTGTCACGTTTCTCCATTCCATGTGTGAAGTGCAACACCAGCCCAGGTCCACCTTTGTATACTGGCACATGTAGTAGAATATACAACATGATTCACCAGAACTATAAGTCCCACAATACAAAGTAAAAGAATTATGGCCTGGAACAAAAACATCATTCATGGACACTTGAACACTAGCCAACCTGATGGTGACAATGCAGGCCACCTTGCACCATGAGGCCGCTGTGTCTTACTTGGGAACATGCACACAAATCTGGACTGTTAAGCAATGGAATGGAATGGGTTTGCCTGAGGAGAAACAGCTCACCTGAGAGGGGGGTCATGTGAGGTATCAACACATAGGAACATGCCAAGAGCCACATGTTTATTAAATGGCATCATGCTACATAGCACGCAGCTGTCCCGACATGCAGGATGAGACCGCACAGGTGTAAGCTGCCATGGTAGGGACCATGAGAAGTCAAGCCAGGTACTAAATCCAACTGGGTCAGGGTGAATGAAAATGATGCACACCAGACAACCATGTGTGTTGAAACCAAAGATGGTGTGTGGCCTTGGTGGGCCCCTGCTTGTGCAGTGCACTATAAATGCTGGCTCAGTAGATTGAAATGCTACTGTGTCTGAATGGGGAGACACTGCATAGCAAGGAGGTCAGAATGGATATATGTCCTGCAAGGTAGCCTGACCAATGCACATGCACTGCTGTGTCTGACAGTGTAACACTTGTGCTGCAGCTAGGTGGGGATGACAGAGAAGAACCCATTGGGGTTCACCATCCTACATGTGATGTGTCTCCTGGATGAAGATGTAGCATGTGGCAGGAGGGAGTCAGAAGACAAATTGTCTCAGCATGCCACTATGTTGTAGTTGGAGGATGTGAAATAGGGATTTGTTAAGGTACAGTAAGAACTAGTCAGCCACCACAAAGGGCAGGAATCAGCAATGGTTGGAGACTGAGGTGGATGTGCCCAATTATGTTGCAAACCTGGTTAGGTACTTATCACCAGTTCCAGCACTACTATCATGTGGGGGTACAGCTTGACCCACAGCCCTCAATAACAGCCAGCTATGCCAGTCCATTGGCTATGGTCACACATATTGTTGGTATTATAGGCACATGAGAGCCAATGTATGATCTGGGCTCCATCACTGTATGGCATTAAGTTAAGTCCCTGGTACAAAATGAAGAGTGGCAGAGGAGGCATGTAAAAGTGAGCGAGCCTGAGTCAAAGGATGTGTGATACTATACAGGTACCCAACTCTGGCAACTATCAATTATGGTGATTGTCGGAGCTAGCAACCTACCTGGTGTGAATGGGCTATCCCCTTAGAGTTGGCAAACAGTGCCCATTGTCCACAAATATGAAGCCGAATGTGTATGCAATGAAATCACATGTATACACAAATAGGAAATACCTGGTAAGTACATGCCCTTGCACATTCTTGCAATGAAGCAAGGTTGTTTAGCAGTGTGCAGGATATGTGGCAAAATCAACCCTTGACCACAAGAATGCACAATGTGCATGTGAGACAGCACAACAAGGCAGAGTGCCATAGTGTGCAGTGTAAAAGCCAGATGGCAGGTTCATAACTAATTCATGACCAGACCCACATCACCTGCACAGGAGCTGTGGGCTGAATACTGGCCACAGGGAATGCAGACACCCTAGGAACTAGGTGCAATGTGCCCTCTCTCTTATGATATATGCAGAAAAGGTAGGCCAAGCGAGCTGTGCAACTGAATTGAAATATGTGTCAAGACACAAAAAGGCAACCTTGTCACAAAATGTTTGTATGAACAATGCAGAGATACTGCCATCTAAAAGGCAACTACAGTGCAACTTGGACTCAGTACCTCTGTGTAACAGACATTCTACGCATCAATGTTGAACTGAGAGTTAAATAGTAGCAAGTCAGATTGTCAACCAGATCACTCATGTCAACATCTAACATTGATCACCATTAACATCCCTCTATCCCATTGCAGAGAATGTACCTACACATCCTGTTAGACTTGGCATCCTTGGCGTGGTCTCCCCTAACATTTTGCTTCTATTTCCCAGATTGTTGATGTCTTCTGGACTCTGTTTCTGCTGTTTTTGATACTCTGGGCACTTGACCACTGCTATCCTGTGCTAAAGTGCAAGTGCTCCTATGTCACATGTATGTGTAATTAGTTTTCCATATTTGATTTACTAGTACGTCCCTAGTACAGTGCACTAGAGGTGTCCAGGGCCTATAAATCAAATGCTACTGGTGGGCCTGCAGCACTGGTTGTGCTACCCACATGCGTAGCTCTGTACACATGGCTCAGGCTTGCCACTGCAGTGTCTGTCTGTGCAGTTTTAAACTGCCAGTTTGACTTGGCAAGTGTACCCACTTGCCAGGCCTAAACCTTCCCTTGTTATACATGTAAGGCACCCCTAAGGTAGGCCCTAGGTAGCCCCATGAGCAGGGTGCAGTGTATGTTTGAGGTAGGACATATGCTAGTGTGTTTTACATTTCCTAACCGTGAAATACTGCCAAATTCGATTTTCATTGTGCAAGGCCTATCTCTCTCATATATTAACATAGGGGCTACCTTTAAATATTATTAAAGTCCAGATTTCCTTTGGGGGCTGATAGAAATATGGAGTTTAGGGTCTCTTAACTCTCAATTTAAAAATATATCTTTTTGTAAGGGTTGTTATTAGATTGTGTGTTTAAAAATGCCACTTTTAGAAGGTAGACATTTTCTTGCTGAAACTATTCTGTGACTATGCCTGTTTGTGAATTCCCTGTCTGGGTCAGTTTGACAGTTGGGCTGTCCTCTAGACAGTGACACAAAGGGAGAAGGGGTGTAGCCTGCATATCCTGATGAGCAATCTGTGATGGGAGGGAGGGGAGTAGTGGTCACTCTCACCTGAAAGGGCTGTGCCTGCCCTCACACAATGCAGTCTCCAACCCCCTGGTGTGTGTCTGGGGCCTGGCCTGGGCAAGGCAGGATCTTACAAACAAGAGAGACTTTCCTTTGAAGTTTGTCTACTTCAAAGGTAGAAAGAGGTATAAGTAGTGGACCCAAAACCCCTGGAAATTAGATCACTTCTGGATTCAAGAGGAACCTCTGCCAAGGAGAATGGCTGAAGAGCTGAGGGGAAGTGCTGCACCTGCCTGTGACTGTGCTTTGTTGGGCTATCCTGCAGTTGCTGCTTCTGCCTGTGAAAGGGGACAAAGGCTGGACTTTGTTGGGCATTCCTGCTTGAGAAGAATCTCCAAGGGCTAGAACTGAGCTTGTCTCCTGTTTTGAAGTCTCAGGACCATCAAAATCTTCCTCTGCTAACAACTGGACCCTCTGCTGAGACTCCTGCCCTGCCAAGTGGTGCCCTGTCCAGTGCCTGGGCCCTTGAAAGGTGAGGTAGGCAGACAAGAACTCAAAATCCACACATTGAATGGCCTTGGGGGGGGGGGAATTTCCACGCACCTTCATTGCTGAAATCGATGCTCCACCTGCATTGCGGCTGGGAGATCGACGCATCGTGGATGGAGAAATGACATGCAACATCCGCTTACGGAGGCGGATAATAACGCAAACCCCATGCATCGCGGTTTTCTGATACTGTGCAACCGGACTTTTCACGTTTCATCCCTGGGTGTCCAAGTCAACCTGACTCTGCGTGGATCCTCTTGCGAGGGAGAAAAACAACGCATCACTGACGCAATCGGAGAAGGAAACGACACACGGCCTCATTTGCGAGTAAGGAATTGACACAGCGCCACCCTCTTCCGACGCACGCTCACCTGTGCGGCTTTATTTTTTATGCTAACCAGGTACTTTGTGTGACAAAAGCATTCTCAACGTTTTCTAAGGATTAAGACTCTTATTCTTTTGAAAATGCATATCTTTGCTTGTGTATGTTGGATTTTTGTCATTTTAGTCTTATTTGATTTAGATAAATATTACCTATTTTTCTAAACTGGTGTGGTGTCCATTTTGTGGTGCTTTCACTGTTTTACTGTGTGAATTGGTACAAACTACTTTACACATTGCTTCTGAAGTTAAGCCTACCTGCTCGTGCCAAGCTACCAAGGGGGTAAGCAGGGGTTAAATGAGGGTGATTTTCCTTTACCCTGACTAGAGTGAGAGTCCTTGCTTGGACAGGGGGTAACCTGACTGCCAACCAAAGACCCCATTTCTTCCACCTCCTGACCAGCTGCCTGCCTGGGATGAAAATCTTGCTGAGGATGACAGCCTGCCAACCCCTGACCAAGACACCTGCCAGCAAATGCTGGCCTACTTTGATACATCATGTCCAGTTGTGGAAAAGGATGACAGCATTGCGGGGTCTCCAGGGCACCCACCCATCACCCAACAAGCACCTCCTGCCAGCCGACCCCTAGCCCTGGACTCCGAGGACCTCCAAGTCGAATTCCAATTTTGTTCGGAAGGAACCCAGCGGGAGATGGTAGATGAGGTGTGGGTGGGGATGGAGACCCTTGCAGGCACTCTAGAGGCAGTCCGTGGGTACCAATGACGATACCTCAGTGGCTATAAGATGCAACAACCCTCTGCTCTGTGGCCTCATACAGACCTGGCTAACATCGCTAGTGTCATGAGGCAGAGACATGAACAACTGCTCTGCCAAAGTGGCAGTAACAAGGCTTCCAACCAGTTGAGGACGATCATCAACATCCTGGAGTCCATGGAGCAGAAGCAGGACACTTACATTACAAAAATGGGTTCATACCACCACGACGTTGGTGCTGCGCTGGCAAACCACCAGACCCTTCTTAGTGCAGTGCTGCATCACTTGTTGGCACAAATAAATGCTACTGCAGACAGGGGATCCACATCTTCAGCCCCTGATGTGAGTGTGTGCCTCCGTCACCTCTGGCACTGACAACGCTCCCCTCATGGGATGCACCACACACATCAGAGGAGGAAGATGTGGAGTTCACCTCTTTCCACTGAAAAACTGCGTGGTAGCATTTCTCTGTGCCAAATGCCCAGTTTCTCCCTTGCCCAGTGGTGATCACCATGCCAATGTACTTCCCAACTGGCACTGTCCTCAGTTTGCTGTCCCACCTCTTGATCGCAGCCATTTGTGGAATGTTGATGTGGCCTATCTTCCCTATTGGCAATTTGCTTCTCCTCCTCACTAAAACACTAGTCTCTTCCACAAGTCCCATGCAATGTTTCCCCCCTGGACTCTGTCTGGACATCCTATGGCTCACAGACAATGTTCGGGTTGTCACCGCAAGGACTGCCACTTGCCCCTTGCTCCTTGGTTCACGTGCCAACCAGCGTGAAGTATGTCTGTTCATGATCGGGCGGAGTAGACCATGATGGATGTGCTACCACTAAAGACACAACCTATTACCAACAGGGAATGGTGTTCAATAGACCTATGGACACAGGTCAAAGTCAATAGTATATGTGAACCCCATGTACATCTAAACTAGCATAAGTTACCCAAGGTCACATGCATGAAATGCAACAATTAGTGTTCAGTCAACAGTAAAGGCGAGTGAAGTCACAGCATAGGTAAGGACCACCTCCATGGCTACCAGCCTGCAAACAACACTGCTATGATAGTAAAATTGTGCTAGGGTGATTATGTAAGTGGCTGGCTGTATGTGACCCAAAATATCCTTGATTAGTGACAATGGTTTGACATAATCATTCCTTCAATGCAAGTCGCATGACTTACACACACAGTGCAACAGTAGGTGAATACCTGTTTTGGGCTGTGTATTCATTCACAGCAAGAGTGCCAGTTGCACTGCTCAACTATGTTTGAAGATCCCTTAAGTGATTCCAAGGCAAATTTGACTGGTTCCTCTTTATAGGTGTTTCACTTAGTCACACGTCTACAAACACTGCTTGCAAATCCTACTGCAAGTATTTAAAACAACCTACGCAGATCTCCTACACAGTATATCATGAAGCAGACCTGTACGTAGTAAAGATTGTTATTTAATATATAAATAAAACTTATCAAACCTACAACTACCTAGACTACACTACCTTACTTATCTAATCTGAGCTACACCTAAACTGAACTATGCTACCTAAACTACACTATCTTATCATAAAATCTACCTAAAACTATCTTAGCATAACTCATTCTACTCTATACATATAACACAACAGACATGTTAAACATCAACCCCTCAAACCCCCTTAATACACATTTTCACGCAATAACAAAAAACTACACCTATACACAAGCTACCTAAACATAGGAAGCTAAACAAATATATATTTTTGTATTTTGTAGTTTAAATATTTTTTAACCCCTTAGCTGCTGGGCCTTTCCCCCCCCCAGTGCTGAGCCCTTTTTTGGCTATTTGGGGTAGTTCGCGCTTAGGGCTTCATAACTTTTTGTCCACATAAGCTAACCACGCCAAATTTGCGTCCTTTTTTTCCAACATCCTAGGGATTCTAATGGTACCCAGAGTTGGTGGTTTCCCCTGGAGGAGACCAAGAAAATAGCCAAAATACAGTGAAAATGAAGTTTTTTCCAAAAAAATGGGAAAAAAGGGCTGCCGAAGAAGGCTTGTGTTTTTTTTCCTGAAAATGCCATCAACAAAGGGTTTCTGGTGCTGAAATCACTATCTTCCCACCTTTCAGGAACGGGCAGACTTGAATCAGAAAACCAAATTTTTCAACACAAATTTGGCATTTTACTGGGACATACCCCATTTCTACTATATGTGGTGCTTTCAGCCTCCTTCCAGTTAGTGACAGGAATGGGTGTGAAACCAATGCTGGATCCTGGAATGCTAAACATTTCTGAAAACTAGACAAAATTCTGAATTCAGCAAGGGGTCATTTGTGTAGATCCTACAAGGATTTCCTACAGAAAATAACAGCTGAAATAAAAAAATATTGAAATTGAACTGAAAACAACAGCCATTTTTCTTTATGTTTTACTCTGTAACTTTTTCCTGCGATGTCAGATTTCTGAAAGCAATATACCGTTTTGTCTGCTGGACTCTTCTGGTTGCGGGGATATAAAGGGCTTGTAGGTTCATCAAGAACCCTAGGTACCCAGAGCCAATAAATGAGCTGCACCCTGCAGTTGGTTTTCATTCTATACTGGGTATACAGCAATTCATTTGCTGAAATATGAAGAGTGAAAAAGAGGTATCAAGAAAACCTTTGCATTTCCAAAATGGGATCAAGATAAGGTTTTGAGGAGCAGTGGTTATTTGCACATCGCTGAATTCCGAGGTGCCCATACTAGCATGTGAATTGCAGGGCATTTCTCAAATAGACGTCTTTTTTACACACTCTCTTATATTTGGAAGGAAAAAATGTAGAGAAAGATAAGGGGCAATAACACTTGTTTTGCTATTCTGTGTTCCCCCGAGTCTCCCGATAAAAATGATACCTCACTTGTGTGGGTAGGCCTAGTGCCCGCGACAGGAAATGCCCCAAAACACAACATGGACACATCCTATTTTTTTTATAGAAAACACAGCTGTTTTTTCCAAAGTGCCTACCTGTAGATTTTGGCCTCTAGCTCAGCCGGCACATAGGGAAACCTACCAAACCTGTGCATTTCTGAAAACTAGAGACCTAGGGGAATCCAAGGAGGGGTGACTTGCAGGGCTCGGACCAGGTTCTGTTACCCAGAATCCTTTGCAAACCTCAAAAAGTGGCTAAAAAAACAAGTTTTCCTCACATTTCGGTGACAGAAAGTTCTGGAATCTGAGAGGAGCCACAAATTTCCTTCCACCTGGCGTTCCCCCAAGTCTCCCGATAAAAATGATACCTCACTTGTGTGGGTAGGCCTAGCGCCCGCGACAGGAAACGCCCCAAAGCGCAACGTGGACACATCCAAATTTTGGGAAGAAAACAGAGGTGTTTTTTGAGAAGTGCCTACCTGTAGAATTTGGCCTCTAGCTCAGCCGGCACCTAGGGAAACCTACCAAACCTGTGCATTTCTGAGAACTAGAGACCTAGGGCAATCCAAGGAGGGGTGACTCGCGGGGCTCGGACCAGGTTCTGTTACCCAGAATCCTTTGCAAACCTCAAAAAGTGGCTAAAAAAACAAGTTTTCCTCACATTTCGGTGACAGAAAGTTCTGGAATCTGAGAGGAGCCACAAATTTCCTTCCACCCGGCGTTCCCCCAAGTCTCCCGATAAAAATGATACCTCACTTGTGTGGGTAGGCCTAGCGCCCGCGACAGGAAACGCCCCAAAGCGCAACGTGGACACATCCAAATTTTTGGAAGAAAAAAGAGGTGTTTTTTGCGAAGTGCCTACCTGTAGATTTTGGCCTCTAGCTCAGACGGCACCTAGGGAAACCTACCAAACCTGTACATTTCTGAAAACTAGAGACCTAGGGCAATCCAAGGAGGGCTGACTCGCGGGGCTCGGACCAGGTTCTGTTACCCAGAATCCTTTGCAAACCTCAAAAAGTGGCTAAAAAAACAAGTTTTCCTCACATTTCGGTGACAGAAAGTTCTGGAATCTGAGAGGAGCCACAAATTTCCTTCCACCCGGCGTTCCCCCAAGTCTCCCGATAAAAATGATACCTCACTTGTGTGGGTAGGCCTAGCGCCCGCGACAGGAAATGCCCCAAAACAGAACGTGGACACATCACATTTTTTCATAGAAAACAGTGCCTACCTATGGATTTTGGTCTCTAGCTCAGCCGGCACCTGGGGAAACCTAGCAAACCAGCACATTTTTGAAAACTAGAAACCCAGGGGAATCCAAGATGAGGTGACTTGTGTGGCTCGGACCAGGTTCTGTTACCCAGAATCCTTTGCAAACCTCAAAATGTGGCTAAAATACCACGTTTTCCTCACATTTCGGTGACAGAAAGTTCTGGAATCTGAGAGGAGCCACAAATTTCCTTCCACCCAGCGTTCCCCCAAGTCTCCCGATAAATATGATACCTCACTTGTGTGGTTAGGCCTGGTGCCTGAGACAGGAATAGATCACACAACGGTCAATGTTGGTCCTTACGTGAGGCAGCTGTTGACCCTGGGGTGATCCATTCCTGACACAGGCACTAGGTGTAGGCACTCAAGTGGGGTAGTGTTTTTATCAGGACAGGTGAGGAGTCACTGGGTGGTAGGAATGTTGTGGATCCCAGCATATTCCTGTAGTTTGTGTGACAGAAATGCGAGAAAAATTGAGTTTTTTTTCAACATTTCAGCTTTGCAGGGTATTCTGGGTAAGAAAACTTTGGGGAATCCACACAAGTCACACCTCTGTGGACTCCCCCGAATGTCTAGTTTCCAGAAATGTTTGGGTTTAGTGTGTTTCTCTATATGGCCGCCGAATCCAGGACCAAAAACACAGGTGCCTGCCTTACAAAACCAGTTTGTTTTGTCATAGACAATTTTGATGTCTCCACAATATGATTTGGGTGGTGGAATTTGGGGCTGAACTAAATTGGTGAGCTCCCAAGAGAGCACTCTCTCTCTGCTTGCCGCCGCATTCACCTGCTCTCTCGGTTGGCCTAACCCACTATTACCCAGTTGCACGAACAGCTTGCGAAGGGACAGCAGGACTGTCCTCATCACCTCCCTCATAATGTACTGGAAGAGGAGTTTTCGAATGGGACTCCTCTGACTGAAAAATCACTCTTAGAGTCTGCGCCATTGTCCTATCCCTCAGATGCTGTCTCAGTATCTGATGTCTCAGTCTCTGATCCTATGTCAGAGCGGTCCTCTATAACCCGAGTGCAGGCAGCAGTCATCCATCAAGATGCCATCTCTGCTATTGGCTAAACTGTTGCTCTAAAACACTAGCCTACGTAGACAGTCACAAAATCGATGGTGTGTGTGAGATACGTGCAACAGTAGAGGCCACCTTACCTGCGCTTCTTCCCTCAATCAGCACGTACTTTCAAGACACTCAAAAAACACCTTGTCACATACCATTCGTCACAGTCTTTAGCACCTCCTGCGCCCAGTCCAACAATCATTATTGGCGCTCCCACTCCCTCCTCCTCGGATTCCCTCATTACCACCCAGCAAAAGTGCCCTTCATCTCTCCATAGACTTTACTAATGTACTCAGCTATTTACATAAAATACAGATGTGCTCTTTGCAGTAGGCATGTAAACCTTCTGCGCTTCTTTATGGCACTAAAACTGCCACTAGACAAGTTGGACCCTTTTCCCCCCAGGGAAACCACACACATATTGACAAAAGTGATGTATATATGACAGCCAACCACCTGAAACTCAACTCAAGCAAAACCGAAATAATCCTCTTTGGCCCTCACCAAAAAAACCTGGGACCCCCCATGGTGGCCCACCACGCTAGGCCCTGCACCCACCCCGCCAACTATGCACGCAACCTCAGCATCATCCTAGACTCCTCCCTCTCTATGACCCAACAAATCACCGCTCTTACCTCCTCATGCTTCAACAAACTCCGTATACTGAAAAACATTCAAATGGATCCCCACAGAGACCAGAAAAACTGTCACTCACGCACTCATCAGCAGCAGGCTTGATTACAGAAACGCCCTCTACGCCGGCACCACTCTAAAACTCAAGTGCAAACTACACGCATCCAGAACTCAGCAGCACGACTCATCCTCGACCTCCACCGACACGAACACATCTCTCCACACCTCAAATCCCTCCACTGGCTCCCCATTGACAAAAGGATCACCTTCAAGATCCTCATCCTCACACACAAATCACTCCACAACACAAGCCCTGCCTACCTCAACGAGAGTCACCTTCCACACCCCCACACGAAACGTCCGTTCAGCTGACCTCTCTCTCGCCTCTGTCCCCCGCATCAAACACACCACCACCGGGGGCAGATCCTTCTCCTACATTGCACCCAAAACATGGAACGCACTCTCAACCCACATTCGCTAGACCCAAAACCTACTTCTTTTCAGGAAGGGCCTCAAAACCTGGCTTTTTGAACAGTGAACCTCCTAGCCCCTTTCCCTCCCCCCGTCCCCCCCCCAGCGCCTTGAGACCCTCACAGGTGAGTAGCGCGCTTTATAAATCTCTTTGATACAGATCTACCTATATATATATATATATATATATATATAAATATATATCTACATAGATATATCTATAGATATATCCATGTACCTAGATATATCTATCTACATAGATATATATATATAGATATATACATATATTTTTTTTTTAGTTGTTGTATGGTTTCCTTGGGGGCCAAAATGGCCCCCAGGGAAACCCTACAACATCTAAAAAAAAAATTGCCCCCACAGGGGGTCACCCTGCCCACGGGCGACCCCCTGTCATTTAATTAAATTTTTTTTTGAAAGAAAAAAAATCCCCTGGGGGGGGCGCAATCGCGCCCCCCCCCCCCCCCAGGGGGCACCTACCTTTTTTTTTTTTAAAGAAAATTATGCCGGGGGGGGGCGGCCCGTTTTCCGGGGGGGGGCGCCCCCCAAAAGTGAAATCCCTGGTGTCTAGTGGGGTTTCCTGGCCCCCGATCGCAGCTGTGCTGCGATCGGGGGCCAGGAAACTGTTTCAGAAGGCCTCGTAAGAAAGGGGAGACTCTCCCCTTTCTTACGAGGCCTTCTGAAACTGTTTCCTGAAAGTGTTTCCTGGCCCCCGATCGCAGCTGTGCTGCGATCGGGGGCCAGAAACAGTTTCAGAAGGCCTCGTAAGAAAGGGGAGAGTCTCCCCTTTCTTACTAGGCCTTCCTGAAAGTGTTTCCTGGCCCCCGATCGCAGCACAGCTGCGACCGGGGGCCAGGAATCACTTTCAGGAAGGCCTCGTAAGAAAGGGGAGACTCTCCCCTTTCTTACGAGGCCTTCCCGAACGTGTAAAAGGCCGTTTTCCCCATGAAAGCAGGAAGCGGCCGCAAGGCTGCTTCCTGCTTTCATGGGGAAAACACCTTTGCAACGTCAGCGCGCGTCGCGTCGCGCTGACGTCACAAAGGGGCGGGTGGGGGGCGGGGGGAGACACGGTAGCTTCCGTGTCTCCCGTGGGGGGAAAAAAAAAAAAAATCCTTTTTATGCCGGGGGGGTTGGGGGGGCCCGTTTTCCGGGGGGGGCCGCCCCCCAAAAGTGAAATCCCTGGTGTCTAGTGGGGTTTCCTGGGGTGGGGTTTCCTGGCCCCCGATCGCAGCTGTGCTGCGATCGGGGGCCAGGAAACTGTTTCAGAAGGCCTCGTAAGAAAGGGGAGACTCTCCCCTTTCTTAAGAGGCCTTCTGAAACTGTTTCCTGAAAGTGTTTCCTGGCCCCCGATCGCAGCACAGCTGCGATCGGGGGCCAGAAACAGTTTCAGAAGGCCTCGTAAGAAAGGGGAGAGTCTCCCCTTTCTTACGAGGCCTTCCTGAAAGTGTTTCCTGGCCCCCGATCGCAGCACAGCTGCGACCGGGGGCCAGGAAACACTTTCAGGAAGGCCTCGTAAGAAAGGGGAGACTCTCCCCTTTCTTACGAGGCCTTCCCGAACGTGTAAAAGGCCTTTTTCCCCATGAAAGCAGGAAGCGGCCGCAAGGCTGCTTCCTGCTTTCATGGGGAAAACACCTTTGCAACGTCAGCGCGCGGCGCGGCGCGCTGACGTCACAAAGGGGCGGGTGGGGGGCGGGGGGAGACACGGTAGCTTCCGTGTCTCCCGGGGGGGGGGGAAAAAAATAAAAAATCCTCGGGTGCGACGCACCCGAGGATTTATTAATGCCCTTCCTGGTGTCGGCCACTGGTCGTGACCCGCACCAGGGAGGGTGTGTGGGCGTCGGCCAGTGGCCGACGCCCGCACTTAAGAGGTTAAACACATAGGCCCTCATTATGAACACAGCGGTGTTTACCGCTGTCTTCATGCTGACGGTTATTTCACAGACCACCAGTCCCTCTGGGACCCTGCCGGCCGCATAAAGAACATTCTGTTGGGCCGGCGGGCGGAAATGTTGTTTCTGCCCACCGGCGCAGCAGAATGCATGGCCAGGACATTGCCGGCCGCTGCACATGGAGCTGCCGTCAACGCCTCTGTGCGGCGGGCGCAGCTGCTCTCATCGTGCGGATCACTGCCCGTAAATCGGGGAGTGACCTGCGTGATGGGGCACTGCACAGGGGCCCCTGCAATGTCCATTTCAAGTGCATGGGCAGTGCAGGGGCCCCAGGGGGGCCCCGGAGAACCCCTTCTGCCAGCCTTTCCCTGGCTAGGGAACCCGCCAGGGAAAGGCTAGTGATAGAAGGGATCATTATCCGAGGGGCAGCGCTGCTTGCAGCGCTGCCCTGTCGGACAATGATTCCCTCCACCATCTGGCTGCCTGTCGGCGGCAGCCTGGCAGTGGAGGAGGGCCGCCTATGGAAGCCCTCCCTGTGTTGTTTATATGAAGGTTCAAACCGCCATGCCTGTTCTGGTCTTTTCACCCGCCGCCGGCATGGCGGTCTGAACTGCCAGGGATCATAATGACCCCATATTCTACACATTAACCCTCCACCCACTAAACAACATACTTACCCATATACCCGTTAAAAACAAACCTCACCTAAAATATTAAATATATTAAAACTAAACTATCCTACACTAAAGCTATCCAAAACTATGCTATAAAACCACATGTAAAAAAATGGGGAAGGGCATCAAGTGTCATTGAGGACTAGATCTGATCTGCTATGCAGTCCACGGACTGCTGCAGCGTTTGGACCAATTGAATTTAAGTGCCAACTTTTTGCTCCAAACCAGTGACATAGGGCTTGAGGTCAGAGAGGTTCTTCATGGCCAGAAATTCAAACTCACTAGACTGTCCAGTGGCTGGTGCCGGGGGGCTGTGATGGTCTTGTTGGCTGACTGGTTGATGTTCCCAGAACAGCAACTGATCCATCTCCCTGGGTTGCGGCAACATCCTGGCTGGTGGCTGGATGATCATAGGTTTGTGGGCCCTGTGGTGTTATCTTCCATGTGCCGGCTGCCCTCTCCTCAATTAATTGCTGGGCCATTCACCGGTAAGCCTTCGGTAGGTGCTGGATGTGGTGGCAATGGTCGAGATAAATAAGGTGGGCTTTCAGTTGCTTACGTGTCATGTTTTCTGTTGGAGCGGAAGGAAATATGTATCAGAGAAAGCTGACATAGGAATTGTGTCAATCATTATTATGCTTCATTTAGTTTGGAACATCAGATGTGGCATCTCTAATACCCCAAAATAACCTTTTATTATAAATTGACCACCTATCAAAAATAAACATAAACTTCTCCTAATGTAACAAAGTCAAAGTACCCAGGTGTTGCCAATGTCGGTATTTGAAATTGCATTGTCTGCCCAAATCTAGGTACAACCATGTTAATACTGAGATTGATTAGGAACTATGCTGTTGTGTACACATGGTAAGTCACACATGCCTTACCTAATTAATCATTGGAGTTCCTTCATGCAGCATGCAAAGTGCTTGATTTCATGGCCATTAACCTATGTAAAATGAGTAATGCCTGGCAAGTACAGGTATTGAGCCACAGTATTGTGTCCCTGATATGGCAAAAACACAACTCCACACACATTGCTACAGAGACTTACTATATCCCAGGCATTTGAAACATGGATTGAAGGTGTCAGGCCACCTCACATCAGACATGTTAGACACATCTCATATATTAACTAATGGAAATACCTGGAGGAACATTCCACGGCTTCTTACGTGCAATTCAAGCAATAGCATGTGCCCCTTTGCATAGCCTTATGTCTGTCCATACATGTCAGCAAGTAATATCACCTCAATGCATATCACCACGATGCATATCAATGTGGTGAGTGTGTGCATGTATGCTGTATGTCTGAAATGCACAACTATCATGTGATGTAACTAGCAGGTGTTTGCCTAACTTTTATCCAGGGTGACAGTTTGTAGAAGAGCAGGTATGGGTATCACCACCAGTAAGTGGACTGTGTAATGGACTATATGCTGACAACCCCGTGCAGGCATGCCTTTGGTCCAACACACATTAGCATTTCTGGTAACAATACAGCACAAAGGTATGACTATGTATCAAATATGCGTGGCTTTGCATAACCTCAAAGATATGGAGGTAGGCAAAGCAGCACGTTGCCTTACTTTCCATCAAGGAGGCGTTGCATGGGTCTTGTTGTGGGTATTCTCAGGCAACTCTCATGGCTTTTGACACTGCCCAGATTTTCAAAAATACCTAAACCTGGGCCAGTGTCAAAACCTTACACCTCCCCACAACAGGTGTGATGAGGAGAAATGTTTTAATTTCTCCTCGTTTTACCTCTTTCCATGTGTGCTGCATTCTGCAGCACATATGGAATGAGCAAAACAACTCCATGGATTGTTTTTATGCAGTAAGGTATCCCTTCCTGCACAAAAACAATCCTGCCAACAATGCAGACATGCTTGCCCCATGATCTAAGGGTACCTGCTTTGGCACTATGCAGCAATTTCAGCACCAACACTGGCTGGAAGGACAGGAATGCACTATCTCTTGTGGATACTATCAATTCCTGCCCTTTCGTTTTGGTGTAGAGCAGCACAGCAAAACAACTTGCAGCACTGCCCTATGCTAAATCTTTGTAAATGGGGCCCTAGATTTATGTATTTCTGTTAGTATCATACTTGAGTGACCGTGGCTAGCTGATTTGTTTTTTACATTATTTCCAAAGATATAGCTGTTGTACACAAACATTTTATGGGTGAGTTGCGGAGAACTGTACTCCAAGGGGCATATTTATACTCCGTTTGCGCCGGAATTGCGTCGTTTTTTTTTACGCGATTCCGACGCAAAACTAACTCCATATTTATACTTTGGCGTTAGACGCGGCTAGCGGCAAAGTCCATGGAGTTAGCGTCATTTTTTAGCGTGGACACCTACTTTGCGTTAATTATATGCAAGGTAGGCGTTCCCGTCTAAAAAATCGACTCCGAGGCATGTGCGTCGGATTTATACTCCCGGGCAAAATTCACGCCCGGGAGTGGGCGGGTCAAAAAAAATGATGTACGGCCGCTTTTGCGCCGTTTTTTAGCGCCTGCAAAAGGCAGGCGTTAAGGGACCTGTGGGCTCTGATGGAGCCCAGAGGTGCCCTCCCATGCCCCCAGGGACCCCCCCTGTCACTCTTGCCCACCCCAGGAGGACACCCAAGGCTGGAGGGACCCATCCCAGGGACATTAAGGTAAGTTCAGGTAAGTGTTTTTTTTTATTTTTTTTTTGTGACATAGGGGGGCCTGATTTGTGCCCCCCTACATGCCACTTTGCCCAATGGCCATGCCCAGGGGACAGAAGTCCCCTGGGCATGGCCATTGGGCAAGGGGGCATGACTCCTGTCTTTGCTAAGACAGGAGTCATTTCTATGGGGGTTGGGAGTGAAAAAAAATGCCGCAAATCGGGTTGAGGCGAAAAAATTGCCTCATCCTGACTTGCCCCATTTCTTGACGCCCAAGCCCCATATCCCCCTACGCCGGCGCTGCCTGGTGTACGTCGTTTTTTTTAACGCACACCAGATGGCGCCGGCGGCTAACGCCGGCTAACGTCATTCAATAAATACGGCGCCCGCATGGCGCTTCAGAATGGCGTTAGCCGGCGCTAATTTTTGCGTCAAAAAGTATAAATATGGGCCCCAGTCTTTTTGCAGTGCTACATTATACCAATATAAACATGGCAGGAAAGCACCATTGTTATAAACTACAGTGCATTCCTGTCCTTCATCCCTTTGTCGGCGTACAGTGTGCTGCCTTGCGCTAACACAGGCAACTTTGCACCATGGTGCTAGGTTGTCTGTGTTGGATACAGGATTGTCTGTGGGAAGGTGGGGGCACTTTCCTGCACAATACATAATTCCAAGAGGTGTGTGCTGCATAATGTGGCTAGGCATATGTGACACATGTTGATATGTGCAAAACAACATTTACCATGCAGTAATACCCAACAACTGCATCATGTTGTGATACACATACATCTGCTGTCTGGGCTTGAGTCTGGAATAATATGTGTGGCACATGCACAGTACCACTGCACATTAGTGTTTGCTGAAATTATTAACATAAGGTTTCATAATCACGAGGCCAGTTTGGGTAGCCATAACAATTCTGGTTGCTTCCAAGGAGGTATATGTCTACAATTGCATGCATCACATTATTTTGCTATACTGAGGGCTTCAGTGAATTTAGGATGATGGTAGGCATTCCCACAAGACGATCATATGGCCATTTCATGACACATTCTGCCACTATAACCTGGAATGCTTCAGTGCATGGTACCTTGGCAGAAGTTATCTTGCATATGGTCATTGCTTCAAAGCTAATTTTTTATTCCCTATCTCTTTGTGTCATGTTTTTACCAACACCCATAGATTGAGCTGTAAGGGTGACAGCATTGTTTCTTTCTGAATGAGACACACCAACACAATCACTAACATCCATTTTGGTTTCAATTGCATCCCTGCATAGTAGGGCAAGTGTGGCAGGATTGGGCCTGGTTAGCCAATCCTGTACCAGCACAGTTGAGATATCCACATCTATGTGTTTTCTGAGATTCCAAAATGAATTTACTATGTTCTTGTAGACACCTATGTAGCATATGTAGACTATATGGCTTGCACTGTATTCCCATGCATTTCATATGTGCATCTGTTTACAGGAATTTTGATGCATTGTGGACTCTGAGCATCGCTTGCCAACGGTGCATCACTTTCCCATAAACTTGTAAATATCAATTTGTTGCTTCTACAATGGATTTTACCTTGGCACGCCTACCTTGCATATTTGTAACGTTATGTGATGCAGCCGGATGAGGCACACAAAAAAAATTACGCAGGCCAGCGAAACGTTACGCATTGTGTCTAGTGCATCACTTTGTAAATATGGAGCATGGAATGTGCCACCACTGCGTCCAAAAATGATGCAAGGGAGGCACAAACTCCTTGTAAATATGCCCCGGACTATGCCACACTCACCACACTAAGTCAAATATTGACTAATACACCACTGTGCATCTTCAAGAACTTAACAAACTGCAACACATCCCAGGGATATTAAAATGCATTACTACAATTATGTTGAAGACCTTTACACACCGCATAACAAGGAATAATGTGAACATTAACACAGCACACTTCACTCTAGAGTCATTGGTCTACCAAAATGAAATGAACCCTAATGGCTAACTCTACTGCCTGCATTTTGGGATGCACTCACATTTCATCCAAGTGATGCTAACCAATATAGTGCACTGCATCCAAGTGACTCTAGCACAGTAAACTCTCATGATAAGATCTTGAAAGGAACACTGAATTAATCACAACCTTGGGATACATGACTAATTAACTTTGGGCCTACTGTATGCATTCCCTCCACGTGGATTTATATATTTGGAAAAGGATGGATTTGTGAGCAGCAGGACCAAGGGGGGTTAAGCGTAGTTCAGCTACTTGGGATTACTAAAAACCTGTGTGGCTTTCTAGGGCCTATACTGCTTAAGCTCATTAATTAATTAGGTCTCAAGTTTGGAAAGGATAGTCAATGCCACGGTCATATACTAAATGCAATTGGGTCTGAAACAAACTTATGTAATCAGATTGAAGATGCCTATGTTAGCAGAGTGACGTTTGAGCAATAGGATAGTGTGTAATTAATACACCTGCAATGTATCAATGAAATCCATACTCGGGTTAGGCCTTTTTGCACATTTTTTACATCTTTGTCCCGATGACACAGTTTCACCTTATTAAGGGCCAGATGTACGAAAGATTTGGGAGTCGCAAATTGGTCACAGCGCTATTTGCGACCTCGCAAAAAGCGAAATGGTATGTTCCAATGCCATTTCGGAGTTCCAAATAGTGATGCGACCCATTACCGACTTGCAAAAATTGCAACTTGAAATTGCGACTTGCAATTAAGAAGTTGCAAATTGCGAGTCGCAAACCGAATACACAAGGCAGTCGCAAATTGCGACTAGTCGCAAAAAGCCAGTTTTGCACACCCAGATTAGCACTGATTCCAAACAGGTGGTAACCAGAACCATAGTTTAAAAGGAGACCCAGAAGGCATCTGGGTTTCTCAAAATGGCTGCACTATATGTGATATCATGGAGGAGGAGAGTCCAGGCTGCCCAGCAGAGGAGGAGGACGCAGAGACAGGAGAGGATATACCGAACCAGGCAAACACTATTTCAACAAACTGAGGACGAGATTTATGATAAATACAGACTGAGCAGCACAGTTATCCTAGAGATCATTGAACTGCTGAAACCTCAGCTTGAACGCCATACAATCCGTGGCTGCTCCATCCCCACACATGTGCAAGTGCTCTGCTCACTGCACCTCTTTGCCTCAGGTAGCTATCAAGGGGTGATTGCTGTTGCAGGTGGGGTGTCCCAAAGTGCCCTCTCACGATTCTTCAGACGGTTCCTAGATGCCATACTCGCACACATGTCCAGATATATATACCTTCCCAGGAATGAGGCGTAAATTAACAGCACCAAATTGGACTTCTACAGAATTGCCAAATTCCCCCATGTACTAGGGTGTGTGGACGGGACACATGTACCAATTTGCCCATCAGCAAATCTGGAATATGTGTTCCCCAATAGGAAATGTACCCACTCACTAAACATCCAGGTGGTATGTGATGCCCATAATGTCATTACTGACATTGTGGCAAAATATCCAGGGAGTACACATGATGTATACATATTCAGGCACAGTGGGATACACCAACGCTTAGAACGTGGGGAGTTTGGCAACGGATATTTACTAGGTACTGTCTAGTACACTCTGATGCCTTAAATACATGTCACTGCGTAACCCTGTGATGCCCTGCTAATTTTGGCTCTTTTGTCACACAGGTGACAGTGCATATGCTCTGAGACAATGGATACTCACACCATACCTAACACCTTGCAATCAGAATGAGAGGCGATACAACATAGGACATCGGAGCACCACAGCTGTCATTGACAGGACCTTCGGCTTGCTGAAGTCACGTTTCCGATGCCTGCACAAAAGTGGAGGGGCACTCCAGTATGCCCCCGAAACTGCATCCAAGATCGTTGCAACATGTGCCATCCTCTACAACATTGCCACCAGACGTGGGCTATATCTCACCCTCGACGACACAGATTCAGAGGATGAGGAGTAAGAGCTACCACACCGACAGCCTGGGGATGATAGCATTGCTAAGGAGGGCAGACAGAGACGGGACCACATTGCAACTCACTACTTTGGCAGGTACGTGGCAACCGTGACAACACTCACAAATCTAAGACACACATAGCCAGGTTGTGTAGTACAACAAATAATCCCTTTTATTTCAGGAATGTAATGATTACATTTTGTCATCTCAACTGCATGAAAAAAGCAAAATGTAATGTCTGACACATTAACATCATGTGCCTCAGTCAAAACACAAAATAGGTAGCTCACACCCTCCTGTGACTACGGCCACCATGGCCCAATCCTGGTTGGTCCCCTGATCCTTGGCGGGCACTGCTACTCCGCAGGATGCGTGCATCTGAGGCAGATACACTGCTGACGCTGGAGATGTCCTCACTATCCTGAGGGGTATCGCCAATGCCCCTTGCTGCCTGGGTGGGCTCCATTAGGTCCACTGCATGGCTGATGCACCATAGTCCCCTTGTCACATCACCAGCAAAATGGCCAAGTTCTACCTGCAGCTTTATGGTGCGCCTTGACAGGCAGGTAGTTGTGGTTGCAAGGCGCCCAATTGATTGACTCAGTTGGTCCAAACGGGCAGCAGTGTTACACTCTCTGCGTCTTGTGTGGGCCCTATCTGTCACCATTTCCCTGACTAAGTCATTGATGGAGCTTGTGAGGTTTGCCATGTTGTTGTTCATGGCAGTGAATTGGTTGTCCACATTGGCAATACCCTGGGAGAGGGTCTGTTGCAGTCTGTGCAGGTTCCTATTCATAACCCGCATGTGTTTATTTTGCAGCTGATGACTTCTCAGAAGGATGCCTCCAGGCTTAGAAATTGTTCACCAGTGACATCCTCCTCACTGGCTGACTGTGTTGGACGTTGCCGTCTCCGCCCAGACCCAGCTGACCTACGTGGCCGACTACCACTCATCAGTGGCCCCGGTGTCATGTTGCCTGCCTCCAGATCAATATCTGTCTCGTCTGTGGTCTCTCGTGCATGTTGGACGAGTGGTGTAGTCATGCACTCCCCTGCAGTTACACTGGCTGCCTCGTCTGTTGTGTTGGTGGCAGATTCTTCTCCCTGCACAGTCGGGTTGTTGGTGGGTCCTTGTGGGAGACCTGTGGGACACAGGGATACACTGTCAGTGCCGAACATGTGCTTGGTGTATCAGAATAAATATTTCTCTAAAGCTGGACTACTGTACAACATTGCCCATAATGCTTTGCTCTGTAGGTTGCAATATGTGAATGGAGCATATCTGGAGGATGCATGCTTTTGTATACTGTGGTTGTGTGCATGGTGCATTGAGTGATGTAAATAAGTGATTTTTGTTGCTTACTTTTGGATGTTCCCGGTGCAGAACTGTCCAGGTCTCCAATTCCTATCACAGACTCCGGCTCCAGAGTGGTCTCCACCATGCTCTCTATGGCTGTAGGGGGTGGTACTGTTGTTGATACTCTTCCAGTTCCGTGCATCTCCCTCATCCGCTCAGCCACCCTTTCCTTGGTCCTGGACCGGGGGTCGTACCACCTTTTGCAGACCTCAGCAACAGTGCGATGGCTGACTCCGATCACATTGATCTCTCTAAGGATGTCCTGCCAGATTTTCTTCTTTTTGGTGTCAGGGACACTCATTGATGCCTTGCCAGCAGTGGGTGTCTCCTTGTCCTGAGCTGACATGGCTGTAGTTGCTCCTCTCAGCTGGGTGTGCCTCTGCTGTTTGTGCTGGTTAGGCTCCTCCCTGTTCCATGGGGGTACTTCATGGTTCTGATGTCATCACTCAGAACCAGGAAGTGCGTTTTCACCTATTTTATTTGCACCTGCATGCAATTTGCGACTTCGGACCACACCCTTGCACAATTTTCAACCTCGCAAATAGCGATTTCGCAAATTGCAAGGTCGCAAATTGCGGTGAGACTCCACACCGAATCCCAATTTGGTTTTGCCATTTTTACCTGCATCGTTATTTCCGACTCGCAATTCTTTTGCTTCCTACATCTGGCCCTAAGTCACTTCCTAAAAGTTATCTGTGTCTCGAATTTAAAAGGAACACATGTAATAGCCTGGAATGGGGGTTGTTCCCTTGAGTGCCCTGCCTTGACATCTGCTAATGTTTTGGTAGGTGTGGGAGAAACTTTGAAATGGAGTGGAGTGAATTATTCTGGAGTTGGCAAGGTAGAAAATGTTCTTTGGTCTATTGCTGTCCTCACTCGTCTGGGAGTTTAGCACTCAAAGCACTGTGAGAATAGTGACATTAGGATCTGGAACTGTGAAACTAAAATCTGGAACTGTAAAAAAAGAGATTGGACTGAATGGATAATTTTATAGAGTTAAAACAGACACTTTCCAATTGTATTAGTTGCTCTTTTGAAAAATTTGTATTGAGCTCTAAAGTTTCAAAACGTGTTGGGTGCCGGTTCTGGTCCACAAAGATGTTTGGTCATTTCTCGCCTAGGAAAAATAACTTATGGAAAGCACCTGCATCAGGCAGCTGTTTGGCAGGAATCTGTAAAGATCGGTGTTCAAGATGACAATGATCACCATAGGGATTCTTGAGGCAAGTGAACCGAGTGCTGGACATCCAGTCCTGGAGAACTGTGTGGGGTATGAAAAGCCCAATGAAGCTAGGACAGAAGATGCGAAGATCAGAGCAAATCTTTATTAAACTTCCCTATAACCTTAGTTAAGCTTAGTGGGGGTAATTTCAGTTATCTATTAATTGACTGTGTGTTAGCAGATGCAATACCTTACGAGGATGTTCTTGTTGATCGGTGCTTGCTGCCAGTGTTGAGTCAAACGTCCACATTCCTCTCACAGTACTCAGGAATACTTATTTCCTTCTTCGTCCCATCAGCATTTTGAATTCTATGTGGTGAAAGTCCTAATTTACTGTGGTCAACCAGCAGTGAATGTTATTTCTTCGGTTCCTGTCAAACTAATGTTCCTAGCAAACCACAGCGGTCTTTACAGTACTTCCTTTGATTTATGGCAAATCTGTCCAAGAGAGCACTAGTACAGGTTTTTCCAAAAGAGCTGCAGAAAGGGACTTCAGATTCTGCTCCTGTTACCCCCCTTTTCCCATTCCCAGGCTTGCCCATGCAAAACAGGGAGCACGTTCATCATATTATAAGAATACACGCCTTCTATGTTCAGTTCTCTACTATCCCGCCATTGAAGAGGGGTGGCAGCAGTGCTTTAAATGGAAAAATAGAAGTGCAGGTACTCTGTGATAGAGTACCTGCTTGTTTCCGAGAAGTGCCGGTACTCTCCAATTAAAAGTATTACGTTTATCTTGAGATATGCCGGTACTCTCCCGCTCAAAATAAAAAAGTGCCGGTACTCAGTACCGGAGAGTACCCGCCCATTTAAAGCACTGGGTGGCAGTATGTCTCTGGAATTGCCTTTATGAAGGCGATTTCCTGTGCTGTTTTACCTTTGACGTGTATACTATTGACAGGAGGCCAGGGGCCAAATGTATCAAGTTCCCGGTTTGTATTTCTTAAATAGCAAAATTTAAGAAATCGCTGTTTGAGAAATGCAAAATGGGATGCATGAAAACTGCGATTCGGTAATAGCAATTTCTTAAAAATCGCAATTTCTACTGGCAAATCTCTATTAGGGAATGGGACTTCATTCATCCCTATGGGCCTGTAGGCCCATAGGTGCAAATGGTTTTGCATTTCCGATTTCGCAGATTAGGTAATGCAAATCCCAGTGTGCTGGGGGCCTAAGGCTCCTTTTGATACACTCCAAAAAATATTTGTGGACAAGGCCTAAGAACATTTACTAGAACAGTCAGAGTGGAACTAAGGGGCATATTTAAGAGACCCTAGAGCCACATGTCCACAAATAGTCTCTGATTGAGAGTAGGACATGTTTATGCAGTGCATATTTAGTGCATATTTAGAGACAGCTCCTGGTGGTGTCCCAGATCTTCCAACTGAGGCTGCGTACAGGGTTGGTTGGAAGGGGTTTGGCCAGCTGGTGGCCCACACTCTCAATATGAGGCTGGGCACAAGACTAGCTGGAGAGGGTTTGACCTGCTGGTGGACCAGACCCTCCAGCTGATGCTGGGCACACGGCTCATTGGAGGGGGTTTGATTTGCTAGTGGTGCAAACCCTCCAGCTAAGGCTGGACACAGGGTGGTTGGAGGGGTCTGACCTGCAGCTGAGGCTGGACACAGGGCTGGTTGGAAGTGGTCACACCTACAGGTGGTCCACACTCTTCAGCTGTTGGTGGGCACATGGCCAGTTGTTGTGAGTCTGACTTGCTGGTGGTTCACTCTCTCCGGCAGAGGCAGGGCACAGGGTTGGCAGGATGGGTGGGACCTACTGGTGGTCCAGACCCTCCATCTCCACCTTGTGGTTTTCTAATGGGTGAACTGTAATTGGGTGTGAACAATGGGGGTCTCTGATGACTCAGGCAGGGACATGCAGTGAAGCAGTTCCCTAGTTATGGTCTTTAAAGTTTTTTGCTGCAGTTCTGATTGCGATGCTGTGATATGTAAATTGTGAACCATAGAGCTGGCCTTTGTGCACACCTGTTAACAGAAAACCCAGGAAGTTTTTCTGATGATTGTAAGATAAGCAGCGCCGGACACATTATCGGAAGGGTGCGTAACAAGAAAAAAAAAACTTACCAATCCTGTTTTCATTTAAAAGGGCGCGTGAGGAATTGCGAGCGCATTAGTACAGTTAGCTAAGGAGGTAGTGAGTGATGGTGAGGCACGTGCATTGTGACGTTGGGCAGCGTACAATGTCAGCATGTCCTAGCAACAGGAAAGCTGATGCGCACAGCCACTGAATTAAAGATGCACAGCAGGAAGATTGACTCGCTGATCCGCACAGCTACGGCATTACAAACGCACAACAGAAAAATTGATTTGCTGATGCACACAGCTGTGAAAAGTTATAGTATCATTGTGCACAGTGATTGAGAAATACATCAAATACACTGATGTGCACCGTTGAATAGGAGTATATAGTCATTTATAAATAAAATACAATACTGTGCACAAGCAAATAGAAAGGAAAACTAATTGTTACACACGGTGCAAACAAGAAAACACTAAGGTGGTCATTATGACTCTGCTGGTCTTCTGACTGCCAGTGTTAATGTGGCGGTATCACCGCCAACAGGCTGGCGGTGAAGACCGCCACATTATGAGTTTGGCGCATTGGCCGCTGCCAACCCATCACATCTTCACCCATAACGCCATGGTGGTATGAACCACTGGGCCAGAGACGTTCATCTCTGACCCGGCAGTCCACAGTGGACCACTGGCGCTATTAGGAGCCGGGCTACCACCATGTTTTCCGCAGAGGTAGCACCGCCACGAAAACCATGGCGGTAGGGCTACCAGTGACAGGGAATTCCTTCCCTGTCACTGGTAGATGGCTCCACCACCCATCCAGCAAGCACCTGCTCCCCCTACAGTCACAGCCCCCTCACACCCTACTCACATAGTGCCCCCACCTCATCCCATCTACTCACATAGCTCTCCCACCCCTCCCCCCGCATACATGCACACAGACACCCACACGCACCACTCATACACCCATTCAGCTACACTTCCAGACATGCATCCACTCACACTCATCCATACACGCATTCACTCACACATACTCACACGCATTCAGCCATGCATACACACAAACATCCAAACACGCATACACACTGTTCAACATGCACTCAGTTCAACATTCATAAACGCATTCACTCACACGCATACAACCACGCATACACCACACCACTCACAGTCACATTCACACATGCATACACACATTCATACACACACGCAGACACCAAACAGTCACACACAACACCCCCTACGCTCCCACTGCCTATGGCTGGCGGCGTCCTACTGGCGGGGCGGTGCAGGTGGTAGCAACGCCAGAGTACCACTGCCCTCCAGCATGGCTACTGCCGGACATCTGCCCACAGTGTGTTGGAAATCCGGCAGTACCCATTATATGGCGGGCGTAAGACTGACAGCATTGGGGGTCTTCTGGCACCCGTGGCTTTGGTAGTCTCGCTCAGAGTCCACCAAAGACATAATGAGGGAATAAGTATATATATATATATATATATATATATATATATATATATATATATATATATATATATATATATAACAACAGCAAATGCTCAAACACAGGCTCCAAGCGGCCCGCAACGGGTGGCGCATAATACCGGCAGAGCAAGCCGGTTAAACAAAAATCCAAATCCAGCAAAAGTCAATAAGTGACGCTCTCGCAGGAATACAAGGAATCACCAATATTTATTAAACACACAACGTGTTTCGGCTGTCTAGCAGCCTTGGTCACGTGCAAAGTGCATCCAATCCACATTGTTTAAATAATATAACAACAAAAAACATAAAAATAGGACTGCAGTGACAAAACAAATCTACAATTTGAATGAACTGAATCTGAACAGCATGATTTCATAATCCATATTCTTATTCCTACACCATACCAAACTTAATACTGATGCAATGAACCAATTTATCCCTCTATATAGAATAGTATAATTCGAGGAAGGGAACAGAAATAATGCAATAGAAATAGAAATAGGAATAGAAATAGAAATAGGACTAAAATAAAAATGGCTTCTATGAATGGTGAATGAAATAATATAATACTATAGTTCACTTTTGCCTTCTTTTCAAAACCAATACCTCTATTTACCAAACTTCTCTAATCCTCTCCTCCCTCTCCTCATTGCCAAATATAAATTAGTGCAGGAAAATAAACAGAAATATAAATATACAATTATATCAAAAGTTCATTCAATTATCTCAAAATAAACCAATTAAAAATAAAAAGATTTTTTCAATATTTTTTTAAATACGTTTTTTTAAATTGATTTTTTTAATTGATTTTTTAATTGATTTTTTTTAAATACATCACTATTCTATATACACACTATATGAAAACACAATTTAATATACAAAAGATTCTTATCTCAATATCCACCACCCAGTAAATCACGTGTGAGGAAAGATAGACAGGTTATTAGAAGTCCAGTTATAATCCATCCAGCCACATTTACTCTGTAAAGACATAATCAAATATATTACAAAGATTATTATTATTTTCAAATTACAGACACTAAATTTAATTTTTCAAATAAAATTACTATATACACTCTCTAAACAGTACAACATGCTATTATATCTCAAGATTTAATTCTCAAATAAATGCGTATTAAGTTCCTCTCCAGTATTCAAACCCTTCGGTATCTTAGTTTCCTGGTCCAGAATATATCTGGATTCCTTCTTACGTAAGGTCAATTCTCTATTGCCACCCCTATGATATGGTGACACATGTTCAATACCAAAATAGGTCAATAGAGAGTTATCAGAGTTGTGTTTGTCCTGAAAGTGTCTAGCTAGAGGATAATGAGGATCCCTCAACGTTATTGCACGCATATGTTCAAGAATACGCTTCTCAACAATATGCTTCGTACTGCCAAAATACCATCGATGACAAGGACATTCTAAGATGTGAATAGAGTACTACAAGTCAAAAATTGTTTGATCTGTCTCATCTCCCCAGGTTTACTCGTAGGGTACTCTTTTCGTATCCCACTATTGTGGCAGGCTTTACAATGTCCACACAGAAAAAATCCCTGCAAATTTTGTTCTTTTATGTGGGAAACTGAAGTAACATCATTAGATCTTAGAATATCATGAAAATTACGGCCCCTTCTATAGGCAATCTGAGACCTATTGATAATGTTACCAATCGAGATATCACATTTTAAAATATTCCAATTTTTAAAAATGATTTTCTTAATTTGTGCTGTATCCTCATTGTAAGTTAGAATCAATCTGATGTCATCATTGCTTTCTTTCTCTGTGTTAATAGTATTGTCAAAAAGAGTGTGTGTTCTTTCTATTCTCTTAATTTTTTCTGTAGCCTTCCTGATCACCCAATTCGGGTATCCTCTCTCCCTAAATCTTTTAATCATCTCTTTTTGTTCTCTATCAAAGGCCTCATCCGTGTTACTGATTCTTTTGGCCCTCAAGAGTTCATCATACGGGATACTCCTCTTGAGGTTCTCAGGGTGCCCACTGTTGGCATGCAGTAAACTATTTCCTGCTGTAGTTTTGCGACAGAGTTCTGTTTTAATCATATTGGGGGTCATTACAACATTGGCGGTAAAAGCCGCTTACCGCCGTGCAGAAGACCGCCAACACACCGCCGTGCCCGCGGAATTCCGCCACAGCTATTATGACCGACATCTCGAAATCCGACAAAAGTCAGACACCCACACAAGTCCGCCACACCAAAGGTCAGTGATAAACTGGCGAAAACAAAACCTCCACCGTCACGCCAACGGAAATACGCCCACACTATCACGACACACGAATCCACGGGGCGGTCTTTCAACCGCGGTATTCCATTGGCGGTACACACCGCCGAGCTCAAAATACACACACTCTTACAAAACACAGCCACATTGGACAATTCAAAATACACACACCTGATACACATACACACACCACTCCCACACACCCAATACAATATAAAACACACACCCACATCACCCACAAACCCCTACGACCACTATTACAGAGAGAAGGCCAGAGAGAGACACCACCATCCACAAACTAGCAGCCACAAGCACTCAACACCATCACCCACACAACTTCCACACACAAAACACCATACACCACTATATATCACCACAATTATCACCACACACACCACCCCACACATCACCTACACCACCCCATGGCACGGCAAAGACACCCCAGGTTCTCGGAGGAGGAGCTCAGGGTCATGGTGGAGGAAATCGTCCGGGTAGAGACACAGCTATTTGGAGCACAGGTGCAGCACACCTCAATTGCAAGGAAGAGGGAGCTATGGAGAAGAATAGTCGACAGGGTCAACGCAGTGAGACAACACCCAAGAAATCGGGACGACATCGGGAAGAGGTGGAACGACCTACGGGGGAAGGTGTGTTCCGTGGTCTCAAGACACCACCAGGCGGTTCAGCGGACTGGCGGCGGACCCCCACCTCCTCACCCACAACTAACAACATGGGAGGAGCAGGTCTTGGTGATTCTGCATCCTGAGGGCCTCGCAGGAGTCGGTGGAGCAATGGACTCCGGTAAGTCAAACTTTAACTACCATATCCCCCACCCTACCTGCATGCTATCACATACCCCCACCCTCGCCCCCACCCCTATCACTCCAACTCCTCATAAATGTACCAATATCACAAACCACACATCCCAACACCAAGCCCTGCATGCAACACCAACGCATGGACACCCATCACTAAAGCATGCCCATTGCACATACCCAAATACCCCCCTAAACCAGCATCACACTAGCCCCCACACAGTAATGCAAGCACTGGGGTACATGGTCACCCACCCATTTCACACCATAACACACACAGATGCAATAATCATGCTTTTACACCCCTGCAGGACCACTACCCAACATCACCGGACAGGAGGGTCCACACATGTCCACACCACCAACAGAAGAGGCCCACAGTGATGACAGCAGCTCTGTCCAACTGGATCTAGATTGCCAGCCCGGCCCATCGGGGACCTCGGGACAGTCGGTTGCCCTCACACAGTCACAGGCCACTACAGAGCTTCCCCCCTCTGGAAACACCAGCACAGCACCCACCCAGCGGGCCCATACCTCCGTCCCCAGGACACGTCAATCAGCAGTGTGTCCACCACTACAGGGAACCCAGGCTAACCCACCACCCCAACAACAATAGGGACCTGGGGGCAGTGGTAGTGAACATACGGTCCAGGGACGGAGGCCCAGGAACACGGGGGAACTGGGAGGGCTGCTGTGCGACAGGGGGAGGAGAGGCCAAGGGAACCCACTCTCCACAAAGCCCTCTCCTCCATCATGGGAGCCTACCACCACTCCCAGGAGACGATGACAACGGTACTGGACAAGTTTCAGGAGACCCAGCGCCTGCAGGAGGAACAGTATTTGGGCTTCAGGGAGGAACTCAGAGCCACCAATTCCACCCTGGGCACCATCGTAGGGGTGCTGAAGGAAGTACTCAACACCAGGAGGGACACTGTGGCACAACAAGGGGCCCCTGACACTAGCCTGGATGATGAACCGCCCACCACCTCCGCCGGCGCTAGTGAACAGGAGGCACCGTCACAGGACCACCACACCAGCACCCCACCCCCTGCAGAGGGAGAACCACCCCGCAAATGGTCCCTGAGATCCAGGACAAAGACAGAGAACGAACCCAAGACCCCCACCAAGAAATGAGACCACCCTGAATGTCATCTTTCTGTCCCATTTTGTCACCCTGTCCATCCTCAAACTGCCACAGCTCCACTTCCTATGCCCATTTGGGCAATGCACCTGGGAGACTAATAGACTGGACTCTGCCATGGACATTCCTCCACCATCACCCCTCACCATTTTACAACCCCCTCCAATATTGAGCACTTAAATAAACACCCTTGAAGCACAAAACAATCTGGAGTCAGTCTGTGATTTAGAAATAGTGTATTAGCAATTACAGTGGCAAAATGCTCTTTCAACTGTAATGTCAACATGCCTATGTCACACAGCTCTAGTCCATGAGGAAACAAAGCAGATGTCACAGTGTGGGACCCACATCTATGAAATCGAAAGGGAAAGTGACAACTCAGTGACCATACACTGGGTGAAAACGACAGACAGTAGAGAGGTAGTAGTGTTAAAGTGCATGTAGTAGGCAGGTTTGTCACTGGAAATATTGCAGGATCACCGAGTTCCTGTTGTTCATGTCCTCTTCTTCTGCTTCCTCATCTTCACTGTCCACAGGCTCCACAGCTGCAACAACACCGCCATCTGGACCATCCTCCTGCAGAAAAGGCACCTGTCGTCGCAAAGCTAAGTTGTGAAGCATACAGCAGGCCACAATGATCTGGCACACCTTCTTTGGTGAGTAGAATAGGGATCCACCTGTCATATGGAGGCACCTGAACCTGGCCTTCAGGAGGTCGACGGTCCGCTCTATTATCCGCCGAGTTCACCCATGTCCCTCACTGTAGCATTCCTCTGCCCTGGTCCTGGGATTCCTCACTGGGGTCAGTAGCCATGACAGGTTGGGGTAACCAGAGTCACCTGCAAATGGCAAGGGACAACTGTTAGACACACACTAACCTGTAGGGATATCCCAAGACCCAGACAACCATTCCCACTGACTTGCTTCCAGGTGCTCACCTAATAGCCACACACAGTGCCTCTGGAGTTGACCCATCACATAAGGGATGCTGCTATTCCACTTGACATTAACATGGGAGATGTACTGGTCTGCCAATCACACCATCTGCACATTCATGGAATGATAACTCTTCCGGTTTCTGTACACCTGTTCACTCCTGCGGGAGGGGGGGTACCAAAGCCACATGTGTCCCATCAATGGCACCTATGATGTTGGGGATATGTCCCAGGGCATAGAAGTCTCCTTTCACTGTAGGCAAATCCTCCACCTGAGGGAAAACAATGTAGCTCTGCATGTGTTTCAGCAGTGCAGACAACACTCTGGACAACACGTTGGAAAACATAGGCTGGGACATCCCTGATGCTATGGCCACTGTTGTTTGAAATGACCCACTTGCAAGGAAATGTTGTATGACAGCACCTGTACTTGAGGGGGGATTCCTGTGGGATGGCGGATAGCTGACATCAGATCTGGCTCCAGCTGGGCACACAGTTCCTAGATTGTGGCACGGTCAAGCCTGTAGGTGATTATCACATGTCTTTCCTCCATTGTAGACAGGTCCACCAGCGGTCTGTACACCAGAGGATGCCGCCATCTCCTCACATGTCCCAGTGGACAACAGCGAGCACAGAGTCAACCAACTCAGAGGTATGTACCCACAGCTTACACTGAACACTAATCATAATCTGAAAATTGGCCTGTATGAGTGTTGAGGCAAGGCATAGGTATGTGTGACGCAGTTAAAAATTAAGCCATGTGGGCTCCTGAAATGACGGCTACCTGACCTGTAAAGTGGGACAATGGGATGTGAGGTAACTGCGCTAGCGTTGTACACCGTCACGGTAGGCGGTCGAAGACCGCGGCACAATGCTGCATTAGTTAATATTGGACCCTATGGGTCCCAGGAGCCAATGACGATGTTTTCTATCTGTTCAATCACTCGATACCTGATCTTCGACAGGAAAGGACCTACACTGCAAGTGCTGCTGTGACCTCGGTCTGGAAGAGACAATGGCTCGTGCGTCTGGGGAAAGGGCCCCTGCCTTCACATCGGAGGAGTTGGAGAAACTCGTGATGGGGTCCTCCCCCATTACACGATACTCTATAGTCCTCCAGACAAACAGGTAAATACACTGGGAGCATGCTGTATGGTCTATGCCTGTGTGGAGTGGGGTGGATGAAAGATGGGGAGGGGGAGAATGAGGCGTACATGAAACGACAATGAGTGCATGTGCATCATGGCAAGGGTAGGGATGGGGCCAATGACTGTGACGGTGCATTTGGTAATAACTTTTCTTTTCCCCCTGTACAATTCATGTAGGTCAGCGCCCAGCAGAAAAAAGATATTTGGCGTGCCATCGCCAACGACGTCCGGACCCTGGGGGTCTACTACAGACGGAGCACCCACTGCCGTAAGAGATGGGAGGACATTCGCCGCTGGAGCAAGAAGACAGCAGAGGCTTAGCTGGGGATGGCCTCCCAACGTGGGAGGGGTGCCCGTGGCACCATAACCCCCTGATGTTCAGGATTCTGGCTATGGCGTACCCGGAGTTCGATGGGTGCTTGGGGACATCACAGCAGCCACAAGGGGGTGAGTACACTCTCATTCTGCTGAATCTGCGCGCAGTGGAGGTGTCTGGGTGGGGGAGGTGGGTTGTGGGTTTCCCTAGGCAAGGGTGAGTGTGCTAGTTAGGTCCCCTTGTTCTGGCAGACCCTGTGGCACCCCACCCCACCTGTGTACAGTGCCAAGTACACCTAGTTAGGCTCCTGTGTCATCCATGTGTGCAGATGTCGTCCATAGCCTTGTAGGCCATGTCCCAGGGATTGAACAGTGGAGCCCAAGTGCACGGCGTAGTGCAGGGGGATTCTGTGTCTGTCGTGTCCGCCAACGGTAGCGGTAATGCATGCACTCAACACGTCGTCCCCCCCCTTTTTGTGGTCTCCCTGTTCTTGTGTGCATTAGCATCATCAGGCGGAGGATCAGTGGCACCGGAGCAGGAGGGAGCTGCATCCCACATGGCCCTGGAGGGCGACAATACGGACTCAGAGTTCACCAGTGGGACGGAGGGCAAGGGGAGCTTCATGGCAGGGACAGGAGCTGACACCAGTGACATGGACTCATCCTCTGATGGGAGCTCCCTTGTGGTCGCGGCAACATCTGTGCCCCCTGCATCTACAGGTACAGCCGCCACCCCCCCTACCAGCACCGCCCTCTCAGCAGCCCCTCAGCCTTTGCCCATCCCGCTCACCCAGGATGGTGGGCATCACCTTTGCCCCAGGCACCTCATCCCTTCCCCAGTCACCCCTGCTGCCATCAGTGAGGAGGCCATTGACCTCCTCAGGTCCCTCACTGTTGGGCAGTCTACCATTTTGAATGCCATCCAGGGTGTAGAAAGGAAGTTGCAAAAAACAAATGCATTCCTGGAGGGCATTCATTCTGGTCAGGCGGCCCTTCAGCGAGCTTTTCAGACTCTGGCCTCGGCACTGATGACAGCCATTGTCCCTGTGTCTAGCCTCCCCCCTCCAACTTCCTCCACACAGACCCAATCCCCTCTACCTCAGCCTATCCCAAGCACACCTTCAGACCAGCATGCATACACCTCAACACACAAGGGAAGCTCAGGCAAACGTAAGCACCACACATCCCACAGGCACTCACGCAAGCATCACACACATGCAGACACCAACATCCACTGCCTCCACTGTGTCCCCCTCCTCCTCGTCTTCCTCCTCCCTCCCAGTCTCGTCTACACTCACACCTGCATGCACTACATCTACAGCCACTACTGCCATCACCAGCACACACACCACCACACCCCGCTCACGTGCAGTCACCACCCCCATTGCCATTCACACATCCCCTGTGTCCTCTCCCAGTGTGTCTGTGACGCCACCTCCCAAGATACACAAACGCAGACACACAACCACCCAACAGCCATCCACCTCACGACAGCCTCCAGCACATGCACCTTCACCCAAAGTCACCAAACGAACACCTCCTACAACCACAACCTCTTCCTCCACTCCCAAAACCTCCAGCTACCCATCCCAGTGTTTCCAAAAAACTCTTCCTGTCCAACCTTGACCTCTTTCCCACACCTCCCCCACCCCGTCCGTCTCCTAGGGCCCGACTCTCCAGGTTCCAACCTAGTACCTCAGCCACAACATCTCTGGGACCAGTGGTGCCTGTAGTCACCCGAATCTGGAGTGCACCGGCCACCAGGGCAGCCAGTGTGGCACGGAGCCACAGCACGGACAGTCCCCCACCTGTGAAGCATCAAAAGTTGGCAAGTGCCTGGCGGGAGAAGGGGAAGACTCCAGCCACCAAAGCCGCTCCCAGGGGTACAGGTGGGAGTGTGTCAGCTGCGACACCTTCCAAGGTGGGGAAGGGTCACAAGAAAGTCAGCAAGATTGGGAAGAGCAGCACGGCGGAGAAGACCGCCATCATCCCCGCTGCCCAGGAGGCCACCGCCAGCACCTGCCCTGCTGCCCAAGAGGCCACCGCCATCATCCCCGCTGCCCAGAAGGCCACCGCCAGCACCTGCCCTGCTGCCCAGGAGGCCACTGCCATCATCCCCGCTGCCCAGGAGGCCACCGCCACCAACCCCGCTGGGCCAGACAGGACCGCCAGCACCAGCCCCGCTGGGCCAGAGAGGACCGCCAGCACCAGCCCCGCTGGGCCAGACACGACCGCCAGCACCAGCACTGCTGGGCCAGAGAGGACCGCCAGCATCAGCCCCGCTGGGCCAGACACGACCGCCAGCACCAGCCCCGCTGGGCCAGAGAGGACCGCCAGCACCAGCCCCGCTGGGCCAGAGAGGACCGCCAGCACCAGCCCCGCTGGGCCAGACACGACCGTCAGCACCAGCCCCGCTGGGTCAGACACGACCTCAAGCACCAGCCCCGCTGGGCCAGAGAGGACCGCCAGCACCAGCACCGCTGGGCCAGACACGACTGCCAGCACCAGCCCCGCTGGGTCAGACACGACCTCAAGCACCAGCCCCGCTGGGCCAGACACGATTGCCAGCACCACCCCTGCTGGGCCATGAAGGACCGGCAGCAGCTGAGTCACTGCAAAGGACCCTGCCTCAACAAGCACCGCTGAACAGGACACCACTGCCACAAGCACCGCTGAACATGGCACCGCCGCCACAAGCACAGCTGAACAGGGCACCACCGCCACAAGCACGCTGAACAGGGCACCGCCGCAACAAGCACCGCTGAACAGGGCACCGCCACCACAAGCACCGCTGAACATTGCACAGCCGCAACAAGCACCGCTGAACAGGACACTGCCGCCACAAGCACCGGTGGCCCATGAGCGCCAAGGGCACTGACACTACTAAGTCTGTCAAGAGCAGGATGAAGCACTCTGGGCACCAAGTCCCCTCCAGAACCAGTGGAGAAAGACATCCACTACCTCTGTCCTTGGCAGGATGAAGCACTCTGGGCACCAAGCCCCCTCCAGCACCAGTGGAGAAAGACATCCACCACTTCTGTCCTTGGCAGGATGAAGCACCCTGGGCACCAAACCCCCTCCAGAACCAGTGGAGAAAGACATCCACTACCTCAGTCCTTGGCAGGATGAAGCACTCTGGGCACCAAGACCCCTCCAGAACCAGTGGAGACTGTCATCCACTTTAGAGACTGTGGCTTTGCACTCCCCAGGATAAAGCAGTGGGCAAACCACCCACTGTTGAGACTTGAGAGACTGTGGCTTTGCACTCCCCAGGATAAAGAAGTGGGCAAACCACCCACTGTAGAGACTTGAGAGACTGTGGCTTTGCACTCCCCAGGATAAAGCAGTGGGCAAACCACCCACTGTAGAGACTTGAGAGACTGTGGCTTTGCACTCCCCAGGAAAAAGCAGTGGGCAACCCACCCACTGTAGAGACTTGAGAGACTGTGGCTTTGCACTCCCCAGGATTCAACAGTGGGCATGTGGCCCCCTCGTGGATTTGGCGCTGTGCACTCAACCGGCTGAGGTGCCCCCCGTTTCCCTCCCCCTGAGGTGCCTGTTTTATTGCTATCTGATGCCCCTGCAGTGTTCTCTCCGTCATGGTCGGGGATCTTGTGTGGGCCTCGCCCATACCGTGTGGGCCCAGTGTTCCACGGACTTCAATGGAGCACTATCTGGACTAATATTCTTGGTGTATATATTTGTTAATAGTGTATATATGTATATTTTTGCGTACTGGATTTTAATAAATTACAATGGTTACACTCATTTTCTTTGGTCTTTGCATTCTTCCGGGGGGGGGTGTCGGGGTGAAACTGTAATGTATCAATATGTCTTAGTGTGTGTGTTGTCGTGGGTGAGGATGGGGGTGGGGTGGGGGTGTTGCGTGTGTGTCTCACTCTCTTTTCCCTCCCCCCTCCCCTGTGTCGTAGGTGCAGTACTCACCGTGGTCTTCGCCGCTGGCATTCGTGCTCCTAGTAGAGGAGCAAGAAGATAAGGGCTGGCAGGATCTGCAGCTCTGGTTCCATGGTGTCCTGGTTCCTCGTGGGGTGTGTAGAGGTGAGCGTTTTCCCTTCGAAGTCCTGTTTCCGCCGTGTTTTTGTCCGTGGTCAATCCACCCCGGAAAAAGGTGGCGGATTGGTAGGTTGTGATACTGTGGGTGTTACTTTGTCCTCCTCCTGTCTGTTGGCTGTGACCGCCAAGCTGTTTGTTTGTACCGCCGTGGCGGTCGGAGTGTTAAAGTAGCTGTCTTTGTTGGCGGTTTCTGCCACGGTCATAATTCACATTTTTTTACCGCCGGCCTGTTGGCGGTCTTACCGCCGCTTTAACACCGTCCGCCAGGGTTGTAATGACCACCAAGGTCATTAAGTGACTATGGCGGTCACCGCCGAATGCCCGCTCCGCGGTCAGGAGACCGCGGATGCCAATCTGGCTTTCCCGCTGGGCCGGCGGGCGACCGCCAAAAGGCCGCCCGCCGGCCCAGCGGGAAAGCCCCTGCAACATAGAAGCCGGCTCCGAATGGAGCTGGCGGTGTTGCAGGGGTGCGACGGGTGCAGTAGCACCCCATCGCGATTTTCACTGTCTGCAAAGCAGACAGTGAAAATCTTCATGGGGCCTTGATAGGGGGCCCCTGCACTGCCCATGCCAGTGGCATGGGCAGTGCAGGGGCCCCCAGGGGCCCCACGACACCCGTTCCCGCCATCCTGGTTCTGGCAGTGTAAACCGCCAGAAACAGGCTGGCGGGAAGGGGGTCGGAACCAAGCAGCGCCGCCATGGAGGATTCCCTGGGCCAGGGGAAAACCGGCGGGAAACCGCCGATTCTCCTTTTCTGACCGCGGCTTTACCACCGCGGTCAGAATGGCCCTGGAAGCACCGCCAGCCTGTTGGCGGTGCTTCTGTTGCCCTCCACCCTGGCGGTCATAGACCGCCAGGGTTGGAATGAGGGCCTATGTATGCTATTAGTACATTAGTGTATGATTTGACATGTAAGCAGGAATTTTGATAAGTATTGGTTAAATAATGTTAGACAAGATACATGCAATGTAGTGTTCTGTACATTGGAATATTAAATTTTTGCTAATTAAGTTAGTGCTATATGAAATTTTATTATTATAGGGATGTGTTATATCCTTTTTATACCTGTGGAGCTTGGAATTATGTCGTCAACTGGCAACTGCACTACTGCTTTTAGAATCTAGGATTCGAGGTGCCAGAGTCGGTTGAGAGAGGATTACTGAACCAGGGGTCGCTGTTTGTGACTAATAAACCAAGCTTCAGGACTCACATCTCATGTCTTAAAACTAACGACAGCCATGGTGTGCTGTATTGTAAATACAGTGTAATCAGGGTGTTGTTAGGTGGAGGTAGGGGGCGCAAGAAAAGTGGCGCATCAGGACTGATGTGCCACTTTGTTGTAAATCTACTACTAGATGTACTAACTATAGGTTATAATATATAGCACCTATATTTGATCACTTTTGTATGGAATGCTATCTGTAGCCCCCTACTTCCTCTGTATCTGACATCGTCTCAGGGTGCAGCTTGATTTATAATAAACATCAGATCATTTTTTTTCTAATGATGGGGAAGTAGGGCAAATGGTGTAGTTCCCAGAACCTGGATATCCTTCATCGTTTTTGCTAGAAAACATGCGACCATACCTTACTTTCACAGCCACTCGCATGACATGAAGATCCATGAGTGTTATTTTCATATGATGACGATTTCTGGGTTCAGATGCCCCATCTTGCCGCCTTGAAGCAGAGGAACATGGTCCTGGCGCTAATGATGACATTATGGATGGCATGGCAGAGCTCCCTGTCTCTCACCAGCCACCTTAAAAAAACAAAAGAACGCACGAGCCTTTATCATAGGGATGCTGCAGGTGTACTGTAAATATGTGTCTGTACTTTGTAAAATAGAAAGTGCATGTTCTAGTTTGCCTCTTGGAACACAGCGATATTATTTGCCATAGATTACACTCTTTTCAATTTACAAGTTGCTTGGAGTTTATAAAAAATAGTGGGCATTTCTTGGGCAGTTGTGCTTTCTACTCTTCAGTTCTTTTCAAACATTTGTACTTTTCTATACCTACCACTTCAAGCAAACACCCAGCAGGAAGAAGAAATGCAATTCACAGCTTTTTCGTTTGTGCTTTCGGCATCAGATGTGTGTGGATGTTTTCATAATACTAAACAAGTTCTGAAACAAAAAAGGCCCACTTTACAACGTTCATATTATCAATTCATTGGACCTCCATGTTGAATAAATATATTTAGCAAAATATGTAAATCATATCAAATCTAAAAAAAGACAGTTGCCGGTGATGTTGATAGAATTCACATACATACATATGGAGAAATTCAGCTGTTATATTAACTATAACTCCTGCTCACTGAAGCTAAAACACGCGCCCCCGCCTTGCACAGTTATCTCATCAATAATGTTTCTACAAATATTACATTGGTATTAGCAATGATGCTATCAAAGATGTCAGGAGTGTTGTAATATATGGGGTAATTAGCAGTGCATGGCGAGGTCGAGTTGAAGTTACCTTGGGCAGGAGTTATACTTACTTGAAATAACTCTAACAGATGAAATTCTATGGTTTTGTATGTTTAAAGTGTGAGCCTAACAATAACGTCTCTGTAAACTTTGTGTTTTTTTAAAGTGAATTTCTATGTTATTTTTATTTTTATTTCCTAACTATATTGTCTCTGGAACCTTTGGTTTTCTAGTGAATGTTTATGTTTTTTTAAAATGTAATGACAGTTTAATTATGTTAATCCAACTGGTAGGGCCTTGCTGGCTACCAGGCCCTGCAGCCAACCCCCTATAACCTCCCAACCCCATGCCATGCATGCCAGTGGCCATGCGTGGCAGGGGTAGGCTACAGGACCTGGCCTGCTCCCAGTCCCTGCGGCCAACCCCCTAAAACCACCCAACCTGTGCCACATACGGCCTTCGGCCAAGAGCAGCAAGTGTTGGACAGGGCCGGTCTGCAGCCAGGCTCGATGGCCAACAGCCTATAATCACCCAACCCCATGCCACGCACGGCCTTCAGCTGTGCATGGTGTGCATTGAGTGAAGCGCCTGGCCACAGGCCACACTCTGCAGCCAACCACCTATAATCACCCAACCCTGCACCATGCACAGCCTTGGGCCGTGCATGGCAGGGTTTGCCCACAGGCCAGACCCTGTGACCTACCCCACAGCACCCATGAAGTGCTTCTTTGTTTGGTGAAATTGTCATCATATTCCTGTGCGTTAAGACTCTAGACCTCATTATTACATTGGCGGTAAGTGCCGCTTACCGGCATGATGACTGCCGCCAACATACCGCGACCGTGGCGGTATACTGCTAAACGTATTATGACCCACAACTAGAAATCCGCCACTATACAGACACACACACAAGTCCGCCAGCCCAAAGGTCAGTGATAAAATGGCGGTACCTAAACCCACACTGTTACGCCAACAGAAATACGCCCACAGCATTACGACCCACAAATCACTGCGGTGGTCATTTAACCACAGTAAACCATTGGCAGTACAGACCGCCACGCTCAAATTACACACAAGCTAACAATATAACACCACATTGGACAATTCAAACTACACACACTTGACACACATACACACCCCAAACCCACACACCTAGACCACTATAAAACACACACACATACACTACCTACAACCCTTTACAAAAAAAAAAATATGACAACTGAGAGACAGACATGCCAGGAGCACCCACTGAATCAGAGCCACAGAACACTATCACCCATAAACCATCCACGCACCTCACAGCACATACCCTAACACATCACCCCACACACCCACCCTCACACACACCACACACACTACACCCATGGTACCACAAAGACACCCCAGGTTCTCAGAGGAGGAGCTAAGGGTCATGGTGGAGGAAATCATCTGGGTAGAGCCACATCTATTCAGATCACAGGTGCAGCAGATGTCCATTGCTAGGAAATGGACCTATGGCGGAGAGTCATGGACAGGGTCAAGGGTGTGGGACAGCACCCCAGAACAAGGGATGACATCAGGAAGAGGTGGAACGACCTAGGGGGGAAGGTGCATTCCATGGTAGCAAGACACCAGATAGATGTACAGAGGACTGGTGGTGGACCCCCACCTCCCTCCCCCACAACTAACAACATGGGAGGAGCATGTCTTGGCGATCATGCATCCTGAAGGCCTGGCAGGAGTAGCAGGAGGACTGGACTCTGGTAAGTCAAATCTTTACTACTGCCCCCCCATCTGCATGCCATCACAAACTCCTACCCCTACCCTCACCCCCATCACTCCACCACCTCACATATACCCCACCATCACAACCCACCCATCCCAATACCAATCCGTGCATGCAACACAAATGCATGGACCCTCATCACAAACCTGCATGGACACACATCACTACAGCATGCACACTGGTGGCAATCACTTAGCCAACCAAATCACAACTCACAAAAGCTAAAGCTGCCTTGGTAATAACAACCATAGTGGGCAACATACCCATGCACAAGATGTCACACGCAGTAATAATAACACTACATTTACATCCCCATAGGACCCCCACACAACATCACCGAAGAGGAGGTGCCAGCAACATCCAGTCCCCCCAAGAAGAGGTCCACAGTGATGACAGCAGCTCTGCACTCCTGGATGAGGATGACCAACCTGGCCCATCAGGGACCTCTGGACAGTCGGTGACCCAGCCACTGTCCCAAACCACCACAGAACCTCCCCCCTCAGGAATCACCAGCACAGCACCCAGCCAGTGGGCCCAGCCCTCTGTCCCCAGCACACGTCAATCAGCAGTGTGTCCACCACTACAGGGACCCCAGGAAACCCCACAAACACAGGACGATCAGGGACCTGGGGTCAGTGGCAGTGGGCACACAGTTCAGGGGACAGAGGCACAGGACAACTGGGAAGCTGGAAAGACTGCTGTGTGACAAGGGGAGGACAGGCCAAGGGAACCGACTCTCCACGAGGCACTGACCAACATCCTGCGAGCATACCATCATTCCCAGGAGACCATGAGCCAGATACTGGCCAAGCTGCAGGAGACCCCTATATTTGACCCCTGGGATCAGGGTACCTCCAACCTGACCCCTTACACCTCTTTTCTTGTTGGTGTTTAGCCCATGGGACTGTGTTCCATTGGATAAAATGGTAGTCGCAACTTTCTATTCACGTTCTGGCAAGTCAATCACAGCACTCCAGTTGGCATGTGCTTTCTCAATTCCTTGCAAATTCATAGCGACCTTAGGTTTACAAATTTGAATTTCCTTTAATTTCTCTACAACTACTGACCGAATTTACATAAAATAACAAAAACGTGCTTTTCGGAAAAAACTATACCTTTCTGCTAAATTTTGAGCAATTCTGTCCAGCGGTTTGGGCTGGAGTCATGTCTAAAATCTCTATAGGAATTAACATGGGAAACACTCTTTTTCTGACCCCCCCTTTTTCTTTACCCCCGCTTGACAGATCACCCTGAGACTTTCCATGTACAACAAGACCCTTGGGCACACTTTAAAAAAAAATCTTATAAAGGTTCATCAAACAGCGCTGAAGATATCGGCAAGTCAAAAAACACTTTTTTTATCGAAACTAGGTTCTAACTGTAAGTATCTAAGGGTGACTGTCAATAGGTAATACATTTAAAATGTGAGCTTAACTATAATGTCCCAACAACGTTTGACTTTTTAAGTGAATTCCCATGTTTTTTTCAATTCTATTTCTTAACTATACCACCCCTGTAGCCTTTGTTTTTTTCATTGAATTTTTAGGATTTTTAACATTAAGTAATATGCCCATTGTAATCCACGGTGGGGATGGATTGGATGCCGATCCCTCTCCACCCTTGCCATCCATTGTCCAAGTCCATGCCCCTGTTCCCTTATCACAGTCCTGTGTGCCCATTAACCTGCCACTGCCCTTCCCATCTGCCCTGAACAGTTAGCTTGCTGCCCCATCCACCTCCTCTCTACCGTCTATGGTTTGAGACCATGCATCAGCCTCCTTCATCCTGTCATGCATAGACTGATGGGCTGTCACTGGCCTCCATTTGGTTGATATCCCTTCCCGCCCAACCTGCTATCCTTTACCCACTTCTATACCCCTTCATAGCCCTCCTGCCCAGCCTCTGTGCTTACCGTGCTGCCCCTACTCTTCTTCCCCCTGCCTTCTGTGTGCACACCCCTGCTCCCTCCTTTTTACCCACCATGTTTCATGGACCTGCCACTGCCCCTCATATTTATTATGAGTGTTCTATTGAGCTGCCACTGCCACTGGTCAGATGGCTGCTGCTTGTCCCTGCCACCACCACCCTGTCTGTCCGAATTCAATGTCCCTTTCCCCTCCCTTGTGTCCTCCATTGTCTGTTTTGCTGCCACTCCCTTCTGCCCTCCATGCTCAGTTGTTCTTCACCTTCTCTTCCTGCCTGTCCTGCGTGATCTGTTGTGAAGTCCCTTCCCCTGCCCTCTCTTGTCTGTTTCCAGCCCCTAACCCTCCCTACTGTCCTCCATGGTCATTTGTGCATGCCCCTGCCCCCTCCATCATGCACAGCATGGCTGCTGTGCTGCCATTAACCTTCTGCTTGCCATTCATGGTCTTCTGTGCTGCCACAGCCCTTCCCACCTGCTGTGTGGTCATCTTGCTGCCTCTGACCCCCTTCCACCTTCCCTCCGTTGTCTTTGTGTATGCCATTATAGTCTCACTGTTGCCCTCCATGGTGTTTGGTGCTTCTATTGCCCATCCCGTCTGCCCTCCATGGTCAGATTGCTGTTCCTGCCCTACCCCCATTCCCCCTGCTCTCAGTTGTCCATGTTCAGGCCCCTATTCCCTCCCTTTTGCCATTTCTGGTCTGTTGCTGCAGCCCTGCACCCTCCCTCCTGCCCTTCATGGTTTATTATGATGCAACTGTCCCTCCTGTCTGTCCGGTATGGACAGCTTGCTGCCCTTGCCTCTTTAACCTCTGCTCTCTATTGTCCATGTGCATGACCTATTGCTTTCCATAGTCCGTTGTGCTGCACTACTGTCCCACTTTCCCCTGTGTGGTGTATTGTGCTGCTGAAACCTCTGATGCATGTCCCGTAAGGTCAGTTTGATGTCCCTACCCGTCTCCCTTCTGCCCTCAGTTATCTGAGTCCATGTCCCTACCCCATACCTCCCTGCCTCTATGATCTAATGTACCATACTTGTCAACATTTTGAACCTGGCAACAGGGAGATTTTGAAACAAAGAAACCTGGGGAATTGATTTTCCCCACTGACTTACATTAAAAAAGAGGAGATTTTGGGCAGGAGCCACATAAAATAAAGTCCTTTTTAGCTTAAAGACACCAGGAGTCTCCTGCCTGAATCAGGTCTGTTGACATGTATGGTTGTACTGCCACTGACTCTTCCTTCTGCCCTCAATGGTCTGTTATCTTGCCACATCCTCTCTTGCCCCTGCCCTCCATGGTCCATTTTGCTGACACTGCCCCTTCCGCCTTCCCAGAGTGGTCAACTTGCTACCTCTGTGCCCTCCTCCCTGCCTTCAATAATCCAAGTCCATGCCCTTGGCCTCTGTCTCCCCACAGTATTTTAATGAACAGCTAGATTACTAACATTCTTTATTTGATACCAAAGTATATGACACACTGTTCTGCCTTCCTACTTATATCGTATCAGAGCTTACAGAACATCTCTGGAATGCACTTCTGAGTTCAAATAAGACCTTTATTGTTGTTAATTCTTCCCCACCCACAAGTTCTTGAGAGACGAATTATTAGATTTCAAGCACAAAAGTAGTATCACAGTACTTCTCAGTTGCAATGTACACAGCAGGTTTTATATATATATAAGATATTGAATGCAAAGCATATAAAATCAAATACTTCACCGTTTGAGAACTATATACAGCTTCATCTTTCTGGGGTCTGCAAGTTGATGACTCCGGTCAACTGCGAGAAAGAGATTATCTACCCAAATGGGAGACTGGCAACTGGTGCCACATTCCAGCCTGAAGTCAAGCAGATTCTAATCTAAATCTCTGAAGCCTGAGTCATCCTTACAAAAGCGTGCCCCCTCCTCTCAGACTCGGGAAAACTACGCAAGCCTTTGGAGACTGGCCAGATCTCCTAGACTTCTCCTCTTCCCAAGCCTGAGCAGAAAGGAAAACACCAAATGTACTCTCTCTTATCAGGTCTAGTCTAGTGTGAAGAAAACATCTTGGTTCATCTTGTGGAAAAACATAGCTTGGAAAAATACAGCTTGGATTCTCAACTGCAATGTCTAACTCCATGTTAAAGGCAATAGGCAGCTAACCTAAATATCAAATGTACTGTCTAATGTCATGTCAAAGCCAATAGGCAGCTGAGCTGAATATCAAATGTAATGTCTAATATCATGTCAAAGCCAATAGGCAGCTAAGCTGAATACAAACTGTAATGTCTAATATCATGTCAAAGCCAATAGGCAGCTGAGCTGAATACAAAATGTAATGTATAATATCATGTCAAAGCCAATAGGCAGCTAAGCTGGATACAGAATGTAATATCTAATAGCATGTCAAAGCCAATAGGCAGCTAAACTGAATACAGCATGTCAAAGCCAATAGGCAGCTGAGCTGAATACAAAATGTAATGTCTAATATCATGTCAAAGACAATAGGCAGAATACAGAATGTAATGGCTAATGCCATGTCAAAGCCAATAGGCGGCTAAACTGAATACAGAAAGTAATGGCTAATGTCATGTCAAAGCCAATAGGTGGCTAAACTGAACAAAACATATAGGTGGTCATTACAACCCTGGCGGACGGTGTTAAAGCTGCGGAAATACCGCAAACAGGCCGGCGGACAAAAAAAGGGAATTACGACCATGGCGGGAACCGCCAACAAAGACAGCCACTTTAACACATCGCCCGCCACAGCGGTACAGACAAACAGCGCGGCGGTCACCGCCAACAGACAGGCGGGAGACAATGTACCGCCCACACTATTATGACAGGCCAATCCGCCACCTTTTCCGGGGCGGATTCTCCGTGGATAAAAACACGGCGGAAACAGCTTTTGCTATGGGAAAACGCTCACCTGAACACATCCCACGAGGAACGACGACTCCATGGACCCGGAACTCCAAATCCTACCTGCCTTTGTCTTTCTGCTCCTCTACGACCAACAGCGACGTAGGCACAGAAGATACCGGTGAGTACTGCATCTACGACACAGGGGATGGGGGAGGCAAAAGTTAGGGGGAAACCCACCAAACACCCCCACCCCCACGCTCGCATATCACAACATACACACCAATGCATTTACAAAAATCACATGAACAACCCACAATCCCCCCGGAAGAATGCAAAGACAAAGCAAATTGCGGTCAAACATTGTAATGTGCCAATATACATGTCATATAAAAATATACTGATATATATCTCGAAATCTGTCATAATTATATATACAATACAAGAAGTAGTGCAGATATGTACACAACAATGTCCGTACACCAACAGTCCAAAAATGCTTGTCGAGGCCCACAATAGATACCTGACCAAAATCCGAGAGAACACTGCCGGGGCATCAGATAGAAACACTACAGGCACCTCAGGGGGAAGGGAAGGGGGGGCACCTCAGCCAGATGAATGCGAAGCCAGATCCACGACGGGGCTCCATGCCCATTGATGTATCCTGGGGAGTGCAAAGCCACAGTCACTCAAGTCTCACAAGTGGGTGGGTTGCCCACTGTGCCATCCTGGGGAGTGCAAAGCCACAGTCTCTCAAGTCTCTACAGTGGGTGGGTTGCCCACTGTGCTATCCTGGGGAGTGCAAAGCCACAGTCTCTCAAGTCTCTACAGTGGGTGGCTTGCCCACTGTGCCATCCTGGGGAGTGCAAACCCACAGTCTCTCAAGTCTCTACAGTGGGTGGGATGCCCACTGTTCCATCCTGGGGAGTGCAAAGCCACAGTCTCACAAGTCTCTACAGTGGGTGGGTTGCCCATTGTTCAATCCTGGGGAGTGCAAAGCTACATTTTCGCAAGTATCTGCAGTTCTCTACTGGTACTGGGTGGGACTGGTGCCCAGACAGGATGAGTCTCCCGTGAAAGTTCATGTCCTGTCACTGTCCCAGCTGCACATGGGATTAGGATGCTTGATGTGGCGGACTATTCATACCCACACGGAGTTTGACTTGTTCAGCGATGCTTAGCCATGGCAGTCTTTGCCCTGTTCAGCGGTCTTCACCTTGGCGGTCTTGGCCCTGTTCAGCGATGCTTAGCCATGGCAGTCTTTGCCCTGTTCAGCGATGCTTAGCCATGGCAGTCTTTGCCCTGTTCAGCGGTGCTTTGACATGGCGGTCTTTGCCCTGTTCAGCGATGCTTAGCCATGGCAGTCTTTGCCCTGTTCAGCGGTCTTCACCATGGCGGTCTTGGCCCTGTTCAGCGGTGCTCTGACATGGCGGTCTTTGACCTGTTCAGCGATGCTTAGCCATGGCAGTCTTTGCCCTGTTCAGCGGTCTTCACCATGGCGGTCTTGGCCCTGTTCAGCGATGCTTAGCCATGGCAGTCTTTGCCCTGTTCAGCGGTCTTCACCATGGCGGTCTTGGCCCTGTTCAGCGGTGCTTTGACATGGCGGTCTTTGCCCTGTTCAGCGATGCTTAGCCATGGCAGTCTTTGCCCTGTTCAGCGGTCTTCACCATGGCGGTCTTGGCCCTGTTCAGCAGTGCTTAGCCATGGCAGTCTTTGCCCTGTTCAGTGGTCTTCACCATGGCAGTCTTTGCCCTGTTCAGCGGTGCTCTGACATGGCGGTTCGGATACTGACATTGGTGTGTGGCATGACGATCTCCACACTGGACATTGGTGTGTGGCATGACGATCTCCACACTGGACATTGGTGTGTGGCATGACGTTCCATCATTGCCCAGCGGGGCTGTGGGATCCTGGTCCCTCCTGGGCTGTGACTCCGGCGGTGGTCTCCTGACCAGTAACGATACCTGGGCCCTCCTGGGCTGTGACTCCGGCGGTGGTCTCCTGACCAGTAACGATACTTGGGCCCTCCTGGGCTGTGACTCCGGCGGTGGTCTCCTGACCAGTAATGAGACTTGGGCCCTTCTGGGCTGTGACTCCGGCGGTGGTCTCCTAACCAGTAACGAGACTTGTGCCCTCCTGGGCTGTGACTCCGGCGGTGGTCCACTGACCAGTAACGATACTTGGGCCCTCCTGGGCGGTGACTGGGGCGGTGGTCTCCTGACCAGTAACGATACTTGGGCCCTCCTGGGCTGTGACTCTGGCGGTGGTCTCCTGACCAGTAACGACGGTGCTGGCGGTTGTGTCTCGACCGCCAGAAATGATGGCGCACTTCTCCACCCTGACCCTCACAACAGGCTGGGCAGACTTCCTCTGGACCTTCCCCACCATCTTTGGAGTTACAGCTGACTCACCAATCGCCTTCAATCCCATTTCAGTTGTTGTCCAACCAGGAGTCTTGACACGGTCCCGTCGTCCACTCTCCAATTTCAGAGCCTTTACAGGGGGTGGGCTGCCAGTGCCTTGGCTCCGGGTCCTACTGCCTGCCCTGGTGGACGGTGCACTCCAAAAACCTGGAACACGCACCACTGGCACTGGAGGATTTTTGGCTGAGGCACTACGACGGGACTGATGAACTGGAGGGGGTGGGTGGGGGCAAACAGGTCAATTTGACATAGGGACAGTTTCTGACGGACACTGAGATGGGTAGCTGGAGGGGGTCTGGGAGTGGAGGTAGAGGAGGTGGTTGTAGGAGGTGTCACTTTAGGTGTTTTGGGTGCAGGTGCAGGTACTGGAGGTTGTCGTGAGGTGGATGGATGTTGGATGAGTGATTGCCGGCGTTTGGATACTTTGGGAGGGGGCGTCACAGACACACTGGGAGAGGACACAGGGGACGTGTAAATGGCAGTGGAGGTGGTGAGTGCAGGTGAGCGGCTTGTGGTGCTGGGTGTCCTGGTGCGAGTCCTAGTGCCTGTAGATGTGGTGCATGCAGGTGTGTGTGTAGACGACACTGGGAGGGAGGAGGGAGAAGAGGAGGAGGGGGACACAGTGGAGACAGTGGATGTTGCTGTGTCTGTATGGGTGTGATGCTTTTGAGAGTGCATGTGGTGTGTGTGGTGCCTATGTTTGCTTGAGCTATTTTTGGGTGTTGACTTGTGTGCCTGCTGGTCTGTAGGTGTGCTTGGGATGGGCTGGGGTACAGGGGATTGGGTCTGGGTGGAGGAAGTTGGAGGGGGGAGGCTGGACACAGGGACAATGGCTGCCATCAGTGCTGAGGCCAGAGATTGCAGGGTTCGCTGAAGGGCAGCTTGACCAGAATGAATGCCTTCCAGGAATGCATTACCGTGTTGCAACTCTCGTACTACACCCTGGATGGCATTCACAATGGTAGACTGCCCAACAGTGAGGTCAATGGCCTCCTCACTGAGGGCAGCAGGGGTGACTGGGGCAGGGCCTGAGGTGCCTGGGGCGAAGGTGATGCCCACCCTCCTGGGTGAGCGGGCACGGGGCGAACGCTGAGGGGCTGCTGGGAGGGCGGGGCTGGTGGGTAGGTGGCGGCTGTACCTGTAGAAGTGGGGCGCACAGATGGTGCCGCCACCACAGGGGAGCTCACATCGGTGGACGAGTCCGTGACGCTGGTTGGTGATCCGGTGGCCGACGTGAAGCTCCCCTCGCCCTCCATCCCACTGGTGGATTCAGAGTCTGTGGTGTGGCCCTCCATGGCCATGTGGGATGCAGCTCCCTCGTGCTCCGGTGCCACTGTACCTCCGCCTGATGATGCTGATGTACAAAAGGACAGGGAGAGCAGGAAAAGGGGGGGAGACAGAAGAAAGAGAGTTTTAGTGCATGGCATACCGCTACCGTTGGCGGACAAGACAGACGCAGAAGCCCCATGCATTACGCCGTGCTCCTGCCCTCTGCACATGCAATTTCTGGGATATGGCCTTCATGGCAATGGTAGAAATCTGCGCACATGGATGGCTAAAGGGCAACTATACATCAACTTGCCTCTGTTCTGAGCTGGGGTAGAGTCCCACATGGCCTACATTACGGAGGAGCCTTGCCTACCTAACTCACCCTGGCCTAGGTACACCCACAGCCCACCTCCCCCACCCAGACACCTCCACTGCACGCAAAGTCCACAGAATGAGGTTGTACTCACCCCCTTGTGTCTGCTGTGATGTCCTTAAGTGCCCATCCAACTCCGGGTAGGCCACCGCCAGGATCCGGAACATCAGGGGGGTCATGGTGCGACGGGCACCCCTCCCACGTTGGGAGGCCATCCCCCGCTGAGCCTCCGCCGTCTTCTTGCTGCAGCGGCGAATGTCCTCCCATCTCTTCCGGCAGTGGGTGTCCCGTCCCTGGTGGGCCCCCAGGGTCCGGACTTCCTTGGGGATGGCATGCCAAATGTCCCTCTTCTGGTGGGCGCTGACCTAAATGACATGCACAAGGAAAGAGGAACAGTCATTACCTACTGCACCGTCAATGTGAGTGGGCCCCTCCCAACTCTGTCCATGCGGCTCATTCATCCCCATGCATTTCTGTTGTAAGAACTCTGGCCCCTTCGTTCTCCCACCCAGCCCTGTCCACCCAGGCCTAGCCCATAGAACGTGCTCCCTGTGTACTAACCTGTTGGTCTGGAGGACCGTAGAGTAGCGTGTACTGGGGGAGGACCCCATCCACAAGTTTCTCCAACTCCTGTGCAGTGAAGGCAGGGGCCCTTTCCCCAGACGAAGCAGCCATCGTCGCTTCCAGACCGAGGTCACAGCAGCGCTAGCAGTGTAGGTCCTCTCCTGTCGAAGGTCAGGTATCTAGTGATTGAAGAGATAGAAAATGGTGGTGACGTCCGCGGCGGTGTCATCCGCGGCGGGGCGCATCATCACCGCCAGCGCACCTGTTCATTGGCTCCTGGGACCCATAGGGTCCAATGTTAACCAATGCAGCATTGCGCTGCGCTCTACAACCGCCTACCGCGACGGTGTGCAACGCCAGCGCAGTTACCCCACAATTCCATTGTCCCAGTTTAGAGGTCAGGCAGCCGCCATTTCAGGGGCCCACATGGCTTCATTTACTACTGCGTCACACATACCGAGGCCTACACTCAAAACATTTCCCGGATGGGTTAATTGTCTGTTGTAGTCTTGTGTGTGACTGTGGGTACATACCTGGAGGAATGGTGACAGTTTCTCCGCTGTTGTCCGTCTTAGGCACCGTCAGTTGGGACATATTGGAAGATGGCGGAATCCGCCGGTGTACCGACCGCTGGTGGACCTGTTGACAATGGAAGAGAGACATTTGATCGTGACCTACCGGTTCGACCGTGCCACAATCCAGGAACTATGTACCCAGTTGGAGCCAGACCTGATGTCACCAATCTGTCATCCGACTGGAATCCCCCCTGACGTTCAGGTGCTGTCAGTGCTCCATTTCCTTGCAAGTGGGTCATTTCAGACAACTGTGGCCATGGCATCAGGGATCTCCCAGCCTATGTTTTCCAATGTGTTGTCCAGAGTGTTTTCTGCCCTGCTGAAAAACGTAAGGAGATACATAATTTTCCCTGAGGTGGAGAATTTGCCTACAGTGAAAGGTGACTTCTATGCCCTTGGACATATCCCGAACGTCATAGGTGCCATTGATGGGACCCATGTAGCTCTGGCCCCCCCGCAGGAGTGAACAGGTGTACAGGAACAGGAAGAGTTATCATTCGATGAATGTCCAGATGGTCTGTTTGGCAGACCAGTACATCTCGCAGGTAAATGCTATGTTCCCTGGCTCAGTGCATGACGCCTACATCCTGCGGAATAGCAGCATCCCTGATATGATGGGTCAACTCCAGAGGCACCGTGTATGGCTCTTGGGGGACTCTGGTTACCCCAACCTGTCCTGGCTATTGACCCCAGTGAGGAATCCCAGGACCAGGGCAGAGGAACAGTACAATGAGGCCCATGGGCGGACTAGGAGGGTGATCGAACGCACCTTCGGCCTCCTGAAGGCGAGGTTCAGGTGCCTCCATATGACAGGTGGGTCCCTATTCTACTCACCGAAGAAGGTGTGCGACATCATCATCATCGCCTGCTCCATGATCCATAATTTGGCATTGCGACGCCAGGTGCCTTTTCTGCAGGAGGATGATCCAGATGACGGTGTTGTAGCAGCGGTGGCGCCTGTGGAGCCTGTGGACAGTGATGAGGATGAAGCTGAGGAAGAAGAAAACGACAACAGGGAGTCAGTCATACAGCAATATTTCCAGTGAGACACAGGTGAGTACATTTTCAGGTTTAACATAACATTAACTTTCACACGTCTACCTCTATCCTGTACCTACATTTCACTCACTATTTGTTAACTGAGTTGTCCCCTTCAATTTCACTTTCACAAATGTGATAACCTACGTGTCAACAGCTTGTACCCTTGAAAGGCTTGTGATGTGTGACATTGGTATGTTGACCTTCCAATGGGTAACCATTTTTGACACTGTAATTGACAATACAAAGTTCAAAATCATTGACTGACTCCAGTTTTATTAGTGTTTCAAGGGTGTTTATTTAAGTGTATAACAATGAAGGGGGGTTGTGTAATGGGGATGGGTTATGGTGGAAGAATGTCCATGGCAGAGCCCAGTCAATTAGTCTCACAGGTACATTGCACATCTGGCCATTGGAAGTGGAGCTGGGGCAGTTCCGATTTGGACAGGGTAACAAAGTGGTACAGTGGGGGGACAATCAGGGTGGTCTTATTTCCTGGCAGGGGTCTTGCCATCTTGCTCTGTCCTGTTCCTGGATCTCAGGGACCGCTTTCGTGTTGGTTGTCCGTCTGCCGGGGGTGGGGTGCTGGTGTGTTGGTCCTGTGGCGGGGCGTCCTGTCTAGTAGCGCCGGCGGAGGTGGTGGGCATTTCATCGTCCTGGCTAGTGTCAGGGGCCCCTTGGAGTGCCACGGTGTCCCTCAAGGTCTTTTGAATGTTCGTCAGCACCCCTACAATGGTGCCCAGGGCGGAGCCGATGGTCCTGAGCTCCTCCCTGAACCCCAAATACTGCTCCTCCTGCAGAGGCAGGGTCTCCTGCAACTTGTCCAGGACCGTTGCCATCGTCTCCTGGGAGTGGTGGTATGCTCCCATGATGGAGGAGAGGGCCTCGTTGAGAGTAGGTTCCCTTGGCCTGTCCTCCCTCTGTCGCACAGCAGCCCTCCCAGTTCCCCTATGTTCCTGTGCCTCCGTCTCCTGGACTGTGTGCCCACTACCACTGCCCCCAGGTCCCTGTTGATGTTGGGGTGGTGGGTTACCCTGGGTGCCCTGTAGTGGTGGACACACCGCTGATTGACCTGTCCTGGGTAGGGAGGTATGGGCTCGCTGGGTGGGTGCTGTGCTGGTGTTACCAGAGGGTGGAAGGTCAGTGTTGGGCTGTGGCTGGGCAAGGGGAACCGACTGTCCTGAGGCCCACGATGGTCCGGGCTGGTCATCAAGATCCAGTAGGGCAGAGCTGCTGTCGTCACTGTGGGCCTCTTCTGGGGGTGGAGTGGTGCTGTCTGGACCCTCTGGTGTGGTGACGTTCCTTCGGGTTCCTGCGGGGGTATAATACATGATTATTGCATGTGTGTGTTTCATGGTGTGCAAAGGTTGGGTGTGCGTGTACACCAGTGCAGGCATTCCTGTGTGGGGGCTTGTGTGCTGATGGTTGGGGGGTGTTCTGGGTATGTGCAGTGGGCATACTTTAGTGATGGGTATCCATGCTTAGTTGTGTCATGCAGGTCTTGGTGTTGGGATGGGTGGTTGGTGTTATGGGTACATTAGTGAGGAGTTAGGGTGATAGGGGAGGGTGTGAGGGTGGGGGTGTGTGATAGCATGCAGGTAAGGTTGGGGATATGATAATTAAGATTTGACTTACCAGTGTCCGTTCCTCTAACGACTCCTGCGAGGCCCTCAGGATGCAAGATGGACAAGACTTGCTCCTCCCATGTTGTTAGTTGTGGGGGAGGAGGTGGGGGTCCGCCGCCAGTCCGCTGAACCACGATGTGGTGCCTGGATACCGTGGAATGCACCTTCCCCCGTAGGTCATTCCACCTCTTCCTGATGTCCTCCCTATTTCTTGGATGCTGTCCCACTGCGTTGACCCTGTCGACTATTCTTTGCCATAGCTCCATCTTCCTTGCAATGGACACAAAGTCATTGGTCAAACACAATTAATAGCATCACACACACCTGGCTGCACAATGTAAAAATCCAAAAAAACAAAAAAACTAAAGGCCTGATTTAGATCTCAGCGGAGGTTTACTTCATCAGAAATGTGACGGATAGCCTGTCGGCCGTATTGTTATCTCAATAGCATACAATGGCATCATAATATGGCAGATGGGTTATCAGTCACATTTGTGACAGAGTATCCCCCTCCTCCATAATCGAAATCAGGCCCTAAGTGTTTGTACACTTTGGTCATTGAGCTATACTTGGGCTACATTTGTGTGATATGTGTGCTACATTTGGGCTCTTTTTTCTCTGGTGGCCATCTTGGGAGACTTTCTGCTATGAAGTTCCCTAATTTCCTCATTTGCTGCAGTGTCTTCAGTAGAAAATGCTTTCAGTTTTCTACTTTGATTCCATCAAGATGGCATTCAGATGGGCCACATGTCTGACATAAATTCTGAATGTTAGCACTATAGTTGCTCATAGAACACTCTAGTAAAGCTGCTGTTCACCAGGGAGTAAACTGGCAGTCTGCTGCTGGTGTTGAAAGTTCATGTTTCAGTCTGCATGTCAGAATGTTATAATGAAAAAGAAGAGGAAGATATTTGAGAACTCACTTTGATCAAGTCTTATTTTTTCTTTTTATAGCACTGACCATGATTTATATGATGAAATGAACCCCCTCATTTTGTTCCTTTCTAAATTAAATATTTTAAGTTTTACCAGTTTGATTCAATCAAGATGGCTTCAGGTGTGCCACTCTTTTGGCATCAAAATAACACTGCACGGGGAGTGTGCGTTGGAAAAGGCCAGCAATGTGTCGATTTCTCACTCGCAAGCTAGACCGTGTGTCGTTCCTCCTCCGGTCAAGCCGGCGCGCTTCGTTTCTTCTCTCCCGCAAGAGAGCGATGCATCGATCCGGGCAGGCACCTCGGGTTCGGACAGGCTTTGCGTTGTTTTACCGCACCCAACGATGTTGCTTTGAAAATTCGGTCACACGGTATCACAAAACCGCGCTGCATGGGGTTTGCGTCGTTATCAGCCTCCGTTAGCAGGTGTTGCTCATCATTTCTCCAGCTGTGTTGCTTTGATCTTCCATCCGCGATGCAAGTGGAGCGTTGATTTTCAGCCGTGAAGACGGCGGCGCGTTGTTTGTCAGCCAAGGCACAGAAGGCGCGTTGAAAATGTTCCCGCACTGCAGTCTGTGCATGGATTTTCAGTTCTTGGCTGCCAGCTTCACCTCTCAAGGGCCCAGGGACCCGATAGGGCACCACTTGGCAGGGCAGGAGTCTCAGCAGAGAATCTAGGTGCTGGCAGGGGAAGTCTTTGATGGCCCTGAGACAGGAGGCAAGCTCAGTTCAAGCCCTTGGAGATTATTCTCAAGCAGGAATACACAACAAAGTCCAGTCTTTGTCCCAGTTCACAGGCAGAAGCAGCAACTACAGGATAGACCAACAATGCACAGTCACAGGCAGGGCAGCACTTCTCCTCAGCTCTTCAGCTCTTTTCCTTGGCAGTGGTCCCTCTTGAATCCAGAAGTGATCTAATTTTCAGGGGCTTTGGGTGCTCTTCTTATGCCCCTTTCTGCCTTTGAAGTACGCCTACTTCAAAGAGAAGTCTCTGTTGTTTTCAAGGTCCTGTCTTGCCCAGGCCAGACCCCAGACACACACCAGGGGGTAGGAGTCTGCATTGTGTGAAGGCTGCACAGCCCTTTCAGGTGTAAGTGACCACTCATCCCCTCCCCTCAGCCCATGTGGAGCATCAGGCTATGCAGGCTACCCCCAGCTCCCTTTGTGTCACTGTCTAAAGGAGAGGTGCAACCAGTCCAACTGTCAAACTGACCCAGACAGGCAATCCACAAACAAGCAGAGTCACAGAATGGTTTAAGCAAGAAAATGCTTACTTTCTAAAAGTGGCATTTTCAAACTCACAATCTAAAAACCAACTTCACTAAAAGATGCATTTTTAAATTGTGAGTTCAGAGACCCCAAACTCCATGTGTCCATATGCTCCCACAGGGAATCTGCACTTTAATAATATTTAAAGGCAGCCCCTGTGTTAACCTATGCAAGAGATAGGTATTGCAACAGTGAAAAAACTAATTTGGCAGTATTTCACTGTCAGGACATGTAAAACACATAAGTACATGTCCCACCTTTGCCGTACACTGCACCCTGCCCATGGGTCTACTTGGGGCCTACCTTAGGGGCGTCTTACATGTATAAAAAGGGAAGGTTTAGGCCTGGTAAGTAGGTACACTTGCCAAGTCGAATTGGCAGTTTAAAACTGCACTCATAGACACTGCAGTGGCATGTCTGAGCCCTGTTTACAAGGCTACTCCTGTGGGTGGCACAACCAGTGCTGCAGGCCCACTAGTCGCATTTGATTTACAGGCCCTGGGCACCTCTAGAGCACTGTACTAGGGACCTACTAGTAAGTCAAATATGCCAATCATGGAAAGCCAATTACACATACATTTTACATAGGAGCACTTGCACTGGATAGCAGTGGTAAAGTGCCCAGAGTAATAAAAACAGCAAAAACAGTGGTGGTCATTACAACCCTGGCAGTCGGTGTTAAAGCGGCGGTAAAACCGCCAACAGGCCGGCGGTAAAAGAAATGGAATAACGACTGTGGCGGAAACCGCCAACATAGACAGCCACTTTAACACTCCGACTGCCATGGCGGTACAAACAAACTTCTCTGGTTCTGGAGGGGGCCTTGTGCCCAGAGTGATTCAGCCTGCCAAGGACAGAGGTAGTGGATGTCTTTTCCCACTGGTTCTGGAGGGGGTTTTGTGCCCAGAGTGATTCATCCTGCCAAGGACAGAGGCAGTGGATGTTAATCTCCACTGGTTCTGGAGGGGGCCTTGAGCCCAGAGTGATTCATCCTGCCAAGGACAGAAGCCTTGTACCCAGAGTGCTTCATCCTGCCAAAGACAGAGGTAGTGGATGTCTTTCTCCACTGGTTCTGGAGTGGGCCTTGTGCCCAGAGTGCTTCATCCTGCCAAGGACAGAGGTAGTGGATGTCTTTCTCCACTGGTTCTGGAGGGGACTTTGTGCCCAGAGTGCTTCATCCTGCCAAGGACAGAGGTAGTGGATGTTAATCTCCACTGGGTCTGGAGGGGGCCTTGTGCCCAGAGTGATTCATCCTGCTCATGGCGGCCTCAGTAGCGTCAGAAGCTTTGCCGCTCATTGGCCTGCGGTGCTGGTGGTGGCGGTGTTCTGTTCAGTGGTGCTTGTAGATCTTGAAAGGCGTGCCCTAGGGGACAGAAGAGGTTGGGGAGGTGAGGGGAAGAGGTCAAGGTTGGACAGGAAATGTTTTTTGGACACACTGGGATGGGTAGATGGAGGGGGTTTGGGAGTGGAGGAAGAGTTAGTGGTTGTAGGAGGTGTACGTTTGCTGACTTTGGGTGAAGGTGCATGGGCTGGAGGCTGTCGTGAGTTGGATGGCTGTTGGGTGGGTGTGTGGCTGCGTTTGTGTACCTTGGGAGGTGGGCTCAAAGACACACTGGGAGAGGACACAGGGGATGTGTGAATGGTATTGGGGGTGGTGACTGCACGTGAGCGGGGTGTGGTGGTGGGTGTGCTGGTGATGGAGGTAGTGGCTGAAGATGTAGTGCATGCAGGTGTGAGTGGAGAAGAGACTGGGAGGGAGGAGGGAGACGAGGAGGAGGGGGACACAGTGGAGGCAGTGGATGTTGGTATGTCTGCATGTGTATGATGCTTGCGTGAGTGCCTGTGGGATGTGTGGTGCTTATGTTTGCCTGAGCTTCCCTTGTGTGTTGACGTGTGTGCATGCTGGTCTGATGGTGTGCTTGGGATAGGCTGAGGTACATGGGTTTGGAGTGACAATGGCTGCCATCAGTGCTGAGGCCAGAGTCTGAAAAGCTTGCTGTTGGGCTCCCTGACCAGAATGAATGCCCTCCAGGTATGCATTGGTTTATTGCAACTGCCTCTTTCTACCCCGGATGGCATTCAAAATGGTAGACTGCCCAACAGTGAGGGTCCTGAGGAGGTCAATGGCCTCCTCACTGAGGGCAGCAGGACTGACTGGGGCAGGGGCTGAGGTGCCTGGGGCGAAGGAGATGCCCACCCTCCTGGGTGAGCGGCCATGGGGCACACGCTGAGGGGCTGCTGGGAGGGCAGTGCTGGTAGGGGGGGTGGTGGCTGTACCTGTAGATGCAGTGGGCACAGAGGGGCCCACCACCGCAAGGGAGCTCCCATCAGAGGAGGAGTCCGTGTCACAGGTCTCAGCTCCTGTCCCCGCCGTGGAGCTCCCCTTGCCCTCCGTCCCACTGGTGGCTTCTGACTCCATTGTGTCGCCTTCCAGGACCATGTGGGATGCAGCTCCCTCCTGCTCCAGTGGCACTGCTCCTCCACCTGATGATGCTAATGCACACAAGAACAGAGAGACCTCAAAAAGGGGGGTGGAGACAGAAGAAAGACATGTTGAGTGCATCTAATACCGCTACTGTTGGTGGACACTACAGACACAGAAGCCCCCTGCACTACGCCGTGCACTTTGAGTTCCCTAATTAATTACAGGGACATAGGTTACAAGGCCTATGCCCAATTGCTGCACACATGGAAGTCACAGGAGCCTGACTAGGTGTAGCTGGCTCTGAACACAGGTGGGGTGGGGTGCCACAGGGCCTGCCTTCAGAAGGGACCTTGCCTACTAAACTCGCCCTGGCCTAGGGGAACCCACAGCCCACCTCCCCCACCCAGACACCTACAATGCGCTGAATCAGCACAATGAGAGTGTACTCACCCCCTTGTGGCTGTTGTGATGCCCGCAAGCACCCATCCAGCTCCGGATACGCCACCGCCAGGATCCGGAACATCAGAGGGGTTATGGTGCGACGGGCACCCCTCCGACGTTGGGAGGCCATCCCCAGCTAAGCCTCCGCCATCTTCTTGCTCCAGCAGCGAATGTCCTCCCATCTTTTCCGGCAGTAGGTGCTCCGTCTGTGGTGGACCCCCAGGGTCTGGACTTCCTTGGCGATCGCACACCAAATATCCTTCTTCTGGTGGGTGCTGACCTACAGGAATAGTACAGGGTAAAAGGAGAAGATATAACCATCCGAACCATCACAGTTGTTGGCCCGTATCCCTACCCTTGCCATGAAGCACATGCACTCACCGTCGTATCATGCATGCCCCATTCTCCCCCCCAATCTTTCATCAACACCACTCCACACAGGCATTGCCCATTCGGCATGCTCACTGTGTACTTCCCTGTTTGTCTGGAGGACCGTAGAGTGGCATGTATTGGGGGAGGACCCCATCCACTAGTTTCTCCAACTCCTCCGTGCTGAAGGCAGGGGCCCTTTCCCCAGACACACAAACCATTGTCTCTTCCAGACTGAGGTCACAGCAGCACTGGCAGTGTAGGTCCTCTCCTGTCGAAGATCAGGTATCAAGTGATTGAACAGAGAGAAAATGGCGGTGACGTCCACGGTGGTGCGTACCGTCACCGCCGGCATACAACGTCATTGGCTCCTGGTACCCATAGGGTCCAATGTTAACCAATGCAGGATTACACTGCGGTCTTCGACCGCCTACCGCGACGGTGTACAACGCCAGCGCAGTTACCTGATATCCCCTTGTCCCACATTACAGGTCAGGCAGCCGCCATTTCAGGGGGCCACATGGCATTAATTTTGACTTCATCACACATATCTAGGCCTTCCTTAAACACTAATACAGCCACATATCGATTTCCTAACATTTTGCTATAAAGTTGTGTTAACGTACCTCAGTGTTGGTTGACTCTCTGCTTGCTGTTCTCCTCCATAGAGCATGTCTGCTGGGGCAGTTGAGGAGATGGTGGCATCCTCCGGTGTACAGACCGCTGGTGGACCTGACGACAATGGAGGAGCGACATGTAATTGTCACATGCAGACTTGATCGTACCACAATCCTGGAACTGTGTGCCCAGTTGGAGCCATACCTGATGTCAGCTATCCGCCATCCCCGCTCTAGTGCAGGTCCTGTCAGTACTCCATTTCCTAGCAAGTGGGTCTTTTCAAACAACAGTGGCCATTGCATCAAGGATGTCCCAGTATATATTCTCCAACGTGTTGTCCAGAGTGTTGTCTGCTCTGCTGAAACACATGCGCAGATACATCGTGTTCCCTGAGGTGGAGGATTTGCCTAGACATATCCCCAACATCATAGGGGCCATTGATGGGACAAATGTGGCCTTGGTCCCCCCCGCAGGAGTGAACAGGTATACAGAAACTGGAAGAGTTACCATTCTATGAATGTGCAGATGGTGTGTTTGGCTGACCAGTACATCTCCCATGTAAATACCAAGTTTCCTGGCTCAGTGCATGATGCTTACATTCTGCGGAATAGCAGCATCCCTTATGTGATGGGCCAACTCCAGAAGCACTGTGTGTGGCTATTACGTGAAGACATGGACCCAATACAGTGTGACTAGGTGTCTGGGTCTGGGGATGTCCCTAAGAGTTAGTGTGTGTATAACAGTTGTCCCTCGCCATTTGAAGGTGACTCTGGCTACCCCAACCTGTCATGGCTACAGACCCCAGTGAGGAATCCCAGGACAAGGGCAGAGGAACGCTACAATGAGGCACATGAGCGAACTAGGATGATCATAGAGAGGATCATCGGCCTCCTGAAGGCCAGGTTCCGGTGCCTCCATGTGACAGGTGGTTCCCTATTCTACTCACCAAAGAAAGTGTGCCAGATCATCGTGGCCTGCTGTATGCTTCACAACTTGGCTTTGCGACGACAGGTGCCTTTTCTGCAGGAGGATGGTCCAGATGGAGGTGTTGTGGCAGCTGTGGAACCTGTGGACAGTGAAGACGAGGAAGCAGAAGAAGAGGACGTAGACAACAGGAACACGATGATCCAGCAATACTTCCAGTGAGACACAGGTAAGAAGACAACTCTGCCTGCTACATCTGATTTAATTCTTCTACCTCTCATCTGTCTGTCATTTTCACCCAGTGTATGGACCCTGAGTTGTCACTTTCCCTTTCAATTTCACAGATGTGGGTCCCACTGTGTGACATCTGCTTTGTTTCCTCATGGACTAGAGCTGTGTGACATAGGTTTGTTGACATTACATTGGATATAGCATTTTTCAAGAGTTATTGCAAATACACATTTGTGAAAGCACAGACTGACTCCAGATTGTTTTGTGATTTAAGGGTGTTTATTTAAGTGCAAAATAGTGGAGGGGGTTGTAAAATGGTCAGGGGTGATGGTGGAGGAATGTCCATGGCAGAGTCCAGTCTATTAGTCTCACAGGTGCATTTTGTCCAAAGGGGCATAGGAAGTGGAGCTAGGGCAGTTTAAGTATGAACAGAGTGGCAAAGTGGGACAGAAGGATGACAATCAGGGTGGTCTCATTTCTTGGTGGGGGTCTTGGCATTGTTCTCTGTCTTTGTCCTGGATCTCAGGAACCGCTTGCGGGGTGGTTCTCTATCTGCAGGGGTGCTGGTGTCGTGGTCCTGTGGCAGTGCCTTCTGTCCACTAGCGCTGGCGGAGGTGGTGGGCAGTTCTTCGTCCAGGCTAGTGTCAGCGGCCCCCTGTTGTGCCACAGTGTCCCTCCTGGTGTTGACGAGTTCCTTCAGCACCCCTGGGTGGAATTGATAGATTTGAGTTCCTCCCTGAACCCCAAATACTGTTCCTCCTGCAGCTGCTGGGTCTCCTGAAACTTGGCCAGTACCGTTGCCATTGTGTCCTGGGAATGCTGGTAGGCTCCCATGATGTTGGAGAGGGCCTTGTGGAGAGTGGGTTCCCTGGGCCTCTCCTCCCCCTGTCGCACAGCAGCCCTCCCAGTTACCCTGTGTTCCTGGGCCTCTATCCCCTGAACCATGTGCCCACTGCCACTGCCCCCAGGTCCCTGGTGTTGGGTTGGTGGGTTAGCCTGGGTTCCCTGTAGTGGTGGACACAATGCTGCTTGATGTGTCTGGGGACAGAGGTATGTGCCCGCTGGGTGGGTGCTGTGCTGGTGTTTCCAGAGGGGGGATGCTCTGTAGTGGCCTGTGCCAGTGTGAGGGGAACCGACTGTGCCGAGGTCCCAGATGGGTGGGGCTGGTCATCTAGATCCAGTTGGACAGAGCTGTTGACATCACTGTTGGCCTCTTCTGTGGGTGGAGTGGACATGTCTGGACCCTCCTGTCCGGTGACGTTGGGTAGGGGTCCTGCAGGGGTGTAATGGCATTATTATTGCATCTGTGTGTGCCATGGTGTGCAATGGGTGGGTGACCCTGTACCCCAGTGCTTGCATTCTTGTGTGGGACCTTGTGTGATAATGGTTTAGGGGGGTGTATGGGTATGTGCAGTGGACATGCTTTGGTGATGGGTGTCCATGCTTTGGTGTTGCATGCAGGGCTTGGGTTTGGGATGTGTGGTTTGTGATAGTGGGACATGTGTGAGGAGTTGGAGTGATGGGGTGAGGGCGAGGGTGGGGGTATGTGTTAGCATGCAGGTAGGGTGGGGGATATGGTAGTTAAAGGTTTGACTTACCAGAGTCCATTCCTCCAGCTACTCCTGCGAGGCCCTCAGGATGCAGTATAGCCAAGACCTGCTCCTCCCATGTTGTTAGTTCTGGTGGAGGAGGTGGGGGTCCACCGCCAGTCCTCTGAACTGCAATCTGGTGTCTTGAGACCACTGTAGGTCGTTCCACCTCTTCCTGATGTCTTCCCTACTTCTTGGGTGCTGTCCCACTGCGTTGACCCTGTCCACGATTCTGCACCATAGCTCTATCTTCCTAGCTATGGTGGTGTGCTGCACCTGTGATCCGAATAGCTGTGGCTCTACCCGGATGATTTCCTCTACCATTACCCTGAGCTCCTCCTCAGAAAACCTGGGGTGTCTTTGCGGTGCCATGGGGTGGTGTGGGTGATGTGTGGGGTGGTGTGTGTTGTGATGTGTGGGGTGATATTTAGAGGTGTGTTGTGTGAGGTGCGTGGATGTTGTGTGAGTGATGATGTTGAGTGCCTCTTTATGCTGGTGTTGTCTTTGCTGTGCTGTCTCTCTGGCCTTCGTGAAACTTTTTGGTCATAAGGGTTTGTGGGTGATGTGGGTGTGTGTTTTATATTGTATTGGATGTGTGGGAGTGGTGTGTGTATGTGTATCAGGTGTGTGTATTTGGAATTGTTCTTGTCCAATGTGGTAGTGTTTTGTAAATGTGTGTGTACTTTGAGCGCAGCGGTGTGTACCGCCAATGGAATACCGCGGTTGAAAGACCGCTGCGTGGATTCGTGGGCTGTGATAGTGTGGGCGTATTCCTGTTGGCGTGACGGTGGAGGTTTTGTTATCGCCAGTTTATCACTGACCTTTGGGGTGGCGGACTTTTGTGGGTGTCTAGATTTTAGTGGATTCCGAGCTGTGCATCATAATAGCTGTGGCGGAATTCCGCGGCCGCGGCGGTGTGTTGGCGGTCTTCTGCGCGGCGGTAAGTGGCTTTTACCGCCAGTGTTGTAATGAGCCACAGAGTCCAGCACACATCAACAACCTAGGAAACAGAGGCAAAAAGTTAGGGGAGACCACGCCAAGGATGCCAAGTCTAACATGAACCATAAACAATACTAGACACCATAAACAATTTAACACTAACTCAAACTCTAAACTGAATAAAATTTCAATGCTTTATTACATTCCCAAAATGAATGCCACGTATATGGTGGGCAAAACTAAGTTATAAAGGTATATGAAAACCATAGATTGACCGAAGCGTCTAAAAAGATTAAACCTACTAAACATTAATCATGTTAAGCACTCTAAAAGAATAATCTAGATCAACAACACAATATGCACATTATTATTACATTTCAAAGCAGATGATGGTGACTTCAGTAAATCAAATCATCAAAATTCAGTTTTCACAATGAATTTCCGATTTCAGGTTTCAGTGCTGGGTCAGTCCTGTCACTAACACAAATTTAGACTTGCATGTGTGGCAATGGGCAAGCAAATGCAAGCAAAAATAAAAGAGACACAAAAATAATTTCTGAAGAAATCATCTAGCTAGGACAACTCACTATTAAAATATGCTGATATAATTATTTAACTGAAAAGGAGACAAAACAACACATTTATTTATACCGCTCCTCATGGGAAAGCAGTCAGTAGTACTTCATCAGGCAGAACGGTCACTTTTCTTCCAATGTCAGTTGACAGGAGCATCAAGACAGTGCAGAACACGGGCTGCACATAGGACTGATCAGCAGTTCAGAATTAGTTGGACATAGTAGTACGGAACCACATAACAGAATAGGGCAGTTACAACTAAACTCATCAGAGGATTTGAAGAAACAGAGTGTGATAGCAGACTTAAGACAAAAAAAGACAGACTCTGGCAGTGTTCGGGACAGATTTGAGGCAAGAGTGATCTAACCCAAACTAACTCTAAGTTACCAAAGTTCCTCACTATTTAGAAGTATGCACAATCCATTCATTGGTCCTTCAGATGGGCTCACTTCAGGGACCAGATTCTGTGTCCTGTTGCTGTCGATGGCATCATCAATTTTGCAACTAATCTGGATTTTCTCAGCTAAAGTGCATTGCCATTTCAATGATGTCACACAGTTCTGTCAAAATATGACATTATTTCGGAATCTGCAACATTACATTCTGCTCTCATGGCAACACTTAATAAACTAAAACAATTTTCATGGGATTCATAAGTTTCATGTCTTGTTCGACAGCTAGAACAAACAATCTAATATTGTTATTCACAAACATGTTCTTTGCCTTCAATAAATAGGACATTCAACATCACCTCAGCAACTTAGGGAAAAAATTCAGGTAAGAGTGAACAGAATACAAAAGTGATTTTTCATTACTGCTGCAACATGAAATCTCTCAGGCCTAGTCAAGCTAAGAAAGCCTTAATACACATTAATACAATTAATGCAGTAATAAAACCTATTGCGCACGGTACAATTCAAATCAAATATGTAATGCAAATTATTAACTGTAAACGTTATTTATGACATGTTCGAACTGATTTAAATGTACATTTGTTTTTCTGCAGATATATAGCTTTCATTAATAACATTCCTTTTAATTCAGTATAAGTATGATTAATTCATATTAATTTAATAATTTCAATAACATCCTAATATTCATCTTAATAAAAAACTCTTCCGTTAACTCATGTTAGTACTCTATTTAATTTGAATGCAAAGCCACTCATGTTAAAACGTGGTGCATATTACGAAAGGCAGCCACATAGTCCACCATAAATGAAATGTGCAGATTTTACAATTCATGGTATTTTCTCTATTAGGCGTTTAAATGCAGGTGAATTATTCACCATATGCTAAGTTTTATGTCACTAATATATATTTTTTAAATGATCTCTCTCAGAAGTACATGTTTTACTGAGAATGTCAGACTTTATTCTCATATGGCTAAGAAAGATAGGGTGAATTTACAGAAACTATGCTTTCATTTTAGCTTCTGGAGCATCTTCCATAACCTCTATGAGAAAATCATTAGAAAACAGTTTTATTTCAAACATAATTCATAAAATCCCAGTAGTAGGTGTTTTTCACAGGGTAAAATCACCTTAAAACACACCACAATTCCTAAAATCAGTATGGTACCATTAACAAATGATTTATGTTGTAACTAAAATCTGTTATCACCCATTATATGTTCTCCTTTTTTGTGACTCTCAAAACCTGTCATGCACTACAGTGTATATCAGTGGGGTGCTATCATGTATAATGCTCCCAAGATGGCTGCCTGCGCTTCCTAGTTGAAGTGCTGACAGCCAATCAGATCCCACCATGAGATCTTGGTTTAGATTCCACCCAGATATCTATATTTATTTTTCCTTTAATAACTCCAAAACTACTGAACGAATTTATGGCAAATAAAAGCATGTTCTACTCTCCAACATCTAGTTTCCTGCCAATTTGGTGTAATTTCATTCAGCGGTTCAGGCTGTAGTCGTGTCTAAAGACGCTATGGGAATTACCATGGGAATACACATTTTTTGACCCTCCCCTTTTTCTCAGCCCCAACTTGGCGAATCACTCCAAAATTTACCATATACAATAAGACAAAGAAGAACACTTATTTTAGAAAATTTCCTTAAGATTCATTAAAAGGCCCCAAAGTTATTGGCAAGTCAAAAACACTTTTCCTATGGAAACTAGGTCCCAACAATAACAACTATAGCTGCCTACTGGTGACCGCCAGTAGGTAATATGTATAGCTGCTGAATTTCTCTGTTTTTTTGCGAGTAAATTCAGAACCTAACTTTAACGTCCCTGTGACCTTTGTTTTCTTAAGTGAATTTTCCAAAGTTTTTTAACATCTATTTTCTAGCTATCAAATCCATGTAACCGTTGTTTTTAATGAATTTCCAAAGTTTTTTAAATGTAAAGTAATTTTCATTACTGTACATTAACCCAACCACCGCCATGCAAAGCCTTCTGCCGTGACCGGTGGGGGTTGGCCAGCTGACCCCACTAAACACCCAACCCCACACTGAGCACGGTCTTTGGCAGGAGTTGGCCGCAGGGCCTGTCTCTCTGGGTGTGAGAATAGGTGTGAGAGGGTGTTTCTGGGTGTGAGAGTGTCTGTGAGAGTGTCTGTCTGGTTGTGAGAGTGGTGTGACAATGTCTACGTGGGTGTGACAATGTGTATGTGGATGTGAGAGTGGCTGTGAGGGTGTTTGATTCCGTTTTAACAGATGGAAGATGAATTCACAGCCACAAAGCATTTCAGATTGTTATTCAATATATGGAATCACACTTGCTTTGCTGTCCCAAGCTCAGGAGTGAGGATCATTTGTCCTTTCCAGAAGTGGAGCTTCAACTGGAGCATCTGCTGCATTGATATTTGTAAGTGCTTCCTGTTGAGGTTTAATTTCGGTGAAATGAGCATTATGGCCAGAACAGAAGCTCACCTGCTTGTTTATCCAACAAGAGTTCACAGTTTAGCACAAAATGTCTATCGAACTGGAGTACTTTCTACTGGGTACTGCATAAGTGCTACCTTGTTGGCTAAATGTGCAGTGTGGGAGAGGGAGGCCACACTCCCCAGCCGATTTTGGCACCGGGGACTCGTTCTGCCAGGGCCCGGCCTTGATATGTCTTTTTTTCTTGGGATGGGGGCCACGTGTCACCCCTCCCTGGGCCAATCTCGGACCCAGGGTTCACATTCCCCAGGGCCCACCCATCTGTTGGAGGTACCCTGCAGGGCACCCAGAGTGCAATGGGACGGCGGGGGAGCCTCAAGGTCCCCACATCCCCAGCTGAGCCAGCATTGCTCTCACAGACAGGGAACTGCTAAGCATGCAGCTCCCTATCTGTGAGAGCAATTGTTTCCTTTGTTCCCCTGCCCACATCTCTGCAGGCAGTGAAACCAAGGAACTCTGTGCTTTCAGCAAGCGAGAGCTGTTTGACATCTTTCGCTTGCTGGAACTGGAGTGCTTGCTCTGACTTGGTGGGCACCCCGGGACATAGCAGGCGCTGGCCCTTGGTGGTGGCGGTCCCAAGGGCCATTATTGGTTCCATAAGGTGGGCCACGCAGCCCCCTTCAACATTAAACTTTGCCCCAGGGAGGTTGTGGTCCTCAGATATGAGTGTCCACAACAGACCCCTTCATTATCTTTTTTTAGTCCCAAGGAGGGGGCGGTCCCCTGGGCTGCGGGAGCTGGGCATACATTAATTGATTCTTTAGCTCTGGGGAGGAGGATGTCCCAGGGGCTGCAGGGGGGACTATGTGGCCCAGTGCACAAAACTGAATATAAGCTGCTTTTCTGATTCTTTATCTTTTTTTCAGGGACTGAACTGAAGCCGAGACCCAAGATGGCTCCCACTACTTCCTTGTAGAGATACTCTACCTCCCTAGCCCCAATGGGTGGACCCAAGGGGACTCCCAGTTGGGTGAAAATTGATTAAGGGGATGTACGACCCAACAGCCCAGGATGTTTTACGCCACAGGGACCCCTGCTTGGCCCTAGGGAACCCATCCCCTGGGGTCTGATTTAAATAATGAGGGGGGGGGGTGCAGCCCCCTCCGTGGACTGCTTTTGGCCCCGGAGACCCCATCCCCTGGCATGATTTAAATAATTAAGAGCAGGCATGAGGCCCCTCCTCGAGCAGCATTTGGCCCCAGGGATCCAAACCTCTGGGGCCCACAGTATTTTTTATGGGAAGGGTGGTGCATGACACTACTCCCCAAGCCTTTTAAAGGCCATGTGATTCCCATCCCTGAGGGCTACTACTTTTTGAAAAAGGGTGGAGCCCTAAGCCTTTATCGGTCCCAGGGCTGGTTCACTTGCTCTGTCCACAGTAGTTCCCCTGCCCACACTAGTACTGGCAGTGAAACATGTGTTTGCCTACATCTGGCTGGAGCATTTTTAAAACTTCTGCAAAATAGGAGCAAACACAAAGTCTGCTCCCAGTGGGCAAGAGCTTTAAAAATGCCCTAACCAGCTGGGAAAGATGTGGGCAGGGAAACAGATGAAGATATTGCTCATGCCCGGAGAGAGCAACATAATTAGCTGTTCCCTATGAGCAGCAGCGATGCTGGCTTCCGCAACATGTGGGAGCTGGCTGAATATGATGGAACTCTGGGTCTCCCCTGCAGCCTCCAATGTGGTGAGGGTGGGTGGTCTGCCCTGGTCCCAAGCAGGCTGTAGTGACAATGCAGGGTCATTAAGCTCTCTGTCTGAAGGCAGAGCACAGATTTTTCAGCTGTAATTGGGACTATGATCATCTCTTGCCCTCCATTCTGTCAGCAATTGGTCTATTACGGCACACCTAATCCCTCTATTGTGTGACAGTTTGAGACAGGACCCAGACACTGACCAGGGGGACGCCAAGCCCCTGCACAGTTGGGGAGACCGGGGGGAGGTCTGGCTGTTCACGGGTGCTTATAGTGCTGCCTGACTCCCCGCACCCTGGTACGCACCGGGCAAAGCCCGGGCCAAGGGTGGGCCCATCCTTAACCTGTCATCGTCTGGAAAAGGCTGGGTTGGGCTATCCCCTGAAAACTGTCTTTTGAGAAGACTAGAGGTAAGGGCTCCTCCCTCCATCTCTTTACCCTGGGAAAAAGCCCAGTCATATCATTAGGGTGTGTGTTTTTCATTGCCTGTCATGAGTAAGAGGAAAATAAATCTTCAAAAGGGGGAGGGTGCCCAGGACCTGTTAACTCAATCAACCCAACCATCAATTACCAGTTATTTATCTTCTTGAGCCAAATGTTTTTATTGAGCCTAACCAAGGGGCTCAGGGCCCTCTGACAGCTTCCAACCATGACTTTTCCCACCCTGTAACAGGAGATCCCTACCTGCAAGCTATAAGTGAACCCAATATTGATTGTTCTCCCGTGGTATCCACGCCACTGAAAAAGAGAAAAGCGTGTGCCTACCCCAAAACCACAAAACGAGACCCGAGGCCCAAGAGGAAATTCAATACCCACTCGGAACACCCTGTTTGTCACCTGACAGCTCCTGATTTGTCATCTGATAATTGTAAACCCGATAACAGAGAGAAGGGAGCATTATGGGATGATCTCATACACTTAATTGACTCTATGCTTAAACCGTTCTGAGCTACCTTGGAGGAGAAACTTGTTACATTAATATCTAAAAAATTGGGACATTTTCATAACAATATGATCAGGATGATTTCTCAAACAACTTCAAGAACACCTAACTCCGGTAATCTCTATATTCGGGAGGTATTGCCCAAAAAAGGTGAAGCACTACAAAACTTTCCACCTAATGATTTTGGTTCACAGCTTGATCATCCTACAACTAATATTGAATCTTTATCAATAGAGCCTAACCCCATTCTAGAGAGCAGAAAGGTAGTCCGCCCTGGTTGCTCAACTACCCCTCACAATAATTCCACCAATTTTCGAGCAGAGCCACCATTGCATCTTCCACCTGATTGCACTCTGTATGTTTTGGTTCTAGTGGACGTGCCCACTTTAGACCCCAGCCAGAATTAAGACACTCAGGCATTAATGAGGAAATGTGCTCATTGGTTAAGGACCGCCGCCCGCCAAAGTTCCCCCAACAGAATACCGCTACGCGGTCAGAAGACCACCGCGGTTATTCTGTGTTTCCCGCTGGGCTGGCGGGCGACCGCCAGAAGGCCGCCCGCCAGCCCAGCGGGAAACCCCTTCCCACGAGGAAGCCGGCTCCGAATGGAGCCGGCGGAGTGGGAAGGGTGCGACGGGTGCAGTAGCACCCGTCGCGATTTTCAGTGTCTGCATGGCAGACACTGAAAATCTTTTAGGGGCCCTCTTACGGGGCCCCCTGCAGTGCCCATGCCATTGGCATGGGCACTGCAGGGGCCCCACGACACCCCTCACCGCCATCCTGTTCCTGGCGGTCGTGAGGGGGTCGGAATCCCCATGGTTTCCTCAGGGCAGCGGAAAACCGGCGGGAAAGAATGCCCTTGGGAGCACCGCCAGCCTGTTGGCGGTGCTCCCGCGGTCGTTGACCCTGGCGGTCAATGACCGCCAGGGTCAGAATGACCCCCTAAATCTAGCTACCAAGGAGATCTTAATAACAAGATTCCTATGGCATGTAGCGTGAAATGGGTTGGACCTTCAAAGAAAGTACATGAGGGCGACTGTGTTGTGATTCATTTTGCTAATCCCAGCCTAGTCAAATGTTTGTTGGCTGATTTGTTTTATCACACCAGGAAGGAAAAAGGGATTCAAATGTATCCACTAAGTCACTTTTATGATCCAACTCTTTTACCTCCTTGCTTTAAAGCTGTTCAACGCGATTACAAAGTAAGGTCAGCCAATACCTATATCCTGTCTAACACCCTTATCACTAGCTGTCACCAGGACTTGATTCCCCTAGTTAAGAATAATTGACATGCGGCCCAGGCTTGGCTTACAAGAGGGGTTTTGGAGGGGTCAGTGCAGAGTGTTGGGCATGATATTCCTGGCCTACAGACTGGGCTAGATAAGATAGATGTCTCCCCTTATGCCTCAGCAGCTGTTATTACTGGTGAAGAAATGGTGGTAGGGCCGGGCTCCAAATCCTTAACATTAATTGGTTGGAATGTTGCGGGACTCCGGTCGAAGGTTAAGAACATGTAGTGGCGGGATTTTATTTCTACTTGTGATATAATTTGCCTGCAGGAGACCTGGTCAGTGAACCCTTTCTATTTTGATGGCTACTTTTCTCTATATCGACCTGCAACACCCTCCTCAGCGGGAAGGGCAAGTGGGGGTCTTTTGGTTCTTGTTTCATTACAATTGCCTAAAATGGAGGCATTTTTTATCTGGTCTTCATCATATTTTATGATTATTTTACTACTGGTTGAGGGGAGTAAGGGCTTGCTGTTAATACATTTTTATAACAATATCCTGTGCGATCGTCTGAAGGGAAGTTTTGAGGAGGTAACAGATTTTCTTGACTCTTTTGATAAGCTCCAGGATAATGAGTCAATTATCATATGGGCTGGAGATTTTAACATGACATTGTGCAATCAGGAAGTTCCACATCTGTGCAGTAATTCCACAGAGGGTAGAGAATTCTCAACCCATTTTATTCACACTCTGCAAGGCAAAGTTTTAAATAGCTTTATCTATAAATTCAATCTTGTATACACAAGGGAGAAGGCTGCCGCACATACCCAAATTATACCTACGTTCACGGGGAACTCAAAAGGGAGTATAATCAACTTCATCCTGATTAGCTCTTCTGATTTTCACGTGATAACCGGTTTTAGGATTATATCACATTGTGCCTGTGAACACAATCCCCTATGTATTAACCTTGCTTCTAATAGTAAACCAGCTTTAACTAAAAGAGAGAAACCTTTTTTTTTTTTAAACTCCTGTCTTCGCATGAAATGGGAAAGGGTGGATCCAAAGATTTTCAACCAAAAAATAATTAAACAACATTTGGAGACTATTAATTTATGTCTGACGCAACATCTTCCCCATAATTGCCTAGTCTCGAAATTTGAACATTTAAGTCATTCTGTTTCAGAGGCATTAGGGAGTGACAGGACTCACCGGGGCCCTGTGACCTGCCGATGGTTTAACTCCGCCTGTACTACTGCCCATAAAGAATTTTAAAAAGTCCTCAGATCTATTCCCCTTTCCCGTGACCTAGTTAGATTGGCAAGGGGACAATATGAGGCAGCTCTGGCAGCGAGGAAATCTGAAATTAGATCTAGAGCATGGGACAAGCTCTTGGCAGCCTCAAAATTGAAGGACATGGCACAATTCTGGAGGACGGTGAACCACCCTTATTTCACGGAACATGTCAATAAAGAAGATGATTGCTTAATATCAGAAGAGGTTTGGGTGAACCATTTCATAAGCGTTTTTTAGGGTGGAAGCAATTTCTCACCTGAGGGGGGTGAATGTAGCGACCAGAGCCCTGCGGAATCTAATTTGAATGTCACTGACTTTTCCTTTGAGTTACGTGAGGTAAACACAGCAATTAATCAACTAAGACCAGGGAAAGCACCCGGCCCGGAAGGGGTCCCTGTCGATCTCTTTAAGTCCATGCTGGATCTTTAGGGCCGTTGAGTTACAAATGTATTAAGAAGTGTAGTTAAAAGTAACATCCCCTCTTCTTGGAAACTGGCTATAATTATTCCCATTTTTAACAAGCATTTGCAATGTAACGGGTCTCGCGTTTGCTCGTGCTGATAGCGTTGTAAACTCCTAACCTGACTTTACACTCGTAATGAAACCTATCAGCAAAAGTGCAATTATGTATGTAACCGGAAAAAGTGCAATTAGCTGTGCAACTGGGTCGATATTAAGTAAAGCGCTCAACTTCTGCCAAGCAAGATCGTGCTGGGAAAATAGAGAAAAAGTAGTCCACGAGCCAGACGGAAAACAGCGAGCCGCGCATGTTTTCTGTACTTGGTCAATGCGCTCGAGGAGGGCTATCCACCGGAAAAGGCATGACGTATGCATGCCTTCCACTAATGAAATCAAGCAGATTCTAACAGGCAAGCCCACGAGCCAATGAAAGACACTGACATGAAGTGGACAGGGCTCCGAGCCCTTTTTAATTCCTAAAGCGTCTCGCTTAGCGAAACGCATGCGCAAGCGCATGCGACACAGGCTCGACCCTAAAAACGGCAACAGGCAAGATCCAATCTGTTACAGGCCAATATCTCTTATAGATTCTACTGCTAAGATACTGGGGAGTGTGATATTGAAACGGTTGGAGGAATGGGTGGCAGAGATCCTCCCTCCAATCCAATACAGTTTTAGACCTAGTCTAGATACAGTTGAATAAGCATTAAATCTGCACCTCATTCTTAGCAATATGTTACTCTTAGGAAAGAATCTATGCACCTGGTTTTCATTGATCTACCATGTGCTTTTGATCTGGTGAATAGAGGGAACCTCTGGCAGATTATGGAATTGCTGGGGGTTGATTGGAACTTGCTGGAGCTAATAAAACGTCTATATACTGACCTAACGGTCTCGGTACAGTATGGGCAGCATGGAGAGAGGTCTTCCCCCTTCCCATCTACACGAGGAGTCAGACAGGGTTGCATGTTAGCACCTTTTTTGTTTCTGGTATATATAAACTGACTTTATGGTTTTCTAGTAAAAAATTGAAAGGATTTCCCTGGAATGGGATTGGGACAGCTCCCGGTCCTTTTGTATGCCGATGATGTGGTTTTAATCGCCTGTACAGCGAATGGTCTGCAAAGTTTGCTGGACCTTTTATTAAATTTTATGCAAGATTTAGATTTGAGAGTAAATTTTATGAAGTCGTATGCTATGACCTGTGGCCCCCGAAATACCAGATCTAAACATTTCAATATGGGAGGGAACACTATAAATAAAGTAAAAGATTTTTGTTACTTAGGTCTGCATGTAAGCTATCAAAACCCAACAAATGGTAAGAAACCTGGAAGCGTTATTTTGTTTTGCCCGTAAATTAGGCCACAGACCAGTTCATCAGATTGTTATGCTCTATAATTCCAAATGTGTACAAGCACCCACATATGGGGCGGTTTTGTGGGGTCAGACCAAAGTAGACTCGCTCCAACGTGTTGAGAACAAATTTGTGCATAGATTACTGATGGTACCCAATAATGTAGCAAACATCATTTGTCATGAGGAACTGGGACTACGGCATATTGAGGACCTAATCGCTGTTGCCCCACTCTTGCTCTGTATTGAAAATCTGTTCAAATTCGGCAGCCAGATTGACTCAAGATTGCATGACTGATTGTATACAACTGGCCAATTCAAACAGAATTCCGTGGCTCACACATTTGCAAACCTCTTTTTGGAACTTAGGTTTGGAAAATATGTTTACTCACCCAGAGTGCCTGCCCACTAATGCAAAGGTATTGGTTAAAAAACAATATTTTGAGCACACCGCGAACCTCAGATTCCATGGGGCTTTGATCGTAAAAACTTTTGATCCCTATGTCCAGATCTCAAGCACGAGCTTAATGGAACCTTATTTAACTTGGCTTTCATGCTCCTCATTTTACTCGCTCCCTGTTTTATTTAGACTAAATTTGATACATTTCAGAGTGGCTTTCCCAAAGCAATGCATCTGGCAAAAAGTGCTCCCCATTTGTCCTTGTGATGCTGTTTCTAAGCAAAATATGTCTCACTTTTTTTCTAGTTTGCTCACTTTACTCTGACCCTAGACATATTTTTATATTACCTCTTTTACACAAATTACGAATTATGTCTAAAAAAATTGGCACCTAAACAAACCTGTTATTCTGTCTTAAATTTTATCCGATCTGCTATTGCTATTAGGAAACGATATGAACTGGTGGAAGCAGTCGTAGATTAATTCAAGTTGGAATAGTACAAGATTTTAACCTTGTTTTTGCCCTGCTTATTTTACACTATTTCTTGCATTTATATCTGTAGTACATTTATGGTCCTTTATATATCTTTCTGTTTTATTAGGTACAATTATGGATAAGCTGATTTTAGCTATTATATTCAGCCATGTATATCAGTCATGTAAACAATGTTTTGTTATTATTGTTTTACATTTCTGTTTTTTAATCTTATGTGTAATGATTTTGTATTTTAATGGAATTCTGCAGAATAAAGGAATTTTGACTGACTGACTCACTGAGAGTTTGAGAGGAATTCACAAACTCTGTCAGCTACATCTTGTCATGTGACCCAAGAAAGGCTGCACTCACAAAAAGGAGCTTAGGGCAATGGCAACTTCATAACAGTGGCATTTTCAAAATTGTGATGAAGAATCTGACTTTACCTTTAAAGAGGGTTTATCATTACAATTTCATAGATGCCAAATATGAGATAGCCACCTGCGTCCAATTAGGAATTAAAACATATTATATGTAATAACAATCCCCAATGTGGGAATGGTAGGGCATGCAGCAGTGAAAAATTATTACCAGGACATGGAAAATCTAAAAATATGTGTCCAAACTTAAATTACACAGTACTCTGTCTTATAGGCTACTTACGGCCTACCTCAAGGGTGAACTTTACATAATAAAAGGCGAGTTTACAGCTTGGAAAGGGGGTTTAAATGCCAAGTTGACATGGCAGTTTTAAACCTCATTCAGAAGGCAAATGCAGGTCTGGGATATCTTTTAAAGTGCTTCTTAAGTGGGTGGTGGAATAAGTGCTGCAGGCCCACTGGCGGTATTTAATTTACAGGCCATGGTTACATGGTATACCACTCTATATGGGACTTATACATAAATTAAATATGCCAATTAGTTGTCTGCCAATCCAACCGTCTTTAGGGGAGTGAACACAAGCACTTTAGCACTGGTTAGCAGTGGTGAAGTGCACAGAGATCTAAGGCCAATAACACAAATTTCAGCAAACATTGGAGTTAAGTAGGCAAAAGGTTTGATGGAAGACTGCCCTAAGGCTGCCAGGCTATGACATGTCCACCAGCTGAAAGTGGGGAGAACTACCCAACCACCTGGGAGTTCTCAACGCTAATGTGGAAGAACCTGAACAGACCATCAGCACTGGAGAGGTCTGACCCAGGTTTTTGTTCTACCATGAAATCCTGTAGGGAGATGGACCACCTCAGCAGTTTTGGATTCTCATCCCTCATTTGCACCTGAGGGGCCCGTGGTCTGTCTGAACCTGGAAGTGAGTTCCATCAAGTATATCTTTGCTTATTCAGTTTTCAGCCCACAACAAGGGCTTCTCTTTCAATATCACTCCACCTCTGTTTCCTGGGAAATTACCTCCTCTCGATGATGGCTACAGTTTGGTCCAGGCCCTTCTCATTGAACTTTACTAGAATTGCCCCAGTGTCATTGTCTGAGGCATCCATTTTTACTACAAATTCCTTAGAAAAGTCAAAGGTACTGAGCACAGAGGCTACACACATGGCCTGTTTGAGGGAGTCAAAGGCTTTCTGGTAAGCCTTCATCCAGATCACCTTCTTGGGCTACTTCTTGAAAGACAGCTCAGTCAAGGGGGCAACAATGGTCCCATACCCCTTGACAAACTTCCAGTAAAAGCCTGTGAGGCACCCGAAGACCCTTACATCAGTCTATGTTTTTGAGGGCTCCCAAGCCAGAATAATCTCTATCTTGGCCAGGAGATTCTGCACCTTACCCTTACACACACGTTGTCCCAAGTAAAACCAGAGAACCCTGCCCTATCTGTGGCTTACTGGCCTTGATAATCAGACCAGTGTTGAAGGGCCTTCACTTCCTGCAGGTGGAAAATGTGGCCCGTCCCACTGCTACTGAAGACAGCTATGACAGCCAAGTAAGCAGCACTGAAGGCCTCCATACCAGCCAAGACCTGGTTCACCAGCTACCAGAAGGTGGCAGAAGCATTTTGCAGCTCAAAGAACATTATTTCAGACTGAAAGTGGTCCACTGGAATGAAAAAAGGCTAACCTCTTTTTAGCCCCGTCAGTTAGGGCAATCAGCCAGTACCATGAAGTTAAATCAAAAGTAGTCAGGAATTTGGCAGCCCCTATTAAAGTAGAAAATGTATGTGAGTTGCAGAAAAGTTAACTCAAGTAGCTGTGACCTATGGCCCGGCAAGTCAGATTTTTATTGTGGAATGTTTTCCTGTCACTATCTCACAGCATCACAGCATGTGCAGCTCGGTGTGCCTATTTCAGCCTCATTGGCAGAAATCCATGAAATCTTGCAGAGCTTTTATGTAACTCTGCGAAATTTCAGAGTCAAATTCTATGAGTTCCATCCACACATAAGAGGAAAACAGGTGGAGTCCAGCAATATTAGTAACAGTGTACTAGCAGTGACCACTGGAGGGGTGTAGATTCACATAACCAAGGATCTGGTGGCTAGTTACGTGGTAGGAGATGATATTGATAAATGGTTCTCAGCATATGAGGTACCTCTGAGGGTACACAAGGTCCCAGAGAAATACTGAGATGTACAGTGCAGCGCCACTTTCCCTCTGTCCCTTAGTGCCCCCTACTGCCACCATGTGTGCACCGTATTTAAAATACAGGGCACCAGGGCGCAGGGTAGGGGGCAATAGCGTCAGAATTGTTTTTGCTATTGATGTAATGCTCAGGGTTAGTACCAAAATGTTGGCATTACATAGGAGCCCACTGTAACCAGTAGTGCGCCCCCTTTTAAGCCTGCTCTGAGCAGGTGCTAATAATACCAAAACGAATGATTCAAAGAAATCTTTTGATTTCTTTGCACCATTTTTTCAGCCCCCCTAATGGGGTAACGCCCCCCCTTGCATACATTATGTCTGGTGCAAGCATTGACCACTTTGCAAATCTGGCGTGGCGATTTTGGCCTCGTTGGGCCACATTAGCGTAAAAAATTACGCTAATGTGGCACAAGGAGGCACTAGTACCTCTTAAATCTCAGCCTAAGTATGCCCCCATGAAAGCAATTCTTCTGACCAAAATTGGGCTGATCCCAGACAAATACTAATAGAGGCTTAGGGATAAACTCCCAAATCAGTCCTGGGTGGACTTATTAGATTACTATAGCAAAGCACTGAAGGGCTGGGTGCGGGGCAGCAAAGTGGTTGATATAATTGGGCTGTCCAACCTGATTCTGAGGAAGCACAATATGCTCAATACCAGTTTTTACAGAGCTGCACCAAGACCCGGTAGACAGCAAGCTGACTTAGCCCAGGAAGCTTGCTGAGAAGCTGGACCTCTGGGTCAGCACCAGAGTGTCTAAGAAGGCATCTAGGCAGGAATCCCAAAAGAGTGGTCAGGGTTCCCACCAGAAGAAGTAGGAGGGAGATAAAAAGAAAGCATTCTCTTAAAGCCCCCAAAATATTTCTAAAGGGAAAGGGTCCCAATCCCAATCTGGCCAACAGAAAAAAAAATCTTATTTAATAAGAACTGTTAGCAATGGGATCTCTTGTTGGCAGTGGTTTGTACCCTGTCCAAGGAGGGACACTCACTTTAGTCAGGGCAAGGGAGTCACACACCTAAGATAACCCCAGCTCACTCCCTTCGTAGCTTGGCACGAGCACTCAGGCTTATCTCTGAGGCAATTTGTAAAGTATTTGTACACACACACAGTAATATAGTGAAAACACCACAAACGTACTCCACACCAGTTTAGTAAAACAAGACCAAAATAACAAAAGTCCAACATACACAAGCAAATATATGAATTTTTGAAGATTAAATCACAATAAAATGCTTATAAACACAATAGCTCCAACTGTGGCTATCGCAATGTTGCTGACAGAGTCCAACAGTCCGACACCACTCGAGTGTCACGCCGGTCATGGTGTTGCACGGACTCCAGATACAGTACCTTAGAAATGAGGAAACATATACATTTTATTGAGTTGGGGAGGTGAGGCGTCACTGGAGCCAGTGCGGCATCAGCGATGCAGGGGTAGTGAGGTGTTGGTTCTGTACACTTGCAGGGGAGGTGATGCAGCATTGGTGGGGAGGTAGCGGCTCCTTATTATCCGGTGGGTTTGATTAATCTGGCATGTCACAACGTGATGGGACTACCTGTTTGGGTCATGGTCACACTACGGGGCCACGGGTTCCGCGGTGGAGTCGGGTGTCATGGAGAGCAGCAACACGGCACTTATGACTCATGATGTCAAAGGACTTCAGAGGCACTGCGAGGCTTTGGGCCAGAAGCGCCCCGTCTCTGGCATCGGTCATGGTCTTTGCTCTTCAACGCAGACCTTGATTTCAGATGCAGGCAGCGGCACGGAGTCTGGCAGTGGCACTGGTTCTGGAGTCTTCCGGAGCTGATGTGCCTCGTTCTTCTTGCATTTAAGCCAGCTTTCACTTCACAAGGGCCCAGGAACTGGAGTCGACACCACCTGGCGAGTCAGGGTTCTCAGCAAGAGAACCCAGGGGCTGGCAGGTGATGTCTTTGATGTCCCTGAGAGTTCATGAAAAGAGGCAAGCTCAGTTCAAGCCCTTTAAGAACCTTGGGAAGCAGGATGTAGAAAGCTAAATCCAGTCCTTTCACTCCCAGGGAAGAAGTAGAAGCAGCAGCACTGCAAAGTAAGAGGCAGATTGGCAGGTCCTCCTCCAGCATCCAGCTCTTCTCCCTGGCAAAATGCCCTCAGTCCAGAAGTGTTCTGAAGTTGTGTAGTCAGCAGTCCAATACTTATCTCATTTCTGCCTTTGAAGTAGGCAAACTTGTAAGGAAAGTCGTTGTAGTGCACAAGACCCTTGTTTTCCCAATCCTGGCTCCAGACACACTCTAAGGTGTTGGAGACTGTATTATGTGAGGGCAGGCACAGCCCTATTCAGGTGCAGGTGTCAGCCCCTCCTACCACTCTAGCCCAGGAAGACCCATCCGGATATGCAGGACACACCTTAGCTACCTTTGTGTGACTGTTTAGAGTGAATTCACAAACAGACCAACTGACAGTCTGACCCAGATGTGTATTCAGCAGCCAGGCAGAGGCACAGAATGGTTAAGCAACAAAATGTCCATTTTCTGAAAGTGACATTTTGAAACTTACAATCTAAAAACCAACTTTACCAAAAGATGAATTGCTAAATTGTGAGTTCAGAGACCCAAAACTCCACATCTCTATCTGCTTCAAATGGGAAACTACACTTAAAAGATATTTCAAGGTAATCCACGTGTTAACCTATGGATGAGAAAGGCCTTGCAATAGCAAAAATACAAATGTAGCAGTATTTCACTGTCAGGACATGTAAAATGCACCAGTACATTTCCTACCTTTTAAATACACTGGACCCTGCCCAGGGCCTACCTTAGGAAGGGGTGACTTACATGTAGTTAAAAGGGAAAGTCTGGGCCTGGAAAGTGTGTGCACTTTCCAGGTCGAAATGGCAGTTCCACACTGCACACACAGACACTGCTGTGGCAGGTCTGAGACAGGTTTACAGGGCTACTCATGTGGGTGGCACAATCAGTGATGCAGGCCCACTAGTAGCATGTGATTTATATGCCCTGGGTACCTCTGGTGCACTTTACTAGGCAAGTACTAGTAAATCAAATATGCCAGTCATGGACAAACCAATTACCAATCCAATTTAGACAGAAAGCACTTGCACTTTAGCACTGGTCAGCATTGGTAAAGAGCCCAGAGTCACAAAACCATCAAAACCGAAGTTCAGCACATGATTATAACAGGAGGTAAGGAGTCAAAAGGACAGGGGAAGCCACACTAAGAGTTGACAGGTCTAACAAGAACCATTGGAATTTTGTCCCCAAGTGCTACGAATACTATAGTAGTATAGGCACATCAAAGGTGATTCCAACTGTTCCGAGTAAGCACAGCCACCAGTGAAAGGCAAACCTCAGGGTAGACTGTCTTTTAGGGAATGATCTAGCGCACACTGCCAGGAAGGAAGTGGATCTCAGGTCACACTTGGAAATATTGGGATTGCCTGAGTGAGGCTGTATTTCCACCAGGTCCATGACTGCTCAGGAAGGGAGTCGAGGAGGTATGAAGCCTGTAAAAATGGCCCAAACAACTGCCAAGAGAGGGAAGGGCAAGGTGAGTGGGAAACAAGCCCCTGAATGTTCCATGGTACAGGTGGATGCGGTCCCAGAGGAGACTGTCCCATAGTCTACTGGGGAGGACAGTGCCTTCCTTGGTGATCTGTCTGAGCTTGCTGGATGGACAAGCAGAAGGGGGAACCACCAGTGAAGAGTTTTGTGAGGCACAGAGGGAGTGCCGAACTCTGGAGGGCATGAGGTGGTAATCTGCACCCCAGGCTGGACCATTAGACACAGCTCCAAACCAATGAACACATTTACACCAAATTTAGAAGAAAGCTTGGTCTTGGTCCATAAAAAGTGTTTTTATGATTTCTGATAAATCTGTTCAGTATCTGTTCAGCAATTAATGCTTACAAACTTTGTATATATCATGCTGTGGAGTAAACAAGCACTCAACAGATCAGATCTCTAATTGTCTGCCATCACATCAATTACAATATGGCAGCAGCCATCTTAGGACTCGGGACCCAGTCTCAAGTCCTAAAAAAAGTGAAAAAAAGACATAAGGAACAGGGTAGGGACACTGACCCCTTAAGCCTGGTGGTAGAGTCCCTGAAGAACCCTGCCTGGGGCCAACATTTTTTTTTTTACATTGTTCTGAATTCACAGAGAATCAATAAATATGTGGAGACATTAAAAACAAAGAAAAAGCTCCCCTTTATCTTTTTTTTTCAAACAAACTAGGTGTGGGTGAAGGCTCAGGGAATGGCAGCGCAAAAAGTTTGTTTGGATGAGGGGGGCATTTGGCCCCTCTCCCTAAGCCTTGTTAGACTCCAGGGATTCCATCCCCAGGACTGAAATGCATAATAATGCATAATAAAAGGGAAAGGTGCTGCATGGCCCCCTTCTAACCATTATTAGGCCCAGGGGACACAATCCACTGGGGCTGAATTTTATTAAAGAAATGGAAGGAACGGGCCACTCGGCTTCCTCCTTGAGCCTTGAAATGCCCCAGGGATGCCGTCCCCCTGGCCCAAAGTAAACTCCAAAGAGGGGGGGGAGCAGCCCCTCCTCCTGTTATGCAGTTCCTACTTTGGTAATAGGCATGTTTAGGATGGCAGAAAGAGAAGGTGTGGGGCCGGTAATTCTATCCACACAGTTAGTAGCTGCCAGCCTAACTCCTGGCTAGCTCACAGTGACTCACCCAAACCTCCAAAGCCACAAGTGTTAAAGGGTATTGTGCTAACCTGAACATGACACTCTGACTTCCCAGGGAAGTCATTGAAAAATATTGTACCCGTTCCGCTCAGTTAATCAAGCATGCCGAGGTGAGACAAAGATGGGAGATAAGTTTTCTGTACATCTATTGAAACAATCACAATCTAGTATACAATGAGTGAGCTGCAATAATTAGGCAGATGAAATAAAGCAAGGTAATCAGCATTACGAACATGGTAAAAAATATGAACAGTTTGACTTTAACGTATGTGGTTCTATATGTCCTAGAGGTTCTAGATGTTCCTACCTAACCCAATGTTTTTATCTGAGAGCATAGTGGTTGTAACCCTCTGCCTGGCCCGCTATAGGGGATTAGCCTCAGCCCCATACTTGGATATGGTATCAGGAATCAGTCTATCGTAAAGATGGCAATCCTCTGAGGCAGTTGGCAGATCAGTGCCAATGGAGCTGTGTGTTGTACAGCATACATCCAAAGGATTGTCTCGGTCGGAATGCCCTCTACCCTACTTGGGTTGGTGCACACTTTTTATACTAAACCATACCACATTAGAAATGCAGTTCTGCTGCAATGCTGTGTCTTGGTGATTGAAGTTGTCTTTTAAACGGGCAACACTGGGTAGCATACCATGTACCTTGAGTCACAGCCTTGGACAAGAAGTACTGATCAAATATGGTGCAAAGGCAGATTAAGTGAGCAGCATGTTCCTTACCTTCCTGGAATAAAAGCAACTGATAAAATGTGTATGAAAAGCCATTGTTAAAAGGGCAGCTTTGCTTGCCTGAATAAAACATGTACATACATGAATTATAAAACTTTGCTAAAACAGGGTTGACCAACTCAGGTCCTAAAAAAGGTCCTCACCAGTACTCCCTGTGCCTCTAAATCTACAAACAATTGCCTCTAGGCAGAGTAACGCCATTTCCTGGCGCACAACCCCCAAGGACATGACTCCTGTCTTAGTAAAGACAGGAGTCATGTCCACTACCCCAGTGGCCATGCTCAGGGGACAAATGTCCCCTGGGCATGGCCATTGGGGCAACTGCTATGCAGGGGCCCTCAGGTTAGGGCCCCCAAGATATAAAAAATATACTTATTGGGACCTACCTGGGATGGGTCCCCCATCCTGCGGTGTCCTTCTGGTGTGGGTGGGGGAGGGTGGAGTTGTCCCTGGGGCCAGTGAAGGGCACCTGTGGGCTCTTTCTATGGTCTCTGACCATGGAAACATGCCCACAGGTTCTCTAACGCCAGCCCTGACCCAGGCGTTAAATACTGGTGCAAAGCAAGCTTTGCACCATTATTTGACCCCTCCTCCCCAGTGCGTGATTTTAGCACGGGGGAATAAATATGGCACTAAGGCCATAGAGTCATTTTCTGTACAGGAACGCCTACCTTGCATTTCATTGACTCAAGGTAGGTTTCCACATCCAAAAAATGACTTTAACTCCATAACTTTGGTGCTAGACCAGTCCAGCGCCAAAGTATAAATATGGAGTTAGTTTTGCATCGAATTTGTGTAAGAAAAAATGATGCAAATTCAGCACAAAACAATTATAAATATGCCCCTAAATGTATTAACTAAAAAAAAACACTTACCTTCCCCGCCCCTTTAAAAGAAAAATAATAAACAACGTTTATTATCATTTTCTTTTAACCCCTTCGCTGCCAGGCAGGTGGAGGTGACGCTCTTTCGCCCTAATGGAGGAGCCACCCCTGATGCTTGCGACCCTACGGGCCTAGAAACAATGGTGGCACTTCAGGGTTTGGCTTTGGCCTAATGTCAGGACAGGCCAGTCATCAACCCATTTTTAAAAAATAACTTTGGCATTCCATGGATTTTCACCAATCTTCTCTAATTTTCTCCAATCTCCAGCCATCCCCACGGTGACGCCAATGGTTGAGCAGACTGGAGGTACACCCTCAATCTGCCTCCCACGGAGTGGACAAAGACTGTTATGCCCTTTGAGGAAACGGTAGGAGGCTGGCTTTTTTACAATAAAAAACAAATTCCTTCTGTCTTGTGACAAAACTGTACCGCACTTTCGGGGTAGGTATCAAGCCTGCTGCTAAGGTGGTGCAACCCAATATTTTTGTCCTAAAACAAAATACTTGCAAGGTGGGCCAGAAAGACTGTTGGAGCTATTTTAGGGCAGAAGCAGAGTCCAGTATCAGAGTGTGATGAGCCCATCCCTTCTCTTATTTTACTTACTTTTTTTATTTCTCCCTGGTGCCTAGGAGGATCAGAAAATTGATCCATTTTATTTCATTGAGAGGGAGCACCTTCCCCTGTCTTAAGGGGCTTTCTCCCTCTTCTGGTGCCTTATGGGTGGATCCCTGCTTAGTGTTTGTGGTTCTGGGGCAATCCCCTAACAGGGATTTACTTGGAGAGGTACTGCTGGAAGGGTGGGGGACTCTAGCTGTATCTGTGCCCACAAACATTGATCAAAGTGAAAGCAGAATGTGCTGTGTGTCATAGGAGCAACAAAAAAAAAAAAATCAAGACACGCTGGAAGTTCATCCCTCTCATTCTGATTTTCTTTTAAAGTACTCGACAACTCATCCACATGAACTGATGAACTGCTTGTCAAGCGCACTTAAGGGGATAAAGGAACGTAGATGTGGAGTTAGGAATGGTAATCTTTTCTTATCTACACAAAAGTGCTTTGTCGATATTCTGGCAGTCCATGTTCTGGACACTATTTTTTTGTAGGATTATATATGACTTGATATTCTGGCAGTACACCTTCTTGAGCAGCCTAATGAAACTTCGTGCCAAAGTTTTCTTATGTTTTATCAACATTTGCTTGTTTTCCCCACTGCATAGCAAGCTCCGATTTTGATGCCATTCTTTCTGTGCTTTCCATCATGCCCTGCTACTTTTGTTTCACGGGCCACTATATTTTGATAAAGTGGCAGATTTGCTGCAGAATCTTCTTCTTAAAATGTTCTATTTTACTTTTTGTCACATGTCATTCATATTTTTGGGTTATCTGTCTCTTCCTTAATACAGTACATAAAATATGTTTTATTTCTACAGTTTGCAAAGTGAGGAAACCTTTTAATGAGTTTTTCTTTTTAAAATAGGGCAATTCCATCCGTCAGCTACAATTACTGTTGTATTGCAATTGCATTTTTTACATGAATATTTTGGGCATCATTTAGTGATTTTGCAGAATTAGACAACCGCAATAAATGGCAGAAATCCCGTTTTACTAACCTCACTTGTTCACGCACCTCTCTTAGAGTTCGGGGGTCCCTAGGTTTCTGGAAGATGAGCTCTGCTTGGTTCGCAGTCGGACATCTTTGAACATTTACACATCTGCCACCGGGAGGCCGGTTTGCGACCACCATAATAAGGGCCAGATTTACAAGCACCTAGCGACTCTTAGCGCCACATTAGCGTCATTTTTCTTATCCTAATGTGGCGATAAGGAGGCCATTCTCCTTTGCCATATTTACAAAGTGGAGCAATTCTTGCATTGCGCCACTTTGCACCCCCTTGTGCCACATAATGCCTGCGCCAGGCATAATGGATGCAAGAGTGGCGTTCATCTTGGGGAGGCCCGTAAAAATGGCGCAGTGAAATTTACATTTCACTGTGCCATTTTTTGAGTAATTTTCAACGCTTGCTCAGGGCAGGGATTAAAATGAAGTGCCTATTATTTTCAATGGGCCTCCCTATGCTTTGCAGGATTAGCACCACAATTTATGGTGCTAATCCTGCAAAGTACAAAAATAGCATCATAACGTTTGACGCTATTGTCCTAACGTGCTCCACGGTGCACAGTAGTGCAAGAAAAGTGGCGCATCACAGCTGATGCGCCAATTTCTTGTAAATCTCGCCCTAAGTCTGATGGTCAGAAAAAAAATCAATGGGGGTCATTATGAACACGCCGGTAAACACTGCTGTGTTCATGCTGGCAGTCTTTCCATAGACCACCAGCCTCCTAGAGACCCCGCCGGCCACATTATGAACATTCTGCTGGGCCGGCAGGCGGAAACATTGTTTCCGCCCTCCAGCCCAGCAGAATGCAGGGCCGGGACATTGCCGACGGCTCCACATGGAGCCGTCGTAACTGCCTCAGTGCAGTGGGTGCAGGAGCACTCGTCGCGCAGATCACTGCCTGTAAATCGGGCAGTAACCTGTGCGATGGGGCACATGCTTGGGTGCCCCTGCACTGCCCATGCCAAGTGCATGAGCAGTGCAGAGGCCACCAGAGGGACCCCGGAGCACCCCTTCCGCCAGCTTCTCACTGGTGGAGGATCCCACCAGGGTAAGGCTGGGGGAAACAGGGTACATTATCCGGAGGGCATTGCTGATTGCGGTCTTTTCCGCCGCCGCCGGCATGGCGGTCTGAACCGCCGGGTTCGTAATGAGCCCCATTGTCTCCACATACTGGAGAAAACACCAAGAGAGTCAGAGTCACTGATATTTCTATTGTCAGAAATAACTTTTGACAGAAGAAGGCCTTTTGGAAAAAATGATCCTGCCATTTGGGCAAGCCCTACTGCACCAGGAGGGCATAGAAGATAGCATCTTCTACACTAACTGCTTTGGTGGTCACCCACCTATTTTAAAATGAGCTTCTTTGCCCTCAATTATTCATTGTTTACATATGACTTACTACTCTAATATTTGAGACATGTATCTGACTTAACCTTCATTGTTCCAAAGCCAGTGCTGGGGTTTCAAATGCACGTTATTCCAGTAATCTAATGCTTATGTTAATGGTAAACGGATGTACTTTGGCTGAAATCTTTCAGCCAGCTATCCTTAGAAACCAACAAATCATCACTTTTGAGGGAATGTATTTACCAGGCTATACTGTAAGTAACTTTTTAGAAGCTTGTGCCTTGATGTAGTTTCGATCAAACATCTCTGTCTTCGTTTCCTTGTTTTTGTTTTATTTAATTCTCATTCTTTTTTACATATGAAGAACCAGTTTTTCCCTCGTTAACTCGCACCCACCCCAAAGTCGCTTTTGAAATCTACAGACGGTCCAGGGAGAAACAGCTGAGCCTAGGGTGTATTGCACAGGCCTTTTCGGTGTCATCCCTAAAAAGAAGGATACAGGAGCTAACAGTAAGGAGGAGCGACCCAGGGGGAGAGTGAAAGGTGACCACAAAATTAAGGACTAGGAAGAACTGACCCCCTGAAACACTCCTCCACTGGCAGCGACGAGGAGTGGTGCTGATGGAACCTCAACATTATATAACAGAGGACCCAGATGAGGCTGAAAATTAAGTGGGGGATATACCTAAAACCCAGCAAAGACTATTTCTCAGAAGGATTCCTCATTTTCTCTCTAAGCAGCCCAGAAATACAACTCACAAGGGTGAAAAAGTCACTAGTTTCCACCTAAAAAGGAAAGGAGAGTGAAAAAACAACCACATAAAATAATAATATTCAGAGAGAACAAAAGCACTCCTGAACATACTGTCTGGAACAAAACATGTGTGGGGATAACTGAATGCAACTTACTATAGTGTGCATCAAGACACAACCAGAGACAAGATGACGAGTAAGAAGGATGACTTCTCACTGACTAAAAAAATATGCGAGCCATGCTCCAGACATGCTCCAGACGATATGGATGGAATGAAAGGAAGATCTAGAGCACGAGCATGAAGATATAAGCTAGGCATTAGCAGAAACATGACCATCCTGAGGCAAGAAAGATGGGACAAAGGGTGCACGCTTTGAAAGTCAATGTGGAAAACCAAGAGTAGTTAGCCCGCAAAGTGAAAGATGGTATAAAAGAGATGAAACATAATATGGGCCACCTACAGGAGCAGTGTGAAGACTTAGAAAATATAGCCCAATAGGCCAGCAGCACAGTCAGAAAAGTCCCAGAACAATCAGACAGAGCAGATGCAAAGGACTAGGTTGACACAATCTTTGCAGTAGCTGTGGAACTTAGGGATGGAGAATTCTTAGGCATTGAGGCTCAAAGACACAGCAAAGTACTTTCAGACTAAGAACAAAGATGTCTTCATATCTAAATAAGGCACACCTTATAAAAAAAAAAAACAAGGAAAAGTAGTATCACAAAATATTACTACTCAAAGACCTAACATCAATGTTCTTAGCAAAAAATAGACATCTACTTTCAGTGTTTGTGCAACGTACGAAAAGAAAGATCTTTTTTTCGATAGGACCTTCCTTTGTGGCATACCACCTAGTGCCACTGAGAAATTCATTGAAACTAATTTTCAGCCAGAAGCACTGACACATCAGCACCCAGGGGTGAGTGTCCACCCCAATGCACCAATCAAATGAAGTCAGAGTTGGCCCAACCAAAGGACTAGATGTGTGCTTCTAATTCACGATAGAATTAAACAACGCATGCATTCACACGGCACAACCACACCTGTTTCTCTAGTTTACTATATGAAATATGCATTTGGGATTTCCATTCACCGTAATGTAGTGAAAGACAAGTGAAGTATATATACTAAAATATATTCCCATTCCTGCACTGTATCCAGAACGGATGGCTGACATAAAAGTTGCATTGCATATAAATACATAAAAAATACAAAAGGCAATGTTTGGTGCAATACAACACTATCCCACAGTAGTGCTGTGTCCTCACAGAAATACCATCACAATAAGGTCAAATAGTTGGGGGCCTAAAAGTGAAGGAACAGAAACACAGACAACGAGGAACAACTAACTCCTACCCAGTTCCTCAACAGCACCAACCAGAAGTTCACATCCCAGAGGGTGTTTTCACACCCATGCACTGAAGCACAAACTGAAGCACATGCAACAATACAGAGCGAAAAGCAGTCACAACAAGGCAGTTGAGGCCAAAGGTAGTCCCCTGGTAGTGGGCACAGCACAGGCCATTTGCAACCACAACAAGTCTACCTAACACCAGGAACATTTCAAGCATTAGAGAATTGCATGTTAAGTGTAGTGAGCCGTCCATTAAAAGTACTGAAAAGCATAAGGAGGTTGGCAGGCTGTTTGGAAAAGTAATGGTTCCAGGCAGTGTATAAAAGTATAGATGGGGCTAACATATCTCAGGAAGACAAATTTGAGGCCTAACTGGAGTAGTAAGTACCCTTTGCTGCGTGGTGCAGGAGGAATCCATTCTGCAAAGTTATCATTCATTGTCGCTCTTAAGTCCGTTTGGTGGGTTGGTCAACTCTGATGCATTCCAAACGCTGCTGCTTTACTTTGACACCACAACACAGGATGTAGGTTAGCATGACAGTTTTGCTCATGACATCCTTAACTGGAACCATAATAGTTCGTGGCCTGGGTGCAATTGTAGTTATCTCGGTGAAGTTCCTGAATTTCTTGCTATGTGAAATCACATCATGAGAATTATTGTATAACTTTTTTTTAGAAGTGTACATCTAGCATCAAAGATGTCTTGCAAGATACCAGCGGGACACTAGCTTGCACAAGTCTCAGTAAGATACATTATCTGCTCTAACCACTGTACTAGAAATATGCCATAATATTGTTTTGCTCATCTTGCACACTCACTTAGAAGTAGTCCTGGAAGAGAGCAGCAAAATATATTTCAACATGATAGCATCATTTTGTGAAGTTTTCATGGATTTACTGGAATTTTCATGAGAAAAAATTATATTTTGTACAACTTTAAATATTTCCAATATGGGTTTAAGTCCTAATCTACATTTGGTGGAACCCCGAAAGTTGGTTACATGTTGATGACCTTATGCATTACTTCATGTGTGAAAGGCTCCAAGAGGATCTTGTAATAGGCATATGTACTGGAGTGTTTGATTGTTTGCTTTGGTTACTGGATTTAGTTACTGACTTATGAAACTACCTTATCTCAGCACATTTTTCTGACATTTTTGTTGAAATGTGAGCAGGATTGCAATTGAGGCCACATTACTGACTGATTTATGGTATGTTCTTCAGTGTCAAAGAATAATGTAATTTGGGAAACAAAACTGTGTTGTCCTGTTATGTGATTCATTTGTTGGACAGATAGTGGCAGATTTACTAGTTGTCACAAAGTGCAGTGCAGCAACCTCGATGCCGCGACCGGTGCACAGGGTCTTAGTGACAGTTGCACCACACAATTTAGGGCGGATGGAGAGAGACTAAAACAAATTTCATACGTGGGAACAGCATGCGCCACAAGGCGGCAGCAAACAGAAAACTAGCGTTTGCAATGCAATAGATCTCGCATATTTCAAACAAATATCATCTTTTGACAACAGCGTCTACAAGCAAAAAAAAAAAAAAACATGAGTCGAACCTGAGAAAAGACGACTTAAAAAATGAAATAAGGTTAGCTTTAACACATAAAACTTTGCAATTTTGTTTGTCCTGCTGGTCACTTTTTGCCAGTTAATTTTGTGGGTCACTGGAAGTTAGAACAAAATAGTACCTTGATCACATCGGAAACATCAGGCACTAATTAAGCTGGAATCAATTAGTGCTTGATCCATGCTTGTTGGACCTGGCTTTTTGACGGGGACATCCCCAAACTTTTTGCCTCCTTCCTCCTATTTTTTCTGACCTGTTGTTGTTGGCTTTTGACCTCTGAGCACTTTACCACTGCTAACCAGTGCTAAAGTGCATATGCTCTCTGGGTAAATTGTACTACTGATTGGTTTATCCATGATTGACTATTTAATTTACTTGTAAGTCCCTGGTAGAGTGCACTACATGTGCCTAGGGCAGGTAGATTAAATGCTACTAGTGGGCCTGCAGCACTGGTTGTGCCACCCACCTCAGTAGCCCCTTAAACCTGTCTCAGGCCTACCATTGCAAGGCATGTGTGTGCAGTTTCACTGCCACTTCGACTTGGCATTTAAAAGTACTTGCCAAGCCTAGAACTCCCCTTTTACTACATATAAGTCATCCCTAATGTGTGCCCTAGGTAACCCCTAGAGCAGGGTGCTGTGTAGGTAAAAGGCAGGACATGTACCTGTGTAGTTATATGTCCTGGTAGTGTGAAACTCCTAAATTCGTTTTTACACTACTGTGAGGCCTGCTCCTTTCATAGGCTAACATTGGGGCTGCCCTCATACACTGTTGAAGTGGCAGCTGCTGATCTGAAAGGAGCAGGAAGGTCATACTTAGTATGGCCAGAATGGTAATACAAAATCCTGCTGACTGGTGAAGTCGGATTTAATATTACTATTCTAGAAATGCCACTTTTAGAAAGTGAGCATTCCTTTGCACTAAAAACTTGTTGTGCCCTTCAATCCACGTCTGGCTAGGTTTAGTTGACAGCTCCTTGTGCATTCACTCAGACACACCCCAAACACAGGGTACTCAGCCTCACTTGCATACATCTGCATTTTGAATGGGTCTTCCTGGGCTGGGAGGGTGGAGGGCCTGCCTTCACACAAAGGACTGCCACACCCCCTACTGGGACTCTGGCAGACAGGATTGAGCTGAAAGGGAACTTGGTGCATTTCTTAGAGACTCTTTGAAGTCACCCCCACTTCAAAGGCACAACTTAGTATAAAACAGGGCCTCTGCCCTACCTCATCAGACACTTGCTGGAGAAGAAACCTGAACCAGAAACTACATCCTGCCAAGAAGAACTGCCTGGCTGCTCAAAGGACTCACCTGTCTGCTTTCTACAAAGGACTGCTGCCTTGCTGTTGCCCTGCTGCCTTGCTGAACTCTTGTCTGGCTGTGAAAGTGCTCTCCAAGGGCTTGGATAGAGCTTGCCTCCTGTTCCTTGAAGTCTCAGGGCCAAAAAGACTTCTCTCTTTTACTTGGACGCTCCGTGCGCCGAAAATTTCGACGCACAGCTTGTTTTGCGGCGAGAAAAACGCCGCACTCCGACGCTGATCAACGCAACGCTCTGGGGACGATCGAAGATCCGACGCACGGCCTCGCAAGGACAACGCCGCCCGACCTCTAGAGGAGAAATCGACGCAACGCCTGCCGTGAGATCGTAATTTCAACGCGCAGCCCCGCAGATCGAAGTCTAGAGGAGAAATCGACGCGACGCCTGCCGTGAGATCGTAATTTCGACGCGCAGCCCCGCAGACCGACACGCAGCCGGAGAACAAGCCGGAAAATCCACGCACAGACCCGGGACATCTGGTAATCCCCGAGATCCACAGAAAGAGACTGTCCACGCGCCGGAAAACGACGGCGACTTCCCCGCGTGGAAAATAACGACGCAAGTCCGTGTGTGCTGAGGAGAAATCGACGCACACACCAGTTTTCCACGCACCTCTTCTCCTGTGGCCCTCTGAGGAGATTTTTCACCAGAAACCAGGTACTTTGTGTTTGAAAGAGACTTTGTTTACTTTCTAAAGACTTAAGACACTCTCTATCACTTTTCAGTGATATCTTCACAAATTCGTATTGCAACTTTGATCGTTTTGACCTGAAGATACCCAGATAAATATTATATATTTTTCTAAACACTGTGTGGTGTATTTTTGTGGTGTTATGCTATGGTGTTGTATGATTTATTGCACAAATGCTTTACACATTGCCTTCTAAGTTAAGCCTGACTGCTCGTGCCAAGCTACCGGAGGGTGAGCACAGGCTGATTTTGGATTGTGTGTGACTTACCCTGACTAGAGTGAGGGTTCTTGCTTAGACAGAGGGCAACCTGACTGCCAACCAAAAACCCCATTTCTAACATTGGTGATCAGCGGTGAGGATAGGACTTGTGTTTGTGCAGTGACATACAGTAGCTAAGTATTTCACTACCTACCCACAGGTGAAGGTCAACTTGATTTTTCATCTTTTTTGGCTCTTGGTTCTCTGATGTCCTCCTGGATATACTATTGATATTTTGGACTTTGGATTTTGTTTTTTGCTGATAAGATCTTATCAAAATGGGATTGTGTACCTACTCATTCTTTGTTCGTACGGACCACCTCACTAAGGCTGACCTAAGGAAGCTTTGCAGAAAATGGGGCCTTCCTGTAGCAAGGAGATCTACTAAGGCGGAGATGCTCCATCACTACATAGTCTGGGGGGAGGAAAGATGGGCAGAGAGAGAGGCAGCAAGAAACCAAATGACTAAGTACCCCTCAGATGAGGAGGAGGACTACTCACATGAGGAGGAAGACTGCTCACATGAGGAGGAAGACTACTCAGATGAGGAAAGAGAACCAGTGGGAGATGAATGGCTCCTAGCTCTAGAGCGGTGTCTAGAAGAGCTAGATGAGCAGCTGGAAAGGGCTGAGGCAGCAAGTCTCTTAGCCCTGGAAGAAGAAAAGATTGCAGCTCAAGAGCTGAGCTGTAAAGAGCTGAAACTGGAGGCCGGAAGGGCTGAGTCCAGTTCAGATGGTGGCAGCAAAAATCTTGCATCCAGTACTGCTGAAGAAGGGCACAAGCCCAGAGATGTGGTGCCCAACTTGAAGAAGGGAGTTGACACACCCCAGGCGGTTCAAGGGTATGAGGTAGTTCCCGTTATGCACAGGGTCCCTGAGAAGGATTGGGGAACTGGCACAGGGAGTCATATTCCTACTGGGGGGAGGGACACTTTACTGACTCTAGCTGAGAGTGACAGAGAAAAGGGTTCCCCCCTGGTGGACGTCCTGGATATAGAGTGTAGAGACATCCCAGAAGAGTTTGGGTTGAGTGTCAGGGACAGACAGATACTGTCTCACCAGTCTCAGGAGGGCGAAGTAGAGTGCTTTTCCAAGGTTGAGTTACTGGGTGGTTGGGTGAAGGGTACTGTGGTTAATACATGTGAAGGGCAGAGTGATGTAATTGCTGGAGAGCATATGTCTGGTCCTTATTTTCCAGAGCTACGCCAACACCAGGTGGAGTGTGAGTTCTCTGACCCCAGGGAGCTTACAATGGAGGCAGACTTCTGGGTGAGTACCAGAGAGTCTGAAGAGGCATTTGGGGGTGCTCCTGAAGGGAGTGGTCTAGGTGGTTCCCAACCGAGTGTGGTGGGAAAGGATTGTAGTGTCCCAGGTAGGTCCCAGGTCCTAGAGGGTTCCATGAGGGAACACCAGGAGGGAAGCCTAGCCTGTACCGTAGGGCCACCTTTTGAGGGAAGCCCCGCAGTGTCAGAAGAACTTGGGGGGGTGACTGTACCCAGCATCCCAACAGTTCTGGTGTCTGGCAGTACCCCTCATAGTGAGGGGGTGCAGAAGTCCAGACATAGGGTTGAGAGGGGGTTGCAGACCCCAGTGGAGGACCTTGAGAGTCAGGGGACAGCTCTGAGAGCAGAGCCCCCCAGGAATGACCCAGGTGAAACCGTTTCTGGTTTGGGGGAAACCCAGACTCTGCTGGATGGGCAGAGGTCGGGAGACCTGCGCCAACCAGACTCTTGAGTGGCCCTTGGGGACGATGTGTCCCTTGTGGGGGGTGAGAGTGCCCCCCAGGAAGTCCTGGTGTACCAGGCAGTGGTCCAACCTCAGAGTGCTGACTCTGGGTTGGATAACCGGGTTCAGAGGTTAAACTCTAACCTGGTGGGGGGTAGGTGTGCCCCCCAGAAAGTCCTGGCGTGCCAGGCAATTGTTCAACCTCAGAGTGCTGACTCTGGGTTGGATAACCGGGTTCAGAGGTTAAACTCTGACCTGGTGGGGGGTAGGTGTGCCCCCCAGAAAGTCCTGGCATGCCAGGCAATTGTTCAACCTCAGGGTGGTGACTCTGGGTTGGATACCCAGGTTCAGAGGTTAAACTCTGAACTGGTGGGAGGTAGGTGTGCCTCCCAAGAAGCCCTGCCGTGCCAGGCAATTGTTCAACTTCAGGGTGGTGACTCTGAGTTGAATGGCCAAGTTCAGAGGTTAAACTCTGACCTGGTGGAGGGTCAGTGTGCCCTCCAGGAAGTCCTGTCGTGCCAGGCAATTGTTCAACTTCAGGGTGGTGACTCTGAGTTGAATGGTCAGGTGCAGAGGTTAAACTCTGACCTGGTGGGGGGTAGGTGTGCCTCCCAGGAAGTCCTGGTTTGCCAGGCAGTGATCCAGTCTGAGGGTACAGACCCTGGGCTGGAAGACCAGGTTCAGGGTGTCCCCCCGGACCTGGAGGGAGGGGCTACTGATAACAGTGCCCCTACCATGTTGTCTTCTGAGGAGGCCACTCCTAGTTGGAGGGTGCTGGACCCCAGAAGGGAGGGCAGGGGGAGGGAAGCCTCACCCCGGGCCCTAGTCCAACCTGAAGGTACAGGCCCCAGGTTGGAGGGCCAGTTGCAGGTTAACAGCCCTGCACTGGTGGAGGAATGGTACAGGGTGACTTCTGTAAGCACCCTGACCATGTTGGACTCTGGGGGTACCGCTCCAGGAGGGAGGGTACAAAGCCCCAGAGGGGAGGACCAGGTTCAGGCTGTCATCCCTGACCTGGTGGAAGGGAGAGTGGTTAAAGGGTGCCCAGCACCTGGGGCTACCGCCCCCCACTCTCCACAGCCACAGTGGTTGGAGAGCTTTGAGAGGCCTGGGGCCTGGCTCTCATCCCTGGCAGCTGTCAGTAATCACTGTGGCTTGCTGTCCGGGTGGACAGAGTTATCCCTGGGGAGGGGACAAGTGTCACACCCCAGGGGTAGAGTGGGCAACACCACTGTGTTGGTCATGGTGGTACTATCCTGCTCCTGGGATACATCTGTGAGCAAAGTAAGGTTAGGTGCTGCACAGATGGGATCCGCAGGTAAGGAGAAATGTTCCCCATGGGTTGGCTTAGTGGGCCCTGAGAGTATGGACAGAGTGATCCAATTGGAGTCAGGAAGGCGAAGAACTGGAGCATGCCCCTGCTGTTGTGGGCCTGGGTCCTTGTTCTGTCGCCTCAAACAGGGAAGTACATCAGGATAGTGATTGTTCTCCCCTGGCTTTAGGCTGGTAGGGGGTCATGTTGGACCTGGCTTTTTGACAGGGACATCCCCAAACTTTTTGCCTCCTTCCTCCTATTTTTTCTGACCTGTTGTTGTTGGCTTTTGACCTCTGGGCACTTTACCACTGCTAACCAGTGCTAAAGTGCATATGCTCTCTGGGTAAATTGTACTACTGATTGGTTTATCCATGATTGACTATTTAATTTACTTGTAAGTCCCTGGTAGAGTGCACTACATGTGCCTAGGGCAGGTAGATTAAATGCTACTAGTGGGCCTGCAGCACTGGTTGTGCCACCCACCTCAGTAGCCCCTTAAACCTGTCTCAGGCCTGCCATTGCAAGGCCTGTGTGTGCAGTTTCACTGCCACTTCGACTTGGCATTTAAAAGTACTTGCCAAGCCTAGAACTCCCCTTTTACTACATATAAGTCATCCCTAATGTGTGCCCTAGGTAACCCCTAGAGCAGAGTGCTGTGTAGGTAAAAGGCAGGACATGTACCTGTGTAGTTATATGTCCTGGTAGTGTGAAACTCCTAACTTCGTTTTTACACTACTGTGAGGCCTGCTCCTTTCATAGGCTAACATTGGGGCTGCCCTCATACACTGTTGAAGTGGCAGCTGCTGATCTGAAAGGAGCAGGAAAGTCATACTTAGTATGGCCAGAATGGTAATACAAAATCCTGCTGACTGGTGAAGTCGGATTTAATATTACTATTCTAGAAATGCCACTTTTAGAAAGTGAGCATTCCTTTGCACTAAAAACTTGTTGTGCCCTTCAATCCACGTCTGGCTAGGTTTAGTTGACAGCTCCTTGTGCATTCACTCAGACACACCCCAAACACAGGGTACTCAGCCTCACTTGCATACATCTGCATTTTGAATGGGTCTTCCTGGGCTGGGAGGGTGGAGGGCCTGCCTTCACACAAAGGACTGCCACACCCCCTACTGGGACTCTGGCAGACAGGATTGAGCTGAAAGGGAACTTGGTGCATTTCTTAGAGACTCTTTGAAGTCACCCCCACTTCAAAGGCACAACTTAGTATAAAACAGGGCCTCTGCCCTACCTCATCAGACACTTGCTGGAGAAGAAACCTGAACCAGAAACTACATCCTGCCAAGAAGAACTGCCTGGCTGCTCAAAGGACTCACCTGTCTGCTTTCTACAAAGGACTGCTGCCTTGCTGTTGCCCTGCTGCCTTGCTGAACTCTTGTCTGGCTGTGAAAGTGCTCTCCAAGGGCTTTGATAGAGCTTGCCTCCTGTTCCTTGAAGTCTCAGGGCCAAAAAGACTTCTCTCTTTTACTTGGACGCTCCGTGCGCCGAACATTTCGACGCACAGCTTGTTTCGCGGCGAGAAAAACGCCGCACTCCGACGCTGATCAACGCAACACTCTGGGGACGATCGAAGATCCGACGCACGGCCTCGCAAGGACAACGCCGCCCGACCTCTAGAGGAGAAATCGACGCAACGCCTGCCGTGAGATCGTAATTTCAACGCGCAGCCCCGCAGATCGAAGTCTAGAGGAGAAATCGACGCAACGCCTGCCGTGAGATCGTAATTTCGACGCGCAGCCCCGCAGACCGACGCGCAGCCGGAGAACAAGCCGAAAAATCCACGCACAGACCCGGGACATCTGGTAATCCCCGCGATCCACAGAAAGAGACTGTCCACGCGCCGGAAAACGACGGCGACTTCCCCGCGTGGAAAATAACGACGCAAGTCCGTGTGTGCTGAGGAGAAATCGACGCACACACCAGTTTTCCACGCACCTCTTCTCCTGTGGCCCTCTGAGGAGATTTTCCACCAGAAACCAGGTACTTTGTGTTTGAAAGAGACTTTGTTTACTTTCTAAAGACTTAAGACACTCTCTATCACTTTTCAGTGATATCTTCACAAATTCGTATTGCAACTTTGATAGTTTTGACCTGAAGATACCCAGATAAATATTATATATTTTTCTAAACACTGTGTGGTGTATTTTTGTGGTGTTATGCTATGGTGTTGTATGATTTATTGCACAAATGCTTTACACATTGCCTTCTAAGCTAAGCCTGACTGCTCGTGCCAAGCTACCGGAGGGTGAGCACAGGCTGATTTTGGATTGTGTGTGACTTACCCTGACTAGAGTGAGGGTTCTTGCTTGGACAGAGGGCAACCTGACTGCCAACCAAAAACCCCATTTCTAACAATGCTCCACACAGAGGAACGGAAATGGTGCCAGACATGCGTTGAATAATTACGAGGCTGTAAAGAAGAGTGCCACGCAAACCAACAAATGGTGAGCAACAGGTAGGCTACAAGTCCTTTACTCAACAAAACAGAGTCTTGCATGCGAGACACATGAGCTAGCGCATGCACTCATATGCTCAAACCTAAAAAAGTGATCGCAACCCCCCTCACTCTGAGCTGTCACACCTGTGGGGGAAGTACCATCACATGAAAGTTTTGAGCCACCAGAGACTTTTAAGGCACTGCTGGTGAAAATCTGCTACCCCACATGAGACAGGGAAACCATACGCTCGACGAACCTAGACCAATGTACAAGAGGGCTTCCATTCTCCAAACCTCTTAACAAGGTCTGTCTATAGAGGGATGGGGCTTGCTTATTTTTCATTAATGAGAATTGTACGGCCGAATACTTTCAGTGATGAGCATAGAAATAAAGTGGAAGAAACGGTGAATATCATGTAAACAGTTACTGGCATTGAGGGCAAGAATTATTTACATGGCAGTTAGTAAACATGTGACCATTTCCGGCTTAGGAGATACAAACTCATCATCCTAAATGAGAATGTAAACATGCATGTCCGGCAACGGTACCACACTCAAAAGATGCTATGGTCAGATTTGTATGAAAGAAATCACTGCTCGTTAAGAGTTTTGTTTACATACTGGCTTTGTTAATGAAGGTTAGCTGGGGACTGAAATGAATGGCTGGAAGCACCATAATTAAGACAGAAGTGTCACTTGTAGAACTGATGCTGTTCCGATGAGACCTCTTCACATCTTTCTAGATTGTTTTTTAGATAAAGACAGGGACCTCAGGGCTTAGTTTGTAATTAAGTGCCAGGGCCCTCGCCGGGAAGCCACTGTAGTTTTCACCACACATTGCCCCTACCAGGACTGCTAATGACTGTACCAACACAACTACTAACCATCAAACTCTTATAATGTGACAATTCACACGATTCCAGCGCCTAACGCTATAAAGATGGCTTCGGCAATAGGTATTTGTCCTTTTTGATGTAAATTGAATTAATAAATGACTATTGTATTGCTCAGTTCTAAATTAGTCAACCAACCATGTGGCAGACTGGCATAAGTGCCAGTGTGGACAATAAAGTGCCGGTGCCCTGCACCGGAAACCACCAGCTCAAATTAAGCACTGGACAGGGTTTGACCTGGCAACATTTAGCAACTAAATGTAAGATATAGCAAGATCAAAGGTAAGAACGTTTGTTGAGGGTAAGGGCCTGAGGACAGAAGGAAGAATGGTTTAGTGGAAAGGAGAGCTGGTAGAATGGGACAGGGGTCTTCAGCACTCATTTCGTGACATCACAAACGGTCAGTGTAAAGAGGTTGAATGAACATGTTGCCAATTGTGAAGAGTGACTGCATAAACCTTCGCAGTACACATATGTGATAACTCAGTGGATGTATCACATTATTCTGAGATTTTAGTGCAGCAGGCAGTCAAAGGTTAAGTTCCAGCATTTCCATAAGGCCTCTTGTTTTTTTTAATTCTGGAGAAACAATTAGTCCTGAGTTGGCGTAATAATATCAATGATTGTTTACATGAAGGAAAGAATGAATATCATATCATTTGTATTCATTTTGTAAGAGAAGCTAAGGTGAAGTAATGGTAGGATGGGAACAGTTAAACTGTTTGAACCGTGAGATGCTTCTGAATACTTCGCAAATGGCTTGTTATATTAACGAAGTTAAGATTAATATGACTTAACCATATAGCCTTATCCCATGTACGTAAATTATGTTTCCTCTGGTAAAGGACATTTCACGCCTGACAGGTATAACATCGAAGACACACGTTCATTGAATTGGTGCAAAACAAAATGTCCACTGTATTTGTCTAACACGTATATTATTTTCTATCAGGAAACAATTAAAATTCAACTTTCTGTAAGTTAGGAAAGTAACATGTAGTTGAGTAAGAATCCACATGTGTTGTTCTGCGGAGTAAAACACTGATATTTAGAGAAATATCTTATCAAAGATCTTAACAAAGTTACTGAGAAAGCTTCGTGAGTGAATGCACCTGATGCATACAGAAGTAGATAGCTTGAGTGTTCCGTGCTTAAGTGTAGCCATACCCAACTTAGATGAATCTCTTATGTGTCTGACATCTATTAAGCACCATCAAAGTTAGTACTACCTGAAGGCAATTAAGTTCATAATGTACATCACAAACAATGTCCATTGTGACAGCATTGCTATAAAAAGCTGTTCTATGGTCAATATTTGTTTTGAAATTAACTGAAGTTATTTCAAAGAATACTTAGGCTCTTTTTTTTGCTTAAGAAGCAGAGTGGCTACTCCCAAATATATACATGACTGAAGGCATAGTGGTGATTATTTGATTATTCATTTTATTTTTTTGTTTGACTACTTTGAACGTACTTGAGGGGCAAGTCCTGCCATGCATTTCTATGTCCAACGATCCTTTCATAGTCAATGGTAACACGACATCATAGTAAGTGTGGTTGCACTTTAAAGGCTGAAACAAAGATAATTATAAACCTCAAAATAGGACATCAAGGTGCTAAATGAGGCAAAACACAACTGAATATCATTCTGAGTTAACTGCGCCACATGAAGGTCATTCTAGGTCACATATCTCCATGACAGACTATCTAACACGGCCTGTGAACATCAGAAATCTTCTATGACCAGGAGGAGAGGCAGGAGGCAGGAATGAGGCTTTAAAGGCAGTGTTGATTTGTGATGATGGCAGGAGACCGGAGTGTCGTTATGTGGGATACGGTACCAGGGTGCAGAAACAATTGCATTTGTAGGGCAGAAGGTCCTTCCCTCTCAGAGCATTTGGCAGTGTTATAGGTGCAAAATGATCTATATTGGACTTGGCAATTTCTGCATTGTTATCCCCAAACTTTTTGCCTTCAACCATGTTTGCTGGCTATAATGGACTCGTAATACAGCGGGCGGGATATCCGTCACATTTGGGACGGATTAACCCCCTCGGCCAAAGTTGTAATCAGGCCTTTTTTTTTTGCTGGCTTTAGGAGTCTGCACACTTTACCACTACTAACCAGCACTAAAGAGCTTGTGCCGTCCCCTTAAAACATGGTAGAGTTGACTTCAACCCAATCTGCAAATCTACCTGTGGAGACATGGTATGTTCTGAGTAATAAAGATGTCAGAATGTGATGAGGAAGTGATGACATCAGATGGAATGTGTAGAAGAAGTCAAGAGGGTTGGAGAGCAGTGGAGCTCTGCTGAAGATGTCTTATAAAAGAATAAAGAAAATATAAGCATCAGACTTTTCTGGAGTCTAATCTTTACATTGGTGATGAGTTGGTCTGTGCGGATGACAGACAGACAGAAGACAGATATGTTCAGCATTGGAAACCTATGAATGCATTACTTTATATGGTATTGGAGATAATGTTGTGCTTCATGTTATAAGAATAACCTCCATTCCTAGGGCAAGTCAATGTTTTTTTTTTCTCTGCGCTGTTAACTGTGGTAGAATTTGCTGAAAGTGTACATAATTACTTATATATATATATATGTATATATATATACACACTGTTAGACTTTTCATCCTTGGCGTGGTCTCCCTTAACGTTTTGCCTCTGTTCCCCAGGTTGTTGATGTGTGCTGGACTCTGATTTTACTGTTTTTGTTACTCTGGGCACTTTACCACTGCTAACCAGTGCTAAAGTGCAAGTGCTCCTGTTTAAAAGGTGTACGTAATTGGTTCTCCATGATTGGCATATTTGTTTTACTGTTAAGTCCCTAGTAAAGTGCACTAGAGGTGCCCAGGGCCTGTAAATCAAATGTTACTAGTGGGCCTGCAGCACTGGTTGTGCCACCCACACAAGTAACCCTGTAATCATGTCTCAGACCTGTCACTACAGTGTCTGTGTGTGTATTTTTACACTGTAAATTCGACTTGGCATGTGTACCCACTTGCCAGGCCTAAACCTTCCCTTTTCTTACATGTAAGGCACCCCTAAGGTAGGCCCTAGGTAGCCCCAAGGGCAGGGTGCAGTGTATGGATAAGGTAGGACATATAGGGGGTTATTCTAACTTTGGAGGAGGTGTTAAACCGTCCCAAAAGTGACGGAAAAGTGACGGATTTACCACCAGCCGTATTACGAGTCCATTATATCCTATGGAACTCGTAATACGGCTGGTGGTATATCTGTCACTTTACCGTCACTTTTGGGACGGATTAACACTCCTCCAAAGTTAGAATAACCCCCATAGTAATCTGGTTTATATGTCCTGACAGTGAAATACTGCCAACTTCGTTTTTCACTGTTGCAAGGCCTGTCTCTCTCATAGGATAATATGGGGGCTACCTTTAAATATAATTAAAGTGTAGATTCCCCTAGAGAGTAGATGGACATGGGGAGTTTGGGGTCCCTGAACTCACAATTTAAAAATACATCTTTTAGTAAAGTTGATTTTAAGATTGTGCGTTTGAAAATGCCACTTTTAGAAAGTGAGCATTTTCTTGCTTAAACCATTCTGTGACTCTGCCTTGTTTGTGGATTCCCTGTCTGGGTCAGTTTGACAGTTGGGTTGTTTTTCACCTCGCACTAGACAGTGACACAAAGGGAGCTGGGGTGTAACCTGCATTTCCTGATTAGCCATCTCTGCTAGGAGGGAGGGGTGGAGTGGTCACTCTCATCTGAAAGGACTGTGCCTGCCTCTGACAATGCAGACTCCAACCCCCTGGTGTGTGTCTGAGGCCTTGCCTGGGCGAGGAAGGATTTCACAAGTAGGTGTGACTCCCCTTTGAAGAAAGGTGACTTCAAAGACTAAAATGGGTATAAGAAGGGCACCCAAATCTACAGAATTGAGAAACACTTCTGGAACCAAGAGGAACCTCTGCCTGGAGAAGAGCTGATAGCTGAGGAAGAAGTGCTGCCCTGCCTGTGACTGTGCTTTGTGGAGCTTTCCTGCAGTGCTGCTTCTGCCAGATTAAGAGGGCAAAGACTGGACTTTGTGTGCCTTCCATCTTGTGAAGAAATCTCCAAGGGCTTGAGTTAGAGCTTGCCTCCTGTTGTTTGAAGTCTCAGGGACAGCAAAGACTTCTCTCTGTCATCACCTGGAGTCTCTGGAGAGACTCCTGCTCTGACAAGTGGTGCCCTATCCAGTCCCTGGGCCCTTGAAAGGAAAGCTGGTGGAAATCCAAGGAAATCGACTTCGGACGACTCCGGACCGATGCCGCTGCTGAATCTGGTAACGCCGCCTGCACCCGACGCCGTGACCTTCGCTGGAACGCGACGCTCCACGCAGGCCCGTCGCCGCAGCAGCCCTGCTGAAGTCCGCGACTCCATGGAAGTCGCCGCACCACGTCATGACCGACGCCGCTCGAAGTGCACGGATTCAACGTTTCGCACAGACGCCGCGATCCCCGACTTCGTGCATCGGCTTGTTTTCACTCTTCACCAAAGGTACTGTACTTGGGGGTCTACACGACTCCGTGTCCGGCGCCACTGGTGTCAGCTTGTTGGGAACTACTCCGTCACGACGCCGTGTTAACATCTCATCGAATCATTTTTGTTTCTAAGCGCTATTTTTCAGCTTAATCTCTAAAAATTCATAACTTGACTTGTGTATGTCGGATTTTTGACGTTTTGGTCTTCTTTTGTTTAGATAAATATTTCCTATTTTTCTAAACCGGTGTTGTGTCATTTTGTAGTGTTTTCATTAAGTTACTGTGTGTGTTGGTACAAATACTTTACACCTAGCACTCTGACGTTAAGTCTACTGCTCTGCCAAGCTACCAAGGGGGTAAGCAGGGGTTAGCTGAGGGTGATTCTCTTTTACCCTGACTAGAGTGAGGGTCCTTGCTTGAACAGGGGGTAACCTGACTGTCAACCAAAGACCCCATTTCTAACATTGGTGATCAGCGGTTGGGATTTGAACTTGTATTTGAACTTGACATACAGTAATTAAGTGTACACTACTGTTTGAGTTCAGACCACTACGTGACCACATACTACTAGTCTTGTGATTTTTTTTTTTTTTCTGTTTGGACTGTTTTTGCTCTGCATTAATTTTTTTTTCTCGCTGATTCCTTGATTGACTTTCTTTGGAATATCATTTGGGAACTTGTTTCTGCATTTGGAACTTTGCACTCTTTTTCCTTTCATCATGTCCCACGCTGGAGATGCATCAGTTGGAGCTGACTTTGACCTTGAGAAATTGGAGAGTTATACCAAAGCTCAGTTGAAGCAGTTCTGTAAAAGTTTTGACTGTCCCATTAAGAGTTCATCCAGGAAGGAGGAGCTGCAAAAGGCGCTGAGGGCCTGGGTGACAGCCAAGAGCACTGAAGGGCACACAGAGGATGAGGGAAATGAGGAGGATGAGGAAGAGTGTTCAGTACACAATGGTATTGTGGGTGGGCCTGTTATGTCCAGGGACAAGGTCTCCAGGGCAGGTAGCAGTGTCTCATCCAAGGGTCTGACACCTGAGGAGTTACAGGACAGACAGGCAGAAAGGGAGTACCAATTGGAGCAGGGGAGGGTAGCACTTGAGGAGAGGAAGTTAGCAATGGCATATGAGCTTAGCTTGAGAGAGATGGATCATAGAAGCCAGTCCAGTAGAGATGGTGGCAGCAATCCTACAGTGCAGCCTGAGAGAAGGGTACACATCCCAAAAGACCTTGTGAGGGATTATAAGAGGGAGGATCATATCTACTTGTGGTTCAAGGGTTATGAGTCAGCTCTGCACATGAACCTGGTCCCGGAAGCTCAGTGGGGGGCAGCCCTGTGGAAGCATTTTGAGGCAGAGGGGAGGGACACACTGACAGCCTTAGGGGATGCTCAGGATCTCACCTACTCTGTCATGAAGGAGGCCTTACTCACCAGGTATGGTCTCACCCCTGAGCAGTACAAGGAGAAGTTTAGATCCTACAAGAGAAAGGAATCTCAAACATGGTTGGAATGTGTTGATTCTTTTTGCAGGTCACTGGATGGTTGGGTGAAGGGCAGTAAGGTAAACACGTATGAGGGGCTTTACAATTTAATTGCTTCGGAGCACTTGTACAGTTTATGTTTTCCAGAGCTGCGCTAGCACCTCATTGACAGTAAGCTGACTGACCCCAGGAAGCTTGCACAGGAAGCGGACCGCTGGGAGAGCACCAGGGTCCAAAAGAGGTATGGGGAGACCACGCCAAGGGTGGGCAGGGTCCCTTTCAGAAGAAAGGGGGGTGTAAGGGCAAACAGGGGGAGTTCTCTAAAGGGCCCCAAACGGATTCCCAGGGTAAGGATTCCCAACCCCCCAGTGAAAAGAAGCCATTGTTGTCCAAAGGGAAGCCAGTGGCAGGTGGTCCCCCACGTAAGTGCTATGCATGTGACCAGGTGGGTCATGTGAGGGGGGACCCCAAATGCCCCAAAAGTACACCGGCACCCACTGGTGCACGGTCCCAGGGTTTGGCCAGTGTAGCGCTTGGGGAAGAGTTGGTTTCAGGTGGGTGGGAACCAGCAGAAATTACCCTTGTCTCACTAGGGGACAGTGAGATGGTCCAGAGAAACCTAGTGCCTGATAACACTAAGAGGTACAGGCAATGGGTGACCATCAATGGACAGAGGGTGGAGGCTCTGAGAGACACAGGAGCCAGTGTGACTACAGTGAGGAGTCACCTGGTGTCTGAAGAGCAGATTCATCCCCGGGTACTTCACCAAGTAGTTGCGGTAGACAACTCTGAGCGCCTCTGCAGAGTGGCGCAGGTTCCCTTTGAATGGGGGGGGGTCTCAGGTTCCTGGAAAGTAGCTGTGAGTCCAACCATGCCTGTTGATTGTTTGCTAGGTAATGACCTGGAGGATTCCCCTTGGAAGGAGGTGGAAGACAGGTCTCACTTGGAGATGTTGGTTCTGCCTGGGTGGGTATGCGTATCCACCCGGTCTATGGCAGCCAATCAGGGTAGTCAAGAGCCCCTGGAGCCTGAAACAGTGGCCCAGGGGAACGCCAAGAAGAGGAAGGGCAGGGGGCGCGGGAAACCGGCCCGAGGTTCCCACGGTCCGGGAGGAGGCAGAGCCTGAGCAGGTGGCTGAACTGGGGGAGGTCCCTGAGCTGTCAAGGTGGCAGCAGGAAGGGGGACCCACCAGGGAAGCATTCTGCACAGCGTAGAAGGAGTGCCCTACTCTTGAGGGGCTGTGGCAGCAGGCTGCAGCCCAGGCGGCTTGCGAGGCGCCAGGTACTCACCTGATATATTGTGAGGATGGCCTCCTGTATAGTGAGCCTAAGGTTCCTGAGCCTAGGTCAGCTCGTATTCTGGAGGTACTCCAGTGCTTCAGGGCCTTCCTACTGGGTTTGGCTCATGATGTGCCTTTGGCAGGACATCTAGGGCAGGAAAAGACCTATAAGAGGCTTGTCTCCCACTTTTACTGGCCTTTGATGCACAAGCAGTCAGCTGCTTATTGTAGGTCTTGTCAGACTTGTCAGGCAAGTGGCAAGAGTGGGGGGAAATGCAAAGCTCTCCTCCAACCTTTACCTGTAGTCAGCACTCCCTTTGAAAGGGTAGGAATTGACATTGTGGGGCCTCTGGATCCCAAGACAGCCATGGGCAACAGGTTCATCCTGGTCTTGGTGGACCATGCCACACTGTACCCAGAAGCCATTCCTCTAAGGATGGTCACTGCCCCCGTGGTGGGACGTGCCTTGATGGGAGTTTTTACCCACATGTGGTTCCCCAAGGAAGTGGTATCTGATAGAGGTACAAACTTCATATCAACTTATATGAAGTCTCTGTGGAAGGTGTGTGGGGTAACGTACAAGTTCACCACACCTTACCACCCCCAAAGTAATGGTCTGGTTGAGAGATTCAACAGCACCTTGAAAGGCATGATTCAGGGCCTGTCAGAGCCCTTGAGGCGTAAGTGGGACGTCCTCTTGCCATGCCTTCCGTTCGCTTACAGGGAGGTGCCTCAAAAGGGACTTGGCTTTAGCCCCTTTGAGCTCATCTATGGCCACCCTGTGAGGGGACCGCTCAGTCTGGTGAAGGAGGCTTTTGAGAAAGCTCCTAGTAAACCACCCCAGGATGTATTTAGCTACGTGCTTGCACTAAGAAACCAGACTGCCCGCTTCAGGAGTCTCGCTCAGGAGAAACTGGAAGCAAGCCAGGAGGATATGAAACGGTGGTACGACCAGAATGCCACTAAGGTTGAGTTTCAGCCTGGACAAAAAGTGTGGGTCATGGCACCAGTGGAGCCTAGGGCTCTCCAAGATAGGTGGACTGGGCCTTTTGAGGTGGTGGAAAGACAGAGCGAGGTCACCTATCTGGTAGACTTGCAATCCCCCAGGAACCCTTTGCGGGTCCTACATGTCAACCGCCTCAAACCACACTTTGAGCTAACTGAGCTATCCATGCTCCTAGCGACAGATGACGGGGTGGAGGAAGAGAGTGAGCCTCTTCCTGACCTCCTGTCTGCAGGAGAGAAAGATGGGTCTGTGGAGGGAGTGATCCTCTCCCCCTCCCTGACTGAGGAACAGCAGAGGGACTGTCGCCAAGTGTTGGGACAGTTCGCCTCGCTGTTTTCCCTGATCCCAGGAGTCACACACCTGTGCACACATGATGTGGACACTGCGGACAGTACACCTGTTAAACATAAGGTTTACAGGGTGACTGACAGGGTCAGGGCTTGCATTAAGGAGGAAGTCTCCCAAATGTTAACCCTAGGGGTTATTGAGCATTCCAGCAGTCCTTGGGCCAGCCCAGTAGTATTGGTCCCAAAGGCTGCTGCTCCTGGTGCCACTCCGGAACTTAGGTTCTGTGTGGACTACCGGGGTCTCAATGCGGTCAGCAAGACTGACACACACCCCATCCCCCGAGCTGATGAGCTCATTGATCGGTTAGGAGCTGCCAAGTACCTCAGTACGTTTGATTTAACATCTGGGTACTGGCAGATTGCCTTAACTGAGGGGGCAAAGGAGAGGTCAGCATTCTCTACCCCAGATGGGCACTTCCACTTCAACTTGATGCCCTTTGGGATGAAGAATGCCCCTGCCACCTTTCAGAGGTTGGTCAACCAGGTGTTGGCAGGACTGGATGAGTTCAGTGCCGCCTACCTGGATGACATTGCTGTGTTTAGTTCCACATGGGAGGAACACCTGCAACACCTCTGGAGAGTGTTAGAGGCCTGCAGAAGGCAGGCCTCACTATTAAGGCGAGCAAGTGCCAAATAGGGCAGGGTTCTGTGGTGTACTTAGGACACCAGGTGGGGAGTGGCCAGGTGGCACCCCTACAGCCTAAGATTGACACGATTCTGGCCTGGGAGCCTCCCAAGACCAAGACTGAAGTGAGAGCCTTTTTAGGTCTCACAGGATATTACAGGAGGTTTTTTAAGGGATATGGTACCATTGTTACCCCCTTAACTGAGTTGACTTCTAAGAAGCAACCCAGGAAAGTGATCTGGACAGAGGCTTGCCAGAACGTTTTTGATGCCCTGAAGGCTGCCATGTGCACAGCACCTGTGCTGAAGGCACCTGACTACTCCAAGGAGTTTGTTGTGCAAACAGATGCCTCAGAGCATGGTATTGGAGCAGTACTGTCACAGCTTAATGAAGAGGGCCTAGATCAACCAGTAGCCTTCATAAGCAGGAGGTTACTACCCCGGGAAAGTAGGTGGAGTGCCATAGAACCCAAAGCGTTTGCTGTGGTCTGGGCACTGAAGAAGCTAAGACCCTATTTGTTTGGGACTCGCTTCCGAGTTCAGACCGACCACAGGCCCCTCAGATGGTTAATGCAGATGAGGGGTGAGAATCCAAAACTGTTGAGGTGGTCAATTTCCCTATAGGGGATGGACTTTATGGTGGAACACCGTCCTGGTACAGAGCACGCCAATGCTTATGGTCTGTCCAGGTTCTTCCGCCTTAGTGATGAGAACCCCCATGAGGTTGGGTAGTTGCTCCCCACTTTTAGCTGGGGGGGACACGTGTTAGACTTTTCATCCTTGGCGTGGTCTCCCTTAACCTTTTGCCTCTGTTCCCCAGGTTGTTGATGTGTGCTGGACTCTGATTTTACTGTTTTTGTTACTCTGGGCACTTTACCACCGCTAACCATTGCTAAAGTGCAAGTGCTCCTGTTTAAAATGTGTACGTAATTGGTTCTCCATGATTGACATATTTGTTTTACTGTTAAGTCCCTAATAAAGTGCACTAGAGGTGCCCAGGGCCTGTAAATCACATGTTACTAGTGGGCCTGCAGCACTGGTTGTGCCACCCACACAAGTAACCCTGTAATCATGTCTCAGACCTGTCACTGCAGTGTCTGTGTGTGTATTTTTACACTGTAAATTCGACTTGGCAAGTGTACCCACTTGCCAGGCCTAAACCTTCCCTTTTCTTACATGTAAGGCACCCCTAAGGTAGGCCCTAGGTAGCCCCAAGAGCAGAGTGCAGTGTATGGATAAGGTAGGACATATAGGGGGTTATTCTAACTTTGGAGGAGTGTTAATCCGTCCCAAAAGTGACGGTAAAGTGACGGATATACCACCAGCTGTATTACGAGTTCTATAGGATATAATGGACTCGTAATACGGCTGGTGGTAAATCCGTCACTTTTCCGTCACTTTTGGGACGGATTAACACCTCCTCCAAAGTTAGAATAACCCCCATAGTAATGTGGTTTATATGTCCTGACAGTGAAATACTGCCAACTTCATTTTTCACTGTTGCAAGGCCTGTCTTTCTCATAGGATAATATGGGGGCTACCTTTAAATATAATTAAAGTGTAGATTCCCCTAGAGAGTAGATGGACATGTGGAATTTGGGGTCCCTGAACTCACAATTTAAAAATACATCTTTTAGTAAAGTTGATTTTAAGATTGTGCGTTTGAAAATGCCACTTTCAGAAAGTGAGCATTTTCTTGCTTAAACCATTCTGTGACTCTGCCTTGTTTGTGGATTCCCTGTCTGGGTCAGTTTGACAGTTGGGTTGTTTTTCACCTCACACTAGACAGTGACACAAAGGGAGCTGGGGTGTAACCTGCATTTCCTAATTAGCCATCTCTGCTGGGACGGAGCGGTGGAGTGGTCACTCTCATCTGAAAGGACTGTGACTGCCTCTGACAATGCAGACTCCAACCCCCTGGTGTCTGTCTGAGGCCTTGCCTGGGCAAGGCAGGATTTCACAAGTAGGTGTGAGTCCCCTTTGAAGAAAGGTGACTTCAAAGACTAAAATGGGTATAAGAAGGGCACCCATATCTACAGACTTGAGAAACACTTCTGGAACCAAGAGGAACCTCTGCATGGAGAAGAGCTGATAGCTGAGGAAGAAGTGCTGCCCTGCCTGCGACTGTGCTTTGTGGAGCTTTCCTGTAGTGCTGCTTCTGCCAGAGTAAGAGGGCAAAGACTGGACTTTGTGTGCCTTCCATCTTGTGAAGAAATCTCCAAGGGATTGAGTTAGAGCTTGCCTCCTGTTGTTTGAAGTCTCAGTGACAGAAAAGACTTCTCTCTGCCAGCACATGGAGTCTCTGGAGAGACTCCTGCTCTGACAAGTGGTGCCCTATCCAGTCCCTGGGCCCTTGAAAGGAAAGCTGGTGGAAATCCAAGGAAATCCACTTCAGACGACACCGGACTGACACCGCTGCTGAATCCGGTAACGCTGCCTGCACCCGACGCCGTGACCTTCGCTGGAACGCGACGCTCTTCGCAGGCCCGACGCCGCAGCAGCCCTGCTGAAGTCCGCGACTCCGTGGAAGTCGCCGCACCACGTCGTGACCGACGCCGCTCAAAGTGCACGGATTCAACGTTTCGCACAGACGCCGCGATCCCCAACTTCGCGCATCGCTTTGTTTTCACTCTTCACCAAAGGTACTGTACTTGGGGGTCTACACGACTCCGTGTCCGGCGCCGCTGGTGTCGGCTTGTTGGGAACGACTCCGTCACCACGCAGTGTTAACATCTCATCTAAGCATTTTTGTTTCTAAGCGCTATTTTTTAGCTTAATCTCTAAAAATTCATAACTTGACTTGAGTATGTCGGATTTTTGTCGTTTTGGTCTTGTTTTGTTTAGATAAATATTCCCTATTTTCCTAAACCGGTGTTGTGTGATTTTGTAGTGTTTTCATTAAGTTACTGTGTGTGTTGGTACAAATACTTTACACCTAGCGCTCTGAAGTTAAGCCTACTGCTCTGCCAAGCTACCAAGGGGGTAAGCAGGGGTTAGCTGAGGATGATTCTCTTTTACCCTGACTAGAGTGAGGGTCCTTGCTTGAACAGGGGGTAACCTGACTGTCAACCAAAGACCCCATTTCTAACACACACATTAAACGATTATGGAACCATTATCGACGTGGGGAAGAGAGCGACAGAAGTAGAGCGAGCAAGAGAAGTTATGCGCTAGTTCAGCGTAGACAAAGAGGCAACACAAGCACGTGTGAAGCGGTCAAGGAGGAGCGCGAGCAAGTGTAAATGAAAAAGTGACAGACAAGCGCAGACAAAGTGACAGCGCAATCAAAGAGGAGCGCGAACAAGTGTACACAAGGACAAGGAAGCGGCATGAATAAAGTGCAGTGGAGCAGCACAATTGAATGTGCAGGGAAAGCAGGACATAAAAGCGTATGAAGGAGCATTAAACAGCCTTGAACAGGAAAGTAGAATTTAATATAATAAATGAGCGACAATACCTGCTGCACAAGACTCTACTCAACTTTATCAGCTCACTGTAAATTAAGAAAGGACTACCCTTTCTCTGGAAACCTGCAGTCAGTCGATAACAATAGAAGTAGGACTATTTATATTAATAAGGAAACATAGAATAAGAATATATAAATATAATTCATAGATTGTTATTATTTTATCTTATTATATTAGTTAATTGTGTTAATTTCATATGTTAAGTTATTACTTTAGATTGATATTTTAAATTATTTAGTTAAAAACTGAATATGTAATATTTAACAAACACATTAGATAAGAAACATATCTAGAGGAAGGAGGATGGCAGAGTATGTCTTCACCACCACCATATTTTTCAACACAGAGGGATCCACTTATACCTTGGAAACAATGGAATACATTTTTCATAATTTATTTGTTAGCAATTGGGGTAGACTGATATGGACTATTTACTACATCATTTAGGGATTAAAGGAAGGAGGATTTATGAGGGTCTACCAGACGTATCCTCGGGAATAGGTGATGTTCAACTTACTAATGTGTTTGACATGTCAATGCAAATGTTAGATATTTGATTGAGTCCAAAAAATAATTTTGTTCTGAGAGCCATAAGCTCTTTTAAAGAGTACAAAGGGAGGAAGAAAATATTGCATCATACGTGGCAGTGCAGAGAGGCCTCATACTGTTGTCGATATATCTTAATAAAAACATTTAGATGGATAGGCAGCTGCTTCCTAATATATCTGAGATTTTAACAGTAGATGGAAAAGGAGTGGTGTTCATTGTTCTCAATATGTAATTCGCATATCATCAGGTTAACTTCTATGAACAGTCTAGATGAATTACGTCTTTTACTACACCGTTAGGAGCTTTTCATGAAAAAATAATGCCTTTTGGATTGGTCTCAAATTTTGCGGTGTTTAGAAGAATAATGGAAAATATTTTTGGAGATATAAAGGAAGTATGTTTTCAAGATGATATATTGATTATGGGGAAAAGTGTAGATGAAAATGATTTCGACTTCAATGATGTAATGAGGAGGTTGGAGAAACACACATTACCCATCAAGAGAGTAAAATGTCACATTAGAAAACATCAGGTAACTTACTTAGAACATACCATAAACCGTAATGGAATCAAACCCAATAAGAGCATAGTAGAAGCAATAGAAAAGGCACCAAAGCCTAGTACTAAAGATGAGTTGAAGTCATTCTTAGGACTTGTGGAGTATTGTTCAAAGTAAGTGAAAAACTTTACAGAGATTGTGGAACCCTTAAGAAAGTTAATAAAGAAGGGGGTAGAATTTACTTGGAATGAAGATTGTGAGCATGTTTTTGAAGAAATGAAGAAATGTATAATTCAGGCTCCAACATTGGGACATTTTGATGTTACAGGGAAAATGTACATAACTACGGATGCCAACAATGTTGGTGTTGGTGTAGTTTTAATACAAAGGAAGTATGATAAGGAGTATGTGGTTGGACTTGCATCTACGGGGAGCACAAAGGGCATAATGCATGATAGAGAGGGAGGTCTTAGCTTGTTGCTGGGGAATCAATCATTTCATATTTATGTGTGGGGTATACCTTTCAAAATAAACCCCTGACATATATCTTTAAAGGAGGGAGAGGTTTGGAGAGAAATGTTACTCCACACATTTCAAAATGGTTATTGTCCATAATGGGTTACAATTTTGAGGTAGAATTTGTCAAAGGCAGTAAGAACATGGTGGCAAATTATCTATCAAGGATGCTGATTAATGTAGAGGAGGTTGTGCATGATGTGATTGCAGAAGAAGGAAGAATGAATACAGCGCAGAGGCCTAGAAGTGTAGAGGAATGGGAAGTTGATAAGGAAAACGATTCAGGCCCTCATTATGAGTGTGGCTGTCTTAAGACCGCTACACTTGCTGTGGAGGTCGGACCGCTGCCAAAGTGACAGCCTGACCTCCACAATGCAACCATGGTGAAAGAGCCACTGTTGTACCACCAGCACCACCACTTTAAGGCAGACCGATGGCCTGGCGGTGCCTGCGGTCTTAATCCACCAGGGTAGCCTGGGGATTACGAGTCCTGTGTCTGCCAGCTTCTGCATGGTGATGGAACCACCATACAAAGGCTGGCGAAGACGGGGTGCCTGGGGCCCCAGGTGGGCCCCTGCACTGCCCATGCACCTGGCATAGGCAGTGCAGGGGCCACATGGACAATTCTGTCACGCTTTTCACTGCCTGATTTACAAGCAGTGAAAAGTGCAGTGGGTGCTGTCGCACCTGAGACACTGCAACATTGCCACTGGCTCAATTAAGTGCCAGTGTCAATGTTGTGGTGTGTTTCCTGCTGGGCCAGCGGGCGGAAACACATAATAGGGAGGAAAACCAGATTGGTGGTTTTCTGGCTCAAAGAGTGTGGCAAAGGGCCTCTGCCTCCCGCCAAACTCATATTGAGGCCCTCAGTCTAGAAGATGGTTGAGGAAAGAGTTGTGGATGGTTGGAAGGATGAAGATGGAGCTAGCAGTTTTATAGGGAATTACTTTAAGGTAAGGGAACAATTGAGTATTGTCAATTGCAAATTGATGAGAAGAAATCAATTAGTTTCCCCAAAGAGAGTTTGTGGACACATTATTGACATTACACATGAAGGACACCTGGGTGAAGGAAAGATGAAAAGAAAAGTGAGGAAATAATATTGGTGGCCTGGAATGGATCGAGAAGTAGGAGAGGGTAGGAAATTGTGTTGCATGTGTAAATAGTGACAAGACTAAAATGATAAGACAGTCTCCATTAGCAGTGAAGGAATTCCCAGAAAGACTGCGGAAAAAATTGGCCATTAATTTTATAGGTCCAATTTCTAGGTTAGGAGTGTGACATAAATACATAGTAGAATTAGTGGATTATCAAGCTAAGTGGTTTGTAATAAAGACAATGGAACATGTGAATATGACAGGAATAATTGCATTTCTGAAGGAAGTCTTTCTGGAGGAAGGGATATCTAAAATAATTGTACCAGACAATGTGGTGCAATTTGTATCTAGAGAAATGACTGATTATTTGAATAGGATGGGAATAATTCATGAAAGAGTAGATCTTTTCTGACTACAAGCAAATGGAGTATTAGAAAGAATAAACCATATTGTAATGGAAAACATTGAACTATCTTTCCCAAATCATCTTTCGTGGAGAAAAGAGTTGAGGAAGATGATGTGGTCACACAGATCAACCCCACATTCTGTAAGGGGATGTAATAGGGTTGCTGTTACATCAGACCCCATTGTGTGAGTGGGGCCGATAGAAGTGTAGCCTGGGGGCACTCTAAAAAGCGACCCACATCCGACAACGCATGCTAACTCGGACGAAGAGTATTGCTGTGGTGCATCGAGAGGGGAAGAGGAGGCCACGAGCAGAGACGGAGGCGGCCGGAGGATGGCAGAGGACGTGGAGTTGAGGAAATCCAACGAGGAGGAGGACGTCGAGAGGGAAAAGGAGAGCGGCAACAGTCACAGCTAGGCAGAAAGGGCTTGGGAAACGAAGTCTCAAGCCGAAGACGGGCAGATGCTCAGGGACGCCGAAACTACCCGCCACGTCCCAGGAGGGATGTGGCTAATGCAGGTACAGGCTTGTATATTAAACCTGAGTATCTGTTTTTGGAAGCAGAAAGGGACAGGGGGGCAGAAAGAGGTATGAGAGAGTGGGGAAACAAGAGAGATTTACAAATCTCCTAAAGGAATTGCCAGGGAAATGATTTAAATATTATAAAGGATAAAACAAAAACAATAAAAAAAAAATCTTCTCCTTCCATTTTCTTTATTTCTTCAGTTTTCTGTCTCTCCCCAAGCAACACGCTATCCACTAGAACACCTTTCTGAACCTAAAGAATATTCACTAAAAATTCACTTTTAGGCACGATTCCCCTGATCCCTACTTCTTCCTTTTTCCTTCCCCCTCCCACCAAGAAATAAAAAGAAAGAACAAGACCTCACTAAAAGTCATGGAAAGAAGACTACGAGAAAAAGAGAGAGAGAGAGAGAGAAAGAGAGAGAAAGAGAGAAAAGACAAAGGAAAAGATCACGACTATAAATAAAAAGGAAAATAAAAATAAATCATATTCTCATTCCTAAATAAGGAGTTGTCTGACAGTTTCTTTGTTAGTTATATCCCAAGTAAGCATAAGTCCCAAGAAACCAACGACATAGGAGTCTCACCCTTTTTATCTCTGAAAGGAATGGAACCAGGAATAAAAGAGTACCCTATATGGTTGAGAGAAAAGAAAACAATAAAAGTTGATTGTGAGATAATAACACAAATTGTTAATGATATGCAAGACAAACATTTGCACTATTATAACAATAGAAAGAATGTTAAAAGGTGTTATGTACAAAGTGGGGATTGGGTTGCTCTAAGGAAGGGTAGAGTTTTTCACAAATGGGATAGTAAGAACTCTGTTCCACAAGAGTGAGGGAAGTCAGACGTAATGTAGTAATTTTACAAAATGGAGCAACATGGTGCATGGGAAATGTATGCAAAGTTAAACGGTGATAAAGTCATTACATCAACTGAATCTTCTATTAATGTTTTTAAAGTAACAACATACAAAACTATGACAATGCATCATGTATATGAAGTATTTAATAAGTTAGCAGTAAGCATTGAAGTTGTTTAAAACATAATGTTTGTTTAGAATATAAGGGAGGAGAGATGTGGAGGTATGGTATGTTCAGTGTAATAAAGATGTTACAAAGCAATGAGGAAGTGATGACATCAGATGGAATGTGAGGAAGAAGTCAAGAGGGTTGGAGAGCAGTGGAGCACTGCTGAAGATGTCTTACAAAAGAAAAAAGAAAATATAAGAAGCAGACTTTGCTAGAGTCTAATCTTTACCCTCTGTAGTTAGTCTGGAATCTGGTCAGGAAAGTAGGATGCCTGGGAGCATCAAAGGGAAACCTCTTGAAGCTTACCCCACTTCAAAGGAAGGCCCAGGTATACATATTGTACCCCAGTCATCAACTCTTTAGTAAACTTTTGGACCTGTGGATATTTTGTGAGGAAGAAGAACTGCTGTGCTGCTGAAAAGACTGCCACTCTGCTGTATTGTGGCTCTGAAGACCCTGCTGTGTTGACCTGCTTCCCTCTTTCCGGGTGAGAAGGACTGAAAGTGACTCCAAGGGGTAGTTTACTGGCACCCTGACTAGAGCCTCAGAGATAGTAGGCTCCAACAATCTTGAACCCAGCACTTGGACTCTGCCATCTGTGAGCCCTACCCTGCTAAGTGGTGCCGCCCCAGTCATGAACTCTTGGAAGTGGGCCTGAATGTTCTCTGCCAGCCCATCTTTGGATCTGTCAGAACTTATGCATCTCTTCTGCTGTGTGGTGCAACCCGAAGCAGAACCCACACATGGCCTCTGCTGCAAGGGATCTTCCATTGCAAGGACTCTGCATTGACCATGCAGCCCGCTGGAAAATCACTGCTGTGCGAAGCTTTACTGATGCAGGCCCTCACATCTCAATTTTTTTGCTGACAGTAACCTTAATGACAACACAAGTTCTCGCATTGCAGCCTCCCAACTCTATGGATCCGATGTAGTGGCTCAACTGCACCAGCCATCCTCGACTTGGAACTTTGTTTGCAAGCCCTCACCAAGGCGAGCCTTGACGATGAAGCAGGACCTCACATTGCAGCCCTGCAGCTCCTTGGAATCAACAGATCACCTCAGTTACATGATGTATCCTTGGCACAGGACCTCACAATTCTCCAGAACCAGGATTTAAGGTACTATTGATCAGCGGGCCTAACTAGGTTCCTGTAGCTGGTCCACTCTCCAATGTGGTCAACCTGAACTTGTGACTTTGTCCTTGTCCAGCACAACCAGATATCCACAGTTGACACTTTCTGCTTTCTTGTGCTATTTGCACTGAAATATTTAAAATTGCATATCTCCGGCTCTACAGATTGGATTTTGTGGTTCTGGTTTTGTTTTATTTATTAAAAATATTGGTGTGGGATTCTTTTGGATGTTTGTTTTCACTCTATTACTGTTTGAAGTGCTAAATAAATACTTTACACATTGCCTTTAAGTCCAGCTTGACTGTTTTTACCAAGAAGGTCATGCATAGGTTACTTTGGGGTTTGCTTGTCACTCACCGTGGCAGGGATTGTGGTTGCTACTTGAGTAGGGTTTCACCTCCCTCAACCAGCAACCTAATTTCTCAAAATCTGGGTTTCTTAAAATAAGTTGCTAGATGTTCTAAACATAGATTGGAGATGTGAAATATTTTAACTCTCTAGATAGAAGCCAGGGCAGCCCTGTATAATATGCCAACCTTAGCCAAGTTGCTAGCATTGATCATATGCACTGAGTATTCACTTTGAGTATGTGACAGCAGCTTACACTACTTTTGACCTTTGCTGTTCATAATGTGAGTAGCTGGGTAAATCTAGCACTGATAGTTGTACCTACTATTTAGAGATAGAATGGCCACATGGAGCTCTGTATGGGCATTAAGGCTATACTGGGGTATATCATGGGACATATCATGACGCTATCTTGCATATGATGGTAATACCTCTGTAGATGAAGGCCTTATATCTCATATGTGCTGACTGCATCCCTGCATGTACTCCGGGCTACTAGAACAATGCAGCAGGAAAGGGTCAAATTATGCGTCAGGGTTGAGTAAATTATGCAGCAAGAAAAGGAAAACTATGCAGCATAATGCAGCACATTTTGTAACATTTTTACTTAATTATTTAATCGTTTGTAAACTTGGTAACACTGTATGGGCATCGGTTGCACCTCAGTAGCACCAGTTTAACACTCAAATATAGCAATAAGTAACAGAAATGTGACCAGTCCATTTTTGCAAAGGGCCTTCACTGTGGGGCAACATATCACTGCACTTTAGTAACTTTTGAACCATTTGAGCGAGAAACAAAGTTTTTTGTTAACGTCTCCAGAATATGCTGCAAATGATAGATTATGTGGCAAATGTGGCAAATCTATAATTACGCAAAAATCACCAGAGCCGCACAATCACATAATTCTACTGGCCCTGCATATAATATAGCATTATATGTCTGATGTTATGCTAGTATCTGCTGTGGTAAGCTGGCTATGTAAGGAGTGTACCAAATGTAGGGGTGCAATATGCAGGTAATACAGGCAACCCTTAATGGTTTACATGGGTGAAAGTAATAATCCCAAAAGCTCTCTTTTGTGGTAGTGTGGGTGAGCAGTTAGGCTTCTCAGAGGTTATTGCTAAGGATTTGTTGAATGACCAGAGCCAATAAATGAGACACACACTCTAGAAGAAACTTGAGACCAGTGTCTAGAAGAACAGTGAATTTGTTTGTAAAATGTTTTAATGCCAGAAAATGTCAAAGATTTTAAGCAGTATTGCAGTTGTAATGCTTTAGGAAGTAGGTAACATTTTAACCCAAATTCGCTTTTATGCAGTAAAGGTTTCAAAGTACTTTTACCAGAGAGGGGTCCTTGTAGACAGTTCTCGGGGGCCCCCGTGTACTATAGGGCACTAAGAGGGGCAAGGTCACAAGCAAGACCAGCGACACAGTTTTACCTGCCCTGGGGCATCTGGGTGCAGTGGTGCTAGTCAAGTTGGGTGTCTTGCACACCGCACAGTTGGCGATGAGGAGGCCACCTACAAAGAGACAGCAAGGGGGGACTTGGGGAGAAGTCCAGGAGCCCCTAATGTGGGGCTCAGTCAATGGGGGTCCTGGGAGCAATGGGACACCATCATATGACATGAACCCGGGCAGTACAGCTCGGGTGCAGCAATTCTTTGCAGTTGGTGCTCCTGCATCAAGGCCCCTATGTTCTTAGGTGGGCCTGTAAGAAGAGGGACAAAACAAGACAACTGGACTACTCTTAATGATGTCCCCTGTGATGATCACATCCCTCAATGGCTGGTCTTCAGATGCAGCGTTGGAATCTGTATTGGACTTCAACAACCCTTGAATGCTGCAAGGGGTCCGGTGCCCCAGGTATTGGTGCAAGACAGCTCTAGTTGTTTCTGATATCTTCTTCTTTGATGGAGAGATGGGGCTGGCCTCTCGAAGCACGATAACCTCCTCCTCTGTGGCTGCTGCATCAGTGGATCCGATGGTCAGCAGAACAGTGAACCAGGCATTATGATTGGTGGCTGCAGGAAGTACCTCCTCCACTGCAAGGGATGATGGGTTGATGAAGTGTTGAGAACCTCCGAGAACTCCATTGGAGTCCCCACATCTGCAGGACAAGTCGGGAACTTTTGGTTGTCAGGACAGAAGCATGTGAGCAGGCAGAGTTTGGCACCAATATTCTACAGTTCTCTCTCCTTTGGCTCTTCTTTGTCTTCTTCTTGAGCCAGATGATTTTTTTTTCTTGTACCACGGGACCACTTAAAAACTCAATTTTGGGGCATTTAGGGGAATGTAGAGTAGTATATAATGGACTACTTACCCTTGGAGTGATTACATCCCCCATAGTGACCACTTTCTGTGGAAAGTGGGTATAACCCTTTCTCAGGACTCACAGTTCCACCAAAATCAAGATGGTGGAACCCTTCCTCGAGTGTCCCCTTTGGGTAGCCCAACATAGGGATGAGGCTAGCCCAAAGGTGGAACATGCCTACTGAATAATACATTTTCCTGCCTGCCCTGGTGTCAAGAAGGCCTCAAGGCAGGGGGTGCAACTCCCAGGTCTGGGGGAAGCCAGGGTGGCATACCAAAGTTTGCAGGGCCTTTGAAGTCCCTGGCCTTGATATGCAGATTCACTAGCCATCCTCCTGGAGTTGGTGATAACACCTCAGTCAAAAAATGTCAGTCAATAAACCCCAGTACCAGTGAGCAAAAAGTGAGTTTGAGCATGTCCAAAAGGGACACTTTCCAACACAGCTTCAGAACGTTTGTTATTTCAATAAGCTTGCACAATTTTATATGTTTTTATTTCCAGCAATGTCATGCTACTCAAAGATCCCATGACTTAATTTGTTGTGCTGTCAACAGGGCCATAGGTCATGTGATACTACTCGCTGCTCTGTCATCATGGATGTAAAAGAATATGTGATGTCACTTCTGTGAGTCCCAGACTATTGGTGAATTGGCGTCTATGAGGACAGGAAGATCAACATCCAAGATCAGACAAGCTGTTACATGGAAGATCACTTTGAGAAGGTACAATGAATCTTAGAAATACCAGATAGGACTGTGTTCACAGAAACAAATCTGTATAGTAATCTGTTGATAACTTTTTGTTAAGGTGTGATCCCTTTGATAAATCTGGGCTTATGATTAGCATTTTTTGTTATGGTATTGATGTGCTCGTAAACATTCATGGGAAGATTTACTACTATTTAGTGCAACACAGCAAAACAACTTGATGTGCTGCATCAAATAAAGAGAGCATGAATGTGCCACATATACTGCAAGCCTGGTCCTTAGTAAGTAAACTTACAAGGGGACGCGTATAGGCCGATGAACCTTTTGGATGGCATGGAGTATCCTAGCTATGGAGTATCCTAACTATGTAGTAATCGATGGACATCAATTATCAATGTAATCAATCAATAACCACTAAGAGAATCATTAAGCATGAGCCAATATATCAACATTACATGAATAACCACAACTATATTTTATCAATTTTAATTTCCCTATTAGTTACAATGCTAGGTCATCAAGTTAGATCTAACTTTATTCAATCAACTCAAAATAAGTTCATTGATGTCCACCAATAACATAATCTAATCAGAACTTGAGAAAACATATGCTCGAATGCTTCAGCTTAAGCCAATAAGGATGAATATAACAACATTAATAGCAGAGTTCAGCAATCACTCCGTCAATCATTAGTCACTGTCAACGTCCCCCAATGAAACCTTTACCTAACCCAGATTAGCATTAAGCATGTGGGACTTCATGCAAAACAATTTAGAAACATAAACTTGGAAAAAAACATCTAGCTAAGAGAAAAACTATAAAACAGTGCAGTTGGTACCTAGAATGAAAGGCATAAACGTTAATCAGTCACATTGTTATAGCTACCTATCCACGAAATGGATCAGCAACAAAGTCAGTCTTCGTCCTCAGGTCATCAATCGATCGGCAATGCATCAGGCTCTCAAGAGCATGAGCCCAATGACAGAATCTCGAACCGCGTCTTGTGACATCATCAGCATTCACCCCTCGCATCTCAAATTTTGCCCTCGCATCTGAAGTTTTAGCACCTTGTCATGACTTTTTATTAGAGTTTTTCAGTTCATCCCCCTAATTCCTAATTGGTCAATCAGTTCTCCATATGTGATGTTACCCAGTGCTTTTATTCTACATATCTAAGAGTTCTAATATTTTGTCTTTCTCAGTTTATGGATTGGTCCACTGTACGATGTCTTTATCATCCGGCTCTCCAGGTATTGAAAATGTTGCATGTTCCTCTTCAGTCAGTGTGTCTATTGTTCAAGTCCTGGGAAAGTACATTAAGCTTACTCTACACATAATTGTATCAAATTGACTTCGTCATCTCCTGTCCATCGGTACATTGCAGAACATTCTAGGTAAGCACACAGTTCACGGTCAGTTCATATGCATCAGCAACTTCTACATTGTGCGTTTATTAATTCTGCTTCTGCCTGAGGCCTGGCTAGTAGGCCACGACTTCGGCTAAGTTAGCTTCTATGATATAATGCAAAACATAGGTCATACATCTCATTATGACACATTACTAAATCATTATTACACATTTTCATTATTTCACGCATTTTTAGTTCTTTTAGTACAAGTTTGTGTGGCTGACATACCCCGTGGGTACATTTTAAAATATGCACATTCATTTTTCTCTACAATTAATTTCTCTATGAACTTTTATAAATCATTACATATAAGCATTTATTAATAATTTCTAAATAACATATCTGCGCCAACAATACTAACACATGGTGAATTTCTGATCGCCCACTGCACTGGATGTAAGGGCACCTGTGTTGTTGGCAGGATTGTTTTTGTGCAGGAAGGGGCAACTTTGTACACAAAAACAATCCTTAGATGCATTTTCCTCTCTTCAAGTGCAGAAAGCAGCACACTTAGAAAGAGGAAACAACAAGGAGAAATACATATATTTCTCTTTGTTACCCCTTCCCTGGGAAGGTGTATTATATTGCCACATTCCCATGTTTACTCGTGTTAATAAATCTGGGAATGCACCAAAAACCATGAGTGGATGTGTGTGAACACCCACGCTCCTCCGATGGAACGCCTTCCCAAGGCAGCGTAACGCAAGTTAGCGACTTGCACTCCCTTGCATTACTCCAGATTTGCTATGCTACTCAGAGCGATATAAGCGATCAATAAATTTGGCACTCAGTCTAGTATCAAGAATGGCACTAAGGAATTTTGCACTTTTAACCACTGTAAGAGAACAGTCTAAGATATTAGTAGAGGCAATTCCCTCCGCACTTAATGACCTCCACACCCTGGAAGGTTTCTACCAGGTTGTTGGGGTTATTCTTCTCTTTTTCTGTGAAGTACTGCCAGGATTTCCCTGGCAGTGCCAGAGAGATTAAACACAACATTAGAATATCCCTCTGAATAGGACAGATGGTCTGATGTCCTTACTCATACATGCCTATTGTTTTAGACCATAGGAGTAAGTATAGCGCCATTTAGCGCCCGGCTGGGCATCTTATTTATGGAACGGCGCAATCCGGGGTGTTGGCTAACGTCATGGAAAATGTTGTTAGCCAGGTGGGGTATGGGAGAAGGGCATTTAGCACCAAAAAATGATGTAGGCTGGTAAGAGTACAAATAAAAATGACTCTAACCAGCCTAGCATTATTTTTGGATGCAAAACCTGTCAGACCACATGACTCCTGTCTTATAAAAGACAGGAGTCATTCTCTCCACCCCAATGGCCAAAACAGGGGACAAGGGTCCTCTGGGCATGGTCATTGCACCCAGTGCCATGTATATGGACCCATTTTGGGGCCCCCAATGGCACTTTAAAACAAATAAAAAAATACTTACCTCTACTTACCTGGGATGGGATCCCCCATCCCTCGTTGTCCCTCTGGTGTGGGTGGGGGTGTCCTTTGGGCCTGGGGAGGGCACCTGTGGACTTATTGCATGGTGTTCCACCATGGGAATAGGCCCGCAGGTCCCCTGACGCCTGCCCTGACCCAGGCGTTAAAAAATGACGTTAAGCAATCTTAGCCCCATTACTTAGGCCCACCTCCCTCCCGTGCACCATTTTTGCACAGGAGGATAAATAAGGCACATGGGCCTTGCAGTTGCTTTTGCCCGGGAACGCCTACCTTGCATCTCATTGATGCAAGGTAGTTTTCCGCAGGCAAAAAATGATTTTAACTCCAATATTTTGACTCTAGACGGGTCTAGCGTCAAAATATAAATATGGAATTAAGTTTGCACTGAAATAGGATTAAAAAAATGACGCTATTTCAGCACAAACAGAGAATAAATATGCCCACACGTTTTCCAAACCATTGTCAGAAAGATGATGGTCTATCTAACTCTAAACAGCGCGGATTGAGGGTTCGGTGAACAGGGTACATTTGTGTTTGAGTACACTATGTGGTAAACTCTAAATCAGGCCATTATGTTCTTCATGATTGGGTTTGTGGTAATGAAAAGTCATCCAGGACTTCATGTTGTTAAGTGTTGAGGCCACGAAGGAGATATCAGCAGGACAGGATACCTTCAAATAACCCACAAAATCATCACTATTGTTCTTGCGATTTCTGAGATACCATTGAACCATGTGAAAAAGAGTGGGTCTTTTTGTGAACTTCCACAATATTGCTGTCAAAGTGTACAGGTGCTGCTGCACTTCATAGATGATGGCTACCTATGGACGAATCCACATAAGGAAATAAATTGCACTGTAAAAGCTGGATTCAAACTAATGATAAGGGGCACCTCCTCACCACATGAAATACAGCATCTCACGTGACATAAGCAGACTCCTAGCACTGCTAATTTAGGTACTAACATTTATCTGCGACTTATAGTTTTTGGGTACTTAAATATTCTAATGGATCAAATTCTGTATGAAAATAGTTAAGGGTGAAAGTCAGTGAACAACAAGATCAGACATAGATCAGATTTGTATATTTTAATCAAAGACCACCATAATCAGTGACTTCGGGCACGCTCAATCATGCCAATATGATTGTTAGAAAAGGCCTTTTCGAATTAGCAGTGGATAGCCCTTTTAAACAGGCAGGTGCATTTCTTATATATTGTTTGATGACACCTATCTCTGATCAGCTTTCTTTGGCATCCATCCTGTATCTGAGCTGTCCTTCATTTATGTACATTCTTACATTGTCTTCAATCAATAATCTCAAGTGTAAAGGCAGAACTCCTCCTCAGAGCAGCTGAACTGTCTACCATGTTTGACTGGAATTTGACTTCTCTTCTTTCACATAACTCCTGATGGAGTTAGATAACAGTCTGCTGGGCCCGAGAATCATGCATGTACACCGTATTAAAATGTAATATCTTGTGTGCACCAATAGTCCTCTTTAACAGTCCTAGTCATTTCATTTAGATACATCATTTGCCCTCACAATAAAGGGTGCCTAGTCAGCACGGTTTTTTGTTTGTGGTGTGGAATATCACGTCTTTGTCTTCGCTTCCTACCTGTCCATCCATCAAAATGTTCATGGACGGCCCAGTCTCATGAAAAGAGGTATGCGAGATGGAACATTAATCACATAACGCAGAACATTATTGTGAGTTACCTAAACAGACTCTCAGCGAGAAAAAAGACATGCAACACATCAGCTTTCCAAGCTCTCCTAAGACATTCCTGTTCCATACCAGGTCTTGTGGGAGGCAATTATGTAATCTGCCTAGTTGTCAGAAAAGCATATTTAGTACCAGTGACCCAATAATTGCGGTCCAGGATAGAGTAGGCTAACGTAACAAAAAATGCCCATACCCTTTATTTTATACATATATTTAGATTTGAAGGAATATGGAACTTCTCTGTGGTTTTCCTCCCCTTTGCAGGCTTGCATCTGAATATAAACAATTATATGAATGGTAATGCAAAATGCAATACAGAATCTACCTCCAATAGCATGTGAATTATTTTATCAATATCTCATATGTTATAGTTCAATAGGCTTTCCATTTGTGTCTTTTTAAGTTATTGGCCACTAAATGTATTTTCGTGCATAGTATTTCCCTTGCGAGACCGTTTTAATTACGTCTATTGTTTATTATCTGTTAAAATAAATCAATAAAATGTTCAGATAAGGAGGGGGACTTCAGTTCGACTGCCTCATATTTTTGAAATTCCTATTGCATCGAGTTGATAAAATCTGCGCAGGTGGTGCCCCTGATAGCATGACGGTAAAACCAGCAGGGTGGACTGGAGTAGAGTTGAAAATGTAATATAGGAAAATCTAAAAGAATGGTAGTATTTTGATATTCTAGTTTAGAATTTGGTGTTCAGAGCCATGTATACTTCCTGTTTGGTGTGTCCCTCCTTAATTTACACAGTGGTACTTTTGTGTATATTTTAATATGAAATTAAAAAACTCAGATTCAGTGCATTTTAAGAACTGTAACATAGCTGCTTGAATGAAAAAATCATATTTGTCATGAATAACAAACAAGGGATCAAAAAGCACAGGCAGCCTGCAGGTCATAAATATGGGGGGTTGTGAAGCTGCTCATCTCAGCATATCTGGGGCTCCACCCGGCGTCCACTGAGCACGAATGGAAGGACTTCTTTTCTGCTCAGTGGACCGGGATTCCAACCAGTCCTGGAGCTGCTCTCATGCTGTTTCCAGCATAAGAGCAGCTTGAGGATTGCTGGGAGCAGGCTAACCCACTGTCATTTTGATGCTGGGAGCCTGTGACAGCAATCGATTCCTGGGTCTACAGTGTGCATGTCGGGTTGGCCATAGCTAGACAGATGGCCAACCCGACATGCGCGCTGTAAGGGGCAGCAGTCGTCCTGCAATTGCATGATGCAGCCCCTCCCCCTGCCCTCATGCTCACACTGTACATGGCGCAAGCATGAGGGCAAAATAAGATGGCATTACATATGCCATTTCATTTACTTGTGTGCCTGCTGTGCTCGCAGCAGGCGGGGCGACACTTCTCCACTCCTTAGGAGGAATCGCCCCTGTCAAAAAGTTGAGCTGGTCAGTGTTTCGAATTTCGAATGTTAATTTGCTTGAACATTCTGACTGATTGATTGATCTGAACTTTAGGATTTTTTGTGATTCATGCTGAGTTTGATCTTTTTTTACTTTTTTTTAAGAGTTTGAAAAATGTTTTGCTACTTACTTTATTCTACTCCAATTTCCTGAATGGAAATATCTTCCACTGTGGATAGAGGTAGTTATGCACCAGAGAAAACTTTTAAAAACAATCTAAAAGGATGAATTTTGCTGCACAACTTCCACATAAATTTGCGATAAGTCAAGTGGTTGATAGGAAACAAGGTTTACTGCATTACCACAGTAACATATATGTGGAGAGGTCATTAACTGTCTACGGGAGGGGTATGCTCAGGAAATGATAGACAGTTATAACAGTCTAAAATGACTCAAGATCTTTGGCTATTTGCTTTGGACCTCTTGTCCTTATGGGCCTCTACATCATCTCACATACACTCCTTCAATGCCAGTCAATATAGGGAAATCAAAAGAAGCTTAACATATCAAGACTGACAACCAGGGGTGGCTCCTCCATGAGAGTGGAGGAGAGTCACCTCCCCACCAGCAGCGACAGCTACAAAACCTTTACAAGGAAACAGTAACAAACAGTGTTTGTTATCATTTCCTTGTAAAGGGGTGGGGCCATGGGGTGACGTGCCCTGAGGGGGAGTTCTTGGGGAGTGTTCAGCACTCCTCCAGCACTTCCCCTCAGAGCACATGTGTGTCGGGCCAGCCAAACACACATGCGCACAGGGCTCTCTCCAGCCCAGCAACTATGTTGCTGGGCTGGAGAGAGCCTGCACAGGCTCCAAGTCTGCCTGGGAGAACCCTGGCTGGGCACTCCCAGCCAATCCTGACGCTGCTTTCGGCAGTGTCAGGATTGGCCGCAGGACAGGCTGGGAGCCTGTACCTGCCTCCAGCCGGCAGAGGAGGGGTGCACAGCACGGGAGCCAAGGTAAGTCCTTTTTTATTTTTTTATTTTATTACTATCCCACCTGCCACCCCCTGCCCTCCCATCCACGTGCGCCACCCCTCCCCCTTCAACACCCGCGAGTTGCAACTGCCGACAACAAACTCCACATTCACCCATAGAGGGCACATAATAATTCAAACAACACAATACCCAACAATCTACATACTCCTCTCTATTTAACTAACAGCCACACTGCACAGCACATCACCACACTGCATATATTTAGCCACACTGCTTATTTTGTACTGACCCCTAGTTCCACTCTCATCACTTCACTCTCCTACATTTTTCTTTTGACTTTGCCTTCCTAATACCCGTCTTTTCACTCCTGTCTACACTGTCATGCCTTCATCATAAATACAATTTTTGAAAGCAAAATGAACCATTGACAGAGCCAAAACGTTTCAGCTCTAAGTGGCGCAGTGGTAAAGGCTCTGGCAATGAGTTTTTTGCACCCCTAAAGGTAGGCCCTAGGTAGCCCCAAGGGCAGGGTGCAGTGTATGGTTAAAGTGGGACATGTTGTAATGTGTTTTATATGTCCTGACAGTGAAATATTGCTAAATTCGTTTTTCACTGTTGCAAGGCCTGTCCCTCTCATAGGTTAACATGGAGACTACCTTTAAATCTGATTAAAATGTTGATTCCCTTTGGGAGCGGATGGAAATGTGGAGTTTGGGGTCTCTGAGCTCACAATTTAAACATACATCTTTTAGTAAAGTTGATTTTAAGATTGTGTGTTTGAAAATGCCACTTTTAAAAAGTGAGCATTTTCTTGTTTATACCATTTCTGTGACTCTGCCTGTTTGTGGATTCCCTCTCTGGGTCAGTTTGACAGTTGGGCTGGTTGCACCTCACACTAGACAGTGACACAAAGGGAGCTGGGGTGTAGCCTGCATATCCTGGTGAGCCATGTGTGCTAGGAGGGAGGGGAAGAGTGGTCACTCACACATGAAAGGGCTGTGTCTGCCCTCACACAATGCAGTCTCCAACCCCCTGGTGAGCATCTGGGGCCTGGCCTGGGCAAGGCAGGATTTCACATTCACAAGAGACTTTGCTTTGAAGTAGGCCTACTTCAAAGGAGAAATTGGGAATAAGAAGGGCACCCAAAACTACAGACTTTAGAAACACTTCTGGAAACAAGAGGAACCTCTGCCTGGAGAAGAGCTGAAGAGCTGAGGAAGAAGAGCTGCCCTGCCTGTGACTGTGCTTTGTGGTGCTATCCTGCAGTTGCTGCTTCTGCCAGAGTAAGAAAGCAAAGACTGGACTTTGTGTGCCTTCCATCTTGAGAAGAAATCTCCAAAGGCTTAATTTAAAGCTTGCCTCCTGTTGTTTGAAGCCTCAGGACAGCAAAGACTTCTCTCTGCCAGCAGCTGGAGTCTCTGGAGAGACTCCTACTCTGCCCTGTGGTGCCCATCCAGTTCCTGGGACCCTGAAAGGAGAAGCTGGCAGCAGAAAGAAAAGGAAATCCACACACAGAGCCCCATGCGGAGAAAAGTTTGATGCGACTCCGATCTGCGGCTGAAGAAACAGCGCACCTCTGGCTCCGCAGCTGAAAATCGACATTCGCCGGAAACGCGATCGAAGAATCGATGCACGGAGCAGGAGAAACGACACTCAGCATCGCTGACGGAGGCTGGGAGATCACAACCCGTGCTGGGTGGTTTTCGGATCATCGTGCGGCTGGATTTCTGACTCAAGTACCCCTGGGCGTATAAAAATGATGCAAGGCCTGCCCGGACCCGAGAGTGCTGACCAGATCGACACATCGCTCTCCTGCGGAGAGAAGAAACAACGTGCCAGACCCGGCGACAGGAGAAAAAACGCAAGGTCCCGCTCGTGAGTGGAATCAATGCATTGTAAACCCTTTTTGACGCACACCCGCCCGTGCAAGGTTATTTTTGACGCGCACCAAGTACATTTTTGTGATAGCAGTGCCAGCGTGTGTTTAGAACTACTTAAAGACTCTTTTTGATTTTTAATTGATAACTTGACTTGTGTATTGTGAATTTTTGTCGTTTTGGTCTTGGTTTGGTCAGATAAATATTTCCTATTTTTCTAAACCTGTGTTGTGTCATTTTGTAGTGTTTTCATTAAGTTACTGTGTGTGTTTTGGTACAAATACTTTACACCTAGCACTCTGAAGTTAAGCCTACTGCTCTGCCAAGCTACCGAGGGGGTAAGCAGGGGTTAGCTGAGGGTGATTCTCTTTTACCCTGACTAGAGTGAGGGTCCTTGCTTGAACATGGGGTAACCTGACTGTCAACCAAAGACCCCATTTCTAACATTAACTATTACCAAAACGTTCGCCAGTGTGTCACCAAGTACTTTGTAATTCATTTTCAAGATGTCTGCTAAGGAAATCTCATGATGCCATTCCAAGATGATAGCCAATAAATTACACATGCATGTGCATATGTTGTGCTGAACTGGCGGGTGTTTACCATTCCACCATAGCTGACAGCCATTTTAGAATGGTAAGTTAAAAGTAATAAAAAGAAAGCACGTAGAAGGGAAATAAGGAAGTCAGCAACAATGTGGCATGCTGAAGCTGCCAGGCTTCTTGTAAAAATAAATAAATGCTAAATATACATGTGAATTTTTTATTGGATCAAGGAAGAGAAGAAGAGTATAAACACAGTACAAGCAAAGACAATTAATTCATAGATAGTACACTGTAGATTTAATGATTCATACATTCTTTTTCACTAATCCTAACTGAAGTTAGTAATTCACAATGGAAAGGAATTATCTGCTAGTTAGGCAGTGGTTCAGCGTCTACCATTTATAAACGTAAACAGGGACCCTGGTATTTTCATTTTTGCTATTTCAGATTATATACCATTTACTTCCCTCCCTTATTTATCATAATTAGGTGCTCTATCTGATTGTCATGGCTTTGCAATCAACAGCCTAGCAATTGCTAGTGTGTGAAGGATCCAATCCTCCACATTAGTCAAAAGCACAATTGTGAGGGGGCATCACATAAACCAGGAACAACTGTATTACCCACATCCTGATAACAAATACCAGTTGAAAATTAAAAATCTTTCAACTTTGACCAGCTGTTAACTAGTGTGTTATTCATTAGAAATTCCATTCCAGACTATTAAAAAAGACAATATTTTAGTAAACAAATGACACAAAAATGACGAAAGTCAACTAAGGCGAAACATTTTAGATAAAAAAAACAATGAAAAAGAGCACAGTGTCAACACCGGACAACTACTGTACTTGAGGTAGACTGGGACAAAGGTAAGGTTTGATGCCAAGCACATGTCTAATATCAGGTGCAGGTAGGTCCTGACCAGGGGTTATCTTCGGACTTATGCTTTTTTCTGAAGAAAAGGTGCTCGGCAACAAGCCCTCAGTACAGCAAGGTGCAACCTGGATCGGATTCAGGGGGGTTGCTGAAGAATGGGGTCCTGTTGTGATAGTCGACAAAGGCAGGAAAGCTCAGTGTGGATGAAGTCTACATCTGTGACCAGGAAGGTTTCAAAATTGTTTTGCTTTGGATCTGCGGCCCTGTTGGTGAAGCCTTCTTTGTTCAGGCTTAGAAACTTTGCTGGAAGTCAGATCTCCTTTAGCGGGGCAGACCAACAAGCTGGAGGAGTACACTCTAACACCAGCCAAGGATTCCAGGACCGCAGGCACAGCACTTGAGAGTCAAGACTCACTGCAGGAGAAGCTGCCAGCAGGGTCACGGGCAGGTCCAGTTTGAACTGGTCAAATGGGTTTTTTGGGATGGTGATTTTTTTGCAGCTTTTGTGTCCATGTAGATTAACAGGAGGTCACCCATCTGACTATTGGAGTTCACTTCTCAGACCTGGGTACACGTGGGCAGAGTTCTAGCCCTCCGAATTCTCTTCACAAGTCACAACAGCAAGCAGAGTCATTTTCAGTCATCCACAGGTCCAGAGGTGTTTTGAAGAGGGTGCTGGGGGTGTCAGTTCCAGTCGTCTATGGGTGGGAGAAACTGCCTTGACACTCACTGACCAATAGGGAAAAAGTTTCTAAGGCTGATCATATCAATGTTTCTAGCACATCCTGTATGTTTTCATGTAAACTATCCCACAATACATCTAACTACCTAAAACCAACAAGGAAGAACCCTTCTTCTCTTGTGCAGATCTCCCTCTCCCTTTCCGGAGGCGAGGCTATGATAATGGGCCAATCCTGCCCTGTGGTCACTCCATATCAGTTCTGGGATAACATCCCCTCCCACTTGGTTTAAAGACATGCTCAGTAGGAAGAAAAAGGGGGGCCGGTCTAGCTGTGAACTGCACCTGCCAGTGACAGGCTAGACATCCTTTGACGCTTTCTCTTAGGCGCAGGAAGGGGCTCAGCACAGCCCCCAAGTTATCCTGCTCAGAAAGGAAAAACATCTCCCCCACACCCAGGCCATTTGTGCATAGACTGGGAGCAATCCACAGCTCACCACAGTGCAGCTATCAACTGTCAGGTGACACTGAACACTGGTAGAAAGGCCCCTTCTGGCTTAGGTGGAAAATTACAACATTCTAAAAGTGTCATTTTCAAAATAAATAATGCAAAATCTGACTTAATCAATAAATTGGATTTTATTACTATTACAATATTCTCTTGAATCATTGATCTCGCCACTCCCACACTTAAGTTAAAAATTATAGGGTGTTATAATATAACCCAATGCTTTCCTATGGGAGTGCCACCCTTGCCAGTGAAAAATGTTTTTGGTTTGGTGGTTTTTAGTGCCAGGACATGTGAGACATAAGATATACATTGTCTAATTTGTAATTACAAAGGACCCTGCCCTATGGGAATTTAATGCCTATCTTAGTGGTGACTTAAAAGTATTAAATAGGAAGGTTCAAGCCTGACAAAAGGTTTATTTTTGTCAGGTTCATTTACCTTAATTTACAACTGCACACCCAGGCTGCAGGGGCAGGCCGGGAGACATGCTTGGCATTGTCTCATGAGTGGTGGCCCAAGATCCCCAGCAGCTCACTAGTGGCATTTTTCTTCCAAGCCCTGGACACACTTGGTAACACATACTAGGACTTATAGGTAAGTTAAATATCACAAGTAGAAGTATAGTCAACTTTAATATTCTTTAGGTATCAGAGTATGTGCAATGGGTCGCGTTAGCAGTATCCCAGTTCACATAGTAAAAAAAACAGCAACATTATTTCCAAAAAATGGCAGTGACCAGTCAAAAAGAGACATTTTCTTACAACAGCAAGCAAAAATGTTCACAGCATCATCAGGTATAAAAGAGCATCAGACGAAGGGCTGGATTACACTATACCTAGAAGTCACATGGAGTATGTAGGAGGCTGGCCTGGTTTGTAGTGGGTACCTTGGGTACTTCCACCTTATACCAAGTCCAGTTATCCCTTATTAATGAAGTAGTAGTGTTCTAGCAGCTTAGGCTGATAGAGGTAGATATAGCAGAGCAGCTTAGGCTGAACTAGGAGACATGCAAAGCTCATGCAATACCACTTATATGTACACAGTACTTATACACAAGTAAAGACAATACTCAGTGTTACCAAAAATAAAGGTAGTTTATTTGGGTGACACAGTACCAAAAATATCTTAGAGACATTACTCCTTCTGGAGGTAAGTATTCTACACAATATATACACTAGGCACCAAAAATAAGACAAGTAAATAGTCATAGAACAATGCAAACCATAGGAAATGCTATAGAATAAAATGAGAGAAAATAGGTCTGGGGCAACACAAACCATATACTAAGAAAGTGGAATGCGAATCACAAATTCCCCCGAGACAAGTGTAGTATGTGTAGAATCACTGGGAGAGTAAGAATACAGTAAAGGTAAGTAAATTACCCCACACCAGAGCCCAGAAAAGCAGGAGTAAAGTATTGCAAGTTTCCTTAGGACACACTACACCTCGTGATTGGGATTATGCAGTAACCAACCAAGACTGTAAACAACAACTGCTGGATTCCTGGACCTGAAGACCTGCAAAAGAAGGAGACCAAGGGCCACATGTAGCAACATTTAGTCAGAGCGACTCGCAATTTGCAAGTCTCAATTCTGAATGTTGGATGATGTCCTTGACACCATCTGCGATTCGCAAGGGGGTCGCAAAAGCCCACCTCATGAATAACCATGAGGTGGGTCGCAATTTGCAACCCCGTTGCGAATGGCGCCCCTCACAGGGATGGTGACCTGCTGCGGACAGCAGACCACCATGTCTGTGACTGCTTTTTAATAAAGCAGTTTTTTTCTTATGCAGCCCGTTTTCCTTAAGCCTAGCAATTGCTAGTGTGTGAAGGATCCAATCCTCTACATTAGTCACAAGCAAAATTGCGAGGGGGCATCACTTAAACCAGGAACAACTGTATTACCCACATCCTGATAACAAATACCAGTTGAAAATTAAAAATCTTCCAACTTTGGGCAGCTGTTACCTAGTGTGTTATTAATTAGAGTGGATGTTATCTACCATAAATAATAGTGGCCACCATGTCTGTGACTGCTTTTTAATAAAGCAGTTTTTTTTGTTGTAATGCAGCCCATTTTCCTTAAAGGAAAACGAGATGCATTACAAAAATGGAAAATGAAACGTTTTTGTTTCATTTTTTCAGAGCAGGCAGTGGTCCATAGGACCACTGCCTGCTCTGAAAAAATGTTTACATTGCCATTCACAACGGGGAAGGGGTCCCATGGGACCCCTCCCCTTTTGCGAATGGGTTACCACCAGTTGGACTTTTTTGCTTTTGCAGGATCATCCCCAGTCTTTTTGCCTCCTTCCTCCTATTTATTTCTGACCTCTCGCTGTTGGCTCTAGGACTCTGAGCACTTTATCACTGCTGACCAGTGCTAAAGTGCAGGTGCTCTCCAATCTAAAGTTGGTATTATTGGCTTATACCTAATTGGCATATTTAATTTACCTGTAAGTCCCTTGTACAGTGGTATCTCTATACCCAGGGCCTGTAAATTAAATGCTACTAGTGGGCCTGCAGCGCTGCTTGCGCCACCCACTGAAGTAGCCTTTCAAACCTGTCTCAGGCCTGCTAGCGCAGGGCCTGTGTGCACAGTTTCTGCCACACGGACCTGGCATCTAAATTTAATTGCCAGGCCCACAAGTTCCCTTTTACTACATGTAAGTCACCCCTAAGGTAGGCCCAAGCTAGCCCTATGGGCAGGGTGCTATGTATGTAGAAGCCAGGACATGTGCCAGGTTGCGTGGGCTGTCCTGGTAGTGACAAACAGCCTAACTTGGTGTCTCACTGCTGTGAGTGCTGTCTCATCATAGGATTGCATTAGAAATGCCCTGCTGTACGTGTAAGTGGTATTGTCTGATTTATGAGAGGTAGCGTAGGCATGTTTGGTATAGTTGTGTTGGTGATAATAAATTCTGCTTACTGGTGTAGGTGTATTTTTTATTACTATCCAAGAAATGCCACTTCTAGAAAGTGCGCATTTATCTGTGCTTATGACTCTGGTGTTTTGCAGCTTGACTCCAATCCACGTCTGGGCAGAGTGACAGTTGGGGCTTTGTGCATACTTTTCAGAGAGCCTGTACACAGGGTGGGTGGAGGTGTCACAGAGGTGCATCTGCATACTGAATAGTCTTCCTGGGCTGAGAGAAGGGAGAGGCGGGCGCACCTACATTTGTAAAGGCTGTGCCCTGCATTCGCACAATAGGGTCGTTTACCCCCCACTGATGTTTGGAGCCTGTGCTGAAGGAGAAGAGGGGGCACTCCCAGAACCAGTTCTAACTGGTTGGAACCTCCTCTCCCTACCATTGTCAAACACTGTAAGAACTGACTATAGGCACAGGGGAATTTTCCCCACAATTTGGAGACTCTTGGAATCATCTTGGAACTGGACCCCAAAGGCTGAAGGGACTCATCAGGAACCGCCATGGACTGCTGCTGCTGTGCTGACCTGTGACCTGCCTGGTCACTGTGAAGGACATGCCACTTGCTGCCTTTCCCTTGTGCTGGCCCCTCCACCTGAGGACCTTTTCTTAAGACTCTGCTCCCCAGGGGCAGGGTGCTGTGGCCCCTGACCCCTGCATCCATTTCTTCACAAGGGGTGCTTCTCCGTTGTGGCGGCTGCCATAACGCTGATTGCAGCGCGCTTATGGAGCCTTGGGAGCTCTTAGGTGCCTTGATGCATTGTGCCCGTTTAAAAATGATCACCGGCGCAGCCCAGGCTTCAAGAGTGGCTTTGGCGCGTTGAAAAGCGCTCTTTTTGATGCCCTGAAACACCGCCGCAGCCAGGGCATCCGATATTTACAGAGTGTGACTCTCACGCATTCTTCAGTGCCCCCGGGATACCGTCCGCTCCCTGGAGTGCCCCCGGGGCACCAGCCGCCTCCGATCTTTGAGAAGATCACTGCGGCGGCCCGGGAAGCTGGAAGAACACTTGCGCATTGCATCAGGTACGGGCGAGGGCCTGCTCGGGTCCCAGGTCTAAGTTCTTGCTAGAGACTTTGCTAGTGTATATGTTGCCTACCTGTTTCATGTGTTTTTACATATGTATGCAAATGTTCCTTTTATGGGCATGACTTGCTAACATGTTTGTCTAACTTGCCATATGTTTTCTAGTGTTCCTATAATGGGCGTTTCATGATATTCTTATGACAAGTGCTTTAATGTGATAACGTGTTTCCTGACTACTGCTTATGTTGCAGAATATTGAGTAACCTGTGTGTTATTTGTGACTACTGCTAGTTCGCAGAGCAACTAATGTGTAACGTTCTGACAACTGCTAAGGTAGCAGGATACTACTGTTGGTCTAATAATTATGTTGTGTACAATACAGTATATTTTCATATAATCTGGTGTTGTGTTTCCTTTGTGGTGGGGATATTGCGTCAAATGAGCTGTGCGTGTTGTGCAAACGCTTTACACATTGCCTCCGGGTTAAGCCTGACTGCTCATGCCAAGCTACCAAGGGGGTGAGCAGGGGTTATCTTGGACGTGTAACTCCCTTGCCCTGACTAGAGTGGGTAAATTCTGCCTGGCTAAGGTGCATACCCTAGCCAACCAGAAACCCCATTTCTAACACCACCCATTTGAAAAGGGTGCAAATTGCGATTGGTTTGCGACTGCGTTCGCGGTCACAAACCAATCCTGCATTGCACTGCGACTCGCAATTAGGAAGGGAACATAAACTCGTTTTGCGATTCGGTAGCCAGGTTACTGAATCGCAAAACGAGGTTTGTGCATTGCGATGTGCTTTTTGCACATCGCAAACAGTGAAATCCTCTGTTTGCGACGTGCAAACTGCTTGCTACATCTGGCCCCAAGTCCAGAAGTCAAAAGAAGTTCCAGGAAGGACAGGAGCCCCTGCCAACCCAGAAGAGAGTGCAAAAGAAGAGTCCCCTGTTAGTTGACTGTAGACTGCAGAAATGCAACCTAGGAAGATTCCAGTGGCTTCCTGCATGATGCAAAGGATATCCCACAACATAAAGATGGATGCAGACGTGATTTCGTGTTGGGAGTCGCCAACAAGCCTTGGTTACTACAAAAGTGTGTTTTGCATCAAAATGGCGTTGACTGAACCCAGGAGGGATCTGGCCTCAACTCTGTCTGAGGAGGAAGAGAGGGCTCTGAGCACCTTATAGAGTCCTCAGGATGCCAAGCAGCACACACGGGAGTCCCAGGACACGGGGCCAAAGAAGGTGCAAAACGGGGATGGTGCAGCACAACAAAGGAAGGTCTCACGCCGCCGGAGAACAACTCAGCGAGTTGAGCTTCGCAGGATGGAGTGCAGGGGACCTGGGCCAGGCTGCGCACAAAGGAATTTTGTAAACAGTGCACAGAGGTCTCAGGAGGTGAAGACGATGCAGTACACAGGGGTACCGTTGCTTCCAGGGAACGCAACATCTTACCTCCTCCAAATTACATCAGCAGGACCTCAGGACAGTCTATGTTGAAGGGGTCCAATCTCTGTGTCCTTAGGAGCACGCTCGTTGCTGTGAGAGGAGTCCAAGGGTACTGGTCGTCGTCTTAGAAGGTGCTCCGTCACCCCATGGGAGATTTCTTCCGTCCTTCTGGTGCAGAATGAAGACAGGGAGTCCTCAGAGAGTGCACACCATGGAAACTGTTGCAGCTGCTGGCTGGAGCTGAAGTTGCAGGGGAAAAGTATCCCTTGTGGATACTTTGTTGCTGTTACAGTGGTTCCTGGAGCAGGCTGCGGTTGATCCGAGGTCAGAGGATTCCTGAAGGAAACTTGCAAGCAGAATCTGAAGAGAACCCACAGAAGAGACCTTAAATAGCCCTGAGAGAAGGATTAACTACCTTATCAGGTATGGACCTATCAGGAAGGGGTCTCTGATGTCATCTGCTGGCACTGGCCACTCAGAGCCCTCCAGAGTGCCCCAACACCTTGCAAAGCAAGATGGCTGAAGTCTGGGACACACTGGAGGAGCTCTAAGCACCACCCTTGGGGTAGTGATAGACAGGGGAGTGGTCACTCCCCTTTCCTTTGTCGAGTTTCCTGCCAGAGCAGGGGACAAGGGGTCTCTGAACTGGTGTAGACTGGTTTATGCAAGGAGGGCACCATCTGTGCCCTTCAAAGCATTTCCAGAGGCTGGGGGAGGCTACCCCTCCCCAGCCTGTAACACCTATTTTCAAAGGGAGAGGGGGTAACACCCTGCCATCAGAGGAAATGCTTTGTTCTGCCTTCCTGGGACTTGGCTGCCCTGTAAGGTTGCAGCATCTGTAGCTGCAGTGCAAGCCTCAGAGAGATGGTTTGGCAGTACTGGGGGACCATGGCGGAGCCCCCAGGATGCTTGGAATTGGCTCCCCAATACCAGATTTGGAATAGGGGGACAATTCCATGATCTTATACATGTTATATGGCTATATTCGGAGTTACCATTGTGAAGCTACATATAGGTTTTGACCTATATGTAGTGCACACGTGTAATGGCATCCCTGCACTCACAAAGTCCCGGGAAATGGCCCTGAACAAAGTGGGGGCACCTTTGCTAGTGCAAGGGTGACCTCACACTTAGTAACTTTGCACCTAACCTTCAGCAAGTGAAGGTTAGACATATAGGTGACTTATAAGTTACTTAAGTGCAGTGAAAATGACTGTGAAATAACATATGCGTTATTTCACGGAGGCTGCCATGGCAGGCCGGTGCAAGGGTTTGTCTGAGCTCCCTATAGGTGGCAAAATAAATGCTGCAGCCCACATGGATGTCCTGGAACCCCAATGTCCTGGGTACCTATGTACCATATACTAGGGACTTATAAGGGGGGTCCAGTGTGCCAATTGAAATTGGTAACTGAAGTCACTAGCCTACAGTGACAAATTTAAAAGCAGAGATCGTAAGCACTGAGGTTCTGGTTAGTAAAGCCTCAGTGACACAGTCAAGCACTACTGACAACACATACATTAGGCCACAAAGTATGAGCACTGGGGTCCTGGCTAGCAGGATCCCAGTGAGACAGGCAAAACACACTGACATATAAGTTTTTATCTATGAGCACTGGGGTCCTGGCTAGCAGGATCCCAGCGACACAGTAAAAACACACTCACAAACAGGCCAAAAGTCTGGGTAACCATGCTAAAAAGAGGCTTCTTTCTCACAGAGTATGATATACTTTGTTTCTTAGTCTAGCTGGAGTAATAATTCTACAGTTTCTAAAAATAATGTGGGTAATTTGTTCTTGTGTGATTGATTCTCGCACTCAATTGGACCACTTCTTGGCCTATAGTGATGTTTCATCAGGTTTTGATTTAATCAGATAATTATTCGAGAATCATTGCCAATCCATAAAATACATTTATTGGTGCCAAATAGCATCTTAAGAGCTCATGTTTCAGTATAGGTAGTGCAAGTCTTGTTTTTTCTTATAGTAGATAGGATATGATTGCAAATATTTAAAGAGAACATAGTGATAGAGAGTACATTTGTTTTGTAAGTCAATGGATGACTTGGGAATGCAGTTATCAAATAAATCAGTTAATTTAGTTATACCCGATATATGCCATGTTACCTAGATAATAGCTAGTAATCGCATGTAAAACATTCAGGTAATTCTGGATTGTTTAGCAGCAAACATCATGCATGATGATCCAGAATCTTTGCTTGATCTCATTCCAAGTGTTACACACACACAGCTAATAGTTTTTCACCTAATTTTCTTTCAGAATCCTAGATTGCCATACTTTCTCTTAGAGTAAATGTGACTCTTCATTAGTAAAACCAGTTTTATATAGAGGTGGGCTCTTCATTGAGAAGTTGAATGTGTTCCCCATACTAGCCCAGTGACATAGCTTCCAATCAGAGAGAGCCAACCCACCTAAGTAAATTGGTAGTTTAAGCTGTTTGACGAGTCTGCTGGCCCTTTTACCTTGCCAGATAAACTTAAAACTGATTGTATCCAATTCTTTAAACTAATTAATTGGAACAAAAAGTGGTGAAGAGTGGAAAAGATAAACACATTTTATTACAAAATCTATGAAGAAAATCGGAAGAGTTATACATTTTTCTAATAGACGTTTGATGTGTTGTAGGAGAGACATATAGGTCCTCATTATGACATTGGCGATAAGTGCCACTTACCGCCATGCTGACTGCCGCCAAAATACCGTGACCGCGGCGGTATATTGCTACGGGTATTATGACCCACATATAGAAATCCGCCACTATACAGACACACACACAAGTCCGCCAGCCCAAAGTTCAGTGATAAACTGGTGGTACCAAAACCCACACCGTTATGCCAACAGAAATACGCCCACAGCATCATCAATCAATCAATCAATTATAGGATTTATAAAGCGCACTACGTACCCGTGAGGGTTTCAAGGTGCTGGGTGGGGGGTGGAGCTGTTCTTACTGGTCGAAGAGCCAGGTCTTGAGGAGTCTTCTGAAGGTGAGTAGGTCTTGAGTCTGTCGCAGGGTGATGGGGAGGGTGTTCCAGGTTTTGGCGGCGAGGTATGAGAAGGATCATGACCCCCTAATCACTGCGGCGGTCATTCAACCGCAGTAAACAATTGGCGGTACAGACCGTCGCACTCAAAATACACACACACACATACAAAACAACACCACATTGGACAATTCAAACTACACACACCTGACACACATACACACACCACACCCACACCACTATAAAACACACACCCACAATACCCACAACCCTTTACGACCCAAAGAATTTGACAACTGCGAGAGAGACATGCCAGGAGCACCCACTGAATCAGAGCAACAAAACACCATCACCCATGCACCATCCACGCACCTCACAGCACACTCCCCAACACATCACCCCACACACCCTCACAAACACCACTCACACTACACCCATGGCACCACAACAACACCCCAGATTCTCTGAAGAGGAGCTAAGGGCCATTTTGGAGGAAATCATCCAGGTAGAGACACAGCTATTTGGATTACAGGTGCAGCAGACATCCATTGCTAGGAAGATGGAGCTATGGCAGAGAGTCGTGGACGGGGTCAACGCCGTGGGACAGCACCCAAGAACAAGGGATGACATCATGAAGAGGTGGAACGACCTCCGGGGGAAGGTACGTTCCATGGTTGCAAGACACCAGATAGCAGTACAGAGGACTGGTGGGGGACCCCCACCTCATCCCCCACAACTAACAAAATGGGAGGAGCAAGTCTTGGCAATCATGCATCCTGAGGACCTGGCAGGAGTAGCAGGAGGACTAGACTCTGGTAAGTCAAATCTTTACTACTTTCACTCCCCTACCTGCATACCAGCACATAGCCCCACCCTTACCCTCAACCCTCACATACACCCCACCATCACAACCCACCCATCCCAGTACCCAGCACTGCATGCAACAACAATGCATGGACACCACTCACAGCTCTGCATGGACACCTATCACCACAGCATGCACAGTAGTGACAATCACTTAGCCAACCAAATTACAACACACACAAGCCAAAGATGCCTTGGTAATAACAACTATGGACAAGATGTCACACACAGTAACAATATCACTGCTTGTACATATCCACAGGACCCCCGAACAACGTCACCGGAGAGGAAGTACCAGCAACATCCAGTCCACCCCCCGAAGAGGCCCACAGTGATGACAGCAGCTCTGCATGCCTCGATCAGGATGACCAACCTGGCCCATCAGGGACCTCTGGACAGTCGATGACCCAGCCACATTCCCAAACCACCACAGAGCCTCCCCCCTCAGGAAACATCACCACAGCACCCACCCAGCCTGCCCATCCCTCTGTCCCCAGGACATGTCAATCAGCAGTGTGTCCACCACTACAGGGACCCCAGGCAACCCCGCAAACACAGGATGATCAGGGACCTGGGGTTAGTGGCAGTGGGCACACGGTTCAGGGGACAGAGGCACAGGACAACAGGGAAGCTGGGAGGACTGCTGTGCGAAAATGGAAGGACAGGCCCAGGGAACCGACTCTCCATGAGGCACTCACAAACATCCTGGGAGCATACCATCATTCCCAGGAGAACATGGGCCAGATACTGGCCAAGTGGCAGGAGATCAGTGGCTGCAGGAGGGACAGTACCTGGGAATCAGGGAGGACCTGAGGGACATCCACACCACCCTGGTCACCATTGCAGGGGTGCTGGCAGAAATGGCCAACACCATGAGGGAGGCAGTGGCACACCAACGGGCCTGACAATAGCCACACCGAAGAACAGCCCTCCACCTTCGCCAACGCTAGTGGACAGGAGGCCCCGCCACTGGAACAACAGGCCACCAGCACCCCATCCCCTTTAGAAGGAGAACCACCACCCAAAAGGTCCCTGCGATCCAGGCAGAAGCCAGAGAACATTGCCAAGACCCCCACCAGGAAATAGGATTCACCTGATTGTCACTCTTGTGTCCCACTCTGTTTCCCTGTCCACCTTTAACTGACATTGCTCCACTTCCTATGCCCCCTTGGACAATGCACCTATGATACCAGTAGACTGGACTCTGTCCTGGATATTTCTCCACCAATAACCCAGCCCATTGCAATACCCTCTACACTTGTTATCACATAAATAAACACCCTTGGAACAAATACAAGTATGGAGTCTGCCAATTGATAGAAATATGTATTCGTTTAACAAGCTGTAAACATTGCAATTCAAATGTAGTTATATTTACATAGGTGTGACCTGTAGTGGGCAGCAGTAAACACACCAGGAGCCAGAGTGGGGCACAGATATCTGAAAATAGACATGCCAAAGGGTACAGTAAGTGGCCATAGAAATAGGGAAATCAATCTGCCATGTCCAATGTCCAACACAAAACTGTAATGGAAGGTGAAGTTACAGTGTCTTACCTGTGTGTCACTGGAAGTGCTGTTGGATTATTGTAGTTCTGTTGTCCACATCCTCATCCTCTGCTTCCTCTTCGTCACTGTCCACAGGCTCCACTGCTGCCACACAACCATCCCCAGGCTCATCCTCTTGCAGAAAAGGTACCTGGCATCTCAAGGCCAGGTTGTGCAACATGCAACGATGATCTGGCACACCTTCTTCGGTGAGTAGTACAGGGATCCACCTGTCAGATGGAGGCACCTGAATCTGGCCTTCAGGAGGCCAAAGGTGCGCTCAATGATCCTCCTTGTTCGCCCATGTACCTCATTGTAACATTCCTCTGCCCTTGTCCTGGCATTCCTCACTGGGCTCAGTAGCTATGAGAGGTTGGGGTAACCAGAGTCACCTGTAAATATTGAGGGATACCTGTTATCCAGACACTCACCCTTAGAGCCAACCCCACACCCATATACCTACATCAACTGGGTGGGGACCATGGGCTCCCCTATTAGCCACACACGGTGCCTCTGGAGTTGAGATATCACATATGGGATGCTGCTATTCCTCAAGATAAAGGCGTCATGCACAGAGCCAGGATACTTTGCATTGACATGGGAGATGTACTGGTCCACCAAACACACCATCTGCACATTCAGAGAGTGAAAGCTCTTTCGATTTCTGTGGCACCAATGATGTTGGGGATATGTCCCAGTGAATAGAAGTCAGCCTTCACTGAGGCCAAATCCTCCACCTGGGGGAATACAATGTAGCTGCGCATGTGTATCATCAGGCTAGACAACACTCTGGTCAGCACGTTTGAGAACATAGGCTGTGACATCCCTGATGCCATGGCCACTGTCGTTTGGAAGGAACCACTTGCCAAGAAATGGAGCACTGACAGGACCTGCACTAAAGGGGGATACCTGTGGGTTAGCGGTTAGCTGAAATCAGGTCTGGCTCCAATTGGGCACACAGCTCCTGAATTGTGACCCTATCAAGTCTGTAGGTTAGGATAATGTGCTTGTCCTCCATTGTCGCCAGGACCACCAGGGGTCTGTATACGGGGGGATGTCTCCATCTCCTATTCATCCTCAGTGGTTGAACTCTAGGTTGAAAAACTGTGAGCAGAAGGTCATATTCAAACATATAGTCAGATTAATATGCAATTTTTGTTTTACAGAAACAATATGTGAACTTGTAAGTCCATTGATGTGGCTTTGTCTGCTGTGATGCAGTTAGGTGCCATGGCCTGTGCCCCCCTGAAACGGCGGCTGCTGACCTATGAGGAGGGTCAAGTGGAAATGAGGTAATGCTGCTGGCATTGTGTGCCGTTGTGGTCAGCGGTCGACGACCACTGTGCAACACCGCATTGGTTATCATTGGGGCCCATGGGTTCCAGGAGCCAATGGCGATGTACGCCGGCGGTGACGGTACGCACCGCCCCGGACATGACCGACATTTTCTATCTGTACACTCACTTGCTACCTGACCTTCGACCTTCAACAGGAGAGGACCTAAACTGCAAGTGCTGCTGTGACCTGTGTCTGGAAGCAACCATGGCTCGAGTGTCTGGGGAAAGGGCCCCTGCCTTCACTTCAGAGGAGTTGGAGAGACTGGTGGATGTGGTCCTACCCCAGTAGTGTTTACATTATGGTCCTCCAGACCAACAGGTGAGTACACTGTGAGCATGATGCTTGGGGCATGGAGTGCTGTGTGTGTAAGCCTTGTGTAGGAGGGGCTCAGGGGCCCTGGGAAGAGTGTTGCATGTATGGTGGTCAATGTCTGGGCGTAAGGGGATGGTAGGGGTATTATGGGCCATGAGTATGACAGGCCGGATTGTATGACTAATCCCTTTTCTGCTGTATTTTTCCTGCAGTCAATGCCCATCAGAAAAAGGGTATTTGGCGTGCCATCGCAAAGGAGGTGCGGACCCTAGAGGTCTTTGACGGACGGAGCACCCACTGCCAAAAACGGTGGGAGGACATGAGCCGCTGGGCAAGGAACACAGTGGAGGCCCAGATGGGGCTGGCTTCCCAACGAGGAAGGGGTGCCCATCGTACCTTGACCCCTCTAATGTTCCGCATCCTGGCAGTGGCCTATCCGGAGTTGGATGGGCACTTGAAGGCATCACAGCAGCCACAAGGGGGTGAGTACAGATTCATATTCTTGACCATGTGCGTGTTAAGGTGTTACCTGGGTGGGGGATGTGGGTGCCCCTAGGCCAGAGCGAACATGGAAAGGTAGGTTCCATGATGGGCAAGCTCAGATGCACTCCAACCACAATAATGTAGGTGGGCATCTACTACTGGGCAGGGTCCTGTGGGTTTCAGGTGTGCAGCTAATGGTGTTAGGCATTGTACCCCATGGGCTGGTGACTAGCATTGTAACTCGTAGTGCATGGCCTAGTGCATAGGGCTGTTCCCTGTGAGTTGTGTATGCCAACGGTAGTGTTGTTGCTGGCATTGACCGTCCCACATGGGCCTGGAGGCCAAATCCACTGGCAGTGAAGGCACCAGTGGGACGGAGGGCGAGGGGAGCACCACGACGGAGACAGGAGGGGACAGTACCGACAGCAACTCCTCTGTTGATTGAAGCTCTCTGGCAGTGGCGGGCACTACAGCCGCCACCCCGTACCAGCACCGCCCTCCCAGCAGCTCCTCGGCGTGTTTCCCGTGCCCGCTCACCCAGGAGGGTGGGCATTTCCTTCATCCCAGGCACCTCAGTTCCTGCCCCAGTCAGCAGTGCTGACATCAGCGAGGAGGCTATTGACCTCCTGATATCCCTCTCTGTTGGGCAGTACCATACTGAATGCCATCCATGGGCTAGCAGGGCATTTTCAACAAACAAATGCATACCTAGAGGGCATTCACTCTGGCTTGGCAGCCTAACAGAGAGCATTCCGGCTCTGGCCAACTCAATGATGGCAGCCATTGTCCCTGTCTCCAGCCTCCCCTCTCCAACTTCCTCTACCAAGTCCCAATCCCCTCAACCCCAGCCTATCCCAAGCACACCTTTAGACCCGCATGCACCCAAATCAACACAAAAGTGGCTCAGGCAAACACAAGCACCAAAATTCAACCCACAGGCACTCACACAAGCACCATCCAAATGCAGACACACCAACATCCACTGCCTCCACTGTGTCTCCCTCCTCCTCGTTGTCCACCTCCCTCCCAGTAGCATCTCCACTCAGACCTGCATGCACTACATCCTCATCCACTACCTCCATCCTCCATCACCAGCACGCCTATCACTACACGCCCCTCACTGGCAGTCACCACCCCCACATTCATGCACACGTCCCCTGTGTCCACTCCAACTGTGTCTGTTACCACTCCTCCCAAAGTACACAAACGCAAGCACTCAGGCACCCAACTGCCATCCACCTCACAACTGCATCCAGCCCATGCACCTGCACCCAAGCAGAGCAGACTGACACCTCCTACAACCACTCCCTCTTCCTTCACTCCCAAACCTTGACCCTCTTCCCGCCCCAGTGTCCCTAAGAAGCTTTTCCTCGCCACCATTGACCTATTTCCTACCCCTCACCCCCATTCTTCACTTCGGGCCAGGGTGGCCAGAACCCAGCCCAGCACCTCAGCCACCCAGTCCACGGCCACTGTGGTTTCTGCAGCTACTGCACCTGCTCCAAGTAGGCACCCGTCACCACAGCCAGTGTGCCAGAACCACCTGTCAAGGCCAAGAAGTGGCCACCACCTAGCAAGGGCAAGACGGGGACACCAGCCAGCAAGGGGAAGGAGGCACCACCAGCCAGCAAGTGGAAGGTGGCACCACCAGCCAGCAAAGGCAAGAAAAGAACACCAGCTGGGAGAAGCAAGGAGCCACCACCATCTGCCAAGGGCAGGAAGGGGCACACAACACCAGCCACGGCACTTCAACCATTCGAGGCTGCAGGGGAAGGGCTGGAGCCTCCCCCACCACTGATAGCGCCGCCACCTGCACCACGGCCAGCACCAACACCTGCCCCGCCAGCAGCACCACTGCCAGCAGCAGTAGCCCCAGTGGGCAGCCGTCCAAGGCTGCAGGGGAAGAGCTGGAGCCTCCCCCCATTACTGACAGCACCCCCACCTGCAGCGCAACTGCCATCCACTGAGCAGCCTTTACCACCTGCGAGCAGTGTGTAGTAGTGACTACATGGCCAGCAGTGCGTCCTGGCCCCTGCAACACCTGCCGGTGTGACACCCGGTGTGACACCCAGGTGAGAGACTGTGACCTTCCACCATCCAGGATAAAGCACACTGGGCACAAAGCCCCCTCCAGACCCAGTAGAAGAAGGCATCCACTCACCCACTACTTGGAGGGATGAAGCACACTGGGTACAAAGCCCCATCCAGAACCAGTGGAAGAAGGCATCCACTCACTGCATACTTGCCAGGATAAAGCACACTGGGAAGAAAGCCCTCTCCAGAACCAGTGGAAGAAGGCATCCAATCATCCCTTTCTTGGCAGGATGAAGTACACTGGGCACAAAGCCTCCTTCAGAACCAGTGGAGAAGCCATCCACTTGAGAGACTGTGGCTTTGCACTCCTCAGGAGCAAGCAGTGGGCAAACCACCCACTTGAGAGATTATGGCTTTGTACTCCCCAGGACCAAGCAGTGGGCAAACCACCCGCTTGAGGGACTGTGGCTTTGCACTCCCCAGGACCAAGCAGTGGGCATGGAGCCCCCTCCAGGCCAGTGGCGTTGTACTATCTTCTGGCTGAGGTGCCCCCCCATTCCTCTTCCCCCTGAGGTGCCTGTGTGTTTTTGACCTAATGCCCCTGCAGTGTTCCCTCTGTTTTGAGGCAGTAGTCAAGTGTGGTCTTGGCCTATGTGTTATGGCCCCGTGGTCCATGGGCATTTTGGAGTGGTCATTGTCCCTCCTTTTGTATTTATTGTACATACTGTTTATTGATTTAAGGACGTATTTATCTAAAATTGTACCATTACACTCATTTTAATCCATTCCTTTTGTCCTTGCATTATTTCTGAGGGTTACGGGGTGTATATGTAATGTTGTTGCATCTGTTTGTGTGGATGGTGTTGTGGGTGAGGGTGGGGGTGGGGGTGTTGCGTGTTGCATGTGTGTGTCACTCTTTTTTTCCTTCCCCCCTCCCTTGTGTGCTAGGTGCAGTACTCACTGTGGTCGTCTTCGTCGGCGTTCGTGTTCCTGGTGTATGAGGAGGTACACCAGCATTGGAAAAATGTGCAGCTCGGGCTCCATGGCGTCGTGGTTTTTCCTTGAGTATCAAGAGGTGAGTCACTTCCCTTCAGTGTACTGTTTCCACCGTGCTTTTGATGGCGTTGGTACCGCCCCGGAAAAGGTGGCGGATAGGCCTGTTGTAATGCTGTGGGCGGTACATTATCTTCCGCCTGGTTGTTGGCGGTTACCGCCACGGTGTTTGTTGCTACCGGCATATTGGTCGGTGTGTTAAAGTGGCTGCCTGTGTTGGCGGTTTACGGAGTGGTCATAATTTTTCTTACTGCTGGCCTGTTGCCGGTATTACTGCCGCTTTATCACCGACCGCCAGGGTTGTAATGAGGGCCATAGTTCTATTAGAAAAAAACAATTACAATGCTTAAGTATGTGCCTACAGGCATAACACAAGTGTCTGATTCAGTGACCCTGCGACCTATGAGGATTTGTCTGTTACTAGAATTTAGTTTGCATCCAGAAAATTTGCAGAATTCTTTAGCTGTTAGTTCTATGTTATTGAGACTAAGAATGATTGACTGAATAAGGACAAGTACATCATCTGCGTTCTGAATGTAATACCAGTGAGAAAAATGTTTTTTAGATTTGGAAATGAGGTTATTCGCTTATGCAACTTTCTTAAATAACTCCATATATATTGCATGTAGGATGAGCGATAATGGGTGTTGGAAAATGACCCTTTCTGAAGGGTCACCCCAAATTTTTTACCTTCCTCCTCCTTTATTTTGGACCATGTTTTTGTTTGCTTTAGAACTCAGGGCACTTTACCACTGCTAACCAGTGCTAATGTGCATGTACTCTCGCTCTAAAATATGGTAGCATTGGCTCATCTCCAATTGGCATATTTAATTTACCTATAAGTCCCAGTAAAGTGCACTAGATGTTCCCAGGGCCTGTATATTAAAAACTACAAGCGGATCTGCAGCACTGATTGTGCCACCTACATACGTAGTCCCCTAAACATGTCTCATGTCTGCCATTGCAAGGTCTGTGTGTGCAGTTTCACTGCCACTTTGACTTGGCATTTAAAAATAATTGCCAAGCCTTAAACTCCCCTTTTTCTACATGTAGGTCACCCCTAAGGTAGGCCCTAGGTACCCCATAGGGCATGGTGCTATGTAGGTAATAGACAGTGCATGTACTTATGTGTTTTACATGTCCTGGTAGTGAAAAACTCACACATTCATTTCTCACTACTGTGAGGCCTGCTCCTCTCACAGGCCAGCATTAGAAGAGCCTGTATACACTTTTAAGTGGTAGATTTTGATCTGAAAGGAATAGCCCTACCTTATTTAGTATGGCAATAATGGTAAATAGAAAATCCTGTACTGGTTGACAGCTCCTCCTGTGCATTCCACCCAGACAGACATAAACACAGGACAATAAGGGGCTCATTACAAGTTCGGCTGATGGTTTACACTGTCCACCAAACTTCCGACAGGGAGGTTGCCACCGTACAGGCTACCTCCCCACAGGCCACATTAAGATTTTCCTGCTAGGTCAGCAGGCTGAAACCTGAGTATCTGCCCGCTGGCCTAGCTGGAAACAGCCTACAGCATTGTCTCCTGCTCGTAATCGAGCCGTGGCAATGCTGTAGCCTGCATAGTGCAGAAGCACCCTCACACTAGGAGTCTGGTCCCTACCTGGACAAGGGTGTGTACCTCTGCCAATTAGAGACTAGAGACCCAATTTCTAACAACTGGCATCCTTGCTGGGTGCCTCTAAAAATAGATACTGGAGAGGAACTCTTAAGGCTGGTGGCGAATGACACATTACTCGTGACTTATTAATAAAATCTGGTTGTAGACTGATTTTATGTACTATGAGAAAGTCATCCTTGTGCCCTGATCACCCTCATTTTTTGACCGATGCTGGTGGTTACCGACTCTGATTATGCGATGGGCTCTGCTAACCAGGGCCAGGGCCAGTGCTCTGTTTCAAAGGTATATGGAAATTAGGCATTATTACAATTGGCTCTGACTACCTACCTGAAGTGCCTAGTATATGGGAGGGCATGTAGGATGAGATGCTGTACCCCTAGTCTGCACCAAGAACCCCCAGAACTGCACTTGCTGTGCACTCTGGGCTTCACCAAAAGAGGACCTTGCCTTGCTTCCAAAGCTCAGGAGTGGATTCCCTGTAAGCAACAGAGACAAAGGAGCTACCAAGGGTCCCCTGCATCAACACCTACAAGAAGAGCCCATCTGACCAGCGTCCAGTGGACTTTTAAGGAGTTGACCAGGTATATGGTGGGGATAGTAGTCCCAACTCTCCAAGGAGTACCTCCGAACTTCTTGAATCTTAGCTGGTATTGTGGACACTTCAAGACACAGAAAAGTCCTCCTGTTGGAAGATCCAGAATTTCAGAAAGCTCCAAAAAGCTCCATAAGTGGACCAACCCATCGTTAAGCTGGCCATGGCAAACTGAGATTTGGTCTGAAATTCAGGTTTGCTCCGCTGAAAGCTCCAGAGCTTTGCCCATTGATGATGAGAACCAAGACCTCTATAGGAGTTCACTGAGGATTTGCACTGAAACAAGCCAATGACAGTGACTTACAACCTGGCCTGCCAAGGCACCTCGCTCAATGAGGAAGGAAAACAAAGTAAAAACTGACAAAGTGCGAAGGTAAAGTTTTGACTGAGGCCTACCGCTCAGTGTCTCTGACCCAGGCTCTATCGTGGTTGGCCTCAAACTTTGACTTTTACCAGGTCAGGTGCGATCAGATAATCACAATTGGTGTGTTTTACTTTATGCAATAGAAACCACATTTTGTAATTTAAAATTCATATCTCAGGTTCCCTACATTGAATCTTTGTTGTTTTTGTGTCATCTTAGAGATAGAAATATGTTCTATTTTGATAAATTGGTGTTAGATTTTTAGTGTGTGTTTTGTATTACTCATTTACTGTTTCATTGATGTTAAATGCTTTACACACCTGCCTCCTAAATTAAGCCTGACTGCTCATCAGACAAGCTACCAAGGATTGAGCAAGGATTAATTCATTGAGAGTTTAATTAGAACGTATTTGTGATTGCAGTGTTTTCACTAGCTGTAGGTACCTACCTGTCCCTGCTAATAAAAAAGCTTTCTCTCCATCTAAAAGTATGACATTCAGAGGTTCTTGTAATGTAGGGTGCAACGCCATAAATTAGTAATTTGAATAATTTGACTGATATATAATCAGGTCATGTGGTTTTATTAGGTAGCATGTTAAGTATAGTAGACAACTTAGGGCCAGATGTAGCAACCCGTTTGCGAGTCGCAAACGGCGAAAATCGCCGTTTGCGACTCGCAAACGTGGGTTTGCTATGCAGAAATGCATTTTGCGAGTCGAATCGACTCGCAAAATGCATTTCAGACTCGCTAATAGGAAGGGGTGTTCCCTTCCTATTAGCGACTCGCACTGGTATGCAATTCCATTTGCGGCCGCGAAAGCGGTCGCAAATGGACTCGCAGTTACCATCCACTTGAAGTGGATGGTAACCCAGTCGCAAACGGGAAGGGGTCCCCATGGGACCCCTTCCCCTTTGTGACTGGACCAGATATTAATTTTTCAGCGCAGGGAGTGGTCCAAGGGACCACTCCCTGCCCTGAAAAACCGAAACTAAAGGTTTCGGATTTTTTTAAAGTGCAGCTCGTTTTCCCTTAGGGAAAACGGGCTACACTTTAAAAAAAAAAAACCTGCTTTATTGACAAGCAGGTCGCTAACATGGAGGCCTGCTGACGTCAGCAGGCCTCCATGTTAGCGAGTGCCTATACTCGCAATGGGGCCGCAATTTGCGACCCACCTCATGAATATTCATGAGGTGGGTCATTGCGACCCCATTGCGAGTTGCAGTCGGTGTCTGAGACACCGTACTGCATAGCAATTTGCGAGTTGCAAATTGCGAGTCGCAGGGACTCGCAATTTGCAAGTCGCAAATTGCTTTTTTCGTACATCTGGCCCTTATTCTATTATAAATTCCACCATTGGGACAGCATTGCCACTTTTGATCATTTTATCTCAAACCTGCTGAATATTGGAGCAGTCCTCTGATTCTCATATTATAGGTAGGAGTAATAATGTTTGGCTACAGACAACATTTCCTTGTAATGACTTGTAACATTGGCAGGTCTCATCTCTAATTTTGGTCATAGTTCTTTTGTATTGAAGGCAAGGTTCCTGACTTTTCTACTATTTCTGAATTTGAATATGTGATTAAGCGCTTTAATTTACTCTGCCAAGATTTCCCCGCAGAGATTGTTTGTAGGAATGTCCCAGTAACTAGGTGATGGCTTTCTAGTCTGCTTTGTGTGTATACTTTCATGGAGTTCAAGGCAACAGTTGGTAAGATACAGCCAAAACTAATTTTAATGAATTGTGAAACATCTGAATTTAAATATTTAGTATAATCTTCTCCATTAATCAAATGGCTTAGAAAAGAATAACAATCTGGGACGATAAGCAATTCTTTGCTATTGACATGTCTTAGCTGTACATATCAAAGAGATCCCTGTACTAGTCAGGCACAAGTAGAAATGAGGGTATTGCTTGCCAGGTTTGGAAAAGAAGGTGTAGGACCTAGGGCCTCATTACGACCTTGGAGGTCCGGCAGCTACATTATGACCGTTGCGTTGCAGCACAGGAAGGGCTGGTGGTCCTGGGGGCCCTAATCCGCCAGGGCAGCACTGCACTGGGGATTACGACCCCCCCTCTCCGCCAGTGGTAGCACAGCCATGTAAAGGCTGGCAGTGATGGGGTTCAGGGTGCCCCAGGGGGGCCCATGCACTTGGCATGGGAAGTGAAGGGTCCCCCACTGGCCAGCCCGTCACAAAGTTCACAGTCTGCTCTGCAGACTGTGAACTTTGCAATGGGTGCTTGTGCACCCTATGCTCTACAGCAGTGCTTCCCAACCTGTGGTCCTGGGACCCCAAGTGGTCCGCAAAGCCTCCTGTGGGGGTCCACTACTGCCTAGAACATTAAATAATCTTAACAGATTAGGTCCCCAGCTTTAAGTCATGACTCATTGCGGGGGTCCCTGGATTCCAATAATGATTCAGTAGGGGTCCCTGGGTTCCAGTAATGATAAAGTGGGGGTACACAGAAATCAAAAGGTTGGGAACACTGCACGACAGCTTTGTATTACAGACAATGCTGTAGGCCGTTTCCTGCTGGGCTACCGGGCGGAAACACCATTTCCGCCCACTGACCCAGTGGGAAACTCTTAATGTGGCCCACGGCAAGGTCGGCCACACTGTCCACCGAAGTCATAATGACCCCCATAGTGTCTTGGTTCTAATATCACCATGAATCATTCAGCTGTAGTATATTTAGCATCTTGAAAATACTTGTTATTGTATTTTTCACATGTATTGTATTAGCAGTATTATATGTGTCTGTCAATGGCTCTAACATACAGTTAAATCTCCTGTTAAAATTATGGGTATCTGATAGCTACTTAATTCTAAAGTGATATAAGAGCAAAATGTAGGACTCTCATTGTTAGGGATGTATAAAGACATTTAAACATATAGCCTCATTACGAACCTGGTGGTCTAGCGGTCCTAATCCGCCAGGGCAGTGCGGTGGGGATTACGATTTCATTCTCCGCCAGTGATTTCATGGTGGTGTAGTCTGGTGAAGAACAGGTGGAGGTGGTTCTAGGGGGGCCCCTGCACTGCAGATCGTGCAACTGGTGCACCCTGCTCACTACAGCATTGCCGCCTGCTCTATTACAAGCTGGGGACAAAGCCGAAGGCCATTACCTGCTGGGCCAGCAGGCAGAAACTGAGGTTTTCACCCTCTAACACAGCGGGAAACTCCTAATGGGCCTGTGGGGAGGCAGCCATAATGGTGGCAACCTTCCCATCGGGATTTCAGAGAACAGGCTTTTTCGTCTGCCAAAATCATAATAAGGACCGTTGTTTCTTAGTTTTAAATTTAGCATTTCTGTTAATATCCATCCACCCACTGGATCAGTTTTGGGGTTTTTAATTTTCCGTCATCTATTGAGAATTAAAGTTGTGACCTCCTCTCTATCTAGTAATAAAGGAGGAGCTGCTCAAATAATACATTCTGCACATTGAATAGTTTTTGCTGCACTCAGACAGACTTATGTTTGTTGAATCTGATTTTATAAGATATGTCTCCTGTAGATTGAAGAAATCCAGTTTTGAGTGCCAGCCTTTGGAAAGTAATCTTTACTAATTATCCCCCTTCCTGATGCCATTCACATTCCCGGTCGAAATTCTAATCATATTGAATTCTGTGAGATTCAATCACTTCTCTCCACTCCCTTTCACCTTTTAGTAACTGCAATGAACACCCTCATCACCCTGCCTACTCATCTACTTTTCAACCCTCACCGTACCAATTGTGACCTCGTATCTCTAGGTCAGCTTTGTTCTGCAACTACAAGGCAACGGAAAACTGAAGTTCCATTTGGATGTCTTCCTGTATATTCTTACAATATGTTAGGGGTGTTGCCCTCTTTGAACACCCTGTAACACTGAGCGAAATTTAGAATCATAATATCCCCTCAGAGTTTCAATGTTCAAAAAAAGAGAAAGAATTAGTCCTCGATAAAGTCTCTCATGATGGTATCCGAAGGAATCTTGAAAGAACCTTGCTGGCTAATTTTCATAGAGTTGCAGACAGTTGTTGTATAACTATATAAGGCATTCCCCTACCACGCATGCCTTTACTGAGCAATCTTTACAACACATACCTTTACCAGGCATGCCCTTACTATCCATACCATTAACACAAACATACTTAGGATTACAACCATTACCACACATACTTTTACCATGCACACATTTACCATGCACATCTTCACCACACAATAATTTGCAAGGAAAAATACAAATAAATATTTAGGAAACTGTTAGTTACATATGCAATGTTAAGGTGGTGTACCATATTATATATTCCCCAACATTATTATATAAAAAATACTGTTGCATCACGCATTTTTGTGCAGGAGAAAACAACAAGATGGCAGAGAAACATTCTGAGGAGGGTCAAAAACATAAAAAAGCCTAGCAAAATAATTGTAAATTTAGTCATGTTATTCTTCATTAAAAAAACGCAGATTGCAACAGTTACCTTATCAAAAACTATGGTTAAACTCTATAAAACATATAAATACAGGTGACTACCATTTTGTGATCAGTCGTACACTGTCTTCTAAAGTGACCACGTGCACTGGAGAAAGAGCAGAATTTCTGTGAAATGTTTGAAACACAGCCATCTATCAGTCAATGTAAGTATACCTAACAGCAATTATACCAGTAGAAATACCATAATATATGAAAACAACTGAAATTTAATGCCATATTGGTATTATTTCCAAACTTATATTCTGCAGAATATCTTATCTTCCACGTAAAAATCATTTGCTAACCATTACAAATTCCCTTTAAATGTAATTTAAAATAAATGTTCAATTTTCTTTTTACTATCAAATAAAGAAATACAGAACTGCGACTACAGACTGATTATTATATTTTTTTGTGAATCAGTGTCTACTCAGAGAGGGTACTGGAACAATAACTAGGGGCAGATTTACTGTTCTAACTCTGTCGGGTGCCTGGTTAAAGGTGCTGGATAGCGGCTGGGGGGCAGATTTTCTATGCTAACTTGACCGAATACCTAGTACTGGAAGGTACTGGACAGTGGGTTGTGGCAGTTTTTTTATTAGAACTCTGCCAAGAGCCTAATCAGGGAAGGTGCTGGACAGTGGCTGGGGGGCAGATTTCTACTGCAACTTTGCAAGTGTCTAGTCAAGGAAAACGAAGTACAGTGGCTGGGAGTCAAATTTTCCATTCTAAGTCCAGCAAGTGCCTGGTCAGGGAAAGTGCTGGAAAAGAACAGTGAGGGACACAGTTTCTATTCTAACTCCTCCAAGTGCCTAGTCAGGGAATGTGATGGACGATGACTGAGGGGCAGAGTTACAAATCTAAGGGCCTAATTATGAGTTTGGCAGTTGAACTGCCACAACTCCAATACAGTGATGGTGAGTTGGCCGTCAAGGTGGTTGCCTCACCACCATCGTATTACGATGTTTCCACCAGGCTGACCGGCGGAAATGTTGTATAATAATGTTTCTGCCGGTCAACCTGTTGGAAAAAAGGGAGCCGAGGCCAATGCCATCGCACACAGCACGCCTTGAATGCATTCAAAGGGTGCTGACAGGGGGGGGGCCTGCACCGCCCATAACAGGGACCCCGCCATGAAAAGGCTGACGGAAAGGAAAGTCATGCTCAGCATGGGGGTGCGAACCAAGCACCGCCGTGGCTGACCATGACTTTGACTGTCCCCAACCTGTTGGGATCCTTGTGGAGGAAGCGGTCTCCTCGCGGTCCTACCAACAGGATAGTAATCTGGAGGTCGGAATGCCAGTATTGTGGCAGTTCGACTGCCACCATGGGTTTGATGGTCTCAGGACCGTCAAACGCATAATGAGGAAAAGTTTGCCAAGTGCCCAGTCAGGGAAGATGATGGACAGGGACTGAGGTCAGATTTAAATACACTTTCTCTTCTATTTAGACTATTACAAAACTTAACCATTTAAAGAAATTGAAAAACCTTCAAACCTCAAAAACATCTCACTAAATCAAAGCAGTCACTTTAAATAAGCAATGATTAGTAAGAATTTTTTAAGTAAATACAAAAACGAATAAATAAATAAATCATGCATGAAGAACTCAACAATATCATGCACATCTTGTGTCCCTAGAATTACAACAAACAAGGCAAATCAACTCAACCTCAAGAAAACTCAAAATGAAAGTTCCAAAAAGCTGATGCCAAAAGCAATAACTACAATTCCAAAGGTAAATGTATTTTCCCTAAACAAAAATTAAATTTAACAATCACATTTTATTTCCTAAACAGAAAAATAACAGTCAATGTTTTCTTTCACAGATAAAACTGTATAAAATAACTTTGTATCCTCAACAGGTTACAAGAAATAACATTTCTTTTTTTATATCTCTATAAGGAACAACCGATATAAGAAAAATAAAAATCATATTAATATACAATATAATATTGATATTCCGCAATCATATAATTTATCAAGAATGGAAAATGCAAGACAAGCATCTTAATTCAATTCTAGCATGGAAATAGACCTGTATAATATGATGGGTGCAATTACTATAAGGAGGGATAACTGAGCCCAGAAGTCATTGGTGGTGATTTGAGTATTTTTCATCCTACTGCAAATGCAGAGCAGTTATTCTTGATGACATGGCAGAAAAAGTCACTGAGTATAACCAGTCTGCCTCTGCAACTGAGAGAGAAGCTAGAGAAAATATCCAACAAATGAAGTCATTTGCAGCCCCCTCCAATGAACCTTGTGGCTCAATTTTGAGGGAAGTAGCCCAGAACACACCCACATATGTTGCCAGTAGTATGCCCACAATCAATCAAAAACTTGTGAAGAATGGTACAACAATGAAAACAGGTGAGTAATCTTCAAAGCGTAACTGCCAGAGCTATGCAAATATTAGCATTCCCCCTGAACTAACAGAATCCTTTCATCATTAACCATGTCTTCTCTATATTAACCAGAAACCTAAAAAATTAATACTTATCTGTTGTTCACTACATAGCGCAGTAAGTCCAAAGAATAGTGACATTTGGATGATGGATGGGACTTTTAAATCAACTCTCCATTCATTCACTCAAACTTATACTATTCATGTTAACATCAACAATACATCAATCCTATTAGTTTATAGTTTACTGCCTGATAAACAATGCTCAACTTACACTTAGAGCCTCATTACCAGTAGAGAGGTCCATAGGACCCCCGTACCTGTGGTGGCAGTCAGATGACTGCACTGCTGGCAGTCCGACCACCAGATTACAATCCTGGCAGATGGACCACCAGAGGACCACTGCCACCACAAGGATCACCCATCCTGGTGGGATGGAGACGGTCGGAGTTGTAGTCAGCCAAGGAAGTGTTGAGTTCAGCACGGCGGTGCTGATCACAAGTCCCCTTTCTGCCAGTCTTTTCATGACGAAGTCCATGCCATGAAAAGGGTGGCGGAAAGGCAGTGCTGGGGGCACAGTGGGGCCCCTGCACTGCCCACAACCACGAGGAGCCGAGGCTAATGCCGCTGCACTTCTTCCACTGGGCTGACCGGCGGAAACCTCCTAATATGGAGATTTCCCTCGGTCAGCCCAGTGGAAACATCGTAATTGGGGCCAGGGGTGAGACCTCCAGTACTGCTGTGATCTCCTCCTCACTGGGCCAGCAGGCCAAAAGATGGCCCTCCAGTCTCATAATGAAGCCTTAAGTTTTTATTAGTTATAAAATCTAAACCAGTAAATAATAGCCTGCGGAAAATCACCATTGATTGCAAATGACCAACATTTAATACAATTGCAAAAAAAAATCCTAACAGCCAAATTCAAGAATACTTTTCTCACATTTCCCAGGCATACTGGGGAAAAATGTAAAACATCTTCTCAGCTGAGAATTTTATGTGAAACAGTAAACTTCAATATGAACTAAAAGAGTGTGTGGATGACTTCTACACTTCAATAATAGAATAAGATTTTTTCCATAAAAGTGTCCCACTCCGAAATTACTTCGAAGACATTAGGCCTAATTATGACCTGGTGGTTGTGCCACGGTCAGACCGCCGGCACTGCCAGTTTCCCTCCACAGGCTGGTGGTGCTGGCGGTGCTGGTGGTCCTAAACTGCCAGTGAAGGGATGCAGGCAGCGCTGCCCTGGGAATTACGATCCCCCCCTCCTCCAGCTTTTACATGACAGTAGCACCGCCATGTAGAGCCTGGTGGAGGCGGAGTGCAGGGGTCTCTGGGGGGGGGGCCTGCACTACCCATTCACTTGGCATGGGCAGTGTAGGGGTCCTCATGGCCAGCCCCTTTGCGAAATTGCACACAGTGAGCTGTGCAATGGGTTCTGGTGCACCTTACGCACTGCAACATTGCCGCCAGCTCAATTATGAACCAGTGTCAATATTGTAAGCTGTTCCCCACTGGGTCACCGGGTGGAAACACCATTTCCGCCTGCTGACCCAACATGGAACTTCTAATGCGGCCTGCAGGAAGGCAGCTGCACTGGTGGCAACCTGACCGCAGGAGTTTGGCAGACGGCCTTTTCCGTCTACCAAACCCGTAATGACCCCCCCCATAATGATTGGCCACATAAGCAGACTGGGTCACAGAAGCAAACTAAGGTTTCCTATTGAACAGTGGAATTGTTACTCAACCTGCTAAAAGGCTGGTGCAAAAACAATAATACATTGAGAGTTGAACTAATTCTATTAACAAATCTGTTGAAAAATCTCACCCTAACCTCTATAATTTCCTGGAAATTTAAAGTACAGTTTCCAGGAAATGAGAATGACACAATCATTGTCAGGTAGTCGGACCCCTAAAATATCTAAAAAAGAATAACGAGATTGCATAAAGACTTTTGGCAAAAATTCATCATTTCCATTGATGCCACCTTGAGGCTACCTGGACAATATTGTATACATTCTACACTAATAATAGCTACTTCTATCTTTAACTGAACAACCTAATTCAGTTGACTTGTTTTAAATTAGTTTTTTAAATTAAAATGTAATTCCCTTCTTCCCTCTAGTTCAACTCTTGGTGATATTGCAAGAACCTTTCACCAAGAGTCACTAGTAATCCAACAATCCATATAGTTCACAACAAATTCAAACCGAAACAAAATGCAATCTAAATATGATATTGCTTTCTTCAAAACTCCACAAATGCAACAATAAAAAACAGGTTCACTGAAACATTAAGGGCCTGATTACGAGGCTGGTGGTCTTGATACTGCCAGCCTCGCAGCGGTGGTCATGACTGACACTGCTGTGGCGGTCTAACGGCCACATTACGACCCTGGTGGTCAGACCGCCAGGGTACCGCTGTCCCCGCGGGGACTGGTGATCTCGAGGGGCAGAGGTTGGAATCAGCCAGGCCACTGCTGCATACAACCTTGTTCTCCGCCATCCTTTTTTATGGTGGTATCACCGCCATTAAAAGGCTGGCGGAGAACAGGTACACATGGCGACAATGCTGCTGCCACTTTCCTGCTGGGCTGACTGGCGGAAACCTTGGTTTCCACCCGTTAGTCCAGTGGGAAAGGTTTAATGATCCCAGTGGGGAGGTAGCCAGCATGGTGACAACCTCCCTGTAAGAAGTTCGGTCAACAGGTTATCCCGTCCGCCGGACTCGTAATGAGGCCCTTAATTTTTTTCATAATAAAAAACTGGAAACAATTCTAAAACAACATGAAGAAAAAAAATGTTTTTTTTTTTTTTTCCAAAAGCATTAATATCTTCTTCCACAGTTCCATGGTGTTAAAAAACAAGAAACAACCATTCCCACGTATGTACATGAAAGCAAACTGTATAGTGATGTAGATCTTGTTAAAACACAAAATACATATATTTTATTAAGTATTAACATCTATTTACCTCCCTGCATATATTCTTACAATACATTGCCTAACCAATATGTTCTAAAAAGTAAATTAGATTGTTCCTACCTGAATGTAGCTCGTCCTTGCTTCTCATCTTGACCGCAACGCACCCCCAACTGTAGAAACAGACGTGGAACTGATTAAGTAAAGCTGAAAAATTAAAAACAAAAAACTGACAATTTCACCCATTAATGTTAATGGAAAACCGTTAGAAAATGCATTTAAATATATAAAAAGTGTTCTATCTCATTTAATAATATGTTTTTTATTTTAAAACAATAAATTATATTTTGGTTAATTTATAACTATTTTATTATTAAATACAACTATTTATTACAATTCTATATGTTGTGTTTTTTCAGTACTTACTATAAATATTATAAATTATTTATTTTTGTACTTCTGTTTTTAATTTAAGATACCCCTTACAGTATTATTCAAATTATTTATTTGCTTTTTAAAAAAAGAATTACTCATAATTATTTTAATTAATACTCATGTATCACATTTCTTATCTGAATATTAATACACTTCCCCACTCATTAGCTTTATATCTCTTATATCCTGATTTTTTAACCTTTTTAAAAGTTGCATAAATTAGCTTAAATATATTAAATGCTATTATATTGCATTACAAATTCATTATTCATATATCTTGATTATTACCTGCGCATTAATACACTTCCCCACCCAATACACCTACATCTCTTGCATCCCAATCCTAAAACTTTATTTACTTATTTCAAAATGATTTTTCATTGATTATCTTAAAATTATAAAATGTTTTTACAATATATTACATAATTAATAGTCAGGTGTCTAAACTGTTACCTGAATATAATTTCATTCCCCATCCATCAGTCATATATCCTTAACATCCCACTTCTAAAACTTTAACTGCATATTTTTTAACAAACTTTGCATACATTATTTTAAAAATGTATGCTTATATATTGAATTACACATTTAATACTCAAGTATCTTAGTTGGTACCTGAGTATAAATATACATCCCCCCTCATTATCCCTACATTCTCAACATCCTGTTCATAAACTTTCAAACATATTTTTTTAAATCATTTGAAATCAATATTGTACAAGCATTAATTGCTTTTACATTGTATTACAAATGTAACACTGAGGTATCTTGGTTGATAGCAGAGTCTTAATACACTTTCCCCTCCACTACCTCTGTATATACTGCACCCTGCTCCTACAACTCTAATTACACGTTTTAAAACAATTTGACTCAATAACTTTAAAATGTAATGTTCTTATATTAAATTAGATATTTAATACTCAGGTATTTTAATAGATAAGTATTAATGCACGTTCTCAACCATTACCCCATTAAGCTTTATTTATATATTTCTTAATTATTTATTTGCATAAATTATTTTTTTAAAATTGAAAACATTTAATTAAATTATATATTTAATACTCAGGCATCTTACTTGTTGCTTATTAACACACTATGGCCCTGAATACGAGTTTGGCGGTCGGACTGCCAGACTACCATGCTGGTGGCTGCCAAAAGACCGCCATGTTGGTGGTCACACAGACCGCAGTATTAAGAGTTCAACAGGCAAGATCGCCAAAAGCCAACCAAAAGCTCAAGACCGCCAGTCTCCTTGTGGGGGGAGAAATAGGCAGGCCGACCACCAGCACCGATAGCACGTCAACCAACCAATGACCGTATTACAAGTCAAAAGTCACAGTGGCGGTTCAGCCATGGCGTACAACCAATGGTGGTCTGAACCATGGCAGTTTGCGATCCCCACAGTAATACACAACACCACATTGGATGGTTTGAAAACAACACAGCTGACACACATTGCCTCACTCGACACACCTGAAAAGCACACTATAAAACACTCTCCTTCACACACCACAATCCTTTCCATCTACAATGCCAACCACAGAAGCCGTAGCACACAATTGAGAAAAAAGTAAATAGAATAGGCACCCCTGCAATTTTCCCACATAGCATACCACACCGTTCACACATTATTTTTCCAGACAAATACAATTGCTCTTCCCAGCTGCACAAACTCACTGTCACCTGTTAATTCAAATCCATTCCATGAGCATCATCATGGCACCCCACAGAAATCTCATTTTCACTGATGATAACGTAAGAGTCATAGTGGATAAAATCATAAGAGTAGAGACATATTTATTTGGAGCATTAGTCCAGGACACTAATATAACTGGGAAAATGAAAATGTGGCAAAGAATAATTGTCGACAGAGTGAATGCTGTAGGCCCTATCCTGCGCACAAGGGACAACACCAGGAAGAGTTGGAATGACCTCAGGGGTAAGGTCCATTTGATGGTATCCTAGCACCAGATGCATGTCCAGAAGACTGGTGGTAGTCCTCCATCTCCTCCTTTACAACTCAAATCCTGGGAGGAGAAAGGCCATCCTGAATCCCAAGGGCTTGACAGGAATACCTGGAGGAGTGGAGTCGGGCACAACACTAAAATATCACCAAATATATGGTCATACATGCTCACTGCTCACCCTTGACCACCTTCATTGTCACCCCACTCACCAGCCCAGTTTCTACCTGTCCATAGACCACTGTCTATCATCTCACATGTGAAGTAGAAACACCAGGGTAACAATAGCTGTGTACATTGCGTGTAGTACAGGTACTGACTACACTACAATTCTCAGCAGGTACTGTTCTACGATTACAGATACCAGAAGAATGTATCATACTCATATTTAACTTGTTTGCCAACTCCCCATTGGAGTGTACCCACCTAAGAGAATGACATCAGTATAGTGTGTGTGTAGTATAGGTACTGACCGGACTGCTAAGACCAAGAGGCACTGCTACTGTCACTCGAAACACCAGAACATTGTCCTCTTCTCTGAAGACAATAGTATGTCAAAGCACATATGTAGTGTACTCATTGAGGTAGTTGGCAGCTGTCAGGTATTGTGAAGCAGTGAGAGTAACAGGACTGCAACTCACAGCATGCACTGCTCACCCAAATCAAGACTAGAGAACTGTGTCCTCCCCCAAAATAGCCCTGTGTACCGAATCATCACTGTAATGTACCCACTTGGGAGGAAACCATCAGAATAGTGTGTGTAATGCAGGGAGTTACATGAGTGAAACTCACAGGAGGCTCCGTTACTGTCACTGCAAATTCCAGTCCAGTGTACACTTGCCAAAATACCCTTCTTTGGGAATTCACACATGAAGTGCACTCATCTGGGGGATGACATATACCAACTGCATGGAGTACAGGGAGTGACATGGTTGCTAAGGCCAGGAGGCTCTGTCTCACAAAATACAAACACAAGCCCAATGTTCATCTCTCCCAATATCCTTGTTTGTGAACTCACAATAGAAGTGTTCACACCTAGTATGATAACTAATGTATACTGTGAAGTAATTGCAGTAGAATTGCTATAAATTCCAGTAGGGCCAATGCCTTTAACTCCAATAACCAGGACACTGTACATATGTCACAATGCATCTGTCTGTGAACTCACAAATGTATTTTAGTCACCTGAGAGGGACCAAGAGACAGATCGTGGTTCACTCTGTGATGTGACTAACCACCTACATCCATCTTGAGCAGCTAAGCCGAGATGAAAATATTGTGACAGGAAGGACAGCTCAACCTGTGTGCATCCAAAAAACATGAAGCAAAGACATCAATATGCATCACCTGAATTGTAATAGCAGCAGACACATTCATAATGCACTGACCACAGGGTGACTCCTGTCACATACACAACACTGTTCAGGGTCTGCCTGCATAACAGTCAACTAGGACTTAAAATGATCATTGCTGTCCAGCCATTGTTTTGTCTGCACTGCTGGCAAGATATAAGTCAATGACCATCCTCCCATGTGCTAATCAACACATACTTTCTGCACCTGATGACTGAAATGGAATTGCCATATCTCAAAAAAGTCAGGTCTATACAATTGATAGCATGTGTACGAGTCACATAAAGAAAAGCTGCCAATCCAACGTGAAAACAGCATTGGCTAAATGTCACTGTCAACCATTGGAGACAGATGTCACAACACAACCTGTACATTGTTTCTCTTTCACACAAACAGGTCGAGCTTTCACTGGGAGCACAGAGACCACTGAAGAGACTTATACTACCCCTATTCATGCAGCACTCAGTGACGACAGCACTCCTGGATGTCTGGACATTGAGGAAGGTTCTGGCCCATCAGGGCAACTTGGTCAGATGACACCAGTGAGTCTCACCATGACCACATTGACTCCTCCCAGCTGGTTGCATCTACATCTCAGGCAGCTGTTCGCCCACCAACCAGTTTCCCAAGGGCAGTGACTACCATCTTGTGCCCTCCAGTCCAGGATCCTGAGTCACAGCAACACGCCTCTGACAATGATTGTCCTGGAACCAGTGGTGGGGGGCACACTGTGTTAAAGGTGCAGACACATGGGTGTAGGGTGCATGGGAGGGATGTTGTGGGCAGGCGGCAGGTGGCCACTGGGGAGGGTCCTAGTCAGGACACCGCCACCAAGTCTTGAGAGCCTATCAACAATCCTGAGCCATGATGGGCCAGATACCCACCGAACTCAGGGAAATCAAGCAGCTGCAGAAGGACTTCCATCGAGAGCCATTGGAAGAGTGGGAGGCCATAAACACCACCCTGGCCTTTCTATTGGGGTGTTCAGTGAGATTAGCAGTACCCTGATCAGGGACCGTGAGCAACACCACACGCTATCCTTTGGCCAAGCAACACCAGGCCCTTCTACATCAGTGGCAGCTTATGAAAGGGAGGGCCTGTCAGGGGAAGGCAGCTGTAGATCCACCCTGCAAACTGAAACATCCACTATTCTGACAGATGTCACTTGTTGCAATATGCATTGTTTAAATGTTTACTGTGTGACATGGTCATTTCCATGTCACATACTCCAGGATATAGAACTTTTGGGATCCACGTAGCAGGATTTCAGGGTCTTATTTCTAATTGTTGGTTCATTATGTATGTGCCAAAAAGATGTGCATGACCATGTGTGGGATATGTGAGAATTAACTTTACAATGGGATACTGATGTTTGCCATTAGTTGACTGTGACTGAGTTCTGCTGCATGTTAGACAAATGTGAGGATGAAGAGGGCTCCTACTTGTTGTATGGTTAGTGTGGTTCCAAGACTTCACCCATGCAATTGTAGTTGTCTGAGGTCCTGATTTTTCTGTGGGTCGCTGTAGTAAATCCAGATGGCATGCATGTGTATGTCCTGGCACATATATGCACCACTTAGACGAGTAGTTTTGCTGGGGCCTACTAGAATTGATGGTATTGTTGTGGTTCAGGTGTTCTTATGGACAAATGATGACCATACACCTCTTTGACCATGCTGTATCAGCACAGGCAAGCAAAGGAAATGGACCCGAGCCAAGTGTTGATGCATCTGGCCATGGGGCCTCGGGTCAAGAGACAACTGACACAGAGGGACCCAGTGGCCCGGAGGGTGAGGGGAGTGCCACGGGGAGACTGGCTCTGCACCCTCATCATCCTTGTATTCCTCCTCCAGTTGCCACTCTCTAGTGATGGCAGACCCATCGGGCATCCCCAGCACTATCCTTGTCTAACACTCCCTGCTCTTTCACCGCTCTCCTAGTCGCTCCCCACCCAGTTGGCCGTGCCCATCAACCAAGATGGATGGAGTCTTCTTTGACTGAGGCACCTCCACTTCAGCCCCTGTTACCCATGCTGCTGTCAGTGAGTAGGCTATTGACGTCCTGAGAAGTATCTCTGTGGGTACACACTGGCACACACACAAACAATATCCACCTACAGACACGACAACAGTCACAACTTCCCCTGGCAACCCCACCACCCACAGCATCATACAGATGACATCAAGCATAACTACAAGTACATTGCAACAGTCACTGACACAGCCACCACACCCATCCTACCTGTAGACACCACTCCAGCATACATGCAGCAATCCACCACAAGCATCACACCCACAGACACCACATCTACAGACACACATACATCCACCACATCCACTATACCTGTAGTCATCACCCCAACTGACACCCACCCACCACAGCATCCCCCAGCACCTCCACCCCCAAGCCTAAGACACATAAACGTCCTCACTCACCCACCCAACAGACACCTACCACACACAAGCATACCTTGTGTAAGCACACACCCATGACATCCACACCTCAGACACATCAGGCATCCACACCTTCAACCTCCAAATCCTTACCCCTTCTGATGACCATCCTCATGTATCACACAAACCTTTACTATATGACCTTGGCCTTACCCGTGTTCTCCCCCCGAGACCACACCCAAAGAGATCCCACCCACCTCCAAGGCTGTCCCTTCCGCTTCCAAGGCCTCCTTTAACCCCCCTGCAAGGACCCACCTCTCCTTCCCCCAAGAAGAAGCCCACCCCTCCTAAGAAGAATTCCACCCCTCCCAAGAAGACCACCCTTCCCAAGCCCAATCCCCCCCTCCCAAATCTGATCCCCCACCGACCCCATGGATAATCCCTGAGGTGCCTGTCTGCCCCTTCCCGTGGAGGTTCCCTGGCAGTTAAGGAGTCAAGTCTGAGCACTGTTATGTTTCTTTGCATACTAGTATGGACTGGCCAATGGCCATGGTCTTTTCCAGGTTATGTTCAATAAACCCAAACAGTTGTGTTTTTATGGGCATACATTTGTCCTGGAATTCCTTTTCTGGCTTGATGTTGTTATTGAGTGACCTTGGTTGTATACCTGCAGTAGTGTGTGTTTGAGCCTGCTTGCTGCTCCATGTGCTGTTGTTTGAGGTATATAAGTTTGTGGGCAGTACTGGTATCCCCCTAGAGAAGAGTATATGTTGTGTGTATAGGTATGTGTTTGTAATTACACAGTTGGTGTCATGGCATTGTGTAGTATTTGGAATAGTATTTCTTTTTGTGTTGTATAATGTGGGCATGTATGGTGTTCGACTTGTCCATCTGATATGGCTTCTGTATGTACCTGATATGTGTCCTCTTGAGTTTTGTTACTGTAGACATGGAGTGTGTTCAGTTGTGTTGCTGTGCATGTGTCATGTGTGTCTCTTGCAGCTAGTTCCTGTAGGGGTATGTCCAATGTAGTAGAAGTTGTATGTGCTTTACTGACTTGCCCTTCCCCATTGTGCAGATGTGAATAAAATTTCGGTTTAGTATTGTTTGTCCAAACCCATGTAGAGCCATTTCCTGTGTACATGTTGTTTGAGGGGGCCTGTTCGAGGTGATGTATGTCCCAGTGCAGTCTCCTTCATCTGGATGTCCCAGATGCCTCCCCCTATTTGTGCAGGTATGGTTGTCATGTTTTCTTTGTACGTTTGTGTCTCTGTGCATACCATTGCATATACATTGTGCTGTGATGTGTGTGTCCATTGCAGGGTTGTTTATTGGAGGTGTGGTTTGTGTTTCATGCCACTTCAATACATATGTGAGTTGTATTTGTGAACAGTCCCCGGCCAGTGGTGTGACAATGTTGTGTAGCCTTCACTGTCCCTATGCCTGAGCTATGTGGCTGTGTGTTTGTGTATAGTGTTACAGCGCAATGTATGTGGGCTGTACAGTGGCTGTGTGCATGTCCGTGTTGATGTGTGTTTGTGGGTGTGTGTTGTTTGAGATGTGTACCTGCTGCTCGTTGCATTTTCCCGATGTGTAAGCAGACACAACACGCTGTTTTTAAGGATAATGACACAGGTAGGTGTGTGTACTTACGTTTATTGGAATTCCCAGCAGCATGGATTTTGTTATCTTTGGATGAGCAGGAGTAGCAGCAGTACGCTGGTGAATGGCTCCATGTCGGCACTGGACATGTAAGTCTGATTGCAGGTCAGTGTCTCCCATTATACTGTTCGTTTACGCCTTCTGATACGTGGTGGTTGGAGTGCCGGTTGTCACATTGGTGGTGTGGAACCTTGTAATGAGTCCAGAGCAACACAGGTTCCACAGGCCTGTTTGTGCTTCCTAGTGATTGTGGTGGTCTGCCCTACCTGGCGGTGCCGAAGGAACCCTGTTAGTGCGACCGCCATTCTTGTAATACAACAGTCTGACCACCAGATTGACGGTGGTTGGACCACCGCCATGACGGTCTGCAGACCACCAAACTCGTTATGAGACCCTGTATCCCTAAAATTCCACCCCTAAAACTAAATTTTTTAAAAAAAGTAATAGACATATATTTCTATTAAACAATTAGCATTATTCATTTAAAAAAACACTTTATAATACATATTAATCCTTACATATACTTACCAATATGCAGGTTAACGGTATGTGTGGCAAAGACATGTGTGGTAAAAGCATATGAGTGGCAAAGGCATATGCGTGGTAAAGGCTGCAAGTAATGGTGTTACATGGGGAAAACTATGTGGTTAAGGACTTTTCCTGCCTTGCAATAAACAAGACTGTGACCCTTATCTCCAAGTGCCTAAATGCTTCCCCAAGCAAGGTTTTGAAAAATAGACAAAGGACACCCCATCGTGCTTTATAAACCATCAGCATTCTTTGCAGTGAGTATTTTCTGTTTGAAGTTGTAGTTCTGAAAAGAGACAATGGTAATGTGTTTCTTACTGCCTGGTCTTGGAGTACCTGTGGTCCTCTATGGGCTAGTATAAATGAGAGCTAACAATCGGGTTGTTTTATGGAGTATAATTTGTCATACAGAACACAGTATGAAGGTGTATTGGCAAGGTTGGATCATTGGGGGTGATTCTATAAATCCTTACATTTTCATCCAGGAGATGATTTACAGTTTCTTGGTTTTCTGATTATTCTCTTACTGAACTCTCCACTGAGAAATTTAATTTCCCTCATCTTTGTCGATTTCAATAAAAGCCAATATTTGTTATTCAATGTAGGTCTTTAGTTTGGGTGAGTGTTCAGATTAATTATCTTATATTGCCCAAATCTCAATTAGGATGATCTTGAGCATGGATTTTGTAGATGTAGATGCAAAGGACTGTGTCAAGCAATCCTAGGAATTACAGGGGGTTTTAAATGTAGACAGATTTTCTCTTTCTTGACATAATATCTTCTCTGCATCAGAGCTGTGACCCACCTGGGTTTGCGTGAATAGGAGGTGGAGACATACCCCCCTGTACAGACCCCTGGTGAACCTGGCAACAATGGAGGAAAGGCACAATATCCTTACCTACAGACTTGACAGGGCAACAATCCAAGAGCTGTGTGCCCAATTGCAGCCAGACCTGATCTCAGCTATCCATCACCCCACTGGGATCCCCCTCTTGTGCAAGTACTATCAGTGCTCCATTTCTTGGCAAGTGGCTCCTTCCAAGTGACAGTGGCCATGGCAGCAGGGATGTCACAGCCTATGTTCTCAAACGTGCTGACCAGAGTGTTGTCTGCCCTGATGAAACACATGCACAGCTACATCGTTTTCCCCCATGTGGAGGATTTGGTGACAGTGAAGTCTGACTTCTACCCAATGGGATATATCCCCAACATCATTGGTGCTATTGATGGTACACATATAGCCTTTGTCCCCCCCTTCCCGGAAAATGAACAGGTGTTCAGAAATCGAAAGAGCTTTCACTCGATAAATGTGCAGATAGTGTGCCTGGCAGACCAGTACATCTCCCATGTAAATTATCCTGGGTCTGTGCATGATGCATATATCCTGAGGAATAGCAGCATCCCATATGTGATGGCTCAGCTCCAGAGGCACCGGGTGTGGCTAATAGGTGAGCCCATGGTCCCCACCCAGTGTATGTTGGTATATGGTGTGTGGTTGGCCCTAAGGGTGAGTGTCTGGTTAAGAGGTATCCCTCGATATTTGCAGGTGACTCTGGTTACTCCAACCTCTCATGGCTACTGACCCCAGTGAGGAATGCCAGGACAAAGGCAGAGGAACATTACAATGAGGCACATGGGTGAACAAGGAGGATTATTGAGCACACCTTTGGCCTCCTGAAGGCCAGGTTCAGGGCCTCCATCTGACAGGTGGATCCTTGTGCTACCTACCCAAAAAGGTCTTCCAGATCATTGTTGCATTTTGCACAACCTAGCCTTAAGACGCCAGGTGCCTTTTCTGCAAGAGGATGAGGCTGGAGATGGGCGTGTGGCAGCGGTGGAGCCTGTGGACAGTGACGAAGAGGAGGCAGAAGAAGAGGATGTGGACAACAGAACAACTATCATACAACAGTACTTCCAGTGACTCACAGGTAAGACACTGTAACCTCACCTTCCATTGCTGTTTTGTGTAGTGAATTTTCTCTGGCTGACTGCTGACTGCTGTTCCCACTATTATGGGCACTTATTGTACCCTTTAAAATGTCTATTTGCAGATATTTGTTCCCTACTGTGGCTCCTGTAGATGAGTGCAGCACATTACAGGTCATACCTATATAACTGTACAGTCTATTTGCAATATTTGCAGATTGTTAAACGACTACTTCCTTAAATCATTTGACATACTCAATACTTGTATTTTTCCAATGGTGTTTATTTCAGTGCTGAGAAGTAAATGTGGATGTGCAATGGGCTTGGGTGATGGTGGAGGAAAGTCCAGGATAGAGTCCAGTCTATTGGTATCACAAGTGCATTGTCCAATGAGGCATGGGAAGTGGAGCATTGGCAGTTCAAGGTAGACAGGGTGACAGAGTGGGACACAAGGGTGACAATCAGGAGAGTCTTATTTCCTGGCTGGGGTCTTGGCAATGCTCTCTGGCTTCTGCCTAGATCGCAGGGACTGTTTGCGGGGTGTTTTCCCTTCTGCAGGGGGTGGGGTGCTGGTGGCCTGTTGTTCCTGCGGCAGGGCCTCCTGTCCACTAGCATCTGCAGAGGTGGAGGGCTGTTCATCAGTGTGGCTAGTGTCAGGGGCCCTTTGGTGTGCCACTGCCTCCCTCATTGTGTTGGCCATGTCGGTCAGCATCCCTGCAATGGTAACCAGGGTGGTGTTGATGTCCCTCAGGCCCTCCCTGATCCCCAGGTACTGTCCCTCCTGCAGCCACTGGGTCTCCTGCAACTGGGCCAGTATCTGGCCCATGGTCTCCTGGGAATGGTGGTATGTTCCTAGGATGTTGGTAAGTGCCTCGTGGAGAGTCGGTTCCCTGGGTTTGTCCTCCCCTGTCACACAGCAGTCCTCCCAGCTTCCCTGTTGTCCTGTGCCTCTGTCCTCTGAACCGTGTGCCCACTGCCACTGACACCAGTTCCCTGATCATCCTGGGTTTGTGGGGTTGCCTGGGGTCCCTGTAGTGGTAGACACACTGCTGATTGACGTGGCCTGGGGCAAGTGGTATGGGCTCGCTAGGTGGGTGCTCTACTGGTGTTTCCTGAGGCGGGGGTTCTGTGGTGGGTTGGGACTGTGCCTGAGTAACCGACTGTCCAGAGGTCCCTGATGGGCCAGGTTGGTCATCGAGATCCAGGCGTGCAGAGCTGCTGTCATCTCTGTGGGTCTCCTCTGTGGGGGGACTGGATGTTGCTGGCACCTCCTCTCCAGTCGCGTTGTGTGGGGGTCCTGTGGGGATGTAAATGCAGTGTTATTGTTTCTGCATGTGACATCGTGTGCATGGGTATGTTGCCCTCTATGGTTGGTATTACCATGGCAGCTTTGCCTTGTGTGAGTTGTTATTTGGTTGGCTAAGTGATTGTCTCTAGTGTGCATGCAGTGGTGACGGTTGTCCATGCAGGTCTGTGATGGGTGTCCATGCATTAGTGTTGCATGCAAAGCTTGGTATTGGGATGAGTGGGTTGTGATGGTGGGGTATATGGGAGGTGGTGGAGTGATGGGGGTAAATGTAGGGGTGGAAGTTTGTGATGGCATGCAGGTAGGGGGGTGAAAGTAGTAAAGATTTGACTTACCAGAGTCCAGTCCTCCTGCTACTCCTGCCAGGCCCTCAGGATGCAGTATTGCCAAGACTTGCTTCTACCATGTTGTTAGTTGTGGGGGAGAAGGTGGGGGTCCACCTCCAGTCCTCTGTACAGCTATCTGATGTCTTGCAACCACGGAACGCACCTTCCCCCGTAGGTCGTTCCACCTCTTCCTGATGTCATCCCTTGTTCTTGGGTGCTGTCCCACGGTGTTGACCCTGTCCACGATTCTCCACCATAGCTCCATCTTCCTTGCAATAGATGTCTGCTGCACCTGTGATCCAAATAGCTGTGGCTCTACCTAGATGATTTCCTCCACCATGACCCTTAGCTCCTCCTTAGAGAATCTGGTGTGTCTATGTGGTGCTACGGGTGTAGTGTGGGTTGTGTGTGTAAGGGTGTGTGGGGTGATGTGTTGGGGTGTGTGCTGTGAGGTGCATGGATAGTGTTTGGGTGATCGTGTTCTGTGGCTCTGGTTCTGTGGATGCTCTTGGTGTGACTCTCTCTCTGTTATACATTTTTTGGAGTCGTAAAGGGTTGTGGGTAATGTGGGTGGGTGTTTTATAGTGGTGTGTGGTGTATATGTGTGTCAGGTGTGTGTAGTTTGAATTGTCCAATGTAGTGTTGTTTTGTTAGGTTGTGTGTATTTTGAGGACGGTGGTATTTGCCGCCAGTGGTTTACCACAGTTGAATGTCCCCTGCAGTAGTTCTGTTGGCGTAATGGTGTGGGTTTTGGTACCGCCAGTTTATCACTGACCTTTGGGCTAGCAGACTTGTGTGTGTATCTGTATAGTGGCGGATTTCTATGTGTGGGTCATAATACCGGTAGCGGTATACCACCACGGTCGCGGTATGTTAGTGGCAGTCAGCATGGCAGTAAGGGGCAATTACCTCCAATGTCATAAGAAGGGTCATAGTCTTCCTCCGATAAACTTCCTGAGAAGGATTATTTTTGTATAATGATAGGTGGTTAAGGACCCTTCATGTTCCAGATTACGTTCTGCTAATTCAGCAGGCTTCCCTAAACTGCATGTGCATTGAGAAGAGTTTTTTTTTTTTTTTATCCGACGAATCCAGTTGAAGCTAGTTACATCCAGTAGCCTGGCTGATTGATCAACATTATTTATATTATCAACTAAGTCAATGCAGTGGCTGAAAAAGCAGTGCTTATTTCAGTGAGTCAGACTGTCGTGAGCCAGAATCACTATAGATGTCATTATTAACAGGAGTGATGATGCTGCTTACATTATTTGCAGAACAGAACTATTTGCCATGACTCTTCAGGGCTGTCAACACAGTGTAAGGCCATGGGGCATTCAAAATTCAGCTTAGCAGAATGGACCTCCTGAATGTTCCCAAGTAGGTGGGAGGCCAGAAAGAATCTAAGGGGATTTCCAAATCCTTGGAAATTCATGCTCCTATGCAGCATTCTCATCCCATCATAACAGGGAGATATCTGCTAATGTGATACTTCAAAATGCTTGTGAGATCAGGACCCATTTCGAGGCACAGCTGGCTATAAAAGCCAGTTTCTTCAGCAACTAAATGCCTAATATTGACTATCTTACCTGCAGGTGAAACCTACATCTACAGATTTCTGGCTTCTTCTGTAACGCCTCCTGCAGTAACACTTGTCCTCAGTGGTGCCTGTCTTCTGCAACACCCATCTCCAGTGAAGCCAAAATTTGACAATCTTCAGATTTCACAGCATCTGAAAAACAAAAGAGAAAGCAAACAACAGACTATCAGTTGACTAACACACAGTAGCATGCGAACACGCAGAGCATGTCAATCATACTTACCATCCTGGGGAGAGATCTCCAAACATCACTTTACTCTCCTTTAGTTTTAACTCCGCACACCTTCCATTGTGAGCCCATAAAACTCAAACGTGAAAAGGATTACAAACTTTGATTAGGGGCCCTTGTTACATAGTGCATTATGACTTAAGAAGTGCACCAGTTAACAAAAAAAGATTACTGAACATTTCGCAGAAATTTGGGAAATAACATTTCAGGACTGATTCCTGAGAAGTTTCCTATTGGCTACAAGGATCTAACAAATGCACTTAGGGGGTCATTCTGACCCTGGCGGTAAATACCGCCAGGGCGGGGGTTGGCGGTAGCACCGCCAACAGGCTGGCGGTGCTCCGCCGGGCATTCTGACCGCGGCGGTACAGCCGCGGCCAGAAGCGGAAAGGTGGCGGTGTACCGCCGACCTTCCGCTGCCCATGGGAATCCGCCATGGCGGCGCAGCTTGCTGCGCCGCCATGGGGATTCTGACACCCCATACCGCCATCCTGTTACAGGATGGCGGTATGGGGTGTCGTGGGGCCCCTGGGGGCCCCTGCAGTGCAGCCCCTGCCCAGGCCCCACAAAGAATTTAGTGTCTGCTTTGCAGACACTAAAATTCGCGACGGGTGCAACTGCACCCGTCGCACCTTCCCACTCCGCCGGCTCCATTCGGAGCCGGCTTCCTCGTGGGAAGGGTGTTTCCCACTGGGCTGGCGGGTGGACTTTTGGCGGTCGCCCGCCAGCCCAGTGGGAAACCCAGAATGACCGCCGCGGTCTTTTGACCGCGGAACGGTCTTCTGGCGGTTCCCGCTTGGCGGGCGGCTCCCGCCGCCCGCCAAGCTTAGAATCAGGCCCTTAATTCCTAATGTTTAACCTTGAGGAAAACTCCCATGAAAACCTCAAGTATCTAGTAGGGAGAGCCATATGGAGAGGTAGTGGGAAAGTGATAGCCATTAATTACTCAAATAACTCATGTTTCCCCTTTTCCCAGGGGCGGCTGCTGTTCAAGGGCTAAGGGGCTGCGTCCCTAGCCTTTTCCGGCCTCTCTAGTGAAGCATATATTTAATTACACGAAGAAGGTAAAACATTTTCTGCACAACATTATCCGAGTGAAAGTTGTGCACTTTGAAAAGCCCCACTGCGCCTGCGTCAGTATGTGGCTGAAAGCTGCACAGTAGGGCTGACAGGGCTTTCCCACTCAAAGCCCTTACGTTTTCTTAGAACGCAGTAACGTCCCTGGCTTATCTCCTCCTCCACCAGAAGCCCTAATAGTAAACAGCCTGGAGCGTTTTTTGTTCAGCCCGGGTTTCTGAATACTTCATGTCACTCCGATATTATTATCCACCCTTTCCTATTTACTCAAATGGTGGGGTGTGATCAGAAGGGTCTACATACCAGAGGTCACATTTTACTAAAAGAATGTGGCATTGGGCAAAGAAAATCCCCTTTTCCTGCATTACAAGCAGTCTGTGGCAGAGAAATGGAATAAATACAATAAATAACTCCATCCAGGGCTCTCTGGGAGACAGGAGTGTGACCTGGAGACCTAAAGTCATAAATATGCCAAAGACAACCCTGCACACAAGTAAGTTGGAGCTCTATCTTTTTTACAGACAATAAGAAAAAAATCTGTTCTCTCAGCTCTCCTCTTCTTTCACTGCCTCTGTAGGTGATTTCCTCTCTCAAAGGCAGTAATGGTTCCAGTAATTTATCTTGGCTAGTTATGCTGTTTTATTTCTTCTGCAGACTAATGACGTGATATGTCATATTAAACATGTAATCTGGAGCTCAAATAAACGTGTACCTTTTATCACTGAAACTGCTGGATACTGGATGGGTGAGGCAATGTGTGTTTGTTTGAATAAGTGTTTGGTTATGTGTTTCTGTGTTTTGAGGCCTGGGCTGTTTTCATTGGTTGGTGATGGTGGCATTGCCAAGCAGCCAGGGCACCACGTCCCCCGAGTGTGCACAGAAATAAATCCACAGTTACTTGTTAAGGCCTAAGCCAGTTTTAGCAGAGAGTATTTTAACAATATTACTACAGATATACAATTAAAAGTAGGAATTATGAATGAACAGAATGTAACAAATATGAAAGCAAGCAACACATTACATTGTGAACAAATCCCTTTGTGTCCAGGCCGAACTAATAAAAAAAATCAGACCAAACGTCTGCCATGTGTGAGGGTTGAGTGTTTATATATTTGTCACACACCTGACCTGCGTTTATAGTCCAAGCCCATCCCACAGGGCACTTGTGCATTGTGTGCATTGTGTCCGTGAGTCTGCACCTTGTTGTCTGGTCACAGCCCGGATGTGATCACCTGAGAACCGCTCTCCCCTCTGGAGGGAGACGTGTCCCCCCTTGATGGGGCTCTGAGGGCTGATCTTACATCATTTCACAGCCTTCATATGAAACATAACCCCTGTTGTGTGATGTAAGGTGTTCACTTAGAGGCCACAATACACCACCCACCTGTCACATGTTACATGAATGTATGGTTAACAGGCATTACAAACAGATTATCAAAACACGGAGAGCACAGATCATTATACGATAATGAGCATACATGTCAAATCTGTCAGTCACTGAAATGCATGGAGATATCATGACATAATGAGTAAGTGCACAATATGAGAGGCGCCCAGCCTAATAAGGCGTAATGAGCCCTTTGCCTTGCCATCTTTTTTAGGTTCCAAGTGATAACTTGTAATGTTTGTTGTAACTACCCAGCTCCCCTACTCCCAGGTGCAGACAGTGCTATGTAGAGTACTCTCCCATCAGTTCATTCAAGCGAGGTCACATGACAACTTGTGATTTATAGAGCGTCTAGCTACCTCGCTAGAGGTGTCCCAGCGCTGCAGGATTTGATGCAGAGATCCAGCCTAGAGAAGCCACCTCGGGCTCAGTTAGATGAAGAACAAGGTTTTCAGATTCTTCCAGAAACCTAACGCAGGGGACTCATGCCTGAGGGATAAAGGGAGAGAAATCCACATTGTAGTGTCCAAGACATCAAATGGCAGCACCGCTGGAGCGCAGGCCAAGGAGGCTCCAGCTGACCTCAGATGTCTTCTAGGACCTGTGATTTAACTACCGAGTGCAGATATCGGGCCTATTTATTGGGAATTCTGTGGCAATAGCACATGGTTTTAAAGGAGACCCTTTCCTCTAGAGGAAGCCGGTGCTGGGGCCATGTGGGCCCTTCTTGGTAATTCCAGCAACAGCTGGGCCGCCACCTTCTGCACCCGCTGACATCTTTTTAGGTGAGGTTGGAAGACCCCCAGGTATAAAACATTGCAATCTAGATATCACTAACGACTGGACCACTGACTTCCTAGCTGCTTCTGGTAGCTTTTGAAAGTGCACAACTTTCACTCGGAAAATGTTGTGCAGAAAATGTTTTACCTTCATCATGTAATTAAATATATGCTTCACTAGAGAGGCCAAAAAAGGCTATGGGCGCAGCCCCTTAGCCCTTGGACACCAGCCGCCCCTGAATGTGGGTGTCTGTGTATAAAAGTTGTGTGAATGGCAGTGGATGACAATGTGGATGAGTAAATGGGTAGGTGACCAAACGCAGTGGGTGAGTAGGTGAATGGAAATACGTGGGTAGTGAGGCTCACTCACAAGGTGCAATTCCGTCTTGTATTTGCGCCCCACCACTGCCTTTTCCAGAACTCTCCACAAACCACTACCAATATCCACCATGAGTTTAGTGGGAAGGAGAGAATGGAGTGGTAAACCTACATTCTTGAAGTTGCAGGGAAGGGTTAGGACATAAAATACACATTCTTAACATATTATTTCCTTTCACACAGTTGTCCGCGCAGTTTACTCATCAACAAGTAAGTGCGCCTAGCGATGAGAAATCTTTCATTCAAGAAACACGCATTTGGAATGCAATTGATGTTGCATTTGCTCCAGTTAGAGCTATTGGCATTCTTAGCTGGACTTTTCTTGCCAAATAAATTGAAAATGAAAAGTAAAACATTAGTTGACAAAAGGAGAAAGACTTCACCAACAAGGGTGTAGGGAACAGAAAAGAACAGACAGAGAAAGGAGCAGAGAGAAGTGGACAGAGACACAGAAAGAGAAGGCTAATTACACTGAGGGAGGTAAAGAACAACAAAAGAGACACACTGGGAAAACAGGTGAGGTGCAGCAGAGAAAGAAAACTAACTGTTTAAGCAGGGAAAGGGGTGGAGAAAGGCTGGAGGGCTGGGGGAGCGATCCAGAAGGGAAAGTTATGGGAGAAAAAGGTGGAGAACTATGGGAAGTGGAAACTCAGTATGAGAGAGGAGAATGATAGAGCCGATGGAGGCATGTGAGAGTTGTGGGAAGGCTAAGAAACAGAGTTGGTTCAGTCTAGGGTCTACAAAGCAGTAACACCATCTACCCAGGATCTAAGAACATGTTACATGTCTCTGCTTGATACATAACATTCAGCACTTCTCCAAAACATAAGTACAGTGAGAGATGCTTGTCACTTGCAGTGCATGAGAGTATGCCCACGTTACAAACAGAGCAATCTCTCCTGTCTGCCTACACTGTGTACCACTATTTACAACCTGCTTGACTACACTAACCATATGAAGCATATGCAGTGTTTACCGTTTTAGCTGGTTAATCAAATGTGAATAACTTAATGAAACATACAAAATGTGCAATGTCTACAGTCTGGCAACTCTAAAAGGCACACAAAAGGAAAAATGAAAAGTAAACAGTTGACATAAGCAAGCCAATTCAAAGCACCACGGCTGCCATGAGTGTTTCGCGAAGGAGACACACAATAGGAAAAATAAGTTTGCCTGCTTTCAAAAATATCAGCCATCATGCAATTATCCATGTAAAAAGGTCGGTCCCCAAAGTGGTAACAAAACCACCCCAAAGAGGGACAAACGTAAAGCATTTACCAATGATAACAAAGGATTTTTGAAAGGCAAGCTCATGAACCAGTGATAGTGATGGGCATGAGATGGGCCTGGTTTAAGGCCCATATAGATAACAAGACATCGGTAAAGCAGCGCTTGCACACTGCTGTGCACGACCTAAAAAAACAGGCTACAAACAAAACCAAAGAAGAAGGCTTCATTTCTCCTCTACATCTCTCTGTCCCAATCCCCTTTCCACCCAGAGACTGACTGATTCCCAAGTACCATTGTGTGTTAGGTTCAGCTAGCTCTCTGGAGGAGTAGAAATCCAGCTTCTGTGAATTCCTCATGCCTCTACACAATTGTACACCAAACAGGTTAGTGTCCAGAACCCTGACAGAATAATAGGGATTCACATATATATTTTGCCTGGCCATGATGGACTCACAGACTGCCACCCCTACAGAAGTGTTAAATGTTTTGAAATTAAGGCCAGCTGAATGCAACTACGGTGTGGTAGACAGAGAACTACTAGCCATCAAGTCTGCATTTCAGGAGAGGCCACACTACTTGCTGGGGGCTCAACATAATGGTAATTTCCTAACTGGTCATCATAATATGCATTTCCTGAAATCCATCCCAGCCCTGTCAGCCAGGTACTTATGTTGGTCATACGTTTTGATGCCTATGCAGATGCATTTTTAAAATAATGAAAACAAAGACAATAACATGTAGAATTAACATGTTGGCCGTAGTCAAAATGCAATACCCTTTTCATTCAAATAAAAGCATTGGGCGGTCACATTTACACATATTATGATAGAAAAGGTGAAACAGCAATTTCCGAAAAGCTGACCTTAGTCTGGAATGTGAAATGTTAAACTTTCAACAAGCTGACATGATGTGAAAACAATGATTTAATGTAAAAGAACTTAGTTTTGACCTTCTCATGGGCATATATTTTCAATGAATACAATAATGTCTTAAAATGTTTGAGTTTATCTCTGCAAAATGTTTCTAATGTTACAATGACTTAGTATAAGGAATCAATAAGTAGCGTGTGCTTTAGTAAACTGATGTAAAAATCTAACCATGAAACTGTTGTAAAGCCCATTTAGAACCTCGGTTGGGCACAGCTTGTGTCTTGTTTTATATTTACACACACATTTATATTCATATTTCAGCAAGCCTGCTTTTAATAAATGTTTTTATATGTTTATCAGTTGCTTCTTCTAGGAAGGCAGGTTTTGAGCTGCATGTTTAATCTTTTACTACATAAAGGCCCTCATTATAACATTGGCAATATTGACCGCCTACTGCTGCTGCGACAGCCGCCAAAACACCGTCACCTCGGCTACCTACCATCCACCATACCAGAAGGATGGCAGAATTCCGACTGCGGTCATGGCGGCAGACAGTGGTAAGGTGGCGCTACTGCCAGCAGCCAGTAGACCGCCACAGACCATATCATGACACATGAAATGGCCTGGCGCTGTTCTGCTGGCGGACGCTGCTGCTGGCAGCAGAGCCCCTTCTCCTGTCGGAGGACCCCCTCACAAAAGGTAAGTCGGGTGCTCCAACAGGGGAGGGGGATGTTGTGTGTGTTTGTGTGGGTGTATGTTTATTTGTGCGTGCATGCGGGTGTGTGGCGTCTGGAATCCGTGTGTGCATGCATGGTTGCGAGTGTGATTGTACGTAATGTTGTCTGAATGCATACGTGTATGTATTTAGGTGTGTGTGAATGTGTGTGAATGGATGTATGCATGCATGGATGAATGTGAGTATGAGTGTGTGTATGCATGTTTATGATGGTGCGTGAATATGCGTGCATGTTGTGGGGGGTCTGGAGTGGGAGGCGGAGGGTGGGGAGAACTCTGTGGAGGGGGAGGGGGGCAGAGGAAAGGGATTCCCTGTCACTGATAGTGCCTAACGCCCTGGTTTTGGTGGCGGTAATGAAGCCACGAAAACCATGGCGGTAGGTGGGATCATAATCCCGCGAGTGGGACAGTGATGGCCGCCTGGCTGGAAACTGAAGTCTCCAGCCCAGTGGCTGTAACCGCCCTGGCAAACGGAGTGGTACATTGGCGGTTTGGCTGAAGCCAAACAGCCAATGTCATATTTTGGGGAAGAATACCGCCAGCCTATTAGCAGTACTCTTCTCCAAAATACCGCCGTCCGCCAGGATCATAATGAGGGCCATAATCTCAACTCTTTGTCGAAGGCTAGGATATACAGGACATGATATGCTCATTTGTATTTGCTAGCCCAGGAGTCAGCTTCTATCTCCAAGACACAGAATTACATCAGATCTGCTGCCCAAACGAGGAATGGGTCATTATATAAACTACACTAAGGCCTAATGAGGTTAGAAGGCATTCCAGTCATGACCACCCTGGAACTCTTTTCTTTCGACAGACAGCTTCACTGACGTTGGTGCTGGTTTCTCAGCCACCTGAGGAGATTGCCATCTGCATCACAGGCAGACTCCTGCTATTCTATTCAGGTATGGGTTGGGGTGAATCCTTTAGATCGGGTCAGGCAGAGGGTTACAACTAGTATGCTCTCAGACTTAGCATGGGGTTTTGGTAGGAATATCTAGACTCTCAAGAAACACACAATATGGTGGGTTTGTTTATCCTCAAATACTTTAATAAATGCAATGAAATGTATTTTGCATTTAATTTTTCATCTTGAAGTGTGTGAGTAAACGAATGAAAGGGTTACAATCATTTTCCACAACTTCCCTGAGGAGTCAGAGTGTCATGTTTAGGTTGCTATAATCATCTTTTGCTCTGACAGGTTTGATGGTGAGTGTGAGGCACTGCAAGCTAGCCAGGAGTTAGGTTGTCAGCTGCCAAGCAGTGTGGGGTGCGCCCAGTCCTACACACTCTGTGGCGCTGCCATCCTAAACATGCAGTCCTATTACCAAAACAGGAACTGCAGAGCATGGAGCAACCAACATTTAAGGTTAGGTACTTTTTTCATGGATCTCCTGAGCAGCTCTATCTCATATGCCAAAGGGGCCCTACACAACTTTTTATATGGAGACGTCTATGGTGTTAGGGAAAAGACTCCTTATCTATACAGGTAGCACCTATACTAATCTATAGGTTGTTCAAGCTTGAGCCTTAAAAGGATACCCCATTTGGTGTTCCTATCTTTAAACTCTGTTTTACAGAAAGGGATGTTACATTTGTGGTTAAGACATACAGGCCCTCATTCTGACCTTGGCGGTCTTTTCGCAAGACCGCCGAGTTACCGCCGCGGTAAAGACCACCGACCGCGGCGGTATGCCGCAGCGCGTATTCCGACCGCTGGGAGCGTTCCGCCGGAATTCCGCCAGCAGCCACACTGGCGGTCGGCGGGAAAGTGGAGACTGGTCAACCTCCACCGCCACGCCAGCAGAACACCGCCCCCAGAATTACGACCCACATTTCTGTGTGGCGGTCTTCTGTTGGCGGTCACGTCCCTATGGCTCCCGTCGCCTCCCGGAGGACCAACGCACAAGGTAAGTTGATCGTCCGTGAGGGGAGGGGGTGGGGGGGTGTTGTGTGATGTGTGCGTGCATGGGGGTGTGTAGAGGGGGTGTGTGAGTGCGTGCATGCGGGCGGGGGTGCTGCTGTGCCTTTGGGCAATGTGTGTAGTTCGGCGGGTGCGCATGTCGGCATGTATGTGTGCGGGTATGTGCCCCCGTTATGTATGTGTGTGTGTAGGGGGTGTGCATATGTGCATGTTGGGGGTGCGTGCATGTCGGGGTGCGTGTATGTGCATGTCGGGGTGGGGGGGGCAGGGGGTTCGTACCACCTCTGTGGGGTGGCAGGGGGGTGGAGGGTGTGGGGTGAGGACTCGTGGGGGGCAGTGGGGGGTGGGGGAGACCCCTATCAGTGCCAGGGAAGGAATTCCCTGGCCCCGATAGTGCCTACCGCCATGGTTCGCATGGCGGTTCCCGACCGCCAAAAACCGCGGCGGTAAGCAGGGTCATGATACGGTTGGCGGTCTTGGGTCGACCGCCGGGCCGGAGTGTGCAAACTCCAGCCCGTCGGTCATGACCGCCGTGGCGGTCGGAGTGGGGAAGTGGCGGTCGATCGCGGCGGTGACCGCCGCGGTCAGAATGCCATTTTTTGGACCGCCGGTCTGTTCGCGGTCCGACCGCCGCCTCTCCGCCGACCGCCAAGGTCAGAATCAGGCCCACAATGCGTACAAAACTGAAACATTCTATTCTTGGGTCAATTTTCCTTCAGTCAATGAGAATACAATACATTTCATATATACACAGGAGCAAAGGCTAAAAATATACAGAGCAAAAAACTATTTCGAAATTCTACTATCATATCAAGAACACCAAAATTGGTTCTAAGGCGCTGTCCCACACATAGTTGCACACATTAGATTAGGCCTCCTCAGCAATGAGGGACCAACATGACCAGTATTGGCCATATATACACCATATCCAAATGAACAAAATTTACAGGCAGTGGATTTACATCTCTTATACAATAACATAGCAAGCCTATACAGATGTTTAACTCAATTTGTAATGTGAACTCTGAATACTGCCCCAGCTAGGGCTGCTCCAGCTGTCCAACAATTGGCTACACCAGGGAAAAATCTGGTAACAATTAATTCTATTATGGGTAGGATTCACAGCAAATGTGAAGAAATTCTGTTCTGGATTGCACAAAAAATAAACCAGCTGGAAGCAGTGTTTACCCATAAGGAACGGCATGATAAACGGAATTCTCACAATATGCTAACCATTTGGAATGGTACCCTCAGTGGATGAAGGTGCCACTTGAGGTACAGTATTTGCTGCAGTATATACCATAATGCATGGTACACCATCTCTGCTAAATCTTCTGTGGCTGCTCCCACCCTGGATTTGTGGATTAAAGTAATGGGCAATTTTGCTATAGTCTCCTCAATTATTTTGGGGAATATTAAAGAGAAAGCAGCAGCACTGTCAGCATGCCAATGGCTCACACAAGTTCCTCAAATAGTTCTGGAATGTGAGTTTCCAAAAATATTTTCTGAGAAGCATATTAGTATAAGTCGGGATAATTTGGGGGCAAAACCAAATAAATCGCAAGTAATGGGGAACTCCTAAAAGGACAGAACCACACAAGCACAGGAGTCTTGTAAAAACATATGGACAAAGCAGTATCTAATAAACATAAAGTAAAACAGCAAGGAGAATCTTCGTATTTGTAAACCTCAGAGACAAGATATAATTTAAGAAATTTTGACAACTTCAAACAACCTGACAGGTATCAATATACTGATGCACCCCCTTCTCATTCTTTTCAGGACTCATTCCGACAAATGGACTGAGTGAGTTGGGAGGTCAGAATATAGGAAAAAAGAGTATGTGAATGTGAAAAATTACTCACAATACTCATTTGACGTCACAATAAAAAAGGAAGAGAAACTTCAACAGCAGAAACCCCAGTTTAAAAAGAAGACAGTTGCGGGGATTTCGGCTAAGTATGCAACACATATTGAGGACTTTACTGAAAAACAGGACGTGGGCATTCACTCTGCTTTACAGTCTGGCAGGGGTCATGATAGTTCATCAACATCTTCAAGAGTTTCTGGATGAGAGAGCAGCTAACAATTACATTGAAGTCGTACCCCAAGACAGGTAGGTCCTGCCTCTTGATCATGTTTATAAATTAAGCATCCAGGGGGGCGGAGTCTGACAAGATGGCCTCCTAACTCTGGAGCTCCGCACATCATTCGATGAGTTTCGATCACTGGAACTGTTTTTTTTTACAAATAATGTTGGAATGCTTTACGCAATAGTACTGGACCTATTGGTGAGCACAAGTACTCACTTGGATGCCACTTCTGCATATACTTTTTACTATTAACACCTTCATTTGACTCTTCCTCATAGCAGTGGCCATTTTGGATTAAGATATGCACCTGACTGGTTTTCTTGCTCTCCTTCTCTGAAAGGAATGTACCTACTCTAGCATGTAACTTCTGACGTGTAGCTACCATATGGATTGTCCACATTTTATTCCCTATTTTGAATATTGCTTATAAACTGCAGGTACTTACTGTGGAAATGCCACTTGTTTTTGCTGACACCTCTCTTTGCTACAACATCATTTATATTGAATTTCAGTTTTCTCTTATCCTGTTACTGAAATTACTGAGATTTTTTAGTTCTTTTATTCTCAAAATTGCGTTGCCCTCTACTCCTTCTGGAAGGTTCTCTACTATGAATTTTACATCTGTTTCTTGATGTGTTTTCTATACAGTATATGGGTAAATGAAAGAAAAGTAACATTTCCCTACATGTTCTCAATGCTCAATGCTCTCTTCTAATAAACTCTCACAATTTCTTAAGCTAGATAATTGTCCTATAACAACCACTTGCTTTACTTCAAGTATGTCCTCGTCATCTTCCTCCTCTTCTGAATCCTCTCAGAATATGTCTACAACTACTCATAAAAGAATCAAACAAGACCCGCCTTCTCCTGTGAAATCTCCTTCACCAATTTCTTTGGAACTTGTGCTTGACTAGATAAGAACATTACGTCCATTTATTAAAGAAACTAACTCTTGGATGCAAAACGTAGACAATAAATGGTCTCAAATAGAAATAAGAATTTCTGTATTGGGGCAATGTATTAGTGATCTGCAGGATGAAGCAAACAAAATTACTGTTTTGGAGAAGGAAGTGGCAAATTTGAAAGCTCTCTAAAGATTTAAAAAACAGAAATAGATGAAATAATCTCCGTCTTCATGGTTTACCTGAAGGTCTTGAAGGTAATGATCTGACTTCATTTGTTGCCTCATTTTTACCACAGTTAGTGGGCTTGCTGACTTCTACAGTACTAAACATAGGTGGTCATTCTGACCTCGGCGGTAAAAGGCGCCTACCGCCGGTCAGAAATCCTCCATAATCCCGCCGCGGTCGCGGAAACCCGCCACGGTCATTCTGACCCGCAGAAGGCAAACCTCCGAAAATCCGACCGCCACAACAGACCGCCAGACCAGCGGTCGGCGGAAAGGTGGAGGTGACCAAACCTCCACCGCCACGCCAACAGAAATACGCCCATGCCATTACGACCCACGAATCCACGCGGCGGTCATTCAAACGCGGTATTCCATTGGCGGGACACACCGGCGCGGTCAGAATACACACAAACGAACAAAACTCACCCACATTGGACGATTTGAATCCCACACACCTGATACACATACACACACCACTCCCACACACACAATACAATATAAAACACCCACCCACATCACCCACAAACCCCTACGCTTAAAAATTCGTAAAGAAGACAAGAGCGAGACACCAGCATCCACACACTATCCACACACAAAACAACACACACCACCACACTCAACTCACTTAAATACACATACTCCACCCCACACATCATACACACCACCCCATGGCACCCCAAAGACAACCCCGCTTCACAGACGAAGAACTCAGGGTCATGGTGGAGGAAATCGTTCGGGTAGAGCCCCAGCTGTTCGGCACACAGATACAATACACCAGCATTGCCCGGAGGACGGAGCTATGGCAGAGGATTGTCGACAGGGCGAACGCAGTGGGACAGCACCCCAGAAATCGGGAAGACATCAGGAAGCGATGGAACGACCTACGGGGGAAGGTGCGTTCCGTGGTATCCAGGCACAACATCGCCGTGCAGAAGACTGGCGGAGGACCCCCACCTCAACCCCCACAATTCACATCATGGGAGGAGGAAGTCTTGAACATCCTGCATCCTGACGGCCTCGCAGGAGTCGGCGGAGGAATGGATACTGGTAAGTTGAAGCTTCAATACTGCTTCCCCCCCACCTGCATGCCAAATTATACCCCAACCCTCACCCCCATCCTCGAACCCCACCCTCACCCCCACCCCCACCACCATCCTCACCCCCACCACCATCCTCACCCCCACCCTCACCCCCACCACCATCCTCACCCCCACCACCATCCTCACCCCCACCCCCAGCACACCTATTCCCCGCCAATGTCTCACCATCACAACCCACACATCCCAAAACCTAGGCCTGCATGCGTCCACTAAGCATGGACACCCATCACCAAAGCATGCCCAATGCATATACACATCCCCCCCACAAGCCACCCTCACCAAAGCCCCCACACACGAATGCCAGCACTTGGGGACACGGGAACCCACAGATACACCCATATGCCACACATTGAAACTATAACCATACCTCTATACCCCTGCAGGACCCGACCGTCAACACACCGCGGCGGAGGGGCCAGAATTATCCACACCCCCCACCCAAGAGGCCGTCAGCGATGACAGCAGCTCTGTCGATCTGGACACCGATGACCAGCCCGGACCATCGGGGACCTCTGGACAGTCGGTTCCCCTCACACAGGCACAGGCCACTATAGACCCTAACCCCTCTGGGAACACCAGCACAGCTCCCACCCAGCGGGCCCATGCCTCTGTCTCCAGGGCGCGTCAATCTGCGGTGTGTCTACCACTACAGGGCACCCAGGATAACCCACCACCCCAACAACAACAGGGACCTGGGGGCAGTGGTAGTGGGCACACCGGCCAGGGGGCAGAGGCCCAGGGAAACAGGGCAACTCGGCGGGCAGCTGTGCGACAGGGGGGGGAGGAGAGGCCCAGGGAACCCACTCTCCACGAGGTCCTCACCACCATCATGGGAGCATACAACCGCTCCCAGGAGACGATGGCGACGGTACTGGCCCGGTTCCAGGAGATCCAGGTGCTGCAGGAGGAACACTATCGGGGGTACAGGGAGGACATCCGAGCCATCAACACCACCCTGGTTACCATGGTAGGGCTGCTGCAGGACCTCGTAAACAGCAGGGCGGACACTGAACAACACCCAAGGGCCCCTGCCACTAGCCTGGACCAAGAACAGCCATCCACCTCCGCCGGCGCTAGTGGACAGGAGGCCCCCGCACAGCAGCAGCCCACCAGACCCCCACCTCCTGCAGGAGAAGAACCACCCCGCAAGAGGGCCCTGAGATCTCGCAAGACAGAGTAGGATGTCAAGACCCCCGCCAGCAATGGATACCACCTGATGTCATCCCACTGTCCCACATTGTCACCCTGTCCATCCTTGAACTGCCCATGCTCCATCTCTCCACAGGCCTCTGGACAATGCACCTGTGTGACTGTTACTCTGGACTCTGCCATGGACATTCCTTCACCATAGCCCCCACCCACTTGAAACCACCCATCCCATTTTGAGCACTTCAATAAACACCTATTTTGCACCAAAATATCAGGAGTCTGGCTGTGATTTCAATAGATTGTAATTGACATGACAGTGCAAATATGTCCTTGTACATGGTGAAGTCAACAAACAGCTGCCACAAAGCTGTAGTCCATGGGGAAACGAAGCACAGGACTCGTAGTGGGGACCCCAGATCTGAAATAGGGAGGGAAAAGCCAAAACTCAGTCATCATACACTGGGGCAAATAGACAGGCAGCAGAGATGCTGCAGAGTAGTTAACATTTACTAAATTATCTTTGAAATGTTACCTGTGTCCTATTGGAAGTACTGTTCAATGATTCTGTCCCTGTTGTCTGTTTCAGCCCCGTCGTCTTCCTCCTCGTCACTCTCCTCAGGTTCCACCGCTGCCACAACACCACCGTCTCGACCATCCTCCTGCAGGAAAGGCACCTGGCGGCGCAAAGCCAGGTTGTGAAGCATGCAGCAGGCCACGATGATGTGACACACCTTCTTAGGTGAGTACATTAGGGATCCACCGGTCATATGCAGGCACCTAAACCTGGCCTTTAGGAGGCCAAAGGTGCGTTCGATCACCCTCCTAGTACGCCCATGGGCCTCATTGTACCGTTCCTCTGCCCTGGTCCGGGGATTCCTTACTGGGGTCAGTAGCCACGACAGGTTGGGGTACCCAGAGTCCCCCACTAGCCATACACGGTGTCTCTGTAGCTGTTCCATCACGTAAGGGATGCTGCTATTCCTGAGGATGTAGGCGTCATGCACTGACCCTGGGAATTTGGCATTTACATGCGAGATGTACTGGTCAGCCAAACACACCACCTGGATGTTCATTGAATGGTAACTTTTTCTGTTCCTGTACACCTGCTCCCTGTCTCTTGGGGGAACCAAAGCCACATGGGTCCCATCAATGGCACCAATTACGTTGAGAATATGTCCAAGGGCGTAGAAATCACCCTTCACTGTAGCCAATTCGCCCACCTCAGGGAAAATGATGTAGTTCCTCACGGATTTCATCAGGGCAGACAACACTCTGGATAACACCTTCGAAAACATGGGCTGAGACATCCCGGAAGCAATTCCCACGGTTGTCTGAAATGACCCACTTGCCAAGAAATGTAGTACTGACATGACCTGCACCAGAGGGGGAATCCCTGTGGGTTGGCGGATGGGGGACATCAGGTCGGGCTCCAGCTGGGCACACAGTTCATGGATAGTGGCACGGTTAAGACGGTAGGTCAGGATAATGTGGCGTTCTTCCATTGTCGACAGGTCCACCAGCGGTCGGTACACGGGAGGATTCATCCGTCTCCTCGCCCAACCCAGCGGACGGTGCCTAGGAAGGACAACATGGAGCACACAGTCAGGCAACCCACAGGTACGTACTCACAGCTAGCACAGTATACGATTCTCTATGCAGTGAATGGCGTGTCTGAGTGGCTATGCAAGGCCTAGGCCTGTGTGACGCAGTTGAAATTGAGCCATGTGGGCCCTGGAAATGGCGGCTGCCTGACCTGTGAAGTGTGACAATGGGATGTGAGGTCAATGCGCTGGCGTGGCACACCGCGGCGGGCGGCGGGCGAAGACCGCGGCGCGAAGCCGCATTGGTTAACATTGAAGCCTATGGGTTTCAGGAGCCAATGGCGAAGGGCGCCGGCGGTGGCGGGACGCACCGCCGCGGTACGCACCGCCGCGGACGTGACCGCCATTTTCTATCTACTTATCCACTTGCGACTTGAACTTTCACAGGAGAGGACCTATACTGCAAGTGTTGCTGTGACCTCGGTCTGGAAGGGACAATGGCTGCTGCGACTGGGGAAAGGGCCCCTGCCTTCACTGGAGAGGAGTTGGAGAAACTTGTGGATGGGGTCCTCCCCCAGTATGCGCTACTCTACGGTCCTCCAGACCAACAAGTGAGTTTAATTCAATATGGATTTGGGGCCACTGGCTGGCTTGGGGGCCTGGCGGGAATGGGGGGCATGTTGGGGCTGGCGGGGGGCCTGGCGGGGGGCCTGGCGGGGATGGGGGGCATGTTGGGCATGGCGGGGGGCATGGCGGGGATGGGGGGCATGTTGGGCCTGGCGGGGGGCCTGGCGGGGATGGGGGGCATGTTGGGCATGGCGGGGGGCATGGCGGGGGGCCTGGCGGGGATGGGGGGCATGTTGGGCATGGCGGGGGGCCTGGCGGGGGGCCTGGCGGGGATGGGGGGCGTTGGGCCACTGGAAAGGAAAATGCTGAGTAACTTGAACGTGGTATTTCTCCCTCCCTGTACGTGTCACATAGGTCCGCGCCCATGAGAAGATCGGGATTTGGCGTGCCATCGCCAAGGAAGTCCGGGCCCTGGGGGTCCACCATCGACGGGGCACCCACTGCCGCAAGAGGTGGGAGGACATCCGCCGCGGGACCAAGAAGACCGCCGAGTCTCTGCTGGGGATGGCCTCCCAACGTAGGCGGGGTGCCTGCCGTCAACTGAGCCCCCTGATGTTCCGGATCCTGGCGGTGGCCTACCCTGATTTGGATGGGCGCGTGAGGGCAGCACAGCAGACACAAGGGGGTGAGTACAAGCATTATCTACTCTGTTGTCGCGCAGTGGAGGTGTCTGGGTGGGGGAGGAGGGCTGGGGGTCCCCCTAGGCCAGGGCGATATCTGTAGGCTGGGCACCCCCGTAAGCCCCTGTGTCCCCAGCCACCACCCTCAGTAGTTTGTCAGTACAGCCATCCCTGGGCCGTGTCATCCATGGGTGCAGTTGTCAACTCTAGGCGTGTAGGGCATGTTCCACGGAATGCGTAGCGTACCCCAAGTGCGCAACTTAGTGCAGGGGGCATCTGTGTCTGTCATGTCCGCTAACTGTACCGGAGATCCATGTACTCAATATCCCTTTATTTCTCTCTCCCCCCCCCTTTTTGTTTGTCTTTCTGTGCTTGTGTGCATCAGCATCATCAGGCGGAGGAGAAGTGGCATCGGGGCAGGAGGGAGCTGCATCTCACATGGCCCAGGAGGGCCATGCCACAGAGTCAGACTGGACCAGTGAGACGGAGGGCGAGGGGAGCTCCACGACGGGGACGACTGGAGCCTGCAGCGACACGGACACGTCCTCAGAAGGGGGCTCCCTTGCGGGGGTGGCACCATCCGTGCCCCCCGCCATTACAGGTACAGCCGCCACCCAGCGCACCATCTCCGCCCTCCCAGCAGCCCCTCCGCGTTCGCCCCGTGCCCGCTCTGGCAGGAAGCCGGGCATCTCCTTCGCCCCAGGCACCTCAGGCCCTGCCCCTGTTACCCCCGCTGCCCTCAGTGAGGAGGTCATTGACCTCCTCCGAACGCTCATTGTTGGGCAGACTACCCTTTTGAATGCCATCCAGGGGGTGGAGAGGGAGGTTCATCGCAGCAATGCGTACCTGGAGGGCATTCATTCGGGTCAGGCTGCCCATCAGCGATCGTTCCAGGCTCTGGCCTCAGCACTGACGGCAGCCATTGTCCCTGTCTCCTGCCTGCCTCTACTAACTCCCTCCTCCCAGTCTCCTGTTCCTCTGCCTGTCCCACCCACACCATCAGACCAGCCTGCACACACCTCAACACCCAAGAGAAGCTCATCCAAACATAAGCACCACAGATCACGCAGACATTCACACACGCAACATTCCGATGCAGACATGCCAACAGTCACTACCACCTCTGTGACCCCCACCTCCTCGTCTCCCTCCTCCCTCCCTGTGACGTCTACACTCACACCTCCATTCACCTCACCATCAGCCAGTGTTTCCATCACCAGCACACCCTCCACTCCAGTCCGCACACGTGCAGTCACCACCCCCACTGCCATTTACACGTCCCCTGTGTCCTCTCCCACTGTGTCTGTCACCCCCTCTTCCACACCACACAAACGCAGCCACCCACCCACCCAACAGCCATCCACCTCACGACAGCCTATCCCTCCTGCACCTGCACCCAAAGACAGCAAACGTGACTCACCTACAACCACATCCTCTCCCTCCACTCCCATTCCCACTGTACCTACCACTCTCCATTGTCCCAAGAAGCTCTTCCTCGCCACTACTAACTTCTTTCCTGACCCTGAACCCCCCCCTCCTTCTCGTCGGGGTAAGAAGAGCACCTCAGCCACCACCAGCCCTGCAGCCCCCTTGACAAGGGTGCAGGGGTATTGGAGCCCGCCAGCCCGCATGTCTGGATCTTCGCCCAGCAGCAAGGGGACAGCCAGCCCACCCCCTGGGAAGAGGAGCAGAAGGCGGAAGGGGCGCCGCAGGAGCCCGCCTTCTACATCCCCCCCGGACACCACCCAGAGACAGTCACCAGCCACAGCTCCAAAGGGAGGAAAGGGCCACAGGCCGACGACTAAGGAGGGCAAGGGCAGCAAGTTGGAGAGGTCAGGCAGCAGGCCTGCTGCCCAGGAGGAGCCCACAACCCCCATAGCCGCTGCCCCGGGAGGAACCGGCACAGCTGCCCCGGGAGAGCCCACCAGCCCCATAGCCGCTGCCCAGGGAGGACCCAGCCCAGCTGGCCAGGAGGGCCCCACCACCCACAGCCCAGGTGGGCAGTGAAGGAGCACCATCCCCGCTGCCCAGGAGGTCACCACCAGGCATTTAGCAGTTGGCCATAGACCGTCCGCCGTCTCAAGAACCGCTGAACTGGGCCCTTCAAGGCAAGAACCGCTGAACTGGGCCCTTCAAGGCAAGAACCGCTGAACTGGGCCCCGCCGTCTCAAGAACCGCTGAACTGGGCCCTTCAAGGCAAGAACCGCTGAACTGGGCCCTTCAAGGCAAGAACCGCTGAACTGGGCCCCGCCGTCTCAAGAACCGCTGAACTGGGCCCTTCAAGGCAAGAACCGCTGAACTGGGCCCTTCAAGGCAAGAACCGCTGAACTGGGCCCTTCAAGGCAAGAACCGCTGAACTGGGCCCTTCAAGGCAAGAACCGCTGAACTGGGCCCCGCCGTCTTAAGAACCGCTGAACTGGGCCCTTCAAGGCAAGAACCGCTGAACTGGGCCCTTCAAGGCAAGAACCGCTGAACTGGGCCCCGCCATCTCAAGAACCGCTGAACTGGGCCCTTCAAGGCAAGAACCGCTGAACTGGGCCCTTCAAGGCAAGAACCGCTGAACTGGGCCCTGCCGTCTCAAGAACCGCTGAACTGGGCCCCGCCGTCTCAAGAACCGCTGAACTGGGCCCCGCCGTCTCATGAACCGCTGAACTGGGCCCCGCCGTCTCATGAACCGCTGAACTGGGCCCTTCAGGGCAAGAACCGCTGGCCCTTTGGCAGACGTGGCAGGGCAGGATCTATCTCGGGCAGGGCTGCAGGATGTCCTCTGGCCAACTTGCCTCCTCCAGTGGCAGTGGGGTCTGTTATGGACTGTATGGACTGTGGCTTTGCTCTCCCCAGGATGGCCCAGTGGGCAGGCCACCCACTGTATGGACTGTTTGGACTGTGGCTTTGCTCTCCCCAGGATGGCCCAGTGGGCAGGCCACCCACTGTATGGACTGTATGGACTGTGGCTTTGCTCTCCCCAGGATGGCCCAGTGGGCAGGCCACCCACTGTATGGACTGTTTGGACTGTGGCTTTGCTCTCCCCAGGATGGTCCAGTGGGCAGGCCACCCACTGTATGGACTGTTTGGACTGTGGCTTTGCTCTCCCCAGGATGGCCCAGTGGGCAGGCCACCCACTGTATGGACTGTATGGACTGTGGCTTTGCTCTCCCCAGGATGGCCCAGTGGGCAGGCCACCCACTGTATGGACTGTTTGGACTGTGGCTTTGCTCTCCCCAGGATGGCCCAGTGGGCAGGCCACCCACTGTATGGACTGTATGGACTGTGGCTTTGCTCTCCCCAGGATGGCCCAGTGGGCAGGCCACCCACTGTATGGACTGTATGGACTGTGGCTTTGCTCTCCCCAGGATGGCCCAGTGGGCAGGCCACCCACTGTATGGACTGTATGGACTGTGGCTTTGCTCTCCCCAGGATGGCCCAGTGGTCATGGAGTCCCCTCGTGGATCTGGCGTCGTGTACTCAAGTGGCTGAGGTGCCCCCCCTTCCCTTCCCCCTGAGGTGCCTGTCCTATTTTCTTTCTGATGCCCCTGCAGTGTTCTCTCCGTGGAGTTCTTGTCGTGGGACTGGGCCTTGCCCCTTTGCACAGGACCCCTGTGATCCACGGACAGTGGTTGGACTACATTTAGTAGCTGTATATATTTTGTACATAGTTTATTTATTTATTGGGATTAATGGCGTACATATTTAAATATATCTGCCCGTTTATGATCTCTTCTTTTGGTCTTTGCATTATTTCGGAGGGGGGTGGTTTGTGGGTTGTGACAGTGATCTGTGGGAATGCATTGATGTGTGTGTTGTAGTGGGTGTGGGTGGGTGGGTGTGTGCCGGTAATCTTTTCCCTCCCCTGTGTCGTAGGTGCAGTACTCACCGATGTCTTCCGCGCCGCCGGGCGTGCTCCTGGTATATGAGGAGGAATAGGAGTGCGGGGATGACCTGTAACTCTGGCTCCATACTGCCGGAATCTCGCGTGGAGTGCGTAGAGGTGAGCGTTTTCCCGTTCGTAGTCTGTTTCCGCCGTGTTCTTATCGGCGGTGCTCCCGCCCCGGAAAAGGTGGCAGATTGGTGGGTCGTAATAGGGTGGGCGGTACTTTGTCTGCCGCCGGGCTGTTGGCGGGAACCGCCGCGCTGTTTGTTTGTACCGCTGTGGCGGTCGGAGTGTTAAGTTGGCGGGCTGTGTTGGCGGTTCCCGCCAGGGTCAGAATTGCATATTTTAGACCGCCGGCCTGTTGGCGGCTTGGCCGCCGCTTTATCACCGACCGCCAGGGTCAGAATGAGGGCCATAGTGTCTCCAAAACTCTTCTGCTCCATCTAAACCAAGAGGAATGACAATGTTCTTTATGGAATTCACTGACTTATTAAAAGTCCTTAACGCAGCAAAGTCTAAAAAGCTACTTTCCTGGCAGGGAAGCAAGATCTTCATTTCACAGGATGTTTTAAAAGCCACAGAAGCCAGAAGGAAAGAATCTTTGTATCTTCATCCACTTCATTCTTTGGGAGCTCATTTTTGATTATTTCATCCCTGCCTTTTCAAAGTGACATATGTAATAAAACATCTATATACACATCTCCAACAACTCTTCGAGATTTTCTACGTCTGCACTCTATATGTTCTATGGAAACAGCTGGTTATTCTACAAGTTGAATGAATACCTAGCTTTACTTAACATTTTCATGGACAGTCTTAATTGCTGGTTTGTATTTGCTGGTCCTTCATTTGCTGTTCACATGTATGTAATGTAATTATTTATCTTTATTGTTGACCATTTTTCATTTTTGCAGGTTCCTGTTGTCCTTTATATTAATACCTTTGCTTGTATCATTCATCTGTTGATGCATCCAGTTCCCTTGCTGTGCTGTCTTCACCCTGTGCTGTCATTGCCCCTACTCTAGTGTTCATTCTTATTAGGTATGCTTTTACAGTCATCATGATTTGACATGCTCTGTCTCTCTTTTCTCTGATCTTCTTCCTTCCTTTTTTTATTGTTCTCCTTTGCTTTCTCCTTCCCTTTGATCTCCTTGTTCTCTAACTGTTCTATGTTTCTTAAGTTGAATATTTTACACGAGCTTTTGTTTGTTTATATTGTTATTCGCTGTAACATTTAGAGTTATTTCTTGGAATGTCTAGTGTTTATTAATCTGATAAAAAGGCAGATAATTTTATCCCATTTAGCTAAATATAATCCAGATTTCGTCATTCTACAAGAGACCCACCTTATTGAGCCTGAAGCACTGAAACTTAAACGTGGAAGGGGAGGCACTGGTTTTACCTCCCCTGCATCGGCAAAGAAGAACGGAGTAATATTGCTTTGCCATAAGAAATTAACATTGAGGGGGTCATTACGACCTTGGCGGGAAAAGGTGTTTACCGCCGTGCAGAAGACCGCCAATACACTGCGGCGGCGGCGGGAGACCACCACAGCTATTATGAGACACATTACGGAATCTGCCGAAATTCAGACACCCACAAAATACCGCCACACCAAAGGTCAGCGATAAACATGCGGAAACAAATCCTCCACCTCCACGCCAACAGAAACACGCCCATGCTATTACGACCCACGAATCCACGCAGCGGTCTTTCAACCGCGGTATTCCATTGGCGGTACACACCGCCGCGCTCAAAATACACACACATTTGGACAATTCCAAATACACACACCTGATACACATACAAACAAAACTCCCACACACCCAACACAATATAAAACACACACCCACATCACCCACAAACCCCTATGACCACAAATTAGAGACGAAGGCCAGGGAGAGACAGAACAGAATAGAGAACCCCATCACACAGAGGCACACTACACCATCACACAACATTCACGCACAAAACACCACATACCACTACACTCACCACACTCATCAACACATACACCGCCCCACACACCACCCCATGTCACGCCAAGGACACCCCCGCTTCTCTAAGGAGGAGCTCAGGGTCATGGTGGAGGAAATCCTACGGGTAGAGCCACAGATATTTGGCTCACAGGTACAGTACACATCCATAGCCAGGAAGATGGAGTTATGGCAAAGAATAGTCGACAGGGTCAACGCTGTGGGACAGCACCCAAGAAATAGGGAGGACATCAGGAAGAGGTGGAACGACCTACGGGGGAAGGTGCGTTCCACGGTATCCAGGCACCACATCGCGGTACAGCGGACTGGCGGCGGACCCCCACCTCCTCCCCCACAACTAACAACATGGGAGGAGCAAGTCTTGTCCATCTTGCATCCTGAGGGCCTCGCAGGAGTCGTTGGAGGGACGGACACTGGTAAGTCAAATCGCAACTATCATATCCCCCACCCTACCTGCATGCTATCACACACCCCCAACCTCACACCCTCCACTAACACCCTAACTCCTCACTAATGTACCCATAACACAAACCACCCATCCCAACCCCAAGACCTGCATGGCACAACTAAGCATTGATACCAATCACTAAAGCATGCCCACTGCACAGAACCACAACACCCCTCCAACCATCACCACACAAGCTCCCACACAGGAATGCTAGCACTGGGGTACACGCACACCCAACCATTGCACACCATGAAACACACACATGCAATAATCCTGTACTCATACCCCCGCAGGAACCCGAAGGAACGTCACCACACCAGAGGGTCCAGACAACACCACTCCACCCCCAGAAGAGGCCCACAGTGATGACAGCAGCCCTGCCCTACTGGATCTTGATGTCCAGCCCGGACCATCGTGGGCCTCAGGACAGTCGGTTCCCCTTGCCCAGCCACAGCCCAACACCGAGCTGCCACCCTCTGGTAACACCAGCACAGCACCCACCCAGCGGGCCCATACCTCCCTACCCAGGACAGGTCAATCAGCGGTGTGTCCACCACTACAGGGCACCCAGGCTAACCCAACACCCCAACAACAACAGGGACCTGGGGGCAGTGGTAGTGGGCACACGGTCCAGGGGACGGAGGCACAGGAACATAGGGGAATTGGGAGGGCTGCTGTGCGACAGAGGGAGGATAGGCCAAGGGAACCTACTCTCAATGAGGCCCTCTCCTCCATCATGGGAGCATACCACCACTCCCAGGAGACGATGGCAATGGTACTGGACAAGTTGCAGGAGACCCTGCATCTGCAGGAGGAGCAGTATTTGGGGTTCAGGGAGGGGCTCAGGACCATAGGCTCGCCCTGGGCACTATCGTAGGGGTGCTGATGGACATTCAAAAGACTTTGAGGGACACCGTGGCACTCCAAGGGGCCCCTGACACTAGCCAGGATGACGAACTGCCCACCACCTCCGCCGGCGCTAGTGGACAGGACGCCCCGCCACAGTACCAACACACCAGCACCCCACCCCCTGCAGATGGAGAACCACCACGAAAGCGGTCCCTGAGATCCAGGAACAGGACAGAGCAAGATGGCAAGACCCCCGCCAGGAAATAAGACTACCCTGATTGTCCCCCCACTGTCCCACTTTGTTACCCTGTCCACATTGGAACTGCCCCAGCTCCACTTTCAATGGCCAGATGTGCAATGTACCTGTGATACTAATAGACTGGACTCTGCCATGGACATTCTTCCACCATGACCTATCCCCATTTCACAACCCCCCTACATTTTTATGCACTTAAATAAACACCCTTGAAACCTTAATAATATTGGAGTCAGTCAATGATTGTGAACTTTGTATTGTCAATTACAGTGTTAAAAAAGGTTACCCATTGGAAGGCCAACATACCAATGTCACACATCACAAGCCTTTCAAGGGTGCAAGCTGTTGACACGTAGGTTACCACATTACTGAAACTGAAATGGAAGGGGACAACTCAGTTAACAAATAGGGAGTGAAATGTAGGTACAGGATAGAGGTAGACGTGTGAAATTTAATATTATGTGAAACATGAAAATGTACTCACCTGTGTCTCACTGAAAATATTGCTGTATGACTGACTCCCTGTTGTCGTTTTCATCTTCATCAGCTTCATCCTCATCACTGTACACATGCTCCACAGGCTCACCCGCTGCAACAACACCGTCATCTGGATCATCCTCCTGCAGAAAAGGCACCTGGCGTCGCAATGCCAAGTTATGGAGCATGGAGCAGGCGATGATGATGTCGCACACCTTCTTCGGTGAGTAAAATAGGGACCCACCTGTCATATGGAGGCACCTGAACCTGGCCTTCAGGAGGCCGAAGGTCCGCTCGATCACCCTCCTAGTCCGCCCATAGGCCTCATTGTACCGTTCCTCTGCCCTGGTCCTGGGATTCCTCACTAGGGTCAGTAGCCATGACAGGTTGGGGTAACCAGAGTCCCCCAATAGCCATACACGGTGCCTCTGTAGTTCACCCATCATATCAGGGATGCTGCTATTCCGTAGGATGTAGGCGTCATGCACTGAGCCAGGGAACATTGCATTTACCTGCGAGATGTACTGGTCTGCCAAACAGACCATCTGGACATTCATCGAATGATAACTCTTCCTGTTCCTGTACACCTGTTCATTCCTGCGGGGGGGACCAGAGCTACATGGGTCCCATCAATGGCACCTATTACGTTGGGGATATGTCCAAGGGCATAGAAGTCACCTTTCACTGTAGGCAAATCCGCCACCTCAGGGAAAATGATGTATCTCCTTACGTGTTTCAGCAGGACAGACAACACTCTGGACAACACGTTGGAAAACATAGGCTGGGACATCCCTGATGCCATGGCCACTGTTGTCTGAAAAGACCCACTTGCAAAGAAATGGAACACTGACAGCACCTGCACGTCAGGGGTGATTCCAGTCCGATGGCGGATTGGTGACATCAGGTCTGGCTCCAACTGGGTACATAGTTCCTGGATTGTGGCACGGTCAAACCGGTAAGTCACGATGACATGTCGTTCTTCCATTGTCAACAGGTCCACCAGCGGCCGGTACACCGGCGGATTTCGCCATCTTCCAATATGTCCCAACTGACGGTGCCTAAGAAGGACAACAGCGAAGAAACTGTCAGCATTCCTCCAGTTATGTACCCACAGTCACACACAAGACTACACCAGACAATTAACCCATCCGTGAAAGGTTTTGAGTGTAGGCCTCGGTATGTGTGACGCAGTAGTAATTGAAGCCATATGGGCCCCTGAAATGGCAGCTGCCTGACCTCTAAAGTGGGACAATGGAATTGTGGGGTTACTGCGCTGGCGTTTGACACCGTCGCAGTAGGCGGTCGTAGAGCGCGGCGCAATGCTGCATTGGTTAACATTGGACCCTATGGGTCCCAGGAGCCAATGAACAGGTGCGCTGGCGGTGATGATGCGCACCGCCGCGGACGTCACCGCCGCGGACGCCACCACCATTTTCTATCTCTTCAATCACTAGATACCTGACCTTCGACAGGAGAGGACCTACACTGCTAGTGCTGCTGTGACCTTGGTCTGGAAGCGACGATGGCTGCTGCGTCTGGGGAAAGGGCCCCTGCCTTCACTGCACAGGAGTTGGAGAAACTTGTAGATGGGGTCCTCCCCCAGTATACGCTACTCTACGGTCCTCCAGACCAACAGGTTAGTACACAGGGAGCACGTTGTATGGGCTAGGCCTGGGTGGAGAGGGCTGGGTGGATGAGGGAAGGGGGCAGAGTACATAGAACAGTCATGCACGGGGATGAATGGGCTACAGGGATAGAGTTGGGAGGGGGCCAATTACAACGACGGTGCAGTAGGTAATGACTGTTCCTCTTTCCTTGTGCATGTCATGTAGGTCAGCGCCCACCAGAAGAGGGACATTTGGCGTGCCATCGCCAAGGAAGTCCGGACCCTGGGGGCCCACCAGAGACGGGGCACCCACTGCCGGAAGAGATGGGAGGACATTCGCTGCAGCAGCAAGAAGACGGCGGAGGCTCAGCTGGGGATGGCCTCCCAACGTGGGAGGGGTGCCCGTCGCACCATGACCCCCCTGATGTTCCGGATCCTGGTGGTGGCCTACCCAGAGTTGGATGGGCGCTTAAGGACATCACAGCAGACACAAGGGGGTGAGTACTACCTCATCATATGGACTTTGCGTGCAGTGGAGCTGTCTGGGTGGGGGTGGTGGGCTGTGGGTGTCCCTAGGCCAGGGCGAGTTAGGTAGGCAAGGCCCCTCCGTTATGTAGGCCATGTGGCACTCTACACCAGCTAAAAAAAAGGCAAATTGATGTATAGTTGCCCCTTTGCCATCCATGTGGGCAGATTTCCACCATTGCCATGTAGGCCATATCCCAGAAATAGCATGTGCAGAGGGCAGGAGCACGGCGTAATGCATGGGGCTGCTGGGTCTGTCTTGTCCGCCAACGGTAGCGGTATGCCATGCACTAAAACTCTCTTTCTTCTGTCTCCCCCCTTTTTCTGCTCTCCCTGTCCTTCTGTACATCAGCATCAACAGGCGGAGGTACAGTGGCACCGGAGCACGAGGGAGCTGCATCCCACATGGCCATGGAGGGCCACACCACAGACTCTGAATTCACCAGTGGGACGGAGGGCGAGGGGAGCTTCACGTCGGCCACAGGATCACCAACCAGCGACACGGACTCGTCCGCCGATGGGAGCTCCCCTGTGGTGGCGGCACCATCTGTGCGCCCCACTTCTACAGGTACAGCCGCCACCTCCCCTACCAGCACCGCCCTCCCTGCAGCCCCTCAGTGTTCGCCCCGTGCCCGCTCACCCAGGAGGGTGGGCATCACCTTCGCCCCAGGCACCTCAGGCCCTGCCCCAGTCACCCCTGCTGCCCTCAGTGAGGAGGCCATTGACCTCCTCAGGTCACTCACTGTTGGGTAGTCTACCATTGTGAATGCCATCCAGGGTGTAGAACGAGAGTTGAAACACGGTAATGCATTGCTGGAAGGCATTCATTCTGGTCAGGCTGTCCTTCAGCGAACCCTGCAATCTCTGGCCTCAGCATTGATGGCAGCCATTGTCCCTGTGTCCAGCCTCCCCCTCCAACTTCCTCCATCCAGACCCAATCTCCTGTAACCCAGCCCATCCCAAGCACACCTACAGACCAGCATGCACACAAGTCAACACACACAAGTAGCTCAAGCTAACATAGGCACCACACATCCCACAGGCACTCACACAAGCTTCACCCACATACAGACACAGCAACATCTACTGCCTCCACTGTGTCCCCCTCCTCGTCGTCTCCCTCCTCCCTCCCAGTGTCGTCTACACTCTCACCTGCATGCACTACATCTACAGCCACTAGGACTCGCACCAGAACACCCAGCACCACACCCCGCTCACCTGCACTCACCACCCCCACTACCATTTACACGTCCCCTGTGTCCTCTCCCAGTGTGCCTGTGACACCCCCTCCCAAAGTACACAAACGCGGGCACCCACACACCCAACATCCATCCACCTCACGACAGCCTCCAGAACATGCACCTGCACCCAAATCATCTAAAGTTACACCTCCTACAACCACCTCCTCTTCCTCCACTCCCAGACCCCCTCCAGCTACCCGTCCCAGTGTTTGTCAGAAACTTTTCCTGAGCAACCTTGACCTCTTTCCCACCATCCCCCCCTCCAATTCATAGGTCCCGTACTAGCACCTCAGCCCAAAGATTTCTGGTTCCAGTGTTGCATGTTAGAGGTATGTGGAGTGCACCGGGCACCAGGGCAGCCAGTGTGACACGGAGCAAAAGCACTGCCAGTCCACCCCCTGTAAAGCACCAGAAGTTGGACAGTGCCCGACGGGAGAGGGTGAAGACTCCTGCCGGCAAAGCCGCTCACAAGGGTCCCGGGGGGAGTGCCGAGTCAGCTGTGACTCCTCCCAAGGTGGTGAAGGGGCAGAAGAAGTCTCCAAAGTCTGGTAAGAGCAGCACGGCGGAGAAGCCCGCCATCCTCCCCGCTGGCCAGGACGCCACCGCCAGCCCCATTGTCACTGGTCCAGAGACCACCGCCAGAGTCAGTGCCCTGGAGGGCAGCACTATTGTCACTGATCCGGAGACCACCGCCAGAGTCAGTGCCCAGGAGGGCGGCACTATCGTCACTGGTCAGGAGACCACCGCCAGAGTCAGTGCCCAGGAGGGGGGCACTATCGTCACTGATCCGGAGACCACTGCCAGAGTCAGTGCCCAGGAGGGCAGCACTATTGTCACTGGTCCGGAGACCACCGCCAGCGTCAGTGCCCAGGAGGGCCCCGGCAGCCACAGCCCGGCTGGGCACTGAGGGACCGTCATGCCACACACTGCTGCACAGGTCAGAAACTGCAAAGTCAAGGACCGCTGAACAGGGCAAAGATCGCCATGGCAAAGCACCATTGAACAGGTCAGAAACTGCAAAGTCAAGGACCGCTGAACAGGGCAAAGACCGCCATGGCAAGCACCGCTGAACAGGTCAGAAACTGCAAAGTCAAGCACCGCTGAACAGGGCAAAGACCGTCATGCCACACCGCTGCACAGGTCAGAAACTGCAAAGTCAAGCACCGCTGAACAGGGCAAAGACCGCCATGGCAAAGCACAGCTGAACAGGTCAGAAACTGCAAACTCAAGCACCGCTGAACAGGGCAAAGACCGCCATGGCAAGCACCGCTGAACAGGTCAGAAAATGCAAAGTCAAGCACCGCTGAACAGGGCAAAGACTGCCATGGCAAGCACAGCTGAACAGGGCAAAGACCGCCAACTCAAGCATCGTTAGCCCATGTGCAGCTGAGACAGTGACGGAACTGGGACCGTCACGGGGTGCGTGATGCACTCTGGGCACCAGTCCCCCTCCAGAACCAGTGGAGAACTGCATCCACTACCTGAATCCTTCACAGGATGAAGCACTTTGGGCACCAGTCCCCCTCCAGAACCAGTGGAGACTGTTATCCACTTGAGAGACTGTGGCTTTGCACTCCCCAGGATGGTCCAGTGGGCAAGCCACCCACTGTTATCGAGTTGAGAGACTGTGGCTTTGCACTCCCCAGGATGGTCCAGTGGGCAACCCACCCACTGTAGAGACTTGTGAGACTGTGGCTTTGCACTCCCCAGGATGGTCCAGTGGGCAAGCCACCCACTGTTATCGAGTTGAGAGACTGTGGCTTTGCACTCCCCAGGATGGTACAGTGGGCAAATCACCCACTGCAGAGACTTAAGAGACCGTGGCTTTGCACTCCCCAGGATGCAGCAGTGGGCAACACACCCACTGTAGAGAATTGAGAGACTGTGGCTTTGCACTCCCCAGGATGGTACAGTGGGCAAATCACCCACTGCAGAGACTTGAGAGACTGTGGCTTTGCACTCCCCAGGATGCAGCAGTGGGCAACCCACCCACTGTAGAGAATTGAGAGACTGTGGCTTTGCACTCCCCAGGGTGGTCCAGTGGGCAAGCCACCCACTGTAGAGACTTCAGAGACTGTGGCTTTGCACTCCCCAGGATACATCAATGGGCATGGAGCCCCGTCGTGGATCTGGCGTGGTGCTGTAATCCGGCTGAGGTGCCCCCCCTTCCCCCCGAGGTGCCTGTTGTATTTCTATCTGATGCCCCTGCAGTGTTCTCTCCGTTTGTGGACAGGTATCTAGTGTGGGCCTCGCCCATGCATTGTGGGCCCAGTGGTCCACTGACATTGAATTGTGCACACCTGCACTACCAATCGTGATGTCTATATTTGGAATGTGTATATATTTCTGTATATATGAGCTTACTGTATTTGGATACATTACAATGGTTCAAGTAATTTGGTTTTGTCTTTGCATTCTTCCGGGGGGTTGGGGGTTGTTACTGTGATGTTTGAAAATGCATTGGTGTGTGTGTTGTAGTGTGCGAGGGTCGGGTTGAGGGTGGGGGTGTTGCGTGTGTGTGTCCTGTGACTTTTGCCTTCCCCCTCCCCTATGTCGTAGGTGCAGTACTCACCGTTGTCTTCGGCGTCACCGTTGCTGGTGTTCGTAGAGGAGCAGGAAGACAAGCGCAGGGAGTATTTGGAGTTCCGGCTCCATGGTAGCCTCCTTCCTGGTGGAGTGTGTTAAGGTGAGCATTTTCCCAATGCAAAAGCTGTTTCCGCCATGTTTTTATCCACGGTGAATCCGCCCTGTAAAAGGTAGCGGATTGGCCTGTTGTAATACTGTTGGCGGTACTTTGTCTTCCACCTGTCTGTTGGCGGTGACCGCCGCACTGCTTGTCTGTACCGCCGTGGCGGTCGGAGTGTTAAAGTGGCTGTCTATGTTGGCGGTTTCCACCACGGTCATAATTCCTTTTTTTTTTTTTCGCCGGCCTGTTTGCGGTATTACCGCAGCTTTAACACCGTCCGCCAGGGTTGTAATGACCCCCTTATTATGCTGAATTCAAGGGCCGATTCAGGCTTTTCTAGGTTCAAACCCGTGACAAGCTGTCACTTATTTACATTTGAGACTTTAACCACATTAAGCATTTCTCCAGATTATTTTTTATAGTAAAACTTTGATTACTTTTCAACATAGTAAATGAGGCTCTCGTCAAAATATTAAAACTACCCACCCCTAAAACAAAACTACCCCAGAAACCCCCACCAACCCGGAGCACTAAACCCTTCCCCGACCTCCCTCACCCACCATAAAAAGAACTGATCCCCACCCCCCAAAAAACTACCCCGATACTCTCACCTCTGCCCCTAAAAACAAGTACCCGAGCCCCCCACCCTGCCCCAAAAATCTAACTACCCTGATTCTCCACCCCCAGAAACCTGACTACCCTGATCCTCTCATCCCCATAAACCAAACTACCCTGATCCCCTACCCCCAAAGACTAAACTACCTGACCCCTAAAAACCTAACTACCCCAATCCCCACAACCCCAAAAACCTAACTACCCTGATCCCCCAGCCCCAAAAACTAAACTACCCCAACCCTCCACCCCTAAAAACCTAACTACCCTTATCCCCCTGCCCCAAAAAACAAACTACCCCACCCCCCACCCACCAAAAACAAAACTACCTGAGCCCCACCACCCCACCCCAAAAACAAAACTACCTGACCTCCTACCCCCAAAAACCTAACTACCCCGATTCCCCCACCCGCAAAAACCAAACTACCCCAATCCTCCACCCCACCCCCAAAAACCAAACTACCCCGCCCCGCCCCCCAAAAATAAAAGTACCCCGACCCCCCACCCCAAATCAAAACTACCCGACCCCCCACCCAGCCCCTAAAAACAGAACTGCCTTGATCCCCCACCCCTATAAACCAGAACTACTCCAATCCCTCACCCCCAAAAACCAAACTACCCTCATCCCCCACTCCTGCCCCCAAAAACCAAACTACCCCAACCCCCACCCCCAAAAACAAAACTACCTGAACCCCTCTCCCTGCCCCAAAAACAAAACTACTGACCTCCCACCCCCAAAAAACTAACTACCCGAACCCCCACCACCAAAAACCAAACTATCTCAATCCCCCCCAAAAAACAAACTACCCTGACCCCCAAAACCCTAACTACCCCGATCCTCCACCCCTAAAAACCAAACTACCCCGATCACCCACCCCACCCCTAAAAAACCAAACTACTCCACTCCACCCCCAAAAACAAAAGTAACCCAACCCCCACCCCACAACAAAACTACCAGCCCTGCCCCAGCCCCACTTACCTGACCCCGTCCTCTCCCGATGCACTCTCCCTTTTTCTCTGCCTTAACCACGCATGTGTGTTGTTCAGCACATGTGCGGTTCAGGCAGAAAAAAAGGGAATAGTTGTTAACGCAAGCGTAGTTCCCCTTACATCACCAACGTAATCGTTGTTCGGGAGTCGTTGTTCCAGACGTTTCCCCATTGGCAATGCTTGGCCAGTAGCGTGTCCAATCCCACCAGTGTCCTGTCTGACGAAGACCTCACATGTCCTCCAAAATCCCCAGGACCACTACCCTGGGGTTGAAATGTGAACCCACTACCCCAGAAAGTTTGGTGATTATCTGTGCCCAATAATAATGTATGACCATTCAGGCTCACATCATGTGATGGAAATCCCCTTTGGGCTTCGGGAATCAAAGATATTTAGGTTAGGGATATGCCCTAGCCTTCCACAGGGGAAAATGTGCAAAATAAGCCTGGTGAAGATATTTGAATTGACTGGGCAGCAGTCATAAGGAGTGACAAGATTACTAAAGTTCAGGGCATCATACAGGCATCCCAGCAGTCTGTGTCCCTCAACTAAATGTCTTTGACTATCATCACACAATCTTGAGCATTTTGGAGGACATGAGAGACCCCTGGCAGGGGGGAGGTAGGAGAGGTAGGACACTAGGGGGCGAAATGGGTGGGTCGCATTTAGGGAGCCCATGCTGGGGAGTGTACAACTAAAGTCTTGTAGATTTGTGAGATCCCGGCCTTCCCCAGGAGACCTATAAGTAGGCAAGCTCCAAAATGGACATCACCCAGCACCAACTGGGTATTCAGAGATGGCGTGTCTAAGTTAATAATTCAGAAAAAGATGATATCTTTTATGTGGAATTCGGTCTGAAGTACAAGAAGGATTTGATGAGATTACCCTCCCAGTCATCTCCCAGGTGTGAAATCCTGATTTGGTGACATCCCCCGAAAGCCTTCTAAATGGGCTACCAGTTCCAACCAGTGACCTGGGCCATATTTACAAGGAGCTTGCTCCCCTGCTGCATCACTTTTCTTGACGCAGCGTTGGCACATTCAGTGCTCCATATTTATAAGGTGACGCATTAGGAAAAATGCATCGTTTTTTTCTCCAGTGTGTTATTTTTAACTTGCACTAGTACTGACCATGTCAGGTTAAGTTAATCATATGCAAGGTAGTCGTTCCATCCTAGAATCCCACACAGAACTGACACATCCATATTTACAAGTTTTAGGAAGGTGACGCATCACTAACAAATGTCAAAAATGTGTCAAAATTCCTACCCCTTCAGAACCCAGCCATAAAAATTACATAACGGGTTTTTAATAGTGATCAGATTAGTTGAAGTCACTTTACACAGTGGAATATGTCTGTATCTCATGTTTCCTCTACTAGTAGTGGGTCCATACATGTGCCAATCATGGAGTAGGACCCCTTGACCAAGCTAGGGTTATGCCACCTATGATTCTGTAATCCTTTGTAGCAAGGCTATGTGACGTTGTGTATTGTTTGCAAGGGACAGACCAGGATTGTCACTTATCCATGAAGGAAGGGGTCCTCAAGTCCAGGTCTGCATACTCCGAAAGGACAACAGGTAAATACACACATATGTTAGGTGATACATGTAGTTCCACTTCACATTCCAACTTATATTTGTGTTCACTCACATTATAGTGTCACTCACTGTGTCACACATATGTTGGTCTCTACATACACATGAGTACACTATGCCCACTGTAGTGTGACACATAGACATACTGCAAGCATACCCTCTTACATCCAGGACCAATTCAAAAGTGTAGATGGTGATATTCTGACATTTTACATTGGTCCTAAAACATTAGGCTACTTGTGTCATTCCAAACTGATGCAGCACCACTAAAGTATTATGCATTTCTGAAGTTGTGTCGGTTCTGAGGCCAACTTCAGCAATGTGACACTTTTTCCATCAAAGTTACCACAGACGCGAAGGATTTCTGATGCTCTTTGGGTTCTTGTGCCATGGTGCCTCATATTGTAAATATGGTGCATCTATGGCATTATAACAGATTCCTGCACATCATAACTTTTTGACACATCTCTTCTGCAACACAGAAATATGTCCTTTTCTTGTAAATATGGCCCTATTGGCCATATTTACAAGAAATAACACATGGGCCATGTTAGAAATTGGGACTTTGGTTGACAGTCAGGTTACTCCATGTTCAAGCAAGGACCCTCACTCTAGTCAGGGTAAAAGAGAATCACCCTCTGCTAACCCCTGCTTACCCTTGGTAGCTTGGCATGAGCAGTAGGCTTAACTTCAGAGTGCTAGGTGTAAAGTATTTGTAACAACACACACAGGGCCGTATTTATACTCCGTTTGCGCCGAATTTGCGTCGTTTTTTTCGACGCAAATTCGACGCTAAACTAACGCCAACTAACGCCATATTTATACTATGGCGTTAGAGGCGTCTAGCGCCAAAGTTCCCGGAATGTGCGTCATTTTTTAGCGTGAACCCCTTCCTTGCGTTAATGATATGCAAGGGAGGCGTTCCCGTCTAAAAAATGACTCCCAGGCCTTTACGTGGTATTTATACTCCCGGGCAAAAGAGACGCCCGGGAGTGGGCGTGGCTAAAAACGGCGCTTTTGCGCCGCTTTTTAACGCCTGGGTCAGGCAGGGCGTTAAGGGAGAAGTGGGCTCAAAATGAGCCCAGAGTGCCCTCCCCTGCCCCCAGGGACCCCCCCTGCCACCCTTGCCCACCCCAGGAGGACAGCCAAAGACGGAGGGACCCACCCCAGGGACATTCAGGTAAGTTCAGGTAAGTATTTTTTTTTTATTTTTTGTGGCATAGGGGGGCCTGATTTGTGCCCCCCTACATGCCACTATGCCCAATGACCATGCCCAGGGGACAGAAGTCCCCTGGGCATGGCCATTGGGCAAGGGGGCATGACTCCTATCTTTACAATGATAGGAGTCATGTTGATGGGGGATGGGCGTCGAAAATAAATGGCGCAAGTCGGGTTACGATGATTTTTTCGACGTAACCTGACTTGCCCCATTTTAAGACGCCCATGCGCCATTTTCCCCCTACGCCGGCGCTGCCTGGTGTACGTGGTTTTTCTCGCGCACACCAGGCAGCGCCGGTCTGCTTGCGCCGGCTAACGCCATTCAATAAATACGGCGCCCGCATGGCGCTTCAGAATGGCGTTAGCCGGCGCAAAACTTTTTGACGCTAAACTGCGATAGCGCAGTTTAGCGTCAAAAAGTATAAATATGGGCCACAGTACCTTAATGAAAATACTAAAAAATGACACAACACAGATTTAGAAAAATAGGAAATATTTATTTAAACAAAACAAGACCAACATGACAAAAATCCGACATACACAAGTCAAGTTATGAATTTTTAAAGATTAAACCCAAAAGCACTTAGAAACACAAAATGCTTCGATGAGGTGTTAACACGGCGTCGTAACGGAGACTTTCCCAACAATCCAACACCAGCGGCGCCGGCCATGGAGTCGCGTGGACCCCCAGGTACAGTACCTTGGTGAAGAAATGAAAACAAGCTGATGCGTGAAGTCGGGGATTGCGGAGTCTGTGTGAAACGTTGAATCTGCGCAGTTCGAGCGGCACCAGTCACGACGTGGTTCGGCGACTTCCACGGAGTCTCGGACTTCGGCGGGGCTGCAGCGATGATGGGCCTACAAATGTCGTCGCGTTCCAACGAAGATCACGGAGTCGGGTGCAGGTGGCATCACCGGATTCAACAGGGGCGTCGATCCGAAGTTGTCCAAAGTTGATTTCCTTGAATTTCCACCAGTATTTCCTTTCAAGCGCAGAGGAACTGGATAGGGCACCACTTGTCAGGGCAGGAGTCTCTCTAGAGGCTCCAGGTGCTGGCAGAGAGAAGTCTTTGCTGTCCCTGAGACTTCAAACAACAGGAGGCAAGCTCTAAATCAAGCCCTTGGAGATTTCTTCTCAAGATGGAAGGCACACAAAGTCCAGTCTTTGCCCCCCTACTCTGGCAGAAGCAGCAACTGCAGGATAGCTCCACAAACCACAGTCACAGGCAGGGCAGCTCTCCTTCCTCAGCTCTTCAGCTCTTCTCCAGAAGTGTTTCTAAAGTCTGTGGTTTTGGATGCCCTTCTTATACCTAATTTATCAGTTGAAGTAGGCCTACTTCAAAGTAAAGTCTCTTTTGAATGTGAAATCCTGCCTTGCCCAGGCCAGGCCCCAGACATTCACCAGGGGGTCCGAGACTGCATTGTGTGAGAACAGGAACAGCCCTTTCAGGTGTAAGTGAGCACTCCTCCCCACCCTCCCAGCACAGATGGCTCATCAGGAAATGCAGACTACACCCCAGCTCGCTTTGTGTCACTGTCTAGTGTGAGGTGCAACCAGCCCAACTGTCAAACTGACCTAGACAGGAAATCCACAAACAGGCAGAGTCACAGAAATGGTATAAGCAAGAAAATGCTCACTTTCTAAAAGTGGCATTTTCAAACACACAATCTTAAAACCAACTTTACTAAAAGATGTATTTTTAAATTGTGAGCTCAGAGACCCCAAACTACACATGTCCATCCGCTCCCAAGGGCAATCTACACTATAATCAGATTTAAAGGTAGCCACCATGCTAACCTATGAGAGGGACAGGCCTTGCAACAGTGAAAAACTAATTTAGCAATATTTCACTGTCAGGACATATAAAACACATCACTATGGCCCTCATTACAACATTGGCGGTAAAAGCCGCTTACCGCCGTGCAGAACACCGCCAACACACTGCAGCGGAATTCCGCCACAGCTATTATGACCCACATTGCAGAATCCGCCAAAATTCAGACACCCACACAAGTCCGCCAAACCAAAGGTCAGTGATAAACTGGCGAAAACAAAACCTCCACTGCCACGCCAACAGAAATATGCCCACACTATCACAACACACGAATCAACGCGGCGGTCTTTCAACCGTGGTATTCCATTGGCGGTACACACCGCGGCGCTCAAAATACACACACTCTTACAAAACACAGCCACATTGGACAATTCCAAATACACACACCTGATACACATACACACACCACTTCCACACACACAGTACAATATAAAACACACACCCACATCACCTACAAACCCCTACAACCACAATTACAGAGAGAAGGCCAGAGAGAGACACCACCATCAACAAACTAGCATCCACAGGCACACAACAGCATCACCCACAGAACTTCCACGCACAAAACACCACACACCACTACATATCACCACACTTATCACCACACACCACCCAACACATCACCCACACCACCCCATGGCACGGCAAAGACAGTCCAGGTTCTCGGAGGAGGAGTTCAGGGTCATGTTGGAGGAAATCGTCCGGGTAGAGCCACAGCTATTCGGAGCACAGGTGCAGCACACCTCCATTGCAAGGAAGATGGAGCTATGTCGAAGAATAGTGGACCGGGTCAACGCAGTGGGACAGCACCCAAGAAATCGGGAGGCCATCAGGAAGCAGTGGAATGACCTACGGGGGAAGGTGCGTTACGTGGTCTCAAGATACCACCTGGCGGTTCAGCGGACTGGCGGCGGACCCCCACCTCCTCCCCCACAACTAACAACATGGGAGGAGCAGGTCTTGGAGATTCTGCATCCTGAGGGCCTCGCAGGAGAAGGTGGAGGAATGGACTCTGGTAAGTCAAATCTTAACTATTACAACCCCTACCCTACCTGCATGCTATCACATACCCCCACCCTCACCCTCACCCCCAGCACCCCAAGTCCTCACATATGTCCCAACATCACAAACCACCCATCCCAACACCAAGCCCTGCATGCAGCAACAAAGCATGGACACCTATCACTAAAGTATGCCCACTGCACATACCCATACAACCCCCTAAACCATCCTCACACAATGTCCCACACAGGAATGCAAACACTGGGGTACAAGGTCACCCACCCATTGCACACCATGACACACACAGATGTAATAACCATCCTTTTATACCCCTGCAGGACCCCTACCCAACGTTACCGGACAGGAGGGTCCACACATGTCCACACCACCAACAGAAGAGGCCCACAGTGATTACAGCAGCTCTGTCCAACTGGATCTAGATGACCAGCCCAGCCCATCTGGGACCTCGGGACAGTTGGTTCCCATCACCCAGTCACAGGCCACTAGAGACCTTCTACCCTCTGGAAACACCAGCACAGCACCCACCCAGCGGTCCCATACCTCCGTCCCCAGGACACGTCAATCAGCAGTGTGTCCACCACTACAGGGAACCCAGGATAACCCACCACCCCAACAACAACAGGGACCTGCGGGCAGTAGTAGTGGGCACACGGTCCAGGGGACGGAGGCCCAGGAACACAGGGGAACTGGGAGGGCTGCTGTGCGACAGGGGGCGGACAGGCCAAGGGAACCCACTCTCCACAAGGCCCTCTCCTCCATCATGGGAGCACACCACCACTCCCAGGAGACGATGGCAATGGCACTGACCAAGTTTCAGGAGACCCAGCGCCTGCAGGAGGAACAGTATATGGGCTTCTGGGAGGAACTCAGAACCATCAGCTCTACCGTGGGCACCATCGTAGGGGTGCTGAAGGAACTTGTGAACACCAGGATGGACACTGTGGCACTACAAGGGGCCCCTGACACTAGCATGGACGATGAACTGCCCACCACCTCCACCGGCGCTAGTGGACAGGACGCCCCGCCACAGGACCACCACACCAGCACCCCACCCCCTGCAGAGGGAGTACCACCCTGCAAACGGTCCCTGAGATCCAGGACAAAGACAGAGCATGATGCCAAGACCCCCGCCAAGAAATTAGACCACCCTGATTGTCATCCTACTGTCCCACTTTGTCACCCTGTCCATACTGAAACTGCTCCAGCTACACTTCTTATGCCCATATGGGCAATGCACCTGTGAGACTAATAGACTGGACTCTGCCATGGACATTCCTCTGCCATCACCCCTCACCATTTCACTACCCCCTTCAATATTGAGCACTTAAATAAACACCCTTAAAGCACAAAACGATCTGGAGTCTGTCTGTGATTTCGAAATAGTGTATTAGCAATTACAGTGACAGAATGCTCTTTCATGTTTAATGTCAACATACCTATGTCACACAGCTCTAGTCCATGAGGGATCTAAGCTGATGTCACACAGTGGGACCCACATCTGTGAAATCGTAAGGGAAAGTGACAACTCAGTGACCATACACTGGGTGAAAAGGACAGACAGTTGAGAGGTAGTAATGTTAAAGTACATGTAGTAGGCAGGTTTGTATTCTTACCTGTGTCTCACTGGAAATATTGCTGGATCACTGAGTCCCTGTTGTGCATGTCTTCTTCCCCGGCTTCCTCGTCTTCACTGTCCACAGGCTCCACAGCTGCAACAACACCGCCATCTGGACAATCCTCCTGCAGAAGAGGCACCTGTCGTCGCAAAACCAAGTCATGAAGCATACAGCAGGCCACGATGATCTAGCACACCTTCTTTGGTGAGTAGAATAGGGATCCACCTGTCATATGGAGGCACCTGAACCTGGCCTTCAGCAGGCCAAAGGTCCGCTCGATCACCCCCCTAGTTCGCCCATAGGCCTCATTGTAGCATTCCTCTGCCCTTGTCCTGGGATTCCTCACAGGGGTCAGTAGCCATGACAGGTTGGGGTAACCAGAGTCACCTGCAAATGGTGAGGGACAACTGTTAGACACGCACTAACCTGGAGGGATATCCCAAGACCCAGACAACCATTCCCACTGACTTGCTTCCAGGTGCTCACCTAATAGCTACACACAGTGTCTGGGTGGGGGAGGTTGGCTGTGGGTTTCCCTAGGCCAGGGCGAGTTCGGTAGGCAAGGCCCCTCCGTAAGTCAGGCCATGTGGTACCCCAGCCCACCTCTGTAGAGTGCCAAGTACAGCTAGTCATGCCCCTGTGTCATCTATGTCTGCAGATGTCATCCATAGCCTTGTAGGCCATTTCCCAGAAATTGAACAGTGGAGCCCAAGAGTGCAGGGGGCTTCTGTGTCTGTCGTGTCCGCCAACAGTAGCGGTAATGCATGCACTCAACATGTCTTTCTTCTGTCTTCCCCCCCTTTTTGTGATCTCCCTGCTCTTGTGTGCATTAGCATCATCAGGCAGAGGAGCAGTGGCACCGGAGCACGAGGGAGCTGCATCCCAGATGGCCCTGGAGGGCGACACTACGGAGTCAGAATTCACCAGTGAGACGGAGGGCGATGGAGCTCCACGGCGGGGACAGGAGCTGACACCAGCGACACAGACTCCTCCTCTGATGGGAGCTCCCTTGTGGTGGCGGCAAATCTGTGCCCCCCGCATCTACAGGTACAGCCGCCACCCCCCCCTACCAGCACCGCCCTCAGACACACCAACATCAACTGCATCCACTGTGTCCCCCTCCTCCTCGTTTCCCTCCTCCCTCCCTGTCTCGTCTACACTCACATCTGCATGCACTACCTCTACAGCCACTACGTCCCTCTCCAGCACTCCCACCGCCACACCCCGCTCACGTTCAGTCACCACGCCCACTACCATTCACACGTCCCCTGTGTCCTCTCCCAGTGTGTCTGTAATGCCCCCTCCCAAGATACACAAACGCAGGCACACACCCACCCAACAGTCATCCACCTCACGACAGCCTCCAGCGCATGCACCTTCACCCAAAGTCACCAAACGTACACCTCCTACAGCCACCACTCCCAAACCCCCTCCAGCTACCTGTCCCAGTGCGTCCCAAAAACCTTTCCTCTCCAAACTTCACCTCTTTCCCACACCTCCTCCACCCCATCCACCTCATAGGGCCCGAACTAGCACCTCAGCCACAACATCTCCGGGACCAGTGGTGCCTGTAGTCACCGGAATGTGGAGTGCACCGGCCACCAGGGCAGCCAGTGTGGCATGGACCCACAGCACAGACAGTCCCCCACCTGTGAAGCATCAGAAGTTGGCCAGTGCCCGGCGGGAGAGGGGGAAGACTCCAGCCACCAAACCCGCTCCCAGGTGTCCTGTTGGGAGTGTGGAGTCAGCTGTGACACCTTCCAAGGTGGGGAAGGGCCACAATAAACCCGACCAGTCTGGGAAGAGCAGCACGGCGGAGAAGACCGCCATCATCCCCGCTTCCCAGGAGGCCACCGCCAGCACCAGCCCAGCTGCCCAGGAGGCCACTGCCAGCACCAGCCCAGCTGCCCAGGAAGCCACCGCCAGCACAAGCCCAGCTGCCCAGGAGGCCACCGCCAACACAAGCCAAGCTGCCCAGGAGGCCACCTCCAGCACCAGCCCAGCTGCCCAGGAGGCCACCGCCAGCACAAGCCCAGCTGGGCCATGAAGGACCGCCAGCAAAAGGCCCATTGGGCCATGAAGAACCGCCAGCAAAAGGCCCGCTGGGTCATGAAGGACCGCCAGCAAAAGGCCCACTGGGCCATGAAGCACCGCCAGCAAAAGGACCGCTGGGCCATGAAGGACCGCCACCGCCAGCAGCTGAGACCCTGCAATGGAGACCGCCATCTGAAGCACCGCTGAACGTGGCACCGCCATCTGAAGCACCGCTGAACAGGGCACCGCCATCTCAAGCACCGCTAGCCCATGAGCGGCAGGGGCACTGACGCAACTGAGTCCGTCACGGGGTGAATGATGCACTCTGGGCACCATGCCCCCTCCAGAACCAATGGAGACTGTCATCCACTACCTCTGTCCTTAACAGGATGAAGCACTCTGGGCACCATGCCACCTACAGAACCAGTGGAGACTGTCATCCACTTCCTCTGTCCTTAACAGAATGAAGCACTCTGGGCACCATGCCACCTCCAGAACCAGTGGAGACTGTCATCCACTACCTCTGTCCTTAACAGGATGAAGCACTCTGGGCACCATGCTCCCTGCAGAACCAGTGGAGACTGTCATCCACTTGTGAGACTGTGGCTTTGCACTTCCCAGGATGGGACAGTGGGCAGACCACCCACTGTATGGACTTGTGAGTCTGTGGCTTTGCACTCCCCAGGATATGGCAGTGGCCAACCCACCCACTGTAGAGACTTGAGAGACTGTGGCTTTGCACTCCCCAGGATTGAACAGTGGGCAGATCACCCACTGTAGAGACTTGGGAGACTGTGGCTTTGCACTCCCCAGGATTGCACAGTGGGCAGACCACCCACTGTATAGACTTGTGAGACTGTGGCTTTGCACTCCCCAGGATATGGCAGTGGGCAACCCACCCACTGCAGAGACTTGAGAGATTGTGGCTTTGCACTCCCTAGGATTGAACAGTGGGCAGACCACCCACTGTAGAGACTTGTGAGACTGTGGCTTTGCACTCCCCAGGATTGAACAGTGGGCAGACCACCCACTGTAGAGGCTTGAGAGACTGTGGCTTTGCACTCCCCAGGATTGAACAGTGGGCAACCCACACACTGTAGAGACTTGAGAGACTGTGTCTTTGCACTCCCCAGGATTGCACAGTGGGCAGACCACCCACTGTATAGACTTGTGAGACTGTGGCTTTGCACTCCCCAGGATATGGCAGTGGGCAACCCACCCACTGTAGAGACTTGAGAGACTGTGGCTTTGCACTCCCTAGGATTGAACAGTGGGCAGACCACCCACTGTAGAGACTTGTGAGACTGTAGCTTTGCACTCCCCAGGATTGAACAGTGGACAGACCACCCACTGTAGAGGCTTGAGAGACTGTGGCTTCGCACTCCCCAGGATTGAACAGTGGGCAACCCACACACTGTAGAGACTTGAGAGACTGTGGCTTTGCACTCCCTAGGATTGAACAGTGGGCAGACCACCCACTGTAGAGACTTGTGAGACTGTAGCTTTGCACTCCCCAGGATTGAACAGTGGGCAGACCACCCACTATAGAGACTTGAGAGACTGTGGCTTTGCACTCCCCAGGATTGAACAGTGGGCAACCCACCCATTGTAGAGACTTGAGAGACTGTGGCTTTGTACTCCCCAGGATGGAACAGTGGGCATATGGCCCCCTCGTGGATTTGGCGTTGTGCACTCAGCGGCTGAGGTGCCCCTCCTTTCCCTCCCCCTGAGGTGCCTGTTTTATTGGTATCTGATGCCCCTGCAGTGTTCTCTCTGTCATGGTCGGGGATCTTGTGTGGGCCTCGCCCATACCTTGTGGTCCCAGTGTTCCACGGACTTTCTTAGTTCACTACCTGGACTACTATGCTTGGTATTTATTTTGTACATGGTGTATATATATATTTCTGCCTACTTGCTTTTAATATATTACAATGGTTACACTAATTTTCTATTGTCTTTGCATTCTTCCGGGGAGTTTGGGGGTGTAACTGTGATGTATTGATATGCATTTGTGTGTGTTGTAGTGGGTGAGGGTGGGGGTGTTGCATGTGTGTGTCCCTGTTTTTTGCCTCCCCCTCCCCTGTGTCGTAGGTGCAGTACTCACCGTGGTCTTCGCCGCCGGCGTTCGTGCTCCTGGTAGAGGAGCAGAAAGACTATCGCAGGTAGAATTTGGAGTTCCGGTTCCATGGTGTCATTGTTCTTCGTAGGGTTTGTAGAGGTGAGCGTTTTCCCTTCGAAATTCCTGCTTCCGCTGTGTTTTTATCCACGGTGAATCCTCCCCGGAAAAGGTGGCAGATTGGCCTGTCATAATAGTGTGGGTGGTACATTGTCTCCCGCCTGTCTGTTGGCGGTGACCGCCGCGCTGTTTGTTTGTACCACCGTGGCAGTCGGAGTGTTAAAGTGGCTGTCTTTGTTGGCGGTTTCCGCCACGGTCGTAATTGCAATTTTTTTACCACCGGCCTGTTGGCAGTTTCACCGCCGCTTTAACACCGACCGCCAGGGTTGTAATGACCACCTATATGTCCTACCTTAACCATACACTGCACCCTGCCCTTGGGGCTACCTAGGGCCTACCTTAGGGGTGCCGTACGTGTAAGAAAAGGGAAGGTTTAGGCCTGGGAAGTGGGTACACTTGCCAAGTCAAATTTACAGTTAAAACTGCACACACAGACACTGCAGTGGCAGGTCTGAGACATAATTACAGAGTTACTTATGTGGGTGGCACAACCAGTGCTGCAGGCCCGCTAGTAGCATTTGATTTACAGGCCCTGGCACCTCTAGTGCATCTTACTAGGGACTTACTAGTAAATCAAATATGCCAATCATGGATCTCCCCTAAGCCGGCTCAGGCTGCCTCTCGTCAGTATTTGATGACAGAGGGGAGCCGGCCGCGCAGCGAGTGACACACAAGTAGGCTCCCATTTTTTAACATTGATGATTGTGATAATTACTGTTTGCTGAATTTGACTGCTTTTTAAAAAAAATTACGATTTTTAAATAATTACTGTTTGTTGAATTTGACTGCTTTTTTAAAAAGAATTACGATTTTTAAATAATTACTTTTTAGTCATGGGTCTTTCACTCTGGGCCTTTTAAACTTACCTTTGACTTCTGTTTCTTTATTCACGCCGTGTTTGAGCACCGGAGCCCGTGGTTAGTGGCTACCGGGTGCTCAGCTTTCTTTTACCTTTCTTCCTGTCTGGGACATTTCTATACCGCCATTTTGTTAGGTTGGCGGTATAGTCTTTTTCTCTCCCCTAAGCCGGCTCAGGCTGCCTCTCGTCAGTATTTAATGACAGAGGGGAGCTGGCCGCGCCGCGGGCGCGCCAAAGTCGCGCCAAAGGCAAGCCCGTCTGCGCCCGTCCGTGCCCTGGAGTGTCCTGAGCATTCTGAGCCCAGAGATGCTGTTCTTTTTTCCCCAATGAGGTTAGTCTACTCTTCTTCGCAGCTATTGGCTTGTAGGACCTCTAATTCCTGTCTCACCCATTCAAGCAACCTTCATTTCCCCTTCCTCCTTTCATGCCCACGCTGTGGTTGGACCGCCCTGCCCTCCACGTCCTCTGAAATTCCTTCAACCCACCCAGCAAGAATGATGCTGCTTAACTGCCGATCCCTCCCCGCTCATTCTCTACACATCTATAATCTCCTTGAAGATCTTTTGCCTGATGTACTGTTTCTTACTGAAACCTGGCTCGATGAAGATTCTACAGGACACATCTGTAACTCTCTGCCCTCCATTTATTCCATGATTCATCTAGATAGGCCCTCCACCAGAGGTGGTGGAATAGCTATCTTTCATAAAACTACTATTAAATGCACCACCTTACGCTTAGATATTCCTGATTGTGAGAGCCTAATGTTCTCACTATGTTTGTCCCCCACTTTCACCTTTTCAGGAATTCTGCTCTATCAGCCACCTGGACCTGTGCTACGTTTCCTGGATTCTCTTCCGGAGGTTGCAGCCAGTCATATCTGCAATCTCTCCAACTTAACTATTTTAGGAGATTTTAATATTCATCTCGACAACTCCGACTGCCCTTCGGCTAAATTACTGGCAACCTCTCTCGCAGCACTCCAACTAATTCAGCATGTATCTGGCCCTACCCACCAGAAGGGTCACACGTTGGATCTTATATTCAGCAATATTGCCAACTTGCTGACGGCCCCTCCCCTGCCATTACTCTGGACCGATCACTCCCTTCTCACTTTCACTTTCCCGTATGATGCCACCCAAGGGCACCTCCCCAGCACCACCACATCTGGATGCATTTGGTCAAAACTGGACCCGGAAGAATGGCGTAAGTCCCTCTTGACTTATGGCAAAACCGGTCACTCATCTGCCCCAGAAACTGCAGACTCTTTTGATAAATGGATCTCATCCTCCTTGGATGTTGTTCTACCCATCAGAACCAGAGTGGTTCCCTCACCCCACAAATCTAAACCCTGGTTCTCCCCTTACCTGCTTGAACTCAAAAAGAACTGTAAAAAACTTGAGAGACTGTGGCGTAAAAACTACAGTCTCTCTAACAGAGAGATCTACAAGCAATCAGTCAGAACCTATCACCACAACATTAAAACTGCCCAGTCTACCTTTTATGGTGGAAAAATAGAATGTTCTTCATGTCCTCAGAAAGAAATTTTTCAAATTTTTAGAGATCTTACCTCCCCTCCCATTTCTACCCCTATGACGGAAGCCTCCGTCTCCCACAGTGATCGACTGGCATTCTTTTTTCAGGACAAAGGGGGTTATTCTAACTTTGGAGGAGTGTTAATCCGTCCCAAAAGTGACGGTAAAGTGACGGATATACCACGAGTTCCATAAGATATAATGGACTCGTAATACGGCTGGTGGTAAATCCGTCACTTTTCCGTCACTTTTGGGACGGATTAACACCTCCTCCAAAGTTAGAATAACCCCCAAAGTCATCAGTATATACTCTGGGTTTCCCGTCTATATGAATGATCCCTCTATTTGTAATGACACTGACTCCCTTCCTGTAGGAGTCTCTCTAACCTCCTTCCCCCCTCTCACCGAGGAGGTGACCATTAATTTCCTGTCCAAAATTAAATCCGGCTCCCCTCTGGACCCCGCCCCTCCCTCTGCTCTCTTGCAGGTAGCAGGCACCATTGCTCCTCCTCTCACTAAAATTCTTAACAGCTCCTTATCCTCGGGCTCCCTTCCCCAGTCATTTAAACATGCTGTGGTTAAGCCCCTTCTGAAGAAACCCAAACTTGACCACACTTTATTGGAAAATTTCAGACCTATTGCCCTCCTCCCTATCTCCGCAAAAATCCTTGAGAAACATGTCAACACTGAACTAACCAACTATCTCGAAAGCAATGAACTTCTTCATCCCACCCAAATTGGCTTTAGAGCCTTGCACAGTACTGAGTCAGCTCTCCTCTCAGTAACTGAGACGGCCCGCCAGCTCTTAGACCTAGGGTCTCACGTAGCCATCATCCTGCTTGACCTAAGTGCAGCTTTCGACACTGTCGACCATGATCTTCTCTGTCGGAGACTATCGGATGTAGGAGTCGGAGGTTCCGCCCTCTCTTGGTTTTCCTCCTTTCTTTAGAGACAGATCTTTCCAAGTCTTGGACCGGACCTTCTTTTCTGGCCTTTTCCCCTTGGCATGTGGAGTCCCCCAGGGCTCGTCCCTTAGCCCCACTCTTTTTAACGTTTACTTGTCACCTTTAGCTAGAGTAGTTGCCCCTCATAATTTGTCCTTGGTCACCTATGCAGATGACACCCAGTTAGTGGTATCCCTCTCCAGCTCCGGAGACTCGCCGGTGACCAATCTCTCCCGCTGTATGAGTGACATTGCCAAATGGATGACCAAGTCCAAACTCAAATTTAATGATGGAAAATCGGAAGTCCTGGTTTTGGGCAACGGTCCCCCCCTCTTCCCCTTCCCTCGCTCTCAGATGCCTTCAGTACTCTTCCTCCCCCCAAATCTCAGGTTAAAACTCTAGGTGTGATGCTTGACCCCAGGCTTACTATGGACTCTCAAGCCAGTAAAGTTTCTTCTACCTGCTTTGGTCTTATGCGCATGTTCAGAAAGATTCTCTCTCTTCTTCCTCCTACAGCCAGAAGAATTCTCATCCAAGCCTTAATTCTTTCCCGTCTGGATTACGGAAACTCTCTGTTCCTTAGCTCCCCTTTTTATGTTATAAAAAAGCTGCAAAGAGTGCAAAATGCAGCTGCCAGGCTTCTTACTCACTCCTCAGAATATTAATCCGCCAAATTGGCTATCTCCACCCTCCACTGGCTCCCCATCAAAGAACGGATCCATTTTAAATCTCTCTGCATTGTCCATAGGGCCCTACATGGTAAAGGTCCCATCTCTCTAAGGAAACGGATCTCCCTGCATACTCCTTCTAGGAACTTACGTTCCTCCTCTCTTAGGTATGCACACATTTCTCGATCTAAGAGAGCCTGGGGCAACAATTCTTTTTCCAGTAAGGCCTCCCACCTTTGGAATACCCTTCCTTTGGAGCTCCGTAATGAATCCTCCGAGCACCTCTTTAGGAAAAAGCTCAAAACTTTTTTATTCTGTAATTAGCATTGATCCCCCCTCCTATTTGTGCGTTGCTGCTTTTAGCGCTGGGATGCCTTCGGGTCGCCATGCGCTTTACAAATCTTATAAACTAAACTAAACTAAACTAAACCAATCAACCATACAATTTACACAGAGAGTATATGCACTTTAGCACTGGTTAGCACTGGTAAAGTGCTCAGAGTTCAAAAGCCAACAGCAACAGGTCACAAGAAATAGGAGGCAGGAGGCAAAAAGATTGGGGATTACCATGCATAAGCAAAAAAAAGTAAAACGGGCCATATTTTCAAGAAACGCATGGGCCATATTTACAAGAAATGATGCATAACTGCGTTGTGGCAGTGATGTGTTAAATGCAATTGCAAAAACTAACTAAAAACTTGTAAATATGGATGCACCAGTACTGCAAGGGATTTGAAGAGGTAAAGCCTACTTTGCATATGATTATATTAACCTGACACAGTTGGCTGTAGCGCAGGTTAAAAATGAAGTGTGGGAGAGAAAAGTGACGCATTTTGCCTAATGCGTCACTTTGTAAATATGGAGCAATAAATGCGCTGCTGTTGAGTCAAAAAAAGTGATGCAGTGGTGTGCAACCTCTTGTAAATATGACCCTATGGGGGTTATTCTAACTTTGGAGGAGGTGTTAATCCGTCCCAAAAGTGATGGTAAAGTGACGGATTTACCACCAGCCGTATTACGAGTCCATTATATCCTATGGAACTCGTAATACGGCTGGTGGTATATCCGTCACTTTACCGTCACTTTTGGGACGGATTAACACTCCTCCAAAGTTAGAATAACCCCCTATGTCTTTAGTGGCCAACCAGTAGAGAAATGTGCCAGATTTGTCTCCCCATTCATAGATTTATCTGGTAGAGGGTTTCCAGCATAGGCGGACTTCTTCCAGGCATAGCAGGGAGGCTCGGTCAAGTGCCAAACAATGTTGCATTCAATCTGTTTGGTGGCTCCTTCCCTCCATTCCTGGGAAAGTATAGGTGTCTCTAATTGCACAATGTTTGCCAGTCTTTCATAATATTTGCCCCTAATGTAAGAGTGGGGGTTCCACCGCAAGGAAGCCTTGCGGCCCCCCAGAGCATTCCAGGAGAAGCCACCTAATCCTTGTTTATAGCTAGAAATGCTTTTAAATCCACCACTAGATATGGGGGTAGCTGTTCATCCATTAGGAACCATGCATTAAGCAGTCACATGGGTCCACTCCTGTCAGGGAGATTCCAAAGTGCACAGTCACTGGCGTATGGTCAGATACCCCCCAAGGAAGGATGTGAGAGGAAGTAGTGCACAGCAGGTTGGGTGCTAGGAGTAGCAAATAATCAATACAAGACAATGAATCAGGCACTTCTGATGGGTGTGTCTGTAATCCTGATGATGAGCTTTCCAAATTCTCCAAGATCACTGAGATCCAAGTCATTTTACCAGACTACTAGACCCTTCCCAGCACTTCGTGATGGTCTGGCAGGTCTCTGTTATTCTTGGTATGTCAGGATGTTGTTGAAGTCTACCCAGCAATTGTTACCTCCTTTGGCAGAGCAAGGATAAGCTTCATAAGAGTTGTCAGTGTAGGGCAAGCTAATGCGGGGGGCATATACACATACAATATTATAGATGGGAACCCTATAAGGATCCCTCTAGGAATACTTACCATCTTTGTGTATCATGGGCACACCACCAGGTGCAGGGCCTTGTGAAGACGTATGGCTACCCCTTTCGAGTCCTGGGAATACCCAGTGTGTAACACCCTGTCATAACACCACTGAGCAAGAAATGGGTTGATGCTACCCTTCAGATGAGTTTCATGTAGCATCAGAATTCCCAAGATGTGTTGATGTATGAATTGCTTCACCGCCCCTCTCTTAATACGGTCCAGGAGCTCACTGAAATTCCATGCCATTACCGTGAATGTATGCATAGTAGTGGTTGAAATCGATTTTGCTGAGGGACAGAAGGAGGCCCATGGGTTCCTGCAGTGCTACGGACGTTGTAATGATGTTTCCTCTAAAGGAGCCCAGAGGGTTTGTGGTGTGAGTATGTGTGACGTTATTGTATTGTGAAGATCTATTAAACAACAAAAATAAACAAAGTAACAAAACATGTTAAGCATATCCCACACCCTCCAACTTCCTCCTATCCTACACTTCCCTCCTTTAGGTAGCATCTGGCATCCAAACGCCCAACCTATGGAGAGATTAAAAGCGGGATAAGTGTACTTCAGTGGTGCAGTGTGTTATCCCTTTATTGGCTCCACCTATGGAGCGATGTAGAGGGAAACATCACTTACAACTCGGGCAATGCAATGCATTTACCACACTGCCATTACCAACATTTGCGTTTAGCATGCATACCTTTAGCACACATACCTTTACTATGCATATGCATGGAGAAGGCAGAGAGAGCGGTTTATCTATCTGGGGGCAGAACAGAAAGGAGCAGAGAGCAGAGGATAGAGAGGTAAGTGAGCTGGGGCTTGGGCTGGATTTAGGAGGGTGGTTACGATAGATTTTAGGACAGGGCAGGGTCACGGGTCGGGGTAGTTTTTAGGAAAGGGTGAGGAAGGTTTTAGGGTTCAATGCCGGGGGTCAGGGTAGGTTTTAAGACAGGACGGGGTAGGTTTTAGTGTTCAGGGCAGGAAGTAGGCATAGTTCTTAGAACGGGGTGGGGAAGTGTAGTATTGCATGTGTCATTTTAGGTTATATTGTATTGTATAGTACATTTTATTCTCTGGACATCTGTTCATTTGTATCAAATATTGTAGTTGGTATGGTCTGGTTACCCCCTGCACCAGCTCTTGGATAATCTGGAATGCTCCAGGGGTTCCAGTCAGTTGGAGCAAGAGGAGCTGCATGCAGGTGTGGTTGGAGTTTCCTTTGCCCTCATCTCTACAAAATAAAGAAGAACTTTGCATAAATTATTCAGACTGCATCTTCTTCTATGATCAAGAGAAACTACTACACTTTGGTGACGTTTTGGACTTCGAGCCCACGAGGGATTTACTGGAAACTCTAACACACTGGTGGTTCGTGTCACACTAGAAGGTACTGTGATTTTTTAACAGTGTGACGTTTATCTGTCTTTTCATCTTTTACTTTCTGATTTTTATATACTCAGGATCTTTTGTTGTGCCTTTGTATGAGCTAATTTTCTTCTACTGGCACTCTTTCATTTGCCGTGATAACGTAGTTTCTAGCACAAGGATTTATGCGTCATGTTTCCTTGACAACACATTCCTTCTTCCCCGGAACTACGTGTCCATCTCTTAGCAACTCGTCCTGTAGCGTCTCATGTTTTATTGCCGCGCTCTTCAATCACAAGCTTCACTCACGGCTCTATTATTTTAAGGCAAGCGCCTCATTTGAAGATTTCCTTGTGGCTTTATTTCATTGCAGCGTGCGCCGCTCATAATATTTATCACGAGGCTTTTCTTGCGGCTTTATTTCATCATTCTCCTACGGCGCCCTTCTACTACTACTACGAAGCGTTACAATTACAGTTGCGTGAAGAGTCTGATTCCTCCCAGACACCCTGTGACTGTTCGTTTTTGGACAAAGCGCCCTGCTGGCCTCAAAGATTCTTCATTAAAGAACTTCAAAGTGCCCTGCTGGCTTCAAATATTCTTTATTGAAGAACTTGCAGCTCCGTGTTGGCACACTGTGACTGACATTATCTTCAGTAACACTATTCTCCAGCATTACAAGAACTAGTATTTAACTTTAAGGAAGTTAACTGTTATTGTGGCTCCTCTGGACATTGTAAAGTATTTCACTAATCTTCTGTTCATTCATTATGGTCCATTTTCATTAAAAATTTTAATGCCACCATCTAAGATCTGGGTATACATTTATATACCCTGTTCGAAAATATGCCAAATATTACACCACCACCGTTTTTGTGTCATTACCAGATGATCCACCTATTCCGTGGAATAAATGGAAAAAATTATTTGTGTTTGTGGCAGCAATTTATCAGCGGACGGAAAGACCTCAGTTCTACAACATTGTCTAGGAGCAGAAGGACAGGACGTTTTGGAGATTCTACCTTCGATCAATGCTCCTGATGGCGCAGAAGGAGACACTACTTTAAATGAATTTGAGACAACGTTGCTTAAATTGGATAGACATTACTTACCTGAGGACTTTGTAACTAATTTACGTAAATTAGCAGCTCAATGCAAGTTTGGAGATAATTTAGAGGAACGCATTCGAGATCAATTTATGCTGGAGTGCAGAAGTGACAACATAAGAGAAGCTTTGTGGTCAAAGGGTGATCCTACTCTGGATGAGGTTTTGATTGTGGCTAAACAGATAGAGCATTCTGAATCCTGTATTGAGAATCTAAGGAAATCGAAAATTGTAACTCAGACTATTCAATCCTTGAAGTCTAAACCTAAGGGGAATACCAGTGCAAAATCAAAATTACTGTGTTTCAGATGCAATTCAGCATCACATTTAGCCAACAGCAGAGATTGTCCCACTTTTAATGTAGTGTGTAAGAAGTGTGGCAAAAAGGGTCATTTTGCCAGGTGTTGCAAGTCCTTGGAAAAAGAATTGTGAAAGTGAATGAGATTGACTGTGATAAAGAGGACGATGATGAAAAAGGATTTATTCTACAAATAGTTAATGATGTGAATTGTATCTCTAATGTTCAGTTTGAGTACCCTACAGATATTGTGGAGGTGGATGGTGTTAAAATACCAATGATGATGGATTCAGGGTCAAAGTTGACTTTAGTTTCGGAAACTGATTATTCTAAATATTTTCAGAACAAAGTGATTCTTCATGCACCTGATGTAACACCTTTCAGTTATGGTGGGAAACCTATAGAGTTAAAAGGCTACTTTGATGCTAGGATTGTTTTCAAAGGGAACACAATTCAGGGGAAGGTGTATGTTCCTGTAGTAGGTGATACCATACTGAGTTGGCCACATCAAACATTTTTGAAAATTATACTAAATCCCAACTCTGTACCACAAGTGCAAGTGCAGAAGATTTATAGTTTGGGTAAAGAATTGATGAGTGAGTTTCCAGATGTTTTCAATAGTAAGGTGGGCTGCATTAAAGGGTATAAGCATTGTATTGTACTAAAAAGAGATGCATCACCAATCGCTTGTAAGGTCAGAAACATTCCCTTCAGTATTCGAGATAGAGTAAAACTGGAACTTCAAAGGTTGCTGTCTCAGGATATAATTGAAAAAGTAGAGACGGCTGAATGGATAGCACCTATTGTGGTTACAACGAAAGGAAATGGAGACATTAGATGTGTTGACTTACGCAATCTTAACAACATAGACATTGAAGATAGGTTTCCCCTACCTAATATAACTGAGATGGTTAGATCTTTGGGGAATGCCAAGTACTTCACCAATTTAGATCTGAGTTCAGCATATCATCAAGTACAGTTGTGCGAGGAGTCCAAGCTACTCACTTCTTTTATTACACCCTTTGGGGTGTTCAAGTTCAATAGAATGCCTTTTGGACTCTGTTCAACTGCATCTGTATTTCAAAGACTAATTAATGAAATCCTAGGTGACACTGATGGTGTGAAATATTTTCAAGATGATGTTCTTATTTTCTCAAGTACCGTTGAACAACATAAAGAATTGGTCAGGAAGGTTCTCAATATATTTAAATTAAAAGGGATTACACTGAAAGGTGATAAATACAAATTTTTAAAATCAGAGATTTCGTATTTAGGTCACATAATGACAGGTGATGGAATTAGACCTAAGGAGGAGCTGATGAAGTCTATTCTTGATTTAGCCGCTCCTGAAAATAAGGATGAAGTTCAAGTTTTTTTGGGGATGGTAGAATTTTACACTAGATTTATACCTGACAAATTGAAGGTTATTGTGCCAATCCCTATTTTCTGTGTCTTCCGCCTTGTCTGTGAGGTTTTTGGTTATCTAAAAGAGGTAAGCAATTTCAGGAGAGCTTCCACTCCAGGTCCTCCATTTAGGCAATCCAGCTACCTAGATCTGTAGCGTGGGCCATGGCATTGCGGAGCTCTTGGCCCAAAAAGGACATGTTAATCCCCACTTCCTCAAATTTGTTTTGAAGTGCCGACATTGAGTTCCAGATGGCTGTATCATCATTGCAGTATTGAATCCATCTAGTGGGAGTGAGTTGTGAGCCTCACCCTTCACAGAGTCCTTTGCGCAACTCGTAGGGCCAGTATATTTGTTCATTTTAGCTTGTGCTGGGGGTGCCTTATCGTGGCACATTATGCTTGTGGCTATGCCAGGCAGTACGTAGCAAACACCACACTTAATTACCTCAACAAGGAAACTTGGGGTTCACTCCACCCAACCTCAACTCTCCTGACTTTGGGGGTGGTTGATGGGTGACGACTTGATCTGCTTTCCCTGGCCTTCTTGGCTGGAGCACCAAAAGCAGTCAGTCCCAGTGAGCAAAGGGTTTGTGCCTCCACGATCACTTATTGGATTGGAGGGTGTGCTGCTACCTTACCAGAGTTTCTCCATGGTCCACAGACTGAGAGAAGAAGTGGGGAAATAAAAGGCCAGGTTTGTGGGATCTCCTGCATAAATCAACAGAGCACACACCAGGGCTTTTCCCCTCAGGACCAGGCAGCTCTCAGTACATCTAGCTTGCTCCGGAGAGCCAGTCTCTTGGTCTCAGGTCAGGGCAGCAGGGTTGTGGTTCCAATCCAGGATCTTGCACCTCAGCCATCATCACTTTCTCGAGGTGTCTGTTCCTCTCGAGTAGGGGTCAGCCACCCCAACAACACACTCAAGGCCCCAGACCACTCCCAGGGGCCTAAGTAAAGAGGGTGTGAGGCCCCCAGGTCCCCAGTTCCTTCGCTACCTTCATTCCTGGTCCTCTCTGCCCTGGCTACATACAAATACCAAGTCCAGGCCTCACTCGCACTCTGCCTGATCATAGACGCCTACCTCACCTGGCCTGCTTTGTCAATCCAGACTCCAGAGGCTAGCCACACCCATCTCACGGGCTCAGGGCATCACCCTGATGACCCAGCATTGCCTCCACAGCATCGCAGATCCAGGTACTGCATCGGGCCACAGGGTCTACAGGACTGACGCTCAGGCCTGTGTTGTCACCTCACACCATCCATGGTCCACCCCCGGGAGCACTGCTGTACATTTACTGTGTGGGTGCTAGTAGCACCCACGCATTATGGGGACCAGCTGATACACAAACCCCCCTTGAGCAATTCAGCGGGCACATAGAAAATCACTCCACCATTGGAGTCAAGTGGGAGCTTAGAAAAACACGTATGTCTTCTTAGCCATCCAGGCCTCATCCCCCATTCCAAAAGACTTTAATGTGCACTTTCATTAGATACTTATTTAAAATTTGCAGAAATCGCCTTACTTCTAGCACTTCTGCTTTCTACTTTGGACTGCAAGTCTTTTCCCGGTGGTCGTCTTCTGGAAACAAAGTACCTCAAAATGTCTGCCCTTTGCAAGGTGAACAGTCTGAGCCCTCCTCCTTGGGCCAATTATGGTCCTGGGGATCCCATCTCCCGGGGTCTGCCAATTAATATAAGAAGAGGGGGGCCACAGCCAAATATGGAAAGGGGGACTTGCTGCTGGGTGCCCTTGCCCATCCAGGGAATCCAGTGTGCACTTTTGGGGACCGTAGGGGGGAGGAGCCTCAAAGCTTCCACGATACCTGCTGGCTCTCCACCCCCAACTGGAGCCGGCATTGCTCCTGCACATAGGGAGCAGCAAAATAATCTGCTCTGTCCTCAGGAGAAATTCTCCTCATCTGTTTTCCTGCACACTTGACAGAGGGCAGGAAAACAAATTAAAGGTCTGTCGCCAGTGGGTGGGAGCAGTTTTCCTGCTCCTGTTTCCTTGCAGCAAACTTACTGTTCACGCTCACGTGTCAGGAGCAATCACAGTTCCCGCCAAGTGGCAGAAAACAACTATGTCCCAAGTGTGGGCACCTTGGGACATAGGGAGCTGGCCTTGTGGGGTGGGGGTCCCTAAGGCCATTAATGGTTTCAGAAGAAAAAAACAAATCACAGTTTTTTCAATTTTATGCTGCCTCCTTTCAGCCTGTCAGTGCTTTTATGTGAGGCATGTGTTGATAAAATCATGCCCCTAAGACTTTCCTAGTCACTTCAAAAATTCCAATTACCCTATGGGACCAGCAATGTATTTATATTGTGACACTATATCATTTAAAAGAACAAGTATTTGCAGACAGCATTTTTTACAATTTTGTCTTTTTCTATTTTTTTCTTTCTTCATATAGCTACTCTCGCTGGTCCACCACCACCAATGACCAGGCAGGAGATAGTTGCCCAGCTCCGGTAGCAAAGTCTGGAGGCCACCAAGGCCCACTACCAGTGGCTGGTAGACAAGGAGGGCCAGACAAAACCCCTGCTCCGGGGCCCAGTTTCACAAGCCATCCACCTGTGCCTTCTGCCTCTGGGCCATGCCTGCACCATCAGCAGCTTGGAGCTGCCCATCCTCGACCCCGTACCACCACTGCCACCCTCTTTCAGACTGGTTACATCAAAGCAGATTGCTGCACGAGTTGCCACACTTGGGCAGTAGGGTGGAATGCCTTGAGGCCCAGATCCAACACGTGGTGACCCTCATTCAGAATCCCCTCTACAGCCCCTTTTTTAATTTATTGTTTTGGTGGAAGGGAGTACTTTTGTGGGTGGAGAGGATGGGAATTTGGGTAGGGGATTTTTCTTAACAGGCATTCAGACATTTATTTTTATTTTTGGACAGTAATTGGAGATGGGGAGAGATGTGGGAGAGGGGTGAGCCTGTTGTGGGTGGAGAGGGTGTTTTTTATATGTTATTAAAAGGAACATCTTTCTAATCTGCTTTATGTCTGGATAATTTGTTTGGTGTTTTCCATTAACTTTGCACTGATTCCTTTTCACACAGCCTGTCTTTTTAATCTACTTCTCAAAGTGTATATCATTTAGGAGGGTATGCTGCCATTCCCTATCTTGCCTACAGAAACTTAGATAAACAATTACATATTTAAACTGTAGTAGAAGCTATTTACCTACTAAAGTAGTTCACTTCACCCCATAATAGATTAAGTGAAGGCTGGCGGCTGCTCCCTCTGTCAATGTTCCAACACAGTATAGGAGGGTTTCCCAAGGTGCCTTCTTTATTGTAGTGGCAGTGCACTAACAGGGAAGGCATCAAAAGTGAGGTCCCACTTCCAACTAGGTGATCTCCAACTGTAGGATTAATCAAAAGGAAAACAGGTAACTAAATTGAAAGAAAATAACAGAGTTAGAAGGTTATAAATATACATGTATATTATAGCTATACAAAGACTTAGGACAGACTACTACCACAATGACACATCAAAGAATACCACATATTATAACCCAGGCTAGCAATAGTAAATTATTCTGAGCAATGGTGAGTATGGAATTTAATGAAACCCAAAGTTACGAAATCCTCAAGCCAGGAAAAGTGTACTTAAAGTCTGTACTCTGTAGTTGACAACATTAAGCATTTATTTATGCATAACAAAGGCCTGACTGATGATGTTGATGTTGAGGAATGGCATTCTTGCTTATTTGTGGTTGGGTAAGTGGGGCTGGTGTGGGATATTGCTCAGGTAATAGATCCCGCAGTGAGCTGGTGTCACATTTGACCACAGCTGTCCCACAAAGTGTGTGATCTATTTGGTATATATTAAGATCCATCTAAAAAAAATCACACAGTTCAGTGGAAGAGGATTAGAGGTTTGATGAGTGAATGGGAAATGGGATTGGGAGAAAGGTGTGACAAAGACAAACACAACACAAGAACAATGTTCATCAGAGCAATGAGCATCACATCCTCATCATCAATCTGTTGTGGAAGGAAATGAAGGTATAAGTATGACAGAGTTCAATTAAATGCCCCAGGGACCCAAGTTAGTAGACATCTAAATGTTCGGTCTTCTAGGTTTGAAAAATTCAAATTATGGAGGAGGGAATTGAACCCACAAAGTTCTAAAAAATATGACTGTTAAATGGAAAATGATGCTGTATTGCCAAAATGGGATGTGCATTTTCATTGTCCTGGGGAATGTCTGTCATTCTTGGGTGCCTGTCTGAACCAGTCCAGTAGTTAAGCAGGAGTGTTCAGCTCAGCTTTTGCCCTTTATTCATGCAGGATGAAGAGAAGGCCTACTGATTTAAAATAGAAACTGTATTGTAGAGTCAAGAAGAAACACGGAAGGTAAGCTTTATGAGGAGTGTTCCAAGGAGACTCAGAATAGGCAATAGGACTCAGAGTTCCATCTTTGCCACCAGTGCAACACACACACTCAGCAGCATTTCCCATATCAACGCACCTCTCTCCATTCCACATAGCTAAGTACTAGGCCTCAGCATCATGGTTTTCCTCTGAAGTCAATAACTTCCTTCTTCTAATTATTGAGTTAGTCCTGCCCTGAGTCCTTCCATCCTCCTCCTGACTCTGAGTAACTCCATTCTATTCCCAACCTGAGCGAGATAGACCTGTAGTGCACTGCTGCTGAAGAACAAGTAGAGAAACAGTATTTTGCAGTATTTTGTATAGATTTGCGTTTGTTAACTAGTGACTGGTCTGGTCTCTCAGAAGAACCAGAAAAAAGGAGTGGACCCTACAGCTACATTTTTGCTAAGTAAGCTTGTAATGGTCAATTACCTTCTGGACAAATGATCATGCATCAGGTACCAAACATTGTAATTCATAAAATCAATTTAGCACTCACTCATTGGTGCAATAGTTGTAGTTACCTCTTCCAATCTAAGCATGGGTAGGTACACAATTGCACGCAGTGCATGACCTAGTGCTGTCACCATTGTGGAATTGGCAGCATATTGGATATTGGTATTGGCACTCTTGAAACCTTCTAGGGCAGCCCTGCTAAGTGGTGCAAAAAAAGTACAGGCATGTGGGGGAGGCAGGCATTGTCTCCAATGTCATGAAGGAAGTGTGAAGGCTTCTTCCCTGCACACTGGTTCAACTCCAATCTAGCCATACATGTGATGTGACTAAAAATACTAGGGCAGCATAATAACAGACACAAACATACTGTTCCACTAGCTATTTTTCTTTTTTTGCAAACAAAGAAGTTCAAAGAGTAATAATTAAAAGGTTATATAGTGGCATTGGCATGCTCAGGCTGGGAAGTGGGATTCATCCTCAAATCCTGGTGGTTTACCCAGAAGCTGGCCAGGTAACACACCTGATTCTGGTCAATCATCCTCCTGCTGTCCTGCTGTGCTGTTCCAGGAATGATGTAATTGTATTGTTGGTTCATTTTAATCATCATCAATATCTCCATGTTTTGAGGTGAGAGGCTTGTTCTTCTCACTGTAACAACTGTGCCAGCTGCACTGAACACATGCTTAGCAGTCACACTGGCTACAGGACAAGCCAGATACTTTATTGCCAGCCTGCTGAGCTCTGGCCATTGGCACATCTTCCTATACCAATACATCAATGGATTTAGATCCACATACACCTCTTTTGGTGTGTGTGTTGGAACAAATCCTTTACACATTGCCTCTGAGAGAAGCCTGACTGCTTGTGCCAAGCTACCAAGGGGGTGCGCAGGGGTTATCTGAGCCCTATATCTATATGAAGTATTTGATGTCTCTGAGATTTCAGAACAGGGGGCAAGCTAAGTCCAAGCCCTTGGAGAAACTTCACAAGCAGGATTTGAGAAAGCAAAGTCCAGTCCCTTCACTCTCAAGGCAGAAGCAGCAGGCCAGCAGAACAAAGCAAAAGGCAGAGTGGCAGGACCTCCTCAAGCATCAAGCTCTACTTCTTGTCAGAGGTTCCTCTTGATCCTGAAGTAATTTATAGTTGTGGGGGTCTGCAGTCCAATGCTTATACTCATTTATGCCTTTGAAGTAGGCAAACTTCAAAGTGAAGTCTTTGTAGTGCACAAGCCCCTGTCTTTTCCTAGCCCTGCCCCAGACACACTCTATGGGGTTGGAGACCGTATTGTGGGAGGGCAGGCACTGACCTTACAAGTGCAGGTGTCAGCTCCGCCCTTCCACTCTAGCCCAGGAAGTCTCATCATGTTGTGCAGGACACACTTCAACTTCCTTTGTGTCACTGTCTACATTAAATTCACAACCAGCCTGTTAGAAATCGGGGTCTCTAGTTGGCGGAGGTATATACCCTTGTCCAAGTAGGGACCACAATCCTAGTCAGGGTAAGTCACACACAATCCAAATTATCCTGTGCACACCCTCTGGTGGTTTGGCACTGAGCAGTGAGGCTTAACTTAGAAGGCAATGTGTAAAGTATTTGTGCAATCAATCATACAGTAACACAGTGAGAGGACCACAAAAATACACCACACAGGTTTAGAAAAATATAGAATATTTATCTGGTTAAAATAAGGTCAAAATGATAAAGATCCAATAAGCACAAGTTGAGATATCACTTTTGAAAGTTTAAAAAGAGTCTCAAATCTGAAAAATCAACAGTTATCTCTTGATTACACAAATTACCTGGTTTGCGTCAAATATAACATGCATGGAGACCACAGAGGAGGAGATACGTTGAAAATAAGGTGTGCGTCGGATTTTCCTACGCAGCACAGATGCTGCGTCATTTCTTTCCACGCTGCAAGGGGCTTGCATCATTTTTCGGTGTGCAGTCTTGGTTTCTCACTTTGATACAGGGATTTTTTGATGCCCAGGGATGCTGCGGGGAAAACCTGGGCATGCTGGAAGAAGTTGCAAGCGTTGCATTGATCTGGTAGGGTGATGTGTCAAATTTTATGTCTCACAGCAGGCGCTGTGTCAATTTCCCACTCGGGGAATCTGCTGAGTCGTTACGGTTTGGCTGTGCGTCGATCGAGTAGGGCTGTGCATCGAATTGTCTGTCGCAAGGCAGGTGCTGCATCGAATTTCCACTCAGGAAGTTGGGCTGCATCATTCCGGTTCGGCTGTGTGGCAATTTTCATGTCGCAAGGCAGCCTGTGTGTTGTTTCTCACAGACTGTGCGTCAATTTTCTGCTCACAAGGAGTTTCCTGAAGAGATGAAGTCTTTTTGGTCCTCAGACTTCAGCATACAGGAGGCAAGCTGAATCCAAGCCCTTGGAGAGCACTTCTCAGCAAAGTCAGAGGGCAGCAGGGCAACAGCAGAGCAGCAGTCCTTCTCAGCAAAGCAGTCCAGATGAGTGCTTTGGACAGCCAGGCAGTTCCTTTTGACAGGTTGCAGGTTCAGGTCCAGAAGTGTCTGAGTTGGGTTGGTCAAGGACCCAGGGGAGACTTCAAAGAGTGGTTTTGAAGTGCACAAGTTCCCCTTTCAGTACAAGTCTGTCTGCCAGGGTCCCAGTAGGGGGTTTGGCAATCCATTGTGTGAGGGCAAGCCACTAGCCTTCAAAATGTAAGTGTCAGGCCGGCCACCCTTCCAGCCCAGGAAGATCCATTCAGCATGCAGGTGAGTACAGGTGTGACTGAGTGTCCTGTGTTTGTGGTTGTCTGGGTGAAATGCACACAGAAGCTGTCAACCAGCCCAGCCCAGTCGTTGATTGGAGACAGGCTGTAAGGCACAGATAGATTTTAAGTGCAAAGAAATGCTCACTTTCTAAAAGTGGCTTTTCTAAAGTATTAATATAAAATCCAACCTCACCAATAAGCAGGATTTTCTATTACCATTCTGGCCATAATAAATATGACCTGGTTACCCCTTTCTGATCAGAATCTACCACAAAAACAGTATATGAGGGTAGTCCTAATGCTAGCCTATGAAATGAGCAGGCCTCAAAGTAGCGGTAAATGAATTTAGGTATTTTCCACTGCCAGGACATATAAAACACACATGCACCTGTCTTGCCTTTTACCTACATAGAATCCTGCCCTATGGGTTACCAAGGGTCTACCTTAGGGGTGACTTATATGTAGAAAAAAGGGAGTTTCAGACTTATCAAGTACTTTTAAATGCCAAGTCAAAAGTGGCAGTGAAACTGCACACAAAGGCCTTGCAATGTCAGGCCTGAGACATGGTTAAGGGGCTACTAATGTGGGTTGCACAATGAGTGCTGCAGACCCACTAGTATCATTCAATTTACATGCCCTGGGCACATGTAGTGCATTTTACTAGGGACTTACAAATAAATCAGATATGCCAAATGGGAATGAACCAATGTTACCATGTTTAAAGAAGAGAGGATATGCACTTTAGCACTTGTTAGCAGTGGTAAAGTGCGCAGAATCCTAAAACCAGCAAAAACAGTGTCAGAAACATAGAGGGAGGCATGCAAAAAGTTGAGGGATGACCACCCTAAGGCTGTCAGGTCTAACACAGCCCAACTGCCAGTCTGACCCAGACCTGTACTCAGCAGCCAAGCAGAGGTACAGAATGGTTATGCAAGAAAATGCCTTCTTTTAAAAATTGTATTTTCAAACAGACAATCTAAAAAACAACTTTACCAAAAGATGTATTTTTAAATTATGAGCTCAGAGACTCCAAACTCCATTTCTCTATCTGCTCCCAATGATAAACTGCACTTAAAGGATATTTAAAGACAATACCCATGTTAACCTATGAGGGAGATAGGCCTTGCAATAGTGAAAAACTGATTTGGCAGTATTTCACTATCAGGACACTTAAAACACAAGAGTACATGGCCTACCTTTTGAAAAAGCTGGACCCTGACCATAGGGCTACCTAGGGCCTATCTTATGAGTGACTTACATGTAATAAAATGGAAGGTTTGGGCCTGGCAAGTGAATACACTTGCCAGGTTGAATCAGCAGTGCAAAACTGCACACACAGACACTGCAGTGGCAGGTCTGGGACATGTTTACAGGGCTACTCATGTGGGTGGCACAATCAGTTCTGAAGACCCACTAATAGCATTTGATTTACAGGCCATGGGCACCTCTAGTGCACTTTACTAGAGACCTACTAGTAAATCATATTAGCCAGTCATGTATAGACCAATGACCAATGCACTTAAGACAGAGAGCCAATGTGCGTTAGCACTGGTTAGCAGTGGTAAAGTGCCCAGAGTCCTAGAGCCAACAAAAACAGGTCAGAAAAAATAGCAAGAAGGAGGCAAACAGTTTGGGGATGACCCTGCCAAAAAGGCCAGGTCCAACAGTAATATTAAATCTGACTTTACCAGTACAGAGGATTTATCATTACCATTCCAAACGTACCAAACATGAATTAAGGAATTCCCAATGTTAACGTATGAGAGGAGTAGGCCTCACAGTAGTAAAAAGTGAATGTTGTTGTTTTTTCACTACCCGGACACACCAGTAAATGTCTTACCTTTCACTTACACAAGGCCTACCTTAAGGATGACTTAAGTAGTAATAAAATGGGAGTATAAGGCTTGGCAAGAGGTTTTAAATGCCAATGTGTGGTGGCAGGCCTGAGACATGTTTAAAGGGCTACTTAAGTGGGTGGCACAATCAGTACTGCAGGCCCAGTAGTAGCCTTTAATTTGCAGGCCCTTGGTATATGGTGTACCACTTCACAAGGGACTTCAAGTAAATAAAATATGCCAGTTGTGTATATCTCAATGCTACCATGTTTAGGGGAGAGGTACATCCAGGAAAGCGCTCGGAGGCCTAAGGCCATCATAAAGAATCAGCATAAACAGGAAATAAGCAGGCAAAAGGTTTGCGGGAAGATCACCCTAAGACTCACAGGTCTACAAGAAATTCACCTGTGGACTAATCTAAAGTGTGATTTACAATGTCACAAGCCAAATAAACCAATTGTTGAAGAAAATTATTCCTAAACATATACTTAGTACATTGCAGACAATAGGCCTTGCAGACAACTGCTCTGTCAACCAAGCGCAAAAAGAAACTATTCATTATGGATTAATATTTGCTGTTAAAATATGTGTAGAATTTGGTGAAATGTTGAACAATCACTGTTTCCAGGATTGCCGTGTGATTTAAAGAACTAGAATATTAGCAATCATTTACACAAAATTATTCACCCTGTGTATTCATCAGTCTTCGAATTGCCAAAAGGTTTGCAGGTTGTGCAATGAGTGTATAAGGTTGTAGCTTAGCTGTAATGATTCCAAGTGCGGATCGCTCAGCAGGACTAACCATCAAGCTACTAACCTGCAAATTTCAGAAGACTTATCTTGGCTTCCCCTTTTTGTCATATTATATGACCCTGGGCAACCAACTTCTTAATTGTACCTCTGTTCCTTTACCTTTTAGCGTGCATAATTATGAGCCCTTTGTGCCATAGGAGTGTCACTTTTTCTGACACTCCGGTGGCACAAACTACAAAATCTTATCAATGAGGCCACGCAAAGCCACTTTGCATGGCTCTGAATGGCCTCATAGATATTGAGTAAGGCAAGGCATCACAAAGTGCTACATTGCCCTACACTGCACTCGGGAGGTGTTCCAAGGGTGTGACATTGGTTGTTCCGACGCAACACCTATGGATTTTGATGCTTCCCCAAATTTACAAAACCATGTAAACCCGGGGATGCGTCAAAACCTTACGCCTCCCGAGGTGAGGCGTAACCAGTAGAAATACTTTTATTTCTCCTTTTTTTCCCTCTTTCCATGTGTGCCGCTTTCTGAGCACACGCAGAAAGAGGAAAACTCCTCTTAGGATTGCGTTTGTGTAGAAAGATGCCCCTTCCTGCGCAAAAGAAATGCTGCCTCCAGCACAGGCTCCCTTGCACCATGATGCTAGGGTGTCTTTGTTGGCGCTAGGCTACTGAAATGGCACCAACGCATGGGGAAAAGATAGGAATGCACCAAATTAGATAGTATGGTGTGTTCCTTCCCTTTGCTACCCTACGCCAAATCCCTATAAATGAGGGCCTAAGAATGTTTGAGTGCATAGAAACTGCTTAGTTTGCAGTGTGCGCCATATAAGGAAATGGACTTCAGCAGTGTTAGACCCTTCTGCCACTGTGATCATATTAAGTCCCCTCTCTAGTGCTTTCCCAGTTCCACAAGGAGTACTATCACAATTTTGCATGGAACATTTTTCTTTACATTTGATTTCAAAACCATGTATATGCGTATAAATACAGGCAAGCTGTGATGGAAAGTGTTGGACTTGGCCCTTTTACAGGGTCATTCCCCCGACTTTTTGCTTTTTGCCTCCTTATTTTTCTGACCTTTGTTGGCTGACGTTTTGACTCTTAGCACTTTTTCACTGCTAACCAGTGCTAAAGTGCATGTGCTCTCCCTTACAAAATTGGTATGATTGGATTATACCTAATTGGCATATTTAATTTACCTATAAGTCCCTTGTAAAGTGGTATCCCTATACCCAGGGCCTGTAAATTAAATGCTACTAGTGGGCCTGCAGCGCTGCTTGCGCCACCCACCAAAGTAACCTGTCAAACCTATCTAAGGCCTGCTAGCGGAAAGCCTGTGTGCGCAGTTTCCTGCCACATGGATCTGGCATCTAAATGTACTTGCCAGGCCCAGAACTCCCCTTTTACTACATGTAAGTCTCCCCTAAGGTACGCCCTAGCTATCCCTTTGGGCAGGGTGCCATGTATGTAGAAGGAAGGACATGTGCCATGTTGTGTGGCCTGTCCTGGTAGTGACAAACAACCTAACTTGGTGTCTCACTGCTGTGAGTGCTGCCCTCTCATAGGATTGCATTGGAAATGCCCTGCCTTATGTGTAAGGGGTATTGTCTGATTTATAAGGTATAGCGTAGGCATGTTTGGTATGCTTGTGATAGTGGTGAGAAATGCTGCTTACTGGTGTAGGTGTATTTTTTATTACTATCACAGAAATGCCACTTCTAGAAACTGCGCATTTATCTGTGCTTATGACTTTGGTGTTTTGCAGCGTGCCTCCAATTCATGTCTGGACAGACTAACAGTTGGGGCTTTGTGCATACTTCTCAGACAGCCTGAACACAGGGAGGGTGGAGGTGTCACAGAGGTGCATCTACATATTGTAAAGCCTTCCTGGGCTGAGAGAAGGGGGAAGCGGGGCACACCTGCATTTGTAAAGGCTGTGCCCTGTCCTCACACAATAGGGTTGTTAACGCCCCACTGATGTTTGGAGCCTGTGCTGAAAGGACACAGGGGGCACTCCCAGAACCAGTTGTAACTGGCTGGAACCTCCTTCCCTACCATTGTAAAACACACTGTAAACTAGTACAAGTACAGGAGAATATTCCCCACAATTTGAACATTCTTGGGACTTGAAATTGGACACAGAACGCTGATGAATGGACTCACCAGGAAACCACATTGGACTGCTGCTGCTGTGCTGACCTGTGACCTGCCTGGTCACTAGGAGGAACTGCCACCATCTGCACCCCTTGTGCTGGCCTGTAGCTGGGCCCACCAGCCCTGTGCTTCCTTTGCTCTTGCTTGTTCCCAGGGGCAGGGTGCTGTGGCCCCTGGCCCCTGCAACGATCTCTACAGCTTTGCCCAAAGCGCTTGAAAAAAGCGCTCTCTCTTAAATTACTGCAGAAAATCACCGCCACAGCCCGGGCTGCAGATTTGCCTTAGCACTTTGAAAAGCGCTTTATTTGGATCCCTCAAATCACAGCCACAACCCGGGCTTTGAATCCTCCTTTAGCGCGGGGTCCGCACAGTTTCTAGTGCCCCCGGGGCACGTAAAAAAGTAAACGGTGCAAGCGTGCTCCTTTCGGTGCACCCGAGGCATGTCCCGCTCCTGGGACACCAGCCGCCTCCAGTTCCCTCAGAAGCCTCCTGGTGGCCCGGGAACACCTTCCTACACTCGCGCACCACACCGGGTGCAGGAGAGTGCCTCCTCGGGCCCCCGGAGGGCTCCGAGCTTCAAAGCCCTTCAAAGCAGGACTCGGGAAGGCGCAGGGAGCGCCCCCCTTCCCCAGTCTCTGCACTAGGAGCAGGACGCTCCTTTTTCTAAAAGTGAGCATTGTTTTCCCGCAAACCGGGAAGGGAGACCTCAACGGAGGCCCCCTTCCGCTCGCCCTAATTGCTGTTGGGCCTCGCCCAGCCCCCACCCCGAGGACAAGGTGTGAGGAGGCCGAGGCCAGCCCCATCAAAATCGCAGGCCCCCAGAAGGGCCCATTTTCTACAAGGAGAGGGTGCCGACCGCCCCTCTCCCCAGGAGCACCGTGTGGCCCCCGTGAGCGCACAGGAGTGCCGGGGGCCCCCCAATGCTCACTCTTCAGGCACAAGGAGTGCCTCTTCATCACAATCAGGTACTTTTTAGGGAATATTGACTCAGTGAGCCTAGTATGAACCTTAGAGGGAGGTAATATGTTCCTACCTGCTTTTATGACATTACGTATATGTGCTGATGTTTCTTTTATGAGCAGGACAAGCTGATATTTGACTTTTGATCTGTTTTCTAATGTTCCCTCTAGGGGTATTTAGGGGTTATTCATGACAAGTGCATATAACTCTTATTGTAATTCCTGACTACTGCTTATGTTGCAGAATCCTGAGTACTTACGTGTTCTAATGTGACAACTGCGTATTCTTGCAGAGTATTAGTAACCTTGAGTAACGATCTGACAACTGCTAAGGTAGCAGGGTATTACTTACGTGTAATGTTGGTCTAATTATGTTTTGTGTAATACAGATTATTTTTACATAGCTCAGTGTTGTGTTTACTTTGTGGTGTACATTTTGCATCACGTGTGTGGTGGGTGTTGTGCAAACGCTTTACACATTGCCTCTGGGATAGGCCTGACTGCTTGTGCCAAGCTACCAAGGGGGTGAGCATGGGTTATGTTTGACGTGTAACTCCCTTGCCCTGACTAGAGTGGGTAGGTTCTGCCTGGCTGAGGTGCATACCCTAGCCAACCAGAAACCCCATTTCTAACAGAAAGCAATTTCAATTAGAGAGCAACCTCTCTATACCGAAGGGGGCACATTTTTAAGTATCTCTCAACAAGAAATGTTCTCCCTTCGACTTCAAAAATAATGACATCTATTTAAAAGAGTCCCTTTAATCACGTTTCATGAACAGAAAACATAATTATCCACGTTTCACATGGCATGTATTATTTCACGAACATGAAACATAATTATTCAATTATTCACATTTCACACAGAATTCATTAAAACTCCTTTCAACAGTTGTTATTATTTAATTGACCATGATGAAAAATATGATGAAAAATAGGAGTCTTCCATTTCAGAAAATCGAAAAAATAAATAGCATTAAATACCTTTGTACATATAACTGCTGAAGTGCCACCTTTAACATACATAGGACATACAGCATAAAGTGAATTATAAGAATATGTTTGGTTTTTTAAGGACGGAAACCAGTTTTGTTGAGGCTGTGATAAGACCATGCAAAACATGGGTTCTGTTGTTACCATCTATTAAGACTGCCCCTGCCTCACTTCACTAGCCCCCTCTCCTCCGAATTTGTGTTCGCCTTCTGTCACATTGGGTTTTCAGTGAAAGTACATTATGCTTTTTTTTCAGTACAATTGCGGGGGGACGGCTTCCAGCTTTATTCAGCCCGTTAGAGAGATTTGATCATTTTAACCCATCTGGCTGCAAATCTTGGCTCCTCGCTAAACCAGCCCATTACCGCATGTGACAAATGCCCGTCTTCTCAACTCTTGACAGGTGAAGAGGCAAAACTAATGTTCCTGAAAGCAATTCGATGTATTGGGCTAAGAAAATATTGATAGAGCCGCAGTTATTAATAGTTTCAAATTTCCTGGTGGGTGTTATTAAAAAACGGAAGAGGAAAGGTTGCATCGCGTCAGAGAACAGGGAGCAGGGAATCTTGTTAGCGGGCTGCTGTAAAGTCGTTAACCGAGCATCAGTGTCACGGCGATTTATGGAAAGAGATTGGCTGTTGTTCGGGATGCTGGTTTTTAAAGACAAGGCTCTTTAAAAAATGCCAATGCACATATTAATCGATACAAGTGCACTGTGTGCAGAGGTGAAGTTTGTGTTACTGTCTGCTGGCATTCTGAGAAGGAAAATTAGGATTTTAGTCCCTTGTCGACAAGGAGAATGTGATTTATGGGGAAGACGTGCAAGTGGGGACACTTGGGAAGCAATGCTTCTACTTTCAACGGAGCAGGCTGAAGAAAGGTCGCGCCCGTCCCCTTCATGTTTTTCATGATGAACCCGCTGGCAGTGCTTAATTTGAGCCGGTGGTGGCCACCAGTACTCATTTGTGTGGACCAGCACTGATTGTTTTGCATTAGACGTTTCCCTAGAAAAAGATAGGGAAAAGCATACTGTTAGAAATGGGGTTTTTGGTTGGCAGATAGGTTGCCCTCTGTCCAAGCAAGAACCCTCACTCTAGTCAGGGTAAGTCACACACAATCCAAAATCAGCCTGTGCTCACCCTCCGGTAGCTTGGCACGAGCAGTCAGGCTTAACTTAGAAGGCAATGTGTAAAGCATTTGTGCAATAAATCATACAACACCATAGTATAACACCACAAAAATACACCACACAGTGTTTAGAAAAATATAGAATATTTATCTGGATAATTGTAGGTCAAAATGATCAAAGTTGCAATACGAATTTGTAAAGATATCACTGAAAAGTGATATTAAGAGTCTTTAAGTCTTTAAAAAGCAATAAAGTGTCTTTCAAGCACAGAGTACCTGGTTTCTGGTGGGAAATCTCCTCAGAGGGCCACAGGAGACGAGATGCGTGGAAAAAGGGGTGTGTGCGTCGTTTTCCGCTCAGCACACACAGACTTGCGTCGTTCTTTTCCACGCGGGGAAGTCGGGCGTCGTTTTCCGGCGCGCAGACAGTCTCTTTTTGTGGATCGCGAGGATTACCCGATGTCCCGGGTCTATGCGTGGATTCTCCTGCTTATTTTCCGGCTGCGCGTCGTTCTGCGGGGCTGCGCGTCGAAGTTTCGATCTCACGGTAGGCGTCGCGTCGATTTCTCCTTGGAAGTCGGGCGGCGTTGTCCTTGCGAGGCCGTGCGTCGAAATTTTGGTCTCACGGCAGGCGTCGCGTCGATTTCTCCTTGGAAGTCGGGCGGCGTTGTCCTTGCGAGGCCGTGCGTCAAAGTTCCGCACTCACGATAGGCGTCGCGTCGATTTCTCCTTGGAAGTCGGGCGGCTTTGTCCTTGCGAGGTTGTGCGTCGAAGTCTCGATCGTCCCGAGGGCGTCGCGTTGATCAGCGTCGGTGTGCGGCGTTTTTCTCGCCGCGAAACAAGCTGTGCGTCGAAATTTTCGGCGCACGGAGCGTCCACGTGAAAGGAAGAAGTCTTTTTGGTCCTGAGACTTCAAGGAACAGGAGGCAAGCTCTATCCAAGCCCTTGGAGAGCACTTTCACAGCCAGACAAGAGTTCAGCAAGGCAGCAGGGCAACAGCAAGACAGCAGTCCTTTGGAGAAAGCAGACAGGTGAGTCCTTTGAGCAGCCAGGCAGTTCTTCTTGGCAGGATGTAGTTTCTGGTTCAGGTTTCTTCTCCAGCAAGTGTCTGATGAGGTAGGGCAGAGGCCCTGTTTTATACTAAGTTGTGCCTTTGAAGTGGGGGTGACTTCAAAGAGTCTCTAAGAAATGCACCCAGTTCCCTTTCAGCTCAATCCTGTCTGCCAGAGTCCCAGTAGGGGGTGTGGCAGTCCTTTGTGTGAGGGCAGGCCCTCCACCCTCCCAGCCCAGGAAGACCCATTCAAAATGCAGATGTATGCAAGTGAGGCTGAGTACCCTGTGTTTGGGGTGTGTCTGAGTGAATGCACAAGGAGCTGTCAACTAAACCTAGCCAGACGTGGATTGAAGGGCACAACAAGATTTTAGTGCAAAGAAATGCTCACTTTCTAAAAGTGGCATTTCTAGAATAGTAATATTAAATCCGACTTCACCAGTCAGCAGGATTTTGTATTACCATTCTGGCCATACTAAATATGACCTTCCTGCCCCTTTCAGATCAGCAGCTGCCGCTTCAACAGTGTATGAGGGCAGCCCCAATGTTAGCCTATGAAGGGAGCAGGCCTCACAGTAGTGTAAAAACGAATTTAGGAGATTTACACTACCAGGACACATAACTACACAGGTACATGTCCTGCCTTTTACCTACACAGCACCCTGCTCTAGGGGATACCTAGGGCACACATTAGGGATGACTTATATGTAGAAAAAGGGGAGTTCTAGGCTTGGCAAGTACTTTTAAATGCCAAGTCGAAGTGGCAGTGAAACTGCACACACAGGCCTCGCAATGGCAGGCCTGAGACAAGGTTAAGGGGCTACTGAGGTGGGTGGCACAACCAGTGCTGCAGGCCCACTAGTAGCATTTAATCTACAGGCCCTAGGCACATGTAGTGCACTCTAATAGGGACTTACAGGTAGATTAAATAGTCAATCATGGATAAACCAATCAATAGTACAATTTACACAGAGAGCATATGCACTTTAGCACTGGTTAGCAGTGATAAAGTGCTCAGAGGTCAAAAGCCAACAACAGCAGGTCAGAAAAAATAGGAGGAAGGAGGCAAAAAGTTTGGGGATGTCCCTGTCAAAAAGCCAGGTCCAACATGACCCCCCACCAGCCTAAAGCCAGGGGAGAACAATCACTATCCTGATGTACTTCCCTGTTTGAGGCGACAGAACAAGGACCCAGGCCCACAACAGCAGGGGCATGCTCCAGTTCTTCGCCTTCCTGACTCCCATTGGATCCCTCTGTCCATACTCTCAGGGCCCACTAAGCCCATCCATGGGGAACCTTTCTCCTTTCCTGCGGATCCCATCTGTGCAGCACCTAACCTTACTTTGCTCACAGATGTATCCCAGGAGCAGGATAGTACCCCCATGACCAACATAGTGGTGTTGCCCACTCTACCCCTGGGGTGTGACACTTGTCCCCTCCCCAGGGATAACTCTGTCCACCCGGACAGCAAGCCACAGTGATTACTGACAGCTGCCAGGGATGAGAGCCAGGCCCCAGGCCTCTCAAAGCTCTCCAACCACTGTGGCTGTGGAGAGTGGGGGGTGGTAGCCCCAGGTGCTGGGCACCCTTTAACCACTCTCCCTTCCACCAGGTCAGGGATGACAGCCTGAACCTGGTCCTCCCCTCTGGGGCTTTGTACCCTCCCTCCTGGAGCGGTACCCCCAGAGTCCAACATGGCCAGGGGGCTTACAGAAGTCGCCCTGTACCATTCCTCCACTAGTGCAGGGCTGTTAACCTGCCACTGGCCCTCCAACCTGGGGTCTGTACCTTCAGGTTGGACTAGGGCCCGGGGTGAGGCTTCCCTCCCCCTGCCCTCCCTTCTGGGGTCCAGCACCCTCCAACTAGGAGTGGCCTCCTCAGAAGACAACATGGTAGGGGCACTGTTATCAGTAGCCCCTCCCTCCAGGTCCGGGGGGACACCCTGAACCTGGTCTTCCAGCCCAGGGTCTGTACCCTCAGACTGGATCACCGCCTGGCAAACCAGGACTTCCTGGGAGGCACACCTACCCCCCACCAGGTCAGAGTTTAACCTCTGCACCTGCCCATTCAACTCAGAGTCACCACCCTGAAGTTGAACAATTGCCTGGCACGCCAGGACTTCCTGGAGGGCACACTGACCCTCCACCAGGTCAGAGTTTAACCTCTGCACCTGACCATTCAACTCAGAGTCACCACCCTGAAGTTGAACAATTGCCTGGCACACCAGGACTTCCTGGAGGGCACACTGACCCTCCACCAGGTCAGAGTTTAACCTCTGCACCTGACCATTCAACTCAGAGTCACCACCCTGAAGTTGAACAGTTGCCTGGCGCAGCAGGGCTTCTTGGGAGGCACACCTACCTCCCACCAGGTCAGAGTTTAACCTCTGAACCTGGGTATCCAACCCAGAGTCAGCACTCTGAGGTTGAACAATTGCCTGGCACGCCAGGACTTTCTGGAGGGCACACTGACCCTCCACCAGGTCAGAGTTTAACCTCTGAACTGGGCCATTCAACTCAGAGTTACCACCCTGAAGTAGAACAATCGCCTGGCACGCCAGGACTTCCTGGAGGGCACACTGACCCTCCACCAGGTCAGAGTTTAACCTCTGAACCTGGTTCTCCAACCTAGGATCACCATCCTGAGGTTGGACAACTGCCTGGTACACCAGGGCTTTCTGGGGGGCACACCTACCCCCCACCAGGTCAGAGGTTAACCTCTGAACCTGGATATCCAACCCAGAGTCACCACCCTGAGGTTGAACCATTGCCTGGCAGGCCAGGACTTTCAGGGAGGCACACCTACCTCCCACCAGGTCAGAGTTTAACCTCTGAGCCTGGTTCTCCAACCCAGGGTCACCACCCTGAGGTTGAACCATTGCCTGGTATACCAGGACTTTCTGGGGGGCACACCTACCCCCCACCAGGTCAGAGTTTGACCTCTGAACCGGGTTAGCCAACCCAGAGTCACCACCCTGAGGTTGGGCAATTGCCTGGCACCCCAGGACTTTCTGGGAGGCACACCTACCTCCCACCAGGTCAGAGTTTAACCTCTGAACCTGGCCATCCAACCCAGAGTCGACACCCTGAGGTTGGACAACTGCCTGGCACGCCAGGACTTTCTGGGGGGCACACCTACCCCCCACCAGGTCAGAGTTTGACCTCTTCACCTGGTAAGCCAACCCAGAGTCACCACCCTGAGGTTGAGCCATTGCCTGGCATTCCAGGACTTTCTGGGGGGCACATCTACCCCCCACCAGGTCAAAGTTTAACCTCTGAACCCGGTTATCCAACCCAGAGTCACCACCCTGAGGTTGAATCTTTGCCTGGCATGCCAGGACTTCCTGGGGGGCACTCTCACCCCCCACAAGGGACACGCCGTCCCCAAGGGCCACACAAGAGTCTGGTTGGCGCAGGTCTCCCGACCTCTGCCCATCCGGCAGAGTCGGGGTTTCCCCCAAACCAGAAACGGTCTCACCTGGGTCATTCCTGGGGGGCTCTGCTCTCAGAGCTGACCCCTGACTTTCAAGATCCTCCACTGGGGTCTGCCACCCCCTCTCAACCCTATGTCTGGACTTCTGCACCCCCTCACTAGGAGTGGTACTGCCAGACACCAGAACTGTTGGGATGCTGTCTACAGTCATCCCCCCAAGTTCTTCTGACACTGCGGGGCTTCCCTCAAAAGGTGGCCCTACGGTACAGGTTAGGCTCTGAGACCTACCTGGGACACTACAATCCTCTCCCACCTCACTTGGTCGGGAACCACCTAGACCACTCCCTTCAGGAGCACCCCCAAATGCCTCTTCAGACTCTCTGGTACTCACCCAAAAGTCTGCCTCCACTGTAAGTTCCCTGGGGTCAGAGAACTCACACTCCACCTGGTGTTGGCGTAGCTCTGGAAAATAAGGACCAGACATATGCTCTCCAGCAATTACATCACTCTGCCCTTCACATGTATTAACCACAGTACCCTTCACCCAACCACCTAGTAACTCAGCCTTGGAAAAGCACTCTACATCACCCTCTTGAGACTGGTGAGACAGTTTCTGTCTGTCCCTGACACTCAACCCAAACTCTTCTGGGATGTCTCTACACTCTATATCCAGGACGTCCACCAGGGGGGAACCCTTTTCTCTGTCACTCTCTGCTAGAGTCAGTAAAGTGTCCCTCCCCCCAGTAGGAATATGACTCCCTGTGCCAGTTCCCCAATCCTTCTCAGGGACCCTGTGCATAACGGGAACTACCTCATACCCTTGAACCACCTGGGGTGTGTCAACTCTCTTCTTCAAGTTGGGTACCACATCTCTGGGCTTGTGCCCTTCTTCAGCAGTACTAGATGCAAGATTTTTGCTGCCACCATCTGAACTGGACTCAGCCCTTCCGGCCTCCAGTTTCAGCTCTTTACAGCTCAGCTCTTGAGCTGCAATCTTTTCTTCTTCCAGGGCTAAGAGACTTGCTGCCTCAGCCCTTTCAATAAACTCATCTAGCTCTTCCATCCACCGTGCTTGAGCCATGAGCCATTCTTTTTTCACTGGGTCTCTTTCCTCATCTGAGTCGTCCTCCTCCTCCTCTGAGGGGTACTTAGTCATTTGGTTTCTTGCTGCCTCTCTCTCTGCCCATCTGTCTTCCTCCCAGACTATGTAGGCATGTAGCATCTCTGCTTTAGTAGATCTCTTTGCTACAGGAAGGCCACATTCTCTGCAAAGCTTCCTTAGGTCAGCCTTAGTGAGGTGGTCAGTAGGCAAAAAGAATAAGTAGGTAAGCGATCCCATTCTGATAGGATCTTACCAGCAAAAACCAAAATCCAAAGTCCAAAATATCAATAGTATATCCAGGAGGACATCAGAGACCAAAAGTCAAAAAAGAGATGAAAAATCAAGTTGACCTTCAACTGTGGGTAGGTAGTGAAATACTTAGCTACTGTATGTCACTGCACAAACACAAGTCCTATCCTCACCGCTGATCACCAATGTTAGAAATGGGGTTTTTGGTTGGCAGATAGGTTGCCCTCTGTCCAAGCAAGAACCCTCACTCTAGTCAGGGTAAGTCACACACAATCCAAAATCAGCCTGTGCTCACCCTCCGGTAGCTTGGCACGAGCAGTCAGGCTTAACTTAGAAGGCAATGTGTAAAGCATTTGTGCAATAAATCATACAACACCATAGTATAACACCACAAAAATACACCACACAGTGTTTAGAAAAATATAGAATATTTATCTGGATAATTGTAGGTCAAAATGATCAAAGTTGCAATACGAATTTGTAAAGATATCACTGAAAAGTGATATTAAGAGTCTTTAAGTCTTTAAAAAGCAATAAAGTGTCTTTCAAGCACAGAGTACCTGGTTTCTGGTGGGAAATCTCCTCAGAGGGCCACAGGAGACGAGATGCGTGGAAAAAGGGGTGTGTGCGTCGTTTTCCGCTCAGCACACACAGACTTGCGTCGTTCTTTTCCACGCGGGGAAGTCGGGCGTCGTTTTCCGGCGCGCAGACAGTCTCTTTTTGTGGATCGCGAGGATTACCCGATGTCCCGGGTCTGTGCGTGGATTCTCCTGCTTATTTTCCGGCTGCGCGTCGTTCTGCGGGGCTGCGCGTCGAAGTTTCGATCTCACGGTAGGCGTCGCGTCGATTTCTCCTTGGAAGTCGGGCGGCGTTGTCCTTGCGAGGCCGTGCGTCGAAATTTTGGTCTCACGGCAGGCGTCGCGTCGATTTCTCCTTGGAAGTCGGGCGGCGTTGTCCTTGCGAGGCCGTGCGTCAAAGTTTCGCACTCACGATAGGCGTCGCGTCGATTTCTCCTTGGAAGTCGGGCGGCTTTGTCCTTGCGAGGTTGTGCGTCGAAGTCTCGATCGTCCCGAGGGCGTCGCGTTGATCAGCGTCGGTGTGCGGCGTTTTTCTCGCCGCGAAACAAGCTGTGCGTCGAAATTTTCGGCGCACGGAGCGTCCACGTGAAAGGAAGAAGTCTTTTTGGTCCTGAGACTTCAAGGAACAGGAGGCAAGCTCTATCCAAGCCCTTGGAGAGCACTTTCACAGCCAGACAAGAGTTCAGCAAGGCAGCAGGGCAACAGCAAGACAGCAGTCCTTTGGAGAAAGCAGACAGGTGAGTCCTTTGAGCAGCCAGGCAGTTCTTCTTGGCAGGATGTAGTTTCTGGTTCAGGTTTCTTCTCCAGCAAGTGTCTGATGAGGTAGGGCAGAGGCCCTGTTTTATACTAAGTTGTGCCTTTGAAGTGGGGGTGACTTCAAAGAGTCTCTAAGAAATGCACCCAGTTCCCTTTCAGCTCAATCCTGTCTGCCAGAGTCCCAGTAGGGGGTGTGGCAGTCCTTTGTGTGAGGGCAGGCCCTCCACCCTCCCAGCCCAGGAAGACCCATTCAAAATGCAGATGTATGCAAGTGAGGCTGAGTACCCTGTGTTTGGGGTGTGTCTGAGTGAATGCACAAGGAGCTGTCAACTAAACCTAGCCAGACGTGGATTGAAGGGCACAACAAGATTTTAGTGCAAAGAAATGCTCACTTTCTAAAAGTGGCATTTCTAGAATAGTAATATTAAATCCGACTTCACCAGTCAGCAGGATTTTGTATTACCATTCTGGCCATACTAAATATGACCTTCCTGCCCCTTTCAGATCAGCAGCTGCCGCTTCAACAGTGTATGAGGGCAGCCCCAATGTTAGCCTATGAAGGGAGCAGGCCTCACAGTAGTGTAAAAACGAATTTAGGAGATTTACACTACCAGGACACATAACTACACAGGTACATGTCCTGCCTTTTACCTACACAGCACCCTGCTCTAGGGGATACCTAGGGCACACATTAGGGATGACTTATATGTAGAAAAAGGGGAGTTCTAGGCTTGGCAAGTACTTTTAAATGCCAAGTCGAAGTGGCAGTGAAACTGCACACACAGGCCTCGCAATGGCAGGCCTGAGACAAGGTTAAGGGGCTACTGAGGTGGGTGGCACAACCAGTGCTGCAGGCCCACTAGTAGCATTTAATCTACAGGCCCTAGGCACATGTAGTGCACTCTAATAGGGACTTACAGGTAGATTAAATAGTCAATCATGGATAAACCAATCAATAGTACAATTTACACAGAGAGCATATGCACTTTAGCACTGGTTAGCAGTGGTAAAGTGCTCAGAGGTCAAAAGCCAACAACAGCAGGTCAGAAAAAATAGGAGGAAGGAGGCAAAAAGTTTGGGGATGTCCCTGTCAAAAAGCCAGGTCCAACACATACAATACGGAAAGACAGAGAAAGATGAAGACGGAAAATTCGTCACAAAGGGAGAAAGCAGAAACATGCATGAGTGAGATAAAGGGGAAGGGTGTGTCTGGGAGTAGTTTAAAAAGACGCACGAGGTGGATTGAAGACTGCACACCCATTTCATGAGGTCGGCCGAGGGCGTCTAAGTGCAGCTGCACATTTCTTCTTTTACAAATTAAGCGCTGCACGCTGGGTCTCCACGTTAGTAGCATCTCTAGTAGGGATTTTTAGAGGGAGAACATTAGAAGCCCCAGATAAAACTGGTGGGTAGACTTAACAAGCATTTGCAATGCAATGGGTGTCGCATTTGCTCGAGTTAGAGCTATTAGCGTCGTAAACTCCTAACCGGACTTTTCTTGCCGCATAACTTGAAAATCAAAAGTAAAACAGTTTGACATAAGTGAGCGCATTCACAGCGCCGTGCCCGCCATGAGCATCAGCGATATGGAGAGACACAAAAGGAAAAAGAAGTTCGCTCATAATCAAACTTATCGGCAAAAGTGCAATTAGCCATGTAAGGGGCGGTAGGCAAGGCATAACAAAATCTTCCCAAGGAGGGTGAAACGTAAACCATTTATCAATGTCATCAAAGGCTTTTTTTAGGGCAAGCCCACAAACAAGTGATAGTGATGGGGATGAGGTGGGCATTGTTAAGAGCCCAGATACATACCAACACGTCGGAAAAGCAGCGCATGCGCGCTGCTATGTTCGACCTAAAAAGGGCAATCATGAGAGCGTGTGTGCTTATTTGTATATATACATATATGTATCCAGTGCTTGAAATGGAAAAATAAATGTGTAGGTACTCTGTTACAGAGTACCTGCTTGTTTCTGAGAAGCGCTAGTACTCTCCAATTAAAAGTATTACGTTTTTCTTGAGAAGTGAAGGTACTCTCCCTCTCAAAATAAAAAAGTGCTGGTACTCCGTACCGGACAGTACCGGCCCATTTAAAGCACTGAATGTATCTATAAATGTGAATACAGAAAAATACACACACATACAGAAAGTCGTATTAAAACATGCTGTCATGTCTTGCCACTGCAGTGAAAGGTAGTGGCACATAATATGATTGGCAAGATGAGGTGTCTTTGTTGACTTCTGACATCAGTAGCATTCCACATCTCTGATGGTGGAGCCTTCAGGAAGTCCAGACAAATGTAGCTGAGGCACGGGCCGTTCTGTCTCCCTGCCAGAGACGCCATTTAAACGTAATCTCGCTTAAATATGAGCAAACGTTTTTATACTACATTCCAGCGTATATTGATATCTGTATTAAACATCTCCATTAGTTGTTTACTCACAAAAGCCGAGCTCTCAAGTTTCCAGGGTCAAGGCGTGAGTAGTTTAGCCAGGGCAGGCTTTCTTCTTTGTATTCTGGGACTTGTAGTCCCATCATACATACAGGACTACGGGCCCCAGAATGCAAGTAGAAACCTAGGCCCGACTGAACTACTTACGTATGTAACTGGAAATGCAGAATCATAGGAGTGCTCAACAGAAGGGATACGAACTGTACCAGTGAAAGAGAAAATTATTTGGCGGAAGAAACACCACAGAACACATGAAGAGGGTCATGGAGGTACCACCAGATGCTAAAACTAATTTGTCATATATTGTGAAGGTGCAGATGAAAAACAAAACCACCAAAGGTCCCTCTTAAGGTTTTCAGGCACAATTATAATTTGGGATCCACCTTTGGATATTGATGCCCTGGTTTCAAGTGCATTGGATGGAGTAGATTTACTGCACATGGCAAAATCCGGCTCCCTGGAATGGAGAATTTGAGAGGTGTGGTTATATACTACTTATTACAGGTCACCAGTCCCTATAAGATAGGAAAATGACATGCTAATTTAGTTTTTCTGTGCCAAAACCCTCATGTACCATTATTCACCAGACATTTTTTCCCAGTAAATTTTGCCAGCTTTATAACTCATGCCCTAATGTAACTATAACTCGCACCCTTGCAATGCATAGATTTCTTATCAATAATTTTATTGGAAATGTTGCTGTGATAATATCAAAGATGCCATACAAGATCTCATCAATGCTATATTGAGTGGAGTAATTAGCTATGCATGGCCAAGGTGGGAGTTATAGCTACTTTAGAGCACAAGTTATAGTTACTTGAAAGAACTCTAACTAGAAATGCTGAATTTCTATGGTTTTGTATGAATACATTCAGAACTCGACTATAACGTCACTGTAACCTTTGTTTTTTCAATGAATTTCTATGTTTTTTAATGCAAAGTAATTTTTATTACAACACGTTATTCCAATCCCCGCAGGAAGTTGGTCGCAAGGCCTGGCTTGCAGCAAGCACTTATAACCACCAAGCCCTGTGTCACGCAAGGCCTTAGCCGTACACAACACAGGTTGGCCACAGGGTAGTGGATCTGTGAGTGGGTGTTTGAGTGTCTGAGTGGGTCTGAAAGTAGGTGTGTGAGTCTATGAGTGGGTCTGAGTGGGCACGAGTGGGTGTGTGAATGGGCCCTTGAGTCTCTGAGTAAATGTATGAGTGAATTAATTCGTTTTTTCATATTTATGAATATTTTGAGAAATTTAATGAATACCTCACATAGTGATGAAAAATTAGTTTAAACTTATATTTTTCCCCTAAAACACACCTATATCACACTCCTGGGCTCAGGGTACTTTCACCCTGATCCCATATGCCACATTAAATTTGGATTTTCACCCCCAGGGACTCTGTCCCATGAAATAAAATGACAGCCACAACTTTCTAATCAGGTTGTGGTCAGCTAATTGCAACGCTTCTTTTTGCATGCCTTTCCGTCAAAATGCAAATATTTGTGAATTATTCGTGAGCCCAGATATACAAATTTGGATTTTCTTTAATTTCTCATAAACTACTGAATGGATTCACAATAAATAACTGAAAGCATAATCTGTGTACCGAAAGCTAACTTTCTGCTAAATTCAGAGTAATTCCGTCCAGTGGTTCGGGCTGTAGTCATGTCCAAAGGTCCTATGGGAATTAACATGCGAAATGCAACTTTTTCACCCCGCCTTTTTTCTCAGCCCCCGCTCGACAGATCACCCTGAAATTTTCTAAGTGCAACAAGAATCCCCAGGGCACCTTTTTTTAGAAACTTTTCTGAAGATTGGTCAAACGGTGCCAAAAATATAGGCAAGTCAGAAAACGCTTTTTCTATGAAAACATAGGCCCGAATTAAGGAAAATTGGCGCTGCATCCAATGCAGCAGCACTATTCCTGCACCTCTTACCCCCCCCTACCACCACCATATTTGCGCAATATTTAACACACGGCGCACCATGGTGCAGGGTAGGGGCAATAGCATCAAACGTTTTGACGCTATTTATGTACTGTGCAGGATAAGCTCCAAAATGTTGGCGCTAATCCTGCTGAGTGCACAGGGGCCTACTGAAAACATTCCACTGCACCATTTTTGCACTCCTTCTAATGGGGAAATTCCTCCCTTGCAAACATTATGCCTGTTGCAGGCATAATGTGGTAATAATGGGTTACACAGAGGCGCAATGCAAGCATTGCGTCACTTTGCAAATATGGTGCTACAAATTTGACCTTGTTGGGCCATATTAGCACCGAAAAAAGTGATGCTAATGTGGCACAAGGAGGCACTAGGCCCTCTTAAACCTGGGCCATGGTTCTAAATATAACTACCTACTGGCGACCAGTATATATATATATATATGAAAAATATCTTTCTATGCACAGTTTTGATATTCTAACTCCACCAACCACACCTTTCCACCTTACTCAAAATACATAAGAAAATAATATCTTCACATTTGACATTAAGCATCACTATAGGTTGTCTGCCAGGCTTGACAATAGGACATGCCAGGATCATGGAAGCATGTGAGGATAGTTTATGATGAAGATCCCTAAGGAGTGGGTCCCAGGGGAACTGCTCACTTTACTTATACGTCTGTGCGCCAGACATGTCTAATGTGCAGGGGCCCCTAGCAATGGATTGTGGGGGTGGTTGTTGAGAGCAGAAAACGATTCCATTGCTGCTGAAATATGACGAGGTTGATGGGCACAAAGAGCTCGGGATCTTCAGGCCTCTCTAAAACAGAAATCCAACACACAGCTTATGCAACAGCACTTCCTATGCTCAACATCAACTTCAAGCTCTTAGACAACCCTGTCTAGCAGCGATTTTGTTGCAGACAAGCAGCACAAAAACCAAAAGGGTAACTGGGTGGTATCCATGTGCACCTGAGAGGACTAGCACGCATGTGCACCCTAGACAATTCAGGTAACAAAGTAAAGGCCCAACTTTGAATATGGATGCCACTCTGCAAAATTGTGTTGCCTCATTCTCAGAGAACTGTAAACCTACATGTGCCCTTAGGGTGGTCACATGAATTTTCTAAAGCCAGAGGCTCTAACATGGATTTAGTACTGCAAAGGTTGTCCATAAAGCGAAAAGACAGAGATTAAGGTGCGAGGAAGTCTGAGCAATAAATATCCTGATGCATCGAGGAAGAACCAGTAGCTCATCTGCAGTATGTGAGCATATAGTTGGTGACTGCACATATAATGCTGAGTGATCCAAAAAAGGGAAGACCTCCTCCGCCTGTGGAAACATCACTTACCCAAGGTATTTGACTAAAAAGGGGTTCTGACCATAGCAACAAACCCATAACATATGAAACCAATGGATACCACTGATGGATGATGATTGTGTGTAAAACACCAATGCCTGTGGGGTACATGGTAGATGGTAGATGGCCCGATAGCAACACCAGTCAAAATGCCACATCAATATCCCAGATGAAAACTGATTGCCAAACATTGGCATGGGCTACACAGTAAATGCTTGAAATGCATTGCTGTTGCCATTATGTGATAAGTGAATATAGTTGTAAAATGGTAATGGTGGAGGTTGGGGACCAGCTACCTTGCATCCCGATGCTTGCCCATCCTGCAGACTCCAAAACCTTGCACCAAATTACTGTCCTGGGGAAGAATCAAACATGCAAATGACACTTCTAGAATGAGATGGCTGTGTGCACTTAGCATTCTGCTCTTCTATTTGTAAATTGTATTTCAACCTTATCCAACATGGGAATTACACTTCTTAAAAGCAATGGATCAAGGGTCCAGGTGCAAAAGTCCCTTGTATGCGCATTTTATCATGCCATAACGTCGAGAATGCAGCTCAAGGCTCTGTTTTTTCCAGACTTACAATAAAGTTCATCTGTGAAAAATCATGGAATGCTAGAAAGTACTGTAGTTCTTGCAGACTGAGACAAAAATGCCAAACAGGTCAGAACACCGTCCTTCCAGTACCACTTAGTACCTTTGAGGGAGCTCACAGTAGGAAGAGTGTTTCATAATAAAAGGTAGAAGAATAGAGGTGAGGGGTTTGCTACTGGGATGCTTGCATGCAGAGGATGGACAGGAGCAAAAACATATGTAAACAAGTCAGTAATTGAGATTGAGATTTCTTCAACAATTCTGCACCTTTACGGATCCTTTTCTTAGCCCCATGAGGTCACTGCTTTCATCAACAAACTTGGGAAGAGACCTGGTACTCCAGGTGCCATCCAAGAACCCGATTCTCCTCCCCACCACAAAATGGTACTGTCACGTAACTCATAACAGTGTAGAATCATTGAACAAAATGATCGTACAAAATCCTTGAGAGATATATTGGGCATGGGGATGAGTCACAACAGATGCGAGGTTTGAAACCCTTGGCCTTAAAAGCGTTGGGACATGTCCTTGAACCAATCTCAGAAGTAAAACACGTGGTAGACGAGGGATTCAAGATGGAGGAGTGAAAGAACATGCACGACGCAGGCACCCTGTCCGAAGTGAGGAAAAATACTACTATACCGGACCGAGCCAAGTAAGATAGATGCCGCGTGATGCAGCAACATTAAAGGCTGGAGATGACGTCCGCTTTTGCTGAGGAAGTATCAGAATCATAGTCCCAGGGAGAAAGAGCCAGGGCAATGATGCAAGCTTAAAGATGGAACCTGTCGTCCAAACACCAGGTGATGAAGGAGGCCAGCAATGGTGGGAGTTTGGCGGATTGCAGTGATCCTCCAAAATGGAAGACGAGGCCAAGCACCTGAAAAGGCCTGCTGCCAACAGCGATGACAGCAGTGGCTATTACTCAGAGGATAACTCAAGGTCAAAGGCAGTGAGCGCAGAAATAGGTGCTGGTACTAGTGGTGCGGGGGTGTTGCAGAACCCCCACAGCAAACATGCTGGAATTCCGAATCTGAATCAACAATAAGGATGTATTGAAATGCAGTTGTTATCTTTTCACGTTTGCTGCGCTTTCAACAACCGAAGTCAAATGTCAAGCTAAGCCTTGTGACAATGTGCTGCTTACTCTTTTAACATGGGGACTGAGGTTTAGGTTTTTGAAAAGTGACATTTTGAAATTTGACAATCCTGCTGCTGTACCAGGAGGGTAAAAGGAATGGCTGTAGTAGGTTCATTTTGTTCGAACACAAAACAAAATGTAAATACATGTAAATTAATTTCACAAATATTTCAAAATAAATCAGTAGTTAAGAAAGAACAAAGGAAGCGCATATTTTGTAATTCTGAAGTGTTAGGGAAACAAAGATTTTAAAATGAGACAAATCGGTACATATTACTTGTTGATGTGGAAATGAGAAATATTTCCAGAACCCTACTTTCCACACAAAATCATTTGTGCAATGTATAGTTGCATCAGGAACACCACATGTGAGTGCAAATTTCAAAAGAAAAGATGCTGTCTGTAAATGACAGTGTGCTACCACGCCACATGCTTGTAATATATTTACAATAGTGTGCTCTACTATGTGGCACTACCTACATACCACACTTTTACCTCTCTTCTATGGAATAGGTGTGGCTCATTTGCTGTAATTGTTCATTGCAAAACATTTGCATTTTTCACTATGACTTCAGTGATGTAACGGTGATGACAGCACTCTGTTAGAAAATGGATTATTAGTAGTGGCAGGTAGATACCCACACTTAGCAATAGGCCACAAACCACACTAGCTCCAGACAAGGTCTCAGTAAATTAATCCTTGCTCAACCCTTGGTAGATTGGCCCATGAGCAGTTTGGCTTAACTTAGGAGGAAGATGTGTAAAGCGTTTAATTTCAACAAAACAGTAAATAAGTAAAACACAACACACTATAAAAATACAACACCAATTTATAAAAATAGAAAATATTTTTGTTTTTACAATGACACCACAATGACAAAAATCCAATGTAGGGAACCAGAGATATGATTTTTTTAAACATTAAAAGTAAAACTAGCGCTTAGAAGCAAATAGCGCTGAAAGGATAAAAAAGGTTGCACTGGACAGGGACAAAGTCCGGAGTTCAGGCCATCCACGATGTAGCACCTTTGCACTTAGTTTCAGAAGTTTTTCTTGATTCGGTAAAGTGGTCCACAGCACCAGCCAAGGGCTCAAAGGCTCTGGTTCGCCTCTTGGGGTTTGAGACTACAATTTCCACAATGCACCTCTTCAACTTATGGAGCTTTTTACAACAGTTACTCCAAACTTCTCCAAACTTCTGGATCTTTTTCCAGTGGTCCTTTTTGGGTCCTTGAATTGTCCACAAACTTGATCCAAGATTTCAGAAGCTCTGAGTTGCTCCTTGGAAGTTGGGGTGACAGTTCCCAGAATGCACCTGGTCAGAATCCTCAAATGGCCACTGTATCCAGTTCAGCGGCCTCTTCTTGCAGGACTTGATACAGGGGACTCTGGTCAGCTCCTTTGTACCTGTATCTTACAGGGAGTCCACTCCTGGAGTTGCAGAAGCAAGGCAAAGTCCCTTTCTTGGTGAAGCGCAAAGTGTGCAGCTGGTACATTCCTTGTGAGTGCAGTTCTTCAGGTGGGGACCAGGGGTTCAGCAGGGCAGTCCTTCCTCACCAGTATCTTTTTCCAACAGGGATCTGAATTTGTGGGGAGGCTCTGACATATTTATCCTTTCTCATGGGTGGGGAAGCAGGGGGTGCTCCTGTCCAATGGGATGGAGGGTGAACCCTCTGGGGTGACTACTTTCTGTAAAGTGTGGCAAACATCAATCCCAGAAAGCAAAATTATCATAAAATCCAAGATTGTAAAAATACATTCTTGGAGGTCAGACCTGGCTGAGCCCACCCACTTGTGTGGCTAAGTCTCCCTTGTCACACCCCTTCCAGCCCCTCTCCTAATCTAAACAGTATGGCTCCCATCTGTCTGGGTAGCAGAAAATGGGGGAGGTCCAGTTTCTGCCTCAAGTGGCTTTCCCTCCTTTGAAGACCAGTTTGGCTAATCTTCTCCCATCTTGCTCTACCATCTGCTGCAGCAGTTCACCGGCCGCCAGATGCTTCTTTTGTCTCAGCCCAGGCCACTTCACACTTGATTAAGGTAGTTGGCTTCGGGTGCTAGAGGCTGACCAATCAGGAAATGGCACTATAGGGCTGAACTTGTTAACTTTCAGAGAGAGTTCGAAAACGTGTCCCTGTGCTAGTTACATTAAATTCAACATGGGCAAGTTGTTGGATTTATTATAACATTTCGATCGGTACCAAACCTGATATTTTTAGCTCATTTCTATTAGAAATAAGACTTTATTATTTGAAAATAAAGTCTCCCAATGTTAGCTTATGGAACCCATTGATTACATTGGGGAAAATGAATTTGGCTGTTTTTCCCTCACCAGGGCTTATAAACATCTTTTATATTTACACTGCACCCAACCCCAGTTTTGGTGTCATTTTAAAGATACAAATATTTCCTATTTTTATAAATTGGTGTTGGATTTTTATTGTGTGTTGTGTTTTACTTCTTTACTGTTTTGTTGATATTAAAAGCTTTACACATCTGTCTCCTAAGTTAAGCCAAACTGCTAAGGATAGACCTTAGTGGTGGTGCATATGCAACAATAATTTAGTTTGAGACTTTGGAAGTACATTTAATTCCAAAGTCTAATTTGGGGTTAAATTTAACTGAAAAGCAGCCAGCAAGGCAGGTCTGCCTTTAGAATGACACAGCAGTCCACCTATGGGGGTACTAACTATAGTGGGGTCCCTAAACCTACATGCCCTACCATGTACCAGGGACATATAGGTAGGTTGTCAGAGCCAATTATTTAGGCCTAATTCCCATATACCATTGTAAACAGAACACTGGCCCTAGGACTGGCTAGAGATGAGAGAACTCTGATCAGAAAACAAGCCCAGTCGACCTTGTGTGCTCCACAAGTCTGCTAGAGACTGAGAGATGGGACAAAGGCCCAGAGGAGGTCTGTTTGAGCACTTTGAGACAGGAGTGACATTTGTGTAAAGAGGGTGGCCTTCTGTAAAAATACAGAGAATTGAGCAATGCACAGTCTGGGCGGAAGAAGAGACACAAGGGACAATATAGAGCACTTTGCAGCACCAATGTAAAAGATGATCCAAGTACACAGGAAAGATGCTATGGTGTCACAGCTTTGAGATGCTCATCCTCTGTTCCGACCAAGTGACTATTCTGGGAAGGCTGTAATCTCGTAAGAGAGCTCCCTTCATACTTAGCAGATATCAGAGGTAAGGTGAAAAAACATAAAGAAGAATACCAAATAAACTTATGCTATAGGGCTACTCCTTAATAAAGAGCTGAATATGAAACTGTGATTCTCCAGACAGAGAGCAGTTGTAAATAGCCTCACTTTTTGAAGCGTAATAAAGTATGCTTGGGTCAAAGAAAATTATTTACCAGAGGTGTGGCTTGGCATTGTGCAAAGATGGCTGCACTTTTTTGAGCTCTGTCACAGCCAAGGGGAAGAGTCAGCTCAACACTAGGAAGCACGCACATCAGCCATCAACATTTATGGAAAAAGACTTCTGAAGCTTACCGCTTCATGCAGGTTCATCCCGCAGAGCACAGTAACACATTTTTCTCTTCAAATGAGGCGGGTTCCCTGGCAGAGATGTTCTGCCCACAACTTTACATTTTTAAATCCTGTTTACATCAATTCTGACTGAATCCAGCCACTAAACAAAGGCTACATTAGTATGATACTAAATAGCTACATATTTAATAATTATGTCTGCTATTTTACGAGTCCCCAGTAACAATAATGCTTCTTCTTATAAAACTGACTCATTCTCATTGTTGTGGCTCCTCATGGTTTCTGCTTAGTGTCAATTAAATAACAACTTCCATATTGCACATATTATAAAGCTGCCACTTTCTTCCCAATACCCAATGGGAAGAATCAAATGTTTGGGACACTGTTAGAAATGGGGTTTCTGGTTGCCTAGGGTATGTACCTAAGCCAGGCAGAACCTACCCACTCTAGTCAGGGCAAGGGAGTTACACGTCTAAGATAGCCCCTGCTTAACCCCTTGGTAGCTTGGCACGAGCAGTCAGGCCTAACCCGGAGGCAATGTGTAAAGATTTTGCACAACACACACAACACATGTGATGCAAAATGTACACCACAAAGTAAACACAACATGGAGCTATGCAAAAAAAAACTGTATTGCACGAAACATAATTAGACCAATATTACACATAAGTAATACCCTGCTACCTTAGCAGTTGTCAGGACGTTACACAAGTTACTAATACTCTGCAAGAACACGCAGTTGTCACATTAGAACATGTAAGTACTCAGGATTCTGCAACATAAGCAGTAGTCAGGAATTACAGTAAGAATTCTATGCACTTACAATGAATAACTCCTAAATACCCATAGACGGAACATTAGAAAACATCTCACAAGTCACATAAATATATATCAGCAAATCATGCCCATAAAAGGAACATCAGCACATATATGTAAGGGCTGGAATGCAGGTAGAAAATAATCTATAAACCCCGCAAGGTCTATACTAGGCTTCTGGAGCCAATATTTCCTAAAGAGTACCTGATTTCTGCAGTAGAGGCCCTGTGCCTGGAAACAGAAGCATGGGGTGCCCCCAGCGCTCCTGTGTGCTCACGGGGCCACGCTGTGCTCCTGGGGAAGAGGGGCAGTCGGCACCCTCTCCTTTCAGAAAACGGAACGGGCTCCTGCTGGGACCCCCGACCTTTGTGGGGCCCCCCGGGGCCTCTAATGGCCCTCTCCCAGAGGGGGGGGCAAGGGTCAATCAGGAGTTAAGTAACAGGGGCGATTGTGTCCCTACAGCAGTGACCGGGGGAAGGGAACTCCCTTTCCACCCCGTGTCCGGCTTGGTGATAGGCAGCCGCCCTCGTCCATGGTGTGGCTGCCAAAAAGGGAGAAAGGAAGCAGGGGCCTCCAATGAGGCTTCCTTCCTGCTTCAAATAGCGGCTGCACCCGATTTGGTGCGCCAGCCACTCCCCAGCTCAACCTGGGCTGGTGTGAGGAGCCGGCACCGAGGATGGTGCCTACAAGTGCCCCTGGGGCGCATCAAGAAGCGCGCTTCGCCCCAGGGACACTGTTGGAGCTCACTCGCTCCCGATCTTCTTTTCCTGGCACTTACTGTAGCGCATGTCCGACACGCTCAGATTTTAAGTTGAAAGGGAGCCCGTGTTTGCGGCGGTGATGTCGGAGCAACTCACAAAGTGCTTTTCAAAGCGCAAAGGCCTCGTGCTTCGGTCCTGGCTGCAGCGGTGAATGTTGGGCAGGTAGAGTGCTCCCAAAAAGCGCAAGGGGCCCCACAGTGACCCTGGGCTGCGGCGGTGACTTCTGGCAGCCAGGGAACGATTAAAAAAAGCTCAGAAAAGTCACACAGGAGCGCTCACAAAGAGCATAGACAGGCAAAGCAGCACTCCTCGTGCTGGGGTGAGTTACAGAGGTCAGGGGCCACAGCACCCTGCCTCTGGAGACAAGAAATTGAAGAAGGGAGCACATGGCTGGCGAGCCCAGCAGCAGGTCAGCACAACAAGAATGCTAGCAGTGGCAGTTCCTCCCTGTGACCAGGCAGGTCACATGTCAGCACAGCAGCAGCAGTCCAAGGTGGTCCTGGTGAGTCCTCTCAACAGCGTCCTGCCTTCAGCTCCAGGTAAGGTTTCTAAGTCGAAAGTGATGTCAAATGATGTTTAAATTGTGGGGAAAATTCCCCTGTATTTATACTAGGGTTACAGTGTATTTTACAATGGGAAGGAGAGGGTGTTCCAACCAGTTACAACTGGTTCTGGGAGTGCCCTTTCTCTCCTCCAGCACAGGTTCCAAACATCAGTGGGGGGTAAACGACCCTATTGTGTAAGGCCAGGTCACAGCCTTTACAAATGCAGGTGTGCCCCGCCTCTCCCTTCTCTCAGCCCAGGAAGGCTTTACAATATGTAGATGCACCTCTGTGACACCTCCACCATTCCTGTGTTCAGGCTGTCTGAAAAATATGCACAAAGCCCCAACTGTCAGTCTGCCCAGACGTGGATTGGAGGCAAGCTGCAAAACACCAAAGTCATAAGCACAGATAAATGCTCACCTTCTACATACATGGCACCCTGCCCAAAGGGCTAGCTAGGGCGTACCTTAGGGGTGACTTACATGTAGTAAGAGGGGAGTTCTGGGCCTGGCAAGTACAATTAGATGCCAGGTCCCTGTGGCAGGAAACTGCACACCCAGGCTCTGTGCTAGCAGGCCTTAGATAGGTTTGACAGGCTACTTCAGTGGGTGGCGCAAGCAGCGCTGCAGGCCCAATAGTAGCATTTAATTTACATGCCCTGGGTATAGGGATACCACTTTACAAGGGACTTATAGGTAAATTAAATATGCCAAATAGGTATAAGCCAGTCATACCAATTTTGTAAGGGAGAGCACATGCACTTTAGCACTGGTTAGCAGTGAAAAAGTGCTCAGAGTGAAAACGTCAGCCAAAAAAGGTCAGAAAAATAAGAGGCAAAAAGCAAAAAGTCTGGGGAATTACCCCGTAAAAGGGCCAGGTCCAACAGACACCTCCTCTAAATTACAACTACTTACTTAAATAATTATTCACTAGATACTAATAATCCATTCTTGGTGCTAACAAATAACATAAAGGGTAATAATCAAGATAGTGCTACTTCATCCACCCCATCATCCACTGGAACTATTACTACTAATATTAAAATTGCTCCCAAACAAAGTTTTACTAATATTTTGGCTACCAAGAGTGTTAAAAAAGACCCTCCATCTCCCACCAAAACACCCCAGGTTATCTCATTAGAGCTCTTACTTAAGGGGATCCATGCTCTTACATCCTACATGGAAGATACTAACAATAAACTGCAAATACTAAATGATAACTTGTCACTCATGAATAACAGAGTTACTTATGTGGAGCAAAGAGTTAGTGACCTTGAGGATACCATGCATACTCTTCCAAATTTACGATCTGAGGTGTTGCAGTTGTAAAACCAGACTGAGGAGTTAAAAAACAGGGGTAGAAGGGACAACCTTTGTATCTATGGATTGATGGAAGAGGTGAAAAACACTGATCTCATTTCATTCTTTAAAACCCTTCTACCTAAGATTTTAGAACTTCCAACTTCCAATATACAATGTGCATACAGATTGGGTCAAAGATACTTGACATCCTTCATCATCACAAAAACCTAGAGGAGTTATCTTCTACTTCTTAGAATATGTGGAACTTCTTTAGGTTATCAAGGCTGCTAAAGCAAATGGTTGAATTTCCTGGTCTAGATCACAATTGTTCTTTACTCAAGAATTTTCTAAAATTACGGAAGATTGGAGGAAAATATTTTTAGACATGAAAGGGGCTCTTCGATCCTTGAATGCAAGATTTGGTCTTTTCCATTCGTGTCTGTTTAATGTTATTTATTTATAAGAATAAAACTACAGCATATGAGGATTCCTGGCTATTGCAATGTCTTATCAATAACTGCAGGGGAGAAGAGATGGGTATCTCAAAATCATTTACAACTTAACTTTTATTGTTCAATATAATTTCTTTTCGGAAAACTCTCCTGATGAATTAGTTACATTTCATCATGTTCATCATGTGCGATGTCTCATGTCTCCTCCCTCATTATACACTGCAGTAGACGTCAAATGTCTTTGGATTAAAAAATTACTGGAACAAGACATTGGCACAGCTCACTGGAGCCCCATTTTTGTTCATTACATGGGACAGGCAATGAGTAATGAAACAATGGGACAAATCAGTAGAGCAGATTTCAAGACCAATCTAATCAGCCCAAGCAAGTTCAGTTTCTACACAGGGCGTTTTCGATTGGCCTGTGTCACTTCTTAGGTAAAATCATTAGACCACTCCTATTTTACATCCAAACCTAAGTCAAGTTTATATAAATTAATTAAAGCTAAATTTCAATTTAACAAAATATCTACAGAAAGTGTTGCTTCTAATGTACTCAAATCAAGTGCTAAATAATAGGGGGTCAAAACAAAGCAGACAAACTTTTAGCAAATTATCTAAAAGAAGGAACAGGCTAAAATTGAGAACTGACTAGCCATACAAAGGCGATCTTCAGACTGTAGGGTATGTGTAGATAGGCAACCTGGGACACTGATACATGTAGATTTGGTGATATATGACTGCAGGGTACTTACATTGCTGGGGGCTATATTTGTGGGGATGTGTCCGTCCAATCTATGGGTTGGGTACTGGTCATGGTAAGTGCCCTGGAATATCCCAGAAGTGTCACAATGGTGTGCATATGGCATGTATAACAAAGCAATAGCTTTTCCTCTGCTGCATTGCTGACTGACTGCCTACATCATGTCGGCATGGATAGTTGGGGGCACTTCTGTTGGCCTGTGACTCTCCTAGTATTGGTTGACTATTAGTGTGTGATAGATTGTGTATGGTTTGGCTACTGCATGACACATCTGATGTAAAGTGTTTGGGTGTCTGACTGGTATTGTCCAATAATGAGTTGTCCTCCATGATGTCCTCACTATTCTGAGTGGGCAGCCATGTAGGTGTTATATGCTCAGTGTTTGGAGTTGTCTTCAGTGCAATGCACATTCGACAATGGACATGGACTAATCAGGTGTTGTCACTGTAGAGGGCTGCAGTGTATTGTTATGTCATCTGCACATTCAAAGAGTGATAGGGGTATGGTGAGGTGGGATGTGTAATCAGGCATGGAACTGATAGTGCATCCAGGGCATGCTGTGCCAGCTTCAGAGGGGAAAGGTTGGCATTATGGGGATTTGTTCTATAGTGCAGTCCTACGTAGGTACTGCTGTTGGTGTAAGGGTTGGCAGCCAGATGTGGGTAGTAGTGACATGTCATGACATGATATAGGAAATGTTACTTTGCTAATTAGATTGCCTAGCCATGATATGTGTTGTTACAGATGTACAAGTCTAAATGTGTCAATGGGCCCCGTTTCTCTCTCTCCACCTCCCTCTCCCTCTCATTCTCAGTATGTGCATCAGCATCAGCATCCTCTGGCAGAGGAGAAGGGGCACCAGCGAGTGGGGAACCAGGAGCCCACGGAACCCAGGAAGGTGGCACCGACACCGAGGGACCCAGTTGTAAGGAGGGCGAGGGGAGTGCCACGGGGGAGACTGGATCAATCAACCAATCAGTTTTTATAAAGTGCAACTACTCACCCGTGAGGATCTCAAAGCGCTAGTGGTGGGTCAGGGTCTCATTCGAAGAGCCACCATGTCTTGAGGTTCTTCCTGAAGATGGTGAGTGATGGGCTTTGCCTGAGGTGTGTGGGCAGGTTGTTCCAGCTCTTAGCTGTGAGGTAGGTGAAAGATCTTCCTCCGGCAGTGATTGTACGGATTCGTGGGATGGTGGCTAGCGCAGAGGGGTCTGGCGGGGCTATGGAATGAGATGCAATAGTTCAGGTAGGCCGGTCCGATTCTGTGAAGGGCCTTGTAGGTGTGGGTGAATAGTTTGAAGTTGATTCGCTTCTCCACTGGGAGCCAATGGAGGGGCCTCAGGTTTTGGGAGATGTGCTCCTGGTTGGGGAGGTTCAGGATGAGTCTGGAGGTGGTGTTTTGGATGAGTTGTAGTTTCCTGATGTTCTTTGTTGTGGTACCAGCGTAGAGTGCGTTGCCGTAGTTGAGCTAGCTTGTGACTAAGGCATGGGTGATTATCTTGCGGCAGTCGACCAGGATCCATTTGAAGATTTTGCAGAGTTGGCTGAGGGTGAGCCAGTAGGAAGAGGTGACTGAGCTTAGGGAAGAGTCGAGGATGATTCCTAGGATGCAGGTCAGTCAGAGTAAGCAGTGCATTGAGCTATGTGGGCCACCAAGAGTCGTCCCAGTCTGAAGTGGAGTTTTTGAAGATGATAAGCTTGGTCTTGTCTGAGTTGAGCTTGAGGCAGCTCTCCCTCATCCAGGCGGCGATGGCTTTCATCCTGGTATGAAAGTTCCTCTTAGCTTTGTCTGGGTCTTCAGTGAGGGATATGATGAATTCTGTGTCATTGGCATATGACATGATGTTCATTCCGTGGTCTCGGATGATGGCTGCAAGCTGGGCCATGTAGATGCTGAAGAGCACTCGGCTCAGGGAGGATCCCTGAGGGACTCCGCAGCTGACATCTGTTGGTTTGGATATAAAAGGTGGGAGCCTGACTCTGTGTTCTTCCGGTGAGTAAGCAGTGAATCCATTGCAAGGCTTTTCTGCGGATTCCTGCATCTTGGAATCTGGTGCATAAGGTGCTGTGGGAGACCGTGTTGAAGGCTGCTGACCGGTTGAGGAGTATGAGTGCTGCGATGTGGCCATGGTGGAGGAGTGTGTGGATGTCATTGGTGACTGCAAGTGGAGCTGTCTCCGTGCTGTGGTTGCTGCGGAAGCCAGACTGAGAGGTATCCAGAGAGTTGTTGTCCTCAAGGAATTGTCGTAACTGTGAGTTTATGGCTTTTTCCAGGACTTTGGCTGGGTAGGGTACCAGTGAGATGAGCTGGAAATTCCTGAGCTCTGATGGGTTGGCTGTGGGTTTCTTCAGGAGGGGGCGGACTTCGGCATGTTTCCAATCTTCGGGGAAGGTAGCTGTTTTGATAGAGCAGTTCAGCATCTTGCAGAGATCGGGGGCAATGGATGCACTGGCTCTGTTGTGGATGTGGTGATGACAGGGTCCTGTGGGAGCTCCGGAGTGAATGCTGTTCATGATGATTTCAGTCTCTTCCGTGGTGACAGTGAACCATCTGAGGACGGTTTGGGTGGGTTCTGAGGGGCTGGGTTGGTCGTAGGCTCTGATGCTGGGCGGGTTCTACGGGAGAAAGCTGTCATAGATGTCCTTAATCTTGCGGTGGAAGAAAGTGACCAATTAGTCACAGAGGTCTTGCAACAGGGGGATGTTGGTGGTTTTGGAGGGAGGATTGGTGAATTCGTTGATTACTGTGAAGAGTTCTCTCATGTTGTGCAGGGAGGTGTTGATGCATTCATGGAGTGCAGCTTTTTTTAGTTCTTGATGCTTTGGTGATGGGTGTGCAGTGGTGGCTCTGAAGGAGGCGAGGTCTTTGCAGGTTTTGCTTTTTCTCCATTTCTTCTCTAGGCGCCTGCAGGTGCGTTTGGATTCTTGGAGTTTGGTGGTGAACCAGCTGGCTTTTTTTGGGATGCGCTTGATCAAAGATGATCGGCGGAGGGCTAAGGAGTTGGCGCATTCGGTGATCCAGGAGTTTAGGTTGCACGCTGCAGCATTGGCATCATCGGTTGGGTGATTTGGCAAGGGTCGTGGAGAGTTGCTCATGGGTGATTTTGTTCCATTTCCTGTGGGGGGCCCTGGGGGGGGCAGAGGCGGTTATGGCGAAGTGTAGGCAGTGATGGTCAGTTCAGTCCGGGGCGGAGATATACTTGATGGTAATCCATTTGCTTGAGGTGAAAATGGGGTTTAGTGTGTGTCCTGCAGCATGCGTGGGCCTTGTGATCAGTTGTCTGAGGATGAGGGTGGCAAGATTGTCCAGTATGGAAGTGGTGCTTCGGTCATTGCGGTCCTCGAGGTGGAAATTCAAGTCGCCCAGGAAGAGGTAGTCGGTAGACGCCAGGGCATGGGGGATGTCTACAATGGTGTCTATGAAGGCTGGGCGGGGGCTGGGCATCTGTAGACCAGTGTGCAGCAGAGGGAGGAATTGTTAGTGGCGTGGATCAAGAAGTGTAGTGTTCCATTTTGGTGCAGTGTTCCTCCCTGTTGAACGTGATGCAGAGTGAGGACTTGTGTAGGATGGCCAGTCCTCTGCCCGGACAGGAGGGCCGGTCCTTCTTTAGGATGTTGTAGCCATCCGGGATTGCAATGGCGATGTTTGGTCCTGAGGTAGGGTTGGTTCAGTTCTTGTTTAGGAATGCGATGTCTGGACGGGCGAAGTCGATCAGGTCCCAAAGATCAGTAGTGTGCTCATGGAGAGACAAAAAAAGAAGTTCGTTCCCAAAGCAAAGGCAGCAGCAGCAGGAATAGCTGGGGAGGGCAACAGACGCTGACCAGGAGGTCAGTGGAGTCGCCATCTCATAGTGCTGGGGCCGTCATTAAGAAGGAGAGGGAGATGGTGGGCCCGGTCAGCTGGGAGGCTAGGAAAAGCGCTTCGCAGGGGAGGAGGGGGCAGGACCACAGGGGCAGCAGCGGCGCAGGAGGGAGACAGGAAGGGAAGACACAGAAAAATAAGAGAAGAGATAGAAAAAAAAAAGAAAACAATTAATTGAAAACAGAGGTAAAAGGTAGAAGCATAAAAGCAGGAGTAAGGTGAGACAGAGACAGTCAGAAGCAGGAGCAAGGAGAGACAGAGAGAGACAGAAGATACTTACTTGTGGAATGGCCACCAGGCCACCACGGATGAGGTGTGGGCAGGAGCCTACAGGTGGAGGAGGGCCTCGAATTGAGATCTGATCTGACATGTCATCTACGGAGTCTACTCCACTCTGTGTTGGTGGTAGACTCATTAGGGACCACCCCAGCAGCATCTTTGTCAGCCACTCCCCCTACTACCAACACCCTCCCTGTAGCTCCCCAGCCAGTTGCCAGTGCCCGCTCACGCAGGAGGGTGGGTGTCTCCTTCACCGCAGGCACCTCTGCCCCAGTCAGCCCTGCTTCCCTCAGTGAGGAGGCTATTGACCTCCTGAGGCCCATCTCTGTGGGTCAGTCAACCGTTGTGAATGCCATCCAGGGACTGGCTCCCCAACAGAGCAATGCGTTCCTGGAAGGCATTCACGGTGGCCTGGCTGGCCTCCAGAGTTCCCTTCAGGCTCTGGCCTCCTCACTGATGGCAGCCAGTGCCCCTTTGTCTTCCATCCCCCCTCCACCTACCTCTTCCCGATCCCAAACCCCTCTCCCCACTCCCATCCAGATCACACATTCACACTGGTATACATCCACCTCACCAGACAATGTTGGCACTGACAAAACACAAGCACCACAATACCCACCTCCAAACAAAACAACCGCCACTCCCTGCACAGACTCCCCCACCACCCCCTCCTTCACAGACACTACACCCGACACTCCTGTAGGCAGCACCTCATCATTAGTTGATCCAGCCACCAGTTCCATCACACCCACAGTCACCACATTATCAGACCCTCAGACATCCACCCAAGTCAACACATCCACACTCACCACAACCACCAATACCCCCACCTGCAGCACATGTACCTTACCCAACAATCACCCATCCAGCATGGCATGTCCCAGCACTTCCTCCCACCCCCCTCTCAAGACACCTAAACACCCACACTCACCATCCCAACAGACATCCAGCACACACAGGCATTCCATGCTCGCACCTGCACCCAAGCCACCCACAAAGACACATTTTACCACCATTCCCACTCCCTCCACTCCCAAAACCTTTTCCCATGACTGCCCCTGTGTGCCTAAAAAATGCTTCCTATATGAGTTTTCCCTGTTCCCTACCTCTCTCCCAACCCGTGAGACCCCGGATCCCTCTGTGTCCCTCCCCGAATCCAGTCCTTTCATCTCAGAGTCCTCCCCTGCCATTCCTGCAAGTGCCACTCCAAAGAAGTCCACCCCCCCAGGCCAAGGGCCCCCCTCCCAGGGCCAGACCCAAAGCCAAGAAGCCCCCACCCAAGTCAAAACCCAAACCCAAGGCCCCCCCTCTTGACACCCTCTCCAAAGCCCCCCTCGTCACTGAGGTGCCTGCATGCCCCCTTGATGCCCCTACTATGTGGAGGTCATTTTGCTGTCAGGAGTCAAGTTGGGGCACTTTGAGGTCCAAATTGTGCCTTTGGGACAACAGACTATGGATTGCCCTATGGGCTTATCCTGTACATAGTTTATTTATGGAACTTTTATATTCATTAATACATTCGGGCTAAGTGGTTGTTGACATCCACTGAAATCAACCTGTCCTACCTTTCTTTCTCCATGTGGGATTTGTGTTTGTGATCCTCAGTTTGTGTGTGTGAGATGTGTGTGTGTTGGTTGTGTGTGCTGTTGTGCCTGGCCTCAAGGTGTGTGTGGGGCCCTGCCATCAGTCCCGCTGTGATGGGTGTGTATTGTGTGTGTGATCTGATTATGTCGTCACATGCATGTGTGTAGCTGTATTGTGTATTGTTAGTGGTGCGATATGGTGTGTAGGTGTTGTGTGCCACTGTGTGGTTGTTGTATGTGCATTCGTGTGTGTGGTGTTGGCTATGTCCTGTGCGTTGCGTGTGGTGTGGGCATGGTGTGACAACACATTCGTTGTGTGCGTTGGTTGTGTGGTGTTGTTACGTGTTATATGTATGTGTTGTGAAGTGGATGTGAGCAGTGAGTGTTTGACGAAGCATATGTGTAGTTGCAGTTGTGATATGGTTGTGTGAGTCAGTGGCATTGTGTTTGAATGTATTTGACAGTGGCGGTTTGGTGTGTGTGCAGGTTGGTGTGTGTAGGTCACACATGTGTTGGTCATGGTGTGTGTAGTTCATGTGTGCTTGTGTGTAGTATGTGTGTGCATATGTATTCGTATGGGTGTGAAGCTACGTGTATGTGTACCCATCGCATTGCGTGCCACCTGTGTGTGTTGTGTACTAATGCCTTTCCCTCCATTATGTGCTGGGTGTGTACTTACGGGTGTTGTCTTCATCGCTGGTTCTGGAGTCCTTGTAGGAGCAGTAGTAGTGGGAAGTCTTTGAGTGCAGGTTGTATGGTGGCTCCGGGTAGCTCTGTGTTCCAGAAGGTGAGTGTTTCCTTTCATAGCATTCATTTCTGCCAGGGTTTTGGTGGCATTACACCCACAATGGAAATCATGGCGGTGTGCCAACTCATAATATGTCTAGCGGTAACATGCTCCCCACTGGTCTGAAGGTGCCTACCACCGTCCACGGCAGCCTGATCGCACTGGCGGTACTGGCAGTGTATTGGGTGTGTTCTGTTGGGACAACCACCATGGTCTCAATATGGCAGTCTTCACCACCGGCCCGTTGGAGGTACGACCGCCGCCAATGACATTGTGGCCCAGAGACCTCCAAACTTGTAATGAGGCCCATAGACTTTTTACTTTTCTCTCTATTTCCAAATCAACTTCTGGCCCCTTCCAATTGCTTTAATCTGTCTTATTACTACAGAGAATAAAGACCCTACATTATGTAAAAATTACTGACTAATTTCCCTAGTCAATTTGGGCTATAACATTGTTGCCAAAATTCTTGCTCTCCATTTAGATTCCCTTCTCCTCAACCTAACCGGTGAAGAACAAATTTGTTTTGTGAAAGGCAGAAATCTATCCGATAACACTAGCATATGCTTTAACATTTTAAGTAAATCCAAAGCCCTTTCTCACTTATTAGCAGCTATATAACTAGATGCAGAGAAATCTTTTGATAGGGTCCAATTGGGCTTTCTATTTTCCACTCTTTCTTAGTTTGGATTTGGACAAAAGTTCATTAACCTAATCTTTCTCCGATATTCCTCTCCTAAAGCATCAGTTTTTGGTGACGGTTTGATTTCTTACTCTTTTTCTTTACATAGAGGTGTCAGACAGGGTTGTCCTCTCTCCTCACCTCTCTTCATTCTTGTACTTGAACCCTTTTTGTCTCATATCCACCAAAATGCAAACATATGGGCCCTCATTACAACCCTGGCGGTCAAAGACCGCCAGGGCTGTTTTGGAGGTTGTACCGCCAACAGGCTGGCGGTACAAACTTGCGGATTACGACTGCGACGGAAGCGCCGTCGTTGCACCGCCGGGACTGGCGGTTTACCGCCATGGTTGTCCCGTCGGTTTTAATCCACCAGGGCAGCACTGCTTGCAGCGCTGCCCAGGGGATTACGAGTCCCCTTCCCGCCAGCCTTTCCATGGCGGTAGGAACCGCCATGGAAAGGCTGGCGGGAAGGGGAGTCGCAGGGCCCCTTGGGGCCCCTGCACTGCCCATGCACTTGGCATGGGCAGTGTAGGGGCCCCCAGGCACAGCCCCACACTGCTTTTCACTGTCTGCATAGCAGACTGTGAAAAGCGCGACAGGTGCAGCTGCACCCGTCGGACAGCCGCAACACCGTCTGCTCCATTTGGAGACGGCTCCCATGTTGCAGCCCACATCCCCGCTGTTTCCGCCTGCTGGCCCAGCGGGGATGTCAGAATGGGCACGGCAGGAGCGCGGCTGCATTGGCGGCCGCACAGCGGTTACAACTTGCCAGTTGACGCCCTCCAATGTTATAATGAGGCCCATAATGTTTTAAATCTGGAAATATGCACATCAAGTGTTTAGTTTGTGCTGCTGATATTCCATGTCATTCCCTCTCTCCTCCCTGAAAACGTTTCTAAACAAAGTGTATTATTTTGCAGCATCTTCAGGTTATAAACTCAGTGCTGACACATGTGAAATCCTTCTACTTAATAAATGGTGTTTTAAGCATGACGTTTCATAATTAAATTTTCTTTGGAATCAACAAAAATAAAATATTTAGGTTCACTATTTCCGTTAAAAACACTGTCTCCATTAATGCTACTACTCTAATTTCAACACTAAATAATCCTACATCACAATTGAATCCACTATTCCTTTCTTGGTGGGGTAGACTGGACTCTATTAAGATGATATAAGTTTTCATAATCCTTTTCAGTCTCTCTACAATCCCAACCCAAATCCCATCTTCAGTTTTAAAAAAAAGTATATTCTATTTTTATAAGTTTCCTATGTAATAGTAAAACACTTTGGGCCATATTTATACTTTTTGACGCAGTTTTGCATCAAAAGTTAACGCCGGCTAACGCCATTTCCTTGCGCCACCCGGACGTCAGATTTATAGTTTGACGCTCGGCGGCGCAAACCATTGGTCAGAGTCATTTTTTTTAACTCAAACAAAATGACTTTAATCTGGTTCACGATGTCGCAAACCAGATACGCGCCATTTTTCACTGCAATAGAGTCAAAAAGCGGCGCAAACACAGCAAAACGTGCAAAGGAGCCCCAAAATGGATCCCAAAAGCCATGAGAGACCCCAGGAAGATGACAACCAGCCAGGAGGACCCACACAAGACCCAGGAGAGGGAGAAGAAGAAAAGGAAGTGTTGGTTCAGTGCATAGGAGCACAAAATACTGGTGAAAGAGGTGACGGAACACCAGCACCAACTATTTGTCACCTCTTAATTGCCAATTGGGGGAAGAGAGGCAATTTGGCAACAAATTGTCGATAATATCAACAGTGTGGCAGAGGTACGGAGAACAATCACAGAGTGCAAGAAACTCTGGCATGACTGCAAGCGCAGGACCAAGGAAAAGATGCCAAGGAACAGGAAGGCAGCACTGCAGACTGGAGGTGGGAGTCCAGCACCGCAGGAGGCCCTGGACCACATGGAGGAGATGGTGGCAGCCGTCAGCCCAGAGGAGATTGTCACAGGGATTCAAGGACAGGACAGCGCAGACTACCAGGAAACAACACAGATGCAGGGTAAGTGGCATGGGGAACAAAAATGGCTATTTGTTAATTGTAAGTGGGGGGCATACCTCATAAACAATGCATGTCAGTCATGACAATCAGGTAGTGGAAAGGGCAAAGGGGCACGACACGGGTGCATGGGTTGGGCAGGGCAAACCTGGGGCACAGCACATCACCACACCAACAACCTTTGCATGGGGGTACTCGGCCATGCCAAGGATGGTGGAAAAGCAAAGCCAGTTCAGGAGGGTAAGGTACAACGTAAAACAGGCCTGCTGTCACACAATAGCTGGTATTGTCGCTACATGAATTAGGGCTCAATTTCCAGTATCATGCCATATCTGAAAGTGGTATATACCAATGACAACAGTTGGCACTACCACCTCTGCTGTGTCTGCAGGTCAAGTAGCTAATGGCAGTTACGTGCCCATGATTCAAACACACACAAAAGAGAGGGTTCAGGATGACAACGTTATCAATCCCCTGTAATTAATAAAAAGGAGCAAATCCTGTCAAATGCCCATGTCTATAGGCGCTACAAACATCAGGTATTGCATTTAACATTATGAGGTACACAGCAATAATGTCACACCCATGCTGCACGTCAGGGTCTACCATGTGCCTGTGTCACAATAGCTGTGATGCCACCATGCAACATCTCAAGTGTCATAGTGCTAAGACAACAGCATTGGGGGGGGGGACATATGTTTCCAGCTAGTGAAACACACCCGCACAGTCAGAAGAGGAAATGGAACACTGCTAGGACCATCAGTGCAATCCAATGTAGCACACATTGCCCAACATCAGCAGTACACACTACCAATGCGGTCACCTCTATTGTGCAATGCCAATGCTATACATAGTATATGCTAGGTCTCAGCAACATATAGGTGGATGTGAAATATCAGAGACTGGGTCAGTTCCAGATTGTTAAGTGTGGTGCAAGTGCCATCAGAACACCCACAGCCAGTGCAAGGCCACAACATGATAATGGGAGTAGACGGAGGGTTGGATAGGACAAGAAGGTGGCAACATACAATTTGGGCAGAACCTACACCTAGAGGATATGATGCAGACATTTCCCCAAACTGCCCACACTACATGTGACATGCAGGTTAGGCCTGGGAGACTGCTAATCTTAATGGCAGGAACAATGAACAGGACAGGAACCAAGATCACAATGTGCAACTAATAGGAAGTCAGGCACGTCACATTACGTCACATTACAAATGCCACAACACAGACACACTAATTGTACAATATCTCATTGCAGAGGACGAGGGCTCTCCTGGGGATATGCCAGTCCTGGACTTTCCTGATGATATGGATGACGAGCTGACAAACATTAGCCAGCAGACCCTCCAAGATGTCCTTGGAACCCTCCAGACCCCACCTTCATTCGCAAGGAGGAGCAAAGAAGTAGCAGCCATCACAGAGGATCCACCCACCACCCCAATCGTACGACCTTCCAGCTCCAACCCAGATGAGGACTCAGAGGACACTGGCACCAGCTTTGAGAGGACTGTAGTTGGAGTACAGCAGGAGCTGGCCAAGGAGGTGCAGGTGGTGATGCAAAATATGGCAGCCAGCCTTGAGGGGGTGCGTTTGTGCATGATGTCATCTGCAGAACAGGCAGCAGGCATGCAAGGGTCAACATCTATCCTGCAAGAACTTCAACAAAGTGTAAAGGAAATCAGCACTGCAGTAAGGGAGTTGCTACAACCCCTCGCACACCAAACCTTTCAATCATGACCCCCTCAGGGCCGACGTGACTGCCTACCACAGTGATGTAGCTGCTATACTTAAGAACCAGAAGCTCCTCCTTGCTGCAGTATTGCCCTTAATAGCTCCACAGTTGGTAGCTCCTGGGATTTCTGACTCCACGTCTTCAAACACTGAAGTGTGTGTTGTCCCTTCAAACCCACCACCACCAAGGGCAGAGGAGACAACACACACATCAGAAGAAGAAGAGGCGGAACAGATCACCTTCACCTGTAAGAGTACCCCTGTAGCAGAAGTCGATGCCAAATGGCCAATTGAATCCTAGGTCCTGTGCTTGTTAACAAGCCAGTCTTGCAACAGCTGCTCACATGCACTGTTCTCCTGCCCACTGTCTACCTTGACACTATGCTCTGTGATTGTCTCTCACTACCTCAATGGCAATTCATGTTCCTCTGCACTGTATGATACTTCACCCCAGCATGTCCAATGACATGTCCCATTGCACCTGTATAGTATCACAATCAAATGGGTCACACTAATGGACTCACAATCCTGGACTATGTAAATATTGCACTACAGCACTTTAAAATAAATAGCATTTACACAACCATTTTGTCTCTGTGTAATGTGACACATCAACTGTGTAGGAGATTAGTGATGTGTGTCACATGTCAAGGGCTATAGAATGTCAATACAACAGTGTTGAAAGAATGTGGCCTGATAACTATGCACTCAGGTTTGAATTGTACCATCATCTGCGCTTCCTGAGGGTTATTTTTGTAGTAAATACCAAACTAACAGTATAATGCTGTGTTGGACTGAAAAAGTCCTCTTCAAGGGATGTTTAAGCAGAAAATCAGTGTGTTTAAAATTCCCTTCTAGACAATCTTTATGTATGTGACATCTGATTATAAACTTTCATCACACACACACACACCATACAGCAGGAATGGATGTGTACCAGTGTATGGACAAATAAGTGACCTCGGAATACAATGTAAGAAATGATAGGTGTGAGTTATGTATACAATACTACATAAGAATGCCATCACTCACCTTATCAGGGTTCACATGAGCATCAGGTTGCAGGCAGACGGACCACAGTGCCCAAGATTCCAAATCAGGTCTCCGATTGAAAACACACATCCAAACTTAACAACACATTGGGAAACATAGTAACCATGAGTGGTGGGTGCAATGGATGGCAGATGCATAGCGAAGTCACTTTGGTGTAGTTGCCAATGTGACAGCTCAATTGGAATTAGGAATAACCATGTCAATAATGGGATTTGGATGCAGGATGGAACACAAATGCAAATACTAAATTGACACTGTTCACCCATGCCAAGGCCCTGATCCCCAAGCATATGACACATAATGTAAAGGATTACCTAAATATTTATTTAACAGTAAAAAAGGATATTAAAACTAGGGGAAACACCTTAACTAACCTATCCTAACCTATCCTAACTACACATTACCCACAACTGGCCCTAACTACCCTAAGCTAAACTTACTTATTACATTTAACTAAACACTATAAACCCCCCCACCCCCCTTATATGATGGGACACATGGAGGACAATGTATACTAACTGTTGGACTTTTGCTTTTGCAGGGTCATCCCCAGACTTTTTTGCCTCCTGCCTCCTATATTTTTCTGACATGTTGCTGTTGGCTTTTCAACTCTGAGCACTTTACCACTGCTAACCAGTGCTAAAGTGCATATGCTCTCCTGTTTAAATTGTATGTAAGTGGTTTATCCATGATTGGCATATTTGATTTACCAGTAAGTCCCTAGTAAGGGGCACTAGAGGTGCCAGGGCCTGTAAATCAAATGCTACTAGTGGGCCTGCAGCACTGGTTGTGCCACCCACATAAGTAGCTCTGTAATCATGTCTCAGACCTGCCACTGCAGTGTCTGTGTGTGTATTTTTACACTGTAAAGTCGACTTGGCAAGTGTACCCACTTGCCAGGCCTAAACCTTCCCTTTCCTTACATGTAAGGCACCCCTAAGGTATGCCCTAGGTAGCCCCAAGGGCAGGGTGCAGTGTATGGATAAGGTAGGACATATAGTAATGTGGTTTATATGTCCTGACAGTGAAATACTGCCAATTTCGTTTTCACTGTTGCAAGGTCTGTCTCTCTCTCATAGGATAATATGGGGGCTACCTTTAAATATGATTAAAGTGTAGATTCCCCTAGAGAGTAGATGGACAGGGGGAGTTTGGGATCCCTGAACTCACAATTTAAAAATACATCTTTTAGTAAAGTTGATTTTGAGATTGTGAGTTTGGAAATGCCACTTTTAGAAAGTGAGCATTTTCTTGCTTAAACCATTCTGTGGCTCTGCCTTGTTTGTGGATTCCCTGTCTGGGTCAGTTTGACAGTTGGGTTGTTTTTCACCTCACACCAGACAGTGACACAAAGGGAGCTGGGGTGTGATCTGCATTCCTGATTAGCCATCTCTGCTAGGAGGGAGGGGTGGAGTGGTCACTCTCATCTGAAAGGACTGTGCCTGCCTCTGACAATGCTGTCTCCAGCCCCCTGGTGTGTGTCTGAGGCCTTGCCTGGGCAAGGCAGGATTTCACAAGAAGGTGTGAGTCCCCTTTGAAGGAAGGTGACTTCAAAGACTAAAATGGGTATAAGAAGGGCACCCAAACTTACAAACTTTAGAAACACTTCTGGAATCAAGGGGAACCTCTGCCTGGAGAAGAGCTGATCGCTGAGGAACAAGTGCTGCCCTGCCTGTGACTGTGCTTTGTGGAGCTTTCCTGCAGTGCTGCTTCTGCCAGAGTAAGAGGGCAAAGACTGGACTTTGTGTGCCTTCCATCTTGAAGAAGAAATCTCCAAGGGCTTGATGTAGAGCTTGCCTCCTGTTATTGAAGTCTCAGGGATAGCAAAGACTTCTTCCTGCCAGCACCTGGAGTCTCTGGAGAGACCCCTACTCTGCTCTGTGGTGCCCTTCCAGTTCCTGGGACCCTGAAAGGAGAGGCTGGCAGCCTAAGGACAAAAATACACGCACCGCGCACCGTGCGGAGGAAAGATCGACGCGAATCCGATCGCGGCTGAGAAAACGACGCGACGCCGGCTCCGCAGCTGAGAAACGACGCCGCTGGAAACGCGACCGGAGAATCGACGCCCGGAGCAGGAGAAACGACGCGCAGCATCGCTGACGAAGGCTGAGAGATCGCAACCAGCGCCGCGGGACTTCGGACCGTCGCGTGGCTGGCTTTTTCGACGCGCCTCGCCTCGCCGAGCTGTTTTCAACGCATATACCCGTGCCGGGTTATTTTCGACGCACACCGCCCGTGCGGGGTTATTTTTGCCGCAAACCAGGTACATTTTCACGCTAGCAGCGCTAGTGTGTTGTTACAACTACCTAAAGACTCTTTTTATTTTAAACCTTTAAAAAATCATAACTTGACTTGTGTATGTTGGATTTTTGTCGTTTTGGTCTTGTTTTGTCTAGATAAATATTTCCTATTTTTCTAAACTGGTGTTGTGTCATTTTGTAGTGTTTTCATTAAGTTACTGTGTGTGTTGGTACAAATACTTTACGCCCAGCACTCTGAGGTTAAGCCTACTGCTCTGCCAAGCTACCAAGGGGGTAAGCAGGGGTTAGCTGAGGGTGATTCTCTTTTATCCTAACTAGAGTGAGGGTCCTTGCTTGAACAGGGGGTAACCTGACTGTCAACCAAAGACCCCATTTCTAACACTAACCTAAACACATACTATCTTATCCTAAACAATTATATATTTTTTTGTATTTTTTTATACACAAAAACCCCAACCTCATCCCCCACCCAAAAAAAAAAACACATGTAAAAATAGAATCCCCTCCATCCCCCAACCCACTTATACTAACTAAACTAATAGCCTATTCTAACCTAACACTAAGCCCTCTAAACCCACTAAATATAAGAATCAGGAAAGAGGAGGGAGGGGAATCATGGCTGAGGGTCCAACAGTTACAAGTTTGCCTTCTGCAGGATCTTTTTTATCCCACGCAGTCTCCTGCTATTGCGGGACACCTCCTGCTGCAACCTGTCCATCCTGCTCAACATCCGTTGCATGTCACGTCGCACGTTCATAAATTCCACATTGTCAATGACTGCAGCAGGGGTGGTCTGTTTGCCACTAGTGGAGGGTTGTGCTGGTGCCATGCTTGGAGGGGGAGGTGAAGGGGCTGCTGTCAGTGGTCCAGGAGCGGATGATGTTGAGGGACCTGCAATGGTGGCTATCATCCTTGGTGCCACTTGGGTCGGAGTGGTGGTGCTGGTGGTGGCGGCTGTTGTGGACACGGATAGGCCCCCTTGGGCAAATACCCTCCAGACCCCTGTGGCTGTCTCATGGCGATAATGCCGTGCCATGTTGCGGAACCCAGACTCCACATCCAGAATGTGGCGGTAAAGCATCATCATCCTCTGGAATTCTCGGATCTAATTGGCATCCATATTGGCAGCTGTAAAAAAAGATAAAGCCAAATATTAGTTACATCATTGTGTGATACATCTACTGATGATATTCAAACACTTCCTCAAAATTAGCTTAAACAGGCCAAATCACAGTACAGATCATAGATTGTCCCTGAGGAAGTACATGCCAACGCAGCCTACACATCTCCTATCTAACAGCACAGCAATGCTCAAAAAGGTGTGTACCTACTTGAATGATCTATGCATCATTGTTCTGCCATTAGTCACATAACAAATGTTGCAAGTACTCCACATGTGACAGGCCAACTAATGACTATCTTCTGGATGACAATAGAGGGCCACAAGATCTGTGATTTGTAAATGGAATTGCCAAGATGTTATGCAGTTGCTAATCATGAGGGGGTATCCTAGGATGGAACAAATTAATTTTTGAATTACATGTCTGTCTTATACACTGGGATCCTCACACCTAGGTACACATATTTCACAACCCTAACACTACCTCAGGGGGTGATGGACATGCAACACATACTTTCAAACATCAAGGATAGCCAGGAAGCTATGGACAGCTGTCCATGGTTTTAGTCAGTCCACCACAGGTAAGTAGGGCGTCCAACTAGGATAGACACAAACATTGGACAATCACATCCACATTTATGTTCCTAATTTCGGACAATTGTCCAAATCATTTGATATCACTAATACCTTTCCAAAAACAAGCACATAGATGAAAGCACCCATCTGGGCTTGAGCTGCATGCACACCTATGACATTCTACTCAAGTGCCACATAAACATAGCACAACATGTGGAGCTAGATGCTGCTAGGAAGTGAAACATACAGTCCTACATGTTCATTAGTTAACAGGGAGGCTCAAGTCTGTGGGTAATACTTCGGCAACCCTTCTCTGTGTGATTCAGGGTATGGCTTGCTGACTAAATCATGAAAATGGTTACCTCCAAAATTTTCATTTCAATAAATGTAGCAACATATGTCACCCTGTTCACCTGGCCATGCCTACAGCGCAGCACTAGATTCCCAAATTATGACTCGACACCACTGATTGTCCAACTCAAATCTGGAAAAACAAGTCAAACTCCAGTCAAGTCACATATCAGATCATGTGCCAGCACATCATACCTTGCTATGTGTCTGACACACAAGAATAAATCACACAAAAGCTGCAAACACAACCCAGAACTAACATATCAACACTTACTGGATATGTCTGGGTCCGCAAATCAAGCCACTTCTCCAAATGTATAGGGGGCTGGTCCATCTGTAAAACATGAAAGGGTGAAATGTTCTCAAAGTCTGCGCACTGTACAACACTTGAAACAAAGAATTACTGTGTGTGACATTATGTGTGATAGACCAGCACCTCAGGCATGTAGACACCCCAATAGACCTACCACTGCAAACATATATTGACCCTGTCACTCCAGTGACTGATACACACACATATGTACACATGCAGTGGCCCTAACAATCATGTGGTGACAAAACTGATTACTCAATTGGTTGCAGATTCATTTATAGAGGGTACTCCATTTCTTCATTTTTTGTTATGAGAGACATGCAAAGCCACATTCCTGCTGCACTGCAATACCAGTCACTCAGGTATTGTGGCTTGTGCATCAAGGAACAATCAGTTACTGTGTGATGCTCATGGAGGTTGAGTTTAGCTCATGAATTATTATGCTTTCTATGGTCATTACATGTGGGCCTGTGTTGTCTGTAGGTTACATATGTCACATCGCCAGTGTACCCAGAGCCAGATATGCCCCTACGACACCATGATGGCAGGGATCCTGTGTGTTACTTGATGACAATCTTACGCTAAACATGCATTGGCCATTTATCTAAATCAAAACTTCAAAGAAATATATGCTGACAGTGTCTATTTTGATCATCTGTGACAGCATGCATGGGCACAGCTGTAGTCATTGCACCTGAAGTGTGTCACTAATTGCCCTGTGTACCTATATCGGGTATTGGAAATCGCAGTTAGCCACATTCATCATCTTCCAAGTTGGGTAATCTTGGGGTATACAACAAACTGACACTGTCCCCTAATTGAAACAAGGTTCAGCAAATGTCCTACTGTGGCAATCTTGATGAGGTAGGTCTCAATTTGTATGCACCTTGGGAATGGCAGCTGTCACAGGAATGCTGGTCTGCTGATCTTAGCATACACCCATGTCTGTGATAGCCTTCATACTGGGAAGTTGACTATTGTACATATGCTGCACTAGATCAGCAGGGGTGTACCAAACGTAAACTAGCAAACTATTTAGTCACTTTATGTGTATTATGGAAACGGTCAGGGGTCCCTTGCCCAATATCATGCAAGTATTGTGACCATGCATTCACCAAGTTCAGGTATCCCATGATGACCCATTAACTTCTGAGAAGTGCATGGCTATAAAGTGACACAGATGGCAAATTCATTAGCTCTGTTCCAGCAATTGTGCCCAAGGCAAATTAAAACACACAGGAAAAATGAACAGAGGGCCAGATATATTTGTTATCTTCAATTTGTAGGATTTGCTTCATGTTTTACGCTACAGCTATGGAAAGTAGCACCAACTATTTAGATATTATCCCATGTGCATTACTTTGGCATCCATTTCTAATTTAAATGCTGCACAAACCAAGTCAAAGTATCAGCCTAAGATATTACCAGAGGTTAGGAAGAACTTTGTACGTATGGCCATGAATACAGTTCAGACATGTATTCCAAATAATTGGGGACTACATTCATTCCTTGCTGTAGCTTGTGAACTACATCTCTTTCCTGGTACACTCACAGACCATGAATAAAACATAAGTTTGAGCAGCATTACTATCATCTATTGACGTCGAAGCAGCACTAATTGACAAGATCAAGTTGTGTTATGCAAGTTTGTGCAGCTTTCGCGTCAACAAATGACGGTAATGTGTAGCAAATATTTTATAAGTCAGGGCCACTGTATATTTAACTTGAATTCCACATGTCAACAAATCTGCTACTGTAACTACAGAGCATTTAAATGTGCACATTAGTTTGAATTGTACTCACCAACAGGGCCACCAATCACCACACCCAGGTGGTCCAGCAGATCTTGCTCTCTGGCAACAAGGTCAGCCCAGTGATGCTTGAGTTGGTGATAGTTGTGCTGTGTGTTAAAAATTCTCTTCAGATGGTACAGCACCTTGGACCACCTGAGCCTCCTCGCCTCCGTGTGATACCCATGTTTCTCCCTGCCACCAGCCTCTAACATCAGGGGGAGGAAGTGGCACACCAGCCAAATGAATGCCCCCAGCTCCTCCTCACCCATTCTCCCCGGACGTGGCCTACCCAACATGACAGAAATAATAGGGATAGGAAAGGGTACAGAGGAAAATACAGGGAAAGGAGGGAGGAAAATGAAACTTAAATAACCCAAAAAACAGCCCAACAATACCCACTACTCACTACCAACAGTACAAAGACAGAATTAGACACCAAAAATGACAAAAAACACTTACACTGAATAACTAAGACAATTACAAAAAACAACAGATGACAATTAGAATGGCACACAGGAGACAAAAACACAATTTGGACAGACAAAACTCTCAGCACAGGCACACAGTCTAGAGGAATCACATACTGCAAAGTGAAAGTACATCTACTGTACCATTTCTGTAAACAGGATATCCTATTACATCACTTCCTGTCTCAAATGAGGTGCATTTTTTAAAGATGCGTGAGAAATTTATGACGCTTACGGGCTTTGCGTCAAAATTCTTTGACGCAAATGCTTCAAATTCCCCCGCATTCAAAGTTCAATATATTTTTCAATGATAACCAATTTCATGGGGTGCAGTGAAGGAATTACCGCTAGGGACCAATGGATGTATAATGGCTGTGAGCGTCATTTTTCAACGCATATGCGGCAAAATTTTATGCATATGCGTCTTTTTTGACGCGTTTGCATCAAAATATCTGTCTTTAACTGTGTTTGTGTCATTTCTCTCATTTTTAACATACATAAAAGCTGCAACTATACAGAGATAGGCTATTAGGGCCTGCATTGGGTGTTCTAGTGTTTGGGCACATGTGGCAGACCATACTACTGCGGACCATAATACTCATGTTGTTGTGCCGGATTAGCACTCTTAACTGACGCAACAGCAATCCAAACATTTGGAATATAAATTGGTATTCCCAAGTTTGAGCAGGTGGTGCGTCAATTGAGGATAGCAAGGCTACGCAACTTAAGACATTCACTCATTGCCTGTGTGTTTATGTCTGTGAATTGGCTATTTCAATTGTTGTTGTGCCTCTGTGTGAACGTCACAAGACGTGTTTTGAATAATGTGTTTGTATGCATGTGTTGTAAATGTGGATAACCATCAGATGCCATTCAGTGTGGTACATCAGTCAGGATATGTGTTTGTCATACCCGTAGCATCTAATGCTGTGTAAACTTCCCTGACTTTGGGGACCAAACATCTCCCATGACAAACTGTGCACAGAATAGATAGAGGACGGTTGATAATGGCAATGTTACAAGGGTAAGCCATCACATGTACTGGAATGTTGGATACCACTTCCTGGTCACTTGTTTGTATACTACCCATTAGCCAGGCATTTAAACATGCTAGGTAGGTACAGTGTTTGTGACACATAGTCCCAAAACCAATCCAAAAATGTAATGTTACACCACAGTTTCAGTCATATAAATGACCTATGTTTCTCCTGTGGCAGTGGAGGACCAGCAGACCATGCTGCATGTGTTTACTTATTTCCAGTGGTTCATTGCACAAAGGTGTCTAGTTCAAGTGTGTGGCCATGTGTACCCTGTGTCTGTATTGGCATCCATGGTGTCACAGTTACATGCAGGTCTAGTCATGAGTCTGTGGAGCCATTCCCTGCATTAACAGAGTATCCTTCAAAGCAGAATTGACCGAAAGCCAAAGAGAAATTGACGACGCACATGGGGATAGTCCAGCTATGGCACTGCAGAACCTTTATGAGGCTGACAAAAGGGAAACCTTGGTGTGCTCACAAACTTTATGGATCAGTAATAGGAAACAGGCAAGTTTCATCACAACATTTGTACACAGGGTGGCCTCTAAAATTCCCACAGCAACAGGGAACATCAGTGCCTCTGTGATGATTAATCTCACAGCTAGTCACCACGCAAGCACCATCAATAGGTGGCGCCCAATGTGAATCTGTGTGTGGACCGTCAGTACACAAACATGTTTTGTCCTTTCATCCACATTAGCAAATTTTGTTTGTTGTGCTAGAGGCACCGCACCAAATCCATGCATACAGCCATAGTACATTGTCACTGTTTGTCACTCATGAATGCATGAAACCCAGACCAGGGATGGGGGCTGAATTAGGCTATTTCAATACATGTCCCACACCATGATACGATAAGTAAACTGATTATACTATACTATCTATTTTAGGATTCATCGTAGACCTACCAGACACAATACCCATGAGGAAAGAGAGGGCATGGAAAGCAACTATAAGATAAATGTAGCCACGGGGAACCTCTATGGTAACGCAAAGACAGGAACCAGTCAGGCTAAAAGGATGCAGGCTCTGTCAGGAACAAACATGAACAAGGCATATACACAGTGAGCAGACTCTGACTGGGAAAAGCTGGAACAACACTATGGAAACTAAAAACTGTATTTGTGCTGTGGGCTGGCACGTTACACGATACCCCAAGGCCTGTGTTACACAAATGATTTATACGGCAATGCACAACAAGGATATTCATAAAATGGCAGCTTCTAAGCAGTTCCAGGCAGCAGCAATGGCAGTGCAGGTTCAAATGGCTGGTCTGCATGGAAGTGCTCACAGGTGTGTACAGCTTCAGTCTCTCACACGTCCTGTAGGTGAGAATCAAGTTCAAAGGGCCAACAGTACATGGGAAGCAATGGACAGGTGATTACAGGTCCTACCGACTATCAGGCAGTGCATTATTGAACCTGAAGTCCATGCAGACAGATGAACTATGACTATGGCATGCCATACTAAAGAGGGAAGCACACAGGAGTCGGAATGAGAGTCTGGGTGTGTGTAGATGAAGTTTATCAGGGTACAAATAGTCCATTTACAGGGCCCCCTAGAGAAGGGTGGTAAGAGACTGAAAACTTGGCAGTGGTGGACTTATTACCTGGGATGGCATGCGCAGGGCATGTCTTGTGAGCAATGCTTGTCATACCTGGGGCACTCGTGCTATCCATTTTCAGCTTAGATGGACTTCTTGTCACACATGCTCCTTTCAGAGATAGCTGATGTCAGACTTACTAAAATTGCACATCCACTGCTTCATGTATGAAGCACTTTTTTAACTTATGATTGACTGTGTCTTAGTTGTGTGTCATATGCTGCAATGGACCATGTTGGCAATATGGATTTGTCTCATAGCTGTGGTCCTCTTCAAATGTGAAATAGAAAGGATATATGTCATCAACACTGTGTGTGATGTTGGCTGTACATTCATACCCATCAAATGTGATGTGGCTTTTTCAGTATCCTAATCTGTATTTCTGCAATGCTCCATGAGGCTAAACTCTGATTATGATTCCTAGGGATCATGTGATGCAAAAATAATTACCCAGACCATGATTGAGTGATGAAGTGAGGTGTTTAGTGCCATATGGTAAGAAAGTGGTGATGGTGACTAGAGTTAAAAGAAGTTTTGTACAATGTGTTGTCTCCGACACAATCCTGCTGCACTGTTTGGATGGTCCCCCTCATGTTGATGGACAGCATCCTCCTTTTACTCCTCTTCAGGCATTTGCGGGTCTGGTTCATAGAAGGGAATGTTCCTCCTCAAACATATGTTGTGCAAGATGGCACAGGTCAAAATGATCTTGCAGACCATTTCAGGTGACTATAAGAGGCTGTCTTCGGTGATGTCAAGGCACCTGAATCTAGACTTCAGGATTCCAAAAGTCCTCTCTACTATGGTGCGTGTCCTCCGATGTGCCTCATTATAGGCACGCTCTGCTGCTGTGCTTGGGTTTGCAAATGGGTTCATGATCCATGGCTGGATCCCATACCTCTAATCAGCTGAAACAGAAAATGAGTGTAAAAATGTGGATGTTGCTGGCTCCATGATTATAACTTTGCATGGCAGTTGTTATCTTGTGTCATCTGTGACTCATCTGTGTTTGTGTTATTGTGTGGAATCCTAGGCTTCTAGGATGTTCTATCAGCATTGGGTTGTTTATTTATCTAAACTGGTATTTGGCTGATTAACCGGATATCAGCGGTATATTTGTAGACTTGCAGTACATTGTGTATCTCCCGTGCATTATATAATGTGAAAGAAGTGTCCATGTGTCTTCACTGGAGGTGATATGATACTTCGACACACAGAATTAATTCCACTGTGGTGGTAACACAGTTGCACTATGTGGCCTGAAAATCCTATCCAATTCAACATATGTAATAGCATGTGAAAAACAACAGTGAGGCCCTTTGATTTGGCTAGGTGACAATGTACAACACATCTCCATAAGTTGGCAGCACTGAAGTGTTGACAATTGACAATGCACATATATCCCATGTGTGACAAGTTCTATGCAAACCTATTTTGTGCCCTCACTTATTGCTTGGAAGGATGTGTGATAGAGTGTTATTGATGTGATATTGTAAGTTTCATCTTCCAAGTTGTACTGTCAGTTAAGGCCATGTCATTGTCCCTGTGTGGTTTTAAATTGGTCCATTGTGGCTCTGGAGTGGCATCTGTTGTGATTTCCATCTGGCATTTGTCCATAGGTGTATATCCCATTGGGTCAGGATTTCAAAAATGACTAGCAGTGTCACAACCTCAGTGTCTTCCTGGCCACGTGTCCATGTAGTGGTGTATGTGTTGTAGGTCCTACAGGGTTGCTGTGCTGTGTGTATATAACTAGGTTTCTGTACTTAACAACAAGTAGGCCATTTCCATATTGTCCATCCTGGAAGTGTTGATTGATGGTGCAGTGGCGGAAGATGAATGAATCATGTATACTCCAAGGATACTTTGCCACGATGTTGGTGATCAATCCCCGGTGATCCACAACGGCATGCACATTGATGGAGTGTGTGTGCTTCTTGTTGCGGTATAGATGCTCGGATGCAGCAGGTGGCACAATCTGTACAGGTGTGCAGTCAATGGCACCAAGTATGTGTGGGAAGCCGTTGATTTGGTAGAAGCCCTGTTTGGTCTCCTGCTGCTTCAGCTGTGTATTGGGGAAACTGATGTGGTGGGGTGTGAGGGAGATGAAGGCATCCAGAACCTTAGGTAGGAAGGCAGAAAATGAGGGCTGTGAGATCCTGGCAACCAGGGCACCAGTGGTTTGAAAAGAGTCACTTGCCAACATGAGGAGGACAGCTAGCAGCTTGGTCTATGGTGGAATGATGTGGGGTGTCTGCAAGCTGGGTGCCAACTGTGGCTCAATGTTGCGCAGCAGCTTCTGTATGGCTTGCCAGTTTAGTCTGTACCTCTGGATGATGTCATGTTCCCTGAGGCCCTGAAGGGTTGTCCTGGTCCGGAATATCCTCTCCTGCCTTCTGCGTTGCCTTTGGGGTCCCTGCTGGTGTGGTGGAAGCTGCTAGAGTTGGTCCTGTGCTCTGCGTCTTCGTGCATGCTGGATGAATAGCACCTCCATGTCTTCCTTTCGGAGCTCTGCTTTTGGTTCTGTGTGTTTTCCTTAAGCACTGGTGTGTTTGCCCCATTTTAATGCCTGCCCTGACCCAGGCGTTAATTTTTTACGCAAATCAGGCTGTGCGCCATTTTACGACTCCACCTCCCAGCTGTGCTGCATTTTTGCGCAGTTGGATAAACATGGCGCACGGGTGTTTAAGTCGTTTTTTGGACGGGAACGCCTTTCTTGCATGTCATTAACGCAAGGCAGTTTCACGCATCCAGAAAATGACGCACACGGAGATATTTTGACGTTAGCGGGGTCTAGCGCTAAAGTATAAATATGATGTTAGCTTTGCGCTGAGTTTGCGTAAAAAGAAAATGACGTAAATCCGGCGCACGCAGAGTATAAATATGCCCCTTTGTATGTCTCTCAATAAACCTCAATGCAATAAGCAGTCAGGAGGAGTTAATTCCCAAATTTCGAAGCTTATCATGCTGCATTTTTTTCAAAACATTCAACCAACCACTACAGTAAAAACTCTACAAATTAACAACCCATATGTACAGAATGAAAATTAGTGTTCATTCAACTATTTTCTTTTGCTGGATTTTTGTCTTTTACCCACAGACCTCCCTCCATGACACTTCCTATCCTCCAAAATGTGTGTACACTATTATGTCCCATTTTTATTTCTAATCTTTTTACCATATATCAGTTTCTTTAATCATCTATTTGGCATAATATACATGTTAAAATTAATAATAAACTAATCTTTTGGAAATCTTAGAGAGAGAAAGGTTTGTTATGGATTCATCAATTAATGCACTTGCAAGTCAAATCTTTATTTAAATTTCCTAATTCATATAAATTCAAATACCAAATTTTAAGCTTAACAATTTCCGAATCCTATACCTCCTTCATCCTTACAAACTTTGAGCCTGATTTAGATTTTGGTGGACTGGTTACTTAGTCCCAAAAGTGACAGATATCCCGTCCGTTGAAAAATAAATCCAATTAATTCCTATGGGATTTATATTTTGGCAGATGGGATATCTGTCACCATTATGACAGAGTAACCATTCTGCTGAGATCTAAATCAGGCCCTTTGTTACTAACATCTCCCTCTGCCTCCAAAATAGACTATTAGTTTACTTCCATACCTGAACCAAGAAAAAAGATAACACTGGAATTACACTGGGAAGCAGACTTGCAGACTTCATTTACTCTCTCATCATGGAATAAATAAAGATCGGCAAAATATCTCATGCAGATAATGCTCCCCAAACATTGTTTTTCATTTACAACTGACTAATGATTACACAAAATGCTTTGTATAAATTTAATACCAGCATTCCATCAACATGTTAGACATGTCACCTCTCCAACTCCACCTTGAACCATATGCTATGTGAGTGCCTGCATATATATCAATTCTACTTCAGGTCTGGTCACAAATTAAATGTATTTTTCACAAACATATCCCTTTCTCCTTTACAAAGCTCTTTTAGGTAACCTTTCAGCCACATGGAACAATTGTGATTTTAATATACAAATTGTAGGCTTATTAACCCCTTTGCCGCCATGAACATAATGCTTACGTCTATGGCTGCGCCTGTGTGGCGCCATGGTCGTAACCATTACGTCCATATACTGGCAAAGGTCAGGTCTGGAAGGGGAATCGCTTCCCCTTCCAACCCCGCCCCGACCCCCGACCCCGATGAGGTCACCTCGGAGGAGGGGGTCAGCTGAGACATGAAAGGAAAGGAAGGGCCTTTGCGATCGGGCAGCAGAAATGCCCACTAAACACTAGGGATTTTTTTTATTTTTATTAATGGACATAAGGGGAGTGGCCCCTGGGCAAGGGCCGCTCCACAGGGGGCCAAATATTTTCAGGCCATTTCTGCCCCAGGGTTGGGCAGAAAACTCCCTAGACAGCAGGGATTTATTTTTCTATTTTTTCTTTTATGTTTAGGGAGCAACCCTTTCAGCAAGGGTCGCTCCCTGGGGGCCAAATTGTTTCTAGGCCATTTCTGCCCCCCCTGCCTAATTATATTAGGCTGATCAGCCCCCTGGAACCACTAAACACCAGGGACTATTTTTTTTTGTTTTTAAATGAACATAAGGGGATCGGCCCCTTGGGCAAGGGCCGCTCCCCAGGGGGCAGAAAACCCCCTAAACACCAGAGATTATTTTTTCTTTTATGTTTAGGGAGTGACCCCTTCAGCAAGGGTCGCTCCCTGGGGGGCCAAATTGTTTCTAGGCCATTTCTGCACCCCCTGGGGGCAGATCGGCCTATTTTTAGAAGGCCCATCTGACCCCAAGGGGGGCAGAAAGCCCACCAGAGACCATGTAAGATTTTGTATCAAAATAAGAGGGTGGGGGTATGGCCATACCCCCACTCCAATTAAATGGGGCCAAAGTTGTTCTGCCCACCAGTGGGCAGATGGGGCAATTACCCCCGATCCACATCTCAGGGGAGCAGAAAGTCTAGTAGATGGCATGGAATTAGGGGGAGCGCTGGGTAGAAGGAAATTTGTGGCTCCTCTCAGATTCCAGAACTTTCTGTCACTGAAATGTGAGGAGAAAGTGTTTTTGTAGCCAAATATTGAGGTTTGCAAACGATTCTGGGTAACAAAACCTGGTCAGAGCCCCACAAGTCACCCCATCTTGGATTCCCCTAGGTGTCTAGTTTTATAAAATGCACAGGTTTGGTAAGTTTCCCTAGGTGCCGGCTGAGCTAGAGGCCAAAATCCACAGGTTGGCACTTTGCAAAAAACACCTCTCTTTTCTTTGGGAAAATGTGATGTATCCACGTTGTGTTTTGGGGCACTTCCTGTAGCGGGAGCTAGGCCTACCCACACAAGTGAGGTATCATTTTTATCGGGAGACTGGGGGGAGTACTGGGTGGTAGGAAATTTGTGGCTCCTCTCAGATTCCAGAACTTTCTGTCACCGAAATGTGAGGAGAAAGGGTTTTTTTAGCCAAATTTTGAGGTTTGCAAAGGATTCTGGGTAACAAAACCTGGTGAGAGCCCCACAAGTCACCCAATCTTGGATTCCCCTAGGAGTCTAGTTTAAAAAAATGCCCAGGTTTGGTAGGTTTCCCTAGGTGCCGGCTGAGCTAGAGGCCAAAATCCACAGGTAGGCACTTTGCAAAAAAACACCTCTGTTTTCTTTGGGAAAGTGTGATGTGTCCATGTTGTGTTTTGGGGCATTTCCTGTTGCGGGCGCTAGGCCTAGCCACACAAGTGAGGTATAATTTTCATCGCGAGACTTGGGGGAATACTGGGTGGAAAGCAATTTGTGGCTCCTCTCAGATTCCAGAACTTTCTGTCACTGAAATGTGAGGAGAAAGTGTTTTTTTAGCCAAATGTTGAGGTTTGCAAAGGATTCCGGGTAACAAAACCTGGTTAGAGCCCCAGAAGTCACCCCATCCTGGATTTCTCTAGGTGTCTAGTTTTAAAAAATGCTTTTGCTAGGTTTGCTAGGTTTCCCTAGATGCCGGCTGAGCTAGAGGCCAAAATCTACAGCTAGGCAATTTGCAAAAAACACATCAGATTTCAATGTAAAAATGTGATGTGTCCATGTTGCGTTTTCTGTCGCGAGCATCAGTCCTACCCACGCAAGTGAGGTACCATTTTTATCGGGAGACTTGGGGAACAAAGAATAGCAAAACAAGTGTTATTGTCCCTTGTCTTTCTCTTCATTTTTTCCTTCCAAATGCAAGACAGTGTGTAAAAAAGACGTGTAATTGAGAAATGCCCTGTAATTCACATGCTAGTATGGGAATCTCGGAATTCAGAGATGTTCAAATAACCACTGCTTCTCAACACCTTATCTTGTGACCATTTAGGAAATATAAAGGTTTTCTTGATACCTATTTTTCACTCTTTATATTTCAGCAAATGAAGTGCTGTATGCCCGGTATAGAATGAAAACCCATTGCAAGGTGCAGCTCATTTATTGTCTCTGGGTACCTAGGGTTCTTGATGAACCTACAAGCCCTATATATCCCCGCAACCAGAGGAGTCCAGCAGACGTAATATTATATTGCTTTCAAAAATCTGGCATTGCAGGAAAAAGTTACAGAGCAAAACGTAGAGAAAAATGGCTGTTTTTTTCACCTGAATTTTAATATTTTTTTAATTCAGTTGTTATTTTCTGTAGGAAACCCTTGTAGGATCTACACAAATTACCCATTGCTGAATTCAGAATTTTGTCTACTTTTCAGAAATGTTTAGGTTTCTGGGATCCAGCATTGGTTTCACACCCATTTCTGTCATTGACTTTAAGGAGGATGAAAGCACACAAAATCGTAAAAACGGGGTATGTCCCAGTAAAATGCCAAAATTGCATTGAAAAATTAGGTTTTCTGATTCAAGTCTGCCTCTTCCTGAAAGCTGGGAAGATGGTGATTCTAGCACCGCAAACCCTTTGTTGATGCCATTTTTGGGGAAAGAAGCACAAGCCTTCTTCTGCAGCCCTTTTTTCCAACGACATTTTCACTGTATTTTGGCTAATATCTTGGTCTCCTTCAGAGGAACCCACAAAGTCTGGGTACCTCTACAATTCCTAGGATGTTAGAAAAAAAGAACGCAAATTTGTTGTGGGTAGCTTATGTGGACAAAAAGTTATGAGGGCCTAAGCACGAACTGCCCCAAATAGCCAAAAAAAGGCGCGCCACAGGAGGGGGAAAAGGCCTGGCAGCGAAGGGGTTAAGTGCTGTTGCATTTCAACAAATACAAAAAAATTGAAAAACAATCCTTATATCCCATATCAAGCATGGTGGTAAGGCAGTTGTTACAGTCATAGATCATATGGAAACTATGTCACCCCATTGTCTTTGGCAATTAAGAGAGAATTTCTTTGGTCACAGGTAACTACATTTTTTTATTCCTCTGCTTCAATGGTTATTTTAAATCATCCCCTTACTGAAGAAGTTTTGAACCTAGCTTCCCTACCTATTTAGCTGAGTTCATATTAAGTGTAATCATATGTTTCACTCATTTATTAGTTCCATTATTCTCCATTGCTGTGACACTAATAATTCGCTTTTATTATACTTTTTATTCAACATAAGGTACTTTTTCTATATTTTCCTTCTCCCCGATTTCTTTCCATAAATTTAATATATTATTATATGATTTTGTAGGGAATTTCAATGTATTTAATATATAATTGATTTATTATTGATTTATTAAAGTGTAACTGTTATCACTACTTTATCTGATTCATTTCTATGTCAACAAAATGAATTTAATAAACTTAAAAAGAACATTAGGTATCCCTAAGAAAAGGACTCTATACAAAGTGGATCTTAATTCATTTAGAGAAGACATACGTAAATGGGTGAATTGCTCCCTGAGATGCAATTGAAAATGCTTGCTACCTTACTGATAAAGCAGTCAACTGGCAACTCCACGGCGGGACTCATCACTGCCAACCATAGACCCCCATACTGAACCAGCAAACCTGAAAATGATCACCACAAATGCAGACCTGCAAAGTTTACTTCAGGCATAGAAACAGGATCTCAAAGAGGATTGAAAGGATGAAATGGAATGAGCCATGCAAGGTTTGAAGCCCTCACCGGGCAAAAAAATCAATGCCCAATCTAAGGATGTAGACAACAGCGGGCTCCAGAGACCTAGAAGTGGAAAGTTGCATGGATACAATAGAAAATGTTAGAACTGTCAGCCTCAGGGCCCCAAATGTTATGCCTCCATCCTCTCCTAATTTTGTTGATCTCGTTTTTGTTGGCCGTAAGACGCTGCACACTTTACCAATGCTAACCACTGCGTAAGTGCTTGTACTCTCTCTCATAAACAGTAGAATTGGCTGCTACCCATTTGGCACATTTAATTTACTTATAAGTCCCTAATAAAGTGGTACCCCATGTACCCAAAGCCTGTAAATTAAAAGCTACCAGTGGGCCTGAAGCACTGAAGGTGCTACCCAATTTAGTAGCCCTAAAAATCATGCCTGTGTGTGCAGTTTTAAACTACCATTTCGACTTGGCAAAGTAAACCTTTTGCCATTTCCTAAACACCCAAGAGAAAAGGGTGCAATGTAGTTAAAAAGCACATGCTTTTAAGTTTTATATGTCCTAGTAGTCAAACATTCCTAAGTTTGTTTTTTTAACTGCTGCAAGGACTACCTCTCAAATTAGATAACTTTCACTTTCCCAATAAACAATAAATTTCAGTTCGAAGCAGGTAGACAGTTCAGGTTTATTGTCTAAGGAATTGTAATACAAACCCTCTTTAATACGTTAATAGAAAAGTTGAATTTAAGTCACAATTTTGAAAAAGCCACTTTTAGAACATTTGTGGGATATCTGCATCAAGGATCTAGAGGAGTGGGAGTAGGGCCCAGACATATTAGCATTCATGATAAGCATATTTTTTCATTGACTATTTATTTGGAAATGAAATTGGACATAGCGCATTGAGTGGGGATCAGAAGGAGCAAACAAAACTCCAAACCCAAGGACATCCCTTTGAAGTTCCACAATTATCTGAGAAAAAGAAGACGTGTTAGCAATGACAAGGAAACAGCCAAATACACCTTCCAGGGCTACTCCTGTTCCTGCATTTTGATAAGTCACTGGAAAGTCAAGAAAAGAGAACATCCGCTATTGGAGGACTAATTCTTTCAGGGTGTTTTGTGATCATGCAGGGGCTACTCATCCCACAACTGTAAGACTGGAATTCACCAAAATCTTAAAGTTTGACCACCTACTTCAGGCATTTAGCTTTGGCAGTACTGGTTTGACTCATTGCTCAGTGGAGATGGGAATGATTTCAGTTCAAAGAGGTAGAACCAAAGACCACCATGAGGAAGAAACAGACAATAACGTGCAGAGAACCAATAACGTTAGACAGGACTGGCAAGTCTAAGGTGGAGATATAAAACACTGTGCAGGTAAATACTGATAATGAACTATGGGACGATGTTGTTTTTCTTTGGCGCAGAGTGAACAACCTGGAAGAGAAGAAAATAAATCTGAGAGCATGGGTACAGAATGCTCTGATACACTGCACAGGAGGAACAGCAAGAAGATGATAAGAGGAAGAAGGTCTAGCCCAACTCTGGATATGGTCACAGCAACAAACCCAATTTATGTTATGGTAGAATTTGACAGTGCTGAGTGACTCTCCTAATAGGTGAATGAACCTCAGGAGAGGGTCTTGCTCTTGTTCGCAGGGCTTCTCCCATTCCGATGATGACTTGAAGTCAGATGGATCAAAGACAGTTGTAGTTATCATTTGGAAGGTGGGGTGGTTGGTTTATTCCCACTCAATGTTTGGTGCGGGTAATGTTAATAATCCCACTGAAAATTTGAACATTCTGATTCATTCCTAGATTATTTTATCTGGACATACAGACATGAACCAATACTAAAAGCATATAACATGTACTTTCTACCATGATGAAGGTTCTCTCTTTAAATGTTAAGGGGCTAGATGTCCCCCCAGCCTGATAACTAATTCTTGCAAGAGACCCATGTATAAAGCGCTGCTCAATGCACAGTGAGAAATAAGGAATATCTGATAGCATGTCATATATCTACTACACAAAAAAGAATGAGTTTGCTATATACATTTGAAGAGACCTGCTATTAAAGGTACTTGATACTAAAAATATATGTAAGGGAGATTTCTGATTATATGTGCTCTACTGGAGCAACATCTCATAACGATAGCAACAATATATGCCCCAAATAGGTCAGAAGAAACTTTCAGAAAAATATTTCTATTGATCCTTGCAGGCTTCATGAGGCGTGGTTTAATCTTGACTGATGACCTTAACTTGATGTGATTGTGGAAAATGGATGAATCCAAACCAAGTGAAAGAGGGGCATTCTCCAAGAAACTTGGATGTGCTCTGTAGATGCTGAGTTTGTGGGTCTGCTCTGGACTCTATGTTGAGGGAGATCCAGCCTTTGTTTTTGTTTATCCTTTCTGCTTTTTTTTATCACAGACGCTGCTTTCTCCTTGCCAGACCCTCAACTTAATTTCATTTTTTAGCTTTGAGATGCAGTTCAAGGGCCCGTGAATATAAGGTATAACGGCCCACAAAGGTATTAGCTACTGACATTATTTGTTGAGGAGATGTCCTTGAAAGAGCCTATCATTTTCATCCCTAAATCAAGAGCAGGTGTTGCTCAATGCTAACTCTGTAATTGTTTTAGCATCTCTGGTAATACTGCCAAGGACGGTGTGCCATGCATAGTAATGTCAATACGATTTCCCAAGTGTTACAGTCTGTCACATGGTCAACGCTTTATGGCTAACTGGGGATGTTGTACGAGGATTGAACACACCCAGCTGGTTCATTTTACCAGCAATCCAGAATGAAATTTAATATCTTTTTTGTGGGTGCTTTGCCCATGGTAGCATTAATAGTCTGTGGACTTCTATTGCAGCATGCACATGTGATGCTGGTTCGGGGGCAACTGTTCCCGAGAATGTAATTTGTAGGATATACTGTTGAAGTCACCTATAAACAGACAATACTGAGTCAGTAACAGTCTTACTTCTGGACTTGTCAGATTTTCCAAATCTGGATTTGGTGAATACCAGGCCAACACAGGCCAGGCAGCCCCATCATTAGTTAGGGGACCCATTTTAATATTCTGCACTACATGCAGTAGCTGACCACCAAACCATGCTTGAAGTTCTTGATGACGTTTTGGGGCTTCCAGGTCAAGATAGGATACATAATTAGCTGGCACTGCAGAATGTATGCATGAAAATACCCAGTGTTGGCATCTCCAGCAATAGGTAAATTATTTCAAAAGGATATGCAGTATGGGCCTTAACAACAACGTTTCCCACACTCCTCGAGTTAGGGACACTACTGGCAAAGAGATGTCGTGTGACTTGTGTCCTGTAATTCAGACCAATCAGAATAGGAGTTTATACCATTTTGAATAAACATTTAAAAAAAATAAGTTTCAAATAACAAAAATCAAAATGGGGAATAACTTTTTATAAGACTGGTGCCTGACAAACCTGCAGCCGGTAGAAAGTACACAAATGAGCTGAAGGAGGCACCCAATCATACAATGAACATCTCCGCTATCAATTAATAATTGGTCTCTTGAGTGTGTAACTCAAAACTTTTCAAGGATCTTGAACATTCATACCATGTAGCAAGGCAACAAATGATAAATTTTGACAAACCTGCAGCAGGTAAAAAGTACTCAGATGAGCGGAAGGATGCACCCACTATACAATAGACACCTCTGCTATCAATGAATAAATGGTCTCTTGAATTTGCTGTGCTAAATTTTTTAAGCATCTTGAAAATTCCTATCTTGCAGCCACATTTTTCTAGAAACACAGAGGTCGATTTTCTAGAAAGTACACAAATGAGCTGAAGGAGGCACTCAATAATACAATGAACATCTCCGCTATCAATTAATAATTGGTCTCTTGAGTGTGTAACTCAAAACTTTTCAAGGATCTTAAACATTCATGCCATTAAGCCAGGCAACAAATGAGACATTTTGACAAACCTGCAGCAGATAGAAAGTAATCAGATGAGCTGAAGGATGCACCCACTATACAATGGACACCTCTGCTATCAATGAATAAATGGTCTCTTGAGTTTGTTGTGCTACATTTTGTAAGCATCTTGAAAATTCCTATCCTGTAGCCACATTTTTCTAGAAACACAGAAGTCGATTTTCTAGACTCTGTGGCACCAAAGACTATCAATTTGCCAACCTAGTCATTAAAACAGTTGTACTGCAACATTAGGGAACAACCCACGGAGCAATGTTTGAGGGAGATGTGTTTCAGATTACAATCCCCTTAGATATTAGAAAGAGAGTTAGAGGAACCTCAAACCCATTTTTAAGAAACTATTACACACTCAAGAACACTACTCTGTCACAAACATGACTTATTACAAGAGCTAAAAGATACAATGCATTTGGAATACCATGGACAGTATATTTGTCCATTACCGAAGGAGTATCCCATCCGCCAAGATCTAATTTAGGCCCTATGTCCATCCTGTACGCTTCAATTGGAAACAGATACACAAGTCAGTATGTCCCGTTCACGTGTCATCTGGAGTGAAGACTCCCCTCTATCCTTCACTCTTTGTTCTTGGCTTTTATAACCTAATTTTGTTGTTTAAACTCTTAGCATAACATCAGAAAGTGGCCTGATGCTCTCTTACTCATTTACACTCTGCAAGATTATGTTCACTTGAATAACAACAAACAAGGTACATAAATGTCAACCTCGTTGTAACTCTCAGAAATCTATAACAAGATTATATAAAATAAGGCAGTCAGCATTTAGAGTAAATACTGTGAATACATTCATTTTAGCTTCATTATCATAATGCTAAATATTATAATACAAACAATGCACTATGCATTCATCACACATATTTGTTTATGATAGTTTAACAGCCACATGTAACTCAAGCAGGGGAATAACAAGTATACAGAAAAAATAACATTCATAACATGTGGCAAGCAAGTTTAACCACCAGTCAGTGTTCTCTGCCTGGTAATCCACATTAACAACACTTAAAGATTTCAATGCAATGAACAAAAAAAGGGACTTTGGGTCAGCATCCTTCATCCATTAATTGCTATTGATGAGCCTCTTCCAGCCACTGCTTGTTTAATTTGCTTTTGACATTTGAGTTTCCACACAGGAGTATTGGACACATGTATATTTTGTGATTGCTAAAGAATTATGCCTGATTTAAATTTCGGCAGACAGGTTACTCTCTCACAAAGGCGGCGGAGATCCCGCCCGCTGAGATATAAAGTCCATTATTTCCTATGGGGTTTATATATCCGTTGTGGAGGAGTAACCCATCTGCCAAAATCTAAATCAGGCCCTTGGTCTGTGAGAAAATAGCAACCTGAATGCAAGCAGAATGCACCTAGCGCTGCAATAGCAGCTGCGGCGCTGTCTCACTCAAAGTGCCCCCCCAGCCTACACTCACAAGTATCTCCTACCAATGAGCCATCGGTACTAGTCAGCACTGAGGGTTTAACATCACAACTACCAATATTTAAATTGGTAATGCGCATGCATCCGTTTCCATCTACTGAAAACGCAGCTTTGAATCATTCTGTGGTGAGCATCTCGCTTCACAGAGGCCATCCTCTCAGAAATCAGTGCGGATGAGAGCAAGAGAGGCAAAAGAGGAGCTCAGTGGGTGAGTACAATCCTCACAAAGGTTCTGAAGGTTTGGGATTAAAGGCAGGAAAGTAAACACAGGAAAGGATTAAGATTAGGCCTGTATATCTTCACTGCGTGCCCCACTGGACCGGGATTACAATGAGCGAATATATCTCTTTAGTTGAGAATGAAGCCAGTGTATTATTGTACCCCATGTGAGCCTGGGGCTTCTTGTAATACGCATACAAACTGTGGAAACTTGTAGGGCAAGCTGATTTTGGTTTTAAATGCAACAGTTATTCTTCAGAACTGGAACTAATTCTGTTGATATGAAATAGGAACACAATTGGTGAATAAGGATTAATTTGCTACTTTGCTAGAGAATTCTCTCTAGGCATATTGACTCAACCCACTCAGTCAGCATATAGATTATGAACAGTTTCTGGTCCAGTTTCTACTCCTTAATACAAGATGCATTGCTGCAGAACCCAAAATGTGTTTTAAATTAGGCAACAACACGAGATACAAGTGGTTATGCTCGTTTGTAGCAGCTATTCTAGTACCAGTCCCTCACTCACATTTTCTTTGGATCGTTACATTTTGTTTCACCTCATTTGAAGAAAATGTGATGGGAGACACAATTCCTGATTGGTTTATGGGATGAAGGCACCGTTTAACTCTCAGACCAGAATATTAAAGCCATATTCATGGCATGGCTTGTGTCGCTCTTGCACGATGCAACCTGGTGCAAGACCGACTTAAACCTTAAGTGAGATTTATGAAGCAACGCAAGGCCACCTAGTGTGGCTCTTTGTGGCTTCATAAATCTAATGTAATGCAGCACAAATTATTGCATTTCATTACTCTGCACTAGGGAGGCGTTTCCATGGGTGTTGCATGGGGGTTCCCACTCAACATCCGTGGACCATAACGCATTTCCAGATTTACAAGAGTTTGTGAACCTGGGAATGTGTCGAAAAGAAATGCCTCCCGACGCATTGAGGCCCTACTGGTGATTAGCTGTGCTTTAGAAGTCACTGGTTGATTGATTGAGAGGTGCCACGAGGAGAAATATGTTTATCTATCCTTGTTTTTTCCTCTTTCTATGTGTACTGCAGTTTACAGTATACACAGAAAGAGGAAAAAAAGCCTCTCAGGATTGTTTGTGTGCAGGACAGTGCCCAATCCAGCACAAAAACAATCCTGGCACTCTTGCACCATGGTGCAAAGGCACCTGCGTTGGCCCTAGGCTGCCAAAAGAGCTCCAGCGCAGTGGGAAAGAACAGGAATGCACCTTATTGGATAAATACAGCACATTCCTTTCCTTTTCCTGTGACATAGGGCAGCACAGCAACGTGATTTGTTGTGCTGTCCTGCGCCACAAAGCCCATAAATATGGGACTAAAATTAATCGTCAGCTCTTTAATCATCCTAATTGTTCAAACCTGAAGAGCAGATTTGTGCTTCAGGGCGGAATTTTCATTCTTTATGCTCCCTATTAATCCATGGTACATTAGTGAGAAGCATAGACCTCATTTAGAGGTCCCCAGGGGTCATAGCTGTAACACCTAGCATGTTGCTTGCAACCCTTGGCCAGCATAATATACATATCCCTGGTTCTGTTCATATGGGCAACCTTTACAAAACAAGCTTAGTTATATTTTAAAAGCACTGCATCAAGACTTGAGATGCTCAAAAAGAAATAGTTGGGTGGATCATTTATTTGCTGCCTACAGCCTGTCAGACAGGGGTGGGGACAGCTCTCTGAGATGGAGCCCAACAGCAGAAAGCAAAATAAAATTATAATAACAGAGTGTTGTTATCATTTTATTTTTCACTGAGCCAGGTTAGGGCAGGAAGGGGGTTGGAGGAGGAGTGGTTTGTGCACCATAAGTGGTCAAGTGTGTTTGACAGGCCTTCACCCCCTCTGTGAGCCCGGAATTAAGCTACTCACACCAGTCATGACACTGCTGTCATACTGGTGACAGCAGCTTCGTGATTGGCTGAGGGGAACCTGGGAGCCTGTGTGCTTCTGGACGAGGACGAAGGAGACAAACCTCTTTCCGGATGGACAAGGAAAGTGTTTTTATTATTTTCTTTTTTTATTCCCGCCACCCCTGTTCACTGGCAGCCGCCAATGCCTCTGACTTAAGAACTGTTTTAGAGAAGAAGAATCAAAGGCTGAGGCAAGGTTGGAGGTTGGGGACTCATAGAGCATGGAGGTCATCTAAGGATTGCCACGGGTCGCCGCTGTGACACCTGGCTTGCCCTTTGCAGCCCCTGGCACTGTCTTTGCAACCCCTGGCCTCAGAGTTGGCAAAATCAGTGCCTGGAACACAGGGGAAGCTCATCCTAATGGATGTCGGTTGGAGCTCCACTTTCCCTGTTTTCAGTCAATTTTTTATTATACAACTAGTAAATAATTTTCTTCACTATTTGTGAAATATAAGACAGACTATAATTTGCTGGAATATGACCCTCTCTGGCAGCTAAGGTAAGTAAAAATATTTTCAAATATAAGTGGTATGGTTGGCCCCTCGCGAGTGTGTGTTATATGAGAGAAAGTGTGTGAATGTATGTGTAAGCACGTGTGTGTGCCACAGAAAAGCTCAAAGTGCATGTGATGTCATTTCCGCGACCCCCGGCATTTTGGTGATCTGACACCCATGTCACGAGGGTCATGTGTGCTCCTGTGTATAATGCATATATGTATTGCTGCTCAATGTTCAATAAAATGCAGATCAGTAATACTTAAAGGACCTTTTTAACCTTGCCCAGAAACCTACCTATTAAAGTTGTGATAGCGTTATTGCCAGATTCTTAAATCTGGGCTTCACAATCAATAATGTATCAGGTGCAACAGCACAAAGGCTGTGGGGGCACATTGGAATCATTTACAGTTACATTGTTTTGATAAAATTGGGTAAAGGGCCATTATTTCTGATCACATTGAGGCCCCATGGTATCTTTTTGCACCATTATTCCTACTCAAATTCCACCTACTTCTACCTTCAGACTAACAGTGCTTTCTGGAACTCAGGGTTTTGATTTTTCCATTCTAAACTAGCACAGGGTTAACTTTTGTTTTTACCTTTCTAAACTAAAATGGGGTTAAATGTTCCAGTCTGCAAAATGCTTTTGGTTACAAAACACAACAAACAACTGTCTGATGGTATGACACATGACATAGAGCATCCTTTAAACTATGCAATACATATCCATTTATTGCTGCCCATGCTCTTTTTTATGCGATACCTGCATACTAGGCTGCGACTATAATCCTTGTTTTTGATGCTACATCTGTTTAGTGTTGGAGGCTTACACTATTCACTGCGCTGTATCTGTTAAATGAGGGGGCTTCTACTGTGCTTGCCATAATTTTCATGTTTTGTATGGCAGAAGCTTGCACACCTCTTGCTGATGCTGTACTCATTTTGTTATGGAGATTTACATTGCCCCTTACCATGCAGTACCTTTTTATGTGAAAGTGGTTTTCATGCTGTGTCCTTTCTGTGCTAGGCGACTCTGCACTGCTGCTCCTGTTGTAACTTTAGCATCAGCGAAGACTGAGATTTCTTACTTTTTGCACAGGATATGTGCACTGCAACTGCCTATCTGAAACCTCTTCTGTATGAGAGGGTGTTCCACTGGTGCAGTCAGTTTTGTATGTTTTCTCTGTGTAAGGGGATCTAGCCGTTCATGTTGTACCTTTTGTGCGAATGTGCCGCTTGCAATGCTGTAATCTACGCAGAACTACGCAGAACTGTTGTGTGCTAGTGCAGCTTGTAGTGCTGCTGCGTGTGCTATAGCTGCTCCTCCTGTGCTTTACATTTGTTTTTGCACTGAGTTGCCAGTGCTGAAGGGAACCCTGTGTGACTGTCCTGAATAAAGAGTCCTGACAATGCAGTGAAACCAGAGGCTGAAGGTGCATAAGGCCTCATGGTAAAGACAAAAGACAAACAAAAGGAGAGTAAGAAGACAGAGTGAAGCAAATGAGCTGAGATTAAATGCAAAATAGAGTGAAGCCAAAGAATAAGGAAAGGAAAGGAAGAAACACATATAAAAGGGATAAGAAAATACATGAAAGGAAAGGAACAAACAACAAAAAAGGAAGTAAAGGACATTCAGTCAGGAAACTGTGGATGGTAACACCATGAAAGAATGAGAGCAGTCAGTGCTCACAAGTGAGAGAAGAATTTGTGCAAGCAGGTTAGAGGACGTTTTGTGCCCTATTATGAAAGGGCACCAGGTGCCACATCTGAGGAGAGGACTAGGTGTAACAGAGAGACTGGCGGTTTTAGGTTACAAAGCAGTATATGCACAGAGGCTAGAAGAGATTAATGCCTGCATATGAAAGTAGGTTGGGTGTAAAGAGATGAGTAGAAACATCCTACACCTAGGTGTGAGTGGGTTAGGTGCACACATAATACATGGGGTTATGTGAGATGGGTTCTGGGACCCAGAATTATAAACTTGTTTGATTTGCATCTGACTATCTGGGGGTGGCTCTGTGGAAACAGTTTGCAGGTGAGAGTGAGCAAGATTTGCACCAGCAAGGTGTGCTATGAAAAACAGGTCTAACATAAAGAAAAGTGTATTATGCTAAAAAATGAAAATATTTCCTGCTGGTGACAGATTTCATCTACAGTTTTGAAGCAGAAAATGATCCTAACAAGTATAAGTTAGAGAAGGATCTAGAAATCATAGACCTTAAGCAAGTGGTTAAGGACCCTGCCCATGTGCAGGACATACCTTTGATCTTCTACTGACGAACAAACTGTTCGTGGCTGAGTTTATGATTTAGTCCCTGGGATAGTTTGACCACTTCCTTATGCAGTTAATGTAGCCCAACTTGCAAGTCTCCAGGAAATAAACGTAAAGAATCTAAGATATTTAGTAACTGGAAGAGCCTAGAGATGTTCAAGAAGTCTTTCAACTAAATAGACATTATGGACACGTCATCTCAGAATGAAGTGGCCACTAATTTCTCCTCAGCTTTGAGGGTGATGCTAGACATCATTGTCCTTGTTTCTACAAATAAATCTCAAAGAAATTGTCCTCCGTCACCTTGGTACACCACCCAGTGGAAAGAAGAAAAGCTAAGATGAAAGAGGCTTGAAAAAAAGTAGAATTTCAAAAGATAGCATAGAAAAAGAGTTTTTTAAGTGCTCTGAGCAGTTATCATAAGTCCCTGAAGCTTGCACGAATAAACCAATTTACTCTAAAGATTGATTAGAACAATTGTTTTTCCGGGGAACTTCTTTACATTGTGAAGGAGTTATTTCAGCCTGCCATCAGTGCATCATTGGGACTTTTGCAATGAACTTAGCACATTTTTGTGATAACATTAATATGAAATACACAGTGCTTAGAAATGGGGTTTCTGGTTGACTAGGGTATGCACCTAAGCCAAAGCAGAACCCACCACTCTAGTCAGGGCAAGTAAGTTACACACCAAAGATAACCTGTGCTTACCCTCTGGTAGCTTGGCACAGAGTAGGCAGGCTTATCATCAGAGGCAATGTGTAAAGCGTTTGTGCAACACACTCACACAGCAACCCTATTAATACACCATAAAAGAGACACCACACAGGATTATATGAAAACATATAGTATATTATATATAAACTCAGACAAAAAATGACATGGATCACAAATATTGTGCATTTTACACAAGTATTGAGAGAGTACTTGTTATCTTGGAGAATACACAAATCAAATGCCATATGTTATAAATAAAGCATATCCTATACAAGAATCATAACTGCTGTGCATCTAATGCAACTGCTGAGACAGTATTTGTGCTGCTGGATAAAGCAAGGTAACACCAACATAAATTTGTAAATACTGAGAACAGGTAATGCAACAGAAAAATTACATCAGAAACAGTATGGAACCATAGCAACAGGAACACCTGCCCTCCTATTAGCAGGATTACGGTAATCAGTATTGCCCAGCTGGAAAATGTGTACTTATATTATCTAGGCCCAGCACAGGACCACCTGTGCGCCCACTACTCATATTGCCGCAATTTGTGGGAGTGCTTGTGAGGAAAGCCTGTTAGGCAATGCAGGTCTTGGAAGTTTCACTGCTAAAAAGTGAAAGCAAGGATGCCATCAAGCCACAGTGGGTCTGAAGTTCTCCAGTGCCATACAGACAGACTTTCTATGTGAACAACAAAGGTCTGGGGGACACAGATCTGCTTGTGAGGGAGAACAGGATGACTTCCATTGTAACCCCTGGGCCCCACTTTCCCACAATACCTTTCGTAGAGACTCTGCAGGTCAGTGGGGCTTCCTCTGAGCAGTATGGCCTATGTGTCGGCAGGCCTCGAAGTGGGACTCACATCAGCAAACCCAGGCATTCCAAGGGGTGATCCAGCATAGCTCTGATGTCACCTGGAAGTTTCCTTGGCAACATGTCACAGGAACGTGGGCTGGTCAGCTCGGATCGCACTGCCTGTGTGGTGTGACAGAGAGAAAAACAAAAGCGGTCTTTGGCATGGTGGTACCGGCATCACACCCAGGTCTCCCCAGCATCTGAGGCGTGACAAAGGGCCTCATTTACAAGAAATTGGTGCACCAGAATCAATACATTAGTTTTCTTGCACCAGCCTGGGGCTCCCTAACGACACCATGGTAGCTTTATATTTATGATATTGCACTCCTCTGCGTATGTTTCCACAGATCTGTCAGAAATTATGATGTGTCTTAGGCATTAAACCAACGCATTGCTAGACTAGCATCAGAAAAATAACACTACTTCAGCAATGTAAAAAAGCCCAGTGTCACATTAATGCCTTGTTAGAAATGGGGTCTTTGGTTGGCAGTCAGGTTACCCCCTGTCCAAGCAAGGACCCTCACTGTAGTCAGGGTAAAGGAGACTCACCCTCAGTTAAGCCCTGCTCACCCCCTTGGTAGCTTGGCACGAGCAGGCAGGATTAACTTCAGAAGCAATGTGTAAAGTGTTTGTACCAACACACGTACAGTAGCTCAGTGAAAACACTACAAAATGACACAACACAGGTTTAGAAAAATAGATAATATTTATCTAAACAAAAGACCAAAACAACAAAAATCTGACATACACAAGGCAAGTTATGAATTTTAAAAAGAATAACAGTATTATTCCTTAGAAAACAGTGAGAACACTGTCATTTCACAAAAGTACCTGGATAGCGTCAAAATGAAACTGCACAGGTAAGTGTGCTTCAAAAAAGGCCAGCAATGTGTCGATTTGTCACACGCAAGCAAGAACGTGCATCGTTCCTTCCCTGGTCCAGTCGGTGTGCATCATTTCTTCTCTCCCACAAGAGAGTGATGCGTCGATCCAGATGTGCACCTCGGGTCCGGGTAGGCTTTGTGCTGATTTTCCCCGCCCAGCGATATTGCGTTGAAATCCGGTCTCACAGTGTCAAGAAACCACGATGCGTGGGGTCTTGCACCGTTAACAGCAGCCGCTGCAGGTGTTGCACATTGTTTTTTCAGCCGCGAGGCAGGTTAAGCATTGATTTGAGCCGCAAGGCCGGCAGTGTGTTGTCGTTAAAGCACAGTCAGAGGCAAAGGGGCGGTACTACTCCTCTAGCTCTTCTCCTTGGCAGAGGTTCCTCTTGGTTCCAGACGTAATCTGATTTTCAGAGGTTTTGGGTGCTCTTCTTATACCCCTTTCTGACAAAGCTGCTCCTTTGTGATCAGGAATTTCCATTTAAACGTGTATAAGGGAATTCCCAATGCTAACCTATGAGAGGAGCAGACCTCACAATAGTGCAAAAAAGGAAATAGGCTTTGTGTCACAACTAGGATACACAAAACATAAATGTACATGTAGTATCTTTTACGTACACAGCACCCTGCCCATAGGGCTACCTAGGGCATTCTTCAGAGGTGACCTATGCGTAATGAAATGGGAGTTTAAGACTATGTCAAAGTGGCAGTAAACTGCAAACACAGGCAGGCAGTGGCAGGCCTGAAATAGGTTTGAAAGGCTACTTCTCTGGGGGGCACAATCAGTACTGCAGGGCCACTAGTAGCATTTAATTTACAGGCCATGGGTGTATGGTATAGCACTTTATGATGGACTTTCATGTAAATAAAATATGCCAAACAGGTGTAAACCAATTTTATAATGATTAGAGGAGTGAGCTCATGCACATTAGCACTGATTATCAGTGCTAAAGTACCCAGAGTCTTAAAGCAAACAAAAAGAAAATAAAGAAATTAGGAGAATGAAGGTAAAATATTAGGGGATATACATGCAGAAAAGGCCATTTCCAACACATGAGGTTTGACTCTCAGCCAGATATAGATCAGATGTTGAGGGGAGGTGGTCCTTCGATTGACAGTAGGCCTAGTTAGAGGGCTTTTGAGACAGTTCTTGTGCAAGAAGTCCTGAACATCATGGGCAAGATATAGTCAGGCTCTCCATGGGTTCCTGCCCACACTATGGGGGTCATCACAACATTGGCGGTAAAAGCCGCTTACCGCCGTGCAGAAGACCGCCAACACACCGCCGCGGCAGCGGAATTCCGCCACAGCTATTATGACCCACATCTCGGAATCCGACAAAATTCAGACACCCACACAAGTCCGCCACACCAAAGGTCAATGATAAACTGGCGAAAACAAAACCTCCACCGTCACGCCAACAGAAAAACGCCCACACTATCACGACACACGAATCCACGCGGGGTCTTTCAACCGCGGTATTCCATTGGCGGTACACACCGCCGAGCTCAAAATACACACACTTTTACAAAACACAGCCACATTGGACAATTTGAAATACACACACCTGATACACATACACACACCACTCCCACATACCCAATACAATATAAAACACACACCCACATCACCCACAAACCCCTACGACCACAATTACAGAGAGAAGGCCAGAGAGAGACACCACCATCAACAAACTAGCATCCACAGGCACACAACACCATCACCCACACAACTTCCACGCACAAAACACCACACACCACTACATATCACCACACTTATCACCACACACCACCCAACACATCACCCACACCACCCCATGGCACGGCAAAGACAGTCCAGGTTCTCGGAGGAGGAGCTCAGGGTCATGTTGGAGGAAATCGTCCGGGTAGAGCCACAGCTATTTGGATCACAGGTGCAGCACACCTCAATTGCAAGGAAGATGGAGCTATGGTGAAGAATAGTCGACAGGGTCAACGCAGTGGGACAACACCCAAGAAATCGGGAGGACATTAGGAAGAGGTGGAACGACCTACGGGGGAAGGTGCGTTCCGTGGTCTCAAGACACCACCAGGCGGTTCAGCGGACTGGCGGCAGACCCCCCACCTCCTCACCCACAACTAACAACATGGGAGGAGCAGGTCTTGGCGATTCTGCCTCCTGAGGGCCTCGCAGGAGTAGCTGAAGGAATGGACTCTGGTAAGTCAAATCTTAACTATTACATCCCCCACCCTTCTTGAATGCTATCACATACCCCCACCCTCGCCCCCACCCCTATCACTCCAGCTCCTCACAAATGTACCGATATCACAAACCACACATCCCAACACCAAGCCCTGCATGCAACAACAACGCATGGACACCCATCACTAAAGCATGCCCACTGCACATACTCATACACCCCCCTAAACCATCATCACACAAGCTCACACACAGGAATGCCAGCACTGGGGTACACTGTCACCCACCCATTGCACACCATGACACACACAGATGCAATAATCATGCCTTTACACCCCTGCAGGACAACTACCCAATGTCACCAGGCAGGAGGGTCCAGACATGTCCACTCCACCCACAGAAGAGGCCCACAGTGATGACAGCACCTCTGTCCACCTGGATCTAGATGACCAGCCCGGACCATCGTGGGCCTTGGGACAGTCGGTTCCCCTCACACAGGCACAGGCCACCACAGACCTTCCCCCCTCTGGAAACACCAGCACAGCACCCACCCAGTGGGCCCATACCTCCGTCCCCAGGACACATCAATCAGCTGTGTGTCCACCACTACAGGGAACCCAGGATAACCCACCACCCCAAAAACAACAGGGACCTGGGGGCAGTGGCAGTGGGCACACGGTCCAGGGGACGGAGGCCCAGGAACACAGGGGAACTGGGAGGGCTGCTGTGTGACAGGGGGCGGACAGGCCAAGGGAACCCACTCTCCACGAGGCCCTCTCCTCCATCATGGGAGCCTACCACCACTCCCAGGAGACAATGGCAAAGGTACTGGCCAAGTTTCAGGAGACCCAGCGGATGCAATAGGAACAGTATTTGGGGTTCAGGGAGGAACTCAGAATCATCAGCTCCACTCTGGGCACCATCGTAGGGGTGCTGAAGGAAGTACTCAACACCAGGAGGGACACTGTGGCACTACAAGGGGCCCCTGACACTAGCATGGATGATGAACTGCCCACCACCTCCACTGGCGCTAGTGGACAGGAGGCACCACCACAGGACCACCACACCAGCACCCCACCCCCTGCAGACGGAGAACCTCCCCGCAAACGGTCCCTGAGATCCAGGAACAAGACAGAGCACGATGCCAAGACCCCCGCCAAGAAATGAGACCACCCTGATTGTCATCCCACTGTCCCACTTTGTCACCCTGTCCATATTGAAACTGCCCCAGCTCCACTTCCTATGCCCATATGGGCAATGCACCTGTGAGACTAATAGACTGGACTCTGCCATGGACACTCCTCCGCCATCACCCCTCACCATTTAACTTCCCCCTCCAATATTTTGTATTGAAATAAACACACCTAAAGCACCAAAAGATCTGGAGTCTGTCTGTGATTTCGAAATAGTGTATTTGCAATTACAGTGACAAAATGTTCATGAAATAGTAATGTCAACATGCCTATGTCACACAGCTCTAGTCCATGAGGAATCTAAGCAGATGACACACGTTGGGACCCACACCTGTGAAACCGTAAGGGAAAGTGACAACTCAGTGACGATACACTGGTTGAAATCGACAGACAGGATAGAGGTAGAAGTGTTAAAGTACATGTAGTAGGTAGGAATGTATTCTCACCTGTGTTTCACTGGAAATATTGCTGGATGACTGAGTCCCTGTTCTGCATGTCTTCTTGCTCTGCTTCCTCCTCATCACTGTCCACTGCTCCACAGCTGCCACAACACCGCCATCTAGACCATCCTCCTGCAGAAAAGGCACCTGTCGTCGCAAAGCCAAGTTGTGAAGCATACAGCAGGCCACGATGATCTGGAACACCTTCTTTGGTGAGTAGAATAGGGATCCACCTGTCATATGCAGACACCTGAACCCGGCCTTCAGGAGCCCGAAGGTCCGCTCGATCACCCTCCTAGTTCGACCATGGGCCTCATTGTAGCGTTCCTCTGCCCTTGTCCTGGGATTCCTCACTGGGGTCAGTAGCCATGACAGGTTGGGGTAACCAGAGTCACCTAATAGCCACACACAGTGCTTCTGGAGTTGACCCATCACATAAGGGATGCTGCTATTCCGCAGGATGTAGGCGTCATGCACTGAGCCAGGGAACATGGCATTCACATGGGAGATGTACTGGTCGGCCAAACATACCATCTGTACATTCATGGAATGATAACTCTTCCGGTTCCTGTACACCTGTTCACTCCTGTGGGGGGGGACCAAAGCCACATGGGTCCCATCAATGGCACCTATGATGTTGGGGATATGTCCAAGGGCATCGAAGTCACCATTCACTGTAGGCAAATCCTCCACCTGAGGGAAAACGATGTAGCTCCGCATGTGTTTCAGCAGGGCAGACAAAACTCTGGACAATACGTTGGAAAACATAGGCTGGGACATTCTTGATGCCATGGCCACAGTTGTCTGAAAAGACCCACTAGCAAGGAAATGGAGCACTGATAGCACCTGCACTTGAGGGGGGATTCCTGTGGGATGGCGGATTGCTGACATCAGGTAAGGCTCCAACTGGGTACACAGTTCCTGGATTGTGGCACGGTCAAATCTGTAGGTGATAATCACATTTCTTTCCTCCATTGTCGACAGGTCCACCAGCGGTCGGTACACTGGAGGATTCCGCCATCTCCTCACATGTCCCAGCGGACGGTGCCTATGAAGGACAACAGCGAGCACAGAGTCAAACAACTCAGAGGTATGTACCCACAGTCTACACAGAACACCATTCATATACAAAATGTGGCCTGTATGTGTGTTGAGACTAGGCCTAGGTATGTGTGACGCAGTTGGTAATTAGGCCATGTGGGCCCCTGAAATGGAGGCTGCCTGACCTGTAAAGTGGGACAATGGGATGTGAGGTAACTGCGCTGACGTTGTACACCGTCGCGGTAGGCGGTCGGAGACCGCTGCACAATTCTGCATTGGTTAACATTGGACCCTATGGGTCCCAGGAGTCAATGACGATGTACGCCGGCGGTGATGGTACGCACTGCCGCGGACGTGACCGCTGCGGACGTGACCCCCATTTTCTATCTGTTGAATCACTCGATACCTGATCTTCGACAGGAGAGGACCTACACTGAAAGTGCTGCTGTGACCTCGGTCTGGAAGAGACAATGGCTCGTGCATCTGGGGAAAGGGCCCCTGCCTTCACTGCGGAGGGGTTGGAGAAGCTTGTCGATGGGGTCCTCCCCCAGTACACGCTACTCTACGGTCCTCCAGACCAACAGGTAAGTACACAGGGAGCATGTTGTATGGGCTATGGCTGTGTGGAGAGGGCTGGTTGTAAGAAGGAAGGGGACAGAGTGCTGCGTGCATGAAAGACGGTGGGTGCATGTGCCACATGGCAAGGGTAGGGATGGGGGCCACTCACTTTGACGGCGCAGTTGGTAATGACTTCTCTTCTTACCCTGTACATTTCATGTAGGTCAGCGCCCACCAGAAGAAGGATATTTGGCGTGCCATCGCCAAGGACGTTCAGACCCTGGGGGTCTACCACAGATGGAGCACCCACTGCCGGAAAAGATTGGAGGACATTCGCCGCTGGAGCAAGAAGACGGCGGAGGCTCAGCTGGGGATGACCTCCCAACGTAGGAGGGGTGCCCATCGAACTATGATGCCCCTGATGTTCAGGATTCTGGCGGTGGCCTACCCGGAGTTGGATGGCCGCTTGAGGGCATCACAGCAGACACAAGGGGGTGAGTACACTCTCATTCAGCTGACTTTGCGTGCAGTGGAGGTGTCTGGGTGGGGGAGGAGGGCTGTGGTTTTCCCTAGGCCAGGGCGAGTTCCGTAGCTTAGGCCCCTCCGTAAGGCATGGCCCTGTGGCCCCCCACCCCACCTCTGTAGAGTGCCAAGTACAGCTATTCATGCACCTATGTCATCTATGTGTGCATATGTCGTCCATAGCCTTGTAGGCCATTTCCCAGGAATTGCACTGTAGAGCCCAACAGCGTGACGTAGTGCCTGGGGCTTCTGTATCTGTTTTGTCCGCCAACGGTAGCGGTAATCCATGCACTCAACCTGTCTTTCTTCTGTCTTCCCCCCCCTTTTTTGTGGTCTCCCTGTTCTTGTGTGCATTAGCATCATCAGGCAGAGGAGCAGTGGCACCGGAGCACGAGGGAGCTGCATCCCACATGGCCATGGAGGGCCACACTACGGACTCAGAACACACCAGTGGGACGGAGGGCGAGGGGAGCACCACGGCGGGGACAGGAGCCGAAACCAGCGACACGGACTGGTTCTCGGATGGGAGCTCCCTTGTGGTGGCGGCAACATCTGTGCCCCCCACTTCTACAGGTACAGCCGCCACCCCCCCTACCAGCACCGCCCTCCCAGCAGCCCCTCAGCCTTCGCCCCGTGCCCGCTCACCCAGGAGGGTGGGCATCACCTTCGCCCCAGGCACTTCAGCCCCTGCCCCTGTCACCCCTGCTGCCCTCAGTGAGGAGGCCATTGACCTCCTCAGGTCACTCACTGTTGGGCAGTTTACCATTTTGAATGCCATCCAGGGTGTAGAAAGGCAGTTGCAACAAACAAATGCATTCCTGGAGGGCATTCATTCTGGTCAGGCGGCCCTTCACCGATCCTTTCAAACTCTGGCCTCAGCACTGATGGCAGCCATTGTCCCCTGTACCTCTGCCTATCCCAAGCACACCATCAGACCAGCCTGCACACACCTCACCACACAAGGGAAGCTCAGGCAAACATAAGGACCACACATCCCACAGGCACTCACGCAAGCATCACACACATACAGACACATCAACATCCACTGCCTCCACTGTGTCCCCCTCTTCGTCGTCTCCCTCCTCCCTCCCAGTCTCGTCTACACTCACACCTGCATGCACTACCTCTACAGCCACTACGTCCCGCACCAGCACACCCACCAGCACACCCGCTCACGTGCAGTCACCACCCCGCTACCATTCACACGTCCCCTGTGTCCTCTCCCAGTGTGTCTGTGACGCCCCCTCCCAAGATACAGAAACACAGGCACACACCCACCCAACAGCCATCCACCTCACGACAGCCTCCAGCGCATGCACCTGCACCCAAAGCCACAAAACGTACACCTCCTACAACCACCACCTCTTCCTCCACTCCCAAACCCCCTCCAGCTACCCATCCCAGTGTGTCCAAACAACTTTTCCTGTCCACCCTTAACTTATTTCCCACACCCCCGTCCAACTCATAGGTCCCGAACTAGCACCTCAGCCACAACATCTCCGGGACCAGTGGTGCCTGTTGTCACAGGTATGTGGAGTGCATCGGCCACCAGGACACCCAGTGTGGCACGGAGCCACAGCACAGCCAGTCCCCCCCCTGTGAAGCACCAGACGTTGGCCAGTGCCCGGCGGGAGAGGGAGAAGCCTCCAGCCACCCAAGCCGCTCCCAGGGGTCCCGTGGGATTGTGGACTCAGCTGTGACTCCTCCGAAGGTGGTGAAGGGCCACAAGAAACCCAGCAAGTCTGGGAGGAGCAGCACGGCGGAGAAGACCGCCATCATCCCCGCTGCCCAGGAGGGCCCCGCCAGCCGGATCGTTGCTGCTGCCCAGGAGGGCCCTGCCAGCCCCATCGTCGCTGCCCAGGAGGGCCCCGCCAGCCACAGCCCAGCTGCCCAGGAGGGCCCCGTCAGCCACAGGCCAGCTGCCCAGAAGGGCCCGCCAGCCACAGCCCAGCTGACCAATGAAGGACCGCCAGCCCCAGCCCAGCTGGGCAATGAAGGACCGCCAACTCACGCACCGCTAAACAGGGCAAGAACCTCTGAACAGGGCAAGGACCGCAGCAGTGGGCAACCCACCCACTGTAGAGACTTGAGAGACTGTGGCTTTGCACTCCCCAGGATGCAGCAGTGGGCAACCCACCCACTGTAGAGACTTGAGAGACTGTGGCTTTGCACTCCCCAGGATACATCAATGGGCATGGAGCCCCCTCGTGGATCTGGCGTCGTGCACTCATCCGGCTGAGGTGCCCCCACCTTCCCTTCCCCCTGAGGTGCCTGTTGTATTTCTATCTGATGCCCCTGCAGTGTTCTCTCTGTTTTGATCTGGTATCGTGTGTGAGCCTCGCCCATGCATTTTGGGCCCAGTGGTCCACGGACTATGAATGGTGCAATACCTGGACTACTAATCTTGGTGTATATTTTGTTAATGGTGTATATATGTATATTTTTGCTTACTGAATTTTGATATATTACAATGGTTACACTCATTTCCTTTTGTCTTTGCATTCTTCCGGGGGGGGTTGGGGCGTGTAACTATAATGTATAGATATGCATTAGTGTGTGTGTTGTAGTGGGTGAGGGTGGGGGTGTTGCATGTGTGTGTCCCTGTTTTTTCCCTCCCCCCTCCCCTGTGTCTTAGGTGCAGTACTCACCATGGTCTTCGCCGCCGGCATTGGTGCTCCTGGTACAGGAGCAGGAATACTATCGCAGGGAGGATTTGGAGTTCCGGGTCCATGGTGTCCTCTTTCCTCGTGGAGTGTGTAGAGGTGAGCGTTTTCCCTTTGAAATTCCTGTTTCCGCCGTGTTTTTATCCGCGGTGTATCCGCCCTGGAAAAGGTGGCGGATTTGCCTGTCATAATAGTGTGGGCGGTACATTGTCCTCCGCCTGTCTGTTGGCGGTGTCCGCCGCGCTGTTTGTTTGTACCGCTGTGGCGGTCGAAGTGTTAAAGTGGCTGTCTTTGTTGGCGGTTTCCGCCACGGTCGTAATTCCAAAAAAATGTCCGCCGGCCTGTTGGCGGTCTTACCGCCGCTTTAACACCGTCCGCCAGGGTTGTAAGGACCACCTATGTCTTAAATCAACTTGCAATGACTCATGCCCGCACTTGAATAACATCATGAAATGCTTCATGATGAAGACAGATGTCCCTGTGCACTGGAAAAAAGCTCTACTTCTTCAATTATTGAAGAAATCTTGTCCGATCTCGTAAATCTAGCCAACTTTGGGCCAATCTCATTGTATCCCTTCTTGGGGACGATTCTGGGAGAAACTGGTGAATTTGAGACTTACCAAGTGTTTGGAAAGCAATTAGTTATTAGATGATTCACATTGTGGATTTAAGGCAGGTAACAGCACTGAAACCATGCTGTTGTCAGTATCTGACAGCATCAGATGTGTAGTTGAGGGCATGGCTGCTGCCCTCATCTTACTCCACCTTTTTACACCATTTGATATGGTGATGCATGCCGTTTTACCAAAGTGCCGTTCAGATATCGGGATACACTCTGATATTCTGAAATGGTTCCTGACGGGACACACTCAGGCAGTTTACCTGTAACCATATACATCTGATGAGGCCACCGTACACTGTATTGTTCCCCTAGGGTTGGTCCTGAGCCTGACACTTTTTAATGTATCTTCAACCCAAAGGGGAGAAGGGGAGGTTATGGACCACCAAACCTCCTCTCTGTTCACGAATCACTTATCACAAATCAAATTACTGTAGGCAACATCCTGTATTGTATAGTGTGCTACCATTCTTTTTTGTGATAAGTGACCTTTTAATATGTACATGGCTCCTCTCTCTAACATCAACAGAAGATGGGAACTAGACATCACATCATATGCTGGCAGGAAGGGGGTAGACACATGAAAGGATAACCTAGTGGGGTGTCAGTCAAAAGTGTTTTGCTGGATGCAAAAACACTGCCTAAAGTTAAATGGAGACAAAATAGAGGTACTTTTGTTTGGAAAAGCAACCTTAGTTTGGAATAACTGCATCACCCCGACATCTGCCAAATCTTCTATAAACCTGGGTATCATTATTGATGAAACTCTATCTATGAGTGACCAGGTTAACGTGGTTTGTGGAGTCTGCTTTGGCCTACTGAGGATGATCTGGAAGATCTTCAAATAGGTGCCCGATAGCTGGAGGAAGACCATTGTGCAGGCGCTGCTAATCACCAGTCTGGATTATGGTAACTCACAGTATGTTGGAATGGCTGAATATCTGCTTTCCAAACTGAAAAGCCTTCAAAACATGGCTGCATACCTGATTCTTGGTAGTTCCTGTATGCACTTTGCCTCTGCCAGTCTAGCTTCACTGGCTACTGGTGAGGAACCTGGTGGTGCTTAAACTACTCTGCCATATTCACAGGGCTGTTAATGCCAAGGCCACTCTGATCCACAGGAACAAGGTCAGGAGATACATACCACCTAGGAATCTTCAGTCTAGCAGCTTAAACTGTCTCATGCAGAATCAAACTATTCGAGCCAGAACGGGGGGGGGGGGGGGGGGTCACTCCTTTTCCTACTTGGTGGCTACTCATCGGAATGCTCTTCCACCTTTTTTGAGGGAAATCTTCAAGCTCCTCCCATTCCGCAAGGGGATAAAAACTTTTCTGTGTGAAGCAGAACATCAGTCACCTCTGTACTGTCCTGATAATTAATGCATTTTGTATGCCAGCCTTTGCGCCGGGATAGCCCTCTGGGTAAGAGCAGTGCGCTATATATCAATTCAATAAAATATATAAATAAAAGTGTTCTACTATTAACAAAATACCAAGATGCAATTCAGTTTTTGGTGTGGATTTAACCATGGCTAACATAATTTGGGTAAAACTAAACAACTGTAATAAATGGTATTCCATAGAGTTGGTGTAAGTCAAACAAATCAGTTATTAAATGAAACACAGGCCCTCATTATGACATTGGCGGTAAATCCCACTAACTGCCACGCCCACGGCCACCAACTAACCGCCGCTGTGGCAGATATCCGATCAACATATTATGACACACACCAATCCGTCAGTATTCAGCCACATACACAGATCTGCCACACTAAAGGTCAGTGATAAACTAGCGGTATCAAAACCCACACCATTACGCCAACAGAACTACGCCCACTACATTATGACCCACGAATCACCATGGCGGACATTCAACTGTGGTAAAACATTGGTGGTACATATCACACCGCTCACAATGGACACTCATATACAAAATAACACCCCATTGGACAATTAAAACAACACACACCTGACACCCATACACACACAACCCTCACACACCCACACCATTATAAAACACACACCCACATTACCCTCAACCCTTTACAAACAACAATTACTGCTAGGAGAGTGACACCAAGGCCACTGACAAAACTCGAGCCACACACTATTCATACCTATACACCACTCAGGCACTACATATCACACACCCCAAAACATTACCCAACACACCCTCACCAACACACCTCACAGAACACCCATGGCACCACAAAGACACCCCTGTTTCACAGAGGAGGAGCTAAGGGTTATGGTGGAGGAAATATTCAGGGTAAAGCCACAGCTGTTTGGAGCACAGGTGCAGTAGATATCTATAGCTAGGAACATGGAGCTATGGAGGAGAATCGTGGACAGGGTCAACGCCGTGGGACAGCACCCAAGAACTAGGGATGACATCATGAAGATGTGGAACGACCTACGGGGGAAGGTACGTTCCATTGCAGCAAGACACCAGCTCACGATCCAGAGGACTGACGGTGGACCCCCACCTCCTTCCCCACAACTCACAGCATGGGAGGAGCAAGTCTTGGCAATACTGCATCCTGAGGGCCTGGCCAGAGTCAGAGGAGGACTGGACTCTGGTAAGTCAACTCTCTACTACTATTACCCCCTATCTGCATGCCATCACATATCCTCACCCTCACTCCCATTACTTCACTACTTCCCACACACCCCACCATCACATCTCACTCATCCCAATGCCAAGCCCTGCATGTTGTACCAATGCATGGACACCTCTTAAAGCCCGGCATGGTCACTCATCACTATAGCATGCACACCATAGAGAACTAACAATCCCACCATACACTAACATACACAAGTGAAAGCTGCCAGGGCAAATCCAACAAAAGAGGGGAAGCCACGGATGTACAATATTTCATACACAGAAACCATAACACATCATTTACATCCCCACAGGTACCCCAGCCAATGTCAGTGGAGAGGAGGTGCCAGCAGTATCCAGTCCCCCAACTGAAAAGGCCCACAGTGATGACAGCAACTGTGGTCTTCAGGATCTGGATGACTTACCTGGCCCATCAGGGACCACTGGTTACCCAGGCCCAGTCACACACTGTTGGAAAATGGGTTATTGGCAAGGGTAGGTAAGTACCTACACTTAGCAATAGGCCACAAACCTCCACTTAGGTCCAGTTAGGTCTCAGTAAATTAAACCCAGCTCAACCTTTGGTAGCTTGTCAACGAACGACAAGGCTTAACTTAGGAGACAGAGTGTAAAGCATTCAAATATCACAAAACAGTAATTAAATAAAATACAGGAAACAGTTTAAAAATCCAAAATCAATTTATCAAAATAGATTATATTTGTATCTCTAAAATGACACAAAAACAAATAACATTGGATAAGGGGAACCGGAGATATGAATTTTTAAGGAATTATTGCTTTCTAGCGCATAGAAACAAAAAGCGCCAATCTGGTCATCTGGTCACACCTCGACTGGGTCAAAGTCAAAGTTTAAGCCTGACGGCTCGGCTACAGGCCACGGGAGGCCTCGGTCAAAAGTTTACCTTAGGACTTAGTCGTTTTTCTGAAGATTTTCTTCAGCTGGACATATCTGCCAGTCCAATCCGACCTCCTGGAACTCTTCTTCGGATACGTGTCGCAGGAGCCCTCTGTGGAGATTTTTACCTTCAGACTTAGTCATTTTTTCGAGGTGAGAATCCTTTGAACGGGGCAAACCTGGATCTTGATCCGACGTCCTTGGAGCCCTCCTCGGATACGTTGGCTTGGAGGTCCCGGTCAACTTCCTACGTTTGGACTTAGTCTCTTTTTTTTGGAGATTTTCTTCACCGGGACGAGCCTGCAAGTCAGGCCGGGTCGCAGTTGAGACAAGCCGGCTAGAGTTGCCACGGCGGGTCGGTCCCTCCCTCTAAGGAGCTTTTTTTCAAAAGTTCTCCAAACTTCTGGATCTTCTTCCAGATGTTCTTTTAAGGTTCTTTTGAGGTCCACAGCTCACCCCAAGGCTCCAGGAGCTCTGAAATGCTCCTTGGGGGTGTGGACTACAACTCCCAGAATGCACCTGGTTCAAACTCCTTTTTGGCCACTGGACAGTGGTCAGCTGGTTGGTTTCTTCAAGAGTTGGTGCAGGTCACTCTGGTCACCAATTTTTCACCTGTAGCAAACAGGGAGTCCCTCCTTGAACCAGTTGAAGCCAGGCAAAGTCCTTCTTGTGGTGAAGCCCAAGTGTGCAGCTGGTGCAGACCTTGAGAGTGCAGGGTCCAGGTGCAGGCCAGGGGTCCAGAAGAGCAGTCCTTCTTCTTCTGTAGTTCTTCCTGGTAGGGATCTGGTAGGGAACTGGTAGCGAACTGAAGTGTGGGTGCAGGTCTGCCAGTTTTATCCCTGCTCCTGGGTGAAAACCAGGGGGGTCCTAGTTCTCCAATCAGGTGCAGGGTCCTACCCTCTGTGATGACCACTTCCTGGGAAGTGTGGCAAAAATCAATCCCAGGGAGCAACATTCCTCAAAAATCCATCATGGCTGAAAGTGATTTTTGGAGGTTACATTTGGCTGAGCCCACCCACTGGTGTGGCTAAAAATCCTAAACACACACCTCTCCTGCCCTCTCCTAATCTAATCAAGGGGGCACCTAATTGTCTGGGTTTTGCAGATGTGGGGGTGTTGCTGGGTTGCTCCAAATGTCCTTCTCTGCCTTTGAATACCAGTTTGGCAGCCCTCCCCCTTCCTGCCTCACCATCAGCTGAGGGGAGATCTCCTCCCACAGGCACATCCCTTTGTGCGAAGCCAGGCCACTTCACACCTCATCAAGGCAGCCTGGCCAATCAGAGCACAGCAACAAAAACACTGCAGGGCTGAAGTTGGCAACTTTTCAGGTAAAGTTTAAAACTCTTTACCTGAACAAGTTATATTAAATCCCACAACTGGAAGTTGTGGGATTTATTATAACAATTAATTTGATACCAAACTTCTGGTATCTGTTACTTAAGGGGACTTTTAAAATTACCTCACCAGGGCTTACAAAACTATTTTTATAAGGTCCCTGCTTATAGTTACATGGCACCCAGCCCTAGGGGCACATAGGGCACACCTTAGGGGTGACTTATATGTAAAAATAAGGTAGTTTAAGACTTTGGAACTACTTTTGATTCCAAAGTCGAATTTGCATATAATTTTAATTTAAGAGCAGCCAGCAAGGCAGGCCTGCCTTTAAAATGACACTGGGCACCTCAGCAGTGCTATGCTGGGCTCCCTAAACCTACATGCCCTACCATATATTAGGGACTTATAGGTAGGTTGGCTTAGCCAATTATAATTAGCCTAATTTGCATACTGATTTTACACAGAGCACAGGCCCTGGGACTGGTTAGCAGTACCCAGGGCACCATCAGAGTCAGGAAGACACCAGCAAAAAGTGGAAAATGGGGGCAAAATGTTAGGGGGCCTCTGCAATCAGCCCTGTTCTCTCACACACTACTACAGAGCCTCCCCATCAGAAAACACCACCGCAGCACCCGCCCAGCGTACCCATACCTCTGTCCCCAGGACTTGTCAATCAGCAGTGTGTCCACCTCTCCAGGGATCCCAGGGCACACCTCATCCTCAAGACAATCAGGGACCTGGGGTCAGTGGCAGTGGGCACACGGATCAGTGGACTGTGGCACAGGCCAACAAGGACACTGGGAGGACTGCTGTGTGCCAGGGGGAGGACAGGCCCAGGGAACCGACTCTCCAGGAGGCTCTCACAGAGATCCTGGGAGCTTATCAACATTCCCAAGACACGATGGGACAGATCCTGGACAATGTGCAGGAAAATAGGCAGCTGCAGGAGGGACATTAACAAGGGATCAGGGAGGACTTGCAGGCCATTAACAACACCCTGGTCACCATTGCAGGGGTGGTGGCAGAAATGGCCAACATTATGAGGGAGGTAGTCTCACACCAATGGGCCCCTGCCATTAGCCAGACATCTGAACAGCCTTCCACTTCCGCTGCCGCTAGGACTCACAGGCCACCAGCCCCTCTCCCCCGGAAGAAGGTAAACCACCCCGCAAACGTTCCCTGCGATCCAGACAGAAGCCAGAGACACTTTCCAAGACCTCCACCAGGAAATGAGACTCTCCTGATTGTCACCCTTGTGTCCCACTCTGTCACCCTGTCCACCTTGAACTGTCATTGCTCCCCTTTCTCAGTCCCCATGGACAATGCACCTGTGCTACAAACAGACTCGAACAATACCCTGGACTTTCCTCCATCATCACCCCATCCCATTGCACTTTCCCCTCCATATATTAGCGCTTCAATAAACACCCTTTGAAAAAAAACATTATGGAGTATGTCATGTATATCAAATATGTATTCATTGCAACAGGTGCAAACATTGCAAATCAACTGTACAGAGAATGAGCATAGATTAATGAGCTGTAGTCACACCAGGATCACACCAGGAGAATATGTCAGGCCACCAACATCTGCAAAATGAATTGCCAGAGGGAACAGTAAGTGGGCCTAGAAGTTGAAAATATCAGCATGCCATTGCCACACAATTTAAAACAAATGTCATTGAAATGTGAAGTAACACTGTCCTACATGTGTGTCACTGGAAGTATTGTCGGATCACATCTGTTCTGTTGTCCTCGTCCTCATCCTCTTCCTCCTCATCCTCACTGTCCACAGGGTCTACTGCTGCCACATGGGCATCTCCAGCCTCCTCCTCCTGCAGGAATGGGACATGGCGTCAGAGGGGCAGGTTATGCAACATGCAGCATGCCACCACTATCTGGCAGACCTTCTTTGGTGAGTAGCAGAGGGATCCACCTGTTAGAAAGAGGCACCTGAACCTCGCCTTCAAGAGGCCAAAGGTCCTTTCAATGATCCTTCTGGTTCGCCCATGTGCCTCATTATAACGTTCTTCTGCCCTTGTCCTGGCATTCCTTACAGGGGTCAGCAGCCATGATAGGTTTGGGTAACCTGAGTCACCTGCAAATATTGAGGGACAATATTTAGCCACACACTATCCTATTTGGCTCACACCATACCCATACACCAACATATACTGGATGGGAACCAGGGCTCACATTTTAGCCACACCCTGTGCCTCTGCAGTTGGCCCATCATATTTGGGATGCTGCTATTCCTCACAACAAAGGCATCATGCATCAACCCAGGATACTTAGCATTGACGTGGTAGATGTACTGGTACGCCAAGCACACCATCCGAACATTCATAGAGTGGAAACTCTTACGATTTCTGAACACCTGTTCATTCTGGCAGGAGGGACAAATTCAATATGTGTTCCATCAATCGCCCCAATTATGTTGGGGATGTGTCCCATTGCATAAAACTCGGCCTTCACTGTGGCCAAATCCTCAACCTGGGGTAAAACAATGTAGCTGCACATGTGTTTTATCAGGGCAGACAACACTCTTGTCAGCACTATTAAGAACATTGGCTGTGACATTCCTGCTGCCAACGCCACTGTCACTTGGAAAGAGCCAGTTTCCAGGAAATGGAGTACAGATAGCACTTACACAAGAGGTGAGATCCCAGTGGGGTGACGGATAGCAGATATCAGGTCAGGCTCCAATTGGGAACACAGCTCTGTGATTGTGGCCCTGTCAAGTCTATAGGTGAGGATAATGGGCCTGTCCTCCAGTGTAGCTATGTTCACAAGGGGCCTGTACACGGGGGTATGTCTCCATCTCCTATTCATACGCAGTGGTAGGAATCTAAGGGACAAAAGAGTGAGTAGCTGGTCACAAACTGAACAATGGAACTAGAACAGAACTTTGCATCCTGTAAACATGAAATGGGTCATTGTGATTTGTTCAGTATGGGCTAATATCTCCTGTGACGGAGCATTATTCCAGGGCCTGCCCCCCCACCCTGAAATGGCGTCCGCCTGTCCTGTGTGGAGGGACAGGTGGAAGTGAGGTAATTCCGCTGACGTTGTGCGCCGTTGCGGGAGGCGGTCGGGAACCGCTGTGCAACTCCTCGTTGGTTAACATTGGGTCCTATGGGTTACAGTGGCCAATGGTAATCTATGCCGGTGGAGACGGTGTGCACCGCTCCGGACATGACTGCCATTTTCTATCTAATTCCTCACTTGTTACCTGAACTTCCATAGGAGAGGACCTACACTGCATGTGCTGCTGTGACCTGTGTCTGGAACCTACCACAGCCCGTGTGACTGGGGAAAGGGCCCCAGCCTTCACTTCTGAGGAGTTGGAGAGACTGGTGGATGGGGTCCTACCCCAGTACGGAGAGCTGTATGGGCCTCCAGACCAACAAGTGACTACACTGTGAGCATGGAGTTGTGTGTGTGAAGGCCTTGTGTAAGGGGGGTGGGTAGGTGTCCTCTTGGTGGCGTACAGGCTGTGTGCTGGGTCATGTGTGTGTAAATGGTGATGTGAAGGGGTATGGTGGGCCATATGTGTAACAGGAAGGACTGTTTGTCTAATTCTATTTTCCTGTGTTTATTGCCTCTTCTGGTCAGCGCCCATCAAAAGAAGGGTATATGGTGTGCCATCGCCAAGGAGGTGCAGACCCTGGGGGTCTATGACAGGTGGAGCACCCACTGTCGCAAACGGTGGGAGGACCTGAGACGCTGGGCACGGAAGACGGTGGAAGCTCAGCTGGGGATAGGCTCCCAACGAGGATGGGGTGCCCGTCGAACACTTACCCCCCTGATGACCTGTATACTGGAGATGGCCTATCAAGAGCTGGATGGGCACTTGAGGGCATCACAGCAGCCACAAAGGGAGTGAGTACAGTACCAATCATTATAACTTACGCATTGCAGGGTGGTATCCGGGTAGGGTATGTGTGTCAGTGGGTGCCCCTAGGCCAGGCCTGACATTGCAGCGTAGGTGCCCTGGTGGCTAGGGTTCTGAAGGGAACATTTTGCTACCTAGCTCGTAGGCATCCACTACTGGTCAGGGCTGCGTGGATCCCAGGTGTGCTGCATTTGGCAGTGTGTGCCCCTCCCCATGCCTTGGTAGCTAACTATTTCTCTGGTAGTGCAATGCATATTGCGTAGGCCTGTTCCTTGTGTGTGAGTGTGCTGTGTACACCAACGGTAGTGTTGGTGCAGCCATTGACCCAGTGTATCCTTTTTCTCTTCCCCCCCTTTCTTGTTTTGTCATCCTGTCCTTATGTGCATTAGCATCATCTGGCGGAGGAGCAGAGGCGCTGGTGACAGAGGGAGCTGCATCCCACAGGACCTAGGAGGCAGAGTCCACCGACGCTGAAGACACCAGTGGGCGGAGGGCGAGGGGAGCACCCCTGCAGAGACTGGAGGGGACAGTTTTGACACAGATACCTCCTCCGATGGAAGCTCCTTGGTGGTGGCAGACACTTCAGTGACCACCTCAGCTACAGGTACAGCCTCCACCCCCATACCAGCACCGCCCTCCCAGCAGCCCCTCATCGAGTTGCCCATGCCCGCTCACCCAGGAGCATGGGCATCTCCTTCGCCCCAGGCACCTCAGGCCCTGCCCCAGTGAGCCCTGCTGCCCTGAGTGAAGAGGCTATTGACCTCCTGAGATCCATCTCTGTAGGGCAGTCAACCATTGTGAATGCCACCAGGGGCATTCCTGGAGGGCATTCACACTGGATTGGCAGACCAACGAAGATCGATTCAGGCTCTGGCCTCCTCTCTGATGGCAGCCATTGTCCCTGTTGCCACCGTCCACCCTGCAACTTCCACTGCCAAGTCCCATTCTCCTCAACCCCAACCTATCCCAGGCACACATACAGACGGGCATGCACACAAAACAACACCCAAGAGTGTCACAGGCAAACACAAGCACCACACTTCATCCAACAGGCACTCACACAAACATGATCCAGTTGCAGGCACACCAACATCCACTATTTCCACTGTCTCCCACTTTTTCCCCTCCACCTCCTCCCTCCCAGCCATGTCTACACTCACACTGCATGCACTACATCATCATCCAGTACCAGTATCATCATCACAACAAGCAGAAAACACACCTCACTGGCAAACACCACCACAACAGCCATGCACACGTCCCCTGTGTCCTCTCCCACTGTGTCCGTCCCCCCTCCTAAAGTACACAAACGCAAGCACTCAGACACCCAACAGCCATGCACCTCACAACAGCATACAGCCCATGAAGCTGCACCCAAAAGCAGGAGACAGAGACCTCCAACAACCACTCTCCCATTCTCAACTCACATTCCTTCTCCCTCTTCCCGTCTCAATGTACCTACAAAACTGTTCCTATCCACCATTGACCTCTTCTCTCTCCCTCCCCCACTGTCCTGCATGTATGGGTAGGGTATCACGAATGCAGCCAAGCACCTCAACCACACAGTCCACAGGCCCAGTCCTAACCGCACTCCCTCGTGGTGGAAAGGGATCCAGGCCACATGTACTGAAGGGGAAGGAGCCTGCACCAGCCAGCCTAAAGATGAGTGAGACTGCCCCAGCCGGCAAGAAGAGCAAGGAGCATGCACCTGCCACACGAAAGGCCAAAGAGTCTTCCCCAGCAGGCAGGAAGAGCAAGGAGCCTGCACCAGCAGGCAGGAAGAGCAAGGAGCCTGAACCAGCAGGCAGGAAGAGCAAGGAGCCTGCACCAGCAGGCATGAAGGGCAAGGAGTCTGGACTAAGAACTGTTACGGAACCCCCACCACCAGCCATTGTTGTGCAGCCATCCGAGGTTGCAGGGGATGGGCAGGAGCCTCCTCCCACCAGCAGCACCACCACTGTGAAGCCGTCTGAGGGCGCAGGGGATGGGCAGAAGCCACCCCCACCAGCAGCACCACCACTGTGCAGCCATCCAAGGTTGCAGGGGATGGGTAGGAGCCTCCCCCCACCAGCGGCACCACCACTGTGCAGCCGTCACCACCGGTGGATGGTATGTAGTCCTGCCTTCATGGGCTGCTGCGTGGCCTGTCCACTCCAGAACCAATGGGTATGACACCCACCTGAGAAACTGTGGCCCATCACTCCCCAGGATCAAGCACAGGGCATGTTGCCCCCCTCCAGAACCAGTGGGTAAGACACCCACCTGTGAGACTGTGGCCCATCACTCCTCAGGATCAAGCACAGGGCACGTTGCCCCCTCCAGAACCAGTGGTCTTGTTACATCTCCCGGCTGAGGTGCCCTCCCGTCCCCCATCCGCCTGAGGTGCCTGCCTATTTACCAACTGATGCCCCTGCAGTGTTCTCTCCGTGTTGAAGCAGGTAACATGTGTGGCCTTGGACTATGGCCCGTGGCCATGTGGCCCACAAAGATTGACGACTGGGCTGTGTCCCTTTTTCTATAAATATGTATATAACTATTATCTTGCCTAACTTATTATTTATACTGTGTTTATCTTATTACAAACACTTTTGCCAAATTGTTTTGTCCTTGCATTACTCTGTCGAGTTACGGGGTCAAATAGTTTTTTTAATGCATCTGGTTGTGTGTATGGTGTGTGAGTGAGGTGTGTGTGTCACTCTCTTTTTCCTCCCCCCTCCCTTGTGTGCTAGACGGCTGTACTCACCGTCATTGTCTTTGCCGGCATTGGTGTTTATGGTGCATGATAGAATTTCATAGGAAAAACATGCAGTTCGGGTTCCATGGCAGCGTGGTTCTTCCCTGTGTCTCCAATGGTGAGTCCTTTCTATCTAATTCCTCACTTGTTACCTGAACTTCCATAGGAGAGGACCTACACTGCATGTGCTGCTGTGACCTGTGTCTGGAACCTACCACAGCCCGTGTGACTGGGGAAAGGGCCCCAGCCTTCACTTCTGAGGAGTTGGAGAGACTGGTGGATGGGGTCCTACCCCAGTACGGAGAGCTGTATGGGCCTCCAGACCAACAAGTGACTACACTGTGAGCATGGAGTTGTGTGTGTGAAGGCCTTGTGTAAGGGGGGTGGGTAGGTGTCCTCTTGGTGGCGTACAGGCTGTGTGCTGGGTCATGTGTGTGTAAATGGTGATGTGAAGGGGTATGGTGGGCCATATGTGTAACAGGAAGGACTGTTTGTCTAATTCTATTTTCCTGTGTTTATTGCCTCTTCTGGTCAGCGCCCATCAAAAGAAGGGTATATGGTGTGCCATCGCCAAGGAGGTGCAGACCCTGGGGGTCTATGACAGGTGGAGCACCCACTGTCGCAAACGGTGGGAGGACCTGAGACGCTGGGCACGGAAGACGGTGGAAGCTCAGCTGGGGATAGGCTCCCAACGAGGATGGGGTGCCCGTCGAACACTTACCCCCCTGATGACCTGTATACTGGAGATGGCCTATCAAGAGCTGGATGGGCACTTGAGGGCATCACAGCAGCCACAAAGGGAGTGAGTACAGTACCAATCATTATAACTTACGCATTGCAGGGTGGTATCCGGGTAGGGTATGTGTGTCAGTGGGTGCCCCTAGGCCAGGCCTGACATTGCAGCGTAGGTGCCCTGGTGGCTAGGGTTCTGAAGGGAACATTTTGCTACCTAGCTCGTAGGCATCCACTACTGGTCAGGGCTGCGTGGGTCCCAAGTGTGCTGCATTTGGCAGTGTGTGCCCCTCCCCATGCCTTGGTAGCTAACTATTTCTCTGGTAGTGCAATGCATATTGCGTAGGCCTGTTCCTTGTGTGTGAGTGTGCTGTGTACACCAACGGTAGTGTTGGTGCAGCCATTGACCCAGTGTATCCTTTTTCTCTTCCCCCCCTTTCTTGTTTTGTCATCCTGTCCTTATGTGCATTAGCATCATCTGGCGGAGGAGCAGAGGCGCTGGTGACAGAGGGAGCTGCATCCCACAGGACCTAGGAGGCAGAGTCCACCGACGCTGAAGACACCAGTGGGCGGAGGGCGAGGGGAGCACCCCTGCAGAGACTGGAGGGGACAGTTTTGACACAGTTACCTCCTCCGATGGAAGCTCCTTGGTGGTGGCAGACACTTCAGTGACCACCTCAGCTACAGGTACAGCCTCCACCCCCATACCAGCACCGCCCTCCCAGCAGCCCCTCATCGAGTTGCCCATGCCCGCTCACCCAGGAGCATGGGCATCTCCTTCGCCCCAGGCACCTCAGGCCCTGCCCCAGTGAGCCCTGCTGCCCTGAGTGAAGAGGCTATTGACCTCCTGAGATCCATCTCTGTAGGGCAGTCAACCATTGTGAATGCCACCAGGGGCATTCCTGGAGGGCATTCACACTGGATTGGCAGACCAACGAAGATCGATTCAGGCTCTGGCCTCCTCTCTGATGGCAGCCATTGTCCCTGTTGCCACCGTCCACCCTGCAACTTCCACTGCCAAGTCCCATTCTCCTCAACCCCAACCTATCCCAGGCACACATACAGACGGGCATGCACACAAAACAACACCCAAGAGTGTCACAGGCAAACACAAGCACCACACTTCATCCAACAGGCACTCACACAAACATGATCCAGTTGCAGGCACACCAACATCCACTATTTCCACTGTCTCCCACTTTTTCCCCTCCACCTCCTCCCTCCCAGCCATGTCTACACTCACACTGCATGCACTACATCATCATCCAGTACCAGTATCATCATCACAACAAGCAGAAAACACACCTCACTGGCAAACACCACCACAACAGCCATGCACACGTCCCCTGTGTCCTCTCCCACTGTGTCCGTCCCCCCTCCTAAAGTACACAAACGCAAGCACTCAGACACCCAACAGCCATGCACCTCACAACAGCATACAGCCCATGAAGCTGCACCCAAAAGCAGGAGACAGAGACCTCCAACAACCACTCTCCCATTCTCAACTCACATTCCTTCTCCCTCTTCCCGTCTCAATGTACCTACAAAACTGTTCCTATCCACCATTGACCTCTTCTCTCTCCCTCCCCCACTGTCCTGCATGTATGGGTAGAGTATCACGAATGCAGCCAAGCACCTCAACCACACAGTCCACAGGCCCAGCCCTAACCGCACTCCCTCGTGGTGGAAAGGGATCCAGGCCACATGTACTGAAGGGGAAGGAGCCTGCACCAGCCAGCCTAAAGATGCGTGAGACTGCCCCAGCCGGCAAGAAGAGCAAGGAGCATGCACCTGCCACACGAAAGGCCAAAGAGTCTTCCCCAGCAGGCAGGAAGAGCAAGGAGCCTGCACCAGCAGGCAGGAAGAGCAAGGAGCCTGAACCAGCAGGCAGGAAGAGCAAGGAGCCTGCACCAGCAGGCAGGAAGGGCAAGGAGTCTGGACTAAGAACTGTTACGGAACCCCCACCACCAGCCATTGTTGTGCAGCCATCCGAGGTTGCAGGGGATGGGCAGGAGCCTCCTCCCACCAGCAGCACCACCACTGTGAAGCCGTCTGAGGGCGCAGGGGATGGGCAGAAGCCACCCCCACCAGCAGCACCACCACTGTGCAGCCATCCAAGGTTGCAGGGGATGGGTAGGAGCCTCCCCCCACCAGCGGCACCACCACTGTGCAGCCGTCACCACCGGTGGATGGTATGTAGTCCTGCCTTCATGGGCTGCTGCGTGGCCTGTCCACTCCAGAACCAATGGGTATGACACCCACCTGAGAGACTGTGGCCCATCACTCCCCAGGATCAAGCACAGGGCATGTTGCCCCCCTCCAGAACCAGTGGGTAAGACACCCACCTGTGAGACTGTGGCCCATCACTCCTCAGGATCAAGCACAGGGCACGTTGCCCCCTCCAGAACCAGTGGTCTTGTTACATCTCCCGGCTGAGGTGCCCTCCCGTCCCCCGTCCGCCTGAGGTGCCTGTCTATTTACCAACTGATGCCCCTGCAGTGTTCTCTCCGTGTTGAAGCAGGTAACATGTGTGGCCTTGGACTATGGCCCGTGGCCATGTGGCCCACAAAGATTGACGACTGGGCTGTGTCCCTTTTTCTATAAATATGTATATAACTATTATCTTGCCTAACTTATTATTTATACTGTGTTTATCTTATTACAAACACTTTTGCCAAATTGTTTTGTCCTTGCATTACTCTGTCGAGTTACGGGGTCAAATAGTTTTTTTAATGCATCTGGTTGTGTGTATGGTGTGTGAGTGAGGTGTGTGTGTCACTCTCTTTTTCCTCCCCCCTCCCTTGTGTGCTAGACGGCTGTACTCACCGTCATTGTCTTTGCCGGCATTGGTGTTTATGGTGCATGATAGAATTTCATAGGAAAAACATGCAGTTCGGGTTCCATGGCAGCGTGGTTCTTCCCTGTGTCTCCAATGGTGAGTCCTTTGGCTTCCGAGCTCAGTTTCTGCCAGGCTTTTGATGTCATTGGTACCGCCCCGGAAAAGGTGGCAAATTGTGTTGTTGTAATATGGTGGGCGGAACATTGACTTCTGCCTGGCTGTAGGCGGCTACCGCTGTGGTGCCTGTTGTTTCGGGCCCTGGCGGTCTGTGTGATACATTGTCTGTCTTTCGGAGATCTTTCCACCATGGTCATAATTTGGCTGTAGTTACCGCCAGCCTGTTGGCAGTATTACCGCCACTTTATCACCGACCGCCAGGGTCGTAATGAGGGCCATAGTCTTCTGACAATAGGCTCCCAGGTTTACATTGTACAAAGGCAGTTGTGATGGAAGAAGGACAAAGGATTAGAAATTTGAGCCCAGATTTAAGAGGGCCTTGCACCATCTAACTACACATTAGATTTATTTTATTTACGTTAATGTGGCATTAGAGGGCCAAAAACGCTGTGCCTAATTTGCAAAGTGGCACAATGCATGCAATGCGCCACTTTGTAACCTCATGTGCCACATTATGCCTGCGCCAGGCATAATGTAAGCAAGAGAAGCATTCCCCTGTTGGGGGGGGGACGCAAAAAGGGCATTACATCCTTTTTTCCGGCATTTTTAGCATCTGCTCAGAGCAGGAGTTAAAAGTGGGCACACCATTATTTATAATAGGCCCCTATGTACTGTTCAGGGTTAGCGCCAAAATTTTGAACGTGAATATATACAACCTACTGTGGTGAATCAATATACAATTTCCCTTTGCACAAATGCTGTGACACCGTAATGGGGAATTAACCAATTCATATGTATAAACAAATGTACATATCCAAGTTCTTAAAGTAGCCATGCAAATAATAATAGATCTCATAAAGCTGATAAATATCAGAAGGCATTAGCAACATTAACAATGCTGATTTCTCCTCATTCCAGCGCTTGAAGTGCCCAATGCATCCTAAAATAGCAAAAATACTTACATCTCTTTAAAATGCTTAGTGATAAAAAGTGACAATGCCCAGACATCTTTAAAGTGATTTAGGGCAAGATGTATCAAAGACCTGTTTTGCATTTCTTAAATAGGGAATTTTCAAGAAATCGCTATTTGAGAACTGCAAAATGAGTTATAAGAAAATAGTGAATCCCTAATAGCGATTCCTTCCTGAAGGACCATAGGTGCGAATGGTTTTGCATTTCCTAATTTGCGAATTCCTGTTAGGAACTTGGGTAATGCAAATCCAAGGGTGCTGGGGGCCTAAGGCCCCTTTTGATACACCCCCCAAAGAAATTGTGCACATGTAAATCACACACATGCCCTAGGGGCATGTGTGCACTACATGGCACTTTTAAAAATGCATTTTTAATGCATTTTTAATAATTGCACATGGTTACAACCAAATTTGAATTTGTGGTAACTGCATTTCCTAAATGTACAGGTCATATTTAGGAAATGCATGATACATGTGCATAGGTAATCGCAAATAGGTATTCCTTATTTGCAATTACCTATTTAGGGAATCGTTATTTTAGCAATTCCTTAAATTGCACTGCGAATGCCTATCATAAATCCTAAAAAGTTATTTTGCATTTGCAAACGGTGGAATTTTGCGATTCGTACCATTTGCAAATGCAAAATTGTTTGATACATCTGGCCCTAAGCAACAAACTGTCAATGCGCTGTCCACACTTATTTTGCTGTGACCTCTCTGCATTCGATACTCCTAAGAAGGACATTTTTGATGAAAGCTGGTTTTACAGTTGCATTTCCATGCCTACTCTCTACAACCCATCCTAGGAGAATATATCAAAACGATGACAGGTCCGTAACGCATATAGCCAGTCCTTCTTACAGATCATACTTTAAGTATTTTATGGGTTAAAAAGGGAACATCTTTTAAAAAAAATAATTCAAAATATCTCACATTTTAGACCTAATAGAACTTCTAAAAATGGTGGAAATACTGAAAGTATTGATAACCCTATTTTCTCCTTGTGCCAGTGCAGTGCATCATACAGTCCCCGATACTCATACACCTTTAAAGTGCTTAGCGTACAAAGTGTCAATGCTAAACAATTTCATAGTGCATTACGATTTGAAAGTGTTTGTGCTCCATTTAAGGGATACCTATACCCTCCTGCTCCCAGGCCCATTCCTTCCATTTCCTGAAATAAATAGCGGAACAGTTAACTGTAGCATGATACCAAGCTTCTCTCAAACTAACCTCCTACATTTTCCATTCCCATTCATTCTTCTTAGAGGTGGCACATTTCCAGTAAGTAGTGATCAGAGAGCAGTCCAAAAGCAAGGCTGAAAGTATGGACTGCTTCATGATGTATTGCTCTGGGTTTTCTACAACATCAGATAATGCCATGATGGACATTTTCTGGAATGGATGAATATTCAAGCCGATTGTCTTGCATACTGGCTGGAACACCCCCCCCCCCCCCCCTCCAAACACCCCTTCTAAACCTAGGCAACTTATGGTTGTGCCTACGCAAATGATGGTTGTTCTTTAACAAATGATGGTGGTTACTTGATGTGAGGTTTTGATTGAGCATATGAAGCAATGTTGAGGAACAGAATGAAAATGGCTGGCCTATAATGGCATTCCGAATGGTATATTATGGCTTTGCACCTGGCTTTTGATGATTCGGCCCTGGCATACCATGACATCGGCCTGGTCAATATATGCTTGATAACTACAGTTCACTTGTTTCAACATTAATATTTGTGCACCTTCAGTGATCTTGCTGCAATTTATTGATCACATAATAACACTTTAGGTTTTGTTGCCAGGATCAAAAGTCTTATTTTGTCACATTCTGTGATGTCATCTTGGGTCAAAGGACATGTTATGTCACTTCCCCTACCCCTAGCACTTTGGTGGCTTTAGATACAATGTGAGAAGTGACAAAAACTTGCAGGAGTTCCTCGTAATCTTGCGTGCATTCAAACTGAGACTGTGGCCCTGATTTATACATTTTTTTGCGCTGCAATACAGTCATATTTTGACACAAAAGCGGCGCAAACGTACAAAATACAATTGCATTTTGTAAGTTTGCGCCGCCTTTGCGTCAAAAATTGACAGTAATGCAACGCAAAAAAGTATAAATCAGGGCCTGTAAGTCTTTTAGGCATTTGTACAGGATTGGGGCTACTGCCCCAGAATGTCTGTGCATGCTGTGTATGTGCAAAACGCGAGCTAAGAGTTAATTTATCTAAAACAAAAACAATGTTAGTAACCAGGAAAAGAAGTCCACCACCGATTTATTATCGGGATGGCTCTGTATTAGAATCTGGGTCAGAATACAAATATTTGGGTGTTAACTTTGAATCAAAATGATCTTTCGTCAAACAATGCAGTGCTATACAAAGGACACTCTAACCTCTGTCTTTTGCTCCTTGAGGAACACCTTAAAAGGAATGTCTTTTCTGCTTCTTCTGACGATTATGATGGCAAAACATGTTCTCTCTCTACTATATATGGAATTGAGGTACTAAGAGGTGGAGCTGACAAAATAATTGATGAAGCTATGATAAGCACATGTCGTTGTGAATTTAATCTTCCACCAAAATCCCTCTCCGGTGCAAATCCGCCTGGAGTTAGATCTTCGGAGACAGAATGTGACTGGTCTGGGTGCTTTTTTGAAATTTTGTTATAAACTAAAAATAACATTACGCCTAACTTAAGTAGTAATGTGTGGAAACCCATAAATGAACCATGCAATATCGAGGCCCACAACTTAAATCGGCGCTCCCCATTTTTAAGGCAGAGAAGCTTTGGGCTTTAACTGTTTCACCACTTGCTTTTAACAGGGTTATTAACTCCAAGGCGAAAAACATCTTGAAGATAAAGCAGTGCTGTCTAAAATATCTCATGCATGTGATCTTTTTGGTCCTGTGGATCTGTTTGGTCTAAAACCTAAGTTTAAACTGCTAACTGTAGGGATGAACGACTTTCAAAACCAATTTAATTCCCCAGTTTGGAAGCGATGTTCTACGGAGATCTCATGTCAGCTCTGTAAGTACTTCAAGGAGGATATGTGTCATACTGCCCTCATGACGGAACGGAATGGTTTATTAAAGCAGTATTTTATTGATAATACATATGTACATATCGTCAGGCGGTCATGGCCTGTCTACGAGGAAAAGATGTGATGTTTACTGGTAAGTTTCCTAAGTTTTATCAAATTGAAGGGTCCGAAGTAGCAAAGATTGAACTATATAAAGGATCTCCTGATTTTTCAATGTCTGGAACCAATTAGGTATTTCCCATTAGTTTAAGTTCAATGTAGTATTAATGAAGTATGGGCAGGAGGTAACACTATTAATGTTTAAGGGCCAGCATGTATATTTTGTGACAGTATGTTATTCGGGTACGATGAGTTGATTGATATTTAATGTCAAATCAAGCATTAATTAGGAAACGAACATTTTAAAGACGCTTAGCACTTTTACTTAAAACATCTTTTTTAGCGGTCTCGGTATAATACATATGTGATGAAAGCAATTTTCACTGTATTTTGCACTTCCTAGAACTATGTAATAATGGTTGCTATGCAACTTCTGACTGATGATTTTATTCTTACCATATTGGTTTTTATTTATGTGTTCTTAATGACTACATTTTAATTAACTGAACAAGAAACTTATTCATTATTTTACCCCCTATAATGCTGGGGTGCAAAGGTTCTTCTGATAAGCAATGATGCAAACACGGGTGGTAAACTCACCAAGGACAGCTTGGCAGACACTAACAACTTGCTAGCTTGAGATGCCACTGCCACAAGCTTGCAATAGGACTAGCTCTCAGTGTCACACTATAGACATCTAGGGCCATATGTACTAACACATTTTCCCATAGACACAGAATGGGCAAAACCCTTTGATACATCTGGCCCCTGTTCTTCAAACTTAAGGTTGCGCCACTCCTTGTGTAATAAAATGAATAATAACAATTGATCACCCCCACCAAGTGAAGTCAAACATATTTTTGCAATTATTCCACAAAATTGGCAGTTCCAAACATATGTAAAAGTTCAAACATTGCAGTTATGCTCCATTATCTGTCTTAAAAAGGCAATCAAATACCCGATTGTCAACCTGCAACAGGCAGGCTTGTCTCCCTAAAATGCATGCAGTAGTATCCACAGAGAAACCCTTTAACAGGAATAGGGAGCAGATAGTTTGGGGGATATTTCAAACCCTCTTTTGTCTTATATTTACAACCAGGATATGCGCGGGAAAATATCCTATGACGGCCCATTACAGAGTGGATCACTGTCATTTATTTTCACCAAAAGCAAAGCACTGGTTTATCAGTGTGCTCCTCTTGGTCAGTGCCTGCGCCATTTTGTTTATTTTTCACTTAAAACAAGCATTATTTTAGCAGGATGCTCCTCTGGGGCAGTGCCTGGGCCCCACTTGTGCCCAATCCAGTCCCCCAGCAAAGGGGTTCCACTACCCAGTTTAAAGACCTGTACCGACCAGTGTTTCTTGTAACTGTAAAGCTAAAGTCTCAGTCATAGCGGTCCTGTTAAAATATCTGTGAATCCATCTTCTTGCGACATTTGTGTAAACTTCCAGCTAGTTCTATAGCCTTGAAGTGGCTTCAGAAATCTGTGCATAAAATGCAGCTACAAGTGTTGTTCGCAGAGGGAGTGGGAAAAGGATAAAGGATCAGAAGTGGTGTAAGAACTTGAGGGCCTCATTTATGAGGCCCTAGTGGCATACTGCGACCCTGGGGCATCATTTTTTTAATGCTCTGGTGGTGCAGTGTGTCAACCCATATTTGAAAGGAAAGGCCATGCAAAGGCAACTTACATGGCTTTTCATAGCCTTTGAAATATGGACCTCATTCATGCATAACCCTGTGTGAATGGTGCATTCCATGGGTGTTGCTAGGGGTATTCCCATGCAATACCTATGAAAACTAAAGGGATCTGACACAGTTCCAGATCTACAAGTCTGGGGATGCGTCAGATTTCTACATTACCTCAGGGGTGGCTTAATAGTGATGCAACATGTAGAAATATCTTTATTTCTTCCCACTTTTTCTTTCTGTTTGTGCTGCCTTCTGCAGCACACATAGCAAGAGGAAAACACCGCTTGTGATTGTTTTTGTGCAGGAAAGGTATTCCTTCCTGCACAAAAACTATCATCCCACAACGCAGGCACATGGCCTGCATTGGTGCATTGCAGCAATGTGTGCGGCAGCGCAGGGAGAGAGGACAGAAATGAGCCGTATCTTGAAGATACAGCACATTTCGGCCCTTTCTCGGTGATGCACCCTGCACCACAGGCCTTGTAAATGAAGCCCTGAGTGTCTCCATTTTTTGGTGGATACATTTGTGCCTGGGGCCTCTGGGCCTAATTCACAAAGGTAAACGTACACCTTTGTGTAAGTTTACAATTGTTTGCTATTCTCGAAGGTATTTTATGGGAAGTATCTTTACAAATGCAGAGTCTCCACACATAAAAAGATAGGACTTTCCTGTATTTGTATTTGCTGAGACTCTGCACTACTGCTCGCAAACTACCTTTATTAAGAGCAAACAATCATAAAATTACACAAAAGTGTAAGTTTACCTTTGTGAATCAGGCCCTATGTGCCTACTGGTCATGTTAGGGAGAGCCCGCACATGGAAACCACATCGGGTCAGCCTATATGTTAGAAATTGGGTCTTTGGTTAGCAGTCAGGATACCCCCTGTCCAAGCAAGTATCCTCACTCTAGTCAGGGTAAAGGAGAATCACCCTCAGTTAACCCCCACTCACCCCTTTGGTAGCTTGGCACGAGAACGCAGGCTTAAGTTCAGAAGCAATGTGTAAAGTATTTGTACCAACAAACACAGTAATACAATGAAAACACTACAAAATGGACACCACCCCAATTTAGAAAAATAGGTAATATTTATCTAAATCAAACAAGACCAAAACGACAAACATCCAACATACACAAGTCAAGATATGAATTTTCAAAAGAATAAGAGTCTTAAACCTTAGAAAACAGTGAGAATGCTGTGTTACACAAAGTACCTAGTTAGCATCAAAAATAAAGCTGCACAGGCAAGCTTGCATTGGAAAAGGGTAACAAAGCGTTGATTTCTTACTCACAACTGAGGCTGTACGTCGTTTCCTTTTCTGGTTGGGTCAGCAATGCTTTGTTTTTCTCCCTCGCAAGAGAGTGATGTGTCGATTTCCGGACGGGGCACCTCGGATCCAAGCAGATTCAGGTTGACTTTGAACCCCAGGGATGAAGAGTGGAAAATCCTGTTGCACGGTGATAGAAAACCGTTGTTATCAGCCTCCGTAAATGGGTGTTGCACGTAGTTTCTCTAGCCACGACACATCGATCTCTCAGCCGCAATGCAGGTGAAGCGTCGATTTCAGCAGCGAAGATGGCGGTGCATCGTTTATCAGCCGCATTGCAGAAGGTGCTATGAAAATTTCCCCAGACGGTGTTCTGTGCTTGGATTTTTAATTTTTGGCTGCCAACTTCACCTTTCAAGGGCCCAGGGACTGGATAGGGCACTACTTGGCAGGGAAGGAGTCTCAGCAGGGAGTCCAGGTGCTGGCAGGGGAAGTCTGTGATGGCCCTGAAACTTCAACAACAGGAGGCAAGCTCAGTACAAGCCCTTGGAGATTCTTCTCAAGCAGGAATGCACAACAAAGTCCAGTCTTTGTCCCCTTTCACAGGCAGAAGCAGCAACTGCAGGATAGCCCAACAAAGCACAGGCAGGAGCAGCACTTCTCCTCAGCTCTTCAGCTCTTCTCCTTGGCAGAGGTTACTCTTGAATCCAGAAGTGATCTAATTTTCATGGGTTTTGGGTCCAAGACGTATACCCTTTCTGCCTTTGAAGTCGGCATAATTCAAAGGAAAGTCTCTGTTGTTTATAAGATCCTCCCTTTCCCAGGTCAGATCCCAGACACACACCAGGGGGTTGGAGACTGCATTGTGTGAGAGCAGGCACAGCCCTTTCAGGTGTGAGTGACCACTACTTCCCTCCCTCCCAGTAGAGATGGCTCATCAGGATGTGCAGGCTACACCCCAGTTTCCTTTGTGTCACTGTCTAGAGAAGAGGTACAAACAGCCCAACTGTTAAACTGACCCAGGCAGGGAATGCACAAACAGGCACAGTTAAGAAAATGCCTACTTTCTAAAAGTGGCATTTTCAAACTAACAATCTAAAAATCAACTTCACTAAAAGACGTATTTTTAAATTTTGAGTTTGGAGACCCTAAACTCCACATTTCTATCTGCTCCCAAAGGGAATCTGCACATTAAAGATATTTAAAGGCAGCCAACATGTTATCCTATGAGACAGGCCTTTCAACAGTGAAGATTGAATTTAGCAGTATTTCACTGTTAGGACATGTAACACACGTAAGTACATTTTCCACCTTTAACATACACTATACCCTGCCCATGGGGCTACCTAGGGCCTACCTTAGGGGTGCCTTACACGTAGGAAAAGGGAAGGTTTAGGCCTGTGAAGTGGGTACACTTGCCAAGTCGAATTGGCAGAACCGCAGTGGCAGGTCTGAGCCACGTTTACAGGGCTACTTATGTGGGTGGCACAACCAGTGCTGCAGGCCCACTAGTATCATTTGATTTACAGGCCCTGTGCACCTCTAGTGCACTTTACTAGGGACTTACTAGTAAATCAAATATGCCAATCATGGATAAGCCAAATTTAGACATACATTTTACATAGGAGCACTTACAGCTTAGCACTGGTTAGCAGTGGTAAAGTGCCCAGAGTATCAAAAACAGCAAAAACAGAGTCCAGCACACATCAACAACCTGAGAACCAGAGGCAAAAATTTAGGGGAGACCACGCCAAGGAGGCCAAGTCTAACACTATAATTAATGTTTATAATCTTATGAGCAAGGCTGGATAGATGGGGATTTACTTGTGCGCCTAATTGTTTTGCGTTGGCATGGACCAAGGCTTGTGAGCTATATTTGGGCATTTGATGCTATGTCTAATAATAATGGATAACTTATCAAGCTTCATTTTGTAGTATGTAAAGTATTACTACATTATTAGTACATTGCATATATACTAGTAACATACTACAAACTGTGCGAAATTTGGGTAGTTTGCTTTTGCATAATTACATGAAATACCACAAAATTAGGCCAAATTACACCAAATGCAAATTCAGAATTTAACACTATATTTTAGCACGAAATGTGTCCTGGATAAAAACGGAATATTCCAGAATACTTTGAGGGATTTTGTGTCTCATTGCTTATTAAGATCTCACCTATAACATCCACTTGGGAATTTGTTCATAAACTCCAAATAATGCATTGGGGCTCACATATACTAATATTTCATGCAATGCACGGCAGTTAAAAAGCGTTGCTGATCTCTGTTGCGTGAAAGGGACAGCAGAAATGCTCTATACAAAAATATGGAGCATTTATGCTATCTCCTTGCGCTGGTGCGCTGTCTGCAGCATAGCGCTGATGTAGGCACCATTGCATCAGGGTTTTTGAAAAAAGAAGGGACAGCTTTCTGTACAAAAACAAATCTTTGAGGCATGTCCTGTTATTTTGTGTGCTACAGAATGCAGCATACGTGGAAAGAGCAAATAACCAGGAAAAATAACAATACTTCTCCTTGTTACGCCTCACTGGGCTAGCATTTTAATGCATTACAAATTTGAGCAAATCTGGGAATGCGCCAAAATCCATGGGTGGATGCATTGGAATGCCCATGCTTCACCCATGAAACACTCACCAGGTTGAAATATAACATAATGCAGTGAAAGCAGCTGTGTTGCAATTATTTTTCTTTACAAATCCAAGCAAGGCAGAGCAAATTATCCTTTTCATGACTTTGCAAATATTACTGAACTATTTGCGTTGTCCTTGTGTTACATGAGGACAACGCAAAGGATTACTAAATCTGGGCCTGCATACCTCTGTGTCTTTGAACTTAAATTTGGCACACCATATGATAACCATTGGGAGGCCAGTTTTCAAGTGAATGAGCAAAATATGATGGCGGCTGCAGTTATGATTGCTGTCTTATGATGTGAGTTATTTTTTTTTCACCCTCACATTTCCCAGGTAACCATGCACGTTCATGAGCAGCTGAAGAGAAGAAGCTAAATCTTCGGATAACAGACACATCTTTACCATCTCCTTGTTACTTGCAAATGTAAAGTGTTGATAGGTGAGAAATACATTTTTTCAAAGGCTTGAAATGACTGTGGAAACCAAGATAATAGTTTCTCAGCAGTCATTGGGGAAATAATGTGTTGGAAAATAACTCTGTGTTGGAGGATGTCTTGCTTAATCGTGGCACAAGATTTCAGTACCTGGACAGTGTCTGTGAGGTTGCAATAATGGGCTGCAGAAATGCAATGAGATGAATAGGTAATTCAATTCAAAGCATTTCTTAAGCGCTTGACTGCCCAATGGGCTTTCCAGTGCTGAGTGGTCTGCCAGACTTCTAGGACATCATGACTACACAAGCAAGTATGTTTTATGCTGTTTCATGAAACTGAATACATTGTCATAATGCTTAAGCACTAATAGAAGGGAAATCCATAATTTGGGGCCTAAGTACACAAACAAGCACCCCCTCTCCGCCACCACACCCCCACACTCCTGGCTTTCTTCACCCTTGTGACAACAAGCAGACTAAGGCTGCCAGACCTTAAATCTTTTGTAGAATGAAGAACCAAAAGATATATATATATATATAATTTGTGGCCCCTTCCTGTGTTGTGCATAATGTGCCAGACACAAAGCATTAAAATGAATCCTTTTTAGGGGCGAGCGCAAGGAGCTCTGTCCCCTGTAGTAATCTCACTTTGGGCTTCAGTCACGTGTCACTTTCATTGGTTCATGGGCTTTGTTAGACTTTTCATCCTTGGCGTGGACTCCCTTAACTTTTTGCCTCTGTTCCCCAGGTTGTTGATGTGTGCTGGACTCTGATTTTGCTGTTTTTGTTACTCTGGGCACTTTACCACTGCTAACCAGTGCTAAAGTGCAAGTGCTCCTTTACAAAATGTGTATGTAATTGGCTTATCCATGATTGGCATATTTGGTTTACTAGTAAGTCCCTAGTAAAGTGCACTAGAGTTGCCAGGGCCTGTAAATCAAATGCTACTAGTGGGCCTGCAGCACTGGTTGTGCCACCCACATAAGTAGCTCTGTAATCATATCTAAGACCTGCCACTGCAGTGTCTGTGTGATTAGTTTTAACTGTAAATTCGACTTGGCAAGTGTACCTACTTGCCAGGCCTAAACCTTCCCTTTTCTTACATGTCAGACACCCCTAAGGTAGGCCCTAAGTAGCCCCAAGGGCAGGGTGCAGTGTATGGTTAAAGTAGGACATATAGTAATGTGCTTTAAATGTCCTGACAGTGACATATTGCTAAATTCGTTTTTCACTGTTGCAAGGCCTGTCCCTCTCATAGGTTAACATGGGGGCTACCTTTAATCTGATTAAAGTGTAGATTCCCTTTAGGAGCGGATGGACATGTGGAGTTTGGGGTCTCTGAGCTCACAATTTAAAAATACATCTTTTAGTAAAGTTGATTTTAAGATTGTGCGTTTGAAAATGCCACTTTTAGAAAGTGAGCATTTTCTTGCTTATACCATTTCTGTGACTCTGCCTGTTTGTGGATTCCCTGTCTGGGTCAGTTTGACAGTTGGGCTGGTTGCACCTCACACTAGACAGCGACACAAAAAAAACTGGGGTGTAGTCTGCATTTCCTGATGAGCGATCTGTGCTAGGAGGGAGGGGAGTAGGGGTCACTCACACCTGAAAGGGCTGTGCCTGCCCTCACACAATGCAGTCTCCAACCCCCTGGTGAGTGTCTGGGGCCTGGCCTGGGCAAGGCAGGATTTCACATTCAAAAGAGACTTTACTTTGAAGTAGGCCTACTTCAAAGGAGAAATTGGGTGTAAGAAGGGCACCCAAAACCACAGACTTTAGAACACTTCTGGAAACAAGAGGAACCTCTGCCTGGAGAAGAGCTGAGGAGAAGTGCTGCCCTGCCTGTGACTGTGCTTCGTGGAGCTATCCTGCAGTTGCTGCTTCTGCCAGAGTAAGAGGGCAAAGACTGGACTTTGTGTGCCTTCCATCTTGTGAAGAAATCTCCAAGGGCTTGATTTAGAGCTTGTCTCCTGTTGTTTGAAGTCTCAGGGACAACAACGACTTCTCTCTGCCAACACCTGGAGTCTCTGGAGAGACTCCTGCTTTGACAAGTGGTGCCCTATCCAGTCCCTGGGCCCTTGAGAGGAAAGCTGGTGGAAATCCAAGGAAATCGACTTCGGATAACTTCAGACCGATGCCGCTGCTGAATCCGGTGACGCCACCTGCACCCGACGCCGTGACCTTCGCTGGAACGCGACGATCTTCGCAGGCCCGAGGCCGCTGCAGCCCCGCTGAAGTCCACGACTCCGTGGAAGTCGCCACACCACATCGTGACCGACGCCGCTCGAAGTGCACGAATTCAATGTTTCGCACCGATGCCGCGATCCCCGACTTCGTGCATCGACTTGTTTTCACTCTTCACCAAAGGTTCTGTACTTGGGGATCTACGCGACTCCGTGTCCGGCGCCGCTGGTGTCGGCTTGTTGGGAACGACTACGTCACGACGCCGTGTTAACACCTCATCGAAGCATTTTTGTTTCTAAGTGCTATTTTTGAGTTTAATCTTTAAAAATTCATAACTTGACTTGTGTATGTTGGATTTTTGTTGTTTTGGTCTTGTTTTGTTTAGATAAATATTTTCTATTTTTCTAGACTGGTGTTGTGTCATTTTGTAGTGTTTTCATTAAGTTACTGTGTGTGTTGGTACAAATACTTTACACCTAGCACTCTGTAGTCAAGCCTACTACTCTGCCAAGCTATCAAGTGGGTAAGCAGGGGTTAGCTGAGGGTGATTCTCTTTTACCCTGACTAGAGTGAGGGTCCTTGCTTGAGCGGGGGTTAACCTGAATGTCAACCAAAGACCCCATTTCTAACAGGCTTGCCTTTCAAAATCTGCTTGCTTTGGTTTGTGAAAGGCATGCATACGTCATTCCTTTTCCGGTGTTTAGCCCAACTACACAGCACTGGTAAACTAATAAAAACATACGAGGCTCCATGTTTTCAGCATGGTTTCCAGACTACTTTATCTGTTTATTTTCCATGCAGCGCAATCGCTCTGGGGTTTACATAGTGCGATCGTGCTGCATATTTCTTTCTTTTAATTTATGTGGCAAGAAAAGTCCAGTTTGGAGTTTACAATGCTAATTGCTCTAACTCGAGCAAATGCGAGACCCGTTGCATTGATAATGCTTGTGTTTCCCATGTCTTCTAACCTGTCATATTTTGTAATTGACACTATGATATGCTTTACTTTGGAGGAAAGGGACACTCAATGTCCTTAAGTTTTCCGTACCCCTCCTTTAGATACATCTTTTTTGCTAGGACAACAACGTTGTCTCCCTTATCTGATTCCTATTCTGTTGCTGTTTTTCAGGTCTCTCACATCCTTTCTCTTGGCTTTGGTTACATTGCTCATAGCGTCCGTGGCGCTGTGAATCGGCTCGCTTATGTCAACTGTTTTACTTTTGATTTTAAAGTTATGTGGCAAGAAAAGTTTGGTTAAGAGTTTACAGCGCTAATATCTCTAATGTCAGCGAGTAACCTGGAAGCCCATAAACCGGGAACAATAGCCCCAATGTGTGGCTGTCTTGAGGCGGGAAAGATCAGTTCGATTTCAGCTCTTAGTGATGGAGACCTCAATACTTAGATTTTGGGAAACTGCTGAGACTTTCACCTTTGCCTAGAGACAAATTTTGTTAATTTTGGGAGACAAACAGGTCGTTTTGTAGCGATCACTGGTTTAGCTGTCAGATGTTAATACTGCTAATCAGCAGTTGGTTACCTAAAAGAAACACAATGCAATTGTACAATTTCCTTTCATATTTACCAATTTCGATCAGCATTCAAGGAAGTCTTCGTCTCACAGGTGTCGTTTCTCGATCAGCATGGGACGGGGCAAAGGGGCAGGGGTGGACGGGGCAGTTGCCTCACGGCGGCAAGATAAACTACTACTTCATGCAAAGGGACAAATCAAAGTTAAAGTCTCTAGGGTAAGAATCATTTAAGTCTCTTTCTCTCGATTAGAGAAAGTATCAAAGTCTCTCTCTCTCTCTCTATGGCGTCGCAGCAAGGTGGGCCATAACAGCTACAAAATGGCGCAATGGGTGCAATGTCGGGTAATGGCCACCTTCTTCTCGTGCACCTGGTTTAAATAGACAACAGTTCGAATCCAGTAGGGTCTTCCATTGGAGGGTTCATAGGTTAGCTTCAAATTGTCCAATCAAAAACAACAGTTCTCAAGCTTTTACTTAAGCATACATTATCCTTGGAGACGGGTACGCAAGTTGCAACATTTTATACCAATTAACTCACTTTCAGAGCTTCCATTGTCCACACCTGCAGATTGACCTTGGAGCAAAGAGAAAAATGCCAGGCTGGCACGAAACCTTAAGATAAGCATGTGAACGATCTCAGTGGAAAAGTACAGCTTCAAGCAGAAATACACGTTTAATAGCACATTGGAAAAAATACGAGCATCTAAACCGTGAGACCAGGCAACTAGGCCGAAGCCTGCACTAAATTAATGCTAAGCTAAAACATTTCAAACAAGCAAATCATAGCACACGTTTACGATTATGTCGGATTAGTGCAATTCTAATACATCACGTTATATAAAGCACGCTTATAAACGTTGGCAAACTACTCTGAGGGCACATTTTGTCCCCGTACAATCTTTATTAGTTCGGTTAAAGTCACACATGATTATTGCAGCACTACGTTTAAGCGCTAATAAATGTAAAACCTTCATTTCAGCTTCATCAGTACCTCAGCATTTTAACCATGTAATAACAACTACAAAGACATTGCAACTTGCAATTGTTATAATCCAAACAAATTGGTTTTTCCTTCAGGCATTGACTTCTTACCTTAAACAAATGTTACCTTTCTTCCATTCCTTGAGGTTGGAACCTTTTATTATGAGATGTGGTTATATTTTTATGACTCATATTTCAAGATAACGGACCAATTAATAAAAAATGAAAATCAGCCACCATCTATTTCTTTACAGATTATTTTGACTTCACAAAGAATTCCAGAAATAATAGTTGGAAAACCATTTTCAGCTTCTATGGGATACACACAAGCATGTATTTACATACTCTACATTTACGGCTGAGTAGATGCTTAGTGAAACTGTTTTTCCACAGGCTGATTCAGTTGTCTTTTTTTCGAACGCGAAAACACTTCTTCACACAGAGAAATCACTTTCCCAACTTTCCAACAATGTGTCCTATTCCCATCCACATACAGATTTACTCCTGCCCTCGATGGGCTTAAATCTTTGATTATATACAAGGTGCGAGCATTTATGAAAGACAACAACTTAAACGTTTGTGGGTGTTCACCCATTCAGGAAGGCATTTCTGCATTGGAATGTTTAATGAATGCCATGGGAGTAGATTTAGCATACAAACGTAAAATCAATTTTGTAATTACTCATAATATGTGCAAATTTGTATACCTAAGTTGACTGTAGGTACGCGAATGGCTCTATGAATCAAGTCCGACATTTCTTGATAAAAATTGTTGATGGTATTATCACCTTTTCAATGTGGTGAATGGGTGTTTCTCTGTTTTCTTTGCTCACAATATTTTTCAGTTGACTTTATTTTATCCAAAGTGCCCCATTACTCTGCTTAAACATTCTTAATGGGTTGAAACACCAATAAAAAGCATCACATGCCAGTCTTTAGGTGTGGAGAATCCATTTTTAGGTCAAGCGTGCAAGCGCTTTTATCTTATGTGAGTATTGTGGGCTTTACCCACGCCCACTGCATGCCCAACACTTTCACTCGTTCGTGGGCTTGCCTTTCAAAAATCCTTTATCATCATTGGTAAATGCCTTACGTTTGTCTCTCCTTGGGGCGGTTTTGTTACCTCCTTGAAGACTGCCCCTGTTTTAAGGATAACTGCATGATTGCAGATACGTTTGGCTGCAAGTTAACTTCTTTCCTTTTTGTGTCTCTCCTCTGCGCTCATGCTCATGGCAGCCCTGGTGCTATGAATCGACTCACTTTTGCCAACTGTTTTACTTTTCATTTTCAATTTATGTGGCAAGAAAAGTTCTGTTAGGAATTAATAACTCTAATAGCTCTAACTCGAGCAAATGTGAGACACATTGCATTGCAAATGCTTGTTTTGTTTTGGCAACCAATGTTTATTGCAGGCAAAGCAGTCTGATGCTTTGGGATACTCAAAATAATCCGGCTTCAGCATTTTGTTTCACTTGGAGTTTCTTAATCATGGATTTCGGACAGCCAAATATAGGGAGTTTCCATAGTCCAGCCATGATAGTATCAATGCTTGAACAATCACTCTTCGTACAGGACTTGGCAGCCAATGTTTGCTGGGGAGTGAGGGTATTATGGGATGGGGTTGAAGGTAGGGAGATATAAGGTAAGTGGCAAATTGTAAGTTGAATATACAAAAAGAGAGAAGACATTGAATTTTTGGAGAATTGTAGGTTAGAAATTCTAAGCCTGGAGGAAGGGACAGATAAGACACAGAAAGGAGAAAGAAGTAAAAAGACCTGGACAGGAAATCACATGAAGTGCACAACCAGTAGACAAATGGCATAGAGATAGGCAGATATGTTCAGAACATGCAATCTGAACTCAGAGGGACATTCCTCGGAACCTCTGTGAGGAGACCTGAGGATGGTGAAATAAACTGCTCCTTTCTTGAATGCTGTTTGTCAGTGAAAGATGCAGAAACATAACAATAAGGGGGACATGGACCACACAAGAGGGTGTAGGTGAAATGATGACTGAATATGTCCGGTGCGGGGGAGAGGAGGAAGGCCTTTTCAGAAAAAAGTAGGGCATTAGGAAAAAGGGGGGAAGAACACTGACTGTTTGCTGAATACCATAAGATTTGAAAGGACACATGAAAGTAGTCTATTAGAGCAAGGAGGCAGATGGGCGGATAAGCATGATGAGCATTGGAGATTCTAAATTAATAGTGACAAGAGAGCAGCTTAACCACTGAGGAAGCTGGTGGAATGTGAAAAGTGATAGCCTAGATATTCTGGGTCAGATCAGGAGCTTGATGGACAGGGTACTCTGTCACAGTATTCCTGTCCACAAACCTGGCGGTCCTCCCACCTCATTTAGAGTCAGACAAACAATATCCTTTCCATCAGTGGTGCCCCCATTGACTGCATTGATGGAAAGCTATATCTGATGGACAAATGCAATAAGAGATGTTAGAAAAAGGGCATTACACCTCCGACCCTATTTAGGATAGACAGTATAATATCATTTATTTTCTGTCCCTGATCACCAGGTAAAACCTGGCAGTGAGGGGCAAAAGAAAAAATGACTCCCACATTTCTGGGTATTAAGGTCATTAGGTATTTGTTTTTCAAAAGCAAACTCCTACCTTGGAAGTTTGTTTTTTGAGAAACAACAACTTTTGTATAGTTGGTGAGCAGCAATCAAAATGGATGGCGAGTGTCCACCAAACTTTTTGTTCCTGACAGGATCCACCAAGAGAGTGGTTCCTATTGAGATAGAGAGATCATCACTGGGCAAGCAGTGATCTCTTAATTGAGTGGGTAGCAGTTCATAAGGGTAGTGGGCATGTCTTTAGACACTCTGACGGACTGTATACTGTCTGCCTACCTCTAAATCAGGCCCTCAGTCTTTCAATGTCTTCATTGATCATGCATATTTCTCAATAGCTAATTCAAATGTAGACAAAAGAGCTTAGAAGGTCAGAGCATATGCTCAGTGGCGCAAATGCAAAATGTGAATTGAAATTAGTATTGCAGCTGCAACAGTTACATCTGGAGGGCTTTCATCTGGAGGCAGGTGCCCAGGCCCAGCTTTCCACCTTCCTTTGTTGGTCCTCGACCAGGTCCAGGATTTACATTCATCCAGGCCCTCCACCTCTGCTGCATTCTTCTTTCTCTCCCTGCTTCTGCACTACGGTCTTCTCAAGCCTCTTCCTGCTCCCCCCTTTCTGCCACTCCCCCTCTCTTTCCCACCCATTTTGCTGCTTCTCCCACCTGTTTCCTGTCTGTTTTTCTTAGTCTCCACTTCAGTTTTTTCCCTATTGCTTTGTTCTCACCTTATTCCTTCATTATTTTCTGCTCTCTCTTTTGCTGCTGCCCCTTTTTGCCCCTTTACCGCTCCTTTCTCCTGCCTCCTCCCACCTCTCCCTCTCCTTCCCACCTTTTTGCCAGCCCCACCTACCACCTCCTAGTACGGCTTCCAGTACCTACTTAATGGCAACTGCAGTGTGGCCCCACTAAGCAGGTGCCAAGGCCCAGCTCTCCACCTATCTCTCTTGGCCCACAGCCAGCTCTGGGATACACATTCTTCCAGGCCCTCTCCCCCCCTGCTGCATACGTCTTCCTCTTTCTCCTTCTGTGCCACTCTCTTCTTGAGCCTTTTCCTACTCTCTTTCCTGTCTTTTTTACCATTACTGCTCTCTTTCCTGCCAACTGCTCCCACCTGTTCCCCACTCGTTTTTCTTACTCTCCACTTCAGCCTTTTCCCTATTGCTTTGTTCTCACTTTATTCCTTAATTCTTTTTTTCTCTCTGCTTGCCTATTTTATGGCCTGCTTGGGCCCTTTTAGTCCACTTTTGTTCACTGCCCTTTTCCTGCTCCTTTCTCTCTCTCTCTCACCCTCTTTCCCCCTCTCCTTATCCCCACTGCCTTTCTGCCAGCCCAAACACCTACCAGGACCTACTTGATGGTGACCACAGGTGCGCCAAAGGCAAGTCCATCTGTGCCTGTCAATGCCTAGACTGCACCTAGCACCAGGATCCCTGGTTGATCCGCAACCAACACTACGCATCTACTGCCCTTCAGGCCCTCAACCCTGGACATAGCCACAAACACTGCCACTGCAAAACACAACACTTCAAAGTAGGACCTTTCACCTGCACCCTCTGCCACTTCGTCTGCCACAACATGCATGCCCCCACCCTAATCAGCAACACCCAGCCCACTCGACATGCAGCAACAACAACAGCTACCCCACCAGCTCTTATGCACCCTCCTCAACACTCCCTCACTCAGAAAACACGCCACTAAGGTCATGGACCTTACTGACACTATCTCACCCGACATCATCTTCCTAACCGAGACCAGGACCAACTCAACATCAGCCCCCGACATCACCACCGCCACACCAGCAGGATACAGACTCACTCAGTGACTGCATCAAAAATCCAGGTGGAGGAATAGCCATCATCCACAGAGCCTCCATCAAATTCACAACCACCACATATGACACCATCCCAGCAATGGAACACCTCAACTTCACTATCCAAATGAAAGAGAAATCCACCATTAGGGGAAACCTTGCATACTGTCCACTGGGACCTCAAACCACTTTCTGAAACCTTATCACCAATTTGACCACCCCCTCGAAACTGTCTCTAAGGACTACCTGTTCATCTTTGACCTCAACTTTGACCTCAAAGACATAATGAACCCTAACTCCACCAACCTCTTCAACAGCCTGAACAACATTGGCCTCACCCATCTTGTACATGACCCCACGAACATAGCAGGACATGCGCATTCCCATATTCCATACACCAGGCGCTTGCAGGTCCTGGAGGCAAATGGCTTCCCCAGGATATGTGAAGGACCATCACTGAAGCCCTTCTCACCAGTCTACTGGAGTACAGAAACAACCTCTACATAGGAATCGAGGCCCACGTAGTTAAAAGACTACAGACTATCCAGAACGCCACAGCTAGACTCATCCTAGATCTCCCTCGTCGCACCCACATCATCCGCACCTCAAAAAACTCCACTGGCTCCCAGTTCAGAAGAGATGCCAGTTCAAGCTCCTCAGCCACGCATTCAAGGCCCTGCACAACTCTGGACCTGCCTACATCAACCACCGCCTGAGATTCCACAAACTCTCCAGACACCTTCTTACCTCTTTCGTCGTACTAGCCTCTAGCTCCAGCAAACAATGCAGCAGAGCAGGAGGACACTCCTTCTCTTACCTCACAGTCAAAGTCTGGAACGGACTCCCCCTGCACCTCAGGTCCTCCCCTACTCCATAGGAATTCCATTAGATGCTGAAAACCTGGCTCTGTGACTGAGACTCTGGACCCTGCCAGCCCTGGCTACTCTCATGGGTGATAAGTCATGCTCTATAAGTTGATTGATTGATTGATCAGTGTGAGGGCAAGATCTACATAGACATGGGGCTGCCTGTGGTGTGACATTTAGCATGTATAGTATTCAAGATCATCTGTAGATTTTTGGATTAGGTGGTAAAGAGAAAGGTCTGATCAAGTGCTGAATTATCTTTCTGTCTTCTTGATGATGGCTAGAGAAGCAACGGACAGTGAATATGGGAGTCTGTTACAGGGTTTTGAAGAAGTTGCATACCCTTTCCAAAAGAAAATGCTGAGTAACCTGTAACTATTTTCACATTCCTATCAACTAAATTAGATTTAGGGGGTCATTCCGACCCCGGCAGTCAAGGACCGCCGGGGCCGGGGTCGGCGGGAGCACCGCCAAGAGGCTGGCGGTGCCCCGCAGGGCATTCTGACCGCGGCAGTTTGGCCACGGTCAGAACAGGAAAACCGGCGGTCTCCCGCCGGTTTTCCGCTGCCCTCAGGAATCCTCCATGGCGGCGCAGCTTGCTGCGCCGCCATGGGGATTCCAACACCCCATACCGCCATCCTGTTCCTGGCGGTTCGCCCGCCAGGAACAGGATGGCGGTATGGGGTGTCGTGGGGCCCCTGGGGGCCCCTGCAGTGCCCATGCCAATGGCATGGGCACTGCAGGAGCCCCCATAAGAGGGCCCCACAAAGAATTTCAGTGTCTGCTTAGCAGACACTGAAATTCACGACGGGTGCAACTGCACCCGTCGCACCTTCCCACTCCGCCGGCTCCATTCGGAGCTGGCTTCCTCGTGGGAAGGGGGTTTCCCGCTGGGCTGGCGGGCGGCCTTCTGGCGGTCGCCCGCCAGCCCAGCGGGAAAGCCAGAATGGCCTCCGCGAGCGGTCATATGGCGGTGCCCGCCAGCCTCAGAATGAGGCCCTTAGTGTCTATTGAATTAAAATTACCTTGAATAAGTTGAACATGCTGAGGAGATAAGAACACATTTAATTTGAGGAAACCACCACTGTAGGTGTGCATTAGAATTTTTTGAAAATGGCAGATCGAGGGAGGGTGTTTTTAGGCCTATGCTGATAGTTGTAGGAAGGGTATCTAGGGCTCACCATACGATCTCTGCAACAAAGTGAATATATGATAAACTGATTCAATGTGGCAGATGTTCTTGAATGAGTATAATGACTTGTCCTTGTTATCCAACTGGAACAATTCCTCTAGGATGCAGATCTGTTTTCAGACTCAGTAGCGATCAGGGAATTTGGATTGTTCCTCGTATGAATGCGGCGTGGAGAAAATTTAGCAACCATATGGTAGATGAAGGGGCAAAGCACTGGATTGATAGAATTCTACATGATCATAGCTTTGTGCTTGTATACATGCAGAAGGGTGATTTTTATAGACAATCTGGCACTGCTGTGTGTAGAGCATAGACAGACACACAGGCAGTCTGGTTCTGGAGTGTTATTAGAATATTTGCACAATCAGGACAGATGTGGAAAATAATTTTATGACATAGCACATTTATGTTTAGCCACTGCATTGCTGAAGCACTTCTTCACCATTAATGAGATTATATGTGTTGGCAATAAAGACGAAGAGGTTGGAAACACAAATAATCGATAGATGTCTGGGGAGAAGGAGAGTGAATCTGCTTCATTTGGCAGATAGCCACTGCCCCTTTCGACACTGAAAATGTAAATAAAGGCTTAGATTGAACTGTTTAACAGCAAATCAATCAAAGAAAACATGACTATTAAAGAGCTGGAAAAAAGAATGCAGAACTTGACTACATTCATCATGGACGTGGATTGAGAAGTGTCTAGCTCTCCAACCATCGCTGGTGTGTTGGTTGGCATAGTACTTCACTGGCAGTTCCTAAGTGCATTTGAACCAGCTGGGAGTTTCTTAGACAAGAGAATTACAAGCTTAGTGCAGGAAGTGGGTGAGGAGGGATAATTACACAAAACATCAAGTTGTGCGCCAAGTATTCAACATATGTCACCTGTCCAAGTAGAGACCGCAACACTAGACATGTTAAGTCACATACACACTTTAAATAAACCTGTGCTCACCCTCTGGTAGCTTGGCACAGAGCAGGCAGGCTTACCTTAAGAGGCAATGTGTAAAGTATTTGTGCAACATACACACACACACACACACACACACACACAGTAACACAATGAAGAAAACACCACAAGAAGACTCTGTGCATGTTTAGAAAAATAGAGAACATTTATCTGAGTAACACAAAAACAGAATGACAATATCCAATTAGTAGAAGACGAGATATGAATTTTTAAAGAATGAACCAAACTTTGGGCCAGATGTATCATCACGGCCCTTTGCGAATCGGTAATAGCGATTTTTAAGAAATCGCTATTACCCACTCACAAAGTGCCATGTATCACATTTGCGATTCAGTAATAGCGATTTATTAAAAATAGCTAATGCTATTACCGAATCGCAAATTGCGACACCGGCCCCATTCGCAGCTATGGGCCTGTTGGCCGATAGCTGCAAATTTTTTGCATTTCCAAAATTGCGATTTCTGAACCAGAAATCGCAATTTTGGAAATGCAAATCCCTAGGGTGCTGGGGGCCTATGGCCCCCTCTGCTCCACCCCAAAAATGTTTTGGGGGACATGTAAGGTGCACACATGCCAAAAGGGCATGTGTGCTTTACATGTTCAATTTAAAAATGCATTTTAAATGCATTTTTAAATTTTGCACCAGGTTACCACCTGGTTGCAGTCCATGGTATTTTGCATGTGCAAAATGCCATTCTGCGAAAAATCGCAATTTGCGATTTTTTGCAGCATCGCCTTGCGATGTGGATTTTGCGAATCGCAAATTGCGATTCGCAAAACCCAGGTTGCAACGCAAGAAATCGCTATTTTAGCGATTTCTGCTTTGTGGTCTGCGAATGCTTTTCATGCATTGCAGACCACTGTTTTGCACTCTCAAACGGCCGAATTTTGAGATTCGCACCGTTTGCGAGTGCAAAACATTTTCATACATCTGGCCCTTAGTGCTTAGAAGTCAATAGAGCTGAAAGGTTACTTGAGGTCACTCTAGACGGAGCCAAATCCAAAGTTCAGGCTGACTGCGATGGAGGGCAGGTTGGCTACAGCACTTACACAGAGCTCACTGTAAAAGTACCTTGAATGGAGCAAGTATTGGAGTTGAACACTCAATGCATCAATTCCAATCCACATAGTCAGGTAGATGCATCGGGATTGAGCCTCACAGTCAGGTCCTGCGCCGACCTCGAACACCTCTTGATGCAGTTGATGTTCATCGATGAGCCGCATAAACTGCTGTCATCAAGCCGCTTGGCTTTGGAGCTGCTGTTGTCGAACAGCCGCTGTGTCGGCGTTGAAGGGCAATGCTTCAACTCCAATCGGCGCAAAGTCACAGATGTCTCTATGAATAAAAACCTGAAATAACCCACTTCTGAGGCCCAGGACTGGGTTGGCACTTCAGGCAAGGGTAGGACTCACAGATGGCCAGCAGCAGCAGAGTTGTAGAAAGTCTTTGATGGTCCGAGATGTCAGAAAGAGAAGGCACGCCAGCATGCCCTTGGAGATATTCTGGGTTCAAGTGAGATGCGTCTAGTCCTTGCCTTCAGCACAGCAGATGTCAGCAGGGGCAGCTCAGCAAAGCAGTGAATCAGTTCCTTCTGAACAGTCAGTCAAGCAGAATGGCAATCCTTGTACCAAAGCAGTCCTTACTCCTGGCAGAGTTCTTCACAATTCTGTCTTGGTAGGGTGAGAGGTCCAGTACCTATAACCAAATATGCCTTTGAAGTGTGTGGGGGGACTTCAAAAGCTCCTTGAAGTGCACAGGTTCCCCTTTCAACCCAGCACTGGCTCCAGACTATCAGTATGGGGTAATCAGCCCATTGTGTGGGACAGAGGACAGTGCATATTGAAGTGTAAATGTCAGCTCTCCCTTCCTCTCCCTACCCAGGAAGAGTTATCAGAATGCAGATGAATGCAGATTAGTTCTTTGTCACACCCACCCTCCCTGTGTTTGTGGCTGACTAGAGGGAATGCACAAAGTGTAGCTGTCACCTATTCCAGATGTGTATTGGAAACAGATTGCAAGGCAAACAAAGCAGTAAGAGTAGAGAAATGCCCACTTTTCAAAGGTGGCATTTCTAAAATAGACATTTTAAATCCAACTTTACAAGTGAAGAGGATTTATAATTAGTATTCAATAACATAGCTACCCCTTTCTGATCAGGAATTACAGTTTAAAGGTGTATTAAGGAATTGCTAATTATGGCTCATGAGAGGAGTAGACCTCACAGCAATGAAAAACAACTTTGGGGTTTTTCACTACCAGGATATGTAAAAGTTAAAAATACATGGCTTATCTTTTACTTGTATAGCACCCTTCCCTATGCGCTACGTAGGAACTACCTTAGGGGTGACTTAAATGCAACAAAAGGCGGGTTTAAAGTTTAGCAAGGGGTTTTAAATACCAGACTGACACAGTCTCTAAAATGATGGTATGAGACATGTTGTTTAAGGGCTGTTAAAGTGGGCGGCACAATCAGTGCTGCAGGCCCACTAGTAGCATTTAATTTACAGGTCCTGGGTATATGGTACACCACTCTACAAGGGACCTGTCAGTAAATTAAATATGCCAATTGTGTATACACCAATGTTATCATGTTTGGGGGGGAAGCACATGCACTTTAGCACTGGCCAGCGGTGGTAAGATGCTCAGAGTCATAAAGCCAACAAAAAGATACAGCAAAAATGTGAGGTAATCAGGCCAAATGTTTTGAGGAAGACCACCCTAAGGGCTGACAGGTCCAACAAGGATGTAGAAGCATATGTTCAGTGCTGAGGACAGAAAAGTTGCTGGCTTACAGGAGGAGGTTGTACTGGAAAAGGATGGCAGAAAGTTGGAGAAGGTGGATGTGTTAGTCGATTCAATTCAATTATAAAACTTTAGTTGGCTCATTGAAAATGACCATAAAAGCATATAAAATAACAATAACAGTTAACCATGTATACTATTAGAAACATCATAACTCATTAGTTAAAGTCAGTAATTCAGATAAAAAAACAATAAACTGAAAAATTACAAAATACTTCAGGAAATGAGGCAAGGAAATAAATTAACGATAAAAGGACTAGTCAATATGTATTACTAATAAGTACCAACACTTGTCAAGGTAGCATTGGTGATTTCCTGTTTTTTATAACAGAAGCAAGGAAGGACGCAATAGCAAGGCTTGACATCTTGAGTTTCCATCAAAAATTGATAAGCTAGTTTATAAGAAAATAGGCCTTCACTTAAGAAAAGGGGCTTAAAATACTTCTTATTGCCTTTGTGGTAAAAGTTTCTGAAAATTACCACATGCAGTGTGGATTGGGTTGTTATATTATCAGATTGGCATTTAAAGTCCTTAGGTGTCCACTTAAGAGCCAGTTGGAAATGCTACCAGATGGTGACCAATTGAGAATCAAAACCTGATCAATAAAAACCTAAAACATGAATTGTAAACACAACCTGGGCAGTGCTGTAGTCCATAAGAAGTTTGATAAGATATGTATAATTCAACTGTCGGTTTGGCCTCTACCTTATTAGTAATAGTCTGGCCAAGGTTTTCCTTGGCTAAATGCTTCACGGTGTTTTTTGGAAATCCCTGGGTCTCCCACAAATGTATTTTTTTATCAGTTATAATATATGACCTTTTTAATTTCAGATAGCCAAGGCATCTTATGTACTTGGTGTAGCAACATGCAGTCTCTTATGATGCCCTGCATTAAAATAGTGATGTTTTTGGACCAGACCGAATGCCAAAGTAACAATGGTTTCACCACCATCTTTGCTGATATGGGCTGTAAACCAGGTTCTTGGTGAACAATGGTGCAAAGGGTTCATTTTGGAACCACTACAGACCTTTTAAAGAATTTGTCTTCTTAGGTTTGAAGGTTGGTATTATCCCCTAAGCCCCAAAACCCCACCCCATATGTAGCAAGGGAAACCGTCTTGGCATTATATGATGCAATCATGTCTGGTATATGTTTAGACCCTGAAGTAAGAGCAAATTTGAAAATGGACTTGTTGTTCCTGGCATTGTTGATAACACAGGATTTCCTTTGTGTTTTCCAGTCTCCCCAAGCCCTAAATATTTAAAGTGCTTTGTGCTTGTGATCCTAACCCCCTTTAAAAAGAAGTGGTAGGTTCTCCCTTTTTTTAGAAATGCATGACATTATATATGTCTTGGCCTGATTTATCTTCAAAAGAATTCCTTCCATGCATTCATTGAAAGAATTAATAAATGAATGGAGGCTAACAAAATTGGTACAGATCTAGCCGCTGCTCTGGGAGAATCAGTGCCAAGTGATTGGAGCCTTTTGTCAATGTGATTAATATAGATGGAGAAAAGAAAAAGGTCAAGAGACATTTGTGTCTAACTCCTCTACGTATATTAATGGACTTGGTGACTTCCCCTTGAGGTTAAAATGAACCCTTGCAGTAAGATTATTGTTCAAGTGAGCAAGTAGTGCAATGATATCTTTGTGAACTTCAAGGGCTTACATGGGACCCATAACTTGTTATGTGTTACAATGATAAAAGCACTACTAAGATTCATAAAACACATGTACAAGTTGCCTGCCCTGGCATTTAAATATTTACCAATTAAAAGGTTTAAATTAAGGCATTGGTTCACGGTTGCCAAACCCTTTCTGAAGCCTTATTGTGTGCTTGAAAGTATGTTATTCGCTTCAGCCCAATCTTCTAATATTTCCAGCAAGACTCTACCTAATAATTTTGCTGAGGTGTCCAACAGAGAGATAGGTCTGTAACATTTAGGATCTTGTCTTGAACTTTTTTTTACAATAGGGACAATTATACATTCAGACCAGGGAGGGGGCGAATGGCCCTTCCCAGCTGAATTGCACACCTGTGTTAGCAGGGGCACCCAAAAATCTGTAAGATGTTTATATATATCGATGGATACCAAATCAGGCCCTGTGCTGATTTCACTAGCGCGCTCTGGATCTCCTCAATATTAAATATGAGATTTAAATTACTGATATTTGGTAACTTTAAATCTCGAGTCAGTACAAAAATAGATGTAAAATGGTCAACCTAGACTTCTGCCCCTATGGAAGTTTCCAAATGCGGACCAAAATTGTCATCAAGGAGTGGGGCATTGACAATCTTCCAAAAAGGATTATTGTCCCTAGTGTTCGTTACATCTGTCCAGTTAGCCCAGGCTATTTCCCGAAGATTCTGCTTTCTTAGCTTAATGGCCTGTTTGAAACGTGCTTTACTGTCTACAATAGCAACTCTATCACTTTAAAAAGCATGCAAATGTTTAGTTAATTCTCTATGTATCTTGAAGCAATAATGATCAAACAACCCCTCATACTTTCGGTAATTGGTCCTAGTCCCCCTGCTTGGCTTCTGATTGATGGATTTCGAGATTTCACTATGACTGTTGATGACCTTGGTGGGTTCTGTGTTAACCTCCAGGCAACAGTAGAAATTATCTTTATTTTCTCTTAGTAAATTATGCATAAATAAATAATGCCTGCCCATTTAATCTGTATCCATCTGTGTTCTACTGAATATGTGTGAGCAATGACTTCTCTGATATTGTCAGCAGAGATGGGCAACATAAGCAGTAAATTAAGGGGATTATGGTTGCTTACACAGTTTCTGCCTCTCACCAATTTATGCGGTGTTACTTTCTTATGTCTAGAAATCAATATATGATCTATGCTACTTCGGCCCCTGAGGCCTATGAAAGAGTATTATTGACAATCATCCGCAGTAGGATCAGAGGCCATAATATATATGTCAAGCTTAAGTGCTATGTTATAAAGGTACCGTAAGTGCAGTAAGTGAAATATTCTATACCTTCCTCATTAGGACCATCCAATCCACATACTTTATTCAAAGTAAGAGAACATTTAGGCAAATTAAAATCTCCTGCCCAAATATAAAAGGCATTTTTGTCCCTACTTGACAGGATGTTTTCCAAAGCAAGCTTCAAGTCTACTACGATGTGGGCCCTATTTTTGTCAAAAACATTGTTATAAAATTAAGATTCAAAAAGTCCAGATCGCCCACCCTACTTAGCAAGACTATATGAAAATGTGAAGAGACTAATACCATGTTGGTGATTCTTAAGGAAGCAGTAGTAGAGATCAAGGTCGTCAGGCCTCCTTTAGCTGTACCCATCCTGGAGACAATAGTCAGTGTGCAAGCTCAGGTAAAGCCATCTGTGGCAATGTCAGAAGTAGAACAGGTTTCTTGAAGGCCAATACTCTCTGTCCCCTTGACAATTTTTTCCCAATTGGCTGTTGTAGTTTTATTTGCCATGCCCGTATATTCAAAGAGATGACCCTTAGTATATTCGATGAATCCTGCACTGGTTCTATAGAGGGGGGTTGTGTAATTCTCTCTATGGTCATGTCATAGGTGTAGCCTGAGATCTCCTGGTTGTCTAACTGGCCATTTGGTTTAAATTCATTACTATAATTAAAGCGACTTGCGAGTCAATCATTATTCTCCAGGCTGAGACGGTTATTTAACGGGATATCTGACCATATAGTGTAGCCTTTAGGTTGAATGATAGGTACTTTATGTTTGAGGGAAGGGCTTGAGAGCTGCCAAAATGATATTGTTTTTTTTGGTAAATGATCTGCACTACGTTCAGATTGCTGTCACCCAGCGTGGTTATGGCAGTCATGATGTCACGAATGGCATGAATGGAATGTTGGCACAGTAGCTGGGAGGACAGCTGGGGGCAGTTGGAGGAGAGCTGTTGAGGGATGAGTTCACTCTACATATGGGTCATAATAAGCACTGCGTAACAGTTATAGATGCAGTCTCTTCATTACAAATTGGCAACGAGTGCCTGCTCTCAAGCCATGTATGAGGTGAACCACAGCTGTATTCTAAACTTTATGACCAGATGTGCAATTCCTGAACTTACGCCATCGTCCAATGTGGGATCTGGCTCATGTTTAAGCCACCGGAGGAGAACCGGAAAAAAAGCTCCAAACACCAATAATTCTGTGACTGCCGGAGAGGTGACTCGTTAGAATCAGATCAGGATAGGAGCTTACCTGATCCTTCAGCCATTGGTGAATCGGAGAATAACCTCTACACACCATCTTTCAGTCTGTAGCCTGCAACCGGTAACTGTGTGTTTGTGTAGCGAGTGGTGCACATAACGCATTACGCCCATCTCGCGTTTCGTTGTTGAAGAGAAGCGCCATCACAGGACTCAGGCCCTCAGTGACTACAGAGGCCATTTTGAGTGTATCTCCACAGTGAAACGCACACAAGTGTATTGCATTGTAGCCTATTACAGTTAAACAGTGACACGCTTACCTCCGGGTTAACAGTATTCAACAAAAACATTAGACTCAGTCTTACAAAAGTCATCAGACACAGTTAATTACCATTAAACAGTGATACGCACACTTGACAAACACAAGCTTATAGACCAGCTGAGCTTTGAACTTCAGCTAGGTAACTTAATGGTGTGCATCCAATTGAAATAATATATAGAGAGTATTTTCAAATTCAATAAGTATGGATATTAAAGCTACACAAAGTGCACCTGCACCACCTAGGTTTTCAGAACAAGCAGGTACTCCACAAATTTAGTGGGAGGAATGGATTGTAAATTTCGAGAACTATTTGGAGACAATAGATGGACAAAACGTCCGTCCATGAAGGAAAAGGGCATTATTGTTAAATGCATTAGGAAAGGAAGGCAATTATTTACCAGCAGCAATCAGTAGAGATAGCCATGCAATAGAAAATCGGTATGTGGAAGCCACAAAAAAGATTAGAAACCTATTTTGGAAAAAAAGGAATATCGTCATGCAAAGACATACGTTTTATACCCAAACACAGAAGGAGCATGAGTTGATTGATCAACTTGTAACGCGTTTGACAGAACTAGACTTAAAATGTGATTTCAGGAATATGGCGGATCAGATGATAAGAGACCAGTTGATTGTAGGAATAAAAGTATGCTGGAGAGACTATGGACAGCTATGAATCCGACACTGTAGGAGGCTATTGGTATACGCAAAGTTGTCGAGAAAGCAGATTTGTGTATGAAGGAGATGCAACAAATGGAACAAAGACAATCTACTCACAGTGAAGTAGGTAAAGAAGTATAAGAAAAAAAATCACATATAAAGTCTAAAAAGGATGGGAGAAGCAGAGAAAAATATAACAATGATAAAGGCAAAGAGAGAAATAACACCAAGTCAGGATTGAAAGGATGTTTTAGATGTGGCAGCTTATCCCATGCTGCTGGCTTCAGAGAGTGTTTTGCTCATGACAAAGACTGTAGAAAGTGTGGTAGGAGGGGTCACTTAGCAAGGGTATGTAAAGATATGTCAAGGAGTAGAGTCGCATATGTAGAAGAACAAGAGAGTGTCCCTGATAGGGTGTTATGCATTGAGAGTAAGGGAAATGTGGGAATTGACAGACCCAAGGCAGTATTCAGAGTTAATGCGAAGGAAATTGAATTGTTGGTGGATCCCAGGCCGATGTACACCATTATTCCGGTAGTGTATTCAATAGATTGTAGCGTAATGTGAAATTACAATCCAGTGATGTAAAATTGAAAGGTTATGGTAGAGCAGATATTAATATAATTGGCTTCATGTATGCACTGTTTGAGTTTAGAAGGAGGAAATCAGATGGAAAATTATAATTATCAAGTGAAGGCCCAGTGATACTGGGCTGGATGCAGCAGTATGATTTACATTTAAGACTAGATCCTAGATCTAGCAAGCAAGCGTTAGCTTTGCAGGAGGAAGAAGGTGTTTACAGAATACTAGAAAAATTTGGCAAAGTATCAAAAATCAGGTAGGTACGTTAAAGGGGTATTTGCATGAGATCAAGTTAGAGAGAAGGGTGGTACAAGTAAGACATAGGGGGGATTATGAGTTAGGCAGACGGTTTACACTGTCTGCGAAACGTCCGACGGGGAGGTTGCCGCCATAGTGGCTACCTCCCTGCCGGCCCCATTAAGAGTTTCTCACTACGTCAGCGGGAGGAAAGCTGAGTTTCTGCCTGCTGACCTAGCGGGAAACAGCCTACAGCATTGTCTCTAGCTCATAATCGAGCCGGCAGCAGTGCTGTAGAGCCCAGGGTGCACCAGCACCATCACAATGTTCACTGTCTGCTTTGCAAGGGTGCTGGTCAGGAGGGCACATGCACTGCCCCTGGGGCCTTTTGCACCTGTTCTCCACCAGCATTTTCATGGCAGTGCTACTACTATGAAACCGTTGGCAGAGAAGGGGTCGTAATCCCAGGGCACCGCTGCTTGAAGTGCTACCCTGGCAGATTAGGACCGCCCCAAATCGCTAGACCACTGAGATCTCTGATCCTGGTGGAGCTGGCAGTTCCCTGGTGGCTCGACTGCCACAGTTGTAAAGTGGTGGTCGGACCAACTCATTGGCGGCGGTCCGACCGCCATCCACAAGTCTGGTGGTCTAGTGACAGACAGAATCGTAATGAGGGTCATAGAGTGGGAAAGGTGGCAATAGTAGTAAGAGATGAAGTTAGAGAGCTGGTGAAAGAGATGCAAAAGGAGGGTCTAATAGAACCAGTGGAAGCATTGGAGTGGTTATCTCCAGTAGTTATAATCAAAAAAAGTGACGGGCGGTTGAGATTACGTGTGGGCCTCAGATCTTTGAACCAGGGCATAAAACTGAACAGCTTTCCTTTACCTAACATTTCAGAGATGGTGTTACAGTTGAGTGGGTCCAGGTACTTCACAAGACTAGATGTAATGCCTGCATACCATCAGATTAAGTTACATGAGACAAAAAATGTGACTGTCTTTATAAACATGGAAGGACTTTTCCAATTTACAAGACTACCATTTGGCCTGGCATAAGCTTCAAGTGTCTTTCAACCGGTGATGAATATTTTATTTGAAGGTGTCCCATGTGTAAAAAATTTCCATGATGATGTTTTTATTTATTTGGCTACGAAATAAGAACACAACAGCACTCTGGTGAGAGTGTTAAAAATCTTGAGAGAGGCAGGATTGACAGTGAATAAGGAGAAATCTCAGTTCTTAGATGAAATAGAATATTTAGGGTGTACTGGTTCAAAGCAAAGAGTTAGTCCCAAGGATGAGGATTTGATCAAATCCATAAGGGAAGCCTCAACACCTACAGGAAAAGATCATTTTAGGCCTTTTATGGGGTTAGTCGAATACTATTCAAAATTTGCAAGTAACTGCTGAAAAGACAGAGGGGGTCATTCTTACTTTGGCGGGTGGCAGAGGCACTGCAGGGGCCCCCAGGGGCCCCGCGGCACCCTCTACCGCCATCCTGTTCATGGCGGGTTTCCCGCCATGAACAGGATGGCGGTAGGGGGTGTCTGAATCCCCATGGCGGCAGAGCGCGCTCCGCCGCCATGGAGGATTCAGAAGGGCAGCGGTAAACCGGCGGGTGACCGCCGGTTTACCCTTTCTGACCGCGGCTGAACCGCCGTGGTCAGAATGCCCTTCGGAGCACTGCCAGCCTGTCGGCGGTGCTCCCGTGGCCGGTGACCCTGGCGGTCACCGGCCGCCAGGGTCAGAATCAGGCCCAGAGTCCTTGAGAGAATTACTATAGAAGGGTAAAGAATTCCAATGGGGGGACAAACAAGAACAAGCATTTCTAAGTATTAAGGAAGAAATTGTGAATGCTAGGTCGTGTTAGACTTTTCATCCTTGGCGTGGTCTCCCTTAACTTTTTGCCTCAGTTTCCTAGGTTGTTTATGTGTGCTGGGTTCTGTTTTTGCTGTTGTTGTTACTCTTGGCACTTTACCCCTGCTAACCAGTGCTAAAGTGCAAGTGTTCCTTTACAAAATGTGTATGTGGAAGGTTTATCCATGATTGGCATCTTTGATTTATTAGTCAGTCCCCAGTACAGTGCACTAGAGGTGCCCAGGGCCTGTAAATCAAATGATACTAGTGGGCCTGCAGCACTGGTTGTGCCACCCACCTAAGTAGTTCTGTAATCATGTCTCACACCTGTCACTGCAGTGTCTTTGTGTGCAGTTTTAAAAGCCTAAACCTCTCATTTTCTTACACGTAAGGCACCCCTAAGGTAGGCCCTAGGTAGCTCCAAGGGCAGGGTGCAGTGTATGGTTAATGTAGGACATATAGGGGGTCATTCTGACCCTGGCGGTCATGGACCGCCAGGGCCAACGACCGCGGGAGCACCGCCAACAGGCTGGCGGTGCTCCCATGGGCATTCTGACCGTGGCGGTACAGCCGCGGTCAGAAACGGAAAAACGGCGGTGTCCCGCTGCCCTAGGGAATCCTCCATGGCGGCGCTGCAGGCAGCGCCGCCATGGGGATTCCGACCCCCTTACCGCCAGCCTGGTTCTGGCGGTTTTGACCGCCAGAACCTGGCTGGCGGTAACGGGTGTCATGGGGCCCCTGGGGGCCCCTGAAGTGCCCATGCCAATGGCATGGGCACTGCAGGGGCCCCCCTAACAGGGCATAGCAGACACTGAAAATCGCGACGGGTGCAACTGCACCCGTCGCACCCTTCCCACTCCGCCGGCTCCATTCGGAGCCGGCTTCCTCGTGGGAAGGGGTTTCCCGCTGGGCGGGCGGGCGGCCTTCTGGCGGTCGCCCGCCCGCCCAGCGGGAAACTCAGAATAACCGCGGCGGTCAGCGCAGCGGTATTCTGGCGGTATTCTGGCGGTTCCCGTTTGGCTGGCGGCGCCCGCCGCCAGCCAAACTCAGAATGACCCCCATAGTAATGTGTTTTATATGTCCTGACAGTGAAATATTGCTAAATTCGTTTTTCACTGTAACAAGGCCTGTCCCTCTCATAGGTTAACATGGGGGCAACCTTTAAATCTGATTAAAGTGTAGATTCCCTTTGGGAGCAGATGGACATGTGGACTTTGGGGTCTCTGAGCTTACCATTTAAAAATACCTCACACAATGCAGTCTCCAACCCACTGGTGAGTGTCTGTGGCCTGGCTTGGGCCAGGCAGGATTTCACATTCAAAAGAGACTTTGCTTTGAAGTAGGCCTACTTCAAAGGAGAAATTGGGTATAAGAAGGGCACCCAAAACCACAGACTTTAGAAATCTTCTGGAAACCAAGAGGAACCTCTGCCTGGAGAAGAGCTGAAGAGCTGAGGAGGAAGAGCTGCCCTGCCTGTGAATGCTTTGTGGAGCTATCCTGCAGTTGCTGCTTTTGCCAGAGTAAGATGGCAAAGACAGGACTTTTGTGCCTTCTATCTTGTGAAGATCTCCAAGGGCTTGATTTAGAGCTTGCCCCCTGTTGTTTGAAGTCTCAGGGACAGCAAAGACTTCTCTCTGCCAGAACCTGGAGTCTCTGGAGAGACTCCTACCCTGCCAAGTGGTGCCCATCCAGTTCCTGGGACCCTGAAAGGAGAAACTGGCAGCCTGAGAGGAAGAAATCTACGCAATAGAATTCTATGAAGAGACTGCAAATCTTGGCATGTGTACCTGGTCCTGTATTACATGTATCAAATACTTTCATTTTGTCCATGACCACAACTGGTGTCATGTGGTGTACTTCACACATATGCTGAACTTTCAACGTATGCTGTTGACACATTAATCCAGTTCTGACTGGAAAATAAACCAGAGCACCAGGCCAAAATCACAACTTGTCTAGATCACCTTTTATGAATGAAGGGCAGTGTCCGCTCCAAGTACAGACCAAACCAAGTTTCTCGTCTTGGGAGTAGCAATGATGCATTGCCCCTTGTCTTCCACAGAGGCATTGGATCTTCTCCATAAATTTAATTGAAAACAATGCGCTTGTGCATTTTCTTTGATGCAAGGCTTTCACTCATGACTTGAGTCAAAGCAGTGGTTCAGGGTTCCAACTTCCAGCTATACCTCCTCCTGAAGTTCCTCCCATTACAAAAATCCAGTTACCAGGTGGTGTCACGGGAATGTTGGCCATAGCATGCCTCAACTATTGCGACATTACCCCCCTGCCTGAGTATGCTTTTTTATTATACCAACATAGGCAAGTAAAACTGGAACATTTCAGACTATGAGTTCATTATTTTTCATTTTGCCCTACTACTACTACTACTAGCCATAACACCAAGGAGGGGGAAATGGCAGATTGGAAGGCTGCACCCTTCCACAATCAACGGTTGATGGCAAAGACGGTAAGCAGTTAGGTGCAATGGTAAGCAGTTACTGTGGGCTGTGCCATGCCCTGTGCATCCAGCTAGACAGTGGACGTCATAGACATCAGAAAGATCAGCAGATGTGGCTGTGTAGGAATGGAGCGCACTTCCAATATGTCTGCCAAAATAGATGATTGAAGTTTATGCTGAGAAAGTCATTGTTCGTGAAGAAGAGTGCTCCAGTGATGCCACACCCAGCCACAGGGTGTGAGGGTTGTTTCCTATATAGGTCACAGTCCATCTATGAAAAAGAAAACCACGGCACATCTCAAAGTCACAGTATAAGCCATTTATTCCTTGGTGCTTGTAGCAAGAGAATTAGGCCCTCATTCTGACCTTGGCGGGCGGCGGAGGCCGCCCGCCAAAGTCCCGCCGTCAGCTTACCGTTCCGCGGTCAAAAGACCGCGGCGGTAATTCTGACTTTCCCGCTGGGCTGGCGGGCGGTCGCCTTCAGGCCGCCCGCCAGCCCAGCGGGAAAGAGGCTTCCACGATGAAGCCGGCTCGGAATCGAGCCGGCGGAGTGGAAGCTGTGCGACGGGTGCAGTTGCACCCGTCGCGTATTTCACTGTCTGCGCAGCAGACAGTGAAATACATTTAGGGGCCCTCTTACGGGGGCCCCTGCAATGCCCATGCCAGTGGCATGGGCACTGCAGGGGCCCCCAGGGGCCCCGCGACCCCCCCTACCGCCATCCGGATCCCGGCGGTCGGACCGCCGGGATCTGGATGGCGGTAGGGGGGGTCGGAATCCCCTCGGCGGCGCAGCTTGCGGTACACTGGCGGGAGCCCGCCAGTGGTGCCGGTCCGACCGCGGCTTTACCGCCGCGGTCGGAATCCCCATTGGAGCACCGCCGGCCTGTCGGCGGTGCTCCCGCGGTCCTCCGCCCTGGCGGTCTTTGACCGCCAGGGTCAGAATGACCGCCTTAGTGACCTGATCCAATGAAGTACACTGAGTAAGTGAATTGTAGGTCAGATACAATTTTTCGTAGTCGTACGAAAACAACCAAGTAGTTGCTAGGCCAATACAGGTTTTTGTAGTTGAAAGAAAACAGCCGACACGTGTTTCGTCACACTGGACTTTTTCAAGGCTCCGGTTAGACATAGTTGATCCCTCAATATTCTTGTTCCTGGCATGAGGCGGAGATATAGGTGGGGGCCCTGGGGCAGCTGTTGACCAAAGCAGTCCACCCTTTACTCAGACAGCCCCTCATGGCAATGAGAACAGTTCCCCACTGCTACAAAGGGCCTTTCCTTGGCTGCCATAGTTTGTTTAAAACATATGCAGCATTGTGAGTCTGAAGATGCTACATCTTTGCACATCCCTACTACACAGTGGTCCGTAGGAAAATATAGTCTCCCACTATGAATTTAACAAGCTCTACACTTCGCTATAACACACTAAAGTACCTTCATACTGCTGCAACAAGAAGGCAGGTCCTTGAGATTGCACGGTCCCTAATATGTGAGTGGATTGAATCACTTAAGCTACATTCAACCTTTCAGGCTTACAAACAGTGGAATACCACCCAAAAATTAGTCATGACTAAAGAACAATGGGCAAGCTGCCCTTTCATTAATGAGACTCCAATGTCCTAAATTCCATCTTGAACTAGACTTCCCTGACAAGTCCCCCAGCTACCTGAAATAACCAAAAGGGAACATGTAAGTTTTTCAACAACCTCAAATAAACAAACACTGGATTGAAAGTAATGTGGGCACGGTTGTTACCCTGTAGTATATGAAAGGGCAGACACAAGAGATAAAGTTCAAGTAGGTGTCATTTTTCAGGGTGGGGCACATACACGGTTAATGGGGCAAAGAATATGTGGTGTACGAGCTCTAAAAAAAGCAACCTTTTCACAAGTGACATGGCATCAGCCTAACTTTTGGGGCCCACAATGGTTTGACATACTTTAAGTGTTCAGTTTTGGGCAACCTACCCATTCACCCAGCAACCCACCTACATGTTCGTTCAACATTTCATCCACTTCACCACAAAACCCCTACAGCATGTTGCTACCTGTGAACTTCATTCTCCTTCTACCCATTTCTAAACTCGTACATGTGTTTGTGCAATGTGGTTCCTCACCATTCTAACAAACGCTGCAGGGTTGCCGGATTTATAAAAGTTGGAAAATGAATTTTATATTCTATTTGCCATTATTATTATCATAAACTTACCTTATGGGTTGTTAGGTGTTTTTATAAAAGGAGGTGGGAAAACAAAACAGAAAAGCAAACTGAATTGGAGGAAATTAGTTCCCTTTTTGTCCACAGAGTCCTTAAAGTGAACAAGTGATTTTAGTTATTCACTCGGAAGTGAAAGAAGCTACATTTTAATGTGTTATTAACGACACCTCTAAGTACTAATGGAAATCATTATAATTAATTAAAATATTTGAAATTCATGTCAGTGTTTTTTTTTATAAAAAAGAGAATATGCACAATTGTATGTATGTACGCACATGGTGTGTTTAAGATAAATGCAATATTGCTTGCAAACATATGTAAGTTAAAATCAACAACTTCGTATGTGATTTACCCTGATATCTCTTTCATACTTAAAACTTGAGAGCTAAAAATAATATCAATGAAAAAGCATTATGTAGTAAATAATATTGTATGAAGAGGAACTTCAAACGATTCTTTTTTGTTGAAGTTACACATCTACATCACACCTTACGGTACCGGTTATACGTAGGAAAGCACTTACCGTAATGCACCGCCCACACAAGCCCTGGAAAGATGTTCCCATACAGCAACACTCAGGGAGGACGTCGGGGAGATGTTACATTACAGCACTATTGAAAGCCACTTTAAGAACTAATACATAAATGCACCCCAGCATGTAGTAAAGCACATGAATCTGTCCAGTGGAACAGATTTTACAGACACGTTTATGAACTCGTTTCTTTGATTTTCTCTCTGGTAAATCGCTCCTCTATTTCTAGGAAGCTTGTTTCTCCCATGCTGTCCTTAAGCTGTCCTGCCCTAAACAAGGGGCGTAGCTGTCCATGTTGCAGCAGGTTCAGTGGCACCAGGGCACAGAGGACTAATAGGCCAACTGAACACACAGTTATGTCATGTGCAGCGGCGGCTTCTCAACAAGGGCGGAGGACCGTTGCCCCACTGCTTTGTGCAGTGAAGAAAAAGGAAAAATGTAATGATAATAACGCAACGTTATTGTCATTTTATTTTTCCTCGGGGAGCCAGGTTAGGGCGGGGCTGGGATGGCTGGAGGAGGAGGGCTGGAGGAAGAGTGGAGTGCATCATCAGTGCGCATGACTGTTTGGCCGGCCTGCCAAATGGTCATGCATACTTAGCATTTCTCTACCTGGATGTATTGCAGAGCGGGGAGGAGAAAGTGCACAGGGTCCCACTCCCTGTCTGAGAGCCGAAGCAGGCCCCTAAGACCAATCAAGACACTGCTGTCATGCTGGTCATGTCAGCAGTGTCATGATTGGAGGGGAGTCTGGGAGCCTGGGTGCTTCCTGAAGTCAGGGAAGAGAACAGGGCAAAGGAGAGACGGAACCACCTCTCCGACATAAAAGGTAAGTGTTTTTTTTTTATTTAATTTTATATTTTTTATACCCTCTGCCACTCCTGTTGAGAAGAAGTTGCCACTGCTTATGTGTTACTATTCCCTGTCTGAGCGCCGAAGCAGGCCGCTCAGACCAATCACGACATTGCTGTCATGCTCGGGGAAGAGAAGAGGACAAAGGAGAGACAGAACCGTTTTTTTATTCAATTTTTTTCATACCCCCATCACCCCTGTTGAGAAGAAGCAGCCACTGCTTATGTGTTACTATTCAACAAGTCGAGGGGCGCCCATTTTCTTGTTTGCAGCAGAGCCCTAAGGACCCTTGTTACGCCACATGCCCTAGGCTCTCATACTTGCCCCCCCCTTGCTTCCTTCCAGGATCCTGCAGGAAGTGTTTCTGGGTTTGCAGCTGAAGATCTTGGAAAATTCTGTGGGGATGGGTTATGGTGTCGATATCATGACACAACACCTCTCTCATCCCCTCTCATACCTATCAACGGCTTTTTCAGGGCTCCGGTCAAAAACTTCACTCTGGACTTTTTCAATACTCTGTTGCTGTTTAGCATCAGCAAACAAAAAAATAAATTGGTTATTGGAGGTTCTGTACAGCATCAGCAAAAAAGTGTGATAATAGATATATGTTCATATGTCATCATGTATGCATGCGTATGCATTATGTCACTTAGTGGCTCACAGCATGATCCTGTTAACATCAGAACAGTGTGCGCTCTACGAGCGACAAAAATGCAAAAACCCAGCCTTTATGCAAGAGCATAATTTATGCATTGTGTTTATATGCAGTATGCTAACCTTTTGCATTGCAGACTTTAATCTTGAAAAATACTATTAATGATGTTTGCAATAACTGTTCATTTGTAAGGCATTGCTGCAGACTGACTGAGTGTGTTAGGGTGTGGTCCCTTTTAGGACCTTCTAGAGGCTTTCTCTGCAGCATGACTGGGTGTGGTTTGTGGGCTGGGCCAGACTCTATATAAGGGAGCCAGCCCAGCTCCACGTGCTCACTATTCAGAGGTCCCGGTGCAGAGCAGGAGCAATTTCCTGAGCTCCTGTTCCGGAGGCCTACCTTGATGTTCTAGGGCTGCCCGCATTATTCTGGTGATCCTTGAGCAGGGTGGTAAGGCAGAGGTCGGGCTGGGTCCCAGACCCCGTTCTCAGAGATTCTTGAGTTTTGGGCCTACTCGTGGAACTTTCTGAATACGCGAGTCATTGCTCTCATATAAACCTTGATATTCAGATTGGCGGCGGCACGCGCAATCATTTCATGGCATTGGCATATTCTTGTTTGAATTGGCAGTGTGCGCGATTCACTTATCACATGTAAACCTTGGTGTTCAGATCGGCGGCGACAGGCGCAATCATTTCATGGCATTTGCATATTCTTGTAAGAATCGTCAGTATGCGCGATTCATTTCCCGCAAGTAAAACTTGGTGTTCAGATCGGCAAAGGCTTGAGCGATCATTTCATGGCATTTACATATTCTTGTTAGAATCGTCAGTGTGCGCGATTCATTTCCTGCATGTAAAACTTAGTGTTCAGATCGGCAACAGTGTGCGCGATCATTTCATGGCAAGTAAAAACTTTGATGTGTAATGTTTGTTGAAGTACACACTTTTATCCTGAGCCTATGGATTTTCCTGTGAAGATGATAAATCCAAAATGTGAAGTTCTTTGTGCATATTAAGTCCCTAGTACAATTCCAATTGTTTTCCAGTGTATGTTTCAGATTGTTTTGTCCTCATGTTAAAAATGCAGTGTTTGTTCTGAAACAGTATTCTAGAAGGTTCTTGTATTTCTAGACATTATGTGACATTTTATGAAAAGCTCACATGAAACATTGCATTAAACACTCTTGATTTGTTCCAGGTACCCAGAGTTCTTGAGGTCTAGTTAAAGTCACTTCTTAGATTATCCATGGTTACAGTAAGACAATGCTTAGAACCATAGTCTAGTGAAAGTCAATGTGATTATATTCTGATATTTTGTTGTTTAACCTTTTGCTTCCTACAGGTCTCCTTCCCAGCTGTTCCATTCCTAATCCCCTTTTCCCCACTTGGACTCTCTTAGGCTCTGTGATATTTCTATCAGAGTTTTGGAGCTGTCTTGTGGTGGACATGTTGGGAACGTGTGCAGACCCCGAGGATCTGGTCTCCCTGGCAGATCCCACATGTTTCACCAGGCATGTGCACACATGCATTACCATACATCGTAGCAGGGCTGCCATTTTATTTATTGATTTTTTGCTTTAAATTACTGTTCCAAGATGATTAACCCCTATCGTATATCAGTAAATTAAAAAACAGACGAAAATGAGGGAGGAGTGGTGAGGCAGGATTAATCATCAAGTGGTAGAAGTAGTGAGGGGAGCAACAGAGGGCTTGGGTGGGGCTTTTAAACAAAATAGAAGAGGCAAAAGAAAAGCAGATAGGAATGGATGGGGAGGAATATGGAGAGTGCTGGAAAATGTATTCTATTGGGATACAGCACATAAGAGAGCATGCAGGAAAACCCATGAGCTCCCTTTGAGTGCTGAAGTGGAAATGATTAAGTAGTTCCATGGAGGTAAGCCAATGGAAGGATTAAAGTCATCCAATCAAAAAGAATGTTAAAGACAGTATGCTTCAAGGGCAGGACAAACACAAAAAGAGGAGGGGAAGCCATCAAATCACAAACATGCAAATGGAATTGGGAAGAAACTTAATGGTAAGCAGTGGCTTGATACAAAACCCACACTAACTACTGATATTGTCCACAATGGATCCTTGACAACAGACATAAAATTATTTCTTCAGTGAAAGAAGAAAGCACAACAGCTCCAACATCTGGCCACATCTTGGGGTATGCTGTGTTGGCTATCACATCTTTTAATAAACAATGCAGTGTTGTTTAAGAAATCTATTTAAAAATGCAGCAGTAGCCTTTGGACCTGAAAAACTTGGAACCTAGTGCATAATGCACTCATAAAGATAAGTATTATAAACTAAATATACTGTAGATGCTCCTCAAAGACTCAATTTACCTTACCATCTCTAGACTCATCCAACACTGCGAATGAATAGTATTGTGATTAACATGAAACAAATAAGTAATTCCATAAAATGTGTGCGGATCTCAGGAGTACTCATTAGTTAGTTACAAGAAATAATATACACAATATTAATTATAGGGAGATCTTTAACGTGTCTTAGATTAGACCCAATTTCAGGTGCTATGAGTAACCAGAGCATCTCACTAGGGATCTCTCTGACTCTCATACTGTCACCTAACAGATTTCACTGTCAATGAATAGTATTGTGTTTAACATGAAACAAATAAGTAATTCCATAAAATGTGTGCGGATCTCAGTAGTACTCATTAGTTAGTTACAATAAATAATATACACAATATTAATTATAGGGAGATCTTTAACATGTCTTAGATTAGACCCAATTTCAGGTGCTATGAGTAACCAGAGCATCTCACTAGGGATCTCTCTGACTCTCATACTGTCCCCTAAAAGATTTTACTGTCACTTACAGAACAAGGTCTCCTTCCATATATCCATGCCCTACTGGCATTGTACAGGCACCCTTATCCAACAGGAAGGTATGTTATGCTATCTTATTTTATTTCTCTCTCTCTCTCTCTCTCTCTCTCTATCTCTCTCTCTCTCTCTCTCTGTCTCTCTCTCACTCCAAATCCATATCTATATCTATTGCTACATATCTATATCTGTATCTGACTTTATGTTTCGATATATTCAGTGAAGAGACAAGGGTTAAAGTGATTTTATAGTTGTGTGAATTTTCAGTTAAAATATACTGTTTTAAACTTAAAAACCACAGAAATGTGCATGTTATATCTCAAGTAATTATAACTCGTACCCCAAGGTAACCATTGCTCGAACCCTTGCTATGCACAATTTTCTCATCAATAATTTCAGTGCATATGTTGCACTGACATTATCAACGATGTCGTGGAATTTGTCATGAGTGATGTAATTGTTTGTTATCTCTCCACAGCGAGCTTTACCTTCAGCAGCAGCCAATCCATCCTTTTGGGGCTGTACGTGTAGTATTCATTCCTCAGAAATAGAATCCAATTATATTTCTGCATTGTGAAGACCCCTTCTCATGACAAGATTATGCAACATTGCATGTTGCACATGTAGCTATGAGTTTGCAACATATGTCTGGAAGGTACTGGGTGACTCCACCACTCTTGGGCAGACACCTGTAGCATGATTTTAGTACTCCGAAGGTCCTCTCTATAATGGAGCATGTGTTTTGTGAGTACAGTTGTACCTCTGCTCACTTCTTGTACTTGGGTTCAAATAAGGCATTAATGTCCAATGTTTTAATGCATATGCATTGTCTCCTACAAAGGCAAGGAAGCTTATTTATTATTCTTTTGTTTGGTAATGTGTCTTACACATTTTCTAAAGGCTTACCAAATAGAAAGGATTCACCAATATCACCTTGAGACAGCCTATTATGTTTTTTACTCTGTGGCAGAACATACAGGAATCAAGATTGCTGCCCGGAAATCAGGTCACAAGGTCTTTAATTATACAGGAGGCATTACACACAAACTGTATATTGAGAGAATTACTACTTTTTAGGCCTGGGCGAAGTGATCGGTGAAGGGCTACATGGAACTCTGCGAAGTAGCAAGAGAACTGCGTCGCCCTACATGGAGTTCTGCGGGTGGGCGGAGTTCACCATCACGCCCGTTTGCATTGTGTTTTACATCAAATGCAACACAAAGTACATTATTGCATTAAAAATCACATGTGAACAGCACTACATGGTTCGCATGGGCGCTGCCATCTTGTTTTTAACTCTGTTTATGCTTGGCCCAGGGGCCCCACGACACCCGTTCCCGCCATCCTGTTCCTGGCGGTAAAAAACGCCAGAAACAGGATGGCGGGAAGGGGGTCAGAATCTCCATGGCGGCGCTGCGGAGATTCAGCCCAGCCAGGGGGGCCGGATCCCCTTTTCTGACCGCGGCTTTACCGCCGCGGTCAGAATGGGCACTGAAGCACCGCCAGCCTGTTGGCGGTGCTTCCGTTGCCCGTGGCCCTGGCGGTTTAGGACCACCAGGGTCAGAATGAGGCCCATAATGTGTGCTAAAAATGATGGCTGAATGAAAACAGGAAAGAACAGAAGGTTAATAGAGCAGATGGGTGCAATGAGCTAAAGGAAAGGATGAGCGGTGGTGAAAGGATGCCTGGGTGGGTGAAAGGATGTGTCGGTGGGTGAAAGGATGCATGGGTGAGTATTGTGCAAATGGATGAATGGGTGAAATGATGATTGAAAGAAAGGGTGGATAATAGATACTGAATGGAGGGATAATAGATTGTGAATTTTGGTGAAAGACTGGATGAGAGAAAGTAAAGCCTAAATCCTTGCGGCTATAGGTGAATATAGTAGGAAGGATGAAAGGATAATTGAGTAATTGCTTGAAGGAATAAACAAGGTAGCTATTACCTAGAGGGGCATGCTGCTCACCTACTTCGCCTAATTGATGTTTTATAGTTATCAAAGCTATGGTTCTAAGTGCAGGGTATTTTAATTTGTATTCTATCTCTTGACTCACTGTATTTGTTAAACAAGGCAGATATGTATCCCACCCATCATCGTCGTTCACAAACCCCTTCCATGCCCTTGGCATTTCACCCGCTTGTGTGCCTGCTTCAGTTAATGCGGCATTTACAAAGTTTTCAATGCACTGCAAACCAAAAACACAAGGTGTGTGTTTCCTTCGCCCACTCTGTCACCTCTTAGTACTTCACTCCTTTGTTCTTTCCTAAGTTCTTCCATCTTAACATACCCAACAAATTGAAAATCCATTCTGGGCATGTGCCACATTTGCATGGCTATGTGAAGTGTTTTCAAAATATATTTCATGATTACCCATAACAGATTTATTTTACGCCTGCTCAGATTTTTCCGTTTATACTTACATCTACAAAGTCATTGAATAAGCCAAAGCTTAGGCACATGATGGATCGGTGATAGTTGACTCTCTTCTAGTCTTTGGCAAAAGCTCTATGTACCTGCCTAATCCCTCTGCCTTACTTTGTAGTAGAGTAAGTCAAGTTTCCTTTCCTTATGGCCCAGCAAATGAATTTGTTGGAAAGAATTTGTGTTGGTGGGCGAGACCAGTGAGTAAAGTGGGACTAGAAAGTGCCTTATTTGATTTCAAGTTTGGTGTAAGGGATACTCTGTGATGAAGATGCCAAATACAATCTATACAGCCCTTTCTCGCCCTGTAGTGCAGTGCATCAGTTTCCCCATCATCTACTTATGGCAGATAGGAGTAATAATATATCTGTATTTAATGCATGACATGTAACACGTTTCTTATTTATTCATCTGCCTCTTTGGAGTCAGGGTAGAAACTAAGTGAAAGGTATTTGGGGAAGAGAAGGGTCATTGGAATTTAAGATAGATAACTGTCAACTACAGCTGCCCTAGCTGCAGACAGTAGCAAAGTACTCAAAGAACTAGCTAGCATGCCTCCATTAATTTGGCACAAAACTTGTACATCATAGTGAATAAAGCTTTACTCATAAATGAGAGGTAATTCATTTTTATTTTTCCACTAAAAGTGTTTGATTGGTTATGAGAAAAGCCTTTAAAAGAAAAAAAAAGAAATCACTGCGGTTTTTTTCATCTGGTGTTATTCTTCCTTAATTCTTTCCACCAGTCAGTCAGTGCTTTTTTATGTGAGGCATGTGGAGGTAAACAAACAAAATTGGCCCTGTGACTTTTCTAATCATAATCACATCAGATTTCAATGTCCCTAGGGTACCAGCAATGTAGTGCCACTGTCCCACCCACTTCCTACTTTTGAAGAAGTGCTTGTTCAGAGCACTGTTTAAAATTTGCCTTTTTTTTTTCTCAATATAGCTACTCCTGCTGGACGAACACCAACCAGGCAGGAGATAGCGGGGTGTCTACGGCAGCAGAGGCTGGAGAACATCCAGCCTGATTATCATCAGCTGGTGGTCATGGAGGAGGAAAAAGGCTGAAAAAACTGCCTTGGACCCAGGACCCAGCCCAGCAGCATGCCAGCACCAACCTCCAGCCTCCCTGCCACTACCTCGCCGGTGCCGCCCCCAGCTGTCAGGGTCCATGACAGCCACTGCTGCCACCTTCTCCCACTCTGACAGGCTTTTCAAGATCTGTGTCATGCAGCGGCTCGACCGCATTGAAAGCCATCTAGGGAGCATAAAGCAGAGCCTGGACCAGGTCCAGACCCGTATGGACACTGCCCTCTTCTAAGCCCTTTTCACATTTTTTGTATTGGTGGGATGGACTTGGCCTGTTGTGGGTCCAAAGGGTGGGTTTTTGTACTTGATGAAAATAAAGAGGGGATAATTTATTTTACTTCATTTATGCCTCAAATGTTTATTTTGGTGTTTTAGTTTGCATTCTGCCTTTTAGTGTGGCCTGTTTTCTAAATCTGTTTAAAAAAGTGTATGCCATTTACTTATACCCATGCACTACTGCCCTCTGTAACTATATTGACCACTAAGGGTGGTTGCCATTGCCTATTTTACCTACAAAAACCTAGATACACACAGACATCTTTTTCAATAGGAGTTAATTACTAACTAAACAGGTTATCTTTATATCATAATTCTTCTCTTACATGAATAGATGAAGTGAAGGAGTCTTCTTACTGCAGGGTTTTTCTCAAGATGGCATCTTAAGGGGTGGTAGGTAGGTAGTAGTTGTAATAGCAGGCTAGCGCACTAACAGGAAAAAAAGAAGGTGCCACTCCCACATAGGTGAACACCAACTGTAGGACTAATCAAAGGGTTATCCATCACTGTCAACTTGTCTGAATGAAAACAGAGAGATAGTGGGTCATATTATATCATAACTTTAGGAAGACTGAGACCAGACTAACACAATGACAGTATTTGATACACAACAGTGAATACCTGATATGATAATAAAAACTAGCAATATCAACTTCTTCTGAGCAATGGTGGGGATCTAGTATTTAAAAACAAAACTTACAAAATGAAATCCTGGAGCCAGGAGAAGTTGGCTCACAACTGTTTCTTGGCTTTAAAAGAATGGCTGAAATGAGTGTAGATTCATCTGCAGGTGATCAGTATGTTGCTGTCTACGTCTTCTTTTTTGAGAAAGTCTTGCATAGCCTGGTTGGTACAGTGCACCAAACACAGGACTCTGAACTAGTCAAAGACTGCCATGCCCTTGACTATGTTACTGCCATTGTCCGTGACAACAAACCCAATTTGGAGACCTCTGGGTCGCAACCATTCAGATACCTTGCTATTGAAGTCCTCCAAGATGTTTGCAGCTGTATGTGATTTCTCCATGGCGTACATGGCTACTGTTGCATGCCACCGAATACTCTTAAAACTTTCTTCAGGGCCAAGACTTGTAGGTAGCTTTTGCTTTAGCCTCACAAAAGAGATCCAGTGTGCAGTGATGCACATGTAATCCATCACCTGACAACTGGTCCACATGTCTGTTGTGAGGTGGGTTGTGTGGACAACACTTTGCTGTAAAGCTTGTCCAACCAATTACAGCACATTGTGATACGGTGCTGGAAAAGCAACTCTGGCAAAACAGGTCCACTTGGAACCTTCCATTACTGGCAGATGGCTACCACAATCTCCAAGAATCCCACTCCTTCCACAAAAGAAAAAAGGAGAAGGTCCAGCACTAACATTTTTGCTAGCTTCCAACTGCACAAACGTGCCATTGGGTGGTTGCAGTCTTAGGGCACCTCCTTTGTAAACAGGCCTATAATTGTAGCCTGGATTTTCTTCTTTTCTGGGGACACTGATGCAGGTGACTTTTGAAATGTAGGTGGTGACAGACTCAATGTGCATCATGGTGCAGTCACTGTATGTCCTCTGACTCAGACTCTTCCTGGCCATTATGCCTGAGGCATGTGATTATGGTGCACTGCTGGAGCCAGTGTTGCTTTGAGTGAAGGATGTCACCCTCTTCTTCATCAGCTTCCACTGTGCTTTGGCCATTTGTAACTGATGTTTCATGACTCTACTCACCTTCACCACTGAGACCACGTTAAGCCATGGAGTGTATCGCAATGTTCCCCTCCTATTTCCTAATCGTAAAAAAGTCCCAAACTGGGGAGAAGTACTTTCTCATTGGTCTCATTGGTCCAATGCCTAAAGACGAACTGGAGATAGATGGTGTGTTGATTGCCACTCTGCAGTGTATACTTGTCCTGAGGTATGGGTTGGTGCAGGACAAGGTCTACTTCCATATATCCATGCCCTACTGGCACTGTACAGGCACCCTTATCCAACAGGAAGGTATGTTATGTGCCTGTGCCACATCCCTCAGAGAAGTTTGGATAGTAATGTCAGACTCCTCTGTGCCAGCTTCCATAATGACTGGCTCGTCGTCATCATCCTCCTCATCATCATTCCCTTCCATGATTGTTAGGCTTTCTGGAACTTTTCTTTTCCCTTGCCTCTCCTGGAGTCTCCTGGACTCTGCCAGGGTCCACTCCATGCCCCTATCATCGCCAAAAGAAGTGGTGCTTAGAGAAGATGGAGGGGTAGTATGCTTCCTTTTTATTGCTGGAGATCTGGGAGCCATTGATTCTAAAAGGGGAGGTTCTTGTGTGGCAGGAAGCTTGACCTCCTATTCTGCTTCAACCTTGGGAAGATCTACTACTGCTGGCTGTGGCTGCTGTCCACTTTGCTCTGTTTCCCAAAATACTTGGTTCCTACTTTGTTAAAGGGACATATCCAATGCAATGTCACTGCTCGTCGAAGTTGCCATGATTGCAGTGGCTGCTGCACTGACAGACATGGTCTTCTGCTTCAGTTGGGGTGGTGCTGTTGATGTGGGTGTGCTGCTCCCAGTTTCCTTTCAGAGGCCCGTGAAGCAGGCACATGTCTCCCGAAAAAGGGTGTTGTGGCACTAAGATGCACAAGCAGAAGAGTTTGGAGGACCAAAGTAAATATAAGGCTTTCTCTTTGGCAGTACTGCTGGTGATGTGAGGTCTCGTCTGTTGTGTACATAAAAGCAACTAAGCAAAAAAACATGTAGTTAGTGAAATGTGGCATTGTTGCAGGTTGAAATAGTAGACAACTGCAATCATAGTGCAGTTGGTTACTTATGTAGTAAATACCAATTTAATCAAACATTTTAAAGTCAAACCACACCACCACACCAGAAAAAGTCATTTCAAATCAGGCAGCACAACATGTAGATATAGCTCGTAAGTTTATCTCCATCTGTTTTAAATTGGAGACATGGGGAAGTCAGGGAGAGGTTCATGGGTAAATGGAATAGTCCTTTAAAAAAAAAAAACCTACGGCAGCATGGTGGTCTGGGGAAGTGGAATAATCATTAAAAAAATGAATTATGCTGCTGATTTGTCTGCAGTGCTCCACAGCCAGGGTGTCCAGGAGGAAATGGAATTATTATTCACCTAAAGAAACCGAATGCTGTAGTGTGTCTGTGTGTCTTTGGTGAATGGATGAAGAAATGGCTATTGATGGATTGATCAAGGCAAAATGCAGAATTAAACCAAAGTGTAAATACAAAATTAAAAAATGTAACCAAATTTTAAAAACTGAAATAAAAATCATAACTAAAAAACAAGAAATTACAAAAAAATACAATTGAAAACTAAAATCGAAGCTCATAATAAGAAATACAAAAAATTGAAATAAAAAAAACGATAATAAAGAATTAAAATTAAAATCAAGAGAAAAAATGAAATAAACAATTGAATTAAATGATAATAGAATAAAAAACCTAACATGAAAATAGAACATTAAAATAAAAAATAAAAATATGCAAATGATCAATAATTAACAATGTATATAAGCTCATGGCAAAGACACACTGGCTGGATGCACAAAATAGCTGCCAGCCATATGGTAAAAAAACAAGGAGCAGGGAGGTATGACAAACAAAGAACACATGAAAGTCTATAGCAAAGGGACACTGGCTGGATGGATAAAATAGCTGTCAGACACATGATCTAACAACAACGAGGAGGAAGGAGGCATGGCAAACAAAGAACACATGCAAGCCTATGGCAAACGGACACTGGCTGCATGTGCAAAATGGCTGCCAGCCAAATGGTCAAACAAAAAGGACCATGGAGGCATGGGGAAAAAAGAAAGAATAAATGCAAGCCTACGGGAAAGGGACACTGGCTGGATGGACTAAATGGCTTTCAGCCACATGGTCATGTTGTGTAGCCATTTTAGCTGTAGTATTATACATGTTATTTTAGCCAACTAGGCCTGCTGCTGTGCACTTTAACCTAGATAAATTTTATTCATCTTCATTATATTATTTTAACATTAGACACATTTGTGGTCTTGCTTTATTTTCTCTATCTAGCTGTTCTTCTCCGTGGTCAGTACTGCGTTCTTAAAACAAGACATTTCTCTCACTCTGTGCTTTTCTCAAGGCTGCAGTAAGATAAGTTTCCAGCAAAAGTGGTACGATTTGTCTTCAATGTTCACAGAAACATACACACTCTTACGTGGGGATCCTTTCTTGGAACATCAGATGTCTTATTAAAAAACAATACTTTGAACCATGTACGTTAGAGGGAGATTCCAGCCGGATGACCACAACTGTATGCTGATTGCTGATTGCTTCGCTGCAGCTGCTTGTGTAGACTACAGGCCTCTTGCTCAGGTATGAGGGATGATGTCTTCCAGGGGGTAACCTGAAAGGCAGAATTATAGCTTAACATGCTGTGCTCTAACGTAGTTTAGGTAGGAACTATCTCTGCAAACCTCAGAGACAGTATGGTAGCGTTATTCTTGTGCTTTACTCTCCTTGTCACAAGTTTAATCTTATTGTGCTTCATCATCCTAGTTATTGCAATACATGCTTTATTATCTCAGATGCAGTTACTTCAATAAAACCTTATTGAACTATACTCTGCCTCTGATTGTCCTTGCATATGTGAGACTAATGCAACTGAGAGAAACGGATGAGATCTGAGTGACCACGATTTCCCTGAGGAGTCATGTATATCATGCGCTCGGTTGCCCCAATCATCCCTGCTCTTGGGTGGAGATGAGGCACTGCTAGTTAGCCAGAATAAACCCGGATTAGGCCAACAGGTGTCACTTGGTGCAGGATCAAACTCAGTCCCCCGCAGTACACGTGATTCTGCTGCCCGAATCCAGTAGTCTCACTAGGATAACGAGAACCTATGCGACAGTCAAACAACAACAAGTAGCAAGGAGGCATGGCACACAAAGAACACATTCAAACCCATGGCAAAGGGACACTGGCTAGACGGCCAAAATGGCTACCATCCACATGGTCAAACAACAAGAACAAGGAGGCATGGGGAACAGAGAAAGAATACATGCAAGCCTAAGGCAAAGGAACATTGGATACATGCACAAAATAACTGCCAAGCACATGGTCAAACAATAACAAGCAAGGAGGCATGGCAAACAAAGAATGCATGCAAGCCTATGGCAAAGGGACACTGGCTGGATGCACAAAATGGCTGCCAGCCACATGGTCAAACAACGACAAGGAGCAAGGGTCATGGGGAACAAAGAAAGAATACTTGCAAGCGTATGGCAAAGGGACACTGGCTTGATGGACAAAACGGCTGCTAGCCACATGGTCAAACAGCAACAACAAGGAGCAAGGAGGCAAGGCAAACAAAGAACATATGCAAGATCATGGCAAACTAACACTGACTGGATGGACATAATGGGTGCCAGACACCATGGTCAAACAACAACAACAAGGAGGCATGGAAAACAAAGAAAGAATACACGCAAGCCAATGGCAAAGGAACACTGGCTGCATGCACAAAATGGCTGCCAGCCACATGGCCAAACAACAACAACAAGGAGAAAGGAGGCATGGGGAACAAAGAAAAACATGCATAAGCCTATGGCAAAGGAACAATGGCTGTGCACACAAAATGGCTGCCAGCTACATGATTAAACAACAAGAAGGAGCAAGGAGGCATGGCAAACAAAGAACACATGTAAGCCTATGGCAAAGACAAAGGAACACTGGGTGGATGTACAAAATGGCTACCAGCCACATGGTCAAACAGGAACATCAAGGAGGAAGAAGGCATTGCAAACAAAAAAAGAACACATGCAAGCCTATGGCTTGCATTTTATGCATGCAACACTGGTTGCATGCATAAAATGGCTCCCAGTCACATGGTCAAACAATAACTACAAGGAGGCATGGGGAACAAAGAAAAACACATGCAAGCCTATGGCAAAGGAACACTGGCTACATGCACAAAATGGCTGCCAGCAACCTGGTCAAACAACAAGGAGCAAGGAGAACAAAGACGAACACATGCAAGCCTATGGCAAAGACACACTGGCTGGATGCAGAAAATGGCCACTAGCCACATGGTCAAACAAAAACTGCAAACAAGGAGCATGGCAAACAAAGAACACATGAAAGCCTATAGACAAAGATTACACAAAATGGACCCTTGCAACATGGCATGGAGAACAAAGACAAATGGTGGACAATGACAAGCACACACACACATACACACTGGCCATAGGAGACACTGTGGTAACACTGAAGAAAAAACGAATATTATTTCAGCAAATGCAAAACAAAAAATGAACTCAGCTATATAAAATTCACAACAGTAGTACACACTTCCTCCAATGCCATCAAATATTACCACACAACATATACATAAATGCAAAAAATACCAAACATTTTTAATGTAATCCAAATCCATCCCTGCCCTAAATGAAGTTTTACAAACATATATCACTCAAACATTTATTTCATGCACTTATGCAAACAAACAACACCCTTATTAGCCATAAATTCTATAGATACAGTCATTTGCAGATGGTGGACAAATGGTAATATGTGTACCATCAACACATCCAATGGCATTAGGAAAATGTGCCATACAATAAAATATCACTTTGGTATGTTGTAATCCTGATGAGATTTAAAAAAATTTACATAATCATTCATTTTTGACAACATAATATCATGTATATATGGAAAAAACAACAAGACAATGCAATTTGGGACACTCCCCCTGTTAATGTTATTACTCCCTGCGAGCTTCCAGAATCCTCAAAGGTTTAGGCAACACAATACCTGCACATTCGGTGGTATACCTTTAGTTCTGTTTGAGGGAGTCTGTAGTTATGAATGTAAATCAGAAATTAAATCCAAAATGACCTGGCTACTGAGCCTGTATTTCTCAAATATCTCTTCCTCACTTTGATCAAACTGGGTTACCCTAACCCTAAAAATCCTCTCCTTTTCTGAATGTTTACCAAAGTCCTCATTGTCCTCACCAGAACAAACAAAGCCGCCATTGTGAAACGGTCTATTGCACTTTGGGTCAGTTTATATAGATTGCACCTGGTTAACATATGATTTGATTTGGTGGTAATTGCCTTTTCCTAAAACTGCATTTTGAGAGTAATCACAATTAGATAATGTTTTATGCAAACAAATTGCAATTTGAAATGTAGAAATCTCTATTTGTGATTCCCTAATTGGAATTGCAAAACTAGCAAGTTCCAAAAGGAAGGAATCCCATTTTGGACTGGCCAAATTGCCTTTCATGCATACTGAAAGGGGCTTTTGTATTCACAACTAGCAGTTTTGACCATTTGCGTTTGTAAAATCTTTCGTACATCTGGACCTAAATCACCATCACCACATCAACAGGAAATCTATGCTATACCTAAAGCTAGGCCTACTGTTTATTCTAACTATCAAACGTTAACTAAACAACAGCACTTAAACTCAGGCTCACCCTCTCTGTAAACTATACATCATGCTGCCTTAATCATAAACCTATTGCTAAGATTCAACCATTAGACTTACCCTAAACATAAACTTAACCCTAATCATAAGTCTACCCCAAACACAAACCTAGGCCCATATTTATACTTTTTTTGTGCCGCATTTCCGTCATTCTTTGATGCAAATCGTCACAAACTTACAAAATATAATTGTATTTTGTAAGTTTGCGCCGGTTCTGCATCAAAAAATGACGCAAATGCGAAACACAAAAAGTATAAAATATGGGCCCTGATTCTAAACCTAACCATACCCTTGACCCTAAATCTAACTCTAATTTGGCATACTTTATCTTGTATGAATCAAATAACACTTGAGAAAAAGATGCACAAAATATTCACTTTCATACAAAGAACCAGATGTATCATCATGGCCCTTTGATTTTTAAGAAATCGCTGTTTCGGACTAGCAAAGTGCCATGCATCACATTTGCGATTCGGTAATAGCGATTTCTTAAAAATCGCAAATGCTATTACCGAATCGCAAATTGCGATACCGGCCCCATTCGCAGCTATGGGCCTGTTGGATTTTTTAATTTTTTTGAATGTTGAATTTTTTGCGTTTCCAAAATTGCGATTTCTGAACCAGAAATCGCAATTTTGGAAATGCAAAATCCCAGGGTGCTGGGGGCCTAAGACCCCATCTGCTGCACCCCAAGAATGTTTTGGGGGGCATGTAAGGTGCACACATGCCAAAAAGGCATGTTTGCTTTACATGTTCATTTAAAAAAATGCATTCTAAATGCATTTTTAAATTTTGCACCAGGTTACCACCTGGTTTCTTTTCATGGTATTTTGCATGTATAAAATGCCATTCTGTGAAAAATCGCACTTTGCGATTTTTTGCTGCATCTCCTTGCGATGTGGATTTTGCGAATCGCAAATTGCGACTCACAAAACCAGGTTGCAACGCAATAAATCGCAATTTTTGCAATTTCTTACTTTTGGTCTGCGTATACCTTTCATGCATCGCAGACCACTTTTTTGCACTCGCAAACGGCCGAATTTTGCAATTCACACCTTTTGCTGTCTGTAAATATGATCCATGTTTAAATTTTAGACTTTATGTCAGACTGGTTACATACCAGAGAGCTGCTATGTTATGGTCTACTTGTTATTTTTGTAAACAAGGATAGCAACAATTCAAAAACACTGTTTTGTTTTGTTTATAGTTATCCTCTTCAGAACAGACCCATTCATTCCAGAAAGCAGTGATTAGACCAGCAGGCCACCTAAATGTCAGTAAGAGGTGAACACTCAACAGGACTGTTTGTTTAGTTCTATAACTCCACATTTTCTCCTTCTACCGTAGGAACCTTCAAAATCTACAATAAACCTAATACTAGGGCTAACACTGAGTGGTGACAACTGCTTTAGGAAAACCTTGAATACATACATTTTCTAGACGTATATTCTCTTTGAACATTTTCATGTTCCAGCAATTGGATGTCTGAGGATGTGAAGCATTATAACTATGTTATCTCATGTTACATGTATTAGTCGAGTACTCTATCACCTAGGAGAGTATCCTGGTGATTGTGCAGGTGTGGAGTCTAGCTTTGTGGAACTCAAGAAGCGAGGAGAAGACTGATTTGTAGAGGGAGGTTATTCCAAGATTTAGGAGCAATGAACAGGAATGCTTGTCTTCTGGTTCTGCTTCTGTGTATTCGTGGGATTTGTGAAGAACAGAGTTTAGCTGAGCGGAGGTGCCTGGGAGGCTGGTAGAAGGTGATGTGGTTGTTGAGGTAAGCACACAATGTCTTGTCCAGTGTCTTAAAAGTATGGGTGAGTAGTCTGAACTGTGTGCATTTGTGCATCCAGAGCCAGTGAAGATATCTCAGGTGTGGGGTGATGTGTATTCTGCACTGGGAGGTTGAGGATGAGCCTGGCTGCTGCATTTTTGATGGCTTGTAGTCTTTTGATTAGATGTTTGGTGATCCCAGTGTAGAGAGAATTCCTGTAGTCCAATCTGCTTGTGATGGGTATGTGGATGATGGTCTTTCTGGTGTTTGGGGGGCATTTGAGAAGCTTTCTTAGAACCCTCAGGGTATGGAAGCAGGCAGCTGTGAAGGCCTTGACATTGGCGGACATGTTGAACTTGGTGTTAATGATCATTCATAGGTTCCTGGTGTGCAGGCTGTAGGTGGAAGAAGGTCCAGGTCTACTGGCCACCAGTTGGACTTCCACACAGAGGTGTACACTTCGAAGATCACCACATCTGTCTTGTCCAAGTTAACTTTTAAGGCAGTTAGAATTTATCCTAGAGGCTACTTCCATCATGCAGGCTGTTAACTTATTTCCTGTGTTGGGGGTGCTGTCTAAGAGGGACATTATGAGTTGTGTGTTATCTGTGTAGGAGACAATGTTGGATGTTATGGGTGTGGGTTACAATGGCAGAGGGATCATGTAGATATTGAAGAGGGCAGGGCTGAGGAGTGAGCCTTGGGGTACCTTGCTGATGAGCTTCTGGGAATCTGATGAATATTGCTTCAGGTTGACTGTCTGGGTTCTCCATCATAGGGCAGAGCTTTGAACACTGATTCCTTGTAGGCATCTGATGAGGATGAAGTGTGATGCTATGTCAATTGCCATTGAAAGAACTTGTAGAATTAGGGCAGTGGGCTTTCCTCTGACAAGGATCACGCAGATGTAATCTGTGGCTGCTTTGAGAAGTGTTTTCATGCTGTAGTTGGGCCTGAATCTAGACTGCAAATCTGTTGATTGCTTTCTCTAGGGCCATAGCTGGGTGTGATAGGAGAGGGATTATTCAGGAGTTGGTGAGCTTGGTGGGGTCTGCGGGTGGTTTCTTCAACATTGCTGTGACAGCGGGATGCTTCCAAGCTTCCAGAACATGGCAGCATTAATGGACTTGTTCAGAATGTAATTGAGGACAGAATGTGAGTGGGGACAATGCTGATGGGGAAAATCGAAGTGCAGTGGGGGCAGGGGTCCAATGGAGCTCTGAAGTTGGTGGTCTTTGTGGTTCACAGTAATGTTGTCTGTGGTGAGGTGGTTTTACTTGATCGGGGTCTGTAGTTCTACCTAGACTTCAAGCCTGGCTGTGAGGTTCATAGGATTTGGTTGAGGCTCAAATTTGTCATATATGACCCTAATCTTTTTGCAAAAGTAGTCCAATTGATTGTTGCAGATGTGTTTTTACGGGGTGATGCTGGTGGAGGTGGCTGCGTGGTGAATTCTCTGATGCTGGCTTTGATGCAATCTGCAAGGACTGTTTTCTTGAGATTCCGGAAGTGATGGTGGAATCATCTCAGGACAGATTTGAAGATGTAATTGTCTGTGTCATTCTGGGTTGATCTCCACTTGTGTTCCAATGTTTTTCATTGTTACTCCATCATCCTGAGTTCTTCTGTGCCCTAACTGGCCTGTGTTTGTGATCTTGTTGTTTTGCTCTAATTGAGAGGGACCTAAGCATTGATGCACATGGCAACTGTTAGAAATGGGGTCTTTGGTTGACAGTCAGGTTACCCCCTGTTCATGCAAGGACCCTCACTCTAGTCAGGGTAAAAGAAAATCACCCTCAGCTAACCCCTGCTTACCCCCTTGGTAGCTTGACAGAGCAGTAGGCTTAACTTCAGAGTGCTAGGTGTAAAGTATTTGTACCAACACACACAGTATCTTAATGAAAACACTACAAAATGACACAACACCAGTTTAGAAAAATAGGAAATATTTATCTAAACAAAACAAAACCAAAACAACAAAAATCCGACATACACAAGTCAAGTTATGAATTTTTAGAGATTAAACTCAAAAATAGTGCTTAGACACAAAAAAGATGTTAACACGGCGTTGTGATGGAGTCGTTCCCAACAAGCCGATACCAGGGGCGCCGGACACGGAGTCGTGTAGACCCACAAGTACAGTACCTTTGGTGAAGAGTGAAAACAAGCCGATGCGCGAAGTCGGGGACCGCGGCGTCGGTGCAAAAAGTTGAATCCGTGCACTTCAAGCGGCGTCGGTCACGACGTGGTGCGGCGTCTTCTACGGAGTCGCGGACTTCAGCGGGACTGCAGCGGCGTCGGGCCTGTGAAGAGCATCGCGTTCCAGCGAAGGTCACGGCGTTGGTGCAGGCGCCGTCACCGGATTCAGCAGCAGCGTCGGTCCGGAGTCGTCCGAAGTCGATTTCCTTGGATTTCTACCAGCTTTCCTTTCAAGGGCCCAGGGACTGGATAGGGCACCACTTTTCAGAGCAGGAGTCTCTCCAGAGACCCCAGGTGATGGCAGAGAGAAGTCTTTGCTGTCCCTGAGAATTCAAACAACAGGAGGCAAGCTCTAAATCAAGCCCTTGGAGATTTCTTCACAAGATGGAAGGCACACAAAGTCCAGTTTTTGTCCTCTTTCTCTGGCAGAAGCAGCACTGCAGGAAAGCTCCACAAAGCACAGTCACAGGCAGGGCAGCACTTCTTCCTCAGCTATCAGCTCTTCTCCAGGCAGAGGTTCCTCTTGGTTCCAGAAGTGTTTCTCAAGTCTGTAGATTTGGGTGCCCTTCTTATACCCATTTTAGTCTTTGAAGTCACCTTTCTTCAAAGGGGAGTCACACCTACTTGTGAAATCCTGCCTTGCCCAGGCAAGGCCTCAGACACACACCAGGGGGTTGGAGTCTGCATTGTCAGAGGCAGGCACAGTCCTTTCAGATGAGAGTGACCACTCCACCCCTCCCTCCTAGCAGAGATGGCTAATCAGGAAATGCAGGTTACACCCCAGCTCCCTTTGTGTCACTGTCTGGTGTGAGGTGAAAAACAACCCATCTGTCAAACTGACCCAGACAGGGAATCCACAAACACGGCAGAGTCACAGAATGGTTTAAGCAAGAAAATGCTCACTTTCTAAAAGTGGCATTTTCAAACGCACAATCTCACAATCAACTTTACTAAAAGATGTATTTTTAAATTGTGAGTTCAGGGACCCCAAACTCCACATGTCCATCTACTCTCTAAGGGAATCTACACTTTAATCATATTTAAAGGTAGCCCCCATGTTATCCTATGATGTTCCATCCAGGAACAGGATGGCGGTAGGGGGTGTCAGAATCCCCCATGGCGGCGCAGCTTGGGGGATTCTTAGGGCAGCGGTAAACCGGCGGGAGACCGCCGGTTTGCCTCTTCTGACCGCGGATGAACCGCCGCGGTCAGAATGCCCTGCAGGGCACCGCCGGCCTGTCGGCGGTGCTCCCGCCGACCCTGGCCCCGGCGGTCTTGTACCGCCGGGGTCAGAATCACCCCCTATATGTCCTACCTTATCCATACACTGCACCCTGCCCTTGGGGCTACCTAGGGCCTACCTTAGGGGTGCCTTACATGTAAGAAAAGGGAAGGTTTAGGCCTGGCAAGTGGGTACACTTGCCAAGTCGAATTTACAGTGTAAAAATACACACACAGACACTGCAGTGGCAGGTCTGAGACATGATTACAGGGTTACTTGTGTGGGTGGCACAACCAGTGCTGCAGGCCCACTAGTAACATTTGATTTACAGGCCCTGGGCACCTCTAGTGCACTTTACTAGGGACTTAACAGTAAAACAAATATGCCAGTCATGGAGAACCAATTACATACACATTTTAAACAGGAGCACTTGCACTTTAGCACTGGTTAGCAGTGGTAAAGTGCCCAGAGTAACAAAAACAGTAAAATCAGAATACAGCGCACATCAACAACCTGGGGAACAGAGGCAAAAAGTTAAGGGAGACCATGCCAAGGATGAAAAGTCTAATAGCAACCCATTCATTGAAGTTTAAAATGTCCTCTGTTGGGTTGCTGGTTTGCTTAAGGTTACATGCAGAAAAAGATCAGTCCTTTTCTGAACTGTTTTTCTAGCAGTGGTGGGCCTGTACTAGAGCAGTGGCTTCCTGCTGTTGTGTATGGTGATGCTGACATTGCAATGGTCAGACTAGGTTTAGGGTGTTGGTTTCTTGTTCGTTATGTTGACGAGGTTGTAGAAGTGTGGATACAGTAGGTGTCTATCTGAGTTGTTGGGTTCAGAGATGTGTTGGGAGAGGCTAATGTTCCTTAGGTTTTCGAGGAGGGTTGTCGAATTGTAGTTGGTGTGGTCCCCTACAAGAGAGTTTAAGTCTTCCAGGAAGATGAAGGTGCTGGAGTCTAATATGAGGAGTTTGATGAAGTCTGTGATGTTGCAGGCGAAGTTGGTCCTGGTGTTCAGTATATGAAGGTATCACGCAGGGTGAAGCAGGCTGTAATTTGTAGCTTGAAGATGAGGTATTCCATGCAGCTGGTTGTAGCATCTGTGAGAGTGGAGCAGCTGAAGGCTTCTGTTAACAGGATGGCCACTTGTCCTCTGGACTTGTGTTGGTGGTCTTGTCTAATTATCTTGTATCTGTCAGGCATAGCTGAGGCAAGGTTCAGTGCTGAGGCTGGGTTTGCAATGTTTCCATGAAGGAAAGAAGTTCAACCATGTGGTTGTGCAGCAGGCCCCAAATACCTGTATTGTGCTTGCAGAGTAACCAGGTTTTGAGGATCATGCATGAGAGTGAGAAATGGTGTGGGTGTTCTGGCTAGTTCATGTTTGCGGAGGAGGGGCTGAGGGTTGTGGGTGCAGGAGCAGAGATTGTTGGATGAGCTAGAGTGCAGGAGAATCTACAAAAGGCTCCTACTGTATTAAGATATGTGGTGCTGCAGCAGTGTTGTGGGAATGGTACGGGTGTGGAGGAATGGGGCGAGGTAGCAGTGAGACCAGGGGTCCTGTTGTAGGGTGCAGTACAGGTGCTGACAGGCACAGATAAGCTTGCCTTTAACATGCCTTTTGCATGCTAGCTGCCATCCAACTGCGCATGTCTGTACTGTGGCCTTCATGAGACGGGTCCTGGGAGTTGGGGAGGTACCAGCGGGAGGTGGGTAGGGCTGGGAGGACAGTGAGGGAGGACAGAAAAAGGCAAGCAGCTCGAGAAGCAGGTAAGGACCGGTGGGGAGGAGGGACGAGAAGACCGGGAAAAAAGCTGTACAGAGGCAGAAAGGCAGAGAATGGCAAACAAATGTTGAGGAATCAGACAATAGAAAATGAGAAACAGTGGCAAAGTAGACAAGTCAGAAAAAGGCAAAAGAGAAAAAGAAAACAGACAGGTCTGGAAAAAAAGAAAAACAGTGCAACAGTGGACAAGGCAGGGAAAGGCAACCGAGAAAAACAGTGGTACAATAGACAGGGCAGAGAAAGACAGTAGAGAATAACAGGGGCAGAAAAGACAGGGAAGAGCAAGAACAAGAGAAAAATAACGGTACAATAAAAAAGGCAGGAAAAAGCAAGAGCCGGCTCCTTGATATTCTTGTACCACAATAGTCAGGGGGTCGACATCCAGTAGTGCAATTATCCAAGAGGTATCTGGAGAATCATTGGTTTGTGAAACACTAGCTCCTTGATATGTTTAAATTATTCGGTGTGCAGTACTTTTTGGAAGTTAATTATTAATGTGTACATTCTTCATTTTAGCATGGCCTCTATCACCCTTAAATATCTTGCGGCTTATTTATAAGACCTGTGGAGCCGGGCAGCACAGCAAGGCACTTGCTGCGCTACCCTGCGCCACTGGGAAAGAGCCGAAATGTGCCACATCTACAAGATACAGCACACTTCTGTCCTCTCCCCCTCCACTGGTGCACAACCTGCTGCCTAGCGCCAATGCAGGCACCATAGTGCAAGCATGACTGCGTTGCAGGGATGATTGTATTTTGTGCAGGAAGGGACATCTTCCTACAGAAAAACAATTAATAGAGGTGATTTCCTCCTTCTATGTGTGCTGCGGAATGCACCACACATAGAAAGAGGAAGAAAACAGGGGGAGAAATAATGTTATTTCTCCCCATTGCGCCTCACTTATGCCACCCCTGGGGGATTTTGGTAAATCTGGGAATGTGTCAAATGCCATGGGTGTCACGTGGGAACACCCTCTGTAACACCTATGGCATGACTCCCTACAGCAGTGTAAAGCAATGCAATTGCGCTGCGTTGTCTCATGTCATATCTACAAGGGCATGTAAAGCCACACAGGGTAGCTTTACGTGGCCCTGTAGATATTGCTCTGCAGTTAGCAGTGATGCTCCAGTGGCACTGTGGGGCTTGTAAAGAAGCCCCGAAGTTTCTGCTCTGTGCCATGTGTCATGTGTCTATTCCTTACCCTGGCCTAACATGAAAAATGTAAATTATAATCCCATAATAAATTTTTAGAACACGCTAAATGCTAGATTAGTATTGGAAGAGAGATGAAGAGATGCAGACAGTAGATCATCATGAGAAGTCAAGGAAGGGCTGCTTCTTTTCACACACAATATTCCATGATAATGGGGCATATTCACAAGAGAGTTGTGTATCAGTATTGATGCAACACTTTTCTTGTGTCCACCTGCACCCCCTAAAGACACCATGGTTGCACCGTATTTACAATATGGTGCACCATGGCGGTCGTTACCACAACAGCATCAACATTTTTGGCGCTATTGTGGTGCTTTGCTGCAAAAACGTTGGCGCTAGGGCAGCAAAGCACAAGGAGGTCCATAGGTAAATACAGGAGAGTCACTTTAACACCTGCCTTGGGCAGGCGTTAAAAATGACAGAAAAAATGGTGTAGTGAAGCTTGTAAATTTCACTGCACCATTTTTTCAGACCTCCCTGCAGGGTAACTCCCCCTTTGCATACATTTTGCCTATGCATGCATAATGTGGCGCAACGATTTGCAAAGTGGTGCAATGCATGCATTGTGACACTTTGTAAATATGGTGCGGGGGAATGGCCGACTTAGGGCCGCCTTAACGTAAAGAAAAATGACACTAGGGTGGCGCTAAGAGGCACTAGGGACTTGTAAATCTGCCCCAAAGTATTTTGTGAACTCCTCATTCAGTCACAGGAATTCTGAGCACTGGGAGAAACAAAAGCAGCCAGGACAGTTACAGCCCACATCTATGACAATTCCAGATTTGTAGATGTTTTGTGAAAGGGAGGTTATCCAGCTTAGCTGTAGTCAAAAAACACACTCATCTTTTTCAAGGATACATGTTCTTAGCAACACAAAGCAGCTAGAAGATCATAATGTTCTTTTGTGGCAAAAAATAGTATAGTGCCTGCTACAAGAACGCATAGACATACAAAAGGTACAACCACATTGAACTAGCGTCTCACACACAAAAAGAACGAGATGCTCTTCCTGAGCCACGTCTGTCCTTGAAAGATTGCAACAGACTATTATTTCCCAGGACAGCTTTTCAGATGCAGCTGCACTTGCAAAAGTTATCCTAAAGCTCTATTTGCCGATTCCAAGTGGTGCAAGAAAACTCTGCAGCAGGTTTGATCAATTTTACCACTCTCCTACAGCTTCCCCCCACGAGTACAGCCGGGAGGCGGCCATGTTTTCTCGCGCTCTGCCAGCTGGCGGTTCTGTGGATCATCCATGCCCCCTGACTCTTTTATAGTGTGCTTTTGATTTAAAGCCTCCTCAGCCCTCTCGTAAAGGGCTATCACTTGGATTGATATTGTAAATCAGAAGGGGAAGAGTGTTTTTGCCAACTAGCTACCAGGCAGCTGAGACACAGGGTCTGTGAAATGTAGTCTCGTGGCTCAGTAGTGCTTGCAAGCACCAGACTTGAATTCCCATTTTCCCTTGGCAATTTTGCAATGTATGGAGGTGCTCAATCAAGTGGGCCAATGGAGCTTTCTCTCTGTGAACCAGCATAAGAACGTAGCACGTTTTCTGTGGCAATATATGTCCTCTGTACACATGGCATAAGTTATCCAAGAGCTGTAAAAGCTGCTCCTGACCTTCCTGTTAAGATGAAACAGGGTACTAGATCTATTATAATTCAAAGTACGTTCTGCATAAACTTCAGAGGTTTACACAATGCTCGTTTATATACTTCTTTTTTTATGCACACACATTTCCAGGACATATATCCATTCAAGTCCCAGGTCTTTTGCCTGACGGTTAGCAGCAGATGAATTCTTAATTGGTCAGTCCACTTTTCATGAGCAAATGAAATACCCACAGGCTACCAGCACAGCTATACATTCTCATAGTCTCAGATTCCATAAGGACTGGGTGCACATCTCCTAGATGCAATAACATTTTGTTCAGAGCAAGTATTTTCACTTGAATTAGAAAATCTACTTTGTGCTGTGGAACAAAGGTTATTGACATGCAAAAGTTCATATTCACCATTTTAATATATGGGCTTGTAATACCAATAGGGCATGATATGTTTTGCATTCAATGTTTAACTCCTTTAGATCTATTCACAAAAAGGTTTTGGGGCATTTCAGTACCACTCATTTGCCTAGAAACAGCAATTTGTGAATGCACATCCACATGTTCAGTTTCATAGAATGAGGATGCACCGAATTGTGTCCTTGAAATGTGCATTAAAAAACATGAAAATTCTACCACTGTGGTGGATTTCTGCATTTTTGGAAAGTGGATTATCGGTAAGGGCAGGTAAGTACTTAAACTTAGCAATAGGCCACTAACCCCCACTAGGCCCAGTTAGGTCTCAATAAATTAATCCCAGCTCAACCCCTGGCAGCTTGGAAACGAGTAACAAGGCTTAATTTAGGAGACAGGTGTGTAAAGCACTTGAGAATCACAAAACAGTAAATAAGTAAAACATAAAAATAGATTATATTTTGATCTTTAAAATGACACTACAATTATAAAAATCCAATAAAGGGAACCGGAGATATGAGTTTGTAAGGATTAAAGCTAATTCTAGCGCTTAGAAGCAAATATATCTCAAAGGGTTAAAAAAGGTCACACTGGACATGGACAAAGTCCAGAGTTCAGGCCACCCACGATGTAACACTGTTACACTCACTTTCAAAAGTTTTTTTTGATACAAGAAAGTGGTCCACAGCATCAGACAAGGGTTCAGATGGTCTGGTTTGCCTCTTGGAGTCTAGGACTACAACTCCCACAATGCACCTCTTCAATTTATGGAGCTGTTTACAACAGCTGCTCCAAATGTCTCCAAACTTCTGGATCTTCTTCCAGAGGTCCTTTTTGGGTCCTTTAAGTGTCCACAAGTTTATCCAAGGTTCCAGAAGCTCTGAGCTGCTGTTTGGGAGTTGGGACTACAATTCCCAGTATGTACCTGGTCAGAATCCTCAAAAGGCCACTGGATGCTGGTGAGCTGGGCTCTTCTTGCAGGACTTGGTGCAGGGGGCTCTGGGCAGCTCATTTGTACCTGTAGCCTACAGGGAGTCCACTCCTGGAGTTGCAGAAGCAAGGCAAAGCCATTTTCTTGTTGAAGCCCAAAGTGTGTGGTTGGTGCAGTCCTTGTGAGTGCAGTGTTCAGGTGCAGGCCAGGGGTCTAGCAGGGCAGGCCTTCTTCTCCAGTATCTTCTTCCAGCATGGATCTGAGGTGTGTGCAGCTCAGTCATATTTTTTTTCCTTGCTCCTGGGGTGGAAAGCGGGGGAGGGTGCCAATCACAGACAGGCCACCACCCTCTTGGATACCCACTTCCTGGGAAGTGTGGAAAAAATCTAACCCAGAGAGCAGCATTCCTTAAAAATCCAAAATGGCAGAATCTGAATTTTGGAGGCTAGGTCTGGCTGAGTCCAACCACTTATGTGGCTAAAATTCCTTAACACACCCCTTCCTGTCCTCTCCTAATCTAATCAAGGGGGCACCTTGTTGTCTGGGTTTGCAGGAAATGGGGGAGGTCCTGAGCTGCTCCAAATGTTCTTCCCTCCTTTGAAGACCAGTTTGGCTGCTCTCCTCCCATCCTGTTTCACCATGTGCTGGTGCAGATCTCCTCCCCTAGGCACTCCCTTTGTCCTTAGCCCAGGACACTTCACACCTCATCAAGGCAGCCTGGCCAGGCTGCCAGAGAGTGGCCAATCAGAGAAGGGCACTACAGAGCTGAACCCCTGTTTGGTATGAGTGGGATGAAGTGGGCCCCCCACTGTCCTAGGTGCTGGTGCCACTGCACCTGCGGTACCATTGATAGCTATTCCCCTGCTGGAAACACACACATATTTGTTTTTGCCAAAGGTGGAAACAAGTGAAATATATTTCCTCTTTCAGAAAATAAATAAATAAATAAACATTCAAATAAATGCACACATAACTTTACACAAAGTGTATGTTTCCCTTGTATAGATTTTGAGGTTGTGATTCCTTCAAGAAAGCTAAGACATCACACAATTCCAGGAAAACTCATGGAATTTTGTGAACGCCACAAACCTTCCTCAAATGCATTCCCAATGTAGAATTATAGACACAGGAATACAATTCAGACTTCTCAGTACTTGAGGTTTACGAATCAGACCACATGTTTTCAGGCACATATTTGGTTTTAAAGTACAAAGTTACTCATTAGCCCAATTTTATAATGGCATACCCTTACTTATTAAATCAATAACTTCAGCTCTTCTTACTGATGCTCCTGTATGCTAAGGACTTCCAAACAGATTTAAGCAAATTTCCAAGACTGCATACAATGAAAAGGAAAAGCGTGTTCTTTTACAGACTCTCACATCATCCTAAATCATGGATCTATAAAGTCTCTTTTTTTGATGTTGTGTGTAGGCTTTGTACAATCCATTGCTACACCATTCACTAGATGGTGCCTTTCATGATTGCCAACTCTGATAGGCCAAAAAATAGAAAGGTTGAATGTCCCATCAGCCACCCACATCACAGCCTCTAACGCAGGTCTCTTGCTCATTCAGGGAGTGCATTTCGGCATTTAATCACAGAACTCACCTTAGAGAAATCTTGACCTGTCAAAAGGGGTTATTCTGCAGGTTGAATTTGCAGTTTAAAACTGCAACAGAGCCCTAAAAATGGTATTGCAGTGACTCTGTAGTGGATGGCACAACTGCTCCTGCAGTCCAATAGTGACATTTAACATACAGGTCCTTGGTACAGTATACATGGGACTTACAGGAGTATAAATATGCCAAACAGGGGTATGTCAATGTCACCACATTGAAAATATTAGTACAGGCAATCTATAACTCGCTAATAGGGGTATAGTGCACAGAGCTTGTACCACCTGCAAAAATATAATGTCCAGCAAAAGGAAAACAAGTCCGGGGTTACCCTAAAGGAAGGACACATTTTCTACAGTATCAGAATAAAATGTATTTAATGCAGTACTATAAAAATGCCATTGTGAAAGTACTCACCAGAGCTGAGGAGTTTGGCTCTGCGAGGCTTGCGGTGGCAGAGTCATCCATTGTCGTTGCATACTCCCTCTGTTCAAATGACAATTTGGATAGGTGGTGGTCGTTTTTCACCATTTTGCTTCTGCAATCTTTTAGTTAAGTATGCATACAGGCTAGCCAATGCCAACTGTCAAGCATATCATGTACAGAACTCACGGGTCTCCGCACTTGTCAACTACAAGATGTTTCGCACACTGCACACTTGTCAAGGGTCATTTATTAGTAAGAATATTATTAGGGCAAATTTACAAGCTCCTTGCTCAACCTCAGCGATGCCATAGCATCATTTGTTTATGCTAAGGTGGCTTTTCTGCCACGCCATATTCACAAAGCGGAGCAATGCTTGCATTGTGCCACTTTATAACTCCTTGCACCACATTATGCCTACATCAGGCGTAATGTATGCAAGAGGGGCATTCCGGCTGAGGGAGGCCCGAAAAAATGGTGCACTGCAATTTAGAAAATTTCACTGCGCTATTTTTTCCATCATTTTTTCCATCTGCTCAGAGCAGGCATTAAAATGACACACCCACTATATTCAATGGGCCTCACTGTGCTTTGCTGCACTAGATTCAACATTTTTGACGCTATTGTGCTAATGACTGCCATGGTGCGCCGTGCGCCATTTTGTAAATACGGCACACACATGGTGTTGTTAGGTGCCAGTAGGTGGCGCAAGAAAAGTGGTGCATCATCTATGATGCGCCACTTTCTTGTAAATATGCCCCATTATTTTTTAACTGCGGCTGTAATAATATGTTGCCATGCTGTTGTATTGTAGCCATTTTTAATATAGCTTCATGCACGTTAGTTTTACATACTAGGCCGCTGTGCACTTTGCCCTAGATATATTTTATTCATCGTCGCATTGTTATTTTGCAATAACCAGTTTTTACGGTCTTGTTTTAATTTCTTCTATCACACTGTTTAGCTTAGTTCAGCACTGTGTTCTCAAATAATGTATTCTTGATCGCCCTGTGCTTCAGTCAAGGCTACAGTCTGGTACATTGCTGGTAAACATGGTAGAACTTTAGTCTCCAGCATTCGTAGAAAATATACATCCTTACGTAGGGACATTTTCTTAGAACATCTGCGTGTTAGTTATAAAAACACTTTCTAGTCCTAGTACACGTTAAGAGGGAGATTCCAGCCAGAGACCCACAACTGGATGCTGAATGCCCCGTTGCAGATGCAGATTACAGGCCTTTGCTCAGGTATGAGAGTCGATGTCCTCCCGGGGGAACCTCAAAGGCAAGCTTAGAGCTTAAGATGCTGTGCTCGAAAATATAACTTAGAAGAGAGAATAACCATGCGGCACTATGATAGCTTTATTCTTGTGCTTCACTCTCATTGTCACTATTTTAATATTACTGTGTTGTGTAGTTCTGGTTATTGCAGCTCACGCTTTGCTATCTAAAATGCAGACGTTTTATTAAACCAATCTTTAAACTTATACTGCCTTTTGTCATTTATATATGAGACCGCACTATGTATGAGAGAACCGGTTGTGACCTGAGTGACCACGACTTCCCTGAGAAGTATTAAGATGTCATGCGCTCGGCTGCCCAATTGTCTATACCATTTGGGAGAGGTGAGGCACTGCTAGTTAGCCGGAGAAAAACCCGGATTTAGAGTGACAAGTGTCATCCACCGTGGGTCAGACTCAGTCCCCCACACTGTGAACGATCTTGCTGCCCAAAATCCAGTAGTCTCATTAGGATAATGAGAGTCTATGCGACACTGTATTCTGGCCATTCAGCAAGCATCCTGCACACTCATGTGGTTATATTGTATTAACCTTTCTGGCTCTAGCACTATGGCCCATCAGCTATGATGCGCCATTTTTCTTGCGCCCTCTACCGGCACCTAACCACACCATGGTTGTGCCCTATTTATAATACAGCTCACCATGACGGTCGTTAGCACAATAGCTTCAGCATTTTTAGGCTATTATGGTGCTTTACTACACTAGAGTTCAAACTTTTCACACTAGTGCAGCAAAGTGCAAGAAGGCCCATGGGTTACTATGGGAGCATCATTTTAATGCCAGCTTTAAGCAAGCATTAAAAATGATACAAAAAATGGAGCAGTGCAATCTTTAAAATTTCACTGCACCATTTTTACAAGCCTTCTAGCGCAGGAACGCTCCTCTTGCATACATTATGCCTGGTGCAGGCATAATATGCACAAGGGGTTACAAAGTGGCACAATGCATGCATTGTATCACTTTGTAAAGATAGTGCAGCAGAAATGCCACTTTAGCTCCACCTTAGCGTAAAAACAATTACGCTATAGTGGCACTAAGGTAGTGCTGGGGACTCTTACATATGCCCCTTTGTAGCATTCAGGACATCTGGTGTCTTCACCAGATCCCCTCAATGTTCAACCATCAAACTTTAATTTGGAAGAGCCACTGTGCACAGCTGTCAGTTGTTTCGCAAATAGATGAGACAATGCACTTGGCTGTGTGCTATAGTTATTTGGTGAACACAGAGGACTATGATGGATTGTTAGTTTCCACGATGAGAGTCCCACTTTTGTGCAGCGATCTTGGATGAGGTCATGGCTCTCAGCCGCCGCCATGGCTATGATATCCTGGTAAGACAATATTAAATTCCACGGTTCGTAGACATACACCTATGCAAATAACCGTACTAATATTACACTATAAACAACAAAGGTAATAAATCCTCTCTCCGGGGTGACCTTTTTGTGGGGATGCCCTCAAAAGTTGAGAATACCCACAAACTAACATGTTGTGAATTTTGCAAACTTTTCTATGATCATCCTTCAACCTGGAAAAGGCTGGAGATTTTCTTCCGGCAAAGGCATGAGTAAATTTGTTTTCGAGCCAGAACGTGAATACCTCAAAATTGGTATGTGCATATTGAAAACCATTTCTCCAGCAGCAAAACTATTTTGCCTGTGGGGAAAAATGTAATTGCGCTAATAAGAAACCTATTTTGCTTGACGAATCGGACACTATGTATAATCACATGTAGAGAAGTCGACAGGTATGAATGGAAACGGGAATTCACAATAATATTCCAAAAAATCCCTTGAAAAGCTGGGAATGCCACTTCTTCCGAGGAGTCCTCTTGAAAACCTTTGTGAATAAGAGTAATTCTAACATCTACATGCTGATGTGGGCATAAACCTGCAGGAGTAGATTTTTTTTCATTTCCTTGAGTACTGAATTCAAAGGCCCTGATTCACCAAGAGCCTCCGCAATCATAGTGAAGACCCCACAGTTAAGGCAGGATGTCCACACTCATGGTGGGATTTCCACAATGAGAAACTGCAGTGCGGAGATACCGGCCACAAGTGTGGAGCTCCCACCACGACTGCAAAGAGTCTTTGTGAATCTAGCACAAAGTGCTTCACTGTAGACTTTAAGATCCTCATTCTCAAATATATCAGGCACAGTCAAAGAGAGTGTTCTTAAAGTGTAAAACATGTTTTGACATTTACAAATGAAAAACTATTACACGAGAGAGAAGGTTATTGCATGAGTAAAATTCATACAAAGAACAGACAGTGGGCATACCAGCACTGAAATATAAAAAATATTTGAAAAAGGGATTAACATTTTGTGGATATAACCATAAAGTTGTTCCATGGTGAAATTTGGAAAGGAGGACCCTCGGTGTTGATGCACCAAAATAATAAGGGCTTTTTCCAATAGGAGTTATTTTTTACTGTGAAAATAATTTTTTTTATAAAGAAACTGCATTTGCAACTTTAGAAAGTAGAAGCAACTGGACTATTAGTTGAGAGGGTAAACCATTAAAGTTTGTAAATAAACCTGTGCTTAACCCTTAGAGGCAATGTGCAAAGTATTTATGCAGAACAGCAACAGTAATTAAGTCAAATTACAACACCGTAAAGTTCCCAAGCCAATGTAGTAAAAAAGAGTACATTTTAATAAATAAAATGACACCAAAATGACATAAAGCGATAGGTAGAAGTGGAGAGAGGAATTATTAATGTTTTAACTAAAAATAGCACCAAAAAGCACAAACCGCAAACCTGGGTTATCTGGCAATACTAGACCATGTCAAAGTCAAATGTTAAGGATGACCATGATAGAGATACCATGTTCTTTGTGATGGAAAGTTTACCGTCATTTGTCTTACAAACTTTTATGCCGAAATAGTGGTCATTGACAGGTCATCGGGGAGGAAAACTGCAAGTTAAATCTGAAAGAGGACTCTGATGGTGGGTTGCTGAAGAGTGAGCTTCCGGTGTAGTTGTTGACAAAGGCAGAAGGAAGGTTTCGACGTTGATGGGTCTCTGCTTGGCATCAGTCCCGATGAAGCCCCTCACGTTCAGATTTAGAAACATTTCAGGAAGTCATATCTCTTTCAGTGGGGTGACCATCAAGCTGAGGCCGAATAGAGTTCGATGTTGATGGCTGCAGCTTAGACAGCTCGACCTTCCCACAAGCTGGACAGGTTATGAATGATCTGCAGAATGCATCTGAGTGCATTTTCATCTGGTGCCAATAAAAGTGGGTGGGCAGTCGGTCAATGGTTTTGGACTCCCCAGATGTCCTCCCAGGGGGAAGTCATGGGCCAACTCCAGCAAGAAGGTCTGGCAGCATTGGGGGCCATCAAGCACATGGGTTTACTCAGGCTCAGGAACCTTAGGCTCCCTTTACAGGAGACCAGCCTCATAATATATGAGGTATAGTTAACTGCCTGGGCATCCACCTGTCGTTGTAGGCTCTCAAGGATGATAGATGGCCCTCTTTCAGTTTGCTGCCCAACTAACTTAGGTAGGCTTCCAAGGGTAGCAATTTCTTCCATTGTAGGTTTTGGAGCATAACCATCAGGTTCTGGCTTTCCCTCTATGAGAATGTCTGAGATAGGTCCCCACTCTCTACCCTTGTTTTTCTTATTTATTTAACATGAATGAAAAACCGCTGCCTCAAAATAAACACAGACAAAGTGGAAGGCCTGATCTTCAGCAAGATAACCTCTGTATGGGACCACAGCTCTTGGCCAGCAGAACTCAGACCAACACCCTCTTCATCAGACCACATCCTCAATATGCTCCACTCAATCTTCAAATGGATCCCTACTAAAACCAGAATGTCAGTCATGCATGCCTTGGTCACCAGCCCCCTCGACTATGGCAATGCTCTGTATGCCAGAGTGCCCTCGCAGCTAGTTAAAAGACTCCAGACTCCACAGAACATCGCAGTCAGACTCATCCTCAACCTCCCCAAGAGCTCAAGCATCACCCCACACCTCAGTAACCTCCGCTGGTTCCCCATCCAGAAGAGATGCCAATTCAAAATGCTCGCACTCACAGTCAAGGCTCTCCACAACCTAGGGTAGTCCTACATCAACCATCAACAGAGCTTCTACGTCCTATCAAGACAACTATGATCCACCTAGCTAAGCCTCGCACACCTCCCATCATCCATCGCAGTTGCTGCGGAGGCCACTCCTTCTCCTGCACAGCATCCAAGTCTTGGAACAGCCTGCTCCTCCACCTCTGAACAGCTCCCTCCTTGGCAGACTTCAGAAGGATACACAAGATGTGGCTTTTTGATGGACACACAGCACCCTCAGTGTTCAGATACCCTGAGGGGTAATAGTGCTGCGCTTTACAAATGCTATGATTGATTGATTGGTTGATTCAAGCTCCACGTCCTTCTGACTCTCCTGACAGGCTACCATGGACCGTGTCATCAGGCACACCCACTCAGGCAATCCCAGCATCTTCAAGTGTGATCTGAGCTCCATCTCTTTCCAGTTGGTTTGTTTTTAGTCATTTTCTAACAGACAGTCAACAGGAATAGCCCAGCTCATAGCCACCTTCAAGGAATCTGCCCCGCCCACTCAAAGGGAACCAGAGCAAAAGGATAGTGGCTCATATACTTAGCTGCTGTCAAAACCTGGTAGACTACATCAGGGACTACCTTTCTTAGGCCTCCACCCGGTAACCTTGTTTGACACTTTGGCACTAACCCAGGGGTCTGCCTCTTTTGCAAACTCTATGGGTACAGTGAGCTTTGAATCAATCATGTATTGGCACAGCTCTGAAAAGCGATTATTGAACATGTGCTCTCTTGCAAACAGATTGTTCAGTCTATCATACTCACTCACTTTGCTGCTCTACTCCCAAACATCAAGAGTCTTACTGGAGTAATCCATGAAATGTACCCAGGACTTGTTGGTTTGTGACGTTCCCTAAACCTTAAGTGGTATTTCTTTGTGGTAAGGCCAATCTTGACAACAAGGGATTCGTTCATGGGGGCAAACCTCATCCAGTCAGCTTTATCTAGCATCAGTGGGGTATTTCTCCCAGTAACAGTAATTTCTATAACTAAAATGACACTAAAACAGCAAAAATACAGTTATTATACCTGGAGATATGATTTTTAAAGTTCGGAGTAAAAATAGCATATAAAACCAGAAAGTGCCAACCACAGTAATCTTAGACCAGGTCAAAATCAAAAGTCAAATGGGACTCCCGAGTGTTTGAGGGATAACCTTAGCTACCCACTACAAAAAGGAAATTTTAGTACCTGAGGGGACCCGAGGAATGGAGACACCTCCATTGATTGGCAGGCCCTCTGGTTAATAGTAGGAGGAGAAATAACAAAGTTCAAGTACTTACAGTTTGTTCTTAGTGGCCTGCTCAGGGTCTAGTTAAAAGCGGCCACTAGGAACATGAGGTTCTCTTAACTGAGGGTTAGCATGTTAAAAAGGAGGTTCCGTTGTGGTCCTGTTACTTGTGGCAGCAGAGAATAAGAAGTACACCGACCCGCATCGAAGTTGGGAGAGAGCTCTGTCACAACTGCCAATGGAATATGTTTGGCAAATATTTATGAGTCTTCTATATAAAATAGTCAAGGCTGCTTCACTGAAGCAAAATTATCTCTTTACTCTCCATAAGGTCTATTGGATGCCACAGAGCCTGGCCACATTTTCTCAAGAAATCCCAAGTTTCAAGAGATGTGGCATGCAAGGAGCAGATGACGAACATATGTTCTCAGATTGCATCATGTTGGAAAGTTATTGGGCCAAAGTACGTGGTCACCTGAAGGAAATCTTGGGTATGAAGTCAAGATATGCCACCATATGATATTCTTTAGGACAGATACGGCATTGAATAACTTGACCAAACTGTAGGAGGCTGGCACTCAATGTAGTGTGCAAAACTAGGCACACTGTGCGGGAGGTCCAGGCAACCACACGTTCGTTTCCAGAGGCAAAAACTAGATCACCTAGGCCCTGATTTATATTTTTTGGTTAAAAACTGCACTAACGCAGTTATGCACCAAAATGTTTAGCACCGGCTTACACCATTTCTGAACACCAGCCGGGCACCATATTTATGGAATGGTGCAAGCCGGTGAAAAGGGTAGGCTAGCATTAAAAAAAATTGACATTAGCCGGGTGGGGCCGGCGGTATGGAAGAAGGGGCCTTTGCACCAAAAAAATGACGTTAGACAGGTTAGAGTAAAAAAAAAAGACTCTAACCAGCCTAGCATCATTTTCTGACGCAATACCATCCATACCACATGACTCCTGTCCTAAAAAAGACAGGAGTCATGCCGACCAACTCAATGGCCAGTACAGGGAACAAGGGTCCCCTGGGCATGGCCACTGCACTCAGTGCCATGTAGAGGGCCCATTTCAGGGCCCCCAAAGGCACTTTAAAAAAAATAAAAAATATTGACCTGTACTTACCTATACTTACCTGGGATGAAGTCCCCCATCCTCCGCTGTCCCTCTGGTGTGGGTGTCCCTGGGGCATGGGGAGGGCACCTGTGAGCTAATTCCCTGGTGTTCAACTATGGAAATAGGCCTACAGGTCCCCTAATGCCTGCCCTGACCGAGGTGTTAAAAAATGGTGCAAAGCAAGCTTTGCACCATTATTTGACCCCTCCTCCCTGTGCGTGATTTTAGCATGGGGTATAAATATGACGCTAAGAGCATAGAGTTATTTTTTGCACGGGAACGTTTACTTTGCATTTCATTGACACAAAGTAGGTTTCCACATCCCAAAAAATGACTTTAAGTCCATAAATTTGGCACTAGACTGGTCTAGCGCCAAAGTATAAATATGGAGTTCGTTTTGCACCGAATTGCAAAAATAAATTGATGCAAAACAAGTATAAATATGTCGCCATAATGCTCTAATTTTTTAAGTAGCTTGGTCGAGCAGTTAGGCCAAACTTGGAGAAGTGCAAAGCATTTCTTCTACTCACAGTGTCAATCATGCATCTCACACATTGGAAGGAATAAGTTAAGACCAAGTTATAAAGATACTTCAGATTTGTATAAAAATTTTAAGACCAAGATTATCAAAATTAGTTAAGTACTTCTCAAGATGTGGATTTTTGAAGTTTTAATAAATGCAGTCTTGAATCAATAGGCAATCACTTTTAAAAATACACATAAAATGACATAGTGATTTTACCAGGTTCTGCTTTTGCAGGTTGGTCGAGGTAATGGGTGAGTGCATTGTGCCACCTGGAGAGGCTTGGGTGGCTCCCGGTTCCGGCGGGAGCAGCATTGAAATGTCTCTTGAAACGGGTGCACGGCCACTGAGGGGGGACCACATGGAAACGGGTGCTTCTTGCAGATTTAAAGGTGGTGCCTTGGGGTTACCTTGTGGTGTCGAGGTTGCAAGGGGTGTAGGACCCTGGGGGCACAGCTGGTTCCTCATTGCAGGGCACTGGGAGGCCAGGTGCAGAGCAAGTTGGTGATACAGGAGTTGTGCGCAACAGAGCCCTTCAGAGCTGGGGGTAAGTCTCTTTGAGGGCTGCTTACAGGGCAACGGGGTACTCTGGCAGGAGGTCTGGGGCGTTCCTGAATTCCCTTGACTGGGGCTTCCTCCAGATTCTTTTCAGCTCTGGGGGAGCTGGTTTTCTTATTGTCCAATGTCAGCTCACCAATACCCAGGATATTGGTATGATACGGCCACCAGAGGGTGCAGTGGCACCACACTTGGCACACTTTTAGGGTTTGTCCACGTGGTTCTGAATGTGTCCATGAGTCCAGCTGCTACTTCCAGTTTGGGAGATACTGGTTGCTCAGTGAAGTGACCCTCACTGGTTTGGTGGTTCTTTGTTGGTTGCAGACTTGTACCTCCACTCTGGAGGAAGAAATTGGGCGATTAGTGAGGCCTAAAGGTCCTCTGGGTTTCCTAAGGTCAGTCCAGTGTCCAGCTCCTCCGCAGCGGCGACTGTAGGGTCCTGGATGCAGCAGGCAGGGTTTGGTGCCTTTTTCTTTTCCACAGTTCTCATGCCTTGGTTCTTCTTTGGGCTGGTCCTCTTTGTCCTTTTGAATCTAATTTCTTGGTCCAGGGATGCCCACTAAATACTGAATTTAGTGGGTGGCATAGGGGAACCTGGTAGTGTTCAATGGAACACTTACCTTTGGGTGGCTACGCCCACTATAGTGACTACTTCCTGAGGAAAGGGTCATTACCCTAAACCTAACTGGCTATTTTCCTTCTATCCAAGGTGGGGAAAAATGAAGTAGAGGGTCCACCTTGCAGGCAACACTTTAGGGGGGGTGCATGCCAGGTGAGGACACTCCTCCTACCCTTTGTTAGGTTTTCTGCCTTCGCTCCCACCAAAATTGTAGGTTTACAAAGGGGGGTGCCAGCTGCTGCTAGCAGCAGGTTTGGGGGTCGAGTTTCAAGCTCACTGCCAGGACAGTGCACATTCCTGAGGAAGAGCGTGTTAGCTCTTCCACCCAGGAAGGTCACTGTCTTACAAATCCGAGAGGCAGGGCTCTCCCCCAAGGTTTGTATATTGGCTTTGGAAAGACCGCTGTGGTGACGGCCGCCAGAATATGACACCCAATCACAAATCTGACAGAAACCAGCCACAACAACGATTCCGCCAGACCAAATGAAGGCAAAAAACTGTCAGACCCACCACCCTCCCCACTACGCCAGGAAGACATTGCCCTCCAAATTATGGACCATGAATTACCACAGCGGTCAACCATTGGTAGTGCACACCGCCGAGGTATAAATGGGCACCCAATACCAACAGAAGCCAACATTGTCCAGATTGAAAAACCCACACCTGACACACATACACACCCACCAACAGCACTATAAAACACCCCCCCACACAACCCGCAATCCTTTGCAAACATGACAAATTAACTACACTTTCCCAGCAAAACAAAATACAATAACTGCACACACAAATCACAGCCACCTATTCACCTTTCACACATCACACACCAAACACCATACCCCAACAACCATCACACTCTGCACAACACACACTACACCACACCCACCACACAATAGGCATGTCCCCACAGAAGAATCCCCATTTCACAGATGAGGAGTTGCGGGTGATGGTGGAGGAAATCATCAGGGTAGGGCCACAGCTGTTCAGTGCACAGGTCCAGCAGATATTCATTGCCAGGAAGATAGAGTTATGGTGGATGATCGTGGACAGGGTAAACTCTGTGGGAACATATCCACGCGCAAGGGATGACATTTGCAAGAGGTGGAGGTCTTCAACCTCATAAAGACTGGCGGTGGACCCCCACCTCCTCCTCCACAGTTGACAGCATGGGAGGAGAAAGGCATGACCATCCTGTATCCTGAATGCCTCGCTGGAGCCTCTAGAGTGCTGGACACTGGTAAATCACCATTACTACCCTACCACAACAGATACTTGCATGGCATTGCACCCCCTCACCCTAATTCCCTTCACTCCACTCCATCCCATACAATGAACCACCTCCACAACCACCCTCAATTGTGCACCCCTGCATGCCCTACCCATTGCAAACACACCCCTCCCAGCTCTGCATGCACACACAACGGTCATGCATGGGCAGCATATAGTATTACCAATCCCACAATCCACCAGCATGCACTAACCAAAGGTGGGAGGACAACACCCAACCCATAGGGAAAGCCAGAAATATGTGACAGACAATGACTGAAACAAACCTTTCACATGTCCACAGGTACCCCAGCCAATGTCAGCGGCGATCATGTGCCACGGCAACCCTGTCCCCACCAGAAGATGCCTTCAGTGATGACAGCAAGTCTGGATGTCCCGATCTGGATGATCTCCCTGGACCATCTGGAACCACGGGTCAGTTAGCTTCCACATCCCACACTCAGTCCACCACAGGACCTCTCCATCTGACTTCAACTCCACAGCAGCCACCCAACATCCCCAGGACAATTTGATTACTTGTGTGCCCACCTTTACAGGGACCCGAGTTGACACCACACAGGCAAGACGATGAAGGTCCTGGTATAAGTGGGAGTGGGCACACTGTTCAGGGGACACAGGCACAGGGGGCCAAGGCCAGTAGGAGGTCAACTGTGCACCAGGGGGTGGCCCAACCCAGTGAACCGACTACCCAGGAGGCACTCACACATGTCCTGGGGGCCTACCAACAATTTCAGGACAGGATGGGTCAGGTGATTACATCTTGCAGGAGAACTAGCGGCTGCAGGGGGTACATCATCAGGAGGTCATGCAGCAGTTGCAGGGCTTAAATGCCAACATGGCCACCATTGCAGGGGTGCTGGGTGACATGGCCAACACGATGGGTGAGAACACTGCACACCAGTGGGCCCCTTCCACTAGCAAGTCTACACACCAGCCAACAACATCTGCTGCAGCTAGTCGACAGGAGGACCTGCCACATCACTCACAGGCCACTAGCACGCCTGCCCCTGCAGAAGGTGAACCACCCCGCAAACGTTCCCTGCGAGCCAGATGGACACCAGAAACTGTTGCCTAGACTCAAACCACCGTCAGGGAATGATCCCCTCCTGAATGTCTCCCCTGGGTGCCACTGAGACACCTTGTTCACTATGGAATGCTTTTGCTTATTTTCCTATTCCTCCATGGATACTGGACCTGTGCGACAAACCAACTGGGCCACTACAATGAAGTTTTCGTCCACCATCACCTCACTCTATTGCACTATCCCATCCTTTTTTGTCACTTCAATAAACACCCTTGAACACAACTGCAGTTTCTGTTCTTTATCATACAATAATATGCAATGCCTTAAATTGTATTATCCTGTGCAAATGTCCTGTAATGTGTGAATCCTTCCAACACGTGTGTAAGCAGTCTTTAGTCATCACATCAGTACACAGTTGTGACCACACCAACATCTGCAAAAAGGGAAAGCATAAGTGACAGTCAATTAAGAAGTAAAGGTAGTGCTTAGCACAACACAGCAGCCACAAAGCACTTAACTGTAATGGAAGTATGAACAGTAGTACAGTCTTACCTGAGTGTCAGTTGAAGTACTGCTGTATCATATGTGTCATGTTGTCCAAATCATCCTCCTCTCTGTCTTCAGTGTCCTCTGCTGCCACATGTGCATTGTCTCCCCCCTCCTACTGCAGGCAGGGCACATGGTATCTGAGTGCCAAATTGTGTAGCATGCAGCAAGCCACCACTATCCGGCAGACCTTCGTAGGGGCATAGCATAGGGATCCACCAGTTACATGGAGGCACCGGAACCTGGTTTTCAGTAGCCCAAATGTATGTTCGAAAACCCTCCTGGTACACCCATTTGCTTCATTGTACTGGATTTCTGCCCCTGTCCTCAGATTCCTCACTGGTGTCAACCGCCAGGTTAGGTTTGGGAAGCCGGAGTCACCAGGAAGTAGTGAGGGACACACATTACTCATGTACAATGGCACAGAGTACAACTTCAGATGGCATACAGTGACATATATTGAGTGAAGACACAAGCTCACCTATGAGCCACACTCTCTGTCTCTGTAGTCGTGCCTGTGGAACATTGCTATTCCTCAACACATAGGCATCATGCACAGATCCAGGAAACTTGGCAGTGACATGGAGATGTATTGATCAGCAAGGCACACCATCTGGACATTTATAGAGTGGTAACTCTTCCTATTACTGTAGACCTGCTCATTTGTCCTCTGAGGGACCAAGGCAATATGGGTCCAGTCAATGGCCCCAATCACATGTGGTATGTGTCCTATGGCAAAAAATCCAGCCTTCACATTGGGCAAATCTTCACTCTGGGGGAATGAGATGTAGCTGCTCATGTGCTTTAGCAAGGCAGTTAAAACTTTTCCAAGCACATTCGAAAACACTGGCTATGACATTCCTGCAGCCAAGCCCACAGTCACCTGGAAGGAACCACTTGCCAGGAAGTGTAGCACTGACAGTACCTTTACTGCAGGGGGTATTGCTGTAGTACGAGGCATAGCAGGAATCATATCTGTCTCCAATCCTTGACACAGCTCAGTAATTGTGGCCCTGTCCAGAAAATAGGTGATAATGATGTGCCGTTACTTAATTGTAGCCAAGTCCACTAGGGGTCTGTACACCGGTGCTTGACTCCTCCTCTGCAGTGGTAGGTATCTAAGTAAACCAAACATGAGATGTATGTGACTACAGGAAGTATGGACACACAATATCACAATACACAGAGCATGTATTCTTGTAGCAGACTGGAATTGTCTTTGTGTGTACCATCGGTACCTATGACACACATTAAATTGTGCGCCATGAATGCCAGCATTAGGAATTGACAACCGCCTGTCCTGAATGCTGGGACAGGGGGAAGTGACCTCCCTCCACCGGTGTTTGGCGTCATGGCGGAAGGCAGTCTGAACCGTCGTGCAACTCCTCATTGGATAACATAGAGGTCTATGGAGCACAGGAACCAATGATGGCCAATGCCGGAGGTGACGGTCATTTTCTCTGTCCCACTTCACTTGATTCCTGACTCTCTACAAATCAACACCTCCTGCTGCTGTGTCTTGTGTCTGGAACCCGCAAAGGCCCATGCTACAGGGGAAAGGGCCCCAGCCTTCACATATGAGGAGTTGGAGAAGCTTGTGAATGGGGTACTACCATTGTCTGGGCAGAGCAGATGTATGGGCCTAAAGAGCAACAGGTGAGTACCCTATGGGTATATTGGATGCACCATGGCTGTACTAAGATGTATGTTTGTGCTGGCAGTGCGTCATTTGGGGAGTGTAATTCTTGCTGCATGCAATGTGTATGCAGAGGTACGGGTCAAGTGTGGGCTTAATGTGGGATCTATGCAGTATGTAAGCCATTTCATAGAATGGAGTGTTGAGTTCATGGTATACATTCGTCTGTGTTCCCTACGCAGGTCAGCGCCCATCAGAAGAAGGGGCTGTGGCGTGCCATCGCCGAGGACGTGCAGACCCTGGGGGTCCATAGCCGGCAGGGCACCCACTGCAAAGGAATGAAATATAGCTGGTGTTAAACCAGACAGCCTTAGGGTGGTCATCCCCCAAATTTTTGCCTACCTCCCTCCACTTTTCTGACACTGTTTTTGCTGGTTTTAGGACTCTGCACACTTTACCACTGCTAACCAGTGCTAAAGTGTATATGTTCTCTCCCTTAAACATGGTAACATTGGTTCATTCCTAATTGGCCTATTTGATTTACTTGTAAGTCCCTAGTACAGTGCACTACATGTGTCCATTGAATGCTACTAGTGGGCCTGCAGCCCTGGTTGTGCCACCCACCTAAGCAGCCCCTTAATCGTGTCTCAGGCCTGCCAATGCCAGGCCTGTGTGTGTAGTTTCACTACCACTTTGACTTGGCAGTTAAAAGCACTTGCCAAGCCTTGAACTCCCCTTTCTCTACATATAAGTCACTCCTAAGGTAGGCCCTAGGTAACCCATAGGGCAGGATGCTATTTAGGTAAAAGGCAGGACATGTGCATGTGTGTTTTACATGTCCTGGTAGTGGAAAACGCCTAAATTAATTTTCCACTACTGTGAGGCCTGCTCCTTTCATAGGATAGCAATAGGGCTACCCTTATATACTGTTTGAATGGTAGATTTTGATCAGAAAGGGGTAACCAGGTCATATTTAGTATGGCAAGAATGCTAATTGCAAATCCTGCTTATTGGTGAGGTTGGATTTTATACTACTTTTTTAGAAATGCCAATTTTAGAATGTGAGTATTTCTCTGCACTTAAAATTCATCTGTACCTTACAGCCAGTCTCCAATCAACATCTGGGCTGGGCTGGTTGACAGCTTCCTTGTGCATTTAATCCAGACCACTACAAATACAGGATACTCAGTCACACCTGCACTCATCTGCATACTGAATGGGTCTTCCTGGGCTGGGCGGGAGGAGGGCCTGACACTTACATTTCAAAGGCTAGTGGCCTGCCCTCACACAATGGACTTCCAAACTCCCTAGTGGGACCCTGGCAGACAGACCAGTACTGAAAGGGGACCTTGTGCACTTCAAAACCACTCTTTAAAGTCTCCCCCACTTCAAAGGCATTTTGGGGAATATAAACTGGGTCCCTGACCACACCAACTTAGACACTTCTGGACCTGAACCTGCAACCTGTCAAGAGGAACTGCCTGGCTGCCCAAAGGACTCATCTAGACTGCTTTGCTGAGAAGTACTGCTGCCCTGCTGTTGCCCTGCTGCCCTCTGACTTTGCTAAGACATGCTCTACAAGGGCTTGGATTGCCTTCTGTTTTCTGAAGTCTCAGAGCCCAAAAGACTTGATCTCTTCAAGAAACTCCTTGTATGCCGAAAATCAACACACAGCCTGCCAGAAATAACACACAGTCTGCCTTGCGATGAGAAAATTGCCGCACAGCCAAACCACAACGGCGCAGCCCGACTTCCCGAGTGAAAATTTGATGCAGCACCTGCCATGCAAAAAGAAATTCGATGCATTGCCTTACCGGATGGATGCAATCCCTGTGACTTCATCCCGCATGCCCAGGATTTCCACCCATCATCCCGGGGCGTGAAAAAGATCCCTGCATTGAAGTGAAGAACCAAGAATGCGTGCCACAAATCAATGCAAAGCCCCTTACAGCATGGAAAGAAACGAGGCATCGTCTGTGCCGCACTGGAAATTCTGAGGTGCACCCGATTTTTCCACGCATCTCCTCATCTGTGGTGTCAATACATGTTATTTTTTACGCAAACCAAGTACTTTGTGCAATCAAGAGACAGCTGTTGATTTCTAAGATTTAAAAATCTTTTTAATCTTGCAATACTGATATCTCAACTTGTGCTTTTAGAATCTTTATTGTTTTGACCTTAATTTAATGAGATAAATATCATTTATTTTTCTAAAGCTGTGTGGTGTATTATGCACAAATACATCACACATTGCCTTCTTAGGTAAGCCTAACTACTCAGTGCCAAGCTACCAGAGGGTGGGCACACGATAATTTGGATTGTGTGTGACTTACCCTGACGAGGACTGTGGTCCCTATTTGGACAAGGGTGTATACCTCTGCCAACTAGAGACCCCATTTCTAACAGCTGGTTACCTCAGAGCCTAGTATTTATGTAAACCAGGTGTTAACATATTCAGATAATTGTGCAAATGGCAATACAGAAGTCAAATCTTAAAGTAATGTTGAAGCCTCTACATACTCTTCTAAAAGAGCACTGAGTCTGAAACAACAAAGGGAACAGCTACCCTGGGGGGAAAGAGTTACCAATAATGCAGTAAATGCCATTCCAGAGTCCAGAAACTCTCAGTGGAATATGTAGCCAGCGAAAAGCATAACATCACATACCTGGCAAACGGAGAAGTAGTACGAGGGAATGGGAGAGCCTTTTAGTGAGTCCACCAGCAATCTGTTTAAAAAAATAAAGATGAATAGATATCAACTATATTTAGACGAGAAGGTCCAGAATAGTAGAGCACAAATCCAACCAAAGGCAGAGAAGTACATTTTACCAAAGAGAAAGTACCAGTCAATACAACTAAACTACTGGGGTATTTTGTTTTTGCTGTGTTCCTTTAGCTCAAACAGGAGGCTAGCCAACTGATACTTAGGCCCAGATTTAAGAGGGTCATGCTTTACAATCTTTCGATGAGGGGATCATAGGGTGGATGGAAGCAGGGTCAGACTAGCCCATAGGACAATCTGGCAAACCCAGGCTGACTGGTCTAACATGTCATTGTGTTGGCTGGTGTTGTAGTTGTTTGTGGGCAAGTTTTATGGTCTGGTGGACTGGTTTTGTGGTCTGGTGGACTGGTTTTTTATTGTGGATTTACTTGCTATAACCAACAAATTTCCTACAACAAGCACAAAAGAGTGCAGTATCCCACTCTTTGAAAAACATCTACATAGCGTATCTGTCCAAATTCAAAACTTCTCTGATTTGCAAATGTGGACCACTTTTTTGCTGATTCGCTAATGAGGTTGGCTTTTATCTTGGTTCCCGGACCTTTGCTCCGCCCTAGTCCGACCGTAGTTTGAAAGATGAAAAAATGGAGGAACGAACATGGAAATTAACCACAGAAAGAAGAGAGGAAAGAAAGAAAACAGAATAAGGGGGGAGTATAAAGGAACGGAGGGAGTCAGGGAAAGAGGAAGGAATGGGTAGAGCGAGGGGGAGATGAAGGAAAGGAGTGGGGAAGGAAGGGGAGAGGAGAGGAAAATAGGGTGATAAAAGAAGAAAGGATTGGGTAGAGTGTGAATGAGCACAAAAGAGAGGGTGGCAGTAAGAAAAATAAAGGCACGTTTGAACCTACCTAGATCCATGTCAGATTTTCAGACCTGTCTGGTAGATAAATAGCGTGGTGTCGAAATATTTACACAGTGAGAAGGGTGAAGTGCCTGGTAATGAAGAGGGAAGGCTTGAACAGAAAGTTGTTGGTAATGAGGGGAATCTGTTGGCGTTAAGCTAATGAGAACAGGCCAGGAGTCTGGAACCACACACTTCCTGATGATGGATGGCTCTCAACACCTCCCCATCACGACTACCTCATCTCCTCTCTTTCATCTTCCTTCCTCGGTGACTTGAGCTTACTCTTGCTGTTAATAAACAAAATCTTCTCATCTATTAGCGCTTTTAGCAGGCTCTAAACAAATGATGCAATAAGATGGAAAAAAAAGCCGAAAAGTAAACAATCAGTGAGGGGAAAGTGTAACTTATTCAGCTGGCATACTCAAGTTCTGATTACGGTGATGTTTTAGCGCCTCTCATTTGTCAATTCGTGTCAGTCCGATAGATATTTAGAAAAATTTAAGGAAACAGATAAAATCAGATCCAGATAACTGACTGCTTCTCCTCAAACCTGAAAGTTATTTAAATGGAAGAATTGTGTCACCACGAAGCATTGGAATGCAGGAAGATGACCTCAATTAAGAGCCCTCCTTACCAGTGTCCACTTGATAGTAATGGGGCCAGCAACTGCAGTTATCGGGTCTATCGGAATTATGAGATCTGTGGGAACACTGGGGCCCTGATTCACAGAGGTAAACGCACACATTTGTGTAAGTTTACACTTTTTCAGTATTTACAAAACTGTGATTTAACACTAACATTACCACTGCAGAGACTCCACAGTCATAGCGGGGAACTCCGTACATAAAAATATAGACCTCATTGTGAATTAAGCCCCCAAGGACAAACTCCAACTGGGTCACATTTCCCCCCCCTCAAAGTTAACAGTACTTTGGAAACCGTAACTCTAGTAGTAGTGTGAAAATAATGGTCCATTTCCAGGACTACTAATAGTAAGGACCTTTGTTGACAATGCATGCCCTCTACAATTGTTTTAGAAACCACCTGGAGCAGGTCCTATTAACTGATCCTGCAGCATCTGTCAAGCACAATCCAATCAATTTCTCAAGTCCCAGACTTCTGCCCTATCAGCAGAACACCAAAACTTCCCACACCTTCAACTCAACACTCTTCCCAGCAGAAACCTAGAGCAGCCCAAGTGACCTTTCCTGCAGCATCACTCAAGCATGAGACAATCAGTAATGAAACCTCAGATTTCTGCTGAGCATTATTTATCCTCCAATCTCACAGCCGTCCAAAATCCTGGGTAGCGGAGACTAAGGGAGTAAGCGCCTTGGGCTGTAACAATATACCCCATAATTCACACCAGAAGATAATTAGCTTGCACTTACAACCATCTTTACCAATCACCACCCTTAACAAACGAATAGAATACAAACTGCAATCCATGCTTAATATGCTTCTCTGAGCAGTAGTGTGTGCACCTCACACAATCTCAACTATCTATTCCTTACTCAGACCTGGCCCACCCATACCTAGAGACATGCTTTGCATTTTGGTTAACGGTCCAATAGAAACAGAGGTGGCATTGGAGCTAGCACAAAATCGGCATGGCTGTGAATGATCTAACAAAATGCCCAAAGTCAAACCTTTCAAAATTCCTATTACATTACGGACTGTCATGTTCCCTCTCATCTTCAGGACAACAGGTACCTGCTCTATGTTCTAAAACATCTCTGTCTTTCTTACCTACCAACTAACAGCTACTTGAGTAACATCTCTCTCATGCAATCCAAACTCCCAGGAGTTAATAACCTAAAGACAAAAACACACATGAAAAATGCAACTTCTTGGACCTTATTTGTTCATCCACAGCATCCCCCTGCCAACCACCTCTTCCCTGAACTGGATTGTCTCGACCACTAGCACTTCAGGCCCACTAACCAAGGGTAGCAATAATTAGTTAAACATTTCTCCTCCAAAAGTGGCCCCATGAACCCCATCCAATAACATCAACACCCACTTCACCTCCTTTTACTACACCTTTCATGTGAACACTCATTGACATGCAAAATGGTGGAACTTTGCAACAAAGGTCCCTTGTCTACCCAAGAGTTCTGTGACAGCAAGGTTGCAAAAGAGATGCAGGAAAGTAAATGCAGACTTACACAGTTCCATGAAGGCCACACATAGTAAAGTCATCACAGAAGAAAAGACATAGGCCCTCTGCCACCTGCCAAAGTCATACAATCATCAGGCCATACAGACAGCCTGAACCCCTCCAGCTCTAATTTGTATTCCCCACTGGGCCGGCTGCCGGCCCGGCAGGGAACTTAGCCCTAACATTGCAGCTGGCTCCTAATGGAGCCGGCGACAATGTGGTGGTGCAGCGGGTGCAGCAGCACCCATCACGCATTCCACTGCTCGCAATTCGGGCAGTGGAATGCGCGACGAGGCTGCGCATGGTGGCTCCTGCACTGCCAATGCATGGGCAGTGCAGGGCCCCCAGGGTCCCCCCCTGAGTCCCCCATTCCACCAGCCTTTCCATGGCGGTGTAAACTGCCATGGACAGGCTGGCAGATGGGGACTTGTAATCCCCAGGGCAGCGCCTCTTGCAGCGCTGCCCTGGCGGATTACAACCTCTGGAACCGCCAGGATGCAGGCTGGCGCAGCCTGGTGGTGTCGTTGGTTGGACCGTGGCGGCTCCGCCACAGTCATAATGTGGCGGTCGGACTGCCACGACCACAGCGGTCCGACCACCACCGTGACCCTGGCGGTCACCAGACCATAATAAACCAATGCCTGGCCCTAATGGCAAAATCATTTGCTATATCACAGATGATTCAAAATGCTTTGGCATGGGTCCTTGTTGGTCTGAGGAAAGATGGCCACAGCTAGACCAAGATCAGTGAGCTGGACTGGCTTCCAGTAAAGAAAATGATTTAATTGGCTTTTTTCATGCATTTATAACATTTATAAAGGCCCTCATCACAACCTTGACGGGCGGCAGAGGCCGCCCGCCAAGGTTTAACTGCTGAGCGTCCGCCAATGCAGCTGCAATCCCGCCGGCCGCATTATGAGATCTCCACTGGGCCGTAACATGGGAGCCCGCTCCTAATGGAGCCGGTGGTGTTGCGGCTGTGCAATGGGTGCAGCTGCACCCGTCGTGCTTTTCACTGTCTGCTGTGCAGACAGTGAAAAGCAGGGTGGGTCTGTGCCTTGGGGCCTCTGCACTGCCCATGCCAGGCTCCTTGACTCCCCTTCCCGCCAGCGCTGCCATGGACAAGATGGCGGGAAGGGGACTCGTAATCCCCTGGGCAGCGCTGCAAGCAGCGCTGCCCTGGCGGATTAAAACCGCCGGGACAACCATGGCGGGAAACCGCCGGGACAACCATGGCGGGGCGACCGCGGCGCTACCACCCCGGTCGTAATTTGCCAGATTGACAGCCAGGGTTGTAATGAGGCCCAAAATGTATAAAAGAAACATGTGCCTGCTGTCAACAACATCCACAAAGCCAAAATAACATTGTTTGGAAACACAAATATAACACTGAGGTACATGTCAACACGCCTCTTCTACTGCAAATGATGCACCACATTTAGCACTCTTCAAAAACCTGACCACCAAGCACATTTCCAGATGTCCCAACCCTCTGAAGGCCACACCCTATGAAGAAATCATTTCATCTGTAGCATAGCCTTCCTCATCCATGACTGACGCAGTGTTCTGAATAACATAAGCAATGCTTTTTTACCTTACTTCGACAAAGCTGAGCAAATCCTTTCTCTGATGAAGATAGTAAAGCCTAATGATTGAGGGCCTCTCCAACTACCACCCATTCGCTCATACTGCGTTCCTGAACAACATAACCTAGAAAACGTTTGCCATCCACAGCTCTATGAAAAAATTGTGTTTTATCAGGGTACAGGCCATGTTGCAGCAAAAAGAAATGGTAATCACCCATGTGATTGCAAAACTATGAGTCACTGTTATTATCGCTTTCCATCAACAATGACTCCAGTCTCTTCATTCTTCTGGTCCTCTCAGAGGCATGCAACACTATTATCTGGACTTGACCTCAATAATATTGATTTTGAATAATCTGCCTCTTGTCCGAATAAAATATTTTAATTTGTTAAGTTAACTCCTTAATATCTCATCAAATCTCTGCAACTTGGAGCAAAACAAAGGCACCACCTGGATGCTAGTGATTCTCAACCTCTTTACTGAACAACTTGATGTGCTCCATCATTAGGCATACGACACACAGCTCTACCTTACTTACCTTCAGCAACAACATTGACCTCCTGAAGGACTACTTTTCAACTATTCAAATCTAGATGTAAACTGCACATTTCTACCTCAAACCCTGAACGTGGACTTAATTAGTCAGCAATGACAAGCAAGCACAAGTTTCAGAATGGCTCTTAGAAATTAACCTCAGATTCTTAACAAAGCTGTCATTCAGTAATAAATCAATAAGCTATGTGAGGACTTTTTCACAGGGCCAAAAGGCATCCAGTGGTGATGGGTCAGATTTGTTTCAACTGAGGTTGTTAACCATGGGGGTCCATGGAACCCATTACTATTCTCACACCAAACTTGAAAACAAGCATGCCCAATCATTACAAATATATATACAAAATACTGTTGGCTAAACACTATGCCAAAAAGTACACAGGTTCTTGCTGGATATACAGATTTGAAGCCGTTTCTAAAGGAAGCCTGGCAGATAACATCACATCCCTGTGATTTATCACATAGGGGCAAAACACCATAAATCAAGTGTGCTGACATTATATGCAGGATACCTAGTGGTGAATTGCCTGTCTGCAGTCCCTAACATGGAAAACCACAATATCCATAACTAGGCCTATTGCTATAACACGAACAGTTTAGAATTAACATAGTGAGGCCTACAGTCTCTGCCAAAGTAATCACAACCAATAACAAATGACTACTGCCTATGACAATGCTTTCAAATGTGTTAAGCTAGAGCTAAAGGCTTTAACATCAGAGACAGCATAGCCCAAGGACTTTGCCTGTAGAAACCAAAGACAATGTATAGAGGGCATAGGGCAGTTCACAATTAAAAACGAGACTCTCAGCTTCTGAGAAACAAACAATAAATTTGATCCAACCTGAGAAAATAAACATTAGCATTATCAATTGACTCTCACCCAAGGGCTAAGCAAAAACTCCAGCTGGACTTTCACTACCAGATCCATGGGTTCTCTGCGGTGCTGTCCTGCTCAGTAGCCTAGCAACCCTCAGCACCCTGTAATTTCGACTCCAACAGACCGTTATTAACAGGTCCCTACTGTTACTAGCACCTGTATTATTTTCCTGGTAGCAGGTTCCCGCCACCAGCACCACCTTTCAGCGTAATTCTGATCTCCAGACTCAATTGATCTCAGTTCTTTGTCCTTTTTGCACTGTTGTGATCCTATTTTGTTGGAACTGTCCCTCTCTGCATGATCATCCCTAAACATTTAGCCTTTTTCCCATCACTTTGTTTCTGAATTCGTTTTTGTAGGCCTTTACTAAGGGTAACAAGTGCTAAAATCCTTGTGATTTCTCTTTCAAACATTGAAAAATTGGTTAACACTTCTGATATATTTAATGTACTTATAAGTCCTTTGTAGAGTGGTATACCATATACCCAGGGCCTGTAAATTAAATGATACAAGTCGGCCTTCAGCACAGATTGTGCTTCCAACTTAAGTAGCCCCTTAAACCATGTTCCAGGCCTGCCATCTAAAACGTCCAACTAGACTTGGCAATATAGCCCCCTTGACAAGACAAACTCCCTTTTATTGCATGTAAGTCACACCTAAGATAGGTCCCAGGTAGCCCATATGGCAGGGTGCATTGAATTTAAAATGTTTGACATGCACTTTTAAGTTTTTACATGTCCTCTTAGTGAACAACTCCTACATTTATTTTTCACTACTATGAGGCCTACCTATCCCATAAGATAAAGTTGGGCTGTGTTAGCACATTTAATAAGTGCTAACTTTTAATTTAGGACAGATGAGAATTTCTTGTTTGGTATCCATGAAATTATAATTAAAAACCCTTATTAATAGTAAAGTCAAATTCTAATTACAATTTTAAAATGCCACTATTAGAAAGTTGGCATTTCTCTGCCCATGGCGGTTTGGTGGCTGCAGCCTCCCCTGGGTCAGATGACTGGGTGCAGGTGGCAGTTAGTCTTTGTGAATTCCTCCTAGGCAGTCAAACAATAAAGGGCTTAGGTGTGCCTGAATGGCACACTTCCACAGCCACACTTGCAACAGAATAGTCTGTGCTCTGCCTTCACACAAAGGGTTTGTCACCTCCACACAGCCTCTGCAGCCATCTTGGAGTCAGGAAGGAGGAGTCAAGAAATTCTATGCACTTCAAAGAGAAAGGTCTACAAACATCTCACAACTTCAAAGAAAACACCAAGTATAAAAATAGGGCCCTGAGACCCACCCTACAGTCCACCTTCTGGACCACCTTCTGAAGGACTCTCAGAGGACTGCCTGCTGTTGTGTTCTCCACAAGACTGCCTTGCTGCACCTGGAAGGACTGTTTTCCTGCCTGGAGCCTGCCTTGAACCCTCAGAGGCCATCCTGTGCTGTTTTAGCCTGGCATCGTCACCTAAACTCAGGACTACCAGAGTGACTCAAAGGGATAGTTTGCTGGGATCATTTTCAGAGCCACATGGACATAAAAGACACCTACCATTCTGAAACTGCACCTGGACCCAGCGTGAGTGAGTCCTAAACCCACAAGAGGTGTCCCACAAGTCCTGGACCATTTTGTGGGGTCATAGTCAACCACCAAAAAATGGGGCACGGAAAATGTTTTGGTTATAAATGGCTTTGAGAACCAAGGGATGACCAGATCAACCTGCTCATTGATCCACCAACGTGCACCGCAGCTCTGCCTAACTTCGCTGCTGCTCCCGCTATGTTCTCCACAGCAGCAAATCCTGTTCAGTAGCCCTTCTTCAACGGGGTATCTGAGCTCCTGGAACTGTATTCAGCTACAGCCTCCTGCCCCGTCCAGCTGGAGATTTTCAACTTTCAAAAACGTTAAAAATTCAGAATGTTGAAATCGTCACTGCAACTTCATCCAGCGCTACCCAATGATGACACTTCCTCCTCGGACACCGACTGCAGCCTTGCCCGCAGAACTTAACCTTCTCATATAATTTTTCTTGAAAATATTTCTAGGTCTGAAAGCGAGAACCGACTGGGCAAAGTCCACCTCTAGTAGCCGACCTGTGGTCCATCACGGCCAGCCATACTTTTTTGACTAGCTGTCCACAGTTGGCGCTTTGATCCTTTATGCACTAGTTTTTACTGAGAATTTTAAAGATTCATGACTCCAGTTCCACTGATTGGATTTTTGATAGTTTGGTGTCAAATAATTTATTAAAAGGTGCTCTATTTTTCTAAATTGTTGTGGGATTTTTCTTGTGTTGTGTTTTCACTTTGTTACTGTTTGTGTGCAGCATAAATACTTTACACATTGCTTCTAAGATACATCTAACAGCTTTTTTGTGCCAAGCTACCCACGGTTAAGAACAGATTATTTACTGACTTTTTGTGGTTCACCATGCCAGGGATTGTGGCTGTTGCTTGAACATGGGTCACCCCTAATCAACTAACAACCCAATTTCTCACACCTCTCCAATGCAGGTGTTTCAGGCAGAGCACATCTCAAGCATCCTTTACCACAGTAAGTTAAGCCTGATCCTCTGAAGCTGTCATAAAACCCAAGTACCTTACACAGTTCCTTAGTCATCAGGCACATAGGTTGATCAGCCTATGTTAGAAATGTGGTTTATTATATGGTGTGGTTGTGCGGCCTCACCATGTAATAAAGCCATGATTCCATATCAGGTCTAGTCAGCTGTGATTCTAAATAACAAGCGTAAAGCATTAAGAAGTACCAAAAACAGTTGATTAAGAAAAGCATGCAACACACAAAAGCAAACATTAATTTGCAACAATAGATCAGATGCTTAACTTTAAATAGCCACCTTAACCACAAAAATCCACCAGAGTGTTCCGGAGGTATGTTTTAAAGAACCAATAAATCACTGCTTTCAACCCAATACACCAAGGGCCTGATTCACAAAGGGCCTTCACACTCGTGGCTGAGGCCCCACAGTCATGGAGGAGTCTATGCACTTGAAACAGAATCTCTGCAATGAGAATTCTCATTACTGAGATTTTTCATGAGTGTGGAGCCTTCCCCATGACCACGCTACCACAAGTGCGAAGGCCCTTTGTGAATCAGGTTCATCATCTTTGTATTCTACTGTGACACATGGTTCAGTGCTAGCTGCAGCAAGTAACTTTTAAATGGCTATATGGTTACTCTTGTGGGGACCAAATCGGAAGGAGAAACAGTCACAGGGATCCGTCAGGTCCAGCTGACAGTTACCTTTCTGTTCAAGTAGTCTCCACTCCAGTTCCAGGACCTATTGGTGAACTGACATCAAAGCCAATGGAGTGGTCCTGATACAAGGACCTGATATTGAAGATGCTCAAGGATGCTAAGTAGGTATCAGCGGTCTTCCTGTGGCCACCCCTTGGTCCAGCACACAACCAGTTGCCCCTGGTCTACTGGTCTCTTGTTACAGGAAACCTAGTGGATTCCTTTAACTTGCAGTAACTTCTATGCTGGGTGACCAAACTGCACTCTGATGACTCTACCAGGCCCAGTAGACTCTGATGTAACCTTAAGAGTCAGGACTCGGTCTCCCAAGCTGTGCCTTGGCGTCCAGTGGTGGTCAAGCTTCTTAGTGTTGGGCTTTCACTGGGACAGGCTCCTCATCTTTTATGGTCCTGTAGCTGTAATAAGAAGTCAGTCAACTGACTCCTGGAGTCACCTCCTCTCTTTGGGACTCTTGGCCAATGTTTCTAGGAGTGGGGCACAATAAGGCACAGTTCCTCCTTAGTTAGTCCAAGTTGCAGTAGTTGCAGTCCAGTCTCTAATGGAGCCTCTCTTTCCTGGTCCAGGGAACATCAGGGCAGTCCTTCTTTGATCCACTCTTGAGTACAGATGTGATCTGAGGTCTGAGTGCCCGGGTTGCCAGTTTTTTGCCACCCATGAGCCAAGAGAGATGTGGCAGCTAACAACACAATGGGCTTCCAGGCCTCCTTCCACCTAATTACACCGCCCTGTGAAGTGTAGTATCTAACTATTCCAGAAAGCAGTATTCTGCCCACTTCCAACATGGCAAAACAATTCTTTCGTTGTGTGGAGATCCCTAGTCCAACCCAGAGATGTTGCTACCCAGGGGATAATCTTTGCTTGAAAACAAGTTTTTTTCATTGGCTTTTCCCACTCTGCTGAAGATGCCAGCCTGTCTGGTAAAACACAAGAGCAGTCCCTTCCATGTGTGACTGCTATTTGCCCTTCACAGGTGGCTTACCCTTCAAAGCTTGCCTTTTTGGCTCATACGCACTCTGGCCATCTTACCAGGAGGAGGTCACAACTCCTACCTTCTCAGGTCCATTGTTTTCCTTCCTGAGAGTTATTCTTACCCCTCCCCAGAAGGACCAAAGGCTTTTCGAGAACAACAGCTTGTGTGTAATCATAAACAGCTATTGAAAACCTTTGGGCAACAAAAAAGGCAATTTTGTAAAGTTGCTATTTGTTCAAAGGTTGCATTAAATTCACCTTGAGCAAGACATGAAGGATTGGCGACTGAGCTGTCCAGAAGCAGTCTACAGGGCATGGCTGCTTTCAACAAACTGGTGGACTCATAAATGAATTTCTGCTGTGTATCATTATAAATGTATTGTATAGAATAACAATATACAAAATACAGTATAAAATTAAGTGGAGAAAAATACAGTATTAAATATTTAGCATGCAAAAAATACAGCTAAAGCATCAAACACTAAAATTAACATAAAAACAGCGCTGTAGTCAGCAGTTCTCAACACAGTATGGTCATTTTAGCATGATGCAGGTAGCCTGAAATTACCATGGTAGGAATTATCGTTCCTGGTCTGTAATTATGTCCCCTACCATGTAATTGTAAATTAATCTGTCTGGGATGGAGAATTACTATGCAGACCGATTATTTCCTGGTAAAACAGGATTGCTTTCCCTGTTTCTGACTGTTTATTGCTTCGATTTACCATCTGCCCTAAGCAGGTATTAAATGGGACCAGTGGTACCAGTGCGGATTGGAGAGACGGCCGGTTTCTGCTGAGGTGCCTGTTGCCACCCATGTGACCGGGAAGCTGTTGCATTTTGGATTAAATAAAGTTGTACTCCCATAGTACTCGTTGACATACACTTCTAATCCTTAGTAGTATGGCCACAAAGTATCTAAAATGAGAATAAAATTGGATATATTCAGGCAATATTCAAATGCAGTTAGTGAAATTAAAAAGGTTTGTGCCCTCTATGAACTTTTATTAAATGGGAGCTGGATGTTTGAGGCAGATTCATATGAGCATTTAAGAGTATGTAAAAAAGTACTTCTGTGGTACTACTTCCCATACTCATAAACGCTTTTAGAAATCATCCCCCTTTGTGTTTAGGTACATCAGAACTGTTCTGTGGATTCTTGAGGCACCTTGAATGCAGCATCTCTATCTGATTCCTCCTTTTAGTGAACTGTCCTAATGTCATCCTAAAAATAAACACTAGATGATGGATATGGGTCACATTCTTTTATCCAAGTAAAACACAACTGATTTGTAATTGGAAATTTGTTACCCATATTCAGATAAGAAATTAAGGAACAAAGGGCCTAATTTAGAAGGAAACGGCGCAGCGCGGTGCCACAAGCAATATTGCTGTTCCAAAACACAGGAATGCACCTTATTTACAAGAACATGGCACACCCGTGTTTTCCTCTGCAATTATATTTTGTAAATTTGCGCTGCTTTTGCGTAAAAAAAATGACGCAAATGCAGCACAAAAAATGCATAAATTTGGGCTTCTGTGAGAAAGTTGACTGTTAGTTCAGATGGATCTTAGTCCTTCACAAGCAATAATATCACTATTCTGGTTGGGTCTAGTAAATACTTTAGTAATTTAGATATGAGTTCAACCTCTGACAACTGGGGAAAACCGCAAACAGGCTTAAATTAAGAAAATGTGTAAAGCATTTAGAAATACTGTAAGATGTATGTGGTTTCTGGCTGGCTAGGGTATGCACCTCAGCCAGGCAGAACCCACCACTCTAGTCAGGGCAAGTAAGTTACACCAAAAATAACCTGTGCTCACCCTCTGGTAGCTTGGCGCAGAGCAGGCAGGCTTATCATCAGAGGCAATGTGTAACGCATTTGCGCAACACACTCACACCAGCAACACAATGAATAAACAATAAAAGTGACTCTACGCAGGATTCAATAAAAATATGGTTCTTATATTATAAGTCAATAACAAGACCAAACAACATGAATAACAATTATGATGCATCCTATGCAAATTACTGGGATACTACTCGGTATCCTGATAATGCAAGAATCAACATGATATACATTATGCAATGCCTTGCAGGCTTATTGGAAGGCTCATATGGCGAATCAACATGAGTTATGTAATCAGTGCAAGCAATACAAAAGACAAGTTCATATGGCAAATCGACATAAGCTATACATAGTTAGTGTAAGCAATGCAAAAGACAAGCTCGGAGAGCGAAACACGAGATCAGAGCAATACACATTACATGAGGATTCCTAAGATGTCCATGCCCCAAAGACCAAGTTGTGGTCCCAGAGCAACTTGGACAATAGGCCCTTGGCGCATGCCACATGCAGAGCTATACATAGACAGTGTAAGCAATGCAAAAGACAAGCTCAGAGAGCGAAACACGAGATCAGAGCAATACACATTACATAAGGATTCCTAAGATGTTCATGCCACAAAGACCAAGTTGTGGTCCCAGAGCAACTTGGACAATAGGCCCGTGGCGCCTGCCACGTGCAGGGCAATTGCAGACTACGCAGGTCTAAGTGACCAAGAGGACGACCTGCTCCTAACTCCACAGTGTCCTCCACTCTCTGGGACCGCTTCATTCAAAGGGACTGGGGTCAACCCACAGTAGAGCGTGCAGCGGCCTCGCGGATTTGCATGAGGCCACTATGAAATCACAAGGTAGCGTCACCCATGAAGGTGGTGAGGGACATCAATGCAAATCCTCCAAGGCCCTCCACTGAGGTGGGGAGTAGGTTTCAAAGTGAGATACAGCCCAACTCTGGGGAAGCAGAGGTCTGGGCCAAAGGCCCTCCCCATTCTGGGCATGCAGCTAGAGGGGCCCACCAACGACCCTCATCCACAGTACCTTTGTTCCTGGGATCTGTGAGGGTCGGGACTCGTGTCCCTTTTGTTTTTCCCCGTGGGGAGAAGTAGCGGTGACAGCCATGCTGCTCGAACTTTGGGTGGCTGGGGTCTTGGATGCCAAGTTCTCCTTCTGGAAGCCTGGTGGCCTCCCAGAGGCAATGCTGTGGTTGGGGCTAACCGTCACAATGGCAACCCAGATCACAGAAGAAAGACAGCAAGCAAATTAATCCCTTTTACTATTGCAGCGTGAAGTGCTGCTTGGTTCTCGGTGGCGCTCTTTCCTCTAGCGGTGTGCTCTGTGGGCACCCAAAGGACCCTGTGGTTGCAGTGCAAGAATGAAGCAAGAAAGTCTTTCATGATCACGTTGCTGCTGAACTCAAAGTTGACTGAGTCCCAAAGCAGAAGTGCTCAGGGGCAACCTTTGATGATCCTCGGATGGCCAAACAAAGGGCAAGTCCACGAGCCTTTGGGAACACTTTAGGGACACAAAGCAGGCAGGCAGGCCAGCTCATCAATGCCAGCAGTAACCAGGCAATGGGCCAACACAGCTAAGCATATAACTTGATGGTGGTTTCTCCTTGCAGCACAGCAATGTCTAATCAGAAGACATACAGAGAACAGGTGGCAGCAGAGCAGAAACAGAAAAGCAATCCAGTGAGTCCTTTCGGACACTCAGCAAGTAGTAGGCAGAAGGGCAACAGCAGAAGAGTAGTCCAGAGGAGTCCTTTGAGCAGTGCAGTGTTCTTCTGACAGATGTTTTATTTCTAGTTCCAAAAGCACTCTGAAAACATGGGGTCAGAGCCCCTGTACTTAAACTCAAAATGTCTTTGATGTAGGGGTGACTTCAAAGGAACTCATTCAAGTGTACAATAAACAGCTTTCCATCCAGCCCTGGCTCCAGACATCAGTAGGGAGTATATCAGCCCTTTGTGTGAGGGCAGGACAAAACCTATACAAATGTAAAGTGTGAACACCCTCGCCCTCTCCCAGCCCTGGAAGGCTATTAGAATGCAGATTAATGCAGAAGTATACCCTGTCACTCCCGGCCCTTCCTGTGTTGGAGTCAGGCTGCAAAGCACATAGAGTTATAAGCATGGAGAAATGTCATGTTTCTAAAAGTGGCATTTCTAAAATAGTAATGTAAACTCCAACTACACCAGTGAGTATGATTTCTCACTATCATACCAAACATAACAAAAATGGCAATGCTACTCCTTTCTGATCCGGAATTACCATTTAAAAGTATATAAGGGAAGTCCCAATGTTAACCTATGAGAAGAGCAGCCCTTACAGAAGTGAAAAATTAAATAGGCTGTTTGTCACTACTAGGACATGAGTTCATGTCCTAACTTTTACATACACAGCACTCTGCCCAAGGGCTACCTAGGGCCTACCATAGAGGTGACTTTGGTGTAATACAGGGGGCGTTTAGGCCTTGGCACGTAGTTTGAAATTCCAAGTCAAGGTGGCAGTAAACTGCTCACCCAGACCCTGCAGTGGCAGACCTGAGACAGGTTTGAAAGGCTGCTTCTGCAGGTGCGCAGTCAGTACTCCAGGACCACAAATAGCATTTTATTTACAGGCCAGTATACCACTTTACAAGGGACTTACAGGTAAATCATATAGGCCAAACAGGCATAAGCCAATCATACCATGTTATAGGGAAGAGAACATGGTCACTTTTGCACTGATTATCAGTGGTAAAGTGCCCAGAGTCATAAAGCCAACAAAAAGAAAGTCAGAAAGGTATGAAGAGGAAGACAAACAGTTTGAGGATAACATTGGAGAGAGGGCATTTCCAAAAGGTACCATAACAGTTAAAAAGTTGACAACACAGCACAATAAAAATCCCCCCTCAAGTTATAAAACTAGAGAATATTTAATGAACAAAACAACAGAGAATGTCGAAAATCAAGGAAGGGGAACCAGACATATGAATTTTTAAAGTTTGAATTACATTTTAGCACCAAAAAGTACAAAGCTCTTACTGCGGCCAGCTGGTTATGGTACACCAGGTCAAGGGTAACGTTTAAGACTGACCGTGATGGAACGTGGGTTGGATATGAGGCCCAGGTAGATCCTGGTCAAAGAGTTACATTTGGACTTAGAAATATTTCTGGAGAAAACTTGTTCATTTGATGAACTGGTTGTGATTTGCGGTCTATCAACAGTGGATTGCTGAACAGCAGGGTTCCTGTGTGGTCATCTATGAAGGTGGGCAAGCTCACATGGGATGAAGTCTGACATTTGTGCCCAGGATGGTCTCAATGTCAACCCACTTTCTCTTGGTGTTGCTTTTGGTGAAGCCCTTACGTTTGGACTTCGAAATTTTTCTGGAAGTCAGATATCCTTCAGGGGCAGACCAGCAAGTTGGACCCACTGGTGCTTCGATGCTGATGGCTTCAGCTTTGCGGTGGTCCTGGACTCCTGTCGGTTCTTCAGAAAAAAAGTTTGGAAAAAGTTTCTAAGTCCCAGCCTTTGCAGTTTAGACAGAAGTACACTCTAATTGCAGCCAAGATTTTCAAAACCTCAGGAACAGCACTTGGGGGTCAGTGCTCACTCCAACAGATACCACCCACAGGATCCAAGTGTGAGTGGTGCCTGACTGGCTAGCAGGACAATAGAGGCAAGACCTTTCTGGATACAGCCTGCTACTGTAACTTAATGCAGTGCAAGCAGCTGTCTTACATTTCTTCATAAAGTTACAAGGCCACACAAATCAGGCATTGCATGGCTTTGTAAATATTACTGAAACCTTTGCATTGTCCTTGTGAAAGGCTTTGTAAACATGGGCTTAAGTCTGAAGGTAAAATCCTTGACTGGACTGTCCCTCTTGGTGTATCTCTCTTGGTGTATTAGACCTCTGGATCAAATTTGGTGATCCTCAAAGGGCACCTAGGTCCCAGTCTGTCAAGACTATAGAGTATCATTGGTGCTTAGTGATTTCTGGCACTATTTTCATGTAAAAATAAAAAGAAACTCATATCCCCAGTTCCCGTTATTTGATTTGTGTTGTTTTGGTGTAATTTTGTGTAATAAAATGCTCTCTGTCCTTTTAATGCAGAGTAGGATTTTTATTTGTGGTGTTCTTACTTTATTTCTGTTTGGTACTGTGTAAATCCCTTGCACATTGCCCTAAGTTAAAAACTTTCTGCTTGCTGCCGTAACTACCGGGGGTTGAGCTGAGGTTAATTTAGTGATGTTTGGGGGGGGATACCTTGCCTGGATAGTGCGATTACTGCTTTAGGTGGGTGTCGGCTCACTCCAAATAATAATCAATTTTCTTACAGTTGGCAATAGGTTCTGAATACAACTGGCTGTTCCTGATTTCAAGACCAGTGGGTGATCCAATTCATCAAGCATCATGTCACAAGGTCATTTAAAGCTTTAGCCAACCAGGATCTTTACACATCTTTTTTGAAGAGAGTTGGACTTGGCCCATCCAGCAGGGTCTCTCCTAAAAGTTTTGGCTTCACCCCTCTGTTCTAAAGTGCTTGTTCTCTCTCTTCACAACATGGTAAAATTGGCTTACACTTAATTGGTGCATTTAGTTTACTTATACATCACAAGTAGAGTGGTATTATGAGTTCCCAGGGCCTGTGAATTAAATGCTATTAGGGGGCATGCAGCACTTATTATGTGACACACTTGAGTAGGCCTCCCTAACATGTCTCAGGCCTGCCATTGCAGTCCGTGCGCACTTTTGAACTACCATTTAGACCTGGCAGAATAAACCTTTTGCCAGGGCTAAAACTACCTTTTTAATGCATAAAGGTCACCCATAGGTTAGGCCCGAAACAACCCATAGGGCAGTGTGCTGTGTATTTAAAAAGCAAGACATGTACTTTTAAGTTTTACATCTCTTGGTAGTGAAAAACACTTACGTTTCTTTTTCATTACTGCAAGGCCTACCTCTCTGATAGGATAACATTGGGTTACCTTAGTACATTTAACAGGCGATAACTTTTGTTTGGGAACTGATAGAAATGTCATGTTTGGTCTCTAAAGAATTGTAATTTAAAAAACTATTTTTTGGTAAAGTTGGATTTTAGGTCATAATTATGAAAATGTGACCTTTAGAAAGTTAGCATTTTCTTGTCCTAACCATTTGGTGCCTGTAGCATGTATCCTAGATGACTAGATGTAATTGGCAGTAGGACTTTGTGTATTCCTCCCAGACAGTACCAAAAAGGTTACTGGATGCTGGCAGGATGGACCATCCTGACTACATGGAAGAGACAGACACTTTCACTTCAAAGTAGCTGTCTCAGCACACACACAAAAAACTTCACACTAGCCATTTGTGACTCTAGACATGCAGGGAAAAAGGGAGGGGAATGCAGTTCCAGAATGAGATGTGGGGGAAGACTATAGGTTTCTCCCACTTCAAAACTGGCACCAGACATAAATATTGGACTGTCAGACCATCTCTTCAGTACACGCTTAGACCTCTGGATACTACAGAGGAAGGACTACCTTGTTGCCAGATGACTGCCCTCGTGTCTGATGTCTGCCCTGCTATCCAAGAAAGAAGCCTGTGCCCGCTCCCTTCATCCCAGGCTACCTGAAGTGACTCTATGTTCAGCCAAATGACCTCCTGTTCGGAGCTACAGAGAAAAAACAAGCTATAGAGACCCTCTCTGCAACTGTCCAGGAGGCCTGCTGCAGTTGGACCGGCCTGATCTGGAAACTGGACCTGCTTGAGCCATGCTAGCCTCTGCAAGAGTGAGACCCTGATCCTCAAGGGATGTCTCTCCAGGTCCTGGGTCCTTGGATGACATTAGAGCACACTCCTCTGATCACAAAGGACAAATCCTAAAGTTTTGGGTTCTTCGTGACCGTGAATGGGCCTATTTGCACCAAGATCTCACCACCTGTGCCAATACCAAATATGAATCTCTGGTGAACCCTAGTCTTCGCTCTACAGAGAACCCCAGTGACGACTGGAAACATGAATTATGCACTTCATGCTACAGCACTGACAGCCCGTGGTGACTGCCAATGCTCAAGCCACAACCATCCACAACACCCAACAGGATCTTCATGCTCTGGGATGGCCACCTGCAATTCCCGGTTTGCTCTTCGTGCTACAGTGACAACCATCCGTGATACTCTGCCTACTCCTCACAGCCTCCTTCACCATGAACTGGACTCTTCATGCTGGACTTTTAGATGGTAACTTTTCAGCAGCAATAACCTAGTCCCTGTCTCCAGCTCACTCTATATCTCAGTTGGGCTGAACTTGTAAACTTTCCCCAGTCTAGCATGACCCGAAAACCATGAGTGGCGCTTTGTGCTTTTAAGCACTATACTTACCTTAAATCTTTGCAACTGCGTCTCTCTGGTCCTCATGAAAGGATTTTTGTTGTTTTAATGTTAAATAATGCAGTACATTTTTAAAACTGGTGTGGGATTTTACTTGAGTTGTATTTTCACTTTATTACTGTTTGTGTTCTGCAAAAGACACACTGCCTCTAACTTAAGCTAGAATGCTTTTGTGCCAGGCTGCCAGAGGGTTAAGCACAGGTTAACTTAGTGACTGTTTGTGGTTCACCCTGATGAGGATTGTGCTTGTTGCTTGAGTAGGATTTTACCCCCTCATCAAATAAAGAGTTTCTCACACAGACTTGTACTATTGCTAACATATTGGAAGACGCCACAGTCACCTCTACTCTTAACAAGTGCAATTCCAGAGGCCAAATAAATCCAACCCAGGCCATGTGTACAACCTTTAGGAACGTTTTGCATGTTAACATAGCGTGTGTTCTATCCAAAATGTCCATCTCCTGAAAGAGTGTTTGCACAACAGATTTAAATATAATGTGAGTGACACATTTAAACAACAGCCACCCAGGGTCTCTTGTTCCAGTGAGCTCACAGTAGATTGTTACAGTGAACTGCACATTTGCTGTAAATTTTTAATGCTGCATAATTTATGACATAATTTTAGGAATTTCAAGTAACAAGCGTAATATGTGGTTCCTGAAACTGTGCAAATTATGCCGACGTAATTTCAATTTCCTCCAGGCCAACTATAGAATGTACCAGAATTTGTTATCCAGGATACATTGGTCTAAATATAAGATACTTTGATGATCATCTTTAGGAGGAAAAGGGTTAGATTCCCTTTTCCAACTAAATCTAATTCTTTTTGTCTTTAATTTCCTTGTATGGAATGACTATGGCTTTAAATGAAACAAGAGGAAATGCAGACATTTTAAAAGAGATAGCAAATTCAACGGCCATAGCTTTAGGATTACTAGCAGGGAATTTAAATCCCTATGTCAAAATGCTGATTCAAAATAAAATTATCTTACATTATCTTTAGTCAGTCAAAGTGCTGAGGGTGTCCATGCAGTTGTAGGGACTAATTGCTATACTCAATTCCAAAACACTTCCCCGGGCATAAACAAGCAGGTCTATCATATTAAGGAGATTCTACAGAAGTTTAGTGAAATACAAAGTAGCGCTGATCTAGGAACCAACTGTACCTGGATGTGACTCTGAGAGGTTTTTGGACCTTTGAATATATCACTGAAATTGTTCTAATTGTGTTTGGTATATGTATATGGTTTTCAGATTTCTATTATGTATCATCGAAAGCTCTGCAAAAATAAAGACACATGATCATGATTTCTTAGAACAAGAAAAGCGGTAGTAAGGATATAAAAATTTAGATGATGAGACTTTTCTCCATTAAATTGTAGGAAATATAAAATGTTTCCTTTCGTATAAAATGGAGAGGGTTGTAAAACCTAAATTTTGTTTGTATCATACACATATAAACCTTCTACTACATTATTTGCGTTTATGCATCTGATCAAGAATATGCCAATGTTTAAGAATTAATTATGAATGCCATTTTCCAATAGTTATGAGTTTCCAGTAACTTGCTAATTTTTAAGGTTCAAGTAAACTTGGAATCCATATAACATTTCCAAAAAGTGGAACCTCACTTTCGAACCAGGAACGTGGAATTCTGAGGAGGAAGATATATTCTGCTCAGGGATGTTTGGTGCTTCCTTGGGGGGAAGATCCTGTCATCTGCTCATTAGATAAACTTATGCTGACAGCAAAAAGTTTCTGGCACATTGTTAAGCTCTGTTGGCTTCTATTGAGAAAAAGCATTCATATAATGGTCTGAAATTCACTGTATTTTAGCTTTTATGCTCCAAATTACATTTTGTAGCGAGAACCCTGGTCAGCTGAAATGACAATTGTCTTTTATTTAATTTCTTTGCTGCCTGTTATTTTGCATTAAACTTTAGTTGGACTTTAGATTTCTAGACAGTCTGTGTTTTAATTTTTAACATGAAACATTTCCTCAAAGGGCATCTGGGAGAATCGATGATTAAATTAATTTAAATGAGAACTAAAGGCCTCAAGTACAAGACCTAGTGTGATTGTAAATCCTGCGATTCATAAATTAACATTGTTGTTCACTACCACAGAAGAACATTTTACAATGTGCTAATGCCCTTATATGAGTCAGAAAAGTATTTCCAAATTGCAAATAGGAGTGGACATGACATGGGCATCCATGTCCCATTTTTGATTCAGAATGGTATGCATCACTAGTTTGTGACTGCAATTGACGATACAAACCGTTGATTGGTGACTGCGCCAGAGCTCAGGTGCTGATTTGTTCACAAGTAGAAGCTTTCCAATTTAAAGGATCGGGCAGCTGTTCCTTGCATGCAACCTTCCCATCATTCATAGCTAATCGCAGGGGGGGGCATACATAGCAAACTCTCTAACGCAGGTAGTTTGGTGAACCCCTACAAATGGATAATATGCAATATGATTCATAGGTCGCACTGAAAATTACATCCATTTTCACAAACCAAGTGCAATTTTCACATGCCTGCTTTGAATATTGAGTTGGTACATGGACTCTTTACATGAAGTCTGACATTTCGGATTGTTTCTTGGGCTCAGTTTTGTATATGGAACATTCTGTAACTATGATTCTGTAACAACAAAAAACTTTAACGCTGCTATCCATGTACACTAAAGAGGGACTGTCAGTATACCGCGGAACGAGGTGCACGATCTGATAAGTGTTTTATTTTATGGCTCTGGATTTTTTCAGAACTCATTTATAGAAAGCGTTTAAGCAGGCCACTAAGAAGGAACATTAAGTTCCTTAATGCATCTCTACCTGTCATGCAGAAGAGGGGACCTGCAAATGTGTGTCGCCGCATTTGGGGGAGCAAGAAAAAACTATTCATTGAAGATATCTAAAAAAATGGGTGTCAAAGAACTTTAGAGTTGTTGTAGGTCAGCACTATGATGGATTCAGCAAACACATCACTACAAGGCCATTCCATTTTCACCTGAAGAAACAGACATAAGATGGAACATATTCGTCACACTTTGGACCCTCCTTCCATTATTATATCCCCTATTCCAGTCATTGCAGAGGCTGTACCTCTCCTTCGCTTTTCAACGACAAGTCCCCAAGTGCCATGTAAAATGAGGATTACTTTTCTTGTCAAAAACATTGTATCAGACTAGTGATTTTCATACTTTACTTTTTTCACTTTTATTTCCATACGTCCATTTTACACTTCCTTCCTGTGATAAGGTTTAATATTCTTAACAGTGCATTCATTATTGTCTCACTTACTCTAAATTACCTAAACAAACAGCAGGCCAGCATTATCACCCACTGTCAAGACCTCAATAGGTGTTTACAGAATCTTTTCCAAAATATACTCCTCTGCTGCTTCACATGCATCCAAAGTCTGAAATGCTAATGACCTTCGACTGTTTGTCTCATCCTTACTGCTCATTTTACCTCTATTTCTTTAAATGGATTATCAGCAGAAAACAATTCAACCTTCTTGGTCTTCAACATCTCAGTCCCTCGTGTTTGATGGAAAATAGCCTTGTTGAATAAGAAGATTTTTTGTCAGGCATGTTACATCAACTGTAGCTAATAGAAAGTATTTTTGCTCTTCATTATTCTGTACTTTGTTTAAGACGTCTTGGGTGGTTCTTAGGTAGTTTGTCAACTCGTGTATGAATGGTGGTAACTGTATATCGATTTATTTTCCACTTTGCAAACAAATTGATTGTATTTCTGAAGTTATGGGAGTGCCTAGGGGAGGTACGCTTCATTTACAGATCTTTGGGAGGACAAAAATTACAGCCATAGTGGGTATTCCAGAAAGTGATAATTTCTCTCTACTGTTAAAATTAAGGGGCCGATTTAAGGTTTGGGGTGAGTTTTCTGTTTCGCAACGTCATACTCTCTCCACCCCACTCTCAGTCAATCCGTCTAATTTAGGGCTTGGCAGACCAACAGTACGCCAACAATGAGGCCTACTCTGGCTCCACTGATGATATACTTCTCCATCGGCCACACCGAGTATGGGTCGTCAGAGGTTAGCCATTCAACCATGGTGTGGGGACCACTAATCTTACATTTTTCAAAAACAAGCTCAAACGTGGGAATTTATATTTCAAAAGTGTAAAACTTCAAAAAATCTTGATGGCTGTCCGTCATGTTTGAGGAGGCCATAATTAAAACTTTTCTAATAGTGACAGGAAACACTGCAACAACAGTTCATGCCAATGCTTAGAGATGTCCCTTGGACCGATGAACAATTCTAAATTTGTTCATCGGGATGTCTGTTGTGGCAATGGAGTACTCTATCACCCTGACAAACATTAAACTGCCCTCTAAACTCTAGACCATGCCAACGTTATTTGAATGTTCAGTGTGGCCGTAAGTTGTGTGAAAGTTACTTGGGTTGCTCAACAGATTATAGGTTTTTATTGTGTAGCACAGTTGGGGCCAGATGTACAAAGCCATTTAGCATTTCTTAATGGTCTGAATCACTATTTCGGGCAGTTAAGAAATGCTAAATGGGCTTTTCAGATGTACAAACCCTTTAGGGAATGGCTAAATGCGATTTCTACACAGTAGAAATCGCATTCTGCGATTTCCAAATTTGAAATTGCAAATAGGAATTTTCTATTTGCGATTTCCAAAGCACATGTATAACGCATTTCCTAAATGCAAAATGGGCATTTAGGAAATGCAATTACCATCGACTCCAAGTCAATTGTACCCATATGCAATTTAAAAAAAAATATTTATAGTGCAATACAGCACACACATGCCCCTAGGCCATACGTGTCCTCTACATGTGCACCACTACTTTTAAGGGGTACCATTGGGCCTATTGCCTGTTGGCATCCTTGGTTTTGCACTTTCCAAATAGTGATTTCGTACTAAGAAATTGCTATTTGGGAAATGCAAAACGTGCCCTTTGGAAGAAATGTAATGGGATTTCCTAATTGAGATTTCATATTTTGTAGGAAATAGATAATTACATACATATCATTTTGTATTTCCTAAATAGTATATGCTATGGATCCTTATTTAGGGAATGGGAAAATTGCATATTGACACATCTGTCCCTTGGACTTTTAAGTGATGGTATGCTTCTTCAAGGAAATCATCCATTTCTTTCATCAAAACTTTGCCTGCTTTGTCCACTTCTTTGAACATAAGGGTAGTGTAGTGTCTGAGTCTACAAAATGTCTTTTCTGCCTTAAAGTATACATTTTTGAAAGATATTTTTATTTTTTGGGTATTTACTGAAGGCAATATCAATATCATGGGTGTCTGCCCAAGTTGTTTGCAACACTAAACATGGATTAGGGCTATACCTGTTTAGGACATTTCATCCACTGTGGTTCAAATTCATTAAAATCTACAGGGAGAAGCAGAATGACAATCATTTGAATATTGTAGCCTTTGCCTATATCAGTCATTTTTGGATCTGAACCACTTTACTATCTTCAGTGGAGCTCCCATCTTTTGAATGTTTTAATAAAAAATGATTATCCATCACCATTTTGATATCAATTAATTAATGCTCTGTCCCATGTCATAAGTCCTACATGCAAATATATATATATATATATATATATATATATATATATATACATAGTTAGAAATGGGGTCATTGGTTGGCAGTCAGGTTACCACATGTCCAAGCAAGGACCCTCACTCTAGTCAGGGTAAAGGAGAATCACACTCAGCTAACCCCCACACATGCCCTTGGTAGCTTGGCACTAGCAGGCATGCTCAACTTCAGAGAGAATGTGTTAAGTATTTGGACCAAACACACACACACTAATACAGTGAACCACTACAAAATGACACAACGCAGGTTTAGAAAAATAGTAATTATTTTATCTAACTAAATAAGACCAAATACTATAACAATCCACAATATACAGTTAAAAATAAAAATTTAGCACCTGAAAGCATGAAAACAGTGCCTTGAGGCACAAATACTGCAAGTTAGGATTAGGCGTCATCGTGATGGAGTCGTTTCCCACAATGCCATGCCAAAGGCGTTGTTTACGGAGTCATTCGACCCCCAGGTACAGTACCTTAAGAAACAAGTAGAAAACACACCGATGGAATCAGGGAGAGCGGCTTCGCTGGGTTCGATGTGATGTTGGTTCTGGTGCCATGGGGCAGAAGGATGGCAGCATCGTACAGCGGAGTCCGGTCCTCACTACAGGGCGATGGAGGTGATGTGGCATCAGATGCAAAGTTGGTCCCCTGGTTCCGGCAGGTACAAAGTCCGGCAGAGTCGTGATGCTGCGCAGGGCACCCTCAAGGGGTTGCGATGACATCACAGGGCCCCAAGCGCTGCAATGGCATTGGTTCGTCACGGACGTCAGATTTACGACACTCCAGTGTCAGCAAAGTCGGGCAGGATCAGCAGCTGCAGTGATGCGAAGCCTAAAGGGTTGTCGGACTTCTACGAGGTCCACAACCTCTGGACAGTTGGCGTTGCGGTTCCAGGGTAGCGGTGTCAGCTCACATGGTTGTCAGATTCATCGCACTCAGCGAGGTCCACGGCCTCGGGGCAAGCAGTGTTGTGGTTCTGGGCAGTGGCGTCCTTTGTGAGGTCCCACGGTGTTGTCTGGCATCGCTAGACTGTTTTTTCTCCAGCAATTCACTTCCAGCGGTCTAGGACCTGGTATGGTACCCTCTGGCAAGCTAGAGTCCACAGCAAGTAGACTCAGGTCTGGTTGGTGAAGCCTTTGCTGTCCCTGAGGCTTCATAACAGGAGGCAACCTCTAGTCCAATACCGCTAAAGCAGAAATGTAAAACAAAGTCCAGTCTCTGTAACTGCAGGGTAGCCCAACACAGCACAGTCACAGGCCAGGGCAGCACTTCTCCTCAGCTCTTCTCCAGGCAGAGGTTCCTCTTGAATCCTTGAAGTAATCTAAAGCCTGAGGTTTTGAGTCCACTACTTATACCCCTTTCTGCCTTTCAAGTTGGCAAACTTCAAAGTAAAGTCTCAAGTGTTTGTAAAATTCTTCCTTGTCCAGGGCCAGGCCCCAGCCACACACCAGGGGGTTGGAGACTGCATTGTGTGAGGCCAGGCACAGCCCTTTTAGGTGGGAGTGACCACTCCTCACCTCCCTCCCAGTACAGATGGCTCATCAGAATATGTGGGCTATACCCTAGCCCCATTTGTGTCACTGTCTGGAGAGAGGTGCAAACAGCCCAACTGTCAAACTGACCCAGACATGGAATCCACAAACAGGCAGAGTCACAGAATGGTTTAAGCAAGAAAATGCATACTTTCTAAAAGTGGCATTTTCAAACACACAATCTAAAAACCAACTTCATTAAAACATTTATTTTAAATTGTGAGACCCTAAACTCCACATTTCTATCTGATCCGAAAGGGAATCTGCACTTTAATAACATTTAAAGGCAGGCCCCATGTTAACCTATGAGAGAGATAAGCCTTGCAACAGTGAAAAACAAATTTGGCATTATTTCACCATCAGAACATGTAAAACACATAAGTACATGTCCCACCTTTAAAATAGACTGCACTCTGCCCATGGGGCTACCTAGGGCCTGCCTTAGGGGTGCCTTACATGTATAATAAGGGAAGGTTTAAGCCTGCCAAGTCAAACTGGCAGTTTGAAATTGCAAACACAGACACTGCAGTGGCAGGTCTGAGCCATGTTTACAGAGCTACTCATGTGGGTAGCACAACCAGTGCTGCAGGCCCACCAGTAGTATTGCTTTATAGGCCCTGGGCACCTCTAGTGCACTGTACTAGAGACGTACCAGTAAATCATGGAAAGCCAATTACACATATACATTTGACATAGGAGCACTTGCACTTTAGCACTGGATAGCATATATATATATATATATATATATATATATATATATATACATATATATATGTATATATATAGAGTCTGATACACTGTTGGACATTGCAAGGACATTGCACGTCCTCACAAAAAGATGGCCTGAATTAAACAGAAACAAACATGCAAGAATTTTAGTCTTCCAGAGGAAGCCCTTTATCACTGTACAAGCATTATACATCCACTGTTGCAGCCACTGTAGACCCTGCACCCCTCTTTTTGTTATTCAATTAAACCTCCATCAGCCTATATCATATATAAATTAAAATTACTTTTAGTCAAAAAAGTGTATGCGGCTATTACTTTGGTTCTAAACTTTTCTATGTTCACATTTATTTGCTAACTCTCATTTTACACATACTCTTTTAAATAAGGTTGTGTGCTCATAACAGGGCATTCATTAATGTCTTTAATATATGTCTTTCTTACTCCATATGTCTTTTCAGTTTTCAAATTACAATAGGTCAAAATATTGCATTATCCCTCTCTGTCAATGTCTCTTCAAATTTTTAAAGCTTCTATTCCAAGTTACAGCCCTCTGCCATTTCCAATGCATTTACATGACTTTCACACATTTTCATCTACTTCTTTCCATGGATTATCACTTGATTTCAGTCCCTATACAACTTGGTGAGAAAAGGAAAACTTAAATATTAATCATTTCATACATTTTAAATAAACAGTTTTCTTTACATGTTTTCTCATTTAATGGTTTCATTACATTACCTTATATGTAAACATTTCTCACACATGTACATTATTTTCACATTCTACCTCCCATCTGTCTAGATGATGTTAATCCAAATTTTTCACCCTACATTTTACTTGACTGTTTTTTGGATGAAGCTCTTTTGATTTGCCAAAAGATAATATCCGAAGTGCCCAGTGTTCTCTTTGCTAAAATGTTTTTTTCCCTTACTGTTTGTCCCCTACCTATGAAATATAATTTTCTCAACTGAAAGTGTTTAAAATGTCTTTCATCTTTCTTATAATAGTGGATGAGGCATATGTCAAACAGCAACCTAAAAAGTAGACTGTTATGTAACTATTGCAGCACAAAATTAGAAAATAGCCGCTAGGAAGAAGGACATAGGTAACGGGCGCTCACAGTAAGTCCATGCAGTCGAGTTCACAGATTATATATGTCATGGTGCTCATGACAGGAGGATCTTCCTGACTCCTCCAATGTTTCAAAGGAAACTGACAGTAACAACAAACAGCTGTCAGAGCACTCACAAGAGTAAAGTTTTAGGAGTATGGTGATGTAATAAATCCTCTGTGTGAAAGGCAATCACGCCAGGCTCTGGTTCAGGATAAATTTATTTCTTGAAGCAGTTCAATCATAATAGGGAAATATCCTTGAAATCATGTACAATTAGCCTCCACAGCCAACACGTGTTTCGTCCAATGAGAGATCCCTCTCACGGACTTCATCAGGGCTTAAAGTCAGGTACGGCCTGTGTTCAACGGTACTCTTATCGTGGTCTAGGCAATCTCGTGTGATGAACGCAGTTAATTATCACATCCTAGTATAATACTGCAGGATTCCTAATATGTAATCTTAATCAAATATGCTAGTATCTTTATGGGAACATCGTAGCCGTGCCATGTAGTACCTACGAGGATAGATCTCGGTCACAGGGAACGCCGTGCAATGATCTGACCACGGCTACGATGTTCCCATAAAGATACTAGCATATTTGATTAAGATTACATATTAGGAATCCTGCAGTATTATACTAGGATGTGATAATTAACTGCGTTCATCAAACTATTGCAGCACAGTTTGATTTGCTACCTTTCTGTAAACCAAGGCTACTTTATTCAGCAAATCATTGCTCTTCCTCAACTTATATTAAATAGTCAGCAGTCTAGTCTTTTTATCTTTTCCACTCACCAATCAAGTCTTCATGTTGCTTTTTTCTATGTTTTGAAATATTGCCTTCTCACTCCTCTGTAAGTTTTAGCCTGCGCTTGTGAAGTTCTCTACTATTCGCAATGGATCACATGAAGACCTTGAACTGGCTACAGTGATACTTTGATCCACTGTTTGGGGATCTACACTGAAAGCAATAGTACTGGATCCTCTTTGGTGTCTGGAATCCAAGGCAGATAGGGAGTACTGGTCCCCACTTGAAATAACTGTAATCTTTTACCATTGGTATACTCTGAACCCTGTTCTGCACTTGGCTCTCAAGTAGGGTTCCCGGTTTTATGGTATTTATTTTTTCAACATTTCTGTCTGTGCTTATCCATATTTATTTTTTGCCCATTGTTTCTGTATTTATCCATTTTTATTTAGTTTTTACTGTATCAATGACGCTGCAATAGGTATTCTTCCACCTTTATATAAATTATAAATGTATACTGGTACTTGAATGTCCACACGATTGCAGCAGTATATGTTGCAACAGCATTATCAGAAAACACTTGTAGTTTTGGATATCATAAATGACTGTAGATCTGCACTTTATTAAGCTTAATTTGGAAATCTAGTGTCTTTTTTCATCTCCTCTACTCTCAATCTGTACACCTATAGACCTGGCATTCATGACTGACAGTAGAAAATATCATCCAAAGAAGGCCTATTTTCCGTATTTTCCTGTATTAAAAAATAAATACAGACAGGAGAATAAATAGTTTTCTGTCTGTATGTATCTGTAAAAATCAGTAACAACAGACAACTGGGATCCCTACTCTCAATATGGTGATTCTTTTAAACAACAGTGGTTCTCCTTGGTATCATAATTTCTCCAAATACATGTTTTGGAAAGCAACAATGGCTGTAAATAATTTGTATGTACAAAATTATTCAAAACGACCATAAATAATAGAAAAGAAAACCCATCCAAAGTCATAAATATTGTTTTTATAATATATATGGTCTCAATCATCTAGTTACACAAAATGAACTCACAAACGAATCCATAAGATAAGTGCACTGTGTTCCTAGTGAAAAAAAGGAACCATAAAAGTACAAACATTTACCAGTATACATAGATATACAACAATAAAAAGGGAGTCAAAGTAAAAGTATGTGTTCCATAACGGGTAAACAACCATGTGAATTGCTTAGATTCAGGGATGGTGATAAATCTGCACCTTTTCTTGAATACAGCTTTAAAGATGGTTTGTTTGAGCTTTCAGTGTCAACAGTGTTTCTACCTTGTTGTGGGAGTAGGGTCTCATCAGGACTATTCATTACAGAGACACCTTAGAAGGTAAAGAATGATTTCTATAAGAACAGAATTGAGGTATGGCCATGATATGTATAAGAATTAGGTGTAATACATACTATACCTTTTTTATGGCACTTTCAAGATAACACATACAGTTTATCCAAGAGTGCGCACCAAGGTGCAGGAAAGTACAATGTTCACATACTCAGGGGATCCAATAAGAGACATCTTGGGGATAGTTGTGAAAAAATGTATAAATGCCAAATTCAACAAATCTTAATATGCTTGATTTAAAAAAGTGGGTTAATAATATGGTAAGTTTCACTTGCCCCTGAGGTACAAGACTCCAACATGAGACCTAAATAGGACAGAATGTCATGAAGACCCAGATCGGGATCCTAGCTCATCAATGGGTGAAGGTTCAGCAAGCTGGAACACTATAATGGGATCACAGCAAGAAAGAAGCATTGGCTCTGCCAGCAGTCTCTCAGTCAATGCCTGAGTGAAGATGCCGAAGCCACTTTCTCAAGAAACTGACCCAGGCCAAAACAAGACTTGGAACTCTTGTGTTTCATGCTAGACAAAAAGGAGGGACAAGTCTCACTCAAGACTCTAATCCGAGCCCTACTAGATTGAGTTGTATCATTGGAAAGACTGATATGTAAAAAATGAATTGTGAAGAGGGGATTATGCAGCAGAACTCATACATTATAAATAAATTCAGGAGAAAGAAATATAATCAATAATGCTTATACACAAATAATCAAAATAATTAATTTATACTCCAACATAATGTATGAGCAGTTTGCGGACCAACCAGCACAAGAAGTGGAGATTCTCAAAACACCAGATGGGACTGGGCAGGAATACGCAGGGCAGAATCCCCCCTACCCCCAGTTCACAGGCACTGGAGGTCCCAACAGGCCCATGAATCCACTCTGGGTGGCGCTTGCAGGATATAAGCAGGACTTCCCCAGGCCAAGGACCCGAACTCCGCCCTTCTCCCTAATGGGCAACCGCAACCACGAATGAGAGATGAGGAGTGGGTGGCCTAGAACAACGATCAGCAGGCCAGTGGGTACCAAGTCTCCTGGGAAGGCCCCCACCCACCTCATAATACACACAGATCGCTGCACGGCTACCTCTGCCCTCCACACCCAGCATCAGTGACATGCCATGGGGAGAGAAGCTCAGCACCCCCATTTGACTGGAAAGTGGCAGTGAGGAAGGAAGGCCTCTCCAATGCTGTGAAAGGGGGAATGAACCTTGCTGACCCTCTTTTGCCCCCAGTTGGACTCCTCATCCTGTCATCCCACTCTGCCTTTATCCTCAGATACCACCAGCCCCTCAGAGCAGAACTCCGTGGCAAAGCATGACGTTTGAGAGACCACCTCACGAGAACTCGGAAATTACTTGATTCACCATGATGACCGAAATCGGATTCCTTAGTGCTGACTATTGAAAAATGTCAAACCGCGTGGCAGAAGGTGAAAAGGAACTAGAAACACTGCAACCCCAAATGCAAGAGGCCCATCGGATGCTGACGGTCCTTCAGGCCTGAGTGAAGACTGTGGAGCAGCAGGTGTAGGAAGACATAGGTGATTCCCAGAGAAGCTATCTTGACATCTGAGGCCTACTGGAGGGCCTAGAGGGCCTTGATCTGATAACTTTCCTGGACAAATGGTTCATCCCTGCCACAGACCTCACTCCATTTTTTTCCTTGGAGACAGCACACAGGGTCCCAACAATACGACCATTCCCAGGGTGCCCCCCAGCCCATGCACACCAAAGTACTTCACTACAGGGACTGGTAATGCCATCTTATGGGCTGCTCGCATGGCTGCCCCCCTGAAACTGGAAATCAAATGATCATGCTATTCCCAGAGTACACTTCAGGCGTGCAGCACCAAAGGCCCTCTTTCCAAAGAGGCATCGGAAGCTCAGACCCCTCAAGCTGCTTTTGATGGGCACGTCAATCTTCTTTCTGAACCCCAAATAAATCTTGCTAGATCAATATCAAACTGGATCATTGTGAACCCGATGGTGCACAGCTCCTAGACAATCAGAAATAGGGCTATGGAGATGTTGCATAGAGCAGTGGAGTATCACCCTGTCCCCCCACACCCACAAATCCCACTCCCCAGAACAACTCGTTGCTGACCAGTGGTGGGTGATACAGGCAGTGGCATTGCTGGGGGACAACACTACACTTTGGAGGAGGAACAGGGTCCTCACATCTTTACGACCAGCAATAAATCTGCTAAAATGGATGGACCTTGCCTCCCAGACTCCCCCTCTGGTCACCCTGCAGATGCAGACATTATAGTCTGAACCGGCTCCTGTATCTTTAACCCACCATGAGAATTCCCCCTTTTCTTCTTCTCCCTTTTCCCTTTTCCCCTTCCCACCCTTCCTCTGGTGTCAGGCCCGACCATCTTCCTTGTACAGCTAGCTAGCCATCCACTGCTCCCACTTGGTTATTTTCCACAGCCCTGCCACAAACACACCTTTAGATATGGAACAATACCTTACCCTGTTTAGATATTTTGCTGTTGCTGCATGTCCTGATTGTTATTTGGTGTTTGTTTTCACTTCATCCTCACCCTCCCTCATCTACAACAGACCAGGGCCACACTGATTCCCCTGTTGCAAGTGGGGTACAGTTGGAGCTCACACACATGGTAGCAGGCTACCCCTGAGAAACATACCTCACCCCAGCACGGCCGCTCAAGTGGGAACTCGGGTCCTGACCTTCAGTGTTAGGGGTGATGCACACAACGAAGAAATGCTATGAGGTCTACTCCTATGCAAAACACCAAAATGCCCAGATCATGTTTCTCCAAGAAATACATATCACTCTGACAGAACCACATCGCTCGCGAAAATGGGGGGTCACATCACAGCTACCACCTACACCACATTTGAGTGTATGCACCCTCATCTGGATCCACCCTCTTTCAGGCCATCAACACTACAGTGAACAGGGAAGGCTCGTTTTGCTACAGTAGAGTGTCGCCTCAATGCCTCCAGGGTCCTCCTGGGAAGCATCTATGCCCCTAACACAGATAAGGAAGCCTTCTAGATAACACTTGCACACAAAATGGGAACCCCTTGGATCCTGGCAGATGACTATAATTGTCCACTAGATGTCTCTCTGGATTGCTCTCATCCTGCACTCCCCCACTTACCCCCCCACACGCAGGCAGTCCATCTTCAGAAATGAGTCCATCAACGGGTGCTAGTAGATGTGTTGAGGTCCAACTGCAATCATACATTTATGTACTCATTCTATTCAGCACTACATGATATGTATGTATGCCTTGATCATGTTGTCATGTTGTCCACCCTTCTAGACATTATACCTCAGGTGGAGTTCCTGGGCTACACACTCTCTCACAATGACATGGTTACAGTAGATCTGTCCTGGAATGCCCCACCACTCCCAGTGCCCACATAGCGATTGCCAAAAGAGACATTGGAAGATCCTTCCTTCCAAGATCACACACCCAGCACATCACTCAATACTTCTCCAACAACAGCGGAATGGCATCCTCGCATGCGGTTGAATGGGACGACTTCAAGATGGTCGTCTGCAGGCATTCCATACAGGAAATATCAGGAGTCCACAAGACACTTGACCAAGAAATAGTCAGGTCAGAACGTCTAATTGCCGACCTGGAAAAGGCTGTAGTCCTAGACGCCTCTAGGAGTATAGCACTCACAGACACCAAAACTCCCTGCGTGACAATCCTCAACCAATTGTGCTGCTTCAATTTCAAAGCTTATGGAATAAGAACGCCTTGAGAAGGGGCCAAATCTGGCTGGCTCTTGGCATGGCTATTCCTCCAAGATTCCCGCTCTGGGTCCATCCTCAAGATTACCTCACCCTCCAGTACTACACTCCACACCTAAAAAGCTATCTTAGAGGACTTCTTTACTTATTGTTCCTCAGTCTATGCTGTGGCTCCATGCCCGGCGGTGGCAGAGATCAGTTCATTCCTCTCAGGTTGTCCCCTTCTAGAGGTTACACCTGTCAGTATGGTGGAATTAGACAAACCTTTGACCACACAGGAGATTAAACAGACTGAGGTGGTTATTCTGACCTCGGCGGTAAAAGGCGCCTACCGCCGGTCAGAAATCCTCCATAATCCCGCCGCGGTCGCGGAAACCCGCCACGGTCATTCTGACCCGCAGAAGGCAAACCTCCGAAAATCCGACCGCCAGAACAGACCGCCAGACCAGCGGTCGGCGGAAAGGTGGAGGTGACAAAACCTCCACCGTCACGCCAACAGAAATACGCCCATGCCATTACGACCCACGAATCCACGCGGCGGTCATTCAAACGCGGTATTCCATTGGCGGGACACACCGCCGCGGTCAGAATACACACAAACGAACAAAACCCAGCCACATTGGACGATTTGAATCCCACACACCTGATACACATACACACACCACTCCCACACACACAATACAATATAAAACACCCACCCACATCACCCACAAACCCCTACGCTAAAAAATTCGTAAAGAAGGCAAGAGCGAGACACCAGCATCCAAAAAATAACAGCCACTCAACACCATCACCCACACACTATCCACACACAAAACAACACACACCACCACACTCAACTCACTTAAATACACATACTCCACCCCACACATCATACACACCACCCCATGGCACCCCAAAGACAACCCCGCTTCACAGACGAAGAACTCAGGGTCATGGTGGAGGAAATCGTTCGGGTAGAGCCCCAGCTGTTCGGCACACAGATACAATACACCAGCATTGCCCGGAGGACGGAGCTATGGCAGAGGATTGTCGACAGGGTGAACGCAGTGGGACAGCACCCCAGAAATCGGGAAGACATCAGGAAGCGATGGAACGACCTACGGGGGAAGGTGCGTTCCATGGTATCCAGGCACAACATCGCCGTGCAGAAGACTGGCGGAGGACCCCCACCTCAACCCCCACAATTCACATCATGGGAGGAGGAAGTCTTGAACATCCTGCATCCTGACGGCCTCGCAGGAGTCGGCGGAGGAATGGATACTGGTAAGTTGAAGCTTCAATACTGCTTCCCCCCCACCTGCATGCCAAATCAGACCCCAACCCTCACCCCCATCCTCGAACCCCACCCTCACCCCCACCACCATCCTCACCCCCACCACCATCCTCACCCCCACCACCATCCTCACCCCCACCCCCAGCACACCTATTCCCCGCCAATGTCTCACCATCACAACCCACACATCCCAAAACCTAGGCCTGCATGCGTCCACTAAGCATGGACACCCATCACCAAAGCATGCCCAATGCATATACACATCCCCCCCACAAGCCACCCTCACCAAAGCCCCCACACACGAATGCCAGCACTTGGGGACACGAGAACCCACAGATACACCCATATGCCACACATTGAAACTATAACCATACCTCTATACCCCTGCAGGACCCGACCGTCAACACACCGCGGCGGAGGGGCCAGAATTCTCCACACCCCCCACCCAAGAGGCCGTCAGCGATGACAGCAGCTCTGTCGACCTGGACACCGATGACCAGCCTGGACCATCGGGGACCTCTGGACAGTCGGTTCCCCTCACACAGGCCCAGGCCACTACAGACCCTAACCCCTCTGGGAACACCAGCACAGCTCCCACCCAGCGGGCCCATGCCTCTGTCTCCAGGGCGCGTCAATCTGCGGTGTGTCTACCACTACAGGGCACCCAGGATAACCCACCACCCCAACAACAACAGGGACCTGGGGGCAGTGGTAGTGGGCACACCGGCCAGGGGGCAGAGGCCCAGGGAAACAGGGGAACTCGGAGGGCAGCTGTGCGACAGGGGGGGGAGGAGAGGCCCAGGGAACCCACTCTCCACGAGGTCCTCACCACCATCATGGGAGCATACAACCGCTCCCAGGAGACGATGGCGACGGTACTGGCCCGGTTCCAGGAGATCCAGGCACTGCAGGAGGAACACTATCGGGGGAACAGGGAGGACATCAGAGCCATCAACACCACCCTGGTTACCATGGTAGGGCTGCTGCAGGACCTCGTAAACACCAGGGCGGACACTGAACAACACCCAAGGGCCCCTGCCACTAGCCTGGACCAAGAACAGCCAACCACCTCCGCCGGCGCTAGTGGACAGGAGGCCCCCGCACAGCAGCAGCCCACCAGACCCCCACCTCCTGCAGGAGAAGAACCACCCCGCAAGAAGGCCCTGAGATCTCGCAAGAAGACAGAGTAGGATGTCAAGACCCCCGCCAGCAATGGATACCACCTGATGTCATCCCACTGTCCCACATTGTCACCCTGTCCATCCTTGAACTGCCCATGCTCCATCTCTCCACAGGCCTCTGGACAATGCACCTGTGTGACTGTTACTCTGGACTCTGCCATGGACATTCCTTCACCATAGCCCCCACCCACTTGAAACCACCCATCCCATTTTGAGCACTTCAATAAACACCTATTTTGCACCAAAATATCTGGAGTCTGGCTGTGATTTCAATAGATTGTAATTGACATGACAGTGCAAATATGTCCTTGTACATGGTGAAGTCAACAAACAGCTGCCACAAAGCTGTAGTCCATGGGGAAACGAAGCACAGGACTCGTAGTGGGGACCCCAGATCTGAAATAGGGAGGGAAAAGCCAAAACTCAGTCATCATACACTGGGGCAAATAGACAGGCAGCAGAGATGCTGGAGAGTAGTTAACATTTACTAAATTATCTTTGAAATGTTACCTGTGTCCTATTGGAAGTACTGTTCAATGATTCTGTCCCTGTTGTCTGTTTCAGCCCCGTCGTCTTCCTCCTCGTCACTCTCCTCAGGTTCCACCGCTGCCACAACACCACCGTCTCGACCATCCTCCTGCAGGAAAGGCACCTGGCGGCGCAAAGCCAGGTTGTGAAGCATGCAGCAGGCCACGATGATGTGACACACCTTCTTAGGTGAGTACATTAGGGATCCACCTGTCATATGCAGGCACCTAAACCTGGCCTTTAGGAGGCCAAAGGTGCGTTCGATCACCCTCCTGGTACGCCCATGGGCCTCATTGTACCGTTCCTCTGCCCTGGTCCGGGGATTCCTTACTGGGGTCAGTAGCCACGACAGGTTGGGGTACCCAGAGTCCCCCACTAGCCATACACGGTGTCTCTGTAGCTGTTCCATCACGTAAGGGATGCTGCTATTCCTTAGGATGTAGGCGTCATGCACTGACCCTGGGAATTTGGCATTTACATGCGAGATGTACTGGTCAGCCAAACACACCACCTGGATGTTCATTGAATGGTAACTTTTTCTGTTCCTGTACACCTGCTCCCTGTCTCTTGGGGGAACCAAAGCCACATGGGTCCCATCAATGGCACCAATTACGTTGGGAATATGTCCAAGGGTGTAGAAATCACCCTTCACTGTAGCCAATTCGCCCACCTCAGGGAAAATGATGTAGCTCCTCACGGATTTCATCAGGGCACACAACACTCTGGATAACACCTTCGAAAACATGGGCTGAGACATCCCAGAAGCAATTCCCACGGTTGTCTGAAATGACCCACTGTAGGAGGCTGGACTGGCTTGTAGTGAGTACCAAGGAGTACTTGCACCTTGCACCAGGCCCAGTTATCCCTTATTAGTGTATAGGGTGTCTAGCAGCTTAGGCTGATAGATAATGGTAGCTAAGCAAAGCAGCTCAGGCTGAACTAGGAGACGTGTGAAGCTACTACAGTACCACCTAGTGTCATATGCACAATATCACAAGAAAACACAATACACAGTTATACTAAAAATAAAGGTACTTTATTTTTTATGACAATATGCCAAAGTATCTTAGAGTGTACCCTCAGTGAGAGGATAGGAAATATACACAAGATATATATACACAATAGCAAAAATATGCAGTATAGTCTTAGAAAACAGTGCAAACAATGTATAATTACAATAGGATGCAATGGGGAAACATAGGGATAGGGGCAACACAAACCATATACTCCAAAAGTGGAATGTGAACCACGAATGGACCCCAAACCTATGTGACCTTGTAGAGGGTCGCTGGGACTATTAGAAAATAGTGAGAGTTAGAAAAATAACCCTCCCCAAGACCCTGAAAAGTGAGTGCAAAGTGCACCAAAGTTCCCCTAAGGACAAAATAGTCGTGTTAGAGGGAGAATGCAAGGAAAACACAAATCAGCAATGCAACAACGATGGATTCCTGTCTGAAGGTACCTGTGGAACAAGGGGACCAAGTCCAAAAGTCACAAGCAGCTCGGAGATGGGCAGATGCCCAAGAAATGCCAGCGGTTGGTGCAAAGAAGCTCTTACTAGGCTGAAGAACTGTGAATACTGCAGGAACGACAAGGGCTAGAGACTTTCCCTTTGGAGGATGGATCCCCCACGCCTTGGAGAGTCGTGCAGAAGTGTTTTCCCGCCGGATGGACGCCAACAAGCCTTGCTACACGCAAATCGTGCGTTTGGCGTTTTTGGACGCTGCTGGGGCCCAGGAGGGACCAGAAGGTCGCAAATTGGACCTGCAGAGAGAGGGGACGTCGAGCAAGACAAAGAGCCCTCACTGAAGCAGGTAGCACCCGGAGAAGTGCCAGGAACAGGCACTACGAGGATGCGTGAAACGGTGCTCGCCGAAGTTGCACAAAGGAGTCCCACGTCGCCGGAGACCAACTTAGAAAGTCATGCAATGCAGGTTAGAGTGCCGTGGACCCAGGCTTGGCTGTGCACGAAGGATTTCCGCCGGAAGTGCACAGGGGCCGGAGAAGCTTGCAAAGTCGCGGTTCCCAGCAATGCAGCCCAGCGAGGTGAGGCAAGGACTTACCTCCACCAAACTTGGGCTGAAGAGTCACTGGACTGTGGGGGTCACTTGGACGGTGTCGCTGGATTCGAGGGACCTCGCTCGTCGTGCTGAGAGGAGACCCAAGGGACCGGAGATGCAGCTTTTTGGTGCCTGCGGTTGCAGGGGGAAGATTCCGTCGACCCACGGGAGATTTCTTCGGAGCTTCTGGTGCAGAGAGGAGGCAGACTACCCCCACAGCATGCACAAGCAGGAAAACAGTCGAGAAGGCGGCAGGATCAGCGTTACAGAGTTGCAGTAGTCGTCTTTGCTACTATGTTGCAGGTTTGCAGGCTTCCAGCGCGGTCAGCGGTCGATTCCTTATCAGAAGGTGAAGAGGGAGATGCAGAGGAACTCGGCTGAGCTCATGCATTCGTTATCTAAAGTTTCCCCAGAGACAGAGACCCTAAATAGCCAGAAAAGAGGGTTTGGCTACCTAGGAGAGAGGAAAGGCTACTAACACCTGAAGGAGCCTATCACAAGGAGTCTCTGACGTCACCTGGTGGCACTGGCCACTCAGAGCAGTCCAGTGTGCCAGCAGCACCTCTGTTTCCAAGATGGCAGAGGTCTGGAGCACACTGGAGGAGCTCTGGACACCTCCCAGGGGAGGTGCAGGTCAGGGGAGTGGTCACTCCCCTTTCCTTTGTCCAGTTTCGCGCCAGAGCAGGGGCTAAGGGGTCCCTGAACCGGTGTAGACTGGCTTATGCAGAATTGGGCACCTCTGTGCCCAACAAAGCATTTCCAGAGGCTGGGGGAGGCTACTCCTCCCCTGCCTTCACACCATTTTCCAAAGGGAGAGGGTGTCACACCCTCTCTCAGAGGAAGTTCTTTGTTCTGCCATCCTGGGCCAGGCCTGGCTGGACCCCAGGAGGGCAGATGCCTGTCTGAGGGGTTGGCAGCAGCAGCAGCTGCAGAGAAACCCCAGGAAGGGCAGTCTGGCAGTACCAGGGTCTGTGCTACAGACCACTGGGATCATGGAATTGTACCAACAATGCCAGGATGGCATAGAGGGGGCAATTCCATGATCATAGACATGTTACATGGCCATATTCGGAGTTACCATGGTGAAGCTACATATAGGTAGTGACCTATATGTAGTGCACGCGTGTAATGGTGTCCCCGCACTCACAAAGTTCAGTGAATTGGCTCTGAACAATGTGGGGGCACCTTGGCTAGTGCCAGGGTGCCCTCACACTAAGTAACTTTGCACCTAACCTTTACCAGGTAAAGGTTAGACATATAGGTGACTTATAAGTTACTTAAGTGCAGTGTAAAATGGCTGTGAAATAACGTGGACGTTATTTCACTCAGGCTGCAGTGGCAGGCCTGTGTAAGAATTGTCAGAGCTCCCTATGGGTGGCAAAAGAAATGCTGCAGCCCATAGGGATCTCCTGGAACCCCAATACCCTGGGTACCTCAGTACCATATACTAGGGGATTATAAGGGTGTTCCAGTAAGCCAATGTAAATTGGTAAAAATGGTCACTAGCCTGTCAGTGACAATTTGGAAAGAAATGAGAGAGCATAACCACTGAGGTTCTGATTAGCAGAGCCTCAGTGAGACAGTTAGTCACTACACAGGTAACACATACAGGCACACTTATGAGCACTGGGGCCCTGGGTTACTAGGGTCCCAGTGACACATACAACTAAAACAACATATATACAGTGAAAAATGGGGGTAACATGCCAGGCAAGATGGTACTTTCCTACACAACCCCCCCCCAAACGAAGGACAATAAGACTAGCCATTACCTGATGAGTCTTCATTGTCTAAGTGGAAATATCTGGAGAGTCCATCTGCATTGGAGTGGCTACTCCCAGGTCTATGTTCCACTGTATAGTCCATTCCCTGTAGGGATATGGACCACCTCAACAATTTAGGATTTTCACCTTTCATTTGTTTTAGCCAAAGTAGAGGTTTGTGGTCTGTCTGAACAATGAAGTGAGTGCCAAACAGGTATGGCCTCAACTTCTTCAGAGCCCAGACCACAGCAAAGGCCTCCCTCTCAATGGCAGACCAACGCTTTTCTCTAGGGGTCAACCTTCTACTAATAAAAGCAACAGGTTGATCCTGGCCCTCAGAATTAAGTTGTGATAGGACTGCCCCTACTCCTAATTCAGATGCATCAGTTTGGACATAGAATTTTTTAGAGTAACAAGGTCTTTTCAGGACAGGTGCAGAGCACATGGCCTGCTTCAGCTCCTCAAAAGCTTTCTGACAGTTTGCTGTCCATAATACCTTTTTAGGCATTTTCTTGGATGTGAGGTCATTAAGAGGGGCTGCAATGGAGCCATAGTTCTTAATGAACCTCCTGTAATACCCAGTGAGGCCTAGGAAGGCTCTCACCTGAGTCTGAGTGGTAGGGGGAATCCAATCAATAATAGTTTGGATTTTCCCCTGAAGTGGTGCAATCTGTTCCCCACCAACAAGGTGTCCCAGATAAACCACCTTACCCTGCCCTATCTGGCACTTTGGAGCCTTGATAGTGAGGCCTGCCTTTTGCAGGGCCTCCAAAACTTTCCAAAGGTGGACCAGGTGATCATCCCAGCTGGAGCTAAAGACAGCTATATCATCCAAATATGCTGCACTGAAAGCTTCCAGCCCTTGCAGGACTGTGTTCACCAACCTCTGAAAAGTGGCAGGTGCATTTTTCAAACCAAAAGGCATTACAGTAAACTGGTAATGTCCTCCAATGGTAGAAAATGCAGTCTTAGGTTTAGCATCTTCTGACATTTTGATCTGCCAATACCCTGCAGTCAAATCAAAAGTGCTTAGATACTTGGCAGATGCCAGTGTATCTATTAGCTCATCTGCCCTGGGTATAGGGTGAGCATCTGTTTTGGTTACCAAGTTGAGACCTCTATAGTCTACACAAAACCTCATTTCCTTCTTTCCATCTTTAGAATTGGGTTTTGGTACCAGTACCACAGGAGAAGCCCATGGACTGTCAGAGTGCTCAACCACTCCTAGTTCCAACATCTTCTGAACTTCTTGCTTTATGCAGTCCCTGACATGGTCAGGCTGCCTATAGATCTTACTTTTGACAGGTAAACTGTCTCCAGTATCTATAGTGTGCTCACACCAAGAAGTGGTGCCTGGCACAATGGAGAAGAGTTCTGAAAATTGTCCTAGGAGATTTATGCAATTATCTTTCTGCTCAGCAGTAAGACAATCAGCCAAAACTACACCTTCCACAAGAGCATCTTGTTCTGTGGAAGAGAAGAGATCAGGTAGAGGATCACTGTCTTCTTCCTGTCCCTCATCTGTTGCCATGAGCAGGGTGAGATCAGCCCTGTCATAGTAGGGTTTCAGGCGGTTGACATGGAGCACCCTAAGGGGACTCCTGGCAGTGCCTAAGTCAACCAAGTAGGTGACTTCACCCTTCTTTTCAACAATTGTGTGTGGACCACTCCATTTATCTTGGAGTGCTCTTGGGGCCACAGGCTCCAAGACCCACACTTTCTGCCCTGGTTGGTACTGAACCAAAACAGCCTTCTGATCATGCCATTGCTTCTGGAGCTCTTGGCTGGCCTGAAGGTTTTTACTGGCCTTTTTCATGTACTCAGCCATTCTTGATCTGAGGCCAAGTACATAGTCCACAATATCCTGCTTAGGAGCTTTTAAAGGTTGTTCCCAACCCTCCTTTACAAGTGTGAGTGGACCCCTAACAGGGTGTCCAAAAAGAAGTTCAAAGGGGCTGAAGCCCACTCCTTTCTGGGGTACCTCCCTGTAGGCAAAAAGGAGGCATGGTAGAAGGATATCCCATCTCCTGCGGAGTTTTTCAGGGAGTCCCATAATCATGCCTTTGAGAGTTTTATTAAATCTCTCCACCAGTCCATTTGTTTGTGGATGATAGGGTGTTGTGAACTTGTAAGTTACACCACACTCCTTCCACATGGCCTTTAAGTATGCAGACATGAAATTGCTTCCTCTGTCTGATACTACTTCCTTTGGGAAGCCCACCCTGGAAAATATTCCCAGGAGGGCCTTTGCCACTGCAGGAGCTGTAGTGGTCCTTAAAGGAATAGCTTCAGGATATCTTGTGGCATGGTCCACTACCACCAAGATAAACCTATTGCCTGAAGCAGTAGGAGGGTCAAGGGGGCCAACTATGTCAACCCCTACCCTTTCAAAGGGAACCCCAACCACAGGCAGTGGGATAAGGGGTGCCTTTGGAGTGCCACCTGTCTTGCCACTGGCTTGACAGGTTTCACAGGACTTACAAAATTCTTTTGTGTCCTCAGACATCCTAGGCCAATGAAACAGTGGTACCAATCTGTCCCAAGTTTTCATTTGACCCAGGTGCCCAGCTAAGGGAATGTCATGTGCCAGTTTTAGGAGGAACTTTCTGTACTCCTGAGGAATCACTAATCTCCTGGCAGCTCCAGGTTTAGGATCCCTATTCTCAGTGTACAAGAGGTTGTCCTCCCAGTAAACTCTGTGTGAGTCACTGACATCCCCATTAGCCTGTTTGACAGCTTGCTGTCTGAGACCCTCTAATGTGGGACAGGTTTGCTGTGCCACACTCAGCTCCTCTCTGGCAGGCCCCCCTTCACCCAAAAGCTCAGCAGTGTCTGCTTCCAGCTCCTCTGGTGTAGGTTCTGCACAGGGAGGGAATTCTTCTTCCTCAGAAGTAGAATCCACTGTAGAGGGAGGGATAGTAGGAAGTGGTTTGCTTCTACTAGCCCTAGCTTTAGGGAGCACTTGGTCCATTGTTCCAGGATCCAAGCTTCCCTGTCCTTTTTGCTTTTTGGCCTGAGCCCTTGTCAAAGCAAAAATATGCCCTGGGATGCCCAGCATTGCTGCATGGGCCTCCAACTCCACATCTGACCAAGCTGATGTCTCCAAATCGTTCCCTAATAGACAGTCTACAGGTAAATCTGAAGCTACCACAACTTTCTTTGGACCAGATACCCCCCCCCAGTTGAGATTTACAACAGCCATGGGGTGGCTTTGTGTTATGTTGTGAGCATCGGTTACTTGGTACTGGTGTCCAAGTATGTGTTGTTCAGGGTGCACCAGTTTCTCAATCACCATTGTGACACTGGCACCTGTGTCCCTGTAGGCCTGGACCTCAACACCATTTATTAGGGTTAGTTGCTTGTACTTCTCCAAGTTATGGGGGCAAGCAACCAAAGTGGCTAAGTCAATAGCCCCTTCAGAGACTAAAGTAGCCTCTGTGGTCTCCCTAATCAGACCAACCCCAACTAAATTACCAAAAGTGAGCCCAGCTACTCCCTTGGATTGGCTATTAGTAGGTTTGCTCCCACCACCACTGCTATTAGTAGGGACACTAGGTGTAGCAGTAGGGGTTGTAGTGGTAGGAGCTGTGGTGCCTTTCTTTGGACAACTGGGATCTGTTGTCCAATGGCCTTTTATTTTACATAAATAGCACCATGGTTTCTTTTCCTTGTTCTGATTAAAGGAGGATTTGGGCCCACCACCCCCACCAGAGTGTTTTTGTGGGCCTGATGAAGACTCATTTTTAGATTTGTCCCCACCCTTGTCAGAAGACTTACCATCCTTCTTTTTGTTGCCATCTTTGTCACCCCCTGTATGAACTTTTCTGTTCACTCTTGTTCTGACCCATTTGTCTGCCTTCTTTCCCAATTCTTGGGGAGAGGTCAGATCAGAGTCCACCAAGTACTGGTGCAACAAATCTGACACACAATTATTAAGAATATGCTCTCTCAGGATCAAGTTATACAGGCTGTCATAATCAGTAACTTTACTGCCATGTAACCACCCCTCCAAGGCCTTCACTGCCTGGTCAATGAAATCAACCCAGTCTTGTGAAGACTCCTTTTTGGTATCTCTGAACTTTATCCTGTACTGTTCAGTGGTTAAGCCATAACCATCCAGGAGTGCATTCTTAAGAACTTGGAAATTGTTAGCATCATTTTCTTTTACAGTAAGGAGCCTATCCCTACCTTTTCCAGTAAATGATAGCCATAGGATAGCAGCCCACTGCTTTTGAGGGACATCCTGTACAGCACAGGCCCTCTCAAGTGCAGCAAACCACTTGTTAATGTCATCCCCCTCCTTGTAAGGGGGAACTATCTTATGCAGATTCCTGGAATCATGCTCTTTTGCAGGATGACTATGGGGAATACTGCTGCTGCCACCATGGGTATCTAAACCCATTTTCTGTCTTTCCCTCTCTATTTCTAAAGACTGTCTATCCAAATCCAGCTGTTGCTTCTTGAGCTTCAGTCTGGTTTGCTCCACTCTCAATCTATTGAGCTCCCTTTCCAACAATCTGTCATCAGGGTGGGTGGGAGGGACATTTCTAGATACAGAGGTATGATGGGAATGAACAGAAGGAGACCTGTCCCTTACAGAGGGCACCCTAACAGCTTGGCTACCAGTATAATGTGAGAGCACATCATCAGTATGATGTGATTCAACCTCTGTACCAACTATGCTAGACTGTCTAGTAATGGGCAGGCTGAGAATTTTCTTTCCTGAACCTTTTCCTGGGGGAGTCCCTGGATCAGATTGAGAACCATTAGCTACTTTTTCTACAGATTGGGCACTTATGGCCTTATCCTGTACTCTAAGCATATTAATTAACAGTTCTAAGGAAGGATTCTTCCCTACACTCAAACCTCTCTCTATGCAGAGACTCCTTGCTCCTTTCCAGCTAAGGTGATCATATGCAAGTTTGGACAGTTCAACTTTTTGGCCTGTGCCAGACATTTTTAGAGAGAGTTAAAGTGATAGACAAAGAGAAAAAAGTTTTCAGAACTTTTTGGAAAGACAGTAAAAACTTTTTAAACTTTTAAGAACTTTTTGAAAGTTTAGTAGTACTTTTCAGCACTTAGAAAAGAGTGAAAAGAGGAAATGCAAAACTTTTTGGCTATGTGTATATACACTGACCTTGTTTTGTATATTTTTCTCTTATGAAAAGTACAATGACAAGAGTGGTAAGTAGTCTCAAGCACTTATCCCACCACTGCACAACCAATGTAGGAGGCTGGACTGGCTTGTAGTGAGTACCAAGGAGTACTTGCACCTTGCACCAGGCCCAGTTATCCCTTATTAGTGTATAGGGTGTCTAGCAGCTTAGGCTGATAGATAATGGTAGCTTAGCAAAGCAGCTCAGGCTGAACTAGGAGACGTGTGAAGCTACTACAGTACCACCTAGTGTCATATGCACAATATCACAAGAAAACACAATACACAGTTATACTAAAAATAAAGGTACTTTATTTTTTATGACAATATGCCAAAGTATCTTAGAGTGTACCCTCAGTGAGAGGATAGGAAATATACACAAGATATATATACACAATAGCAAAAATATGCAGTATAGTCTTAGAAAACAGTGCAAACAATGTATAATTACAATAGGATGCAATGGGGAAACATAGGGATAGGGGCAACACAAACCATATACTCCAAAAGTGGAATGTGAACCACGAATGGACCCCAAACCTATGTGACCTTGTAGAGGGTCGCTGGGACTATTAGAAAATAGTGAGAGTTAGAAAAATAACCCTCCCCAAGACCCTGAAAAGTGAGTGCAAAGTGCACCAAAGTTCCCCTAAGGACAAAATAGTCGTGTTAGAGGGAGAATGCAAGGAAAACACAAATCAGCAATGCAACAACGATGGATTCCTGTCTGAAGGTACCTGTGGAACAAGGGGACCAAGTCCAAAAGTCACAAGCAGCTCGGAGATGGGCAGATGCCCAAGAAATGCCAGCGGTTGGTGCAAAGAAGCTCTTACTAGGCTGAAGAACTGTGAATACTGCAGGAACGACAAGGGCTAGAGACTTCCCCTTTGGAGGATGGATCCCTTACGCCTTGGAGAGTCGTGCAGAAGTGTTTTCCCGCCGGATGGACGCCAACAAGCCTTGCTACACGCAAATCGTGCGTTTGGCGTTTTTGGACGCTGCTGGGGCCCAGGAGGGACCAGAAGGTCGCAAATTGGACCTGCAGAGAGAGGGGACGTCGAGCAAGACAAAGAGCCCTCACTGAAGCAGGTAGCACCCGGAGAAGTGCCAGGAACAGGCACTACGAGGATGCGTGAAACGGTGCTCGCCGAAGTTGCACAAAGGAGTCCCACGTCGCCGGAGACCAACTTAGAAAGTCGTGCAATGCAGGTTAGAGTGCCGTGGACCCAGGCTTGGCTGTGCACGAAGGATTTCCACCGGAAGTGCACAGGGGCCGGAGAAGCTTGCAAAGTCGCGGTTCCCAGCAATGCAGCCCAGCGAGGTGAGGCAAGGACTTACCTCCACCAAACTTGGGCTGAAGAGTCACTGGACTGTGGGGGTCACTTGGACGGTGTCGCTGGATTCGAGGGACCTCGCTCGTCGTGCTGAGAGGAGACCCAAGGGACCGGAGATGCAGCTTTTTGGTGCCTGCGGTTGCAGGGGGAAGATTCCGTCGACCCACGGGAGATTTCTTCGGAGCTTCTGGTGCAGAGAGGAGGCAGACTACCCCCACAGCATGCACAAGCAGGAAAACAGTCGAGAAGGCGGCAGGATCAGCGTTACAGAGTTGCAGTAGTCGTCTTTGCTACTATGTTGCAGGTTTGCAGGCTTCCAGCGCGGTCAGCGGTCGATTCCTTATCAGAAGGTGAAGAGGGAGATGCAGAGGAACTCGGCTGAGCTCATGCATTCGTTATCTAAAGTTTCCCCAGAGACAGAGACCCTAAATAGCCAGAAAAGAGGGTTTGGCTACCTAGGAGAGAGGAAAGGCTACTAACACCTGAAGGAGCCTATCACAAGGAGTCTCTGACGTCACCTGGTGGCACTGGCCACTCAGAGCAGTCCAGTGTGCCAGCAGCACCTCTGTTTCCAAGATGGCAGAGGTCTGGAGCACACTGGAGGAGCTCTGGACACCTCCCAGGGGAGGTGCAGGTCAGGGGAGTGGTCACTCCCCTTTCCTTTGTCCAGTTTCGCGCCAGAGCAGGGGCTAAGGGGTCCCTGAACCGGTGTAGACTGGCTTATGCAGAATTGGGCACCTCTGTGCCCAACAAAGCATTTCCAGAGGCTGGGGGAGGCTACTCCTCCCCTGCCTTCACACCATTTTCCAAAGGGAGAGGGTGTCACACCCTCTCTCAGAGGAAGTTCTTTGTTCTGCCATCCTGGGCCAGGCCTGGCTGGACCCCAGGAGGGCAGATGCCTGTCTGAGGGGTTGGCAGCAGCAGCAGCTGCAGAGAAACCCCAGGAAGGGCAGTCTGGCAGTACCAGGGTCTGTGCTACAGACCACTGGGATCATGGAATTGTACCAACAATGCCAGGATGGCATAGAGGGGGCAATTCCATGATCATAGACATGTTACATGGCCATATTCGGAGTTACCATGGTGAAGCTACATATAGGTAGTGACCTATATGTAGTGCACGCGTGTAATGGTGTCCCCGCACTCACAAAGTTCAGTGAATTGGCTCTGAACAATGTGGGGGCACCTTGGCTAGTGCCAGGGTGCCCTCACACTAAGTAACTTTGCACCTAACCTTTACCAGGTAAAGGTTAGACATATAGGTGACTTATAAGTTACTTAAGTGCAGTGTAAAATGGCTGTGAAATAACGTGGACGTTATTTCACTCAGGCTGCAGTGGCAGGCCTGTGTAAGAATTGTCAGAGCTCCCTATGGGTGGCAAAAGAAATGCTGCAGCCCATAGGGATCTCCTGGAACCCCAATACCCTGGGTACCTCAGTACCATATACTAGGGGATTATAAGGGTGTTCCAGTAAGCCAATGTAAATTGGTAAAAATGGTCACTAGCCTGTCAGTGACAATTTGGAAAGAAATGAGAGAGCATAACCACTGAGGTTCTGATTAGCAGAGCCTCAGTGAGACAGTTAGTCACTACACAGGTAACACATACAGGCACACTTATGAGCACTGGGGCCCTGGGTTACTAGGGTCCCAGTGACACATACAACTAAAACAACATATATACAGTGAAAAATGGGGGTAACATGCCAGGCAAGATGGTACTTTCCTACACCCACTTGCCAAGAAATGGAGTACTGACATGACCTGCACCAGAGGGGGAATCCCTGTGGGTTGGCGGATGGGGGACATCAGGTCGGGCTCCAGCTGGGCACACAGTTCATGGATAGTGGCACGGTTAAGACGGTAGGTCAGGATAATGTGGCGTTCTTCCATTGTCGACAGGTCCACCAGCGGTCGGTACACGGGAGGATTCATCCGTCTCCTCGCCCAACCCAGCGGACGGTGCCTAGGAAGGACAACATGGAGCACACAGTCAAGCAACCCACAGGTACGTACTCACAGCTAGCACAGTATACGATTCTCTATGCAGTGAATGGCGTGTCTGAGTGGCTATGCAAGGCCTAGGCCTGTGTGACGCAGTTGAAATTGAGCCATGTGGGCCCTGGAAATGGCGGCTGCCTGACCTGTGAAGTGTGACAATGGGATGTGAGGTCAATGCGCTGGCGTGGCACACCGCGGCGGGCGGCGGGCGAAGACCGCGGCGCAAAGCCGCATTGGTTAACATTGAAGCCTATGGGTTTCAGGAGCCAATGGCGAAGGGCGCCGGCGGTGGCGGGACGCACCGCCGCGGTACGCACAGCCGCGGACGTCACCGCCATTTTCTATCTACTTATCCACTTGCGACTTGAACTTTCACAGGAGAGGACCTATACTGCAAGTGTTGCTGTGACCTCGGTCTGGAAGGGACAATGGCTGCTGCACCTGGGGAAAGGGCCCCTGCCTTCACTGGAGAGGAGTTGTAGAAACTCGTGGATGGGGTCCTCCCCCAGTATGCGCTACTCTACGGTCCTCCAGACCAACAAGTGAGTTTAATTCAATCTGGATTTGGGGACACTGGCTGGCTTGGGGGCCTGGCGGGGGGCCTGGCGGGGATGGGGGGCATGTTGGGCCTGGCGGGGGGCCTGGCGGGGGGCCTCGCGGGGATGGGGGGCATGTTGGGCCTGGCGGGGGGCCTGGCGGGGATGGGGGGCATGTTGGGCCTGGCGGGGGGCCTGGCGGGGATGGGGGGCATGTTGGGCCTGGCGGGGGGCCTGGCGGGGATGGGGGGCATGTTGGGCCTGGCGGGGGGCCTGGCGGGGATGGGGGGCATGTTGGGCCTGGCGGGGGGCCTGGCGGGGGACCTGGCGGGGATGGGGGGCATGTTGGGCCTGGCGGGGGGCATGGCGGGGATGGGGGGCATGTTGGGCATGGCGGGGGGCCTGGCGGGGATGGGGGGCGTTGGGCCACTGGAAAGGAAAATGCTGACAAACTTGAACGTGGTATTTCTCCCTCCCTGTACGTGTCACATAGGTCCGCGCCCATGAGAAGATCGGGATTTGGCGTGCCATCGCCAAGGAAGTCCGGACCCTGGGGGTCCACCATCGACGGGGCACCCACTGCCGCAAGAGGTGGGAGGACATCCGCCGCGGGACCAAGAAGACCGCCGAGTCTCTGCTGGGGATGGCCTCCCAACGTAGGCGGGGTGCCTGCCGTCAACTGAGCCCCCTGATGTTCCGGATCCTGGCGGTGGCCTACCCTGAATTGGATGGGCGCGTGAGGGCAGCACAGCAGACACAAGGGGGTGAGTACAAGCATTATCTACTCTGTTGTCGCGCAGTGGAGGTGTCTGGTTGGGGGAGGATGGCTGGGGGTCCCCCTAGGCCAGGGCGATATCTGTAGGCTGGGCACCCCCGTAAGCCCCTGTGTCCCCAGCCACCATCCTCAGTAGTTTGTCAGTACAGCCATCCCTGGGCCGTGTCATCCATGGGTGCAGTTGTCAACTCTAGGCGTGTAGGGCATGTTCCACGGAATGCGTAGCGGACCCCAAGTGCGCAACTTAGTGCAGGGGGCATCTGTGTCTGTCATGTCCGCTAACTGTACCGGAGATCCATGTACTCAATATCCCTTTATTTCTCTCTCCCCCCCCCCTTTTTGTTTGTCTTTCTGTGCTTGTGTGCATCAACATCATCAGGCGGAGGAGAAGTTGCATCGCGGCAGGAGGGAGCTGCATCTCACATGGCCCAGGAGGGCCATGCCACAGAGTCAGACTGGACCAGTGAGACGGAGGGCGAGGGGAGCTCCACGACGGGGACGACTGGAGCCTGCAGCGACACGGACACGTCCTCGGAAGGGGGCTCCCTTGCGGGGGTGGCACCATCCGTGCCCCCCGCCATTACAGGTACAGCCGCCACCCAGCGCACCATCTCCGCCCTCCCAGCAGCCCCTCAGCGTTCGCCCCGTGCCCGCTCTGCCAGGAAGCCGGGCATCTCCTTCGCCCCAGGCACCTCAGGCCCTGCCCCTGTTACCCCCGCTGCCCTCAGTGAGGAGGTCATTGACCTCCTCCGAACGCTCATTGTTGGGCAGACTACCCTTTTGAATGCCATCCAGGGGGTGGAGAGGGAGGTTCATCGCAGCAATGCGTACCTGGAGGGCATTCATTCGGGTCAGGCTGCCCATCAGCGATCGTTCCAGGCTCTGGCCTCAGCACTGACGGCAGCCATTGTCCCTGTCTCCTGCCTGCCTCTACTAACTCCCTCCTCCCAGTCTCCTGTTCCTCTGCCTGTCCCACCCACACCATCAGACCAGCCTGCACACACCTCAACACCCAAGAGAAGCTCATCCAAACATAAGCACCACAGATCACGCAGACATTCACACACGCAAAATTCCGATGCAGACATGCCAACAGTCACTACCACCTCTGTGACCCCCACCTCCTCGTCTCCCTCCTCCCTCCCTGTGACGTCTACACTCACACCTCCATTCACCTCACCATCAGCCAGTGTTTCCATCACCAGCACACCCTCCACTCCAGTCCGCACACGTGCAGTCACCACCCCCACTGCCATTTACACGTCCCCTGTGTCCTCTCCCACTGTGTCTGTCACCCCCTCTTCCACACCACACAAACGCAGCCACCCACCCACCCAACAGCCATCCACCTCACGACAGCCTATCCCTCCTGCACCTGCACCCAAAGACAGCAAACGTGACTCACCTACAACCACATCCTCTCCCTCCACTCCCATTCCCACTGTACCTACCACTCTCCATTGTCCCAAGAAGCTCTTCCTCGCCACTACTTACTTCTTTCCTGACCCTGAGCCCCCCCCTCCTTCTCGTCGGGGTAAGAAGAGCACCTCAGCCACCACCAGCCCTGCAGCCCCCTTGGCAAGGGTGCAGGGGTATTGGAGCCTGCCAGCCCGCATGTCTGGATCTTCGCCCAGCAGCAAGGGGACAGCCAGCCCACCCCCTGGGAAGAGGAGCAGAAGGCGGAAGGGGCGCCGCAGGAGCCCGCCTTCTACATCCCCCCCGGACACCACCCAGAGACAGTCACCAGCCACAGCTCCAAAGGGAGGAAAGGGCCACAGGCCGACGACTAAGGAGGGCAAGGGCAGCAAGTCGGAGAGGTCAGGCAGCAGGCCTGCTGCCCAGGAGGAGCCCACAACCCCCATAGCCGCTGCCCCGGGAGGAACCGGCACAGCTGCCCCGGGAGAGCCCACCACCCCCATAGCCGCTGCCCAGGGAGGACCCAGCCCAGCTGGCCAGGAGGGCCCCACCACCCACAGCCCAGGTGGGCAGTGAAGGAGCACCATCCCCGCTGCCCAGGAGGGCACCACCAGGCAATTAGCAGTTGGCCATAGACCGTCCGCCGTCTCAAGCACCGCTGAACTGGGCCCTTCAAGGCAAGGAGCGCTGAACTGGGCCCCGCCGTCTCAAGCACCGCTGAACTGGGCCCTTCAAGGCAAGGAGCGCTGAACTGGGCCCTGCCGTCTCAAGCACCGCTGAACTGGGCCCTTCAAGGCAAGGAGCGCTGAACTGGGCCCCGCCGTCTCAAGCACCGCTCCGCTGGGCCCCGCCGTCTCAAGAACCGCTCCGCTGGGCCCCGCCGTCTCAAGCACCGCTGAACTGGGCCCTTCAGGGCAAGGAGCGCTGAACTGGGCCCCGCCGTCTAAAGAACCGCTGAACTGGGCCCTTCAGGGCAAGGACCGCTGAACTGGGCCCCGCCGTCTCAAGCACCGCTCCGCTGGGCCCCGCCGTCTCAAGAACCGCTGAACTGGGCCCTTCAAGGCAAGAACCGCTGGCCCTTTGGCAGACGTGGCAGGGCAGGATCTATCTCGGGCAGGGCTGCAGGATGTCCTCTGGCCAACTTGCCTCCTCCAGTGGCAGTGGGGTCTGTTATGGACTGTATGGACTGTGGCTTTGCTCTCCCCAGGATGGCCCAGTGGGCAGGCCACCCACTGTATGGACTGTTTGGACTGTGGCTTTGCTCTCCCCAGGATGGCCCAGTGGGCAGGCCACCCACTGTATGGACTGTATGGACTGTGGCTTTGCTCTCCCCAGGATGGCCCAGTGGGCAGCCCACCCACTGTATGGACTGTATGGACTGTGGCTTTGCTCTCCCCAGGATGGCCCAGTGGGCAGGCCACCCACTGTATGGACTGTTTGGACTGTGGCTTTGCTCTCCCCAGGATGGGCCAGTGGTCATGGAGTCCCCTCGTGGATCTGGCGTCGTGTACTCAAGTGGCTGAGGTGCCCCCCCTTCCCTTCCCCCTGAGGTGCCTGTCCGATTTTCTTTCTGATGCCCCTGCAGTGTTCTCTCCGTGGAGTTCTTGTCGTGGGACTGGGCCTTGCCCCTTTGCACAGGAACCCTGTGATCCACGGACAGTGGTTGGACTACATTTAGTAGCTGTATATATTTTGTATATAGTTTATTTATTTATTGCGATTACTGGTGTCCATATTTCAATATATCTGCCCGTTTATGATCTCTTCTTTTGGTCTTTGCATTATTTCGGAGGGGGGTGGTTTGTGGGTTGTGACAGTGATCTGTGGGAATGCATTGATGTGTGTGTTGTAGTGGGTGTGGGTGGGTGGGTGTGTGCCGGTAATCTTTTCCCTCCCCTGTGTCGTAGGAGCAGTACTCACCGATGTCTTCCGCGCCGCCGGGCGTGCTCCTGGTATATGAGCAGGAATAGGAGTGCGGGGATGACCTGCAACTCTGGTTCCATGCTGCCGGAATCTCGCGTGGAGTGCGTAGAGGTGAGCGTTTTCCCGTTCGTAGTCTGTTTCCGCCGTGTTCTTATCGGCGGTGCTCCCGCCCCGGAAAAGGTGGCAGATTGGTGGGTCGTAATAGGGTGGGCGGTACATTGTCTGCCGCCTGGCTGTTGGCGGGAACCGCCGCGCTGTTTGTTTGTACCGCTGTGGCGGGCGGAGTGTTAAGTTGGCGGGCTGTGTTGGCGGTTCCCGCCAGGGTCAGAATTGCATATTTTAGACCGCCGGCCTGTTGGCGGCTTGCCCGCCGCTTTATCACCGACCGCCAGGGTCAGAATGAGGGCCTATATGTACCCTGGCCAGGAATAAAACCCCTGCCCTGGATCATCTCCCAATCAAATATTATGACACCTTCAGATCCCTTCTTGCCCCCCCCGCCTGGCCAAAATGTATGAAGAGGCTCTGCAATCCAAAATACTTCCTCCATCCTTATATGAGTCCATACCGACATTCCTCCTGAAGCCTGATTGAGCACTGACTATCCTCACATTCTTCAACCCAAATGACATACTGGGTATGGACTACAAGGTCCTGGGAAAAATATTAGCTGATTGCTATGCTCAGATTCTGCTGGCATTAGTCCTCCCTGGTAAAAATGGCTTCATCCCCGAGAGGAGCACCTCTCAAAATATACGCTGCCTCTTTCATCTGATGGACCAAGTTCCCCTCCTATTTCCCTGTGCAACATGCCTCATTCTCGATTTGGAAAATACGTTAGATACCCTGGATTGTGAAAGGGGCGGCCTGGGGGATACCTCTAGATGGCACAAAACATGGGGCTATCTCTATGTGGATGACCTACTCCTTTACATCTGGGACATTCAAATTAACCTCTCCCCCAACTACGTTGTGCTGCACTTTTGCGCACAAAGCCGGCCTAGTGGTTAACTGGGCAAAGTCATGCGCATTCCCCTTGGGTGGCTCTTTGTCCCATCGCGGTTCGGCTGGGGGACAGTGGCTAACGTGGAGAAATGAGACTCTCTGGTACCTTGGGTTGCACCTGTACTGACTTCTTCGAGGGCAACTTCAGCAGGATGTTCAGAACTTTGAAATCTCATGTCCAATTTTGGAAAACACTCTCACTGGCCAAGACAGGCAAAATTGTTATCTCCCAAATGATTATCCTCCCCGCCATCTCTCCTACCTCGCAGACCTTCCCATCACCCCCACACCCCCAGTTTCTTTCAGGAATTCAACACACTGCTCAGAGATCTTTTCCAGGGCAGTAAATAACACTGCATAGCATTGCAGAAACTGCAGCTGCCTTTGGAGAAAGCTGGCCTTGGTGCGCACTCGTTTGAAACCTACTACTTGGCAGCCCCACTTCAAATGGTCTTGCAGTGGCTGGCTCAGCATAATCTGACTGAAATGTGTGCAGCTATGGACCCCTTCACCCCCACAGAGCTTCAGAGTCTCCTATTACCCAAGACAGCTCTCCAACACCAGTAATCACAATTAGTCACAACTGCACACAATTGCATAAGGCATACACTACATCTTAGTTACAACATCATCCCATATGCTCCTGTCTTCCGCCTACAGAGCCTCCCATACCTTCCAAAGCATCACTCATGCAGAGACCTGATGCCCTGGCACGCCAGCTCCCTTACCACCATTGGCGACTTATTCCGAGATGGCCAACGTCTTACTTTTGACAGCCTAATCAACAATTTTGCTCTCCCAGGGGTCAATACTTACTGTTCCGTCAGATACGCTACATGCTTCGTGCCCATACAATCCCTAATAATCATGGGAAAAGGATGCAGTCTCCTGACAGGGCTCTATAGGGCAATGAGCAAACTCACAAACCCCCTCTAACGTCATTTGGAGACAAATGAGAAACAGATTCTGGGTGGGCACTCCATGACATTGAATGGGACAGGGTCCTTGAAATCCTCCACCAGGTCCCCCACAATGCCCAATTTAAAAGAATTCAATTCACCATCCTACACAGGGCCTAACTAACACCACATCAGCTCAAGTATTTCTTCCCCACTGCCCGCCTGGGCTGCTTGCACTGCCACATGTTTTCGGCTGTCCTGCTGCATATCTTTTCAGGTTTCCCTGTATTTTAGTTTCCCCATCTTTTATACCTTAAAGTAACTCAAGAGGAAGAATCTAATAACCTCCCTCCCTTCTGTTCAATGCTGGCTGTCCTTGGTCTGTGTCGAAAACACGCAAGAACTGGCCTAGTCCCAGTGCGCATTCCTGAGACAGAGCTGCACCTTTCACTGATAAAAACATTCCAAGCTTGAGACTTTCTTATCATGTCTGCATCCTCCATAATATGTTTCAACACAGTATGACCTTGTTCTAGTGAGAAAAGCAAAAACACCTTCTGTGTGGGAAACAAGCTTGGTGTGGAAAATCCCTGTGCCGGCACTGTGATGACACCTGAAGCTAAGCACAAAATGGATTTTATGGTCAAGATTGAGTTGGTGGTCAAATACATATAGCATTACAGTTGTCAGGAACCGTGAGTCAAATTTGACTCCCTGTTGTCTTTCCACTCACAAACTCTTGTGAGCACATGCTTCAATTTAACAAAATCTCAGAAAAAACGTTTTGATTCTTTGCCCCTGACAGCTAGAAAGACAGTTGCCTATTAACTCATAACCTCCAGGCTAAATTACTGCAATGGTCTGTATGTGGGATCTTCAAAACAGACTCTCTAGAAACTCCAAGTTGTCCAGCACGCAGCCAGCACATCAGTTCATAAACTGTGAAGATCATCTGCTTCAGCATTGCATTGGTTGACAGTTCATAAAAAGGTTATTTTTAAATTCTTTTGCTGACTTTCAAAGCCTAAAAAGCAACTGAACCAAAATTTCTAACATCAAGGTTCACTCATTATATCACGAGCATATCCCTCAGGTCCACCCTTGCAAACCTGCTTAAGCCTGTCTCATTTAGATTAAGAACCAGCAGGGGCAAATACTTCACTGTTCTAAGTACCAAGGCCTGGAACAAACTTCCCAGCCACCTCAGATTCATTGAATCAGAAACTATCTTTAGGAAGCACTTAAAAATTTGGGCCCTGACTGCTACTTGTTGATGCTAAACTGCGCTAACACAGTTTAGCGCCAAAAAGTATACCACCGGCTAGCGCCATCCCAAGACACCGACCGGGTGTCATATTTATGGTATGACAGTAGCCGGTGATAAGGCCCGGCTAGCATCATAAAAAAGGTTGCTATACGGTGGGGGAGACATAGGGGGAGCAGAGGGTTTAGCGTCAAGGGATGTTCTAGTACGGGCAGAGGCATTTAAATGCCTCTAACCAGAAAAGTGTCATGTCCATAGGGTTAAAACTCCATGGACATGACTCCTATCTTAGTTAAGACAAGAGTCATGCCCATCGCCCCAATGGCCATGCGCAGGGGACATATGTCCCCCGGGCATGGCCACTGGGCCCAGTGCCATGTAGGGGGGGCCAAGTTAGGCCCCCCTATGGCACTACAATTTCCTCCAGTGTCCCTCTGGTGTGGGTGGGGGTGTGCCTGGGGCTAGGGAAGGGCACCTGTGGTAACTTCCCATGGTCTCTGACCATGGAAAAAGGCCCACAGGTCCCCTAACGCCTGCCCTGACCCAGGCGTTAAATAATGGCACTAAGCTTTATGTAAGTCCCCCATCCCCCCGTTCTTGATTTTAGCATGGGGGGATAAATATGCCCAGGAACGTCTACCTAGCATCTCATTGATGCAACGTAGTTTTCTACAGGCAAAAAATGACTTTAACTCCAATATTTTGCCGATAGACAGGGATGTAGGTTTGTGCTGAATTAGCATTAAAAAAATGACGATAATTCAGCGCAAACAGAGTATAAATGTACCCCTCAGATCTTTAAAACCTCTGACACACTGTGTTATTCCCTTTTTTATAAGTTATCTTTTCTCCCAGGTGTGACTCTCATGCATGGACTTGGGGGTTATATTTCTGCATTAGCGCCAGGATGCTCCTTTGGGGATGGTAGCTGAGATCTACAAATACTGAAATCAATTCAATTCAATAATTTTAAAAAAATCCACATTACTTTTTAAGTACTTCTAAGTCATTGCATACCCTATCCAAAGTTTCTTATCTTTCCCTTACCCCATATCTATATTTTCTCTTAAAAAAAAAACCATTGCATTGCTTAAAGTGGGGCTGATCCTGTTGGTGTTCAGCAGCAGTAGTTCTAAAAACCAGGTGCTGAGATGGATCCCTATTGGGCTCTCAATTTTTTACTTCCCCCCAAGAGTGAAAAAAAAACATCCGAACTCGGCAGCAGTATCACTCTACAACTGCATTAGATGTATTTCAAGGAGACTCGTAGTTATTTCACCGTGTCATCATTTCCGAATTTAAGCATTTTGAATATTAACAACTTCATTGTTGTTACTTATTTATCTTTCACAGCTAACAACTACTGAGAAAGCCAGAAGTCCTGGCTCGTTTTAGGTGTAATGCCAGTTGTATAGTATAGCTGGATGACAAAGCAGAAAAAGAGGCCGCAAAATATCAGTCGGACAGGACATTATGCTAAGCACAGAATTTTTAGCTTCCATGTTTAAGCAGCACCCTTAATTACATAGGCCAAGCCCCTTTGCGGGATCTTTCAGTTTTTTCATCCAACCTAAACCCCTGAAAAGGTGTGGCTCTGTTTGGGTCGCATTTTCATTCTATTTGTTTTATTTATTTAAATTTCTACCCTGACGTTTGGCTGAAAAGTTGCACTTCAGAAGTTGTGAACCCATTCACCATCTTTCTCATCTTCAAATGGTACTGTTGAATCTTGTTTTCTTTTTCCTATCACCATTGCTCCTGACCCTTTCATTCTCTGTCCTGTCCTTTCTTGTAGTGTGGTTCTCAAAACATGTGTTTTAATTTGTTCACCCAAAGCCAAAATCATAGTTGTTTTTACAATCACCATAAACCTGCAAGTGCAAATCATTTCCCAGTGCAGGAAGGATGTTCCATTAAAGAATAGTGAACATTTATAACCAATGAATGCAGCACTGGCTAAACTTACAGTTATATTTAAATTCATTACATTTAAAATTTTGAATGGTTTAGTCATAGAAAAGTACTTTCAACGCTGCTCCTTACACCGCATGCCTTTACCCCGAGGGCATTACACCGCATTGATCATTTGCATTGTAATAACACGCAGGGCATTGCAACCAATGCCTTTATTCCGCAATGCATATATATACTAAAAAAAACAGAGGTTAAAGTATATAGTTAGGTGAAAATGTCAAATTACAGTGACACAATAGTGTAAAGTTTTAAACTAAAAAAACACTGAAATTCACGTGTTATAGCTACCTCGAGTTACCATAACTCATGCTCTATGGTAACTATAACTGCTGTCCCCCATGCACAGTCTTGTTGTCAAATATGTCATTTAAAATGTTGAAGTCTTGTGATCAATAATGTCAAAGATCAAGTCATGAGTGATGTAATATGTGGGGTAGTAAGCAGTTCATGATGAGAGCAAGAGTTGTAGTTACCTTATGTTGTTACTGAAATGTTCTCCTAACTATAATGCTACTTTATTCTTTGGGTTCTTCAGTTACTTTCTAGGCCTTTTTCAATGTAACTCCTCACCCCCGCTCTGCCTTCACTTGGCAAGCCACGCATCTCACCCGCCCAAGTTTGGTATGGAAAATGCCACCAGGTGGGAAGCTGGCACAACACAGTCACAACACAAAAATATTAAAGGTTGCTCTATTGGCTTTATCAAGGGATGAGTACATCTGTATGTAAAAAAAGATCTATCTTCTTTCTTAAAAAACACCAATATTTTTCATCAAATGAATATATAGGTAATTCACAAAATACAATGTTCAATAATAGTGATTATTTTAAATTTGTTTAATACATTTTAATAAACAAAATAAAATCAACATGCCTGTGAGTCTTTCTGTTGACATTTTTCAGGTGACAAAACATGCAATCATAAAAACATGCATGAGACCATAACAATCCAGCTAGGAATGTTTTTGAAAAAATATGGTAAGTTCTCCTGAGGTTAGGCATTCAGTGACCCTGGGGACTTACCTCTGGGACCCCTCCACAAAGCCCCACAAGGGTTGGGGGCAGGGTAGCCACTCTAGGCTACTCCAGTCTATGACACTCTAATGTATGCCAGTAAACTCTACGCTAATCCACTCTATGTAATTCCACTGTACACAACTCCATTCTATTCCACTCCACTGTATGCTACTCCACTGTACACCACTCCACTCTAAGCCACTTCACTCTCTGGTATTCCACTGTATCCCACTATACTCCACCTAACTCCACTTAACACTACTCCACTGAACGCCACTCCACTCTTTGCTGCTCCACTGTATCCCCTTCCACTCTATGCCACTCCACCCTACACCACTCCAATATACACTAATCCACTCTTTGCCAGTCCAGTGTACACCACTCCAGTGTATGCCACTCTACTGTACCCTCTACACCACTACAATATATGCTATTCCACTGTACTCAACTTCACTCTACAGTATTCCACTCCATACCACCCCGCTTTATTAGGCTGCACACTACACACCTCTACTGGTCTCTAATCCACTGTAAACCACTACTGTGGATGCCACACCATTCTATACCACTCCCTCCACTCTATGTGACTCCACTCTATGCCACTCCAATGTATGCCACTCCACTCTACATTATTTCACTATTTGCTATTCCACTGTATGCCACTTCACTCTATGCCACTCCCTTGTATGCCACTCTACTGTAAGCTTGCTATTCAGCTGTATGCCACTTCACTCTACACCACTCCACTCTACGCAATTCCACACTGTCACTCCACTGAAGACCACTGTATTCTACACTAATCTACTGTACGCTACTCCACTCTACACCACTTCATTCTACACTACTCCACTGTACGCCTCTCCACTCTATGCTATGCCACTGTATGCCACTCTACTCTACCCAACTTCACTCCACCCTATTCCACTGTACTATGTTCTCGCAAACTGTATTCCACTCAACGACAGACTATGCCCCTCCACTCTACCACCCTATATTTCTACTCTATAGCAGTTCACTGTACAACAATGTACTTCTGTCAATGAGAATCGACAGCCCTCTACTTTGCTCTATGCCACTGTATAGCACTTTACTCCACTCTTTGACACTCCATCCCAAATTAGTATACTCTACTCTATGAGACACTTCTCCACTCTACTCCACTGTACACCATGACAGCACTCCATACCACTCATCTGTATGCTACTCTATGCCATTCAACTCTATGACAGTCTATGCCACTTCATTCTACAATACCATACCACACTCTACTCTATTCCACGCCACTTCACCCTACAGCACTGTAATCCACTCTGTCACACTCCACTTTACTCCACTCTACAACACTGTCCAGCACTCTACAATACACCAGTACACACCACTGTACAACACACAACTCCACTCTACAACACTTTACTCCAGTGTATGCTACACCAGTTCACTCCTAATCCACTGGACTCCACTCTGGTCTACAACATGCTGCTCCACTCTGTGCTACACCACTCCACTGGACACAGGACTCCACTCCACTCTACTGCACTGCATGACACTTTACCACCCTTACCTCTATTACCTCTGCCACCTGTAAACACTAAAATCATTCTTAGCCCCTTTACCGCCATCTACCCCTTAACTCTAAAATCACCCTTTCTTCCTATACCTCTTCCCATACTTTAACTTTAAAGTAATGTTATTTTTAAAAAAAATCACCTGCAGAGTAAAGTACCAAGTGGAAAAGGATGCGGGTAAAGGTAAAAACCTTTGGCACTTACCAGTGTGGTAGAGACTGCAGGGGATATATTTTATACCTGTCTCTCATACTTAATTCTGAAATGTATTTCAAAACATTTAGGACTCTCATACTGATCGTTAGTTTTTTAAAATCACATTTTTACTATTTTCCCCTTCCATTTTGATTGTTTTCTGTTACTGTACATTATTTTAATCATGAAGGGGCAGATTTAATATAAAGTCATGCAAAGCAACACAGAAAGACAACTTGGTGTGTTGCATGACAGGGACAGAGCAGGATGCTCCATATCAAAGAAATGGTACCTCCCTGTTGTTTCCCTGTGCTGGTGCACTAAGTGCATGGTGCAATGTTGCCTGCGTTACAAGTAGGTTCGTTTTTGAGTATGTCTGTTTTGTTGCAGGAAGGTGCCCCTGGATCAAGAGCTTGCATCGATATGGGTGACGCAGTGACGATGCAAGCCTTTAGTAAATCTGGGCCTTTGTCACTATTTTTTCCACTTTATGTCTGACATTTACCTTCCCAGCTCTATTTTAATTTAGTTGTCAGTCACTTAGCTCTATTATCACCCCTGAAGAACTTTCCTGTTCTTCCATCTCAAAAACCAATGGTATTTGGATTGTCTCATTGTAAAAAAAAAGCACTTCTGGTTTTCTTTAAAAATGGATGAGGAGGCCTCAACAAATAATTCCAATGTCCATCTGAAATAGGCTTTATTCAGTTTTCCTCATGTTGAACTTTTTAAACTTCAGTTTCTAGCCCTCTTCTATTGTTCCTTTACTTTTATTTTTCATTGTCTTCCCTGCCATGGAACTTTATTCAAAACTTTTTTCAATTTTTATTTGTTCTCCCTATCAATTTCCCACATGTTCATTTTTCTTTGTCACTTCCATTTTAATGTATTTTCTTTCCACTTTGCTGTTCTTGTCTCACTTCTGCACTTACATTTTTCGCTTGCCTTTTCATTCTTTTCTTTCTCATCTCACACTTTTAACTTTTTGTATTTATTGACTACCATTATTCTTATTTCAGTCGATTGACATTTGTTTTACTATTCATTCAATATTATTTGGGATTCGTACTTCTGGATCATCTTATGCAGGTGCTGTTCTTGCTCCTCCTTCTGCTGGTCCTTCTATCCCTGCTGCTGAACTCTTGTAGGTGACAATGCACTCTGAGATGGAAGAAGAGGACGATGAACTTGGGCCATTTTCTGCTTTCCCTTTCCCTAATTCTTGTGAGCCCAATTCCTAGGAGTGGTCTCATGTCCTCTTACCTCCAAACATCAAAGCACCACACGTGCAGATAGTGCAGTGCAACCTCTTCTAGGTTTTTTAGGAGTGTAGTGTCCCACTTTCTACACTGGCCACCCACCTGTTCAGATATGCCCTTACAACCAGCAAACCAGACTGCTGATTCATCAACTGTGCCTGCAATGCCCTCACTGGCAGACTATTCTGCATCTGTAGCCACAGGGAGTTCCAGTGGCAGGATACTAGAGTCCAGGGACTTAGAGATGACTTTGAGTTGACTTGAAAAGTTTGGATAGATAGTTGCATGCAGTGAAACATTCACTAGAGAGCAGAATATTGCAGTGCATGGCCAATCACACACTTACCACTCCTTATATTATTTTGTGAAAAAAACATTTTTATTCATTGTCCTTTGTTTCCCATACTGCTATTTTTTACTCCAGTTTCTTTTTTGCCTTTTCAGGTGTTTTGTGCTTTTTTCATTCACAATTTATTTTACTTCCCCAGAGAAAGAAAACAGTTCTTTCAGAGCCACCACACATGCCTTAAAACCTGGTTCACAACAATTGTACATATGATTGCACTTTCATCTTTCTTTCCATATTCTTATATTTGTACGCTTCTGCACTTACTTCTTCTTCCACTTTAGTTTCCTTTTTTACTTTATTTTAACCTTCTTATTCTCATCTCTATATATCTGTGTAAAAGTGAGTGAATGTGTGTTTTTCTATGTATCTAAATGGGTTCATCCGTGCATCTATATAGGTTAATCCATATCTATGTGGGTTCATCCATGAATGCATATGTGTGCATATTTTTGTGTATTTGTGCATGTATGCTTGTATGTTTTTTGTGTGTAAGTTTTCTATGTCTGTATCCTTGTATATGTGTTATATGTATTTGTGTGTATGTGTTTGTTTTTGTGTTCATGTACCAAAGTGTGAATATTTATGTGTTTGGGTGTCTCTGCATGCATCTGTTTCTGCATGTGTGTATTTTTCGGTAAATGGGTGTCTCACATTGCGTGAGTCTCTCTGTCTATATTTCCAAATATACCTGTATTCACCTGTGTGTGTTTACCAATAGAAGTTTATATTTGTTGTGTGTGTTCGGAGATGTCTTGGTAAATGCATTTGTATGCATGTTTATGCATGTAGACATGTGTTTATATCTGTATTGTTCCCTGAATCTATATATTCATGCAAATGTATTTGTCACTATCTACCTTTCACTTTATGCACATGTGTGCTAGTCCATAGTCAACCTTGTAATCCATGTGTGTATGATTGTATATATGTACGTATTTGCACATGATACATAGCCATGTAATTGTCAGTGTGTATACCCTTGCATGAATATGTATGTGTGTGTCTCTAATTACAATGTTCGTATGTGTGTCTTTCTCCATCTCTGCATGTATGTGTGCAAGTCTGTATCTCGGTGCTTGTGTGTTTGTATGTATGTCTCTGTGTATTTCCACATGTCCATTTCCATGCAGGAAGTTGCATGGATGTTTATATCTGTGCATTCATGTGTGTGTGTGTGTGTGTGTTTGTCACTGAATGTGTGCACAAGTGTGCATGAGTGTACATGAGTGAGCATATTTGCTTGTGTTCTGTTTCAGAGGGGACCGGGCTTGACAGTTTTGATGGACTATTACTACTGGAGAAGGACAAAGATTGATTTGAAAATTGCTGAGTCTAATCTGAGGTGTCTATGTGGGCAAAAGAACAATAGATTGGGATGCTACCCCAGGCATTTGCTCGTGGTTAGGTAAAAAGCAAGCATTCCTTCCATCACCCTTTTGTGTGTTTGATGTATTTCCATGCACATGTGTGCATTCTTGAATATCCAGGTGTGCATGTATACTTATATGTGTGCATATGTGTGTATCTGTGATTCATGTGTGTGCATGTGTGTGTGTGTGTGTTTGCTTGAGCCGACATGTGGCGTTTCCATTTGGGTGTATTCATGAATGCATATGTGCACATGTCTCTCACTGTGTTTGTTTGTGTTTCCATATGCACACGTATGTGTCTCTCTGTGAATCTATGCATGTTTATCACTGTATCTGTATGATGACTTGTGTGTCTGCATGTCGAACTTTATGTATTTGTAAGTATGAGTTCAAGTATCCATGCCTTTAAATATGTATCCATGTATCCTGGTTAGTTTACTTTATTACATGTATATGTGTGTATGAGTACGTAATTGTGGGTGTGTATGTATTTGTTTATTTACATGTGTATAATTTGCATGCATTCATGTACATACGTTATACAGATGTGTGCATGTGTGTGTCTCAGCGAGTGTGTATTTATTCATGTGCATGTGTGTCTGGGAGTTTATCTTTATGTCTGCACTGAGTGAAGATGGTTCACACATGAAAAAATGGATGGCCCACTCGATTCTGCCAGCAGGGGCCAGCAGGGCCACAGGAGCTGCAGGCCTTTCCCCACTGCCACCAATGTTTGGTAGTTCTTGAGTATCCCGGACAAAATTGGAGCACTCAAAGGAAAAAAAAGAAGCGCTCAAATATGAAATTAGCAGAATAGACGCTCATGTTGTATTCACTGCTCCTACCGGGGAGTGTCCCATAATGCCCTGCAAGCACTGTTTATGAATACTTTTTGAATGTTCTGGGGGCCATGCTATTAGCAAAGCACCCCCCTGGGAACATTTAAAAAAATGTTGCAGTCAGTGAATTACCCGAGGATAGCCTACCATATTTTTTAAAGCACTCCTAGCCGGAGAGCTATACTTTTCAGCTGAAGTGTGGGGACCCCTTGTGTTTGGTTGTATGGCTGCATTTTGTGGCTTAAATAGTGGGAAGCAAAGACTCAATACATGTTTATGGTTGTTTTTACTAAAAAGGTTTTTTTCGAATATTTTGGTGACAGCAATTACTAATAATCATTAACATGTAGATGAGAATACACTGGAATACAATTAATGAAAACTTACTCTGGTGTTTTACTGAGTAAATAGGTCGGCTCTATATATGTTTTGAGCAAAGGTTATTGTGATATTACAGCTAGGTGGAAATATCATTTGAAATGTAATTGTTAGAAATTGGGTCTTTGGTTGGCAGTCAGGTTACCCCCTGTCCAAGCAAGACCCTCACTCTAGTCAGGGTAAGTCACACACAATCCAAATTATCCTGTGCCCACCCTCTGGTAGCTTGGCACTGAGCAGTCAGGCTTAACTTAGAAGGCAATGTGTAAAGCATTTGTGCAATAAATCATGCAATAACACTATATAGCACCACAAGAATACACCACACAGTGTTTAGAAAAATATAAAATATTTATCTGGATATCTGTAGATCAAAACGATAAAAGATGCAATAAGAAATTGTAGAGATAATTCTGAAAAGTGATATGAAGTGTCTTAAGTCTTTAAAAAGCAAACAAAGGTGGTCATTACAACCCTGGCGGTCGGTGTTAAAGCGGCGGTAAGACCGCCAACAGGCCGGTGGTAAAAAAATAGCAATTACGACCGTGGCAGAAACCGCCCACAGTATCACAACCTACCAACGCGGTGGAAACAGGACTTAGAAGGGAAAACGCTCACCTCTACACACCCCACGAGGAACCAGGACACCATGGAGCTGGAACTCCAAATTCTCCCTTCGATAGTCTTCCTGCTCCACTACCAGGAGCACGAACGCCGGCGGCGAAGACCACGGTGAGTACTGCACCTACGACACAGGGGAGGATAAGGGGAAAAACAGGGACACACACACGCAACACCCCCACCCCCACCCTCACCCACTACAACACACACACTAATACGTATTGATACATGCTAGTTACACCACTCAACCCCCCGGAAGAATGCAAAGACAAAAGAAAATGAGTGTAACCATTGTAATATAGTAAAATCAAGTACGCAAAAAAATATATATACACCATAAACAAAATATACACCAAACTTAGTAGTCCAGGTAGTGCTCCAATGAAGTCCGTGGAACACTGGGCCCACACGGTATGGGCGAGGCCCACACAAGATCCCAGACCATGATGGAGAGAACACTGCAGGGGCATCAGAGAGCATGAAAACAGGCAACTCAGGGGGAGGGAAAAGGGGGGCACCTCAGCCGGTTGAGTGCACGACGCCAAATCCACGAGAGGGCCACATGCCCACTGTTCAATCCTAGGGAGTGCAAAGCCACAGTCTGTCAAGTCTATACAGTGGGTCGGTTGCCCAGGGAGTGCAAAGCCACAGTCTCTCAAGTCTCTACAGTGGGTGGGTTGCCCACTGTACTATCCTGGGAAGTGCAAAGCCACAGTCTCTCAAGTCTATACAGTGGGTGAGTTGCCCACTGTTCCATCCTGGGGAGTGCAAAGCCACAGTCTCTCAAGTATCCACAGTGGGTGGGTTGCCCACTGTACCATCCTGGAGTGCCCACTGTTCCATCCCAGGGAGTGCAAAGCCACAGTCTCTCAAGTCTATACAGTGAGTGGGTTGCCCACTGTTCCATCCTGGGGAGTGCAAAGCCACAGTCTCTCAAGTGGATGACAGTCTCCACTGGTTCTGGAGGGGGCTCTCTGCCCAGAGTGCTTCATCCTGCTAAGGACAGAGGTAGTGGATGTATCTCTCCACTGGTTCTGGAGGGGGCATGGTGCCCAGAGTGCTACATCCTGCTAAGGACAGAGGTAGTGGATGTATCTCTCCACTGGTTCTGGAGGGGGCATGGTGCCCAGAGTGCTTCATCCTGCTAAGGAAAGAGGTAGTGGATGTACCTCTGCACTGGTTCTGGAGGGGGCATGGTGCCCAGAGTACTTCATCCTGCTAAGGACCGAGGTAGTGGATGTATCTCTCCACTAGTTCTGGAGGGGGCATGGTGCCCAGAGTGCTTCATCCTGCTCGTGACGGACTCAGTAGCGTCAGTGCCCTTGGCGCTCGTGGGCCAGCGGTGCTTGAGGCAGTGGTGCCCTGTTCAGCGGTGCTTGAGGCGGCGGTGCCCTGTTCAGCGGTGCTTGAGGCGGCGGTGCCCTGTTCAGCGGTGCTTGTAGCCGGGGTGCCCTGTTCAGCAGTGCTTGGAGCGGCGGTGCCCTGACAGCGGTGCTTGGAGCGGCGGTGCCCTGTTCAGCGGTGCTTGAGGCGGCGGTGCCCTGTTCAGCGGTGCTTGAGGTGGCCGTGCCCTGTTCAGCGGTGCTTGGAGCGGCAGTGCTCTGTTCAGCGGTGCTTGAGGCGGCTGTGCCCTGTTCAGCGGTGCTTGAGGCGCCGGTGCCCTGTTCATCGGTGCTTGGTGCGGTGGTGCCCTGTTCAGCGGTGCTTGAGGCGGCGGGCTCCTTTGCAGTGACTCAGCTGCTGGCGGTCTTCTCTGTCCCAGCGGCGATTGTGCTGACGGTCCTCTCTAGCCCAGCGGGGCTTGTGCTGGCGGTCCTCTCTAGCCCAGCGGGGCTTGTGCTGGCGGACCCAGCGGGGCTTTTGCTGGCGGTCCTCTCTGTCCCAGCGGGGATGAGGGCGGTGGCCTCCTGACCAGCGGGGATGATGGCTGTGGCCTCCTGGGCAGTGGGGATGATGGCTGTGGCCACCTGGGCAGCGGGGATGATGGCTGTGGCCAGCTGGGCAGCGGGGATGATGGCGGTGGCCTCCTGGCCAGCGGGAATGATAGCGGTGGCCTCCTGGGCAGTAGGAATGATGGCGTCTCCTCCGCTGTGCTGCTCTTCCCAGACTTTCCTGGTTTTTTGTGGCTCTTCCCCACCTTGGAAGGTGTCGCAGCTGACTCCACACTCCCACCGGGACCCCTGGGAGCGGCTTTGGTGGCTGGAGTCTTCCCCCTCTCCCGCCGGGCACTGGCCAACTTTTGATGCTTAACAGGTGGGGGGCTGTCTGTGCTGTGGCTCCGTGCCACACTGGCTGCCCTGGTGGCCGGTGCACTCCAGATTCCGGTGCCTACAGGCACCACTGGTCCCGGAGATGTTGTGGCTGAGGTGCTAGTTCGGGACCTAGGAGACGGACGGGGTGGGGAAGGTGTGGAAAAGAGGTCAAGGTTGGACAGGAAAAGTTTTTGGGAGACACTGGGACGGGTAGCTGGAGGGAGAGGTCGTGCTTGTAGGAGGTGTTCGTTTGCTGACTTTGGGTGAAGGTGCATGGGCTGGGTGTGTGCCTGCGTTTGTGTATCTTGGGAGGTGGCGTCACAGACACACTGGGAGAAGACACAGGCGACGTGTGAATGGTAGTTGGGGTGGTGACTGCACGTGAGCGGGGTGTGGTGGTGGGTGTGCTGGTGATGGCAGTAGGGGCTGTAGATGTAGTGCATGCAGGTGTGAATGTAGACGAGACTGGGAGGGAGGAGGGAGACGAGGAGGAGGGGGACACAGTGGAGGCAGTGAATGTCGGTGTGTCTGCATGTGTGTAATGCTTGCGTGAGTGCCTGTGGGATGTTTGGTGCTTATGTTTGCCTTAGCTTCCCTTGTGTGTTGAGGTGTGTGCATGCTGGTCTGTAGGTGTGCTTGTGATAGGCTGGGGTACAGGGGATTGGGTCTGGGTGGAGGAAGTTGGAGGGGGGAGGCTAGACACAGGGACAATGGTTGCCATCAGTGCTGAGGCCAGAGTCTGAAAAGCTCACTGAAGGGCCGCCTGACCAGAATGAATGCCCTCCCGGAATGCATTGGTTTGTTGCAACTGCCTTTCTACACTCTGGATGGCATTCAAAATGGTAGACTGCCCAACAGTGAGGGACCTGAGGAGGTCAGTGGCCTCCTCACTGAGGGCAGCAGGGGTGACTGGGCCGGGGGCTGAGGTGCCTGGGGCGAAGGTGATGCCTACCCTCCCGGGTGAGCGGGCACGGGGCAAAGGCTGAGGGGCTGCTGGGAGGGCGGTGCTGGTAGGGAGGGTGGCGGCTGTACCTGTAGATGGAGGGGCACAGATGTTGCCGCCACCACAAGGGAGCTCCCATCAGAGGACGAGTCCGTGTCACTGGTCTCAGCTCCTATCCCCGCCGTGGAGGTCCCCTCACCCTCCGTCTCACTCGTGAAGTCAGAGTCCGTAGTGTGGCCCTCCATGGCCATGTGGGATGCAGCCCCCTCGTGCTCCGGTGCCACTGCTCCTCCGCCTGATGATGCTAATGCACACAGGAACAGGAAGACCACAAAAAGGGGGGGACGACAGAAGAAATTCATGTTGAGTGCATACATTACCGCTACCGTTGGTGGACACAACAGACACAGAAGTCCCCTGCACTACGCCGCGCTCTTGGGCTCCACTGTTCAATCCCTGGGAAATGGCCTACTAGGCTATGGACGACATCTGCACACATGGATGACACAGGGGCATGACTAGGTGTATTTGGCACTCTAGAGAGGTAGGGTGCCACATGGCCTGCCTTACGGAGGGACCGTGCTTACGAAAATCGCCCTGGCTTAGGGAAACCCACGGCCCACCTCCCACCCAGACACCTCCACTGTGCGCAAAATCAGCAGGATGAGAGTGTACTCATCCTCTTGTGGCTGCTGGGATGCCCTCAAGCGCCCATCCAACTCCGGGTATGCCACCGCCAGGATCCTGAATATCAGGGGGGTCATGGTGCGACGGGCACCCCTCCCACGTTGGGAGGCCATCCCCAGCTGAGCCTCCGCCGTCTTCTTGCTCCAGCGGCGAATGTCCTCCCATCGTTTCCAGCAGTGGGTGCTCCGTCTGTGGTAGACCCCCAGGGTCTGGATATCCTTGGCGATTGCACGCCAAATATCTTTTTTCTTTTGGGCGCTGACCTACAGGAATTGTACAGGGGGAAGAGAAACTTATTACCAACTGCACCGTCACAGTCATTGGCCCCCATCCCTACCCTTGCCATGTGGCACATGCATTCACCGTTGTTTCATGCACGCCGCATTCTCCCCCCCCTTCTTACATCCACCCCACTCCACACAGGCATAGCCCATACAGCATGCTCCCAGTGTACTTACCTTTTTGTCTGGAGGACCGTAGATTAGCGTGTACTGGGGAAGGACCCCGTCCACGAGTTTCTCCGACTCCTCCGATGTGAAGGCAGGGGCCCTTTCCCCAGACACTCGAGCCATTGTCTCTTCCAGACCGAGGTCACAGCAGCACTTGTAGTGTAGGTCCTCTCGTGTTGAAGATCAGGTATTGAGTGATTGAACAGATAGAAAATGGCGGTCACGTCTGCGGCGTTGTGTAACGTCACCACCGGCGTACATCGTCATTGGCTCCTGGGACCCATAGGGTCCAATGTTAACCAATGCAGCATTGCGACGCGGTGACTGCCTACCGCAATGGTGTACAACGCCATCGCAGTTACCTCACATCCCATTGTCCCACTTTACAGGTCAGGCAGCCGCAATTTCAGGGGCCCACATACCTTCATTTTTAACTGCGTCACACATACCTAGGCCTAGACTCAACACACATACAGGCCACTTTTTGGATTATGATTCGTGTTCTGTGTAAGCTGTGCGTACGTACCTCTGAGTTATATGACTCTGTGCTCACTGTTGTCCTTCATAGGCACCGTCCGCTGGGACATGTGAGGAGATGGCGGCATCCTCCGGTGTACCGACCATTGGTGAACCTGTCGACAATGGAGGAAAGACATGTGATCATCACCTACAGGCTTGACCGTGCCACAATCCAGGAACTGTGTACCCAGCTGGAGCCAGACCTGATGTCAGCTATCCGCCATCCCACAGGAATCCCCCCTCAAATGCAGGTGCTGTCAGTGCTCCATTTCCTTTCAAGTGGGTCATTTAAAAAAAAAGTGGCCATAGCATCAGGGATGTCCCAGCCTGTTTTCCAACGTGTTGTCCAGAGTGTTGTCTGCCCTGATGAAACACATGCGGAGCTACATCGTTTTCCCTCAGGTGGAGGATTTGCCTACAGTGAAAGGTGATTTCTATGCCCTGAGACATATCCCCAACATCATAGGTGCCATTGATGGGACCCATGTGTCTTTGGTACCCCCCCGCAGGAGTGAACAGGTGTACAGAAAACGGAAGAGTTACCAGTCCATGAATGTACATATGGTATGCTTGGCAGACCAGTACATCTCCCATGTTAATGCCAAATTCCCTGGCTCAGTGCATGATGCCTACATCCTGCGGAATAGCAGCATCCCTTCTGTGATGGGTCAACTCCAGAGGCACTGTGTGTGACTATTAGGTGAGCACCTGGAAGCAAGACAGTGGGAATGGTTGTCTGGGTCTGGGGAAATCCCTCCAGGTTAGTGTGTGTCTAACAGTTGTCCCTCGCCATTTGCAGGTGACTCTGGTTACCCCAACCTGTCATGGCTACTGACCCCAGTGAGGAATCCCAGGACAAGGGCAGAGGAACGCTACAATGAGGCCCAAGGGCGAACAAGCCAGGTTCAGGTGCCTCCATATGACAGGTGGATCCCTATTCTACTCACCAAAGAAGGTGTGCCAGATCATCGTGGCCTGCTGTATGCTTCACAACTTAGCTTTGCGACAACAGGTGCCTTTTCTGCAGGAGGATGGTCCAGATGGAGGTGTTGTTGCAGCTGTGGAGCCTGTGGACAGTGAAGACGAGGAAGCAGAAGAAGAAGACATGGACAACAGGGACTCAGTGATCCAGTAATATTTCCAGTGAAACACAGGTAAGAATACAAACCTGCCTACTATATGTACTTTAACACTACTACCTCTCTACTGTCTGTCGTTTTCACCCAGTGTATGGTCACTGAGTTGTCACTTTCCCTTACGATTTCACAGATGTGGGTCCCACAGTGTGACATCTGCTTTGATTGCTCATGGACTACAGCTGTGTGACATAGGAATGTTGACATTATAAATGAAAGAGCTTTTTGACACTATAATTGCTAATACACTGTTCCGAAATCACAGACTGACTCCAGATTGTTTTGTGCTGTAAGGGTGTTTATTTTAGTGCTCAATATTGGAGGGGGTAGCAAAATGGTGAGGGGTGATGGTAGAGGAATGTCCATGGCAGAGTCCAGTCTATTAGTCTCACAGGTGCATTGCCCAAATGGGCATAGGAAGTGGAGCTGGGGCAGTTTAAGGATGGACAGGGTGAGAAAGTGGGACAGAAGGATGACATTCATGGTGGTCTCATTTCTTGGCGGGGGTCTTGGCATTGTTCTCTGTCTTTGTCCTGGATCTCAGGGACCGGTTGCGAGGTGGTTCTCTCTCTGCAGGGGGTGGGGTGCTGGTGCGGTGGTCCTGTGGCGGTGCCTCCTGTCCTCTAGCGCCGGCGGAGGTGGTGGGCAGTTCATCGTCCAGGCTAGTGTCAGGGGCCCCTTGTAGTGCCACAGTGTCCCTTCTGGTGTTGAGTACTTCCTTCAGCACCCCTATGATGGTGCCCAGGGTAGAATTGATGGCTCTGAGTTCTTCCCTGAAGCCCAAATACTGTTCCTCCTGCAAGCTCTGGGTCTCCTGAAACTTGGCCAGTACCGTTGCCATCGTCTCCTGGGAGTGGTGGTAGGCTCCCATGATGTTGGAGAGGGCCTCATGGAGAGTGGGTTCCCTTGGCCTGTCCTCCCCTTGTTGCACAGCAGCCCTCCCAGTTCCCCTGTGTTCCAGGGCCTCCGTCCCCTGGACCGTGTGCCCACTACCACTGCCCCCAGGTCCCTGTTGTTGTTGGGGTGGTGGGTTAGCCTGGGTTCCCTGTAGTGGTGGACACACTGCTGATTGACGTGTCCTGGGGACGGAGGTATGGGCCCGCTGGGTGGGTGCTGTGCTGGTGTTTCCAGAGGGGGGAAGCTCTGTAGTGGCCTGTGACTGTGTGATGGGAACCGACTGTCCAGAGGTCCCCGATGGGCCGGGCTGGTCATCTAGATCCAGTTGGACAGAGGTGCTGTCATCACTGTGGGCCTCTTCTGTTGGTGGTGTGGGCATGTGTGGACCCTCCTGTCCGGTGACGTTGGGTATGGGTCCTGCAGGGGTATAAAAGGATGTTTATTACATCTGTGTGTGCCATGGTGTGCAATGGGTGGGTGACCGTGTACCCCAGTGCTTGTATTCCTGTGTGGGACCTTGTGTGATTATGGTTTATGGGGGTGTTTGGGTATGTGCAGTGGACATGCTTTAGTGATGGGTGTCCATGCTTTGTTGTTGCATGCAGGGCTTGGTGTTAGGATGTGTGGTTTGTGATGTTGGGACATTTGTGAGGAGTTAGAGTGATGGGGGTGAGGGTGAGGGTGGGGGTATGTGATGGCATGCAGGTAGGGTGGGGGATGTAATAGTTAAGATATGACTTACCAGAGTCCATTCCTCCAGCTACTCCTGCGAGGCCCTCAGGATACAGAATCGCCAAGACCTGCTCCTCCCATGTTGTTAGTTGTGGGGGAGGAGGTGGGGGTCCGCCGCCAGTCCGCTGAACCGCAAGGTGGTGTCTTGAGACCACGGAATGCACCTTCCCACGTAGGTCGTTCCACCTCTTCCTGATGTCATCCTGATTTCTTGGGTGCTGTCCCACTGCGTTGACCCTGTCCACTATTCTGCGCCATAGCTCCATCTTCCTAGCTATGGAGGTGTGCTGCACCTGTGATCCGAATAGCTGTGGCTCTACCCGGACGATTTCCTCCACCATGACCCTGAGCTCCTCCTCCAAGAAACTGGGGTGTCTTTGCCGTGCCATGGGGTGGCGTGGGTGATGTGTGGGGTGGTGTGTGTGGTGATAAGTGTGCTGATATGTAGTGGGGTTTTGTGTGAGGTGCGTGGAAGTTATGTGGGTGATGGGGTTGTGTGCCTGTGGATGCTAGTATTGTTGATGGTGGTGTCTCTCTCTGTGCTTCTTTCTCAATTGTGGTCGTAGGGGTTTGTGGTTGATGTGGGTGTGTGTTTTATATTGTGTTGGGTGTGTGGGAGTGGTCTGTGTATGTGTATCAGGTGTGTGTATTTCGAATTGTCCAATGTGGCTGTGTTTTGTAAGTGTGTGTGTATTTTGAGCGCGGCGGTGTGTACCGCCAATGGAATACCACGGTTGAAAGACCGCTGCGTGGATTCGTGGGTCGTGATAGTGTGGGCGTATTTCTGTTGGCGTGACGGTGGAGATTTTGTTTCCTACACAGAAGGAAAGGTTGACACTGCCTGGTCTGAGGCTGTGTGTGCGAAACACATCCTACATGGCATAATTCTACAATGATCTACAATTTCCATCAGACTGTGAACTCTTGTGAATTCTTGGGCAATGGCAGCCATCTTGCATAGCTGGTTATAACTTTCCTTGTGGCCCACAGCACCTCTCCTAGGCAATCGTAATACAATATTGCTATAAGCCGGACCTGTAACACGACTGATGGATTTTGTTGCCAAGACTAATTGCTTTATATGTGTTTGTATTGATGGAGATTGGGAATATAGAGGAGTATTAAGAAAATTATATCATGGATGAAAACAAACTTTGTACTCTTTCTTCCACATTTATATGAACTCTTATAAGACTGAGGTGTTACATTCTACTAAGATTATTTTGTGATGAAACAACAGACTATGGCCCAGATTTATAAGGCCCTAGCGCCACCAGAGCACCACTTTCAGTGATGCTCCAGTAGTGCTTTTCACTGCACCATATTTACAGGGAGGCGTTAAGCCACTTTTTGAGCTTAACTCCTACTTGTAAATATGGGCCTCTCTGACCCAGTTTCCTCGTCACAGGGGCGTGCAATGGGTGTTGCTATGGGTGTTCTACCACAACACCCATTGCTTTTGACGCTGCCTCAGATTTACAAGAAGGCGTAAATCTGAGGCAGGGCCAAAAACTAACACCACCCCACGTGTAGCATTAGCATGGCACAACATGGAGAAACACTTTTATTCCTCCTAATTGTTTGCTTTTTCCACGTGTGCTGCATTCTGCAGCACAAATAGAAGGAGCAAAAAAACATGGATGATTGTTTATGTGCAGGAAGGTGTCCCTTCCTGCATATAATCAATCATTACAAAATCACGCTTTGGTACTTCTATGTGTGCTGCATTTTACAGCCTACATAGCAGTGCCAAATCACCATTGTACATTGTTTATGTGCAGTAAGGGGCGGTGTTTGTTGTCCTGAACTCGAGCCAGGGGCGCTGGGTGCAGAGTGTAAAGACTCACGCTTCTGGCGGGAAGTGAGAGTCTCTTCAAAGTTGCTGTTTTGTTGCTGTTTCTGGACAGAGCCGCCGACCTCGGGAGGTTCTTGGTCCTTCAGGTGCAAGTCAGTCCTATGAGTCCTCAGAGGTCGCTGGTCCCGCTGGATGCATCGATGTGCAGGTTCTTTGAGTCTGGAGACAGGCCAGTAGGGCTGGGACCAAGTCAGTTGTTGTCTCCGTCGTCTCTGCGGGGATTTCAGGTCAGCAGTCCTTCTTGTTGTTGTAAGTTGCAGGAATCTGATTTCCTGGGTTCAGGGTTGCCCCTAAATACTGAATTTAGGGTTGTGTTTAGGTCTGGGGGTGGGAGTTTGGCTACACCCTCTTTGTGCCTCCTCTCTGAGGGGAGGGGGCACATTCCTATTCCTTTTTGTCGGGAATCCTCCAATACCAAGATGGAGGATTTCTTAAGTCAGGGCTCACCTCATCTCAGGACACCTTAGTGGCTGACCTGACTGGTGGGTAACTCCTCCTTGTTTTTCCCATGATCTCCTCCGGACTTGTCCGGAGGGGCAGGCATCTCCACTAGCTGGGATGCCTTGGGGCGCTGTAACAACAGGCATGAGGCTTTGAGGCTCACCGCCAGGTGTTACAGTTCCTGCAGGGGGAGGTGAGAAGCACCTCCACCCAGCTCAGGCTTTGTTCCTGGCCACAGAGTGACAAAGGCACTCACCCCATGTGGCCAGAAACTCGTCTGGTTGTGGCAGGCTTGCAAGAACTGGTCAGCCTAACACTAGGAATTGTACTGGTATGCAGGGGGCATCTCTAAGATTCCCTCTGTGTGCATTTTTCAATAAATCCCACACTGGCATAAGTGTGCATTTATTGTGCTGAGAAGTTTGATACCAAACTTCCCAGATTTCAGTGTAGCCATTATGGAACTGTGGAGTTCGTAATTGACAGACTCCCAGACCATATACTCTTTATGGCTACCCTGCACTTACAATGTCTAAGGTTTTGCTTAGACACTGTAGGGGCATAGTGCTCATGCAACTATGCCTTCACCTGTGGTATATATAGTGTGCCCTGCCATAGGGCTGTAAGGCCTGTGAGAGGAGTGACCTATGCCACAGGCAGTGGGTTGAGAGCATGGCACTCTGAGGGGGGTGCCATGTCGACTTAGGGGGTCATTCCGACCCTGGCGGGCGGCGGGCGGCGGGCGCCGCCCGCCGGGCGGAGACCGCCAAATGACCGTACTGCGGTCAAATGACTGCGGCGGTCATTTTGACTTTCCCGCTGGGCAGGCGGGCGACCGCCAAAAGGCCGCCCGCCCGCCCAGCGGGAAAGCCCCAGCAACGATGAAGCCGGCTCCGAATGGAGTCGGCGGAGTTGCTGGTGTGCGACGGGTGCAGTGGCACCCGTCACGATTTTCAGTGTCTGCTTTGCAGACACTGAAAATCTTAATGGGGCCCTGTTAGGGGGCCCCTGCAGTGCCCATGCCAGTGGCATGGGCACTGCAGGGCCCCCCAGGGGCCCCACGACACCCGTTCCCGCCAGCCTCTTCCTGGCGGTGTAAACCGCCAGGAACAGGCTGGCGGGAAGGGGGTCGGAATCCCCATGGCGGCGCTGCTTGCAGCGCCGCCGTGGAGGATTCCCTGGGGCAGGGGAAAACCGGCGGGAAACCGCCGGTTTCCCTTTTCTGACCGCGGCTTTACCGCCGCGGTCAGAATTGCCCCTGAAGCACCGCCAGCCTGTTGGCGGTGCTTCCTCCGTCCCCGGCCCTGGCGGTCCATGACCGCCAGGGTCGGAATGACCCCCTTAGTCATTTTCTCCCCACCAGCACACACGAGCTGTGAGGCAGTGTGCATGTGCTGAGTTAGGGGTCCCCAGGGTGGCATAAGACATGCAACAGCCCTTAGAGACCTTCCCTGGACACGGCCCTTGGTACCAGGGGTACCAGTTACAAGGGACTTATCCGTGTGCCAGGGCTGTGCCAATTGTGGGAACAAAGGTACAGTTTAGGGAAAGAACATTGGTGCTGGGGCTTGGTTAGAAAGGTACCACTACACTTTCAATCATAACTGGCATCAACAAAACGCAAAATGTTAGGGGTTAAAAATGCCAAGGGAGGCATTTCCCTACAGTGTGTATTTTAAAAGTAAATATGGGGAGGATCAACCAGTGTTTTAATTCAGTATTCAATGGTTGTATTTACTGAAATTGTGACAGACAATGGGGTAGATTGTATGTCATGGAGAAGGAGATGTTCTTAAAGTGGCGTGGTTTTACTAACAAGCTCATGGGTTTATAACATTCAACAGTTAACAGACTTTCGTATGAGGTGAATCATATAATTTGTAAGTTGCTATTTAGAATGATGGTGAAAGACACTTTGAAGGCACACAGATTGGTTGGTGTAAGTCCTTTTTTGTTATGATGTGGGGGATTTTAGCCAGAACTAGGTTGCATCCATGGTCCATGGTAAATACCTTTGGAGTACGGAAGAGGTTCAGCTCCAACAGCAAAATGCTACTTTACCTGAAGGTCAAAAACCACATGCACTGGCCACGTATCCATTTCTGATTCATCATCCATGGCAATGCCATGCAAACAACGATTTTGACAAAATGAACTCCGGTTTTCTTTTGATTATAAATAACAACCTTTATTAGTGTTTGGTCTGCATCCCCATTACATTTACTCGATGACTTGTGTTTATTGTACGAAAGGTAAATTTGTTGGCATCCCCCAAATCTGAAAGGCAAAATTGGGTGGTCAACACCAAGTGATTGCTGATAAAGGCAGAGCTAGGATCCGTCTGTCTCAAAAGTTTTATCAGTCAGCGGAGTCTGCGCTTTACCTCGATTTGAGTTAACACCCTAAAGGCCAAATAATATTTATTACAGTAACATAATACTATGAGGAGTCTACTCTAAAGACGCAAGATACATTTTAATGAGTGAAAAAACAAATAAATCAGTGGGCATAATAAGAAATGACCCTCCGAATTAAACCTCCAGATTCACAGCGACTATTTAATAAAGTGGAAGAATGCCACAGTCTTAGAAATTATCCGTGATCATGGCTTATACATTTAAATCTGTGAGACTCACATATCAGAGCAGTTGTCTGATGGGGTACCTTGAAATAAGGCTCTGCAAAACATGATACGACTATTCTCATTGAGAGATTATTGTTCTCTTTTTTGGTGACCCCCCAGTAAATGTAAACAACCTAATCATTAAAAAGGATGTTGCAGCTCTTTGGATGCAACCTCAGCACTGCTTCTAAAAATCATGATGTATAGATTTCGCGGGTGTGACTTTTCAGCCGTATATCTGTATCTCTCTTACTGCACTGGTCCTGATGCAACTACGCATCAACATTTTAGACTGGCGATTCGGTGGAGTGTTGTTTTTGCACTTGCCCAGCTGTACAAATGGCAGGGCCTTAGCTTCATGTTGGATGTATGGGGTGTTCTACCCCCCTAATAATTTATTTTCTGATGAATAATTAGATGCAGGGGCTTCCAGTCGGGCATGGTGAGGTGTCTGTCGGATTTCACTTGGGATTTTTGCACATACACACACTGACAAAACACACTCTCTCTCTTTTCTGTTTTAAAGTCCTCAAAATGTTGGTTATTTTACAAAATGTGTTTCTCACTTAATACTCCTACTAATCCGCATTCTTCTCCCTTTGCACTGTCCCATAAGTCCCTCTCATGCGCCCATCTTGTCGTGTAATGCATTTTGACATTATATGCGAGCGTGATTATTGGGAAATCTGCAGCTCACACACCTCCAAGTCTCACTGACCGAGCTACGCCCGTGATCAAATATTGATGGAAAACTGCCCAATTAAAGATGGAAATGTTGGTGCACTATCGCACTGCCACCTGTGCTTTCTGGGCCCACAGTAGCAGAAGCTGTGGGAGCATGTTTTTCATTCCCGCGCTCTCTCTTGTTTCTCCAAGGCTGCCTAAGCCAGCAGCTATCGCCACTAATTGGAGCGCTCATACGAGAAGCCGGAGACAATTGAACTTACACTGTAAATACTAAATGCATAACTTTGTCACAGAGCCAGCTGCAAACGCTTCGCATTTCAAGGCGGGAATAACCATGGGCTTAGAGGCCTCTGGTTTTTTAAAAAAAAATTCCCATCTGTTCCCAATGACAACTCCTGCATCCTCACAGAGTTTAGCATCAATTTATTATCCCAGGCCCACCTTGCGTGTTATTAAAATCAGGTTGAAGTGATTTAGAGTCGGTTTCCACCAATTCGCTGGAGGGGAAAATGATGTGCCATCAGCGTCGACGTAAGTGCACGATAAACGTAGCAGGCTGACAGAGCTGCAGAGCAGAGGGAGCTGGAGCAGGCTAGGACACACAGCTCACCAAGCTCCACTACCCAGCTGAATATGACTGAGGCATCACAGCTCACCAAGCCACTCCACCCTGCAGAACATGACTGAGCCGTCACAGCTCACCAAGCCACACCACCCTGCAGAACACGACTGAGGCATCACAGCTCACCAAGCCACTCCACCCTGCAGAACACGACTGAGCCATCACAGCTCACCAAGCCACTCCACCCTGCAGAACACGACTGAGCCATCACAGCTCACCAAGCCACTCCACCCTGCAGAACACGACTGAGGCATCACAGCTCACCAAGCCACACCACCCTGCAGAACACGACTGAGCCATCACAGCTCACCAAGCCACTCCACCCTGCAGAACACGACTGAGGCATCACAGCTCACCAAGCCACACCACCCTGCAGACCATGACTGAGCCATCACAGCTCACCAAGCCACTCCACCCTGCAGAACATGACTGAGCCATCAGAGCTCACCAAGCCACACCACCCTGCAGAACACGACTGAGGCATCACAGCTCACCAAGCCACACCACCCTGCAGAACAGGACTGAGGCATCACAGCTCACCAAGCCACACCACCCTGCAGAACATGACTGAGGCATCACAGCTCACCAAGCCACTCCACCCTGCAGAACACGACTGAGGCATCACAGCTCACCAAGCCACACCACCCTGCAGAACACGACTGAGGCATCACAGCTCACCAAGCCACTCCACCCTGCAGAACATGACTGAGCCATCACAGCTCACCAAGCCACTCCACCCTGCAGAACATGACTGAGCCATCACAGCTCACCAAGCCACTCCACCCTGCAGAACATGACTGAGCCATCACAGCTCACCAAGCCACACCACCCTGCAGAACACGACTGAGGCATCACAGCTCACCAAGCCACACCACCCTGCAGAACAGGACTGAGGCATCACAGCTCACCAAGCCACACCACCCTGCAGAACACGACTGAGGCATCACAGCTCACCAAGCCACTCCACCCTGCAGAACACGACTGAGGCATCACAGCTCACCAAGCCACACCACCCTGCAGAACACGACTGAGCCATCACAGCTCACCAAGCCACTCCACCCTGCAGAACACGACTGAGGCATCACAGCTCACCAAGCCACTCCACCCTGCAGAACACGACTGAGGCATCACAGCTCACCAAGCCACTCCACCCTGCAGAACACGACTGAGTCATCACAGCTCACCAAGCCACACCACCCTGCAGAACACGACTGAGGCATCACAGCTCACCAAGCCACACCACCCTGCAGAACACGACTGAGCCATCACAGCTCACCAAGCCACTCAACCCTGCAGAACACGACTGAGCCATCAGAGCTCACCAAGCCACACCACCCTGCAGAACACGACTGAGGCATCACAGCTCACCAAGCCACACCACCCTGCAGAACACGGTTGAAGCATCACAGTTCACCAAGCCACACCACCCTGTAGAACACGACTGTGGCATCACAGTTCACCAAGCCACACCACCTTGCAGAACACGACTGAGGCATATCAGCTCACCAAGCCCTCCTAGAAGCACTGCTAAGACAGCACAGCTCACTAAGGCTTGGCTCTCCGCAGACCATGGCTAAGACATCACATCTCACCAAGCCCCAACCCGCAGGACATGGATGAAGGATTACAGTTCACCAACCCCGCCACGCCGCAGAGCATAGCTGAGGTATCAAAGCTCACCAAGACCCATCGCCCAGCAGAGCATGCCTAAGACATCACAGCTCATCAAGCCCAACTGTCCAGCAGAACACGGCTAAAGCATCACAACTCACTGAGCCTCCCTATCCTGCATAACATAGTTACAGCATCACAGCTCACCAAGCCCCACCGCCCCACAAAACATGGCTAAGGCATCACAGATCACCGAACCCACCGCCCAGCAGAACATGACTAATGCATCACTGCTCACAGAACCCTGCTAGCCAGCAGAAAATGGCTAAAGCATCACAGTTCTCATTTAAACACACACCTTGACTTGCAGCATATGGCTAGGACATCACGGCTCATCAAGCCCAACTGCCCAGCAGAACATGGCTAAAGCATCACAGCTGACTGAGCGTGCTATTCAGTATAACCTAGCAAAGGCATCACAGCTCATCAAGCCCCACCGTCTCACAGAACATAGCTAAGGCATAACAGCTCACTGAGCGAGCCCCAATGTCTCACAGAATATAGTTAAGGCATAAAAGTTCACAGAGCTCACCACCCAGCATTACATCACTAATGCATCGCTACTCACAGAACCCTGCTACCCAGCAGAACGTGGCTAAAACGTCACAGCTTACCTAGACACACGCCACGCAGAACATGGCTAAGGCATCACAGCTCTTTTAAAGGCCTGCCACCCCTCAAACCCTGGCTTAGGCGTCACAGTTCACCAAGGCCTGCCACCCCGCAGACCCTTGCTTAGGCATCACAACTCTCTAAGGCCTGCCACCTACCAGACCCTGGCTTAGGCATCACAGCTCTCTATGGCCTGCCACCCCGCAGAACATGGCTTAGGCATCACAGCTCTCTAAGGCCTGCCATCCCGCAGAACATGGCTAAGGCATCACAGCTCACTAAGGCCTGCCACCCCGCAGACCCTAGCTTAGGCATCACAGCTCTCTAAGGCCTGCCACCCCGCAGAACATGGCTAAGGTATCACAGCTCTTTAAGGCCTGCCATCCCGCAGAACATGGCTAAGGCATCGCAGCTCACTAAGGCCTGCCACCCAACAGACCCTGGCTTAGGCATCACAGCTCTTTAAGGCCTGCCACCCTGCAGAACATGGCCTAGGCATCACAGCTCTCTAAGGCCTGCCACCCTGCAGAACATGGCTAAAGCATCACAGCTCACTAAGGCCTGCCACACCCCAGACCATGGCTTAGGCATCACAGCTCTCTAAGGCCTGCCACCCCGCAGAACATGGCTTAGGCATCGCAGCTATCTAAGACCTGCCACCCCGCAGAACATGGCTAAGGCATCACAGCTCACTAAGGCCTGCCACCCCCCAGACCCTGGCTTAGGCATCACAGCTCTCTAAGGCCTGCCACCCCGCAGAACATGGCTTAGGCATCACAGCTCTCTAAGGCCTGCCACCCCGCAGAACATGGCTTAGGCATCACAGCTCTCTAAGGCCTACCACCCCGCAGAACATGGCTAAGGCATCAGAGCTCACTAAGGCCTGCCACCCCGCAGACCCTGGCTTAGGCATCACAGCTCTCTAAGGCCTGCCACCCCGCAGAACATGGCTTAGGCATCGCAGCTATCTAAGACCTGCCACCCCGCAGAACATGGCTAAGGCATCACAGCTCACTAAGGCCAGCCACCCCCCAGACCCTGGCTTAGGCATCACAGCTCTCTAAGGCCTGCCACCCCGCAGAACATGGCTTAGGCATCACAGCTCTCTAAGGCCTGCCACCCCGCAGAACATGGCCTGCCACCCCGCAGAACATGGCTAAGGCATCAGAGCTCACTAAGGCCTGCCACCCCGCAGACCCTGGCTTAGGCATCACAGCTCTCTAAGGCCTGCCACCCCGCAGAACATGGCTTAGGTATCACAGCTCCCTAAGGCCTGCCACCCTGCAGACCCTGTCTTAGGCATCACAGCTCTCTAAGGCCTGCCACCCCACAGAACATGGCTTATTCATCACAGCTCCCTAAGGCCTGCCACCCCGCAGAACATGGCTAAGGCATCACAGCTCTCTAAGGCCTGCCACCCTGCAGACCCTGTCTTAGGCATCACAGCTCACTAAGGTCTGCCACCCCGCAGAACATGGCTAAGGCAACACAGCTCTCTAAGTCCTGCCACCCCGCAGAACATGGCTAAGGCTTCACAGCTCTCTAAGGCCTGCTGCCCCACAGAACTCGGCTTAAGCATCACAGCTCACTAAGTCCTGCTACCCGAGAGAGCATGGCTAAGGCAACAAGGCATATATTTCTACAACTTCCACCACATCAAATCTTTATTTTAAGTGACTATTTGGACTGTGTTTGAATAGCACATGCACACCCGGGCTCTGCTGTACATAATACAATTTCCAGAGTAATATTGCGCATTTTAAGTGAAAATACTCAGGTTCAGCTTCAAACCTTGTCATTACTGAATTATCATTATCTGCAATTCTACTTTTCTGTTCACAGACACAATCTTCGTAAACTACCGTCCCATCTCATAATTCCTTATTTTATCTAAAGGGCTACAGAAATCCTTTTAACCAGCTATCTAGATATGTGAAGTAAGAGGATCTCCTGCACCCACTACGATTGTATATTCAAATGAGTCGCAAAATAGAGAGCTCACTTTCTGTCTGTGCTAGATGAATGATGCTGTTGTACAGATTCCAATACCCACAGATGCTAGTCCTTTTTGATCTTTCCACTGCATTCAAAATTGTGTGTCATGAAATATTGTTGACCAGATTATCACAGTGTAGCATTACAGAGATAGCCAGGAGCAGTTTAAAGATTTTCTTCCTTATTACACCTATTATATATTATTATAAATAATTGCTACCATTTACATCATTTTGTGGAACCTCCAGGTAGGATGTTCCAGAGCGCTCAATTGCACTGCCATTTTTGTTCAATCTTTAGGTGAAACTATTGATTTAAAAAAAAAAATATTTTTTATTAACATTTTGCTGTTGTACATATATATTATAATTCATGATAGCAGCTGGATCTCTCTTCTGTATTTCAGGGCGTTACATGGTCTAAGGGGTTATCACCTGGTTCGTTATACCATTACATCACATCCAAATACTCTTAGTCCAGTTCTTTGGGGCCTCGCGTATACACCTGAGAGCCATATGACAGCCATGCCATTAGTCTTATTTTCATACCTCTAAAATAGTCTTTAACTAAGATTAAACAAACTAATTATGCAATGGTACTTGTGTGGGCAGGCGGTTACCCTTTCCAGGGGAAGTCTCTTTCCCTTACCTCTTCAGAGGCGGGTTAATTCCCTTCATGCTATTTGTCCCCATTAATCTTAAAACAGTGTCTCCCTCATGCAGTGCCCAACTCCATCTGTCCTCAGCTGGTCAGTTTTGTGTCCTTAAACGTTATATAAGAGGTCTACAGTTGCTTCCCTCCTATTGTCCTTTAGGATCTAGGGCCCCAGTTCGCCCTGCCTTGCTATAGGTTTTGTGTTGGCGCTTCCTTTTATTTCTGTCCCCCAATCTGATTCTCTGCCATTCCCTCTGTAGACGTGTCCGCTCCCTTCACCATCCCCTCCCATTTCGTCAGTATCATCTCCCACTCTTGGGCTACGGGTGTTTGGCGAAGTCCACGATCTTCCTCCCTTGTCAGTATCTGTAATTCAGCTCTGGACCACCTCTCTACTTCCCGCCTCCACTCCATCAACGAGGGGGACCCATCCCATTGCGATCAGTTTCCGGTAGAGAACTAGGGCTAGGTCTAAAAATCATCCCCTCACCTTCCCACATGGAAGTCCCGTTCTAATACCTAGGAGGAACACAGTAGGCGATAGGGTCAACTCTTTATCGAGCAGTCTAGTTAGGTCTGCTAACACACTGCCCCAGCCCCGTTTCATTTCAGGGCAGTTCCACACCATGTGTCCAAAATCTGCATTTATGTTACTGCACCTGGGACACGTCCTGGGCTCTCACCCGTACATTAAGGATAAGCGGTGTGGGGTGAGGTACGTCCTGTAGGTATAATTATACTGGGTATATCTTAGTCTTGTGTTTCTCGAGACCTCCTTAGAATACGCTAGTACCCTACTCCCTGCTGGGTCTGTTATTTCGCTTTCCAAGGATCTTTCCCATCTCTCCCTTAAGGGTTGCAATGGAACCAGGGCCTCCTCCTGTTGGGCTCGGTACAATTTTGTGATGCGGTGGGAGTCATCCCCTAGTGTTAAGAGGAGGTGTAATATTGGGTGTGTGGTGGGCTCTGCATTCACTGTCTCCCAGTGTTCTCGTAAGTTATGTGTTAACTTCTGGTATAGAAATAATTGCCCCAATGGGATTTCCTCTTTATTCACTAGGTCAGTAAAGCGCTTCAACACCCCGTCCTGGAATAGGTCACCAACCGTCTCCACTCCCGCTCTTTTCCAGATCCCAAGTCTTGCACCACTCAAGCCTTCCTCCCCCGAGTCTATTAATAGCATGGTCGTGGGAAAGCCGGAGAGTAAGGGGATCCCACCCCCACTCGTCTGGTGCATCTCCTCCAGCATGATATGGCTACTTTCATCATCTTACTATCCGCCTGTTGGGCCACCCTATTGTTAATCATCCGCGCTGTGACCCAACCCACGCCCTTATCGCCAGCGGTAACCCATCTGTCCAGACTTCCCTTCCCAGCGAGCCACCTGGCGATCCATTGTAGTTGACATGATAGATAATAAGTCTCAAAATCTGGGACCCCCAGTCCTCCCGCCAACGTTGGTCTGCAGAGGGAGTGCTGTAAGTCTACGGCCATCATCCCAGATAAGTTCCCTAAGTAGTGTGTAGTTCGCGGAACCATGCCGAAGGGATCAATAACGGCAGATTAGCAAAATAATAAAGGAGGTGGGGCAGCATGATCATTTTGGATAACGAGATTCTGACCATTATGGACAATTTTAGTGAGCGCCAGAACCCGACCGAAGCTTTCAAGGATCGGAATGCCCTCCCAATGCTTCCGTCCCGCAAATCCCCAACCTCATGGAATATTTGTATACCCAAATATTTAAAGGTATGTGGGGCCCAAACCACGTCCTCTGGGCAGGTAGAGGGTCGTTCAAGGTTCTGTGTCAGGGGAAAAACAAATGTCTTGCTCCTATTAAGACTTAATCCTGACAGTGCACCAAATTGGTCCAGCATCATCAGGGCCCAAGGTAGGTCCTATTCCCCATCTCTGACGTATATGAGAATGTCGTCTGCATACAGTGATATAATATGTTCTGATTGACCCCATTTTATTCCCTTGCCAGCACCCCTGCTTCGCATCTCAGCTGCTCAATGGCCAGGGCGAATAGTAGTGGTGATAGCGGGCAACCCTGTCACGTCCTCCGATAAATGGGATAAGTATCCGAGATCACTCCGCCCGTCCTCACCCTTGCCAACGGCGCCATATACAGTAAGTCTACCCATTTTATCCAACTCTCTCCCATACCCATCTGCCGCATCACTGTTCTTAGGTTGCCAAAGCAATAGTAACCAGGAAGATAGTCATAGGATTAGGGCGCTCACAGTGAGTCCACATAGTAACATTTCCAACTTATTTGTGGCATGGTGCTCCTGGCAAGAGGATCTTCCTTATTCCTCTGATGTTTCAAGGGAAACTAACAGTGAAAAAAACGCTGTCAGGGCACTCATGAATCCTGGTTCCCAAGTAATGTCAATTTTTTGTATATATACTACATATGTAGTCATTGTTCTCATTTATTTTCAGCCCTGATGAAGTCCTTAAGAGAGTATTATCTCATAGGATGAAACACGTGTTGGCTGTGGTTGCTACAAGAATATTGGCTGTGGTTGCTACATAAACTTTGATTTCAAGGACGGCCTTTTATTGTTATGTTGAACTTTATGCTTCAAGAATAAATTGGGCTCGAACTCTACATGGTGTTATTGTCACTGTATAATGAAGATTGGATACATCACTAACTTCTAATCATGGATTCATGAGTGCCCTGACAGCTGTTTTTTCACTGTTAGTTTCCCTTGAAACATCATAGGAATAAGAAAGATCCTCTTGCCAGGAGCACCGTGCCACAAATAAGTTGGAAATGTTACTATGTGGACTCACTGTGAGCGCCCTAATCCTATGACTATCTTCCTGGTTACTATTGCTTTGGTTTATTTTTGTCAAGAATAGTGGTGCTGCTCCAGACCTTTCCATCATTTACTTACTGGGCATTGTTCGTTTGTACTCTATATCGGGATTATGGACCGTGATAAATTAGCAGCAGACATCTTTGGCAATTTAGAGCAGACAGGGACTATATTTAAGCCACATTCAGCGGGTGCCCAACATACCAAAATGGGGCTCCGTGACAAATTTTTTAAATTAGAAAAACGGAAGAAACAGGAGGTGTCGAAATGGTGGGATGGGGCCACCTTAAAACAATATGCTAAACTTAACAGGATACCTAGGGGGTTAAGATCACATATTTTTCCCACTTTCGATGATCTCGATCCAGATCTTTTGGACAGTTGGGAGCGGGAATTGGTTTCAAGTTCACTCAGACTAATTAATATTCTGATAGAGAACTCTGAGAGGAAAGTGACTAGACTTCAAACAGAAATTTCTGAATTAGAAACAGAAATTAAGAATATGAATATGGAGGAACCAACTGCCAAAAATTATAAAATTCTGAATGAAATCATTGATCAACATCAAAATGAGATCACACAAAGGAAAGCGCGTAAGCTTAGACGAGATGAGTTGGATTACAAAAATGGTAGGATTTTCACGTTTTCTCGTAAATATGATCATTTAATCAAAAGGAATGAACCCCCACAAAACTATGATGCGGGCTCTTCATCCTCACTGAATAGTATATCTACCAACAACAGTGATACGAGTGCTTGTTCAAGTGTATCTAGACAGGACATAGTAGTACAACAAGGTACTCCCTCTTTTTTAGCAGAGGTCCAAAGGATAAGACAGGGACAATGGGAGACAAGTCGATGCATGGTAGATCCAGGAAAACCAGGCGGGGCGGGAGAGGAAGAACACACGGATACAAGGAAAGGAATGAAAACAAGATCTAGGAACAAGGGGAAATAGGCAACTCTGATAGTGGCTCTATTAATGTCATTAATCTCTCCAACTTGGAGCTCACTACTCACGATCTAACACTTCTTAGTAAGGGTCTGGGGTTTTGTCCAGGAGATTTTGGAGACTTTCAGAGAACGAAAATTGACTTTTTCAAATTCATTAGACGCTTAAAATTGAAAAAACGTTTCATGAATCAAACTGACAATAGGGATACTGGTATCTTCTTGGACGCTCACAACGAGGGCCATCCTTTGTCCATCAAGGACGTCCAGGATTCGGCCACTTTACTGTTGATTGCGGACTGCGAACAGGATCCTACTACTATATCACGAATCTTATCAGATCTTGATATCCCATCAGACACACTCCCTAGCGGTTTGAGGAGTAAATCAATTTGGATACCAACCCTTATGAAGGACAACTGTATAGATACCTTCTTCAAGGTAGTCTGGCGTGACTTAAACAAATTAGAATTAAAAAACGTTACTCGACAACACGTTTGGCATCATAACTTGAGCCAAGCAGAAAGGACTAACCTGAGACAATTACGAACTAATGAGGATATTACCATAAGAGAGGCAGATAAAGGGGGAAACATCGTGATTATGAATACTTCAGATTATGAGCAAGAGATATATAGACAACTAGGGGATGTTACCTGCTATGAGAAGATCTCTTCAGACCCTATTCCCGCACTTGCAAATAAAATCAATAAATTCTTGCATGAGTGTTTGGATCATTTGCTTTTGAAAGAGGAAGAATATATGTACCTTCGTGTTCACAGACCCAGGAATCCTTGTATTTATGTACTACCAAAAATACATAAGAATCCTACTTCCCCGCCTGGTAGGCCCATTGTTTCAGGTATAGGTGGTCCTCCAGAGAGACTTTCAGAATATGTTGACATCTTTTTACAGCCATTTGTAGGTAACTTACCATCTTATATTAAGGATACCAAACATATTCTTAGCATATTAACGGACATTACTTGGGAACCAGGAATGATCTTAGTTACACTAGATGTTACCTCCCTGTACACTAGTATTAACCATGAACAAGGAAAGGAATCACTGCGTCACTTTCTCTACAGGAGACCAGCGAGCCCATATGGCCACACCACTATGTTAATAAATATGGTAGATCTGATCTTGAACAACAATGTTTTTTTATTTAAAAATGACTGGTATCGCCAAAAACAAGGTGTAGCTATGGGATCTAAATTCTCACCAGCTTATGCTAATCTCTTTATGGGGTTGTTCGAGCAAAATAAGGTCTGGAGTAAAGAGGGTAGTACTTTGATTTCGGATATACTCTATTGGGGCAGATATATCGATGATTGTTTGATGATCTGGACGGGTGACTTACAAAAACTTGACGATTTTATAAACTATTTAAACATGAATGAGTTTAATATTCATTTCACTTCAGAACATAGTGTGACTAACATTGCCTTCCTAGATGTGGAACTTCTTATTCGCGATAATAAAAGAGAGAGTCGGTTATACAGAAAAAGTACTTCTTGTAACTCTATTTTACATACAAAGAGCGCACATCCAGTCCATCAAATCAACTCGATACCATATGGTGAGATGGTGAGGGCAAGACGTAACTGTAGCCTTGAAGAAGACTTTGGACTATGTATTGAGGACATGAGCAATAGATTTAAAGCATGGGGATATTCTTCTAATGTGATTAACAATGCTCGTACGAGGGCGATGCGTTTAAAAAGATCAGACACACTGGGCCTCATTGTGACCCTGGCGGGCGGCGGAGGCCGCCCGCCAGGATGCCGCCCTCCAAAATACCGCGCCGCGGTCAAAAGACCGCGGCGGGTATTACAAGTTTTCCCCTGGGCTGGCGGGCGGTTGCTGAAAAACCGCCCGCCAGCCCAGGGGAAAACGACCTTCCCACGAGGATGCCGGCTCGTAATCGAGCCGGCGGAGTGGGAAGGTGCGACGGGTGCAGTGGCACCCGTCGCGTATTTCAGTGTCTGCAAGGCAGACACTGAAATACTATGCGGGGCCCTCTTATGGGGGCCCCGCGACCCCCCCTACCGCCATCCTGTTCATGGCGGCTTTCCCGCCATGAACAGGATGGCGGTAGGGGGGGTCAGAATCCTCATGGCTGCGGAGCGCGCTCCGCAGCCATGGAGGATTCACACGAGCAGCGGAAAGTCAGCGGGAGACCGCTGACTTTCCGCTTCTGACCGCGGCTGAACCGCCGCGGTCAGAATGCTCGTTGGAGCACCGCCAGCCTGTTGGCAGTGCTCCCGTGGTCGGTAGCCCTGGCGGCCACCGGCCGCCAGGGTCAGAATGACCCTCACTGTGTCAAAAATCGAGACCTAGAGACAATGTTATTTGTTGTATAGTCAATTATACGAAAACAGCTACCTTACTGCGTGAATGTATGAACAGATATTGGTATATTTTAACAGCTGATTCTAATCTTAGGAAGGTGATCCGGATACCCCGGTTTTTACCTTTAGAAGAGGTAGAACTCTCAAGAATATTCTATGCCCCAATTTTCGCAGTAAACAAAACCAAGATAACTGGCTTACTAGCTGTAGCAAAGGTTTTTTTAAGTGTGGACATTGTGGAATGTGTAGATGGGCCAAGTCAGGTATCTCCACATTCATGAGCTCTACTGGGGTGCAATTTAACATCAATCACAATATTACATGTGATAGTAACTTTGTCATCTATATGATCTTATGCAAATGTGGCCTGTATTACATAGGTAGCACTATTAGACCACTCAAAAATAGGGCGAGTGAACATTTCAGAGCCCTGAGACAGGAGGATGAGAGATACCCTATAGTAAGCCACATGCGGCATTGCCCAAAACGAAACAACACGTGTGGTTTCGAATTTTTTGGATTTGATCTTATAAATAGAGACCCTAGGGGAGGTAACAGAGAGTTAGCCCTCAGGAGAAAAGAATGCTACTGGATCCTAAAACTCAGAGCGGTGGAAGATGGTCTTAATACCAATTTTGAAATGGAATACTACTTGGGAGATTAATGAAATTTTGGAAATAAATATTGAAATATTTGTGGTATCTTGTTCTCTACTTAGGTAGACCTACAAAGTACATTAATACTGCATTGAATATTAGCTCATTTCAAATAGCCTCTGTATTATATTGTGACTTAATTACCTCATGATGTTTTCTACACTGAGTATTGTTTGGATTATATTGAGTGTTGCATTACCCATGATTTGACATTTTCTATAGACTTATTATTCACACACATTTCGCTATATGCATTGTTGGTTGTTTTGTATATTCATTGTAATATGTAAATACCATTAGCACTTCAGTGGTATATCAGTAATGTGAATCTCCTATATATGGTTTTGTGTCTGTACTTGCCATATAAGGTTACATAAGATATAAATGTGGCACGTCCCATTTACTTTTGTGTATCTTCCCTTTCTCTATTACTTTAATTAGTTACTCAGTAATTTTATTGCTAATGGCTTATTTATTTATCTTGTTGGGACGTTTGGTAGACACTGCAATTAGGATCCGTATACTCTTGCACTGAATGTCAGTTTTCTGACATTTGCAGTTAAAGGTAGAAATATGTAACCTCTGTGTTGCTGTTATTTCTTGTTGTCATTATCCTGCCTATAACTATGGGGACGCTTTATTGAAGCTTTCCCTGGCAGGTTATGGCCGTTTACCTTATATAATGTTATGTACTTTGGAACATGGTTTCTTTCCGCTCGATGTTTTTTTCCGCTCGATGTTCACACCGGTTTCGCTTTTTTACTTCGTAGTTAAATATTTATACCTTTCCAAGATGGCGCCCGTATTTGTGTGTTAGTCCCCTTTTCCATTTTCTTGTCAACAACGTGAGGACGCTTCAAATAGAATTTTCCCCGGTCGGTCGGCTTCGATGCTGTTTTCCGATACTGGGAACGCCGCGGGATGACTTGATCGCGGTGTGCTTCCCCATAATACAGATATTATCCTCTAAGGGTAGGTGAGTGACCGTAGGAATTTTATAGGACCTTGATATTTTCTGTTATTTTCTTTTGTGCTATTTGGGATCATACTTTGGAATTTGTGCGTTTTAGGCTCACCATATTGATGTTTATCTTACGTCTAATTTACTTTTAGGTTACGATTTGAGACTACTTCAAAATACTACTGACTTTGGACTGATTATGCTTTATAAAGGTCAGTAGGGGCTCATTGGCCATGATTTTATTTAGCTAATTGGTGGCGGTTTTTCATCTCAGACATTTCAGGTTAATTGGATAACTATAGAGTTTGCTTATTGTTGTTTCCGCAGACATTGCAAGTGTTATGAGAAGACTATTTTCACTTAGAATGCATACTTAAGCTAAGGTATGTCCTGGATGATATTGGGGGTATACTATTGGCTATCAAAGATTTCCTTAAAGGAATTTGCGTAGATTTGAGTAATTAGTGATAGGTTTCACAGTATTTCGGCTCTCTTGCTTTCTCTTGTTTCACATTGGTGTTTGTTTAATATTTTCTTTAAAATGGAGACGTGCACATTTTTGTTGTGTTAACCTTTGGCACATATAGACGTCGCATATGGTGGTCCTTTGTGATGGCTTCATTGTATAACTGACTTGGGCATCCTTCTGTAGGTGATTTTCTGTAATTTGTTTGATGTATTACAGATTAACTTAATTTTTGATTAATGTCACATAAATCACGAATGGCATGTTCTTTATTCTCACTAATGTCACGATTTGAGTTGGTCGTGTTCTGCTCTGACCATTTTTTGTATATATACTACATATGTAGTCATTGTTCTCATTTATTTTCAGCCCCGATGAAGTCCTTAAGAGAGTATTATCTCATAGGATGAAACACGTGTTGGCTGTTGTTGCTACAAGAATATTGGCTGTGGTTGCTACATAAACTTTGATTTCAAGGACGGCCTTTTATTGTTATGTTGAACTTTATGCTTCAAGAATAAATTGGGCTCGAACTCTACATGGTGTTATTGTCACTGTATAATGAAGATTGAATACATCACTAACTTCTAATCATGGATTCATGAGTGCCCTGACAGCTGTTTTTTCACTGTTCTTAGGTAGTCCCATCTAATTGAGTCAAAAGCTTTCTTAAAGTCTACTGCTAGCAGCACTCCCGCCGTGGGTCTCTCCTCTTCGGGCATGTGCAAGATAGCGAATAGGCGCCTCAGGTTCAGAGAGGTGCTGCGGTGCGGAACAAAGCCATTCTGATCTGTGTGTACTAACCCAGTAATATGACGTAACAATCTGTTGGCCAAGGTTTTACTAAGGATTTTAAAGTCGTTATTCAGCATTGATAATGGACGGAAGTCAGTTACCGAGGCTTCCCTCGACTTCGTCTTGGGCAGAGGAATCACCAATGCTTCTCTCAGTGAGTCTGGCAGTACTCCACGTTGCAATGCTTCCTTGTACATTTCCACTAATTGGGGGGCCAATATTGTGGAGTATTTTTTGTAGAAGTCCATTGGAAGTCCATCCCTGCCCGGGGTCTTACCAGGGGCTAACTGCTTTACAGCCTCCTGTACCTCATCTACTGTCAGTGGGCCACCTAAGCTATCTTGTTCCTCGGGTGGCAGTGTGGTCAGAGGAAGTGGGTTTAAGAAATCATTCAGGTCTTCCGTCTTAAGCTCACCCGGGGCCCTGTAAAGGTAAGAGTAATAATCCTTGGAGGCGTCGTTTATGGGTCCCGGCCTACATAGACGTCTCCACCCTCTGTCATGTACAATCGTAATGGGTGTACTGTCCCCTTCTGCCCTCACCAACCACGCCAGCATTCTACCTGAGCGGCCCTCCTCCGCCTGGAGTGAGGTTAGATACCTCCGAAGGCTATGACAACGAAGCTGCTCTTCCGCTTGGACATAGGACTTCCATTCTTGGACATACTTTCCCTGCTCCACGCCCCCGTATCCCCCACCGCACTCCCCTTCATGCATTATCGTCTCCAAATTATTCAGTTCCCGTTCTTGAGTGCGCCTCACTCAGCTGTTTGACTTAAACAGAAACCTCTAGTTGCCACTGTGAGGGCCTTCCATTCCAGGGACCTGGAGGAGGCAGATCCCTTGTTAATTTTAATGTGGTCAGAGAGGTAAAGGGGAAGGGATTCTCTGTATGCTTTGTCTTCTAGCGAGGTAGGGGTCAGTCTCCATGTTGGGACTGGGGGTCTGTCCATTGTCGCCCTCCAAGTAACCAGTAGGGGGTTATGATCTGACAATGTGCGAGGAAGGTACTCTGAGCGGGTCATTCCCTGTGCCAAATCTGCTGTTCATACTACTCTATCTATTCTGGTATGTACTTTGTGTAGTCCCGAATAGAATGAGTAGCCTCTGTTGGTGGGGTGCTGTTCCCGCCATACATCCATGCGGTCCCATGCATTCATCCATTCCCTTAGTTTCCTCGCTACTCTATGTGTCGCTGCCCCTGTAATCGGCGGGGAGGAACGGTCCAGATCCACATCTAAAACTCAGTTGAAGTCTCCTCCTATAGGCGTTCCCCCAAGCTGTTGGCGCGTAAGGCGGCTCGATAGTTGTGTTATAAAGGGGACTTGATCTTGATTGGGGGCGTAAACACTGCACAAAACAATTGGGGTTCCATTAAGTCTCCCCTCCACAATCATAAACCTTCCCTCCCAGTCTATGTCTTTGGATATTATTTCAAAAGGGACCCCCACTCATACCCAGATCAAAGCACCTCTCGCGTATGCTGAATAGCCAGTAGCAAACACTTGCCCTCTCCACCTGCGTCTTAATTTCTCCACCTCGTCTGTGGTTAAGTGTGTTTTCTTGTAGCATCGCCACTTGCACACCCATTCTTTTAAAAAAGGACAGTATTTTATGTCGTTTGGACGGGGACCCCATACCTCGTATATTCCATGTTAGTATGTTATGTTCTGCCATGTAATTGTTTTTTTAGCTTTACAGTCTGTCTGTCCCTACCCTGCGTACAGACTCCCCCCTGTTTTGAATGTATGCCTAAGATCCTCTATCCAACCTGCCCAATGTACCATCATGATTTGTAACTGTGAAACCCAACTCCCCCTCCCAAGGGTGCCTCGCAAACAGTAGGTTGCCCAGAAAACTGTGCCACAAAGCAACATATTCAACAAAGTGTCTAAGATTCTCACCAGTCTGACTGATTGGGCAAGAATTCAGGTGGGGGGGCCATGTCCGGAGGGGCCTCGTATGTATTCAATTCACCTCACCTCAGGACCAAAGTACCTTTCCTATTATCCGAGCTCATCTGATGTCTGGGGGGTCACCTTCAGGGCCCTCACTGAGGATTCCGAGCATCCTATGGAGTACACGGCCGTGTCATCCGCCTCCTCCCCAGAGCCTCCCGGAGGGGACGCCTCTCCGCTCATGGATGCTACCGCCTCCAGGGCCGCCCGCTTTCCGGTCTCTTTCTGTGTCTGTGTTGGCATCCCCGGGAGCGACCCCTGTTTCTTCATCTTCCTGGGTCTCTGCGCTTTCCGTTCTCACCTGTGTTGGCTCTTGCTCTATGGGACGATTGGCCTCCTTGGGCTTCAAGCCATTCCCATGCTTCCTCTGGGTTCTGAAAGAACAAAGATTTACCCCCATGCATCACTCTCAAGCGAGCTGGGAAGAGGAGCGAGTACTGGATCCCCTCCGCTGTGAGGGCCTTCTTGACTGCCATGTACGAATTTCGCCTGACCTGGACCTGAAACGTGAAATCCGGGAACAATGTCACCTCTCCATTCGCCACTCTGAAGGGGCCCGCCTCTCTAGCTCTCTGGAGTAGAGCATCTCTGTCTGTAGTGCAGTACTCTGGCAATTACCGCTCTGGGTGGTCTGCCCGGAGCGAGAGGTCTTGAAGGTACTCGCTCAAGCATGAAAAACAGAGTCAGGCTATCTAGTGCCACCACCGTGCGAAACCAGCCTTCCAGAAATGCCACCATGTTCGTCCCCTCTGCTCCCTCCGGCAGACCTACCACCCGGACATTATTCCTTCGGTTCCTCCCTTCCGCGTCTTCTGCTCTCTGTTCCAGTCGTTGAGGCTCTCCACCGTGGCTGTTAGTTCTCTTTGTTTGGGAGAAATGACCGCCAGTGTTATCTCCGCCTCTTTGACTCTGTCTGAGAGTTTCTTATGGTCTGCTCTCAAGAGTTCCACCTCTACCGCAACTTCATTAATATTGTGCTGCAATGTAGTTTTGGTGTCCTCAATTGCCCCTAGGATTTTGTCTAGGGTATCCTGGACATTAATTTGCGAAATGTTCTGAGGGTTCCCCTCTTTGAGGTCAGTAGACATCGGACGCTCCATGGCTTTGGTCTTGTGTCGGTTTTTGGACGACATCGGGTGTGCGGTGGTTTACCTCAGCGGCAATAGAAAAATGAGCAGATCCGTTACAGTCTGTTCATCTGCGTGGGCTTAGAAATCTATCTCAGGTCGGTTCCTCTGGTCCTAGGGATCAGAGCAGCCCATCCGCCCAGCAGTAACTCTGCTTCCTCGGAGTGATCCCCCTCACCTGGTTCTCTCTTGGGGGCTCTGCAGGCTTTCCCGTTGCCTCTTTCATCTCCAGGTCTTGGTCTCTATTGCCATCTGCGTCCGGTGCTCCCTTGGTAAGCCGCAGTATATTTCTCGGGCGATCTCTGCAGCTCCATGTCTTCCTTGCTTCCTCCCTCACGTTGTTCGCCGTGCTCTCCCCCTTCTCTTCACAGTAAGGTGAGTCCCACTCCACCTCTATACTCTTGTGGCCCTATAGGGGATGGGGCTCCCATCGAGTGTCTGCTGAGCATGTGCAATGTGAAGTCGCTATGCGTGTTCAGGGTGCCGTACTTGTCTTGCTGAGGCACTGTCCAATATTCTCAATCGCCAGTGCTGCCGCCTGTGGAGGGGCCAGGCTCCTACCTCCATGACGATCTGCCTGTGCTCCTTGCCACCACTCTGTTATTTCTTTATGCCATATGGGGGGGCTTCTCAAATAAAAAAAGTAGTCACTGCTAGGTCGCCCCGATGGCCAGACGCACCTGCACAAATTCACTGGGGCACTGCCTTGCTCCTCGCCCCTCTGCTTCCCCCCTTGTTGGGGGGGCCGTGTCCACCTAACAACGGTCGTTCCGCCAGCACGCGGGGGTGCTCCGTCTCGCCCCCCGCCAGGCGTCTTTAATCGGAGCGGGGCGGTGACGTCCCCCTGTGTCTTCTGCAGGTGAGCTCAGCGCCGCCGGTATGCCCACGTCGTCGCGCCCACAATGGTGGACGTTTTTCAGCTGTCATCGTTCCGCCAGCGCGCAGGGGTGCTCTGTCCTGCCCCCTGACGCGCGTCTTTAATTGGAGTGGGTGGTGACACCCCTCTGTCTCCTCCGCGGGAGAGCTCCGAGCCCCATGTGAAACTATTGATATATCTAATTAATTCTCTTAGTTTTCGTGCACATCTTTATGCTACTTGCTTTCAGAAAATAATCCAAATTCAACGGAATTATCATCAAAGTTCTGCTAATTTGAAAAAAATGTTTAGCTGCTGTCTTTTACTGGATAAATGATCACCATTCAAAATTGCATGGAAATAAAACGGGGATACTGCTCCTATCAATTTCCTCCTCTTTCTGGTATCTGAGTTTCTGGCCAGAGGGACTGGACACAATGCCTACTCCAGTTATAGAGAGTGAAAGATGTTGGAGTGAAAATTGACAATGTTCTTCCTCTGTCTCAACAAATCGAGACAGTAGTAAAACCCTGGCTTTTTCAGCTACATGTTTAAAGCATATTGTCCTATGGTTGCCTTTCAAAATATTGAATGCATTTTTATCCTCTTGGCTTAACTGTTGTAGTTCAATTCATCTGGATCACCCACAATATCAAATTCAGAAATTACAACTTATCCAAAATTCCGACACATGGTTATCTTTAGGGTTGAATGCCAGAAGCCATGTGTCTGATGCCCTTGTTTCCTTGCATTGGCTTCTTGTCAAGCAAGTGGTCCTCTTTAAAGCCATGTCTTATTCCATAATGCCCTACATAACCCACTTTCTATCTCACTGATCACAAAGATACATCAATACAAGCTTTTAAAAGCTGTTAGATCTTGTAATAATTGTTCTTGGTGGTACCCAAAGCAAAGTACAAGACCTTAGATACAAGGGCATTCTCCAACATTAGCACACACTACCACTAAAGATGCCTGCTTGTTTTCCATACTGCTCTGAAGACCTGTGTTTTTGTAAATGTTTAGCAGTTTTTCATAATTACTCCTTCTTTCTGCGCAACTTAAATATCTGTCAATATTACCATCACCAAGAGACCCAAGTTTGGGTGTATGTTTATGATTTACAAAGCTCCCAAAAAAACAAAAAAATGCTCTCTGTTTAATTTAGTATATTTAAGTTTATGTGTTCTTGATCATTAGCTGTAATTAGGATTTAACATTCTATGAGTCACTGTCCCTTTCCTTTCTACCCTCCTTCTGATACCTCTAACAGTATGACCTGGAACTGGCCAAAGTAAATCCAATAATGCCCCCTCACAACTAATACCTCTCAAGCATTCTCAACTCACTGAAACCAACATCTTGTACCAGGGGAATCATACTAAAATTAACAGAGAAAGCATCTTGATCAATGCCCAAAACAAGTACTACACATCATCAATTTATCCCTCAAACATGACATCTTCCAAGCACCCTTAAAAGCAGACAGCCCCCTTGAGAAAAACAGGCATAGCAGTTGAAGATCCATATAATTATCAACTAATTAAACTGTTAGACCCGACAGCCTTAGGGTGGTCTTCCCCAAATGTTTTGCCAGCTTGTCTCACATTTTCGCTCATTTCCTTTTGCTGGCCTTGGGATTCTGAGCATTTTACACTTCTAACCACTGCTAAGGTTCATGTGCTGGCTCCCTAAAACAAGGTTTGATTAGTATATCCCTAATTGGTATATTTAATTTATCTGTAAGTCCCTTATAAAGCGCACCACATGTACCCAAGGCCTGTTAAGTTAAATGCTACTAGTGGACCTGCATCACTGCATGTGCCACCCACTTAAGTAGCATGTTAAAACATCTCCCAGGCCTGCTATTGCAGTCTGACTGCAGTGGCACACTGCCATGAAGACTTTGCATTCAAAACTCCTTACCTAGCCTTAGACTCCCCTTTTATTACACATACATCACCCCTAAGTTAGGCCCTAGGTAGCCCATAGGGCAGTGTGTTGTGCAAATAAAAGGCAGGACAAATACTTTTTAGTTTTACATGTCATAGTAGTGAAAACTCTCAATTGCGTTTTTCACTACTATAATGCCTACCTCTCCCTTAGGAAATCATTGGGGATTCTTAGTTACATTTAATAAGCTGGAATTCCTAATTGGGAAAGGGTAGTCCTGTCATATTTAGTAGCTATGGAATTGTAATGATAAATCCTCTTTAATGCTAAATCCTCTTTTGAAAATGCCACTTTAAAAAAGATGGCATTTTACTGCTCTTAGCCCTCCATGCCTGCAGCCTGTCTCCAATACACATCTGGAGTGGGGTGGCAGTTGGATGTGTTCATTACCTCTAGACAGCCCCACACAAACGGAGCTTGGGTGTGACTGATGAACCATCAACATATTGGTGGGCCATACTGGACAGGAAGGGAGTGAAGAGATGACACTTACACCAAAATAGACAATGTCTTTTCCCCACACAGAGGTCTCATTAATCCCCTGTCGTGAGTCTGGAGCCAAGACAGGAAGGGCAGGAACTCCGTGCACTTTAAGGCCTCTCTTTGAAGTCTCCCCCACGTCAAAGGCATAGCTGGGCATAAGTACTGGACCCCTGACACCACCACTTCAGTACACTTCTGGACCTGTGAATACTCTACCAGGAAGAATTACTGTTGAGCTGCTACAAGGACTGCTACTCTGCTAGGTTGCTGCTCCAGAAGAATTGCTTTCTTGCTGTGCTGACCTGCTGCCTGCTGTCCTCCTTGCCTGGGTGAGAAGGACTGGACAATTCAACACAAATGGATGTGATAGCTACTACAAGAAATAGAAAGCATTGTCTCACGGCAAATAGGGCAGTCCACTGGGGATCCTTGCACCCGACCCATGATATATATGTTTATATATATCATGGATATTCTTCACAGCAAGCCTCCTGAAGAGACTCCAGACAATACAGAACTCAGTGGCAAGACTTTGTACTCGACCTCCCCAGAAGGACCCACATCACACCCATCTCAAAAAACGACACTGGCTCCTGATTCAGAAGAGATGCTGCTTCATGTTGCTGACTTACGCCTTCAAGGTCCTGCACAGCGAAGGATCAGCATACATCAACATAAGCCTGACCTTCTACCAACTGACCAGACACCTCCGATCAGCTTCCCTATACCTCGCAGACACCCCACGGATCTGTTGAGTCAACACGGAAGGGCATTCCTTTTCGCACCTTGCAGCCTAGGCTTGGAACAACCTCACCCTGAAAACTCAGGATTGCACCATCACTCCAGTGATTCAGAAGAGAACTAAAGACCTGCATGTTCGAATGATCATTACTCCACACAGAAGCATATAGCCCCAGTGTCGCAAGACCCTCATGGGTGAGTTGCCACACTCTCTAAATGTTTGATTGATTGATTGATATTTTAACCATTAATATTTGCAAAGGTATATAATTTTTTTTCCAAATGCATACATGGGGTTTCATTTAAAAAATTCAGTTCTAAACATGGTGATTTAAGTGAGACTATTTAGATGGCCCTACAAGTGATAACATTACAACTTCTTGTTGAGATGACAGAGAATCCACAATTGTTATAGCCCCAGAAGTCATCTTCCTGTTATGCATTATATTGTGTAACTGTTAAACCACAGTTTTACTGTAATATGTGACAGATAGCTTCAAAATGGAAACCCTGGCGCCCCTCATTACCAAGCCATGATACTAACTCCTGCCACATATGGTGCTAAATACGGTATTCCAAATGTTTGAGTCAGGCACTGTGACTCCTCACAGTCCTGTAGTGCAAAATGATGACTGTCCCCCGCAGAAACTGATGTGGTGTCCCTGAGTCTCTCATATCTCACAGATATTCATTGGCCTTGGGGTGAATACTCCAGCCCGTGAAAGCTTGTGTGCCCTCTGAAGGGTAGGGTCCTCCAGCGTTGCAAGGCCTGCAGGGGCCTAAGTTACACCTCAGACTGCTCAGGCATCAGAGAATCTTCACCTTTCTCTTAGACCTTCCGCTCCCCAATCTCTGCACAACTAACTTGCATACAACTGTGGACCAGGCATGCCCAGGAAGAGGGAGTGTGTCACTATAACCAGCTCAGCATGGTACGCCCTGGCAGCTTGATTTGGTGTCATCTAATATCCCAAACTGGATCAAATAAATGTCTGAGGTATGAGAGTTCCAAACATCAGAGAAAAAAATACTACTGCTGAACACATCCACTAGTGGACTGTAGACTTCGAAAACCAACTAAGACAAAAAATCATGATTAGTCCAGGAAAAAACAATGCACCAAAACAACATGCATGCTCTGATACTGTATGTAGAGGGCATTACAAAAACTGTCCCCTAAAGACAGGCAGAAAAGCAGGTGGAGTCATGGATCTGCAGGTGGGTTAGATATAAACAGAAAATACACTGAAAGAAATATGGTGCAGATTAAAGGAAAGTGGCGCTGCACCCAGGGCAGTGCCATTTTCCTTGCACCCCCCCCTATCGCCACCATGTGTGTGCCGTATCTAAGATACGAAGCATCATGGTGCAGGGTAGGGGGCAATAGGTTAAAAATTCTTGATGCTATCGATGGACTGTTCAGGGTTAGCGCTAAAAAGGTAACCCTAAACAGTACATAGGGGCCCACTGGCAACAATGGTGTGATCCCTTTTAACGCCTGCTCTAAACAGGCGTTAAAAGTGCTGAAGAGAATGATGCAAAGAAATCTCATATTTCTTTGTGCCATTTGTTCAGCCCCCTTTATGGGGGAACGCCCCCTTTTCATACATTATGCCTGCGCAGGCATAATGTAGCACAAAGGGTTACAAAGTGCTGCAATGCATGCATTGTGCCAATTTGTAAAGATGGAGCAGGGAAAAGGCCACCTTAGTGTTAAAAAATTACGCTAAGGCGGTGCTAAAGTGGCACTAGGCCCTTTTAAATCAGGGCCTAGGTTTTAGTGAGATAGCATTACAATTGTACAAGGGAACAAGTGATTTACTTGTCTCCTGGATGATGGCTCACCTCATTTGTATAAGGATGAAGAAGAGGAAGACAAGTGTAGTAAGTCACAGATCTCCAAGAGAATGGGCGACTTTGTGAAACTCTGGAAATAGTGAACAAACATGCTGCTTACCGGTCTTACCTGTCCGACTGGAAATATGAAAATGTGTGGAGCCCATGTTATGTGCTGTTTTGTCTGCCAAGGTGCATGTGTGATCAGTATGGAGCTAGCATATATAACAGAAAATTAGGAAATGCTCAAATGTTGTCCATACCACATGTTGTCAACAGAGTCCAACAATGGCAAAATCACCTTAGAGTTGCTTGCCTAAGGATCTAAGGATATGGGTTCCTTTGTAGGTTTGGCTAAGAGACGAATGTAGCTGTTTCACCAGCTGCTTGTTTTGAAAAGCACCATAGTAAAAACACATGCTCAGATATATAAATATAATTCTGTCACGATTCTTTATCAGTCTGTTCAACTGTTCTTCACGTTTTACTTCCCACCACACCCTAGAGAGTGGGCCAATGTGTCAGCACACTTCAGCCACTGGTGTTTCTTCATTGTGAGCACAACATTGTGTAATCTGTGCACTCTCATTGTGTCTTTCATTTGCTTATTTTTGTAACGTGTAACTCTTTACCTACTTTTTGGCAAGCATATGCATGCCACCTTAAATGGCAAACTTTTTACTTTTTAGTATTTTTACACTTTTAATGGCTGCTGTATATGTTTGTAAAAATTATGAAAAAATACCCGCTTAACAAGGCCAGACATATTGGTTCTGCCACTGCTTGCTTGTATGTGAGCAACATGGACGGAAGTTTATTCAATGCGATCTTTTCCCCATGGGTATATAGTAGTAAGCAGGCATTGATTTTTGCTCAGGTGAGAATAAAGATTTATTGACCAGAGCACTGGAAAATACGCCCCAGGAGATTATCGGTATTGATGCTTCGTGAGGCAGAGGGCGACCCTTGTACTTGTAAATGCAGCTTAACGTTTCAGTTGTAAGGGTTCACGCTCAGAAAAGATATATATTGAAAAACACCCTTTCTCCAAACGCACATGTTTGCATTGCTGATGAGGGAGTAGTACCAAGCCCAAACTATGCCATGTGCATGGGGGTAAGTGGCTTATAATAAAGTATAAACATATAATGGGTAGAACAGGAGAAGGGGAGCTTGGATGCTGCAGTGCAAATATGGTTCACAATAGACAGATGAAAGGTGCTTAGGTAAGTTTTACAATGCAGGTGGGGGTGATGAGAACAGGGGTGAGGATGGCAGGGCAGGAGTGGGAACTTTTAGTGGGTACACCTAGATGAGGAGTTTCATTAAGAAATGGCTCCTTGTGAAAATGGAGAAGGTGTGGTGACAGGTGGAGCTGATCCGGTAAGCCAGGTTCCTCACAGCTTACTAGAAGAACCACTGGTTCGTACTACACTGGGTGCCCTGGAAGTGCAACAGGCAAGTGCACCCACTTTCTGCACTCCCGGGTTAGTTTGGTGCTACAGTGGGTGCTGCAGATGCTAGTGCAGGGGAATATCTGTGACTCTTGGAAAGCAAGGCCACATTGCTATGTTCTAAGTAAAATACAGACCATCTTCTTCAAACAGATGGTCCACTATTCACTAAAGCACTGCCCCCCGGATAGGAGTGAGTTTGCAGATGTTCTGAAGGAAGAGGTGGGAGTATTGCGTTAACTGTTACAGGGCACACTGGCCAGGGGCAATATTACATGTGCCCAAACTTTCTGTGCCTTGGGGCATATTAACATAAAACAAGAAGCCACAGATGCTTGTGCTGCCCCTTCTGTAGTACAGATAGCACTGGCACACTTATTGCATGGTGTGTCCCCATTCTAATGAGAGAAGCTATTTTTCTTTGCGCCTGCACCATATTAAGGATGCAGGGGCAGTGGCAAACAGGCTGTCAGAAGGCATGCTGATTTTGTGCCAAAAAAAGGTGGCACACAACTAGGGTGCGTTAGGGTCACAGTAAGTGCATCCCTAACAGCGCTGTCTGAAAAGAGATAAGGAGGGTCCCATGGACCCCCCCCCACACATTCCGCTGCTGGTAAGTGCAGTCATTTACTGCACCTGCCTACAGATGGATCTCTGTCCCAACTTTAAATTGCACAACAGGTGCCACCTGCTCTTTTAAATATGGAATAGTTATTTCAAAGAGGTACTCTGGCTTCCACTAATGCACTTCCCTCAGGGCTGCTGCGAGTTTACAGCTGCCCTGAGGAAGCATATTATATGCAACAGGGCACGCTGTCCCTATTTGCAAAAAGTGCACATCTGCAGAAATAGGGAGAGTGTGCCATTAGTGTAATACAGCCCCTCCTCCTCTGTGCCTGGTGCACTCAGTTAAAGGTGAGATGCAGATCCAGCCGGGGCACTAAACCCTATAACTAATACAGGATCAGGTGTATTGTCTTTTGGCCCCTTTACTTATCTAACATTTTTACACCTTTTCATTTCTTTGCCACTTTACTCTCACAATTGTGTTTGTGCTCCTTCTGAGAACTTTGCATGGTATCGGTGAAGTAATAAGTAATAGAACATCACAAGCAGCTGATGTTAGGCTCACAAACATCTCACTGCACGTAATGCAAAGTCCTGCATCTACAAGAGACATGAGCCCAAAGGCCACACCTAGTCTGCTTAGGACAACCTTATTTAAAATTTACTCTGCTTAGACTCAAAGTAATAGGGTGTATAGCACTCTGCATTGGAGCTACCACCGTTTACTCCTTCCCGATCTTGGACTTCAGCCACTGCATCCTCGATAGCTTGGCGTTTACATATAGTTGCCGGTATGGACAGAAATCAAGGAACAGAAGTCTATGTTATGATAAATATGATAAATCAATATTATTCAAACGCTTAATTTTATGTTATGTTTATTTACTAATTTCTAGAGCATTCTTTCAAGAAAAAGTATCTTAGCACTAAGCACCAAACAAAAAAAAGAGACCAAGCAATGGAGAGAAAAGGAAAGCAATGAGAAGACTGGGCCATTGACTGATTAGAATTAACAGAATAAATATGTCTTCAGGGCCTTAAGAAATAACTGGCAGTTTATAGGAAGTTGAATGCACAGCAGGAGATTGTTCTAAAGTTGAGGCCTATGACGCAAAAATCTCTGCCACCAGGGCAGGCAGGATTTTCAGTAGGACAAGCAAGCCAGATCACACAAGCCTGATTGGAGTATGTGCTGTAGGAAGGCTTGTTAAAAAGACCACCCACAGTTGTGTGATAAGACTGCTGAATGAAACACAGAACGCTTCTGAGAACCCTTTTGTTTTACTTAAAAGCGGCAAATACTGCATTGATCCCCCAATACATGATCAGGTTTAAAGAGACAACACACCAGTCTCACAGATACATTTTGAAGGCTCAGTACCCTAAAACCAGGCTTCAGGTATGATGAGGCAGGCAGTCCATGATAGCCCAGTAATGAGGGGATGCAGGGTTTAGTGGCCATGGATTGCATCTGTGCTGAAGCAAACAGCACAATCTTTCATAGAACGCTGAGTATTTCATTTTTGAAAATAACTCTCAGGTTCTTTGGTGAAGGAAGAGGAAGAGCTGGGTCAGAATGCCTTTACGTGTGGCCTTTGACTAAGCACAATTCATCAGTGAAAGATTACCAGGATTAAGAGGCAGCACACTCTCCTACAGAGCCAATGAAGTGGTAGACACCTGATGGAAGATACTGAACCAACAGGATCCACAAAGAAAATGAAAAGGGTCGAGGAGAGTGCTAACCCATGCAGAACATCACAGGTCACAGACTTCACAGATGACTGAAACAGAGGTGTAATACCACTTAGGGTAGGTCCATGAGAAGAGATCTACATTATTCCAGAGCCAAGCCTGTGAATTACACTGTGGTCCAACAATCAACCAATATGAACAGGTCAGGTGTATTGAATGGAGTGAGTATTTAAAGATGCAGCGGTTCAGTCTGGATATCCTTATCTATGCTTGCCTGCAGCTCATTCTGCAGCTAATAGCCCAGCCTCAGGTTAATGTAGCAAGGGAATGGATGATTGGGATCCATTAAGATTTTTTTTAGCTTGAGGAAGCAAAATAGGATTAACAGAATAGATATTAATAATAGATGACCAGAAAAGAACTGATGGATCTATATTTCCTAAAACAGTTAAATAAAGGTTTTTATTCATTAGGGAATTATTCAGATCACACAGACAAAAATACAGAGGGTGACAATATTGATAGAATGCATGATCACAGGATCTTGGAATGATGCTATGGCGGCTGAAAATGGCCATCAGGAGAACCTAATTTCAAACAGGATGGAGCCCTATTTACATCAGAGATGGTCATAACTAGGATGTGTTAAAAAACATAGGAAACAATTGTCTCTTTTTGGAGAAACCAGAGCAAATGTAGAGATCAAGCCATACTACCTTGGTTCCTCACTAAGAAGGAATCAAAGAAGACTGAATTCAATCCACTTTGTTTTGTAATAATAATGATTATATAATCTAACTTTTTTAATAAATGAGAGCCTGCATTTCCTGTGCATAACCCATTTTTAATTTTTTATTACAGTCAAGTTGTGACATCTCTAGTCACCTAAAATAACGAGATGAAATAGGTACTCAACTGTAATAAGGTATAACACGTGTGTGCTGACAACAGACTGCCTGCTGCCAGCAGCCCATGTGCAATGCAGATCCCAGAGCATAATTACATCTGCATTTATATAAAGAAAACAGGAACTGACTCTTCTTCTGATCTGTTTTTCTAACGTGAACAGAGACCATCAGAAAGGATATATTTATGGCAACATATTTATTTTTTGTATGCTATAAATTGCTACAGGGAACATCGAATGTCTGTTCATGTTTCTAGACTTCCTGGTCTACTGCCTTTGTTTAAAGTTCGATTTATATTAAATTTTAATATCATTTTTGCAAAAAATACTAAATGCTTTTTGGTGTATTTAATTTTGCACTTTAGATTCTGCTTTTAATCTTCATATCTGCATTCTTATTATCTCCTTCAAATGAAAGAACAAGACACCAAGGATAGTGTGATCATGTGTTATAAGGAATCCATTATCCCCTGCTGTATGTTATAAGTATATTGCAAGTCACCTTGAATTTCTCTGACCTTATTAAGGAGAACGTTCCTCTGTTTGGTCACGGAACTCTCCTCAGTGACGTGTAAGAGCCTTATAATGTATAGCAGGAGGAATCTTACTTTTAGTATATCTTTGTACAGTGTTCTGGTAGCCCTCCTCTAGTTTAGTCAGGATTCTGAGAGATTTTAATTCCTCAAATATTTGATTGGTAATAACATTGCAATTGTTTGCAAAGTTCCACAAAACTTTGCAGACCTATTCCTCTTTCTACATTGGCTGATAATGCAAAGTTTTGTGGTGATAAGCTAAGGGGGCACAAAGAAAATACTGGGAGTCCCAAAAATGTTTTTCCATCAATGCATTTTCCATAAACTTTTTAGACAGATGTAGCTGCAAAGTAGCTGAATGGAATTTTATTAAATCTTGCAGGAATATAGATTATGGCATGGAAACGGTCCTTCTGCTATTTAATGTAAATTGGTTCAGTAGTTTTTAAGTAATTTGGAACAAAATCTTCGTGATGTTAGGGGCAGCAGTATACCACAGTACTTGCGTGGTATACTGCAATTACTGACAATGACAGAACACAATATGATTGCTAAATGAAAGCCCTTGCAAAGAGAAAAGGCAGTCATATTGTTTAGACTACATTTTTGATTTGTTCTGTGTTTTTAGGCAAAATGTTGCTTGGTACTGTTTCTGTAATGTATAGGAAAAAAATAGACAGCTTAAGAACGTCTGAAGAGGTAGGGAAAAGTATTTCTATTGATTTACATATATTTTGAAAAATGTTTACAGAGTACCAAATCACTTTCACAAAAGTATCTAGAAAGTGATGTGGTAATCAAAAAATTAAATAGGACAGATGACACTGTACAATATACCACTCCACTGTGAGACAAGCTACTCCATTCTATGACACGCCATTCCATTCTTCCTCATGCTATTCCACTGTATGCCACTCCGCTAAAGGCACCTCCACTCGAAGACACTCTTTGATATGCCACTCCATGACATGCCACTCCACTCTATTCCAGCCACCTCTACAAGACTCCACTCTACCGCCCTCCACTCTACCCCACTCTACCAGACATTATCATAGTCTAAGTTAAACCACTCCATTACTCTCTATGACATGTCACTGCACACTAGGATAGACACATCCATTCTTGACATGCTGCTCCACTTTAGGACACTTCACACCAGTTCACTCTATGACAATTCACGCTGCTCTACTCTATGACAGCCACTCCACTCTATTACATGCCAGTCCACTCCGCACCCCTCAACTCTAACACATTGTATGACACAGCACTCTATGACATGTCACTCCACTCTACTATACAACATGCCATGCCACTCAAAGCCACTCAATGCCACTCCACTCTACTCTTCCACACAGCACTAGATTTTACACCACACCACTCTATGTGAATCCACTCCTTTGTATTCCAGTATACTCCACTGTACTGTAACACCCCTCAACTATAAAACACTATGACTCACCACTCTGTTATACACCACTGCAATCTACTCTACAACATGCCACTCCATTGTAAGCCGGTCCACTCCACAAGACTCTATTCCATTCTATGGCCCTCCACTCTATGCCACTCTACTCCACTCTACACACTCTACAATATGCCACTACACAAAACTCTATGACACACCACTTCACTCTATGATACGCCACTCCATTCCGCAACATGCCTCTCCACTCTACGCCACTCCTTTATATGCCTCTCCACTGTAAGTCATTGTGGCCCTCATTACAACCCTAGCGGTTGGTGCAAAAGTGGCAGTAATACCACCAACAGGCTGGCGGTAATTACCGCCAAATTATGACCATGGCAGAAAGATCTCAGATAGACAGCCACTTTACCACACCAACCGCCAGGGTGGAAACAACAGGCACCACGGCGGTAGCCGCCTACAGCCAGACGGAAGTCAATGTCCTGCCCACCGTATTAAGATATGCCAATCTGCCACCTTTTCCGGGGCGGTACCAACGACATCAAAAGCCTGGTGGAAAAAGAGCTCAGAAGTGAAAGGACTCACCATTGGAGACACAGGGAACAACCACACCACCATGGAGGCTGAGCTGCATGTCTTCCTCATGCTCTTCTATGTGCTGCTCCACCACGAACAACAACGACGGCGAAGACGACGACGTTGAGTACAGCCGCCTAGCACACAAGGGAGGGGGAGCGGAAGAAGAGAGTGACACACACACGCACAACACACACACACACACACACACAACACCATACACACAACCAGATGCACAAGAAAACAAGTTATTCCCCCTAAATCGGCCGAATAATGCAAGGACAAAATGAATGTATTAAAGTCAGTGTAATTAGATCAACACAGTATAAAAATAACTTAGCCAATGTTACAGATATTTACAACTGTACAGTTCAAGGGACACTGCACAGTCCTCATTTTGCGTGGGCCACATGGCCACAGGCCAAAGTCCAAGGCCCCTTTTGTCACTTGCATCAACACAGAGAGAACACTGCAGGGGCATAAGTTGGTAAATAGGCAGGCACCTCAGGGGGATGGGGGGGCACGGCAGCTGGGAGATGGAACAACACCACCGGTTCTGAAGGGGGCAACGTGTCCTGTGCTTGATCCTGGGGAGTGCAAGGCCACAGTCTCTCAAGTGGGTGACTTGCCCACATGCTCTGGAGGGGCCAACATACCCTGAGCTTGGTCCTGGGGAGTGCAAGACCACAGTCTCTCAAGTGGGTTACTTGCTCACATGGTCTGGAGGGGCCAACATGCCCTGTGCTTGGTCCTGGGAAGTGCAAGGCCTCAGTCTCTCAAGTTGGTGACATGCCCACATGTTCTGGAGGAGCCAACATGCCTTATGCTTGGTCCTGGGGAGTGCAAGGCCACAGTCTCTCAAGTGGGTGACTTGCCCACATGCTCCGGAGGCAGCATCGTGCCTTGCCCTTGATCCTGTGGAGGCTGGGTTGGTCTTACACACTGGTTCTAGAGGGGGCATCGTACCCTGTGCCCTTTGATCTTGGGGAGGCTGGGGTTGGTGGGTGTCTCACCCACTGGTTCTGGAGGGGGCATAGTGCTCTGTGCTCTTGATCCTGAGGAGTGCAAGGTCACAGTCTTGCAGGATGGGTGTCATACCCACAGGATTTGCAGGGGGCAGGCCGCATAGCAGCCCATGGAGGCAGGACTACATACCGTCCAGCGGTGGTGACGGCTGCTCAGTGGTGGAAGTGGTGCTGCTGCAGCCCCTGGTGGGGGGAGGCTCCAGCTCATCCCCTGCAGCCTCAGGTAGCTGCCCACTGTTGGTGGTGGTGCTGCTGCTGCTGGTGGGGGAAAGCTCCAGCCCATCCCCTGCAGCCTCGGATGGCTGCCCACTGTTGGTGGTGATGCTGCTGCTGCTAGTGGGGGAGGCTCCATCCCATCCCCTGCAGCTTTGGATGGCCTGCCCCCTGCAAGTGTAAATGCCCTCCAGGAATGCATTAGTCTGTTGCATCTGGGCTGCCAGACCCTGGATGGCATTCACAATGGTTGACTGCCCTACAGAGATGGATCTCAGGAGGTTAATAGCCTCCTCACTCAGGGCAGCAGGGCTAACTTGGGAAGTGCCTGAGGTGCATGGGGCAAAGGTGATGCCCACCCTAATGGGTGAGTGGGCACGGGCAACTCAATGAGGGGCTGCTGGGAGGGCGGTGCTGGTCCATAGGTGGAGGCTGTACCTGTAGCTGGGGTGGTCACAGAGGTGTCTGCCACCCCCAGGGAGCTTCCATCGGAGGAGGTATCTGTGTCTGAACTGCCCCCGCCAGTCTCCGCCATGGTGCTCCCCTTGCCCTTCGTCCCACTGGTGCCCTCACCGTCGGTGGACTCTGCCTCCTGGGTCCTGTGGGATGCAGCACCCCCCATTGCCGGTGCCTCTGCTCCGCTGCCAGATGATGCTAATGCACATAAGAACAGGGTGACAAAACAAAAAGGTGGAGAGGGTAAAGGATACACTGGGTCAATGGCTGCACAAACACCACTGTTGGTGTACACAGCACACTCACACACAGGGTACAGGCCTACACACTATGCATTGCACTACCAGTGATATTGCTAGCCAACAAGACATGGGGAGGGGCACACTCCGCCAAATCCAGCACACCTGGGACCCAGGCAGCCTTCACCAGTAGTGGATGCCTACGACCTAGGAAGCAGAATTATCCCTTCTGGACCCTAGCCACCAGGGGACCTATGCTGCAGTGTCAGGCCTGGCCTAGGGGCACCCACTGACATACATCCCCCACCCTGATACCACCCTACCATGCGTAAGTTATAATGATGGACACTGTACTCACCCCGTTGTGGCTGCTGTGATGCCCTCAAGCCCCCATCCAGCTCTGGATAGGCCACCGCCAGTATGCGGGCCATCAGGGGAGTCAGGGTTTGACGGGCACCCCTTCCTCCTTGGGAGGCCATCCCCAGCTGGGCCTCCGCCGTCTTCTGTGCCCAGAGTCTCGGGTCCTCCCACCATTTCTGACAGTGGGTGTTTTGCCTGCCATAGGCCCCCAGGGTCTGCACTTCCTCGGCGATGGCATGCGATATACTCTTCTTTTGATGGGCGCTGACCTGCAGAGGGAATACACACAGGAAAATAGTATTAGTCAGACAGTCCTGCCTGTTACACTTTTGGCCCACCATATCCCTTCACATCACCATTTACACACACATGGCCCAGCACACAACCTGTATGCTGCCCACGGGACATCCACCCGCCCCCCCTTACACGATGCCTTCACACCCCACTCCATGCATTCATGCCACATGCATCGTGCCCACAGGGTACTCACCTGTTGGTCTGGAGGCCCATACAGCAATCCATACTGGGGTAGGACCCCATCCACCAGTGTCTCCAACTCTGCCGAAGTGAAGGCAGGGGCCCTTTCCCCAGTCACACGCGCCATGGTAGGTTCCAGACACAGGTCACAGCAGTACATGCAGTGTAGATCCTCTCCTGTTGAAGGTCAGGTAGCAAGTGAGGAATCAGATAGAAAATGTCAGTCACGTCTGCGGTGGTGCATACCGCCACTGCCGGCGTACATCACCATTGGTCACTGTACCCCTTAGGGCTCCATTATAACCAATGAGGAGTTGCACGGTGGTTCCCGACTGCCTCCCGCAACAAGGTACAATGTCAGTGGAATTACATCACTTCCACCTGTCCCTCCACACAGGACAGGCGGATGCCATTTCACGGGGGAGCAGGCCCTGGATTATTACTGCGTCACTGTTTAATTTTGGATATATAGGACAATTCTCAATGACCCATTGCAATTTGACAGCATGCATCGTACTGCTGTAGCCCCATTGTTCAGTTTGTGAGGTTAGTGGCAGTGCGGCAAAGTCAAGTGTCACAGACATTGATGACACAGCACTTCAGGACTCACAGAGTTGCAGAATTCGGTGAGGCTGCTGCGGCGTCAGGCCTGCGGGGTCATCGAGCTTCAGCGAGGACCATGGCTTCAGTTGCAGGCGGCGGCACAGAATCTGGCAGCAGCATTAGTCTACGGTTGTCTGAAGTCGGTGCACTTGGTTCTTCTTGGTTTTTCACCAGCATCTCCTTTCAAGAACCCAGGGACTGAATTAGGCACCACTTGGCAGGGCAGGAGTCCAGGTGCTGGCAGAGGAAGTCTTTGATGGCCCTGATATTTCAGAACAGGGGACAAGCTCAGTCCAAGCCCTTGGAGATCCCTCTCAAACAGGAATATACCACAAAGTCCCTTCCTCAGGCACAAACAGCAATTGCAGGATAGCCCAACAAGGCACAGTCACAGGCAGGGGCAGCACTTCTCCTTCAGCTTTTCACTCTCCTCCTGGCAGAGGTTTTCTTGAAACCTTGAAGTGACCTGGAGTCTGGGGTTTTGGGTCCAATACACATACCCCTTTCTACCATTGAAGTTGCCCAACTTCAAAGAAAAGTCTCTGTTGTTCACAGGATCCTGCCTTGCTCAGGCCTGGCTACAGACACACAGCAGTGTGTTGGAGACTGCTTTGTGTGAGGGCAGGCACAGCTCTATGAGGTGTAAGTGACCACTCCTCCCCCCAGCCTACCCCAGATGGCCAATCTGGATATGCAGGTTACACCCAGCACGCTTTGTGTCACTGTCTAGTGGAGATGCACAACGATCAGTCTGACCCAGACAAGGAATCCACAAACAGGCAGAGTCACAGAAAGGTTTAAGTACAAAAATCGCCACTTTCAAAAAGTGGCATTTTCAAACTAACAATCAAAAAAAAAACTTCACTAAAAGATGTATTTTTAAATTGTAAGTTTAGAGACCACAAACTCCATATTTCTGCCTGCTCTCAAAAGGAATCTGCACTTTAGTAATATTTAAAGGCAGCCCCCATGTTAACCTATGAGAGAGATGGGCCATGCAACAGTGAAAAATGAGTTTGGCATCAGGACATGTAAAACACATCAATTCATGTCCTATCTTTAACATACACTAAAGCCTGCTTATGGGGCTACCTAGCGCCTACCTTAGGAGTGCCTTACATGCATAAAAAGGGAAGGTTTGGTCCTGGCAAGTGTGTACACTTGTCAGGTCGAATTGGCAGTTTAAAAACTGCCCACACAGACACTGCATCAAATATGCCACATGTGGAAAAGCCAATTACACATACAATTTCACACAGGGGGCACTTGCACTTTTTGCACTGGCCAGCATTGATAAAGTGCCCAGAGTAACAAAACAGCAGAAACAGAGTCCAGCACACAGAAATAACCTGGAAAGTAGAAGCAACATGTTAGGGGAGACCACACCAAGGATGCAAAGTCTAACAGCCCCCCTCCGTGAGACTTCCTGGGTCCCAGGGTCCCCATCCATGTGGCCAAATTCTAAGGGGAGTTGGCTTCCCGTCCCTTTCCTTAAGTGTTAATAGATCTCAATGACCCCATTTCCCGAGGCTAAGGCCAATAAAAGAGTGAGGGGGATCTGTGGGACCCCTTCCTCGCCCCTACTAGGCCCCAGGACTCTATAACCAGGGGCCAAATATAATAAAAAAGGCTCATTAGGTCCTGGGGACCCCATCCCCCAGGGCCATCTCTTTTGTAAAAGAGGGGGGGCATGAAACCACCTTCATGAGTCTTCATAGGACCCGGGACCTCATCCTTCAAACCATTTTTTTAAATAGGAAGCGGGCCACATGGCCCTGCTCATGGAGTCATCTTGGGCCGAACACCCTATATCCCAGGGCCTACATTAATTACTGTATATGTGGGTGCCTCGGTGCTCAACTAGGGCACTCATCAACCAACATTTTGAGGGCCACCAGGGAGAAGTCCCAGGGCCCCAGCAGCCCCAGCTGGCTCTCCGCATGTTGCAAGAGTCATCATTGCTCCTGCCAGGAAAGAGCGGCTATTTATGCTACTCCCTCTGGATGAGAGCAATATGTGTTTTCTTTCCCTGCCTGCTCCTGATGCATGAGTCTGCTCGCAGCCAGTGGGAGCATTTTTAAAGCTACCACCAGCTGACAACAGACTAATTCTGATAAGAAATACAGAGACCTAGATATTGGCTGACAGAATATCCATTACCGCTGTAACCGAGTAACCCGTCTGCCAATAGCTAAATCAAGCCATTAGTGTTTCCTCCCATTTGGAAGGATATTTGAAAATGCTCCAGTAGGTGGGAGCAAACACGTGTTTCCCTGCCCACGGTGGGATCCCTGGGACACAGTAAGCGATCCGGCCCCTGGGTTATTAAAGATGGGATGGATTTGTGGGGCCATTAAAGGCTAAGGAGGGGCACTTCCATTAATGTAAGTGACAGTACTGGGGGATGGGGCCCCCAGGGCCTTTTTATGACTCAGGTAGGGTTGGTGGCAATATCGCTCTCCTCTTTAGTATACATTTTGGCCTGGAAGATGGGCTCCCTGGGGCCTATAATGTCTTGGGGAGGAGTGTCATGCATTTCTTTTGTTTTTTTGCAGCAATCCTGTGGGGATTACGTGGGATCGTGACAGAGTTTGTCATTTTTCTTTAAAAAAAGGTTGGCCCAAGGGGGGTCTCTCTGTGCCCCCGCCCCATGAGGCCTAGAAGGGCAGAGTATCCCTATGCTGCCCTCTCATATAACTTTTTTTATAGATGCAGGACAGGGGACTAAACAAGTTCCTGAGTCCTGTAATTGCTTCCAGCAACATTTTTTCTCATGTTGCTGGCTGTCCATAGGAGCGTTCAAGAGAATGAGATGGCCCAAGAGAAAAAAGCTCCCTGGGCCAATCAGAACACTCTATTTTTAATCTGGCGCTTCTGCGAGACTCTCACTGACTCAACTGTCCAGAAATACAAATAAGTGTGAATCTTAATTTCTCAAAAACTACTGAACCGATTTACACCAAATCACAAAAAGTACAATCTATAGAACTTGATCTAGCTTACTGCCAAATTTTCTCACTCTCCACTTAACGGGTCTCCCTGAAACTTTCTATGAAGCAGCTGAGGTGAATTTGCCTAGTAATAGGTCTGCTATTGTTTGTTCAATGTTGTTTTTTATCAAGGGAGTGAAGGCAGTTTCTTTTGAATCAGTGGGGAAGGATGAGCTTATCAGAGTGCTACCAAATCGGCCAGCGTTCCCTGCTAAATATGTCACCACCACTGCCAAGAGAACATGAAAAGACATAGGCCTTGTACAAGTTCAATAGTTAGACAACTTCTGTTTGGTCCTCCTTCTTAAAGGAAAAATGTTTCATTGGTTCAGGCGTCATGACCTGACCTACTCTCCCTCCTGCCATTTGCTCTAATGGCAACCTGAATGTCTTCCATGTTGAAAGAGACAAATGGTTAAGTTAAAGTTTGAAAATTGTTCTTGTCAGGAAGGTTTGTTGATGCAAAGCATTATTTATTTATTTATTGAATCCTTATTTATTTTGAATTTCCTATTGCAACTACTAGGCCAAGGGTGTCTGAGCGCTTTACGATGGGACGTCCTAACTTACACAAAATACAATAAACACAAGCACATATAGACAGGGACACCGGAATTCTGCAATTGTGTGACTGTGGTGATTTTCACATAATTGTAGATTTGCCGCATTTGCCACATAATCCATCACAATCTGCAGATTTTAACCCTTTACCCGCCGTGGACGTAATGGTTATCTCCGTGGCTGCGGCGCTGAAGCGCCACGGACGTAACCATTACGTCCAGGTTCCAGCCCTCGGGGGAAGCGCTGGCGCTCCTTGGAGGCCCGCCTTCCCATCCCGCCAGGGCAGGGCTGGAAGGAGAATCGCTTCACCTTCCACCCCCGATGCCCCCGACCCCCTAGTGACGTCTGATGACATCAGCATGCGATTGCGTGCTGACCTCATTAGAGGTCACCTCCCATCGGGCTGGTAGCCTGCTTCCAGCGAGATGCAGAAGAGAAATGCTTAGCATTTCTCTTTCGCTCAGGAGGAGGGGGCCGGCAGAGGAGGAGGGGGGCTGCGATCGAGCAGCAGAAATGCCCACTAGACGCCAGGGATTTTGTTGTTGTTGTTGTAATTGTCATGAGGGGAGCGGCAAAATATTTTAAGGCCATTTCTGCCCTCAGGGGTGCAGAAAACCCCTAGACACCATGGCTAATTTTTTTGTTTTTGTTAATTATTCTTTTTTTTTATATGTGGGGAGCAACCCCTTAGGCAAGGGTCGCTCCCCGGGGGGCCAAATTATTTTTAGGCCATTTCTGCCCCGTGTGGGCAGATCAGACTAATATAATTAGGCCGAGCTGACCCCAGGGGGGGATAAAAACCAATTGACACCAGGGACATTTTTTATACTTACGCATAGGGGAGCGGCCTCTTGGGCAAGGGCCGCTCCCCAGGCGGGGCAAAAATATTTTTAGGCCATTCCTGTCCCCCCTGGGGGCAGATCTGCCTAATATAATTAACCGATCTGCCCCCAGGGGGGGCAGAAACCTCAAGACACCAGGAATATATATATTTTTTTATTTACTTTATGTTTTTATGTATGGGAAGTGACCCCTTAGGTAAGGGTCGCTCCCCTGGGGGGGCAAATTGTATTTAGGCCATTTCTGCCCCCCAGGGGGCAGATCGGCCTATTTTTGTTATGCCAATCTGCCTCCAAGGGGGCAGAAACCACTAGACACCAGGGATTTTTATTTTTTTGCATCAATTTCCACAAGGGGAGCAACCCCTTAGAAAGGATCGTTCCCCTGGGGGGCAAATTTATTTTAGGCCATTTCTGCCTACTTTTATTCGGACGATCTGTCCCCAAGGGGGGCAGAAACCAGTAGGCACTGGGGATTTTTTTTTGCACTGATTTCACGCAAGGGGAGCGACCCCTTAGGCAAGGGTCTCTTCTCTGGGGAAGCGGAATTTATTTTAGGCCATTTCTGCTCCCTTTGGGGGCAGATTGGCCTATTTGTATTAGGCCGATCTGCCCCTGGGTGAGGGGGGGCAGAAACCACTTAGGCACCAGAGATTGATGTGTGTGTTTTGTGTGGGGGGGCAGCCCCTTGGGCAGGGGTCGCTCCCCATGGGGGCGCATTACTGTTGGCCATATCTGCCCCCACTTGTGGGCAGATCAGCCTATTTTTGGATGGCCCATCTGCCCCCAAGGGGGAAAGAAAAGCCCACCAGAGACCAGTGAAGATTTTTTTTTCAAAATAAGAGGGTGGGGGTATGGCCATACCCCCACTCCAAATAAATGGGGCCAAAGTTGTTCCGCCCACCAGTGGGCAGATTGGACAATTACCCACGATCCACAACCCGGGGGGCAGAAAGTCTACTAGATGCCAGGGAATTAAAGTAAAACAAAAAATAGTGGGGTGGTGGCTACAAACCAGTATGGGCCTGGTTATGCCCCCACCCCAACTGAAGGGGGTAACAGTATTTCAGCTCTCCCCCTGCACACTAAAACATCTTATCCCATGGCAAGCAAGAGGTCATTTGATTATTTTGGGTTTTGGTTTTACATTTGGGCCATGAGAGCTTGGCTAACTCTCAAAATCATCCCACTTGGAATGATGAGGGCTGCACTTTTTGGACTTTGGGACGCTGCCATGTAGAAAAATCCACAAGACCTAGGCACATCTGAAAACTAAACATGTGGGTGAATCCAGGGTGGTGTGCTTCACATGCACCCCTCACCATTTTCTTACCCACAATGCCCTGCAAACCTCCAACTTTGCTGGAAATCACACATTTTTCCCACATTTTTGTGATGGAACCTTCCGGAATCTGCAGGAATCCACAAATTTCTATCACCCAGCATTGTCTCATCTATACTGATGAAAATTCTGCTGCACTTGTCTGCCTAAAAATGTTTTTTTCAAATTACTTTTTTGGACCCGCTTTGGTTCCCCCTCAATTTTGACATGTTTTGGCTCTTCCCTGTCACAGGCACTTGGCCCACCTACATAAGTGAGGTATCATTGTTACCAGGAGACTGAGGGGAACGTTGGGTGGTAGGAAATTTGTCCTGGTGCGGCGATTCCACACTGAAATGTGGGAAAAATTAGATTTTTTAGCTAAATTTGAGGTTTGCTGAGGATTCTGGGTAAGAAAACATTGTGGCATCCACACTAGTCACACCTCCCTGGACTCCCTCGGGTGTCTAGTTATCAGAAATGACTGGGTTTGGTAGGTTTCCCTAGATGGCTGCTGAGCCCCGGACCAAAAACTCAAGTGCCACACTTGATAATTTTGATGTATCCAGATTGAGTTTTGGGGCATTTCCTTTCACGGGCACTAGGCCTACCCACACAAGTGAGGTACCATTTTTATCGAGAGACATGGGGGAGCGCTGGGTGGAAGGAAATATGTGGCTCCTCTCAGATTCCAGAACTTTCTGTCACCGAAATGTGAGGAAAAGATGTTTTTTTGGCCAGATTTTGAGGTTTGCAAAGGATTCTGGGTAACAGAACCTGGTGAGAGCTCCACAAGTCACCCCATCTTGGATTTGCCTAGGTGTTTACTTTTCAGAAATGTTCAGGTTTGGTAGGTTTCCCTAGGTGCCGGCTGAGCTACAGGCCAAAATCCACAGCTAGGCACTTTGCAAAAAACAGCTCAGTTTTCGTTGGGAAAATGTGATGTGTTCAGGTTGTGTTTTGGGGCATTTCCTGTCACGGGCGATAGGCCTACCCACACAAGTGAGGTACCATTTTCATCAGGAGACTTGGTGGAATGCTGGATAGAAGGACATTTGTGACTCCTATCAGATTCCAGAACTTTCTGTCACCAAAATGTGATGAAAAGTGTTTTTTGCCAAAATTTTGAAGTTTGCAAAGGATTCTGGGTAACAGAACCTGGTGAGAGCCCCACCAGTCACCCCATCTTGGATTCCCCTGGGTGTCTAGTTTAAAAAAATGGACAGGTTCAATAGGTTTCCCTAGGTGCTGGCTGAGCTAGAGGCCAAAATCCACAGCTAGGTACCTTGCAAAAAACAGCTCTGCTTTCTTTGGGAAAATGTGATGTGTTCACGTTGTGTTTTGGGGCATTTCCTGTCGCAGGCGCTAGGCCTAGCCACACAAGTGAGGTACCATTTTTCTTGGGAGACTTGGGGAAACGCTGGGTGGAAGGAAATCTGGGACTCCTCTCAGATTCTAGAACTTTCTGTCACCAAAATGTGATGAAAAGGTTTTTGGGGCCAAATTTTGAGGTTTGCAAAGGATTCTGGGTAACAGAACCTGGGGCCAGATGTAGGTAGGTAAAAAATAGCAACTCGCAAATTGCGAGTATTTGCGACTCGCAATTTGTGAGTCGCTAACTGCAATGCAGGTAGAAAGTGCGAGGACAATTTGCGACTCGCACACGGAGTCGCACCGCAGATAGCGAGTCCGCTGTTTGCGAGGTCGCTTTTTGTGACCGCGCAAAAAACAGACTCGCAATTTGCGAGTGGGTGTCGCAAATTGCGACTGTGCTGAAAATTGAACCACACTCTTTTTTACTGCAGCACAGCTAACAAACACAGCTCGAGCAACCATGGCTGACACTCCCAGGAAAAGAAAGCTAAAGTTTGCTGAGAAGGAGTTGGGGGTGCTAACAGATGAGTGCTGTCAGCACCATGACGAGCTGTTTGGCAGGGCAGCCCTCACTGTGCCAGACACAGAAAAAAAAAGAATTTGGCAGGATATCCAGGACAAGGTCAACTCCCTGGGGGTCAGCCACCGGAGTGTGGAAGAACTTAAGAAAAGGTGGTATGACCTGCGCTCCCGGACCAAGGAGAGGGTGGCAGAGCGGCTCCGGGAGATGAGAGGCACAGGAGGGGGACCATCGACGGTACCACACACCACACCCCTGGAGGAAAGGGTAGAGGAGCCCCTTGAGCCTGAGGCTGTCAGTGGAATGGTAGATCTGGACACCTCTGAGCCAGGACCATTAACCGGTGAGTACCATGTGATATGCATGTACCCCCATCAATGCCATACCCCCACCCACCTTGTACACAGGGGCATGCACAACCAAGATAGCTCCATTTCAGAGTAGCAAACACCAGAATGATGCATTATGGGCAATGTAGTCAAGTAGGCAGTTCATAGGCAATTGTTTATTAGGAAGTTGATAACAGATAGTAGACACTGACAGTGTGTTCCCTATGTCCCACAGGTCTCCCACAAGACACCCCCACCAGCCCAAGCAGCCAGGGGCCAATGGTCAGCCAGCACAGAGAGGAGACAACAGGACCAGCCACCACTGCTACCTGCACCACCAACACCATGCCCTCTCTGGAAACACCTGTTGCAACAGTGGTGTGCGAGCCTGCACCAGGTACAAGCCAGAGTGCCATGTCAGACAATACAGGGCCTCCACCGCTGCGCAGGCGACGTAGGATACCAACAGCAGAGCAGCAGGCAGAGTCAGGGCATGCCTCCACAACACCAACAGAGGCCCAACTGCTACGGGGTCAGCGCCTGCAAAACCAACAATTAAGGAGGATTAGTGGGGTATTGCAGCGCTTTGAAAGAAATCATGCCATCAGTATGCAGCAGGTGCATTCAGAATTGCAGGTTATAGGAAACAACACGGGTGACCTTGCACTGTCTATGCGCGAACTGGTGGCAGGACTGCTAACGCAGAGTGACAGTGCACGGCGCAGGGACCGCCAGCTTCTGCAATGCCTGGACAGGATGGCCTCCTCTATAGTTAGGCTGGCTGTTAACACAACAGGGCTGTCTAGGTGAACAGTCAGCCTCCAGGTGGACATGGGCCACTTTGCGGGTGATGTGGCACGGGGACTGGGCCGGATCAACCATGCAATAGACCTAATGGAGGCACGGCAGGTGGCCAGGGGCACATGCGACACCCCACAGGACAGTGAGGAGGGCTCCACTGTCAGCAGTGTCTCTGCCAGTGACACCAGGGTGCTACGTAGTGGAAGCACAAGGCAGAGCACTGCTGACCCACCTAGTACCAGCCAGGCTGGCCGAGCCCGCCGTAGGGTGTGAGCTCCACACTGTCCCTGGGGTTGGGGCACATGATGGCAATGTGTCCCATGCCAGGTGAACTATTGAAGCCCCTGAACTGTTTTTCATGTACATAGTTTGGTATTTGCACTTATTAAATCATTTGTTCTTTCCACTTAACACATGCACTCTTTGTTATATTGGTGAGTATGGTAGAAGTTGGCACGTACCTTCCAAAGTATTGGTTTGCAATGTGTTCCCGTCTCAGTCTGCCTTGATTTGCGATGCTCCTATCCCCATGATGGCGATGTGGTTGCTCTTGCTCTTCATCCTCAGAATCAGGGTCTTCAGGGGTGAGAGGTAGCCCACGTCGGGTGGCAATGTTGTGCAGGATAGCGCATGCAACAACTATTTTGAATGCCGTTATATGGGGTATACTGGAGGGCACCTCCACTTCGGTGGAGGCATCTGAACCTTGCTTTCAGCAGTCCGAAGGTTCGTTCTATGATGTTCCTGGTCCTCTTATGTGCACTGTTGTATCGCCTCTAGCAATCATTGCTGGGTGTTAAGTACGGAGTCAGTATCCATGGACGTAGTGCATATGCACTGTCACCTGTTGGGCACAAAACGTACACTGTTAGCAAGGCATGGGTGGTTTGCACATTGACCTGTGTGCATGTCTTCAAGGTGTATTCAGCTCTACCTAGGAGGTATCCGTCTCCAAACTCCCCACGTTCCAGGCGTTGGTGTATGCCACTGTGCCTAAAAATGTAGGAGTCATGGGTACTGCCTGGAAATTTGGCAACCATGTCAGTGATGATATAATGAGCGTCACATACCACCTGTATGTTGAGTGAGTGTGTACACTTCCTATTGCGGAACAGATATTCCAGGTTTGCAGGTGGGCATATTTGAATATGTGTCCCGTCTACACACCCTATGACATGGGGGAAGTTGGCAATCCGGTAAAATTCCAACTTGGTACTGTTGATTTCTGCCTCATTCCTGGGTAGGTATATGTATTGGGCCATGTGTGTGAGTAAGGAGTCTAGGAATGCCCTAAAGAACCGTGATAGTGCACTTTGGGATACCCCACCTGCCACAGCAATGACCCCCTGATAGCTACCTGAGGCCAAGAGGTGAAGTGAGCATAGCACTTGCACATGCGTAGGGATGGCGCAGCCGCGCACAGTCTGGCGTTCTACCTGTGGTTTCAGTAAATCTATTAAATCTAGTATAGCTGCGCTGCTAAGTCTATATTTGTCATAAATTTCCTCCTCAGTTTGCTGGAAGAGGGTCTGCCTTGTTCTGTAAATCTTCTCCTGTCTCTGGCTCCTCCTCCTCCTCTGCTGTGCGGCGTGGGCTCTCCTCCTCACTGCTATCAGGTATATCTCCGCCATCTTGAATAACCCAGATGCCTTCTGGGTCTCCTTTTATACTTTGGTAATGGTTACCACCTGCTCTGAGTTAGTGGTAAATTGGAAATGCAAACTGGGCTTTTTGCGACTAGTCGCAATTTGCGAGTTGCTATTGCATATGGTTTGCGACTCGCAAATTGCGACTTCCTATTTGCGGGTCGCAAAATGGGGTCGCAAATTTTGCGAGTCGGTAACGGCTCGCATCTCATTTTGCGAGTCGGAAATGGGATTTTTACATCCCATTTCCGATTTTGCGGGGTCGCAAATAGCAAACCGGGCCATTTGCGACTCGCAAACGTTTGCTACATCTGGCCCCTGGTGAGAGCACCACACGTCACCCCATCTTGAATTCCCCTGCATGTCTAGTTTTAAACAATGCACAGATTTAGTAGATTTCCCTAGGTGCCAGCTAAGCTAGAGGCCAAAATCTACAGCTAGGCACCTTGCAAAAAACACGTCCAAATTTAATGTAAAATTGTGATGTGCCCATGTTGCATTTCCTGTCACAAGCATTAGGCCTACCCACGCAAGTGAGGTACCATTTTTATCTGGGAACTTGGGGTAACACAGAATAGTTGAACAAGTGTTATTGCCCCTTGTCTTTCTCTACATTTTTTCCTTCCAAATGTAAGAAAGTGTGTAAAAGAGACGTATATTTGAGAAATGCCCTGTAATTCATATGCTAGAATGGGCACCTCGGAATTCAGAGCTGTGTAAATAACCACTGCTTCTCAACACCTTATCTTGTGTTCATTTTGGAAATACAAAGGTTTTCTTGATACCTATTTTTCACTCTTCATATTTCAGCAAATGAATTGCTGTATACCCGGTATAGAATGAAAACCCATTGCAAGGTGCAGCTCATTTATTGGCTCTGGCTACCTAGGGTTCTTGATGGACCTACAAGCCTATATATCCCCGCAACCAGAAGAGTCCAGCAGACGTAACGGTATATTGCGTTCAAAAACCTGACATCGTAGGAAAAAGTTACAGTGTAAAACGTAGAGAAAAATGGCTGTTTTTTTCACCTCAATTTCAATATTTTTTTATTTCAGCTGTTATTTTCTGTAGGAACCCTTGTAGGATCTACACAAATTACCCCTGGTTAAATTTATAATTTTGTCTACTTTTCAGAAATGTTTAGCTGTCTGAGATCCAGCATTGGTTTCATACCCATTTCTGTCACTAATTGGAAGGAGGCTGAAAGCACAAAAAATAGTCAAAATGGGGTATGTCCCAGTAAAATGCCAAAATTGTGTTGAAAAATGGGGTTGTCTGATTCAAGTCTGCCTGTTCCTGAAAGCTGGGAAGATGGTGATTTTAGCACCACAAACCCTTTGTTGATGCCATTTTCAGGGGGAAAAAACACAAGCCTTCTTCTGCAGCCGTTTTTCCCAATTTTCTTGAAAAAAACACATTTTTCGCGGTATTTTGGCTAATTTCTTGGTCTCCTTCAGGGGAACCCACAAAGTCTGGGTACCTCTGGAATCCCTAGGATGTTGGAAAAAAGGACACAAATTTGGCATGGGTAGCTTATGTGGACAAAAAGTTATGAGGCCTAAGCGTGAACTGCCCCAAACAGCCATAAAAAGGCTTGGCACCTGAGGGGGAAAAGGCCTAGCAGTGAAGGGGTTAACAAAGAAATGTGTTTCCAGTCCAAAAGAATCAAAAGTTACTAAACATTCAGCAACATGTGTTGCTGCACAGAGAAAGACCTTGTGCCAAAGATGACTGGTTAATTTTCTGTAGCTCATTGCTGTATTTGGGTTTTAACTGGTACTAATAAGGTGCAGCTAATGCCCAGACAGTGTTAACAAGTTTAAAAATGACAAAACAATGAAGTAATACTATCACAAAACGTGCCACATAATGCAGCATAATTTGCATTTTTTGCTGCATAATTCGTTGCACCCTGCCACATATATTGGCCCTACACTGCTGCATAAATCCATTGGCTGTGCAAGCAGAACAGCTATATAGTCTAATATAATGGCTATCATACAAATCTAGGGTAATTGACTATGTGTATCAATCAGAAAGCTCAGTGGAGTGGAGCAAAGTTAGGTTTAGAAGACTACAGTGTTGGGCTAGAGGAGATATACTTACCACTCTGTAAGGAGGGGGAATTTAGGTGTTTGGTTCACTGGAAAATCAAGTTTTATGAAGAAATACAGCATTTGGAGAGCACTTTGAAAGTGGATCAAAGATGGGGATATTCATCTCTTCAAAGAAGTGAACAAAGTAGGTTTAGTTCAAAAGGTATCTCTAGAACAAGAGAGCTTTCAGGTCTCTTTTGAGAGATTCGCACAGGGCGTCGGTCTGAAAGTATGGGAGGATGGCATTGCATATTTTGAGTGGCTCCCTGGGAAGGAGCAAGAAATATTTCTTTATTACCTGAATCTCAGTAATTCTAGCAGGATAGAGTTTGTATTTTGTGTGGCATTACAACTATCAGATGGTTGGGGTTTCTGAGTCAGGTATTCCAGAGTGCCCTTTTGCAGGATTCTATGGGTCAATTAAGGCTGATGAGCACTACGAGATGTGACTAAAATGTATTGTCCTTGAAAAAGACTAGGACTCGTAGGCCTGGGCAGAATGCGCAGAGTCGCGCTATGTGGAATCTGTTTTTTATCATCTTTTATTTCTTACATCAGCACCCAAGGGTAGAAAGAGGGTCACCAC